>NC_064920.1:922725765-923975765 GCF_023897955.1 Schistocerca gregaria | reverse complement strand
TGTAGCTCTACAAAGGGAAGTACATACAAGATGCGTCTGAAAAATTTGGTGCGTGGCCTCAGGAAATAAGGGAAACAAAACACTTTTACTTCCATCACCATTAGCTAAAACGAACTTCTGACCGGTTGTAATTCTGTTGGAAACGTCAGCAAACTCTTATTGTGGAATCGCTCGAAACACTTTGATGATGGGTTGTTAGATACCTGCATCGTTACAGGAGATGGGACCTGGTGCGACCAATACGATTCGGAGACCAAGCCAGAATCAATAGCACGGCGTTCATCTTCTTTCTCACCAACCTCGCCTAGAAATTCATGGTGAATCAAGCCCTTGATATCGAGAAATGCGAACAACATAGTGTCAATCGTTGATTGTGTCTGCAACATTTTTTGAGGTTGCGGACGGTACAATGGCCACCAAACCACTGCCTTTTGCTTTGTCTCCAGATTTTGCTTTGTCTCCGGATCATGTTGTGTCAACCTGTAATGATGCATGTATTCAACACGGTGCTTCGAGAAACTCCACAAGAAGTGTTTCCTGAAAGTTTCCGACAGATTTATAGCCGACGTAAGAAGCGTGTTGTAGCTAGTGGTGATGACTCTGAAGACCAATAAAGGTATTTTGTTTTTAACTCTTGTTTCCTTTGCTTTCTGAGACCGTTCACTGAACTATTCAGACACACCTTATATAATTCAATATTTGATAGTATTGTGTGTACCACACAGAAGCAGTTGCGTCTTTCAGTGGACAGAGACAATCCCAAATAAACCACAGACCCTCTTCTGAGGGTGTGTATCTACAATACAACCATTGCACGAAGCAGTGACGCCAACAGACGAGACCGTCCTATTTTTAGAATGCCAGAGAGACCTGTCCCTCGTTTTTATTTTGAGATTCCACACCTTGTCATCGTTTTGAGCTTATGCTGTTTAATAGAGATGTACAACTTTTGATCCTTTTTCCGGGGAAATGTCGAATTTTCCTGCGCCATCATTCAACGACATTTAAAAAAAATTCCTTCACATTTAATAAGCTTTGCGCTGAAGGAAGATATGCGAGGAGATTTCTACAGCTTGTTTATAAATCCAGCAGATATTTTCCGTTGAAAGAGGAGCATCCGGAGAGATGCTTCTTAGACGTCTCGTTTTCATTAATAAGGCCAACTATTTCGTTCGTTCAAATGGGTAGTAATTAGACGGTTCTTAAAATTTAATGAATTATTTTTCCAGCAGTCAACGAATGTAATTATAGCTCCCCTTACTGCCCAATGCTTCATTGGAGCTCGGTGGAGATGAGTATAGGGCATTATATGAAAGAACAGACACCGTGAACGGGAGTACAAGGAAGTAGATAAGCATGTGAATAACACGATTTTCTCTTTCAGTTTCGCAACACATGTTTTACGCTGTCGCGACGTTATGACTTCGCTTCTTTTTCAGCACGCAAATCCAAGGAAAGTATTACAGTATTGTTGTACTGCGAGCAGCAGTAATTTATTGAGAATGTTGTTAGGTTATCCATCACTGAGGATCCTCAAGTTCTATTCGCAACCACTGCACTGAAACGTTGGCTTGGTCCCACTTCTAGGCTGCAGTCCATTCAGTCATATCTTTCAGTACACATTACACAGCAAAACTAACAAGCGCAGAGAAATCCAGGTGTTAAGTACTTCATAAAATGAGGAACTACATAGAAAACCAGTTAATACCGTATTTAGACGTTTAACTCGGGACTGCTTTCTTTTTAATGATGCAAATTTAAACATCTGCGTCTGAATCTACGTCTATGCCCGCAAGCCATGTTACGATGTCTGACAAAGGGTGATTTTGGGGCCATTATATTTGTTTCCGTTTCTGGCCCATTGGCGAACAACACGTGGAGGAGAGAGTGTCGACAAACCTTCACATGCTCTCTAATTTCTCTGGCTTTCTCGTCACGATCATTTTAAGAGATGTCTCTAAGGAAGTGGTATGTTGCCCTACGCTTCTTGGAACTTATGCTCTCAGAATTCTAACAGTAAACCACTCTCTTGCATAACGCCTGCATTGTAATGTCTACCACTAGAGTTTGTTGAGAATCTCCATAACGCTCTCATTCGAAATAAACGGTTTCCTGACGAAACATGCATGCTTTGTTGGAATTCTCCAGCTCTTCTGTTAATGAAATCCTAATATAAATAATAAAAAATCGATCAAACAAGTATTCTGAAAACCATTTCTTTCATGTATGGATTACGTGTTCTTAAGATCGTCCTGATGAACTTGAGTGTGGCGTCTGTATTCCAAGTGGTTATTTCATGTGGTCGCCATCTTCAGTTCGCTCCGAATGATTGCTGCTTATATCGAAGTCACTGGTTCCAATGATTTGTAAGCAATAGCGTAATCTCGCAATAGTAAATCGCTTTACGTAGTCTGTATCTACATCCTCATGACTATTCTTAATTCATACCCAAGGGCTTGGCAGGGAATTTATGTGACCACTTCCATACTGTTTGTCAACAGTCCTACTTCCATGGGATCTCTGATTTTTCGTGTTTAATTACAATCGTCATTCCTTCCAGTAGGTTGAAGTCAAGAAATTACGGTGGGAAGAGAAACTTCGTGATCGAATTTTCTTGAAAAAAGCGAAAGACGCCTTTGTTGTAATGATTTCGCCTGAATTTGCTTATTATATCTATGATAGTGTATCCCCTATTTTGGGATATTACAAAACGGGCTGACCTTCTTTGGGTCTTCCGATGTCCTACGTCAATGCTATCTGTTGCGGATCTCTTACCACGTGGCAATACTCCAGAAGAAGACGGACAAACTTATTGTAAGCAACCTCTTTAGTAGATTTGTTGCGTATTCTTCCTAGCAGTAAAGTACAGTAAAGTACAGCTTCGGTGTATTAAGTGAAATTGAGTTATTGTTACAAAAAATATGTTGATCTGAAAAGAATCATGAAGAATGTTGTACCTATTTACATTGTCGTTCGGTACTGTACCCTTTCAATGTCGGATCGGTGAAATCATTAGTTTCTGCACCTACGTTCATTGGGGTTATTTGCTTTTTGTCTCATTGTCCTCCATTTGCCCCATTCGTTTGCACCTATAACTGTCGAACACGTGGTCGAGATCAAGAAATTCCTGAGATCTTACGCCTTGAGCATGGTATTTTATGGAACTGAAACGTAGACCATCGGAAATGCTTGGAAGGTGGTATGGAAACTATTCGCAATGTGGCCTTCTCGATGGATGTTGGAAAGTAAGTGGACAGCAGAATACCAATAGAATAAATAATGAAAACAATAGATGAAGAAAGAGGTGTACAGAAGATCTATACCAGAAGAATGGGCAGCGAGACATCTGCTACGGCAGCTGGGTGTAAACTCAAAGTCGCGCAAAGTGACCATGCTGTTTGATGCGCCACGTTACGGATTGCGCCGCCCCTCCCGCCAGAGGTTCGAGTCGTCCCCCGGGCATGGGTGTGTTTGTTGTTCTTAGTATGAATTACTTTAAGTAGTGTGTAAGTCTAGGGACAGATGATCTCAACAGATTGGTCCCTTAGGAATTCACAAAAATTTGAACATTTTAGTAAACTCGGCGCTGGAGGATTCAGTTCAGTGGAAACATAGACAAAGATTAATATATCAAAAACCGATTATGGAGGACTTTTGTCGTAGAATTTTTACACAAATGAAAAGATAGAGGACTGAATAAAAGCAATGGAAATTCTGTTAACTTCAAAAGCAAAACACTCCAAATCCTCATTTGTCGGTGATATGTGTTATATACCTTCTGCATGAATTCTGCAACAATTTAATTCTGCCAGTGTAGGGGTGGATGACTATCAATTTGTTGTCTGTTTAGACAGAACATTTATCTGAATATTCCAAACGTTGTCACAGTTCACTTCTCTTTCACGGCTATTTGATAACAGCTTAGTGTCTGTAGAACTATTTTTCATAATGAAATGATGGAAGGAAAGAAAAAGAGTAAACCCAGTTTTCCTATTATTCATCTCCTTATGAAATCACGCTTGTACTAATAAAGCCTTGGAATTCATTTTATATCAAGGAGCTATTATTATCAAACTGCTCACATATTTTCAAAAAAGGCAGTAAATCAACAATCATGGCTTTGGAATGTTGCAAGGACGTCCATTCAAATAGTTGGGCATGTCGTCTGCATCGTTCGATAATTTATTTTTATATATTTCTTAGAAGAAATTGTTACTTTCATGAACTTAATAATTTTTTATGAATGTATTTTGGAAGCTATTGACGTAGGCACAAAAATGAGTAGCTTCAGTGTGAGAGCCGCATACGACCCGCAAGCTCTTCTGACTATCTTGTAGGTTTCCAGAATGAGATTTTCACTCTGCAGCGGAGTGTGCGCTGATATGAAACTTCCTGGCAGATTAAAACTGTATGCCCGACCGAGACTCGAACTCGTGACCCTTGCGTTTCGCGGGCAAGTGCTCTACCAACTGAGCTACCAAAGCACTTCTTCGGTAGCTCAGTTGGTAGAGCACTTGCCCGCGAAAGGCAAGGGTCCCGAGTTCGAGTCTCGGTCCGGCATACAGTTTTAATCTGCCAGGATGTTTCATCTTGTAGGTTATCAGATTTTTGGAAAAGCTATTGCTGAGAAAGTTAAATATGTCATGCACTGCTTACAGTAAATATCAATCACTTTAATTCCTGTAACATTAGTCTGTCGCCTGTATTACTTGTGAAAAGGTCTTTATACTCCACTTGCGCTTGTAGAAGCTATAAATTTGCTAGAGTAGTTTTGGTGTTACGCCAGTGTCAGGCACAAATAATTGATGCCATGTTGTAAGTTTGCTAGTTAGGTTCATGTTCCACGGATTATTTTGCACGATAAATCTTAATGATGTGGAATGATTCATTTTACGTTCCTGTCGCAAATTAATTCGTAAATATGGTCAATTTCTGAACATTTATAATGTTTATTTTTCACTTTGTTTTTTAATCTTACTTAGCTGTTTTTCAGACATTATATATCACTAGAAAAGTTATCAAAAACTGTAGTTCTAGCATTGTGTACCCCTTTTTGTGCAAAAGTCAACCTTAATGTGGAATAATCAATGCCATTTTCCCTTAAGGTATTTCGATTATGTACATTATTGTTACTTTCGAACTGCATTAGATTGCTTACATCAAACTTCATGAGTGAATAAATATACTATGAAACCATAGTCAGAATACCCAACTACTTGAACAGATGTCTCCAATATGATTGTGGATCAATGCCACATATTATTTTCACAACGAGAATTTTGACCCCTCAAGACTTTCTTTCTTAAACAAAGGGTTGCCCCCAGAAAATTATTCCATGACATTATTAAATGATAATATGCAGCATCTGTCAACTTACTAATTACTCTCTACCTGAGATTTGCAATGATTCTAAGTGCAAATGTGGTTGAACAAATTTTTTTAGGAGTTCCAAAATGCACTTCTTCCAGATTAAATTCTCATAATATTACCATCTCCGCCTTGTTTATTATTCACGCACCATGTGTTACAGTTGTCGTTGGTGTAGTACCAGAAGATGTGCAAACGAATATAATGTGTCTTATTAGCAGGAAACCAGTCAACGATACTTTTAAATAGTTACCATGCCTTCTGTTTCTTTATGTATGTGTTGATTGATTACAATGTTACTGTTATCTGCAGAAAGAACTAATTCTGCTTGTTGTTAGATGGAAGAAAGTTTACATATATGATGAACAATAGTGGACCTAAGATTGAGCCTTTGGAGGCCCCATACCTGATTTCTTCCTAGTCAGAATTACGTCGCTGGGTTGTGTTAGTTGAATTATTAATTACAACTTTCGACATTCTTTTGGTTAGATATGACGTTATCGATTGGTTGGCTATATCAAGCCCCATAAAACTTCATTTTTTTGTCTAGGAAAATACTGCGAGTCACACAATCAAATAATTTAGATAGGTAGCAGGAAATAGCCATCAGCGCTACTTTATTTAGTGCTTGTAAAATCTGGTGAGTGAACATGAAAATGGCATTCTCAACAGATCAAGTCTGCTGGAACCAAATCTGTGATTTTCTGACGATAATATTGTTGCTAAGGTGAGATACTATTTTTAAAATTAACTAAAAGTCAATTACGAGATCAGATTTTACAAACCAAATAAGGTTCCCACATCATTTTCCCTATCAGAATGCTCTAAACAGTCTATATTATATACGTTGTAGCCTCCACAGATTATTAACTGCTTGCTGCTGCCTGACAGACAGCATACTAAAGAATTCAGATTCGTAGCAAAGAGCTCATAACTGCGCAGTGGGGATCTGTATACAGTTACAATTAAAAGTGATCTCATTTTTTTGTGCATTCTTAAGCATTTTGTGGGACTATTCTGTCATTCTGACTTCTTTCAAAAGTGGGTGCATGAATACTGATTACAAACTAAGAAAGGTACCTCCCTGTACGAGTAACCACAGGGGTGTTGTTTTGTGTGATGGTGGGGGACTCGTGTATTTCCCACAATAAGCTATCCAGCCTATCATTTCCTCTTATATTCAGGTTTAGCCCTTGTGGAGTGTATTTCCAAGTAAAGCAACAGACACTGGGCTCATACGAGATTTTATTTCAGTCGGCAGCAGCCTGCTCAACTCAGTGTCCACATTGCTCAGAACGCTGGTAACCAGGGCTGGGCGTGATGCTGCAGGACCTCCAAAAACTCACGTTCGTGCGTGTGTACCTGCTACGTCTGTTTACTCCTGGTCGCCCCTAACCCTGTGGTTGCTGTTCTTGACCAGTTTGTTCTCCCACCCAACACTACTGGTGCTATTTCTCTCCCTGTTTGTTGAACATCGTATTTAACGTTACTATTGTCTATCAAGATTACACACTACTACTTAAGTTACTTAATATATTGTCCCTTAGTGGCATGTATTTATTCTTGACCATCATCCCATATATGTAACAACAAGACAGCGTATACCATTTCATAAACGTGTCACACTTTCCGCTGTAGCTTTAGCACTGCACTGTTACTTGCCACAAACTGTTCAGTGTCTGCTGATGTTTCCGTGGATTACTGCGGTTTTCCAACTATGTACGACAAAGACTTCGGTTGCATAATCTGGTATTTTATGGCTCAAATGGCTATGAACACTATGGGACTTAACACCTGAGGTCATCAGTCCCCTTAGAACTACTTAAACCTAATCTACCTAAGGACATCACACACATCCACGCCCTAGGCAGGATTCGAACCTGCGACCGTAGCGGTGGCACGGTTCCAGACTGAAACGCCTAGAACCAATCGGCCAATCTGGCCGGCTCTGGTATTTTACCATACTTAACGCACAACACTTTTTTTTATATATCACACCATCATTTAGCGTTGCTTCTAGTGTGGAAGGCAATTCAGTTGTGATGAACAAAGTACACGGACTAAACATATATATTTTTGCACCTGGCGTTATTTGCATGTATATTACACGTAAACTAAATAAATTTCAACAACTTAACTAATAATTCGGCTACTTGTGCAGACCCCAATACAACTGTATTGCTACCTTTGACCAATACCGCTTAGGTTACATTTTCACTGCCTTAAGATTGACATAATTATAGCTTCGAACTCAACTTGGTGAACTCTCGACAGTTATCGGTTTCACAATACAATGCCACAGTTATTGATACTAAATTGTTTTTACTATGGATTTATATGTCACTCTGGATCTTCTTAACATTAGTGAATCTTTCTCTAAGTTTTGTACTTCTAGCTTGTTAACGTTTTTAAATATGATTATATTTTTGTCGGTAGCTGTTCAGAGCATAAACCTATGATGTATATGTCCTTTAGTGCTTCCATGTCTCAACGTACATTCGCGTATCTCCTGCCACCTATCGCTACACTAACATCGGTAGATCGTCGTGTGCGTAACTTTGAATAACTTACTTACTTGCGCTGAAGGCGACTTGGCTCATTGCGGTAATTTTTAACTAAGTTCTCGGAAAAGAAGATGTGTTCCAGACAGCATAGGTTATTAGACAATAGCAAAATAAGACGTATACAGCTGTAAGTTAAATATAAAGTCCTCAAAATCATTAATTTTACGAAGCCTTTAATATGTCGAGTAGAGCGGTCATTGTCAGTTTCTCGTTCGTATTGAATTTTCCCTATTTATTGTCATCCACCTCTTGTTTAGATTATCTTGCATCATAGTCAAATATTCACATTTGTCTGTAATTTCGGATATAGTAATGTCAGTGTAAAAACTAATCAGGTAATAGTCTGTAATAAATTATATTGAAATAACCATTTCTCCATTGCCTCAGCGCTGTGTACATTAATGTACCTCTACACTTCCAGTCTCTTAGAGCGATGCTGTTTTCAAGCTCTTTAATCTTTTGTAAGCGTAATTTAGCAAAATCTGCCCACCTATGATCTGCAGGGTGGCCAAAACACCTTTACCACGTTCAACTGTTTCACTGTAAATTTCAAAATATTTGGAGTTGTTTGTTCAAAACGTCCTTGTGTTCACGAACATTATCTCTGCAGAGGTTGATAAGTTTCTATGTCCACCTACTCCTCAGCCATAACTGCTGAAGTGTCATCAGCTGGAAGGCTTCAATCACACTTGGACGCAGAGCATCGTTGTCTGCGTACGACGTCTGATGTATGATTTAATGATTCACCACTGGGCAGGGTTTCGTGCTGTAAAGTCCATACGTCGAAGAAACCAGGGATAACGGGCTGGTGAACTGCAGACCCATCTCCTTTATACAGATCATAGAACAGTTCTTTCAGGCTTTCACGACCAGTAATTACGAAGTGGGCAGTAGTTCCATCGTCTGCGTAAATACAGTAATGGTGACACCCAAATTCTGCAACTTCGGAAGTGCCAATCATTCAACATCTCAAAATAAGTAACCTGGGTCATGGAACTATCGAAAACGTACGAACTAAAGATATGTTCTTCAGGCCTACCCATCCAAAGTAAGATGTGTGGGTGATTTTTCACAGTTTATTGATAAAAATTTTTGGGCTTTCCTTTGCCCATAAGCAGAGGTTCCTAACCCATGAACTCCAGTATAGAGCACATTCAAGAGAGGAAAAAATGCGCTTCCGAAAAGGAATGGTGGGTAGGACCTCAAACAAGATTCTGCTTGCTTGCTATGGCTGTCAAGCTGTGTTCGTTAGTTCACTGACGACCAATGACGTTACTGATGCGCTAACTTCAGTAAATGTTCCCTTCTAGTTGATGGACAACCGAGCAGGAGCATCGAAAACAATTCCCAGGCAAAAAGCTTTGTTCTTCCATGTCATCGAGGTCTGATAACTTGATGGCTCCTTGCCACATCGTCTACGAAACCCATCGATTACTTACATTATATCTTTTTTGCCGTGCTTCCATCCATGGACCTACATTGTCACTAAGCGCTACTCCA
This sequence comes from Schistocerca gregaria, assembly GCF_023897955.1. NCBI lineage: Eukaryota > Metazoa > Arthropoda > Insecta > Orthoptera > Acrididae > Schistocerca > Schistocerca gregaria. The sequence goes on along the minus strand of NC_064920.1, from coordinate 923,966,334 downwards.
AAGTGAAGTGTCTGGTACCTGCACTAAACAAGGAAAGACGAACAACGTCCTTTATTCAGCTTTCACATGGCAGTTACGTGGCAGCCAATTGAGCGCTGTTGTTATCTCAGTGATCAGTTAGGCAGGTACAAATCTTAAATATTTAAACATTTCACACTGTTTTACGCATTTGGTTCAGGTGTAAACGGATTTTCTCTGCAACCTTGTATAGTTTATATATTCCTTATTGACAGACTGAATAGTGCACGGCCGCTGAACCACATCTTCAGTGGCTGTAGACTACTACTACCCTCTACCGCTGCAATATGGAACGGCTGGAGGCTGTGACACAGCCACTTGCACCTGGAGCCTCTTCGCTATGCGACACGAGACAGGCGCTACCTAACGGCGGGTCCTATTCCATCGTTCATGCTTTAGGTCAGAGAGCCTCACCCACGTTGACATCGACAGCTGGACTCTACTTCTCGATACATTATTCGTAATGAGTCTTTATATGCTTGGAGACATGCAAGTTAAGTAAATGGTTCAAATGTTTCTGGGCACTATGGGACTTAACTGCTGTGGTCATCAGTCCCCTAGAACTACTTAAACCTAACTAACCAAAGGACATCGCACTCATCCATGCCCGAGGCAGGATTCGAACCTGCGACCGTAGCTGTCGCTCGGTTTCAGAGTGTAGCGCTTAGAACCGCTCAGCCACCGAGGCCGACAGTTAAGTAAATCTTCCGTTTGCTGTGTTAACTTGTCCGCTAATTTATGCTCCTATCCAGCTTTCCTACAACTGCAGTTGCTGCATTATATTGTAGTCCACATCTCCTTAGCATTTACAAGAAGTTGTACACGACAGTCTGGACCAAAACAAGACAAAAATGTTCAGTAAACATGGGCTCTAAATGTCACAATTTAAGAGTGATGGGCACTTGATCATCTTTTTCGCTGTGAAACACTTCTCTCCTACTCAGTCCCTTTCCTATTTTGAACGACCTAGAGAATGCTGTAAACAAATGAGGACACATTCCATTGTTATCAGACGCGGTGATATGCGACTATTTTTATCAAAACTGCAAGACATCGTAATGAAACACCATTAAATCCACACACTTATCTAAACATATTCCCATCGAGAAATGAAAGTACAGGTATTGATAAAGTTAACATTAATGAATGCCATATCCAACTACGAAACTGGAAGTACAAGTATTGACAAAGTTAACAGCAATGAGTGCTATATCTAAAGGAATTCCATTGTAATTGAGTATCGAAGGAAGACTGCTGTCTTATTAAAATTTATCTGATCCGTTGGCACTAGGAAGAACCACAGAGTTTTGCAGCTGCCTCACCGGCCACTTGCGGCCACCAGCAACTATAAGTGTGTTGAGCAACAGCAGCATTCGAAAACCGATCTGTACAATGTATGCGAAGACCGCCGAGCTACGTCAGGACTCTTATATTTTTATTTTAAGTGCGCTGATTAGCAATCACATACTCCATATGCACTCAGTCATAGCAGCAGATGCACGCGTGACTTTTTTGTTGTTATTCTCTTCCTACTTGCCTTCTGAGACCTTAGTTGCTTCCAAACATGAGAGCTGCTTCTAATATGTTCTATTATACGATCAATTCCAAGATGTTGACAATTTAAGTCCATTGTAATCTGTGTTGATGCTCCATCACCGTAAATGTACTTAGTTATTTGAGTGCTTTGTGTTTAATTTGAAGTGTGTAGGGTTTGTAATAAATAGGACTTTAGAGTGATCATTATTTAATTAAGTTGTTTGAGGAATACTCATTCATTGACATCTTTGTGAGTTGCTGCACTACGTTTCATGTATATTATGTCCACCATTGTTTAGTTAATTAAATCCACTAAGTTATCCATTGTGAGACAGTGGTAATGGTATTCACGTGATCCTACGGAGAGCGACCTTTTTTAATGACAAGGTCACCCAATGTAGGTCATTCTGACGTCCACAGGTGTATGTAGATGGCGCAGCGGTTACCTCAAAATGGATTCATCGTGCAGCAAATACCTGTATTCAGAGGTGTGGGTAAGTGCAGCACGTACATTAGGTTTAAAGGAATGAGTTTATATACTCATACGTTTTTTAATGTTTTACACTGAAGTTACATCTTTGCACCTACAGGCATAATGGAGGCTTACTATTCCACACCCTGAATGACTGACGTTGTCATCTTTATGATCAGGCAAATGGAGGCAACTGTTGAGCCCGTGTCCTGTATGCTGATAAATGTATACAATGCTGGATACCACTGCACAAATGTTCAGCCGCCCTTTCGAACGGTTAGCATAGTCTGGTTTTACAGATTCCACAAAGACGAATTATGCAGACCTCACACCATGCGGAATCCTGTTGTGGAGGAACGAGTATTCTAATGAGTGGAGGAAGATCATGGAAATGGTGTGGATATGTAGAACTTCAACACCTATGGGGCTTAGTCATCCTCTAGTTCTTGTCATGTTGCCCTACTAGTTGATATACACATCATGGACAGCAATTCCAAGCCCTTCGGTCACTAGATCAGCCAGCCAACATGCAGTCTTGCCAATGGTTGTTGCAATGATGTTGTGAAGAAGACAATGTTCACAGATAAGGATGGTTTCATAAGGGATGGGACAGTTAGTTTTCATGACAAAGATTTGTGGGATCATGCAAATCAACAAGCAGTTGAATAAGTAAGGCATGAGCGCCGATTTTGAATTATACGAGTAGTACGCTGAGTCTGCAGACTAATAAGACATTACATACTACCAAACAATTCGACTGGGGCAAGGTATAGTTACTTACAATGAAACGACATACATATCCTGCTAGAGGTGGTACCGTTCCAACAATAGCCACAGCTACAACTTATGCGAGAGGGAGCGGATCTTATTCCCTTGGACTTTACACTATAGAAACGCGTTATCAATGCCTGTTTCCTCATCTGTGACCTATATGGAGATTTTTAGGGATTGCGGGATTACCTAAGATATCAGACAGGAGCGTGGCTTACTACAATAGACGTTCAATAAGCAGTGGAACTCTTTTTTCTGAAATCAGGTTGGTTTTATTCCGGAATCCAGTACACAATATTATTCTCTTTTTTAGGTACAAAACTCTGTTTTTCTGCATATTCTCCTTTCCTTACTACCGCTTTATGACACCATACTGGATGAGACTTATACCCACGTGGTATCACTGGTGGTCGACGTCATACCCAACGTCTTGCTGCATCATTAAGATCATCCACGTATTACTTTCTGCATTGGGCCACAGAGATGGAGGCCGGAAGGTGCGAGATCCTGGCTGTAGGGTGGATAAGGAAGAACAGTCGAATGACTATTCCAACTGATGGATGATCGTGTCAGCCCTACAGACAGAGTCTCCCAATGGAGCAGCGAGGTGTTAGATGGTTACCCGTCTCCAATGAGAGTGTCTACATGTTCCAGCATTGCAGAAGTCACAGCTGTTTGCGACCGGCGAGCATGAGGATCGAACAGGTTAGCGCGACCATGTTGTGATGATTACAGACGCTTCACCCCACGTGTCAGCATGTTTTTGTTTACTGCCTGGACTCCGCCTATGAACATCTATGATGCCCTGATTTTATGTCGAAAGAAACGCAGTGACAGCTCTCTGCTTGGAACGCTATTCCGCTTAGAGACGCCATTTTGAAGGCTACGTATTGCTCAGCGAACTATTGGAACTTCATGGACGTGCAGAGACTCAGGTGGGAATATTACACGATAGCTCGTAACAAATTTCGCATTTTTCAACCGAAAGTTGCAAAAGAAATGTGCTGCCTTAGTTACTGAACATCCCTCACATGAATGTCAAATCGTTCAAATGGCTCTGAGCACTATGGGACTTAACTTCTAAGCTCATCAGTCGCCTAGAACTCAGAACTACTCAAACCTAACTAACCTAAGGAGATCACACACATCCGTGCCCGAGGCAGGGTTCGAACCAGCGACTATAGCGGCATGAATGTCCTCCTTCTTTAGCGATGGCGGAGAAGTGCTGATCTATGTAATAACAAGCTGATTACACTACAATCTCTGCTGTTCCACAGTGACAGAACAATGTGTTCGTGTTTGTTTGCTCACATGTCTACTGCATTGTGAACGTAGTAGCAATGAGAGTACAGCAGAAGAGATGTTTCACAGTAGCCAAGATGAACAAGCGCTTATAGTTCTTAAGGTATGCACTTTAGAGGACATGTACACAGAATATTTTTTCCTTGTTTTGGTTTACAATACTGCCTCTCAAAATAAGGATTTTTTTTTCTAATTTTTTTGTGAAATCGTCTATAGCTGTTGTTGTTACAGTTAAAGATCGAAAATGTGCAGTTTACTTCAGCTGTTCCAGATAATTTTAAAACTAGGGAAGCTACACTAAAGTACTTATACATCATTGATTGATCATTCATACAGTATAACACTGGTGTTTACACACAGGTGACAAAACTTTTAAACAGAAAACTGAATCAAAAATCCAATTGTCCACAATAGCTGTCTTTATTGAAATCGATCAGAGACTCACACTGTCGATTTCTGCAATTTTAAATCTCATGTTCTGGCGTACATCTGTACAGAAATTTTTATGAATTGATACCTTGATAATGGGGAAAAGAGATTACATATTTCCAAAAGCTGAGTGAATAGATTTAAGTAAGGAATAAAAAATGTGCAGCTGTTACCATATTCGGTGTGGGTCACATACGCTCCACAAAAACGGTGTTTTTCATAAATAATAAATAAGATTTATAATTTAATACCAAAAGATGGATACCTTGAATGTTATGTTGTTTTTTGCTACAGGAAGGTATTTCAGAATGCCGCAGAGTAACAGCTGGCATGCCTATGCTAATTTCTCAACCTTTTTCAAATGGTAAAACCATCATCAACGAAGAATTTCAATCCCTTAAAAGTGAAGAAACTGAATTAGGATTCAGAAACCGATCGTCGACGAAAAACAGTGAAGCGGTAACGAAAATGAAAAAGAGATGTCATTTGACATGTAACAACAGACAAAAACGGGACTGACCTGCGTTAAAATTACGATGAACCATCTGTCACATCACCGATAAAAAAAGTTTCCGTGGGCCTACGTTAAGCAAAGGACGATGCCCCTCATCAGTGCTATTTAGGAAAATTTTGGTGCTGGAGTGATGGAAGAATAAAATACAAATGAAGTTAATGACGGAAACAAATAAATTAATGTACAAAAATACAGTGAATGTAATTAATTTAACACATTTTGAAGTTGCCAGTCAACGAAAGGAAAAAGATTATGCTGAATGACAAACTTACTGGAAAGCGACATGCTTATGTGTGTTTCACCAACATAATAGTAAATGTTGCAGCTGACAAGCTGTAATGTGTCCAGAATGTTATTAAGGAAATCGAACTAAGGCGACCAACAAATATAGAAATATAATCTCACTAAGGTAAAAATAACTTTTTAAAATCATTCTACTTAATTCTGTAACATTAAAATAGTGTACTCAATAAATATAGCTATTGCGTACTATTGGGAATTTTATTCCGTTTTCTGTTTAAAATTTTGCCACCTGTATGCAAAACCCCCTGGGGGTTGAATTTACAAAAACAGTGACATGCGTATTAGCCGTCCGAACTGGCCGTGCGGTTCTAGACGCTGCAGTCTGGATCCGCGAGACCACTACGGTCGCAGGTTCGAATCCTGCCTTTGGCATAGATGTGTGTGATGTCCTTAGGTTAGTTAGGTTTAGCTACTTCTAAGTTCTAGAGGACTAATGACCTCAGAAGTTAAGTCCCATAGCGCTCAGAGCCATTTGATTTGAGTGACCTGCGTATGTTTCATTTCCAATAACGAAACCAAATACAAATTTTCATAGATTTAACTTCAAAATTGCTTGGACAATGAAGTATTTCAAAGAAGGTTTATCCCCTGTTTCACACCCATAATGGTTAAATTTCCACGAACAGTGGAATATCTGCTCTTTTATTTGTAATTGAGAAGCCAAATATAAATATTCATAGATTTAGCTTGAAAAACACTTTCATATTACAATATTTTCATAAAATATCTCATCCCCTATTTCACCCCCTTCAGGATTCAGTACCCCAAAAACACTGGCAGATGGTTTTTTTTCAGTTTGCGACCGAGAATTAACTGCAAATTTACATAGGTATAGCTTTAAAAATACTTTAGTAGTTGTTTAATAATGATAAATTTTCGATAAAAACGATCCCATCCACTATTTCACCTCATAGTCTCAATTTTCATTCCTTCTGATACATGTACTTCTTTATTTCTGACTGGGAAAGCAAATACCAATTTTTGTAGGTTTAACTTCAAAATTGCCTTAACAATGACCACTTCATCCCCTATTTCACCCCCTAAGGGTTAGACTTTCGAGAAATTCTTTCTTAAACCACCCCTACAGTATCAGATCCACACCTTCTCCAAATTTCAAGTTTCTATCAGCGGTCTGGGCTGGGCGATGATTTGTCAGTCAGTCACCCAGCCTTTATACATAGAGATTACTTCACTTGTTTCATAAATAAAATCTGCTATAACTATTTATACCTTCTGTTTATGCTACAAATCCTTTAGTCCGCTTCTGTGTTCACTGATATTACTTACTTCGTTCGTCATTTTTTTGGCATACACGGATGACAAGGGGCCTGAAGAGTAGCACACGTAAGTTCATTTGCTGCTCGTGGAGAGTTGTCTCCCGACGCCACAGCAAGTGCTTAGCGGTCTCAGCGGTGGCGCCGCGCCCCCAGACACACGTTATCTGGCCATTGTCTCTGGATTGAGGCAGCGCAGCGAACACTACATCCACTATGTCGCCTCTCGGTTTCCGGGCTGGACACCGTCCAGCTGCGAATGTTTTGTTAGGTCCCGGAGCGCACAACTCGGCGGCAAGTTCTTGTGTCGTCGCTTTTTCGTCCTCTGCCTCGGCCCTCCGTCTGTCGCCAGCGGAACTTTAATTCCCGGCTGGAGAAATCCGTTTCCTTGCGAGCTGAGAGCGAGTTAGCGGACCGCTGCTCGTTACGGTTACGCAAACAGGCCGGTAACAACGGCCGGAGGACCCTCTGCTCAATCTCGCCATTTCCGGGCCAGATCCGCCTCGTTAACAGACCGCAGCGCTCTTAGAAAGAATCCTAACCTGCGAAACCCGACTTGCAGTTAATTTTCATTTTCAAATATGAAGAAAGTTGTGAATTTTTTAAATTGATTTCCAATCAGAGAAATAAAAGTACTGTAATCAATATCATTTGTGTCACGCAGACACCTGACATACTGCAGCGGAAGTCTTCAGATTCTTTGGACGTTCCACGTAAAATCTCTCTGTTAGTACAGAACACGGTTTCTTCTTTACACATTCCGACTAAGATGCCACTAATTAAGGCATCAAAAGTAACGGCTACAATTTGCACCGTCTGTTTTCGATGCTGCCAAGATGTGCAGGGTGATCCAGCCGTCCCTGCGTATAGGTTTTATGCAACCCGCAATACCTTCGAAAACCACACCAGGTTTTCACATTTTATGGTTCACTATGCACGAACTGTTAGTCCTACAGAAAAAATTAACAGGACCTTTTTGTAGGGAACGTAATGTAGTTAAATTTTGTACTGGGATACGTTTTCACTGGGAGGCCAGGTGCACCGACCGGGATTCGAACCTGGGATCCCCTGAATACATAGCAGCCCTCCAAGCGGCTGTGGATTCTGACAATCTAAAGCGCCAATGAAACAGAATTTGGCACGAAATTCCTCAGGACGATATCCAACAATTCTGTCAATCAGTGCCAAACAGAATAACTGCTTGCAGCGGTCAGCCAACACGTTATTGAGTTGCTCAATTTGTGACTCACTTTCTCTTTACTAAATCATCCAATTTGATTGGAATTGTAGTCATTTGTCTGTTGGTACCCGTACAGGACGTCACCTATTTCCTTCCATTTCGGATAATTCCTTCGTGCTGTGTCGTTTTTCTTTTCCTCTTTGTTCTGTCTTAGAGTCTACTTTGTGAACTTCAATCACTAACTTACTCTTGACAGTATGACCAAATGTTTGATCGTTGTGGTAGAGAACTGGAACACTTAGTTTTGTTGTTTGTTAAGTTCTCTGTTTTACCAGAAACGGTACAATATACTACTATAAGCACAAACAACACATAGAATAAAGTGGTTCAAATGGCTCTGAGCACTATGGGACGTAACATCTGTGGTCATCAGTCCCCTAGAACGTAGACCTAATTAAACCTAACTAACCTATGGACAGCACACACATCCATGCCCGAGGCAGGATTCGAACCTGCGACCGTAGCAGTCCCGCGGTTCCGGACTGAGCGCCTAGAAACGCTAGACCACCGCGGCCGGCCACATAGAATAGTTTGAACGGTGATCATATAATTTGGAGACAGCATAATTTATTTCAGCTAAACCTTTGAGTACGCAGTGTAACTAAGTGTACCTGGTATGCGTCCGTGTGTGTGTGTGTGTGTGTGTGTGTGTGTGTGTGTGTGTGTGTATGTGTGTGTGTGTGTGTGTGTGTGTGTCTGTTTCGTGATGGCCCTGCAATGTGACTGTATTTCTCGGTGCCGGCGGAGGAACTGTCCAGCCATACACCTCGTAGGAAAGGTGTTGAGTATCAAGAGGTTAAAATGGTTCAAACGGCTCTGAGCACTATGGAACTTATCATCTGTGGTCATCAGTCTCCTAGAACGTAGACCTAATTAAACCTAACTAACCTAAGGACATCACACACATCCATACACAGGGCAGGATTCGAACCTGCTACCGTAGCGGTCGAGTGGTTCCAGATTGAAGCGCCTAGAACCGCTCGGCCACTCTGGTCGGCTATGAAGAGGAATGAAGGAAGATTAGAGATTAACTTCCCATCGACAGGCAATCATTGGAGATCTAGCTCCGACTATCGTAGATATGGAAAGTAAATCGGCAGTGTCCTTTTCAAATTATTCATCCCGAACTGGCCCTGTGCGATTTAGGGAAGTCATGGGAAACCTGAATCTCTCTAATGCAAGTTCAGTGTGATAGCCACTACGCCATTACGTTTTTTGAGTTAATTCGTGTATAGCTCTCCACAACTGTCTTCCAAAATTGTGTGACGTATATTAGTAACAGCTAGATTATCCCACAGGTCTTGTAAACATTGGCCTGTACTTAATAACAACACCGTTTTAGATATGTTTTGTCCATTAAAATTTGCACAATCTAAAAATTCATTCTGCTGTTAGTAAATGTGGATTGAGTGAGAACGTGACATCACGGTTATTCGACCAGAAAGGATAGCCAGGTACGACGAAGGTGTGTTACACCCTGCTGGGGAGTGCCCAGAGCCACCGAGACGAGCAGCGAGAGGCCGACGCCAGGGGCCTGCTTTCGGCGTCTCAGGCGGTCATTAGCCAGTCAGGCAGTGTTGTTTGTCTTTGGTCCCGCCGAGGCGCCCCGGGATAGTACACAGCGCAAATTGACTCTCGTTGTACTCTGTGTTTACAGATGAGCGCCGCTCTCCTCAGACGGGACAGTCAGAAGCCATCGTTTGTAATGTATTGTTGTGGATACACGATCCGTGGGATCCAGGCGAAAACGCAGGAAACATTACATCACAACCCCTGGACTTTCTTCGTACACATTTACAATCTAACTTCAGAGTTAATGTTTTCTCTACCCTCCAGACACAAAAATTAAATGGTGTAGCGTAGGAAATTTAAAAAATAGTATGCATAGTTTCTCTGTATGTTAGGTAACAACAATAATTTATGGTCTTGTGGATATTTGTTTGTGTGTGGCCCCATTGTGGTCAGAACTGTGAAGGAAAAAAAAAGGAAATCAGGGAAATCTTTTTTGAATGTGATGCTGTACTAACCAAACTTCGGTAAGAAATTTTAACAAACATTTTTGCAGATACGTAATGAATCAGGTACAGAATTCTTCTTTAGAGCAGAACTATGTTTCGTAATTTAAAAATAAAACATTCGTCCCAATAGGATCCCAGCATCTCACCTAATGTGACATGCAGGAATATAATCAAAGCTTTGCTTTATGTCGATGATGTTGCTTGGCTGATTCTTTGAGAAGACTGAATTTGATCTGAACCACACCGTGCAATGTCTTGAGCTATAGTAGTACTAAATTCTTTCATCAGTTCGTGTATAGAGATTCCTTGTAGGCAGTATGATGAATGAAGACATAAAGTCCGAAAATGAGTCCGTGATCGTATTGTGGCACATGTATTTGGGAAAGTATGTTTCTTTATGTATTCTTTTCACCATAGCAATAAGACTCTCTAGTAACTAAACAGTTATACAGGGTGTAACAGGTATAAATCCAGATATTTCCATTTGTGACTGAGGACGGTCTACTGAGCGACATTACATCAGTATTCACATAATTTTCAGGCTTATAATTATAACTATTACGAGTCTTTTTTTTAGGCTCAGTAGTATCTCCCTGTATGTGTGGGGGGAGAGCAATCCATTAATGTTTATTTTCCCCTGGGTAGCAGGTCACGTGTTGAGTTGTGGATACATGGGTGCAAACCGATTATTGCATACTGACAGGTATAGTCCACATAGTGGTGCTGTTGTAACCGTGTGTGTGTGTGTGTGTGTGTATGAGTGTGTGTGTGTGTGTGTGTGTGTGTGTGTGTGTGTGTGTGTCTATGTGTGCGCGTATGTGCATACGTTCTCGACGGTGTGTGTGATGAAACGTTTTTTGAGTGTTTTTCTACCACCGCTGTAATCTTATATTGAATGTCAGTATGTCTTACTTTCTGTCCAAGATGGTTCTTGATTGGTTTTGAGCAGTTTAAACAAAAAACTTGATCACATAAATACCGAAGCACACGTCTGTGTAATGTGAATATGTCATACGTATCCGTCATTATGCAAAAGCCACTGGCGTACTACGCTTTCCAAAATTTTCTGCAGTGTCAAAACGTCCCCTTAAAAAGTTGGAGGTAGCATTTCAACACCTTTATCTACACCATACTCTGCAAACCACTGTGACGTGCACGGCAGAATGTATTCCCATTGTACGAGTTATTAGAGCTTTTATCCGTTCCATTCATGAATGGATCGTGGGAAGAATTATTACTTGCAACCCTCTGCATACGCTGTGCCTAATTCTGCCTTCGCCATTCGTTTGTGAACGATATGTTGGTTGGAGGGGGGGGGGGGACTCTACTATATTACTAGTTTTAGCAATGACAGCTGGTTCTGGAAACGTTTTAAGCAGGCTGCTCGGACACAGTTTCTACATCTACATCTACATCCGTACTCCGCAAGCCACCTGACGGTGTGTGGCGGAGGGTACCCTGAGTACCTCTATCGGTTCTCCCTTCTATTCCAGTCTCGTATTGTACGTGGAAAGAAGGATTGTCGGTATGCTTCTGTGTGGGCTCTAATCTCTCTGATTTTATCCTCATGGTCTCTTCGCGAGATATACGTAGGAGGGAGCAATATACTGCTTGACTCTTCGGTGAAGGTATGTTCTCGAAACTTCAACAAAAGCCCGTACCGAGCTACTGAGCGTCTCTCCTGCAGAGTCTTCCACTGGAGTTTATCTATCATCTCCGTAACGCTTTCGCAATTACTAAATGATCCTGTAACGAAGCGCGCTGCTCTCCGTTGGATCTTCTCTATCTCTTCTATCAACCCTACCTGGTGCGGATCCCACACTGCTGAGCAGTATTCAAGCATTGGGCGAACAAGCGTACTGTAACCTACTTCCTTTGTTGTCGGATTGCATTTCCTTAGGATTCTTCCAATGAATCTTAGTCTGGCATCTGCTTTACCGACGATCAACTTTATATGATCATTCCATTTTAAATCACTCCTAATGCGTACTCCCAGATAATTTATGGAATTAACTGCTTCCAGTTGCTGACCTGCTATTTTGTAGCTAAATGATAAGGGACCTATCTTTCTATGTATTCGCATCACATTACACTTCGCTACATTGAGATTCAATTGCCATTCCGTGCACCATGCGTCAATTCGCTGCAGATCCTCCTGCATTTCAGTACAATTTTCCATTGTTGCAACCTCTCGATACACCACAGCATCATCTGCAAAAAGCCTCAGTGAACTTCCGATGTCATCCACCAGGTCATTTATGTATATTGTGAATAGAAACGGTCCTATGACACTCCCCTGCGGCACACCTGAAATCACTCTTACTTCGGAAGACTTCTCTCCATTGAGAATGACGTGCTGCGTTCTGTTATCTAGGAACTCCTCAATCCAATCACACAATTGATCTGATAGTCCGTATGCTCTTACTTTGTTCATTAAACGACTATGGGGAACTGTGTCAAACGCCTTGCGGAAGTCAAGAAACACGGCATCTACCTGTGAACCCGTGTCTAAGGCCCTCTGAGTCTCGTGGACGAATAGCGCGAGCTGGGTTTCACACGATCGTCTTTTTCGAAACCCATGCTGATTCCTACAGAGTAGATTTCTAGTCTCCAGAAAAGACATTATACTCGAACATAATACGTGTTCCAAAATTCTACAACTGATCGACGTTAGAGATATAGGTCTATAGTTCTGCACATCTGTTCGACGTCCCTTCTTGAGAACGGGGATGACCTGTGCCCTTTTCCAATCCTTTGGAACGCTTCGCTCTTCTAGAGACCTACGGTACACCGCTGCAAGAAGGGGGGCAAGTTCCTTCGCGTACTCTGTGTAAAATCGAACTGGTATCCCATCAGGACCAGCGGCCTTTCCTCTTTTGAGCGATTTTAATTGTTTCTCTATCCCTCTGTCGTCTACTTCGATATCTACCATTTTGTCAACTGTGCGACAATCTAGAGAAGGAAGCACAGTGCAGTCTTCCTCTGTGAAACAGCTTTGGAAGAAGACATTTAGTAATTCGGCCTTTACTCTGTCATCCTCTGTTTCAGTACCATTTTGGTCACAGAGTGTCTGGACATTTTGTTTTGATCCACCTACCGCTTTGACATAGGACCAAAATTTCTTAGGATTTTCTGCCAAGTCAGTACATAGAACGTTACTTTCGAATTCATTGAAAGCCTCTCGCATAGCCCTCCTCACACTACATTTCGCTTCGCGTAATTTTTGTTTGACTGCAAGGCTTTGGCTATGTTTATGTTTGCTGTGAAGTTCCCTTTGCTTCCGCAGCAGTTTTCTAACTCGGTTGTTGTACCACGGTGGCTCTTTTCCATCTCTTACGATCTTGCTTGGCACATACTCATCTAACGCATATTGTACCATGGTTTTGAACTTTGTCCACTGATCCTCAACACTATCTGCACTTGAGACAAAACTTTTGTGTTGAGCCGTCAGGTACTCTGTAATCTGCTTTTTGTCACTTTTGCTAAACAGAAAAATCTTCCTACCTTTTTTAATATTTCTATTTACGGCTGAAATCATCGACGCAGTAACCGCTTTATGATCGCTGATTCCCTGTTCTGCATTAACTGATTCAAATAGTTCGGGTCTGTTTGTCACCAGAAGGTCTAATATATTATCGCCACGAGTCGGTTTTCTGTTTAACTGCTCAAGGTAGTTTTCAGATAAAGCACTTAAAAATATTTCACTGGATTCTTTGTCCCTGCCACCCGTTATGAACGTTTGAGTCTCCCAGTCTATATCCGGCAAATTAAAATCTCCACCCAGAACTATAACATGGTGGGGAAATCTACTCGAAATATTTTCCAAATTATTCTTCAGGTGCTGAGCCACAACAGCTGCTGAGCCCGGGGGCCTATAGAGACATCCAATTACCATGTCTGAGCCTGCTTTAACCGTGACCTTCACCCAAATCATTTCACAATTCGAATCTCCGTCAATTTCCTTCGATACTATTGCACTTCTTATCGCTATAAACACGCCTCCCCCTTCACTGTCCAGCCTATCTCTGCGGTATAAATTCCAATCAGAGTTTAGGATTTCATTACTGTTTACGTCTGGTTTCAGCCAACTTTCTGTTCCTAGTACTATATGGGCGTTGTGACCGTTTATTAATGAGAGCAGTTCTGGGACCTTTCTATAGACGCTTCTGCAGTTTACTATTAGCACATTAATATTGTTATTCCTTGTTGCATTTTGCCTACTCCTGCCTTGCCGCGTCTCAGGAGGCGTCTTGTCGGGCCTAGGGAGGGAATTCTCTAACCTAAAAAAACCCCATGTGCACTCCACACGTACTCCGCTACCCTCGTAGCCGCTTCCGGCGTGTAGTGCACGCCTGACCTATTCAGGGGGACCCTACATTTCTCCACCCGATAGCGGAGGTCGAGAAATTTGCACCCCAGCTCTCCGCAGAATCGTCTGAGCCTCTGGTTTAAGCCTTCCACTCGGCTCCAAACCAGAGGACCGCGATCGGTTCTCGGAACGATACTACAAATAGTTAGCTCTGATTCCACCCCGCGAGCGAGGCTTTCCACCTTCACCAACTCCGCCAACCGCCTGTACGAACTGAGGATGACCTCTGAACCCAGACGGCAAGAGTCATTGGTGCCGACATGAGCAACAATTTGCAGTCGGGTGCACCCAGTGCTCTCTATCGCCGCCGGTAGGGCCTCCTCCACATCTCGGATGAGACCCCCCGGCAAGCAGACAGAGTGAACACTGGCCTTCTTCCCCGACCTTTCCGCTATTTCCCTAAGGGGCTCCATCACCCGCCTAACGTTGGAGCTCCCAATAACTAATAAACCCCTCCCCCCGTGTGCCTGCTCGGACCTTGCTGAAGGAGCAGCCACATGTCCACTCACAGGCAGAGCGGGCGACGCCATACGTCTGTATTCAAGAGTCGCCACATCATTTCTTTCAGCATCTCCGTGACTCTTTCTCAAGGACCAAATAATTCTTCGTGATGCCCTTCCTTGTATCCCCTTATACTCCTGTTTGATATGGGTCCTACACACTTCAACAGTAATCTGGATGGGTTGCATGAGTGTCTCGTATGCTATCAGATTTGCAGGCATTAGATTTACCCATGATTATACTAAGAAAGAGAATTTGCCACTTGCTTTGTCTACGACTAAACGTATGTGATGGTTCGCCGGTCGGAGTGGCCGAGGGGTTCTAGGCGCTACAGTCTGGACGGTCGCAGATTCGAATCCTGCCTCGGGCATTGATGTGTGTGATGTCCTTAGGTTAGTTAGGCTTAAGTAGCTCTAAGTTCTAGGGGACTGATGACCTCAGAAGTTAAGTCCCATAGTGCTCAGAGCCATTGGAACCAGTTGTGATGGTTCAGTTTCGTATCCCTAAAAGCTACTTCATCCAGACAATTCTGTTGTTGACCAATTGACAGCACTAGTTTAAGGCACTAGTGCCCAAGTGTAAGATTTGTGCATAGTGCGTATTACAGCTAGCATCGAATGCTGCAGGGGTAAATGTGTAGGAGGGAAAAGGAGAGCAGGACGGTTCGCCAAATTATAATATTTGGCAAGGAACAAATCTTGTTCTCGAACCCGTCCTGCAAGTTCCAACTGTGACCCATTGATTCTGTAACCAAAGGTTGCTACCATCTTTCGTTTTGTGAAGTGCATAGTTTTAAATTTCTGCTTATTTATAACGAACTGTCAGTCTATACACCACTTTGAAATCTTGTTAAGATATGACTGAATAGTTGTGCAGCCTTGTCTACGACAGTACTTCGGTAGAGGTAACTGTATCATCCGCTAAAAGCCTTATGTTACCATATAAGTGTTGTCTGCAAGATCTTTAAAACGCAGCATGAACAGCAAGACTGTCAACGACTTCCTTGCAGCACACTTGAAATTACTTTTACATCTGTTACTGACTCACCACCCAAGATGACATTAAATCTTCAGTCACATTACAAATACCGCTTGGTAACCCATAAACAGTACTTCCGATACTAAGCATATGTGTGGTTCTGAGTCAAATACCTTTCGGAAGTCAAGAAACACATTGTATATAAGAAAGTCTTGATCCCTAGCTTTCAGGATGCCATATGAGAAAAGTGCGAGTTGGGTTTCACATGATCGATTTTTTTTTCGGACCCGATGCTGGTTGGCACGTAGCAGGTCAACCCATTAGCATCCATTAGCAATACTACATTAAATTTGATCTCACAATATGTTCTAAAATTCTGCAACAAAGGGATGTCGAGGATAATGAACGCTCGTTTAGTGTACCACTATGGAAGCTCTCCCTGTATTTGCGTGTGACATATGCCTTCTTCCATCAACTGGACACGGTATTTTGTTCGATGGCTCTTCATTATATTTTAGTTTAAAGAGGGTTTACTCTTCCTCAAATTCAGAACAGTCCGTAAGGCTGTGAGTTCGCGATCGCGGTAGTCAGTGCAAGGTTGACGAAGAGTTATATGGCAATGGGAAAGTATCACAAACAGTGTATAAAGTACTGAAACGAAAACTAGGTATAATGGTAACCATGTGCAAATACTAAACCTGCAACTTCGGCTATTAAGCCAGTAACGTGTTAAACGCCACTGCTAATGACTTTGCAGGCTAACTAAGAATATACTCCGTCAGCATACTTTGTCGTGGAAAGACGACAAACGGAGTTGCTGTAGTAACTTTGTCTGCAAGATCACTGCCGCCGTCGTCATCTCAACAGGCCGCAAGATTTGTCAACAACGAACGGAAAAGCTGTCTTGCTTTGCGCTCTCGCCAACTGTTGATAACAAATGCAGCAGTCCGACTGAAAATCGTTTGTTTCGTTACTAAAAAAACTGTTTCATTTCTTTTTCTTTTTTAACTATTGGTATGTAAATAAAATTGCTGGAGGTGACCGATTGACCTTCAATGTAGCTTTGTTGATCCACTATTAGTTATAAATCTTTTTATTTTACTTAAACTGTCTATTTATTTTAAAGGAATGCCGCTGGGTTGTATGTGTTTTGTGTGCCTTTTTAGGCGTAAATCGCAGCATCTACCATTAGTTTCTGGGTTCCGACCAATAAAATTAAAGCTGCTTGTTTGCTACTGGTCTAAGCTTCGCGGCAAGAGTAAATTGAATGTGGTAAGTATCAAATCACGCGGGTTATGTTTACATCGTACTTAGAGTAATCTTACCACACATTGATGAGTATTAACTTCGTTGTTGATGATTACACAGATAAGTGAACAGATGTGAAGCAAAATACTACAGTTTCTACGGAATTAGTAACAGAAATCTGTGTGATTTACACAATTTAGTGACTACGTAGAATTACATTCTCCACGTTCACGTAGTTAGGAAGTAAAACGAATTCTTCTGGGGTGAAATGATCAGTCATCAAATCCATCAGATTATTTCTAAGAAAACCTCGTACAAACACACGGTCTTTAATCTCGTAGAGTACACCCCCTGGGAACCGTTTTCACCTCAGTTTCTTTAGAAGTTTCTATAAAGTAACTGTATACCATGGATGGTCTATCCCATGAACTGTTGAACTGGATGCACATCTCTCCAGTTCATGGTCAACTATTCTCCTAAACTTGGGCCATAGCTCCTCTACAAGTTCTTACCATGAGCTAGAAGTTTTACGTTTCTCATTCAGATATGGCGCTAATCCTGCTTTGCCAAGTTTACCCAACATAAAATCTTTCTAATTGTCTTAATTTGCCTTTGAACTTTGATGATCATTGTTACTACATCTGCCTCAGGGTCACTGATACCAGGTCCCACGTGTACACCCTCAAGGAGGTCAGATCTATTCGTTGCCATTAGATCAATATGCTTCCTTCCTATGTGGGAATCCGAACTATATGTTTCAAGTTGTTTTCCAAAGACGAATTTCCGCTTTTAAGCCCAATTGCTTGTCACGAACACCTTAACAAAACTGTGCCGGCCGTAGAGGCCAAGCGGTTCTAGGCGCTACAGTCTGGAACCGTGCGACTCATACGGTCGCAGGTTCGAATCCTGCCTCGGGCATGGATGTGTGTGATATCCTTAGGTTAGTTAGGTATAAGTAGTTCTAAGTTCTAGAGGACTGATGACCTCATAAGTTAAGTCCCATAGTGGTCAGAGCCAATTTAACAAAACTGTAAACATCTCAGTTGATTGCCCGCTGGTTAATGTCTTCTCAGATACTTAAAGTATTATTAATGAATTTACATAGTACGGAAGTGAGATTTTCTCTACAGATTTCGGTTTCATCAAGTGGTTTGTTTGGCGGTCGACGGAAGATATCAGTTATAATTTCATGCCCATCCCTGATACTGAGTCTTTAAAAAACAGTCTTGCATGCAGCTTCAATTTCTATTTCGTTGGATTAGAATTTCTTCTCTCCTGCAACAAATACACCAACATATCCCTTTAGCGTATCCGTTCGATACACGCTCAGATTTCCCCAAGAAACTCACTGATTCCAATTTTGTGTTTTAACTAGCTTTCTGTGTCTGATTTTGTATGACTTCGTATGACACTGCACGCAAGAAGGAACAGAAATGCTGGTACACCCAACGGCTAAGAGCCATAAATTTCCTCAAAAATCCATGGTATATGGCGAAAGCTGTGTTCTTGAGAATAATTGTTAAATAACGAAAGGGTACCTGCGGTACAGAGGTAGTCTCTTCAGTTAGTGATGAAAACGTTCTCGGAACTGGGCTCTAAACCCACCACCGCTTAAAGTTTACACAATAATCTGCATTCGCCACTGAAGGCTTCCGGCATAAGAAGTCACCCTCATTCTGCCAACGCCCATGTCAAAAAGGTTGCGAAAGTGGACAGGGTTTCCGGGAACTCTCTTGTCCATGGGGTGCGAAACTGCCCCTTAAGGGGCAAGAACCAGCAATGATGGGGGGATGCAGAAGGCAATGGAAACCACTCCATTGAAGACAAAATAATGGGCATCCGCAGGACATGTGACGTGTCATTGAAAAAAAGTCGTGGTGATTTCTCCACACGCAAAAGAGTCCGGAATAATCCTTTATTCGGGCCTCCAGGAGGGGACTGCTATGCGCTAGGTGACCATGAAAAACGGATTGAATAACCAACAAAAAGATAACGTTCTGCGAGTCCGGGCGTGGAATGTCAGAAGCTGGAACATCGCAGAAAATCTTAAAAGGGGAATGCAAAGATATAATAGGTGTCAGTGAAGTGAAATCGAATGCAGGCAAGAACTTCTCTTTAGTTGAGTGTAGGGTAATATCAACAGCAGCAGAAAATGGTATAACGGCAGTAGGATTCGTTATGAACAGGAAGGTAGGGCAGAGAGTGTTTTACTGTAAACAGTTCGGTGACAGGGTTGTACTTACCAGAATCGACAGCAAACCAACACCGTCGACGATAGTTGAGATACATACCAAAGTCGCAAGCTGAAGATGAGGAAATAGAGGAAGCATATGAGGATACTGAATAGGTAATACAGTAAATAAAGGGATATGTAAAATTAATACTCATGGGGGACTGGAATGCAATAGTAGGAGAAGGAACACAAGAAATGGTTACACGAGCTTACGGGCGTGGGACAAGGAATGAGAGAGGAGAAAGACTAATTGAATTCCGCAGTAAATTTCAGCGAATTCTCAGTTGGAGAACCACAAGAGAAAGAGGTGTACATGGAAAAGACCAGGTGATATGGGAACATTTGAATAGATTACATCGCGGTCAGAAAGAGATTTCGAAATCAGATAATGGATTGTAAGGTGTATCCACGAGCAGATATAGACTCAGATCAGTAGATATGAGGAGCAGGCTGAAGTTTTCTATAGATTAGTCAGGAAGAATCAATATGCAAAGAAGTAGCATTCGGAAGCACTAAGGAATGTCGTGATGCCCTTGAAGTTCTCTAAGGCAATAGATACAGCGATAAAGAGTAGCTCAGTAGGCAGTACAGTTGAAGAGGAACGGACATAGCTGGAAAGGGCAATCACAGGAGATTGACAGAAAAAAATAAGTACAAAGAAGATAACTGCGAAGAAACCATGGCTAACAGAAGAAATACTTGAGATGATCGATGATAGAAGGAAGTTCAAAAATATTCAGGAAACTTCAGGAAGGCAGAAATACAAGTCACCGAGGAATGAAGTACACAGGAAGTTCGATGAAATGCAAAGCAGGGTTGTAACATTAAGCATACAACGGCGGGAAGAGGTGAAACATTCGTTTCATATGGTAGAAGGAGAAGGAGGAGTGTATTTAGAAGAAATAGGGGATCCCGTATTACAATCAGAGCTTTGGAGGACTTACGATCAAATAAGGCAGAGAAGACTGATAGTATTTCATCAGAATTTCCAAAATCACTGGGAGAAATGTCAACAAAACGACTATTCATGTTGGTTTTTAGAATGTACGAATTTGGTGATGTACTGACATTCAGAAAAATCTCGACCACATCATTCCGAAGACTGCAAGCCCGAGAAGGGAGGAATTATCGAACAATCAGATCTACAGCTCATACGTACAAGTTGCTGTCAAGAATATTATACAGAAGAACACAAAAGAAAATGAGGATGTGTTAGATGACGAGCAGTTTCGTTTTAGGAAAAGTGAAGCAGCGAAAAGGCAATTCTGACGTTGCGGTTGATAATGGAAGCAAGACTAGAATAATAAAAAAATGGTTCAAATGGCTCTGAGCACTATGGGACTTAACATCTATGGTCATCAGTCCCCTAAAACTTAGAACTACTTAAACCTAACTAACCTAAGGACGTCACACAACATCCAGCCAGCACGAGGAAGAGAAAATCCCTGACCCCGCCGGGAATCGAACCCGGGAACGCGAGCGTGGGAAGCGAGAACGCTACCGCACGACCACCAGATGCGGGCAAAGAATAATCACGACATATTTGGAAGAATTGCTGAACAGGAAAAAGCGTTCGAAGTTATAAATAGTAAAAGGTTTTCGAAATTCTGAGAAAAATGTAGGTAAGCTATAGGAAGAGACAGATAGTATATAATGGGTACAAGAGCCAAGAGAGAAAAATAAGAGTGGACGATCAAGAACGAAGCCCTCGGATTAAAAAAGTGAGTAAGACAGAGATGCAGTCCTTCGCTACTACTGTTCAGTATGTATTTCGAGGAAGCAATGATGGAAATAACGAAAGGTTCAGAATTGGGATTGAAATTCAAGGTCAAATAATATCAATGACACAATTATCTGATGACATTGCTGTCCCGAGTGAAAGTGAAGATGAATTATATTATCTGCTGATTGAGCTAAACTGTCTAATAAGCACAGAATATGAGGGTAAATCGAAGAAAGACTAAAGTAATGAGAAGTAGCAGATAAGAGATCAGCGAGAAACTCATCATCGGGATTGATTATGACGAAGCAGATGACGTTAAGGAATTCTGCTATGTATGCACTAAAATAACCAATGAGAGACGGAGCAAGGAGGATATCAGATGTAGACTAGCACTGCCGAAAGTTCATTCCTGGCCAAGAGAAGTCTACTAGCATCTAACATAAAAATTTCCCGCCCGGTTGGCCGTGCGGTCCAACGCACGGCTTCCCGGTCGGCGAATCTGTGTCGAAGTCCGGTGTGCCGACTAGACTGTGGATGGTTTTTAGGCGGTTTTCCATCTGTATCGGCCAATGTGGCCTGGTTCCGCTTATTCCGCCTCAGTTGCACTATGTCGTCGATTGCTGCGCAAACAAGCTCTCCACGTACGCGTACACCACCATTACTCTACCACACAAACATAGGGGTTACACTCGTCTGGTGTGAGACATACCCGGAGGGGGGGGGGGGGGGGGGAGGGGGGAGGTTCCACCGGCGGCCGAACCGCCGAACCGCAGCACAATAACGAAGGGTTTGGTGTGAGGCGGCGGAGGCGTGAAGTGGACTGCGGTAGTCTTTCTGGGGTTGCGGACGACTGCAGCTGCGGCGGGGACGGAGCCTCTCCGTCGTTTCTAGGTACCCGGTTAATTAAACAAACAAACATACCAATTAATCGCAGGAAGAAATTTCTGAGAGTGAACGTTTGGAGCATTGTGTGTTAGTGAAACATGGACTGTGGGAAACCCGGTACAGAAGAGAATCGAAGCATTTTAGATGTGGTGCTGCAGACGATTATTGGAAATTAGGTGAACTGATAAGGTAAGGAATGAGGTGGTTCTGCACAGAATCGAGGAGGAAAGGAATATGTCGAGAACACTGAGAAAGAGAAGGGGCAGAATAATAGGACATCTGTTAAGACATTGGGGAAGACGGATGAAAAAAATAATTGGTTTATAATACGGGTACGATAACAGCAAACGACAGGGGAGGGACCATCTTTTAACATACTTACAGCTGCCATTATCTTTGATAAGTGGACAGTCACCTTTCGCTCACCTCACACACACCTTCCCGTGAAACAGCCTCTGATGTATAGCCCGCCAATTACAAGGACGTTACAATTCTCACCCCTGTGCCACAAGTCTCGGATGCTGCTGCCCTGTTTGTCTCATAACTTTCAAACTTTCTGGTTCAAGCTTTGCATTTTTTTTCATCTCTGTAATTTTTGACCCAATATAATGCAAGTTACGGTAAACAATAGCCAAGTGTTAAGTTGAATAACTCTGAATCTTTCCTCTCCTCTGGTAATATTTCATTTTGATTTGCATGAAGTTAGTGAACCAGTATATCAGTCTGTGTGTTTGTACGAGATTTCGAAATGATTTGATGATTATTTGTGTGTGCTTGCTTTGATAATATTTAAAACATAGTGATTCTTATTTTCTTGGTTATTTTAGTTTATACATATATCCGGTTTATGTGATGTGATATTTGATATTCTTGTTGATGAACATGCTTCTCTAGTTATGTTACATTTTTAACTCTTTGTTGTGCTGATAAGCCACTGGGGATATCCTTGTAATGTGCTAAGGTTAGGGAAGCGTCGATTTTTGTGTACCGATTATGCTTAAGAATTACTTTGTCATGTGCAGTTGATAATGTCCATTGTATCTTTCCATTTGTTGTAACTAAAGTTCCTTCAGGGGTGGACAATGTGTTACTTGAGAATCTAGCATTGACTTTCGCTTATTGATTTACGGTTTTCGTTACTTAAGAGTATGACAGTTTTTTCTTTACATATCGTGGAATAGTTACTATGATGTTGGCATGAATGTGGTATCATAAAATAGTGCAGTGCTTGTAGCGTGTGTTGTAGTTATTGTATTCGGGTGTAGAACGGTGCTTGAGTAGTAATGAAGCTGGTCGGGTTTACAAACAGGTAACTGCAAGTCTAATGAACTCAGTAGAAGGTGTGCAACTCATAAGTAAAAACAAAGATGCTATATGTGAGTAACAATGCTACATGAAGGTGCAAAAAAATTTATTCAGAAGCATACCTAACTCAGAAACTGATAAATGAGTTCTAGCATCATGCATAAGTTAAAAGGAAAATTATTCCACGACAACTGTTGATAATGTAAGAAGGTAGTTGAGTCCTCTACAAGAGATAGGGCATTATTATGATTAAAGAGCGGTGGTAATCACTGTGCTGGCAATGTTACATTATTCTTTTACTAAACTTTTTGTTTGCCAAGATGGCAAGGAATGATATAACGGTTACTATTTATGACAAATTAACTAACAGTCTTCATCTGTTATTAAAGCAGATGATTTGTCACAATCGTGTAGCTAGTAGTCGTTGTATCCTTCCTTGTGATCTTAACAACTAAAAGGTTCCCAAAAGAACACTGTATTTAAATATCTCCTCCTGAATCACAGACAATGCCAGGTAAGTAAAACTCTGTACATACGTTTGTTTTAATGTGTGGTATGTAAGATAATATGTACCTATGCGGGAGGAGGAAACCTGTAACACCTGCAGAAGATGAGAGGTGCAAAACAAATAGCTCTGATGCTTGAACCAAGCCTGCTACTGGAACAATTAGAACATTCAGTGAGGTAATGAGAACAAACAGTTTCTGGATGGGTAACTACGGCATACGTCAGGCAGTAGACAATTCTGTCAAGATGAATAGGGGTATACTGAGTGAAACAGCTGTGTCCACCACTCAAGCCTGTGAGTAGCTTATTGAAATATAATCATAAACAGTGTTTAATAGAAAGCTCGTTTCTTGGCTTCCATGAGTTAACTACGGTGAACTGTTGTATGAAACATGGTACTTGTAACATCCCCTCCCCTCAGTGAGTAAGACAGTAAATTAACTTTCGCTATTATGGATGATTATGATCAGTTACTAACCTCTCACGTAAGGTTTTATTTACTCACAGTATTGTTTGATCAATGTATATTTATGTATTCTTTTGCTGGGTGCAGGCTTAATGATCGCAGAATTCCTGAGCTGAGAACAGGAAGCGCCGTCAGTCCTCCGTCACTCTAAGCTCGGGGCATACTTTATCAGCCACTGTACTGCACGTATGTGAAAAGTTGTGCGTCACGGTGAACGAGAATATTCACTTGACAGCCTGGATTGCGAGGATGGGTAATACCTCGGTAGAAACCTCCTCAATCTGAAGGTGTTCTGCACGCCGTTGAGATGCGTGGTTGATGAGGTGGAACAGTCGTTAGCGGACAGCCTCTGGGGAACCTGACGCCTCTCAGTTTCAGGAAGCTTACTCAGGAACTTGGGGCTCTGTCTACCTATACCTTTATTTCCGTAGCTCCTCGTTGGATCCAGGTGGAACTCTCAAAACGTTCTTATTCTCCTTCAAGGAAAATGGTTGCTGCGCTGGGTACCAACACCCAGTCAAGGACGAGCGCTCATGCAGCAGTTCCTCCTGACTCAGGAATTATTTCCAAAAAGATTTGTGTCTAGTAACAGAAGACATGCAGGTATTCATAAAGAATTTTTGAGGAAAAAGGGCAGCTTCGAGAAAGTTTCGCCTTTCTATATTAAAAAAGACATGCAGGGCATTTATGGCACTTTAAAATCAGTCAAACGGTTGCGCAATGGGGCACTGTTGCTTGTACTAATCAACTTCAAGGTAGTCTTCACACCCCCCTTCCGCCCCTCATCCCTCCATCCCTCCTTCACGCCTCCCTCCTTCTCCTCACCGTAGTTATTCTATCATGCCACTGGTGAACCACGAAGACATCCTTCTGCTGGCACTGAATACTGCCTACAGTCTGCGGAAATAAGTCACAGATAGATAAAAGACTAGAACAAGACGCTTCTTGCAAAGTATTAAATGTATTTCTCGGAAAGATTGCACCTCTCCGGAACAATAACGACTTGAAAAACAGTAAGCCCTCTTCTTAAAGCGACTTCAGACCCCGTGGTGCAGGTGGAAATATGGTGGAGGGGGGGAGGCAGCTGCAGGAGCCGCATGGACAAAGACAAACCAAAAAGTAGAGCAAATGCATTGCATTTTTGGAATATTTGGTTGTGAGTGACGGGATGCATTCGAGTGCAGTACTATAAAGTCCGACTGATGTGTTTTCTGTAGCGTACATGAGAATAATACTCACGAAGGACTGTCGCCTTTCTTCCGACGGACATCAACCACTGAAAATAGCGGAATTGAGATAATGATGAACGATCTCAGTGGATCTATAGAAGTATAGTAGTTTGTTACGAAATACCGGTAATATAGCTTGCAACGAAGATGTTATCCTCTTTAACAGGAAGAATATAAATGTCTCACTTCCTCTACGGAATCGTTTTGCGAGGAGTTTTTCGTTCTTTACGCGTCTGTAGCACTGTCAAAAATAATGTTTAAGTGGCTGAAATCGAGACTTCGTGACTGGTAATATGCATGCATGGTTGTATGTGTGTAAAGCTGTAGCGGCGGACGGATGCGGTTCTAATGCGTAACTTGCTAACAGTTCATAATTTATGTTGCCAGGAATCCGCACTCTGTAGGTACAGGGAAGGGAAACTCTCATGTTCCAGGATACTATGTGCTGTCTACACACTGTCAACTAACGAATAACTTATTACTAAGTCAAAAAGATACTCGAAATTTATGGTTTGTAATTGTCCTGACATGGTTATGGTGGTGGAGTTCAAAGGTGTAAAAAAAAGTAGCGAAGCTCATCTGGTAAGCAATAAGAGCATAAACTTAAGGGAAAAAAATGACAGAGCAGCAGCAGAAATCAACTCTGTGGACAAGTAAACTTCCTGTTGCTGATCTTTGGAAGTCTAATGAACGTGTAGAACTGTGACAAACTTTGAGTTTGCATCAAGTACACCACTGCATGAGTCTGCAGGCGAGATATCCGATATGCCGTAGAAGTACATGGATTTGTTTCCAGACTACGAGTTTCCAATCTGAATGACTCGTCGAGTCTCATCTAGGTATGAGGTGAGTGTTTCTATACTTTCCTTGATCTGCCTATCCAAAATGTATACATGTAGATCATCGGGAAGAGGGGAAACTTTAGGATTGTTTAGTAGGCTGCTGTATAGGACACGCAAATATAATCGTATAAATTCAAACAACGCATAGGTATGCCAGCAATATGGCCATATGCATACGGGAAAACATCAAAAATATGAAAACTTGGCATAAAATTTGGTAAAACTCGAGGAAAACCTGGTATAATTACGACAAGTTGATGGGAATACGTAAAATTGTGGGAAATACGATGAAATATGTAAAACCGCGAAGAACTTTACAAAATTACGTAAATTGATTGAGAATAAATGAAATTAGAGGAAAAATTCCACTAAATGCATGGAGCTGAGGTGGGTTGTGGGTACCGGACGCTCAAATTGAGAAAAGCTTAAATTATGCTCTGACTGCATTCAGTTTTAACCCTTCCCCTCCCCCTGTAAACTACGTGGGATTTTGTAACACGTACTTCAACAATGTCGATGAAAGTATTACACAGTGGCGTTATATTAAAGCATGCAAAACATATGCAACCCAGTTCACAACTGTGTTCTCAAACATGCCCTCAAAAATAGATATTGCCGAATTACGGCTAGTTCTCACAAACACTGTTATTCCTTAAGTATTAAGGAGAAGAATCAAAGCAGTAATGAGGCTTAAGCCATTCCCTAGAGTATTCTATAGGAGAGTGGACCGATGTCACGTGTATAACCTTTAATAGTGTGAGAGGTGTCGGGGAGGGGTATGTGTACTCGAGAGATACGGTGTTAGGACGATATCGCTATATTATCATGCACATGAACAAAACTACCTAATATCAGGATATCTTTGTGCAAGATAAATGCTATCAGAGCTGCAGTGGCACTATTGTAAACTGCCATAAGACTGTTACATCTTCTCTGGCTACTAATCGTGGTGCTTACTCCATTGTAGGAAGCTGCTGTTTCTTCAAGTGCATTTTCGTGCAGCAGAGGGGTTGGTGGTACCTCAATGTAGCAGCTATCAAAAATATTCATGTTGGCTGTTCCTCGCTGTATTTCTTAGTGAGACATACCCGCATCCGTCAAAACCGATATTGCTTCTAATTATAAGCATGACTGATGCAAGAAGTGTGGTTGAAGGTGCATACATTTCTGACTTAAAAAGACGTATAAAATCCATTAATTTCCTAAGAGACCAAACTTAATTATAGTTGGTTTATAAGCAGCTCGAGCAGTGGATATACCTTGAAAATGCTATTCTAGCACACCATAATAGTGTTCTAGGCAGTTTCATCATTTTGAAATTTGTCCCCGTAGTGAATGAGGTAGAAAACTTGCGTGGTGGTTGTATGTATGATGTTAGGCAAATATATCCTGCATTAGAGTATTAAGAGCGTTCCATTCCACACGACTAATACTTCAGAAACTATATGGCATTAACAAGATACTATTTTTAGGTGTAGAATCATGTAACCATAGGAGTGAGTGTTTATTGCTCTATGATCATTTCTCTCACGCCGATATCGTCCTAGTACTGACCCCAAACAGTGATATAGTGCTTGAGAATTGATAGCTCGGTTGATGCTTAACAGAAGCTCTCCTGCGAACCTTGGAAGGTAGTAGACGAGATACTGGCAGAAGTAAGAATGTGAGGAGGGGGCGTGAGTCGTGCTTGGGTTGCTCAGTTGGTAGAGCACTTTCGCGAGAAAGGCAAAGGTCCCGAGTTCGAGTCTCGGTCTGGCACACAGTTTTAATCTGCCAGGAAGTTTCATGTCACCTCACACTCCGCTGCAGAGTGAAAATCTCATTCTAGTTACTGCACTGTTTCCCAATGACAAGTACCCCTCTTCTGCTTTCAGATTAGCTGCTAATCTGCAAGGAGTTGCATTTGCAATTTGTGCGTGTCAGAGATTTCCTGTTTTGTCGCCATATTTACATCCGCAAGATAAGACTACGAAGCTCTCACAATTTCTGCTATTGGGAAGCTTCAATACCCATTGTTTATTATGGGACTCAACCTCCACGTACCCTCCGTGTCAGGTTTTGGAGAGTCTCATGACATCTCAAAAGCTGTGCGCCCGTAACACAGTCAATCCCACTCTTTCCAGTGCAGCTACTGACCTCTCTTTCTGCTCTCCCTTTCGTTCTCTGTTCAGTGGGAAGCCACTGACGACCTTCATTCCCGTGAACATAGCTCTCCCTGAAAGAATACAGCCATGATGGATGATCAGCAGAGTTGTGTACTGACCACATGCCCCTATGCATCCACATCCAGTGACGCCTAAGGACTGTGGATGACACGGCGGTTGTTCGGTACCGTAGGTATTTCAAGGCCTGTCTGGATGGCCTTTTTTGAATTTATTATGTGGAGTACCATTCATCGTTTTGAGCACGCTTTGCTCTTTTTGGGCCACATTTTTACTCTAACCCGTCGTAGTTACCACAATTGAAGGACTTGCTGTGAAGGTCTGAGAAGGCGAGGCATGTGTGGCTCGTGTTCGTGCCATATCTCATTTCACATCTTGTTTTTACTGTACTGCCACGTCGTTATGTTAATGTCAATTACTTGTGCCACTGAGTTGCCGCCTTGCCTTCCCGTGAGCGGCAGCAGTGGCGCTTATCGATATAAGCCCTGGCGTGTTATCTCTGGTGACTGCTATGACTCTCGGTTGCCGTGTGTTCGGAGTTAGTTGGAATCTGCCAATGATTTGGGAGGCACTAGCAATGCATTTCGAACCTGGCGGTCTTTGACGTGGCAATAATTCAGTCGGGGCGCGGCTGCAGTGAGGTCCAGACAGCCATGACTCTCCCGACGGTTGCCGATACAAAGCACTTGAGTGCGGACCACCTTGGTTGGTCGTCGGTCGCTCGTCTTGTCGGAGAATGTGTAAGTTAGCCGGCGATCGCTTATGGTTTGCCTGCGTGTGCCCACTCATGATTCGTCCTTGCTATTGCACAGTCGCAGCCGTTAGTGTTGTCTAGCCTTTTGTGCAAGTGTTCGTGAAACTGTGTGTAGCTTGTGATGTTGACTGCTCAGTTGTTTTAGTGCTGTCTCCGTGCTGATGTGTGGCAGTCGGTCGGCTTGTGTGGATCAGCCAGGAAATCTCCGCGTGGGGCAGTGGGCCGGGCCCGCTGGCGGTCTCTATGCAGTGTCGGAGTGTGTGGGAGCTGTTCCGACTGCTACGAGGTTCGTGCCTCACCGACCCAGGACATCAAAGTTGAGTGGTGATTTAACTACCGAAGCCAGTCTGTTAACATTATGCTCTTGGTTTTCATGGTTGGCTGTTGGGAGTATTCCCATGAGCAACAACGAGAGTTAGAGGTGTGAAAGTTTGTTCACCATATGGTGGAATTTTCGTTATTTGAAGCCCAAGTGCACCAACGGAATTTTCTGCCTTGTGACCATTATCGTTCCGGCCACCTTACCTGGCCGCTGACGTTCAATTCAGGTAGTGTCCTTTCCTCACTGTGTTGTCGCTGTCTAACACGTTATGTGTAGTTTTGACAGCTTATGCATACTTGGTTGTGGGAGGCTACACCTTTTACGTTTTGGCTTTGGAGTTCCTTGTGTACTGGTCGGGTAGAAAGCAAGTCGTCTTGTCGGAGGGTCCGTTGGCTGTCTCTTGGTTGGGTTGCCAGCGGACTGGGTATAGTCCGGCCGACTACTGGTCTCCCCTAAGCGAACATTAATATTTCAAGTACAGACCGACCCCCGAAACCTTCTGAGCGCCGCTGGCTCTACTGCTTTTTCTTATTAGTGTTTGACTGTGTATTTTCATGGCTCATAGCCAGTGGTTTGAATTTGTATGTTTTTAGTTGGGTTTTCAATAATGGACCTCCAGCCACTTTAAAGTTGAATGTCCTTACTTGTGAAGTATTTGCAGTGTTTGGGCTACAGCCACTTTTAAAATTTCTTTTGGATAAAGCTTTGGGCCTTCTGTCTTTTGAAAATACATTGTAGTTGTGTTTTTCAATCATGGGCTTTCAGCTACCTTAAAATTAAAACTCCTTACTGGATAAATCTTAGATTGTTTGGGCCTTCAGCCTTTTTTCTTTAAAATTATTTAACGATGAAGCTTTTGGCTTTCTGCCTTTGAAAATTTGTTGTAGTTATGTTTTAAAAATCATGGGCCTTCAGCCGCTTTAAGCCATAACATTGTGTGACATATTCTACCGATAGTTAAGCTTGGAATTGGAGCTGTAATGTTTGGGAAACTAAATAAAGCTATATGTGTTCGAACGTAACTGACAGCCGCTCAATTTTGGGCCCTCTGCACGATTCTAACTACCTGCTCTGTCCTGCGGATTTAACCAGGCGCGGAGATTTCCTGGCTGATCCACACCAACCGGCCAACTGCCACACACCAGCATGGAGACAGCAATAAAAAATCTGAGCCACGCATGGCTTAAAGGCACTGAACATCTTGAAGCGACTTAGCCGCAGGCCTTGGCAGCTGCAGTTTTATAATTCTTTCGTGTCATCACAGGGGGACTACAGGTGCTTTATTTCCTGAAGGTAAGTGACGCTTTTCTCCTCGAGGGGATCAAGGTGGCCACGGATGCTTACAGGATCGTCCCCACACCCAGATGCAGTGCTGAGGCTGGTGAATGCCACTTACTATCCTACAGCAACTCGTCATAGTATGTCATGTGACTTTTTTTCTTTGATACTTCTGATTCACCAGCACACCACACTGTTGCTGTCCAAACCATGAGTCGCTTGTTTCTCAATCGTCCACTGGCTGTAGAGGATTCTGAAGGCTGCCCGAAGTGTCTGCTGTAGTCCCTTGTTGTGGGGCACGTGCAGGCACTCGTGTTGAGCCATAAAAGTAGTCCAAGATATCCAAGACGACCTTCCTTGCTTTTAAAGACTGGCGAAGAAGGTGTCTTTCTACTGGTTTCCCATGTGCGAGGAGACATGGGTACCGTGCGAAAGAAAGGGCGGATGTAGGTGCAAGGAGGCGTGTAGTGATTCTTTGTTCAGTGGACCACCCTCCTGAACGCTATTGTCTCGTTGTATAGGTACAGAGTCATGCATCGTTGGGTGACAAGTGGCTGCAAGTGACAGATACAAGCTGCGTCTAGAAATCTGTGGCTAAGAGCGTCACTGGGCGACGAAGTCTTTGGTTGAGACCTTCCACTCGGCTCCAAACCAAAAGGACCCGGATCAACTCTGATGACCAATCCGACTGTTACCACTGTCTTGGGCAGGCTGTTTCAAACTCTTTGTGACAAACGTCTATGGGTGGTGGATCTCGTCAGAGGGAACACGTTTTTTAAGAGCCACAACGATCACCAAGGCTTCCGCACGAATTAGGCATCTTTAATGATAGATTAGGTCCCTGAGAGGTGTCAGGGCATAGGCATTTTTTGGGTTTCTTATGCAATATTTGTTGCCTGCAAACAAGTCATTTTCTCCAGGTCAAAGGCTGTATTCCGCGCTTCTAAAACTATTTTTTTTTCCTTATAGATACCAACTCTTACCACTTTCTTGTTGAAAATTACTATATCGTTTTTCCGCTGCAGGTAAAATATAGACGCAGGATACGTTCTAGTTCTGTGAAAGCCCGTCGTCACAAGGCTACCAATTGCAATAAAGTGACGCCTTAAGTCGCCAGAGAGGATCAGCGAAAACATGTCTCTAACAAACGTTGTTCCTCATGCAGTTATCTATCAGCCCCAGATGTTGGTCGCAAAGACTTTAGAACAATACAGGTGTACAGGGTGTCCCTACAACTTGACGTCGGACGCAATTTTTCTGATGTTACGGCAGATATTTGGACTTTCATTTTTGTGAAGAGTATCTGAGTTCGGCCCATAAAAATATCGCTCGTGACGTCTCTTTGCGATGCCCAATGTCGTCGGAAAGCGTTGGTTTGTATCCCATACAAGGAAAATGTGTCTTGAATCGGAGTTTTAAGTGCCCATTCGGCAGAGCGGTCCAAAATTAGTCTAGTGCGATATTCGTTTTACCTGTACGTATTAACAGGAGCTTAAAACATGAGGAGTAATAGCGATACAGCACCACCCTGGCCCGCACTCACAGCTGCCGTCACGCAGGAGTGCTGCGCAGTCTGTTCTGGAGTACCGGGTTAGTCTTCTTTTTTACAGTCCCTATAGATACATATCGTAAAAACGAGTACCATACTTGACCATTCAGAGTCAGTTCTGTCGAATGGAGTTTAAAATTCCGATTTAAAAATCATTCTGCTTGTAACAGGTCTAACAACATTACAAAAACAAAGGTCAAAATTTTAAAAACGATTGTGGTGTTGCTTACGTTACTAAATACTACATTTTCGGGCAACATCAGTCATATTATGTGGCAGGTGTCATTAGAGCACAGTTAATATTCATTTCATGTAATAATGAAAAAACTAGGTACTCATCTTTTGGTG
Organism: Schistocerca gregaria; assembly: GCF_023897955.1. NCBI lineage: Eukaryota > Metazoa > Arthropoda > Insecta > Orthoptera > Acrididae > Schistocerca > Schistocerca gregaria. Next base: position 923,933,758 of record NC_064920.1, on the reverse strand, counting down.
TTTCCCGTATTGTGTTTCTCGTATTATCATGGCTCAATCGTTGAAAATCTAGGTGATTATAATTCCAAGCTCGGATGCAAAGAGGCCTAGGTTTTATTCTGCTATATTCAAAAGTTTTGTAAATGCGCTTCTCAAACCATTCTTCGAGATTACACTTTTGCTGGACTATGGTGATGTAAAAAAAAAAAAAAAAAAAAAAAAAAAAAAAAAAAAAAAAAAAATCAGCACTCCGAAATTAAGTTACACTTCCTTTTAATTACTTTTATTGCAATATCAGGCGACACACTAAACATCACTTCACAATACAAAACATACTTGAAAACATCTTCCTCACAGTCACTGTTAAAGTTCACATTTTATAAGCTGACGACAATATTCATCTTTCCAAAATGACGTCCACTACTTGACTTTCTCAAGGTCCGACTCTCTAACAAGTTAACAACTAACTAACTATCGCTTACGCGCCCAAAAATCAGAGTTACAAGCACGTCGAAGATCATAGTGACAAAAGAAAGAATACACATAAGAATAATATCATTGCAATATAAACATATCGATGTATCAAAAGTGAAATCAAATCTCAACGTTGTCTCAGAAATATGTTTAGTAGTTAACAGAAATACAGTAGATTATTACTGGTATCGAGAGGTTCAGGTGAGGTACCATATTGGTTACGTAATTCAAGTACCATTACACAGGAAACAAATCGACACTTTCTGTCTTAACTGGATGCCGCATGAGAGGCGTCATGAGCAGTTATTTGTTTCATCTGACTCATATATTGCAAGAACGAAATTGCCAATATCTGCAGAAACACTTGAATAAATGCGCCTGACGACCAACAATTTTTTCATAATGTGAGGCCACAGTCATAATATATTTCTTTAAAGTCAGTACTACATTACACTGTTTTTTTTTTTTGCAGTATTATTTTTATACCATCGTGATTTAGGCTTTAAAGTGCCATTACCAAGTGTTTTAATGTTATACAGTGCCTAAGATGGCATACTGTCGTATTTATCTTAGACTCATTGTCTAAGATATTAACTTTTAGACAATGTGTCTAATAGCCAAATGTTGATGGTGTTGGGACAGAAACCAGCCACAAATCTACTTTCAGATCCTTTATTCAAAGGGCACCGTTACCGGTTTCGAATCCTCAGACGGTTTACACGCTTTATTTATGACATGTGGTGTGGTTAATTGTCGTGAAATGTCCGTTTGGAGAGTTTGTTTTCATAACATTCGTCGAACAAATGTGAATACATTTCCACTGCATTCTTATTGTAGCACACGTAAATTTACGTCATGTCACAAAGAAAGCGTGTGAACCGTCTGAGGATGAATCGCAACGATTCGAAACCGGTAACGGTACCCTTTGAATAAAGGATCTGCAAGTAAATTTGTGGCTGGTTGCTGTCCCAACACTATCAACATTTGCCTTCAAACAACAGCCACTCTCTCCAACATGTCATCATATGATAAAATTTCAGTGTCTACTAGTGTATTTTAAATACGACAGTAGGCCATCTTATGCACTGTATAACATTAAAACACTTGATAATGGCACTTTAAAGCCTAAATCATGATGGTATAAATATAACACTGCAAATAAAAACAGTCTAATGGTGGTACTGACTTTAAGGATTCTTATTAACGTTTAAAGCCACTAGACGCAAACTAGATGACGATGAGATAAGTAATTTAAAACAACACACAACACAGATCGGATCGTAAATGTCGAGAAATATCCCAACTGGATAAGAAATGTTGAACATGTGACGTCGCCAGACGACATACATCACCTTCAGCACAACGGGTGCGGTTCGTCATGAAGGGATGACTAACCGATTGAATGCGTGTATTCAAGCAAACAGTTCTAACTTCGAACATCTCTTGTAAATGAGATCTGTTGTAAAGGTAGAAAATACAGAATTATTGCCTTAGCTGTAACCAAGTGAAACTTACTCCAATTTCGTTTTTGTTTTCTATTCCCCTTCTTTTTTGGTATACAAGCACTATTTAGTAAAGGAAATGTAGGTATCCTATTGGAAACTATGCAGTTCCGAAGTTTATACTTATTTACTTTCGATGCAAGAAAGTAGCTTTTTGTTGTAATATTCTTTGAAATAAACCAGCTGATACCGCGAGACCCATAAATAAAATAATAATTCTTACCTCACTATATACAAATAATTATGTAACGCAATGAAAAATGCACTATCTTTCAGACGCAAGATTCGAAACCATGACCTCCACTCACTAAAGTTGCACCACACAGACGGGAATATTTGGCTTGGATTGGGATCAGCCGGCCGGAGTGGCTGTGCGGTTCTAGGCGCCAGAGTCTGAAGCCGAGCGACCACTGCGGTTGCAGGTTCGAATCCTGCCTCGGGCATGGATGTGTGTGATCTCCTTAGGTTAGTTACGTTTAATTAGTTCTAAGTTCTAGGCGACTGATGACCTCAGTAGTTACGTCACATAGTGCTGAGAACAATTTGAGCCATGTGATTGGGAAAATCGGGTGCGGCAAACGGATAGGCTCAACCGCTGAGGTTGCGTCAATGTACATATCGTGGGTACATCACAGGTCTAACATTTGTAATCCAGTTTTGGTGTATTTCCAGACATTTGCGACACTAAGTGTATTATATTAAAATAATTGCCTCAGTGGCGTGTACATATGTGGCTTCGAAGGCTTTCTTATGTTAATGAGAATTACGAACACTTTAATTAAAGGACCTTTCACCTCAGGTAAGAGAGGATCAAAGGTAATAAAATAATGTTAGCACAGCCCCCTGAGTTTTACTTATAAAAGACTACAGCAATTGAAATTATATATGATTTTAATCCATTTCCATAATTCACGTTGTTGACACTAGACAAAATTTTCAGATTAATTAACCACTTTAAGCTGCTTTTGTCTGTGACAGGTACACTGCTATGAACCTTTCCTGAAGCCACTTCCAGTGCCAAAAGGGACACTGGTGTTAACGTAAATGGTTTCACACAGACCAAAAAACCGGGGAAACATTTTACTCATAACTTTATCAGTTCAATTACTGACCACCCAGAAAAGCTTGGCTAAATCCTATTATCCAACTTTTACCCTCGTGGGCCGTCTACCCTGATTACACATTTTTGTCTCTCTACGCTACGGAGCTAATACGCTGTCCTTTGCTTTACGCCAATTTCCTGGCAAGATACTGTCAGGATCGTTCTTCTTTGGGAGTAAATCATCCAGCTTCTATAAATTACACAACAGTGAGGTGTTTGTGCAAGCTAACATTAACTTGAGGTTCTATGACTCTCGTAATTGACATAATTTAGTCATGGAATGGACTGGTTCCATGCTATTTAATGTTTGTAGTGATATGCAGTCAAGGATACCTTCTGATTACGACTTACCGTTCCTGCAAATGAAAGCTGTCTATAATAGAGCGTGGCTGTTACAAGGATAAAGGCGTGACTAAAACCAAATCATTTACATGGATTGGATAGGAATGCGGATGCGTTATAATTTACAGGAGTTCTGGAGATCCCAAAGCTAACAAAAAAGTTTCTTAAGGCCTTCATCTTCTGTGTAGTAATTAACAGACAAGCCTTAAAATCCCATCGACTACTACAGACAAGAACTTATTTCGATTCATTGATCCAGGAAGAGGGCTCATGCCTGAGAGAGGACTCGAACCTCCGACGGGAAGAGCCGCGCGAATCGTGGCAAGGCGCCTGAGATCGCGCGGCGACCCCGCGCGGCCCACAGTACATGGTTTTTGAGAAAGTACCTGCGTACATCTTCTTTATTTTCTAATTTTTTAAATAGCACTTAGTTCAGTATTCCTATCTGGTATTACGCATGTTCTGCAAGAGTTCTGCTAGACTCACCAACATACTTATTCACCCTTCTTTCCTCTTCCACCTCCTTTACTTGTCTGCTATTTCCCATTTTTCTGGTTTTCCTGGAATCTTCCTAGAACATTCGACTCAGACTATAAGCAATAACATTTACCGTTCCCTTATGCGCTTGACTGGTAATTTCAAAGCAGACACACATACCAGCCATCGAGCAGTTCATCTGGTTTTAAGAAGGCGAGCCGACAATCAATTCAGTGCCTGGTTGTCAGCATCCAACGTAAAACTTCTGTGCTCCCGATAGAAACGGAACTTTTCTATAGCTAATAATACTGCTAGTGATTCTAATTTAAATACTGAATAACGAGTTTCTAATTCCGTCGATGCCCTGGAATCAGAGGCTAGTTGCCTACATTGACTATTCTCTTCTCCAGACAGAAACGGAGCTTTTTTGTAGCGAATAATACCACTAGTGCTCCTCATGCCCTGGAAGCTTGTCCTACTTGCCTATGTTCACCATTAGCTTCTTGAAAACGTATTGTCACTACCCCCACCATGAATGTGTCAGTCTGACATATAAACTGTTTTTCAAAATTACGCGCAGTCAACACTGGAGCATCCACCAACGCATTTTTAAGCCTCCAAAAGCAGCTTGTTACTAGTCCGTCCAAAGAACGTTCTCCCATTTTCTCTCTAGTTCATTAAGGTTAGTCACTAACTCTGCAATACTAGGGATAAACTTTCTGAAGAAATTGATGATTCCAGTAAGGTACACCTAGAACAGTTTTTGGTGGAGGAAACTAATAAGTAGCTTGCGTTGTTTATTGATCAAACTGTAAGCCGTTCTCTAATATGATATAAATGAAATGCAGGAATGAGCTCAACTAATGTTTCAAGGTTTCACACTATGACCTCTTTTCTTAAAAGCTGTAAAACCTTACCTTCATTATTCAAATATTTTTACAACGATTGTCTGTATACGATAACATCAGCTAAATAATGACAGACAAATTTACGTTTTAAATCATTAATAATTGCGAAAGCACAGATACTCCTGTTGATGATGTAAAGGGCAACCTTTCAAACTCGTGAAGATTCCACTCTGTAAAAAACGCCCTGGCGGCCTAGAAATCTTCAGTCAAGGGTATCCAGTAATTTACCAGGTTAAACTGTAAAACGGTAGAGGATCCCTTAAACCAACAAAAAAAGGTATGCAAATAAGAAAGCGGTTCTGACTGTAAAAAACCTTCTTATTCAACGGTCTGTAATCAGCCGCTGCTCTAAACCCCTTGCTCCAGTTTTAGAACCCAAATATAAGAGTGAAGCGTAGAGTGAGTTACTCATCGTTGTAATAACTGGTGCACAACTTCTTCAGTTTCTTTATTTTTGGGAGAGACAATCTATACTGTTTTCTTTTGAACAGTGCCTGACCTATCAGCTGTATTTTGTATTTAATGCTCTTAGGCACACCTCATCTCTCCGTAAGAACATCGCCATATGCAATTAGTAACTAACCAAAAACTTTCATTCACAATGGCATAGTTTCCCTTTATTCACCTGCTTCTATACCACATTCTGGGCTAACTGTAAGTCATTAATTCTAATATTTGTGCAAAAGTTATGAAAATTGCCTTACTGCTCTGTCATAGTTCAACACCTTTTGTAAGAAGGGGAGCCTAATGTTAAGTTATTTGAGAAATGATCAGCAACTAACAAAGTGGCTTTGCAGGATCAACATTGTATATCAGATTTTACCAAAGTCTCACCTATTATTTTTAACTCCAAGTCACCTGCTACCTCACATCTCTTTCTAATGTTACATGACTGTGACATACCAACATTTTCATTGTACTATTGCAAACCCATTATAAAAACGGAGCTCTCAGAGTCAGTCAATGCACGAACAGGTTACAATGCCTGACCAGTAATAAGTTCTTGCTCTTATCCCGTTATCATAATCACAAAAGTTGTCTCCCTCCTTGGATCTTACTCAGAAAATTACATGCCTTTTATCCTTCTTTATGCCATTTAAAACACCCTATAATTCCTCTTACCTCAACCTGATTCGCTGTCTCCCTTTTTCTTTATGTTGAACTTCCTTGGGTACTATACGCTGGTCTGATCATCTAACGATTTCAATTTCTGTACATAGTGTTTCCGTCTCCGTGAATATCATATCTTTGTTAAAGAAATCTATTCTGGATTAGTCACCTAGTTTGATTCCTTTTAAAATATGTTTCTTTAATTCCATTTCTTCAACCTTCACAAACAATGTATTACCTCAAGTGCTAATTTCACATAAATAATTAGATTAGGTCTCATCTTCACACTGAACCTGAGAATACTAACTGTGAACAGATTTATACATGAGCCTTACAAATCATTTCCTGTAGCTGCAGGATAACCCCTTTAGTTGGATTATCTGACAAATTTTATCCGGGAACATTCCTTTTGCTAATGGATGTAGCATCTTTAACACATCAGCATGATCTACTTTTGATGTTCGGCCCACTTCCAAAGGGTCCTTAAAGCACTTTTCAACTGTGGAAATGGTTCTGCAGCAACAGTCACTACTTTTTAAATGTAGGATCATCTGCTGAAATGACAGAAAACAATTACCACTTTTCTATCCCCTCTTCCTTTAGGAACTGAAGATTGATGTCCTCTGCTTCACCACTACTTCTTATAGTCTAGCCACTTCAGCATGGTAGTCAACAACTACACTCATTAGCCTCTGAATTTTATTTTTCCGTTCTACTTCTAACTCGATTGTTTGCAAATCTTTAATCCTATATCCCCGGTGAACAAGCTGAGAAAGCCGTCTTTTGACTTGCCTATAAGATAGTGCACGTGGCTCAAGAAAGACCAGCATACTGCCGACTGCTTTTAAGGCATTTGTAATCATAGAGACAGCCCCACTCATGTCGTTCACGCATGACAGGTATGGCGCACCCTGTAGTCAACACACCAGCGCAACAGTACCATGTCTATTTTCTCCTCTTATTAGAAGCCTGTATAACAAAAATATCTTCCTTAAATCGCCAACTCAGGAATCACTCGACACTCAATTTGCAGAAGCAGAACAATACGGCAGTATCTGTTTACGACAGAGTTAACGACTTTCAACAAGACATTTCGTATTATATTTTCCATTGACTAACTATAAGTGTTTTCTTGTTAAATAACCTCAGTCTGCTATCAATCGAAGCATGCTCGGCCCGTAATCCAGAGGCCTGTGGATCATAACCATGCTCTACTACAATGAGACGAAAGTGACATGGATATTGCGAAGTGGATCGTAATGGATGATTGTTGGTTGTCAAAGAGAAACATTTCATCAATTATTTGACACTCAGCAACCTGACATAGATACGAAATTGCTGAACATTTACATCGTGCTTTGCTCTACCAGATCACTCTTAGTACTTATCTTACAAAGTACAATATCATTTCGCCATATGGACTACATAAGAAACTACTAAAACTTACTTTAAGTTGTCTGTGCACAAATTCAATTACATTAAACTAGGAAGTTTCATAAACATAAAAGTCTTTTCAAAATTAATACCATATTAAACTGGTTTATTTAAGTTTTTCACAAAACAGGGACTGAAATGGTCTTTAAACAAATAAGCTTGAAAAAAAAAAAAAACATTTACTGTTAATATGCTGCAGAAGGTTCAATAAGGACCATTGTTAGGCTTATGCCCAATGACAATTTTCATATACAATATGTTCTACCTTTAGCGGTAACGTGCTCAGTAAAAAAAAGTTAACCTGATTCCTTGATATCTAGTACTCATTTTTGCCTGGCCAGATTGCCGAAGTTCTAGTATCATCTCTCTTTGTTTTTAACATTAACGAGGTTTATCACAGAATAAGACCGAAAGATCAGAGCAGCTTGTCTTGCTAACAGTTTTAGTTATTACTTGATCGAGCAAATTAATTCTTCGGTGGATATGTTAATCTTGTTTAGAAACACGTCTGTAACACTGTTCGATTATGTGTGACACAACATCGATAAATTTGCTTTAAATATTCAAAACAGCTTCTGAAGATTCACACGGTTTACACAATGTTTTCTTACGCAACATGGTCGATCTCCAGTTCCAATGCTCGTCATTCATGGTGGATATATTCCAAATCCACGCATCATAATCTAGGCCTGAGGTGCTGATACCAACGGATAAGGCTCACATCACAATACTGGCCGCCTCTTCCAATCGCACTGTCTACGCACTGTCCTCTCTCTCTCTCTGTGTACGGAGGGGGACTGCTAATCGTGCAGTAGCATGCTCTCTGTCGGTGACTACAGCTACTTCCACAACTTCAATTCTTACTCGGTACCGAACTCTATCTCACTGATACTCTTTCCGGTGATTACATTTACATACGACATAGAGCATGTGTTTGATAAAGGCGTAATTGATAATGTGACAGGGATCAGACTTTTGTTTGATACAAAAGCTGATGTCCTCGGCGTTGAGCGTCCGTAAGCTCCAAACACATCCACACACATACCTACCCACCCACTCACCCACTTACCCACACACACACACACACACACACACACACACACGCACACAGACACACACACAAACACACACACATACACAACGTTCGATGAGAATTTCCGCCAACTCTAGGCGCTCTTTAGTATTTGCTGGCCCTGGGACGATTAGTCTTCACCGAACTAGCAGGGTCTACTGACCACGTGCCTTGCACACTATCTCAGTAACCTGACAGGTTGATTTTCATCAAGAAAAAATATATATGCTTAGAGACACTCATTCTTAATGTTTCTTATTGAAAAAAAACATTGTTGAGGTAACTTCAAAGTAATGTGACTGTAAGTACGATATTCCTGGGAAATACACTCACGACCTTGTATCGATCATTTTGACGGGTTACGGACTCCCTCCACAGTGCACGAAGTGCACGAAGTGAGACACAGACAGACTGCAGTTTTTTCAGGCACTAACTTTTAGTTATTCAATTGCAGATTTATGCCTTTTCAGTGCTGTTATGGTCTGAAACTGTTCAGCTGTAAATCACCTGTCAAACTCGTCCGAATTCAGATGTTTGAAACACATCCCAGGTGATATGCTTTGCTCAGGTCCTCGGCATTCCGTTTAGCGCTAATATGAGTGAATAGGAGTTTCTGTTTTGCTGCTAGCTTCAGCCTGCCTTCAAAGGTTCGGTCATCAACCACAACAAACACCTCGCCTGTGTATAACCCAACATTTGGATGTTAACACCGGTCGTCAGTCAGTCTTCAGTGAGATGTAGCGACAGCGTGCGACCAGATATTGTTGAAGAAAACAGGTGTATGTAAAGTGCGAAGCTCAATAAGCCTCACTGAAATTTGCATACATTAATGTAAACATTCGTACTATTCTTTATGTGGTCCACTCCAAGTGAGAAATAGTGTGAATTGTTATACAACCGACAGAACACGTTGATGGCATACGAATCTCTGAGAGCGCTAAATAAATACCAGCAAATTGAGAGAGTAGTCGTATATTTACTGCTCGTGTTACTTGTAGCTCCTTGTTGGAGAGCGTGCCATCTGCCTGGCGATACAAACCCTCTGCTAGGGTTCCTGCGAAGATATCTGTTCCCTTCAGATTGAGTGAACAAGTCTTCACTACCACATGCTGGATCGAGGAGCTGCCAGCGTATCAGCGACATACCTCATCATATTGTCAGCAAGTGCGGTGGCAATAACATGTCTTCAGGTCTAATTAGATGTATGTGTTTTCGAAGCTTGGGGGTGAGGAGAGGGGTGGAGAGCATATGACTATATTATTAACCAGCACCCCGACTGCATTCGCACTAAGAATGATCCCAAAATCAGATAACTGAGACAATCTGTGTAGATAATAGTCTCAAGCTCTTCATCAGAGGGTCGAATCTGCAGATTTAATGGAGTCAGACCACTAAAACATTTCAATGGTCGGTTTCAGCCTCCAGGCCATTTTCAGGTGTTCACAGTACAACAGCAGGAGACCATCTGTCAGTTGTGAATACTTGAAAATGGCCTGTAGGGCGAAATAGGCCGTGGTAAAAACATTATGAAAATATGCTGCAATGCAACTAAAATATTATTGACCGTTGAGGATGTCTTTTCTTCAAAGAAAAATAATGGACAAAACAACGCCTCAGACATGGATTTAACATATACATTGTGGCTAGCCATGGGAATGGGAGACTGTCTGTCCCTGACATGCAGTGTGCATGAGACGGAATTCCTCGATGTCTGTACATCGGCATCTTTTCTAAGCCAAACTGGAGACTATTCAGGACAGCTTATGGCTTCAGAACAATCGAACCAGTTGAAATGAGTAGGATCACAAGAAAAAAAAACAGCTCTCATCAATACAGGTTAGCGTTTTTATAACCTCCATTCTGTCACTGCTGTCCATGGAAATGGTTCTTTACAGTTTCTGTGCCTATCTTATTTTTACACCACTAGTACATGATCGTACAATATAATGACTTATCTTCTCCCTCCCAGTTTTAGGTACTCTGTTAGCGGTAGTAGGGACTATTTGATCTGCAACATCCCATATGTTGTTGAAGTTAAAGGCTCTCACAGCTGCTACTACCGTAGCTACGTTTTGAAGGACGAGATGCTCGCGCAGTGCAGTACCCTGGTACCGTTTGACTCAGAGCTGACTATTGACTTCACGGCTCCCATCTTTCTACACCGGCCAACTGGACGTTGAGTTTAATTCTCCAACTTATGAAATTCGTCAATCATCTGCTGGTGGAAATATTGTGTGGGTGCTGATTTGCTGTGCTATTATAAGGTTACTTCTGATGCCGTCTGTGCACAGAGGGGGTATAGTAGTTAATTTTATTAGCGTATGGGTAGTACAGACATATCAGTGCTTACGTATGTAACATACACATATGACCAGATGATAAACTTAGTAATGTTTGTGCTTCACAACTGGATATCCAGTCCTTCAATCCAGCCCACTGTATCTGGAGGAGCCAGCAGGGAGTCTTCTTCATCAGCGCCATAACCTAGGGTCTTGTAGTGACAGACAGTGTGATGAATAGTCTGGTGTGGAGCTCCGCAGTCACACTCTGGATTGGCAGCTTTTTTCACTTGTGGAGAGCATCTCTGCAGCGGCCTTGGCACGTTCTGATTCTGTTTAGCACAGTCTACGTCTTGCGTGGTAGGTGGAGTCCACTTGGACAACGTAGACAAGTGTTTGGTCGGAATCTCTTCTATTGTCACCATTTCCTGGTTTTGTACAGCTAGAGCCAGATCGTCGGCATAGCAGGATTTTCTGGGCTAAAATATATACGTACAGCTGTCATAATAGTTAATGACGCCATGCAAAATGGTGATGCGTGAACCAATGTCGGTTTCAGAGGCAGTTCATTACCGCAGATAATGACATGCATCATTTAATTTTGCCTGTGGGATCTCAGCGCTGCAGAACTGGGTTTTACTGCGTCAGTGTATATAGCGCTTTTTGATGGAATTTCACACGCATTGAGATTCAGTATTTTAGGAAAGTTATATAGCCATAGATCAAAATAAAACAGAATTACATGTATAGTTCAATGATCAAATAATTTTCTACGTAGCATCTGAGTATTCTCTTATGAGATTTACAACTGATTATTTCGTGTACGAGAATATTAGATAATCATACAGTTAAACACATTTTTATGAGTATGAATACACCTTCACTAAACCCTGCATAACCCTGCTTTCTCTCTGAAGGCAGAGAAATATCAAGCAATTCAAATTTATTTTATAAATGTAGCCAAAATAAATAGGTTTTTGGGATATTTGAGTTGTTCCCTCTAGCTTTCTTTACTTGTATTTTAAGCTACTTGTACCACAGGTTAAAATCCACTGATGTAGCTGCATGTAACTTAAAAAAAGAAATGTGCTTATTCTTTAACCAAACGGCGATTTGAGCTACGGACACTCTATCTAATTGTTATGAAAATTGGTAGTGAAAAGTAAAACTGAAGATTCCTCTTGCAAATTTAGTCTCTTCTCTTTCTAACTGCAAACGGTGAATTTCGGCAACCTAAAATTAAAACAAAGACACTTTCTCCGAAATTAGGTGACTTCGCGTCTCACTGTTTGCCGTTCCCTCTGTTCCATGAATCCTACTGTTAATCAAAAAGGTGTCAGAAATTCGAAGTGCTCTTAATCGACATCTTATTCGAGATCACGAGGATCTAATATTTGTTGCACAGAATGTTGGTTCTTGCTTACACAGCTGTTAAGACTTATGGGCCTAATATTCTGCGAGTCGTTTATTTTTGCCTATTATCGCCAAACTTCAGCGCCATTATCGCAGGCTTAAACTTTGACGTAACTTCGCGACGAACAACAGGTGCCTCCTCGGAGACCAAGAACACAGCCTGCCTCGATAAATTAACATCCACGGCGAACATCAAGTTCCCGGTGGCGTTGTTACAAAAGAAACCCAATATGAACTTCAGAGAAGGGATACTAAGGCAAATTTTTACGATGGAAAACCCATTAACTAATAGGCTGTTCTTAAGATCATTCCAAACTCTTTTGAAATTTCTTGAAAGGAACAATATTTCTGCAGATATTGTATATACTTTTTTATTTAAATCGCTAGTGAACAAGTCAAAGCATACCATGAATTTATATACGCAATGAGATTCTATATTTTGGAAAATTATAAAGGTATAGCTCAAAATAAAATAGAATTACATGAATGGTTCAGTGATAAGATAATTTTCTACGTAGCATCTGAGTATTATGAGTCCCTTATGAGATTTATAAACGATTAATTCCTGTGTAAGAATATTAGATAACCACAAAGTTAAACACATATATAGGAGTATGAATACACCTTCACTAAACTCTGCATAATACTACTTTCCCACTGAAGGCAGAGAAATACCCAACAATTACAAATTTATTTTATAAATGTAGCCAAAATAATGACATTCATGCAATTTATCACAAATCGGTAAATATACAGGTATGAGGCCTGTAAAAGTTAACACTGTTTTTGCTGACTTTTCCATTTGAAAAGGTCTATGCAGCTGAAATTGGGCAACAGCGACTTACATAATCACAGGTATATAATCTCGGTGGAATTAACTTCGTCTTTCAATAAGTACTTAACTTTGAAAGCACTGAAAATAAACATTCACCAAAAGCTTGCAGCTTTCGAAGCAAAACATGGATTTTATTGCAAAATAAAGATGTCCTAAAACTGAATGAAGAAAAGCAAGAACCCTTGAAACAAATGGTCTTGTTGCATTGAGATTTACGTAGCTGAAGAGAGATTACAATAATTAGACAGTAGTTAGCCGCGACGCATGTACCATCAGTTTTTCAAGAATAACAAGAAACGTTGTTGTTCACTTCAACTGAGCAGGATCAAGCAGAGACAATGAATATTTTTTGTCCAAGTGTTGACGCAGTTTAATTGATCACTTATGTTGCAACATTTTAGGAATAATAGTGCTAGTTTTCTGGTATGATTATAGAATCAGGTAGGCCTAATGCGAACAGCAAAAGGTGCAAGAGTACGTGTGTGATACAACTGCGTGCAAGCATGTCTCGACATAGTACTCTCTTGGCAATACGTTATGTAATGAGACCAATATTATTTATGAGGCAAAGAGTATTGAATCAGGTCGTAATACTCGTATCTACTGTGTATGAGAAACGTCTGTTCAAAGTCTTACAGTTGGCAATGTTTATTAAAATGCACAGTTTCTGGCACTTACAGAGCCAATGCGTCTGCAGTGTTAAAACATGCAGCACATTATGATGCTCTCTCAGATGTTTGGTACAGTCTTAAAAATTTTGTGAGCTTAAGGTGCCAGAGTGACTTGACTATGAAGTTGTCTGGGCTAAGCCACATTCGATTTTTGTATCAGTATTGACATATAACTGAACAATTTTAAAGAAATAAACAATCAAGTCCCATCGTTAAAAGGAGCATGGTACGCTTGACATTAATTTGTTATACAGTCTGACTGTTCGCAGTTCTTGTTAGTTAGATGAATTACATCACGGAACCCGAAAAATGGGATGATTTTCGGGGGTGTGGAACTTGTCAGAAAGAGTAGCACAAAAACCATAAAACACATGTATATAATACTTGCTTCTCTGATCATTTGTCAGGAGAGTGTCAAAATAGGTGAATACATTGCAGTAAACTGAAACTGTTAATAATTGCGGAACTGATACACTGTCAGAATGAAACATTGCTGCGCAAAATACCTAATCTTGACTGTTGTGAACAGCTGCTGTCAAAACTGAAATCTAACAGTCATCTTTATTTAAGTTGGTCTAGCAGTCCCTGTTAAGATATTCATTTATAGAGTAGAAGGAGTTGCGTGTCAAAAAGTGTTTCAAACTCTGTTTAAACTATCCTTTAACTGAAACCAAGTTTTTAATAGTTGCTGGGAGTTTATTGAAAAGGTGTGTTCCTGAATATTGGACCCCCTTTCGGACCAAGGTAAGTGATTTTAGGTCGTTTTGTAGATTGTTCTTATTACTAGTATTGAGGCATTGGTTGGAAATGGAGACATATCACGTGCAGCAAATTTCATTAAGGAATAAATATACTGCGAAGTAGTGGGTAAAATGCAAAAATCTTCGAACAGGTATCTACATTATGTTCTCGAATATATACCACAAATGATTTTTATCACACGCTCTTGCACGCTAAAAACTTTTCCTCGGTTTGATGAGTTACCCCAAAATATGATTCTATTCGACATAATAGAATGAAAGTAAGCAAAGTATGCAACTATTTTTATATTTATATCTCCTACGTGCGACTTCATTGTCGCTGCAAAGAGACTTATTTAGGTGAGTCCGCAGTTCTGTGGTATGCCCTTCCCAACTGAATTCATTATCGAGCTGTAATCCCAGAAATTTAACACTGTCAACCTCTTCGATCTGCGTGTCTTCGTATGTTATACACATGCTGGAAGGAAATGTCTAAAAGGTTCGGAACTCCATATAGTGGGTCTTTTCAAAGATTAACGCCAGTGAATTAGCTTCAGACCATTTATTAATGTCAGTGAAAATTTGATTAGCATCTGTTTCTAAATCTGTACTTGACTTGCCACTTGTTGCAATGTTTATATCACCTGCAAACAAAACATAATTAGCATCTGGCAATGTAGCAGACGGGAGGTCATTAATGAACACCAGAAAAAGCAACGGATCCAAGACGGAACTTGTTGTACCAAATGAACAGAGATATGTCATTCTTAGCCATCGTTTTGATTATTTATTTTGCACTCTAACGCTTTCCATTTTGTGCCTAGCATCTCATCTCTACATACCATTGGCATCCTCTTTTAACAGTTTTCAGATACGTGACGTTTACCTATTTCTTCATTTTTTTCTCTCCTCCATAGGCTCAGGTATTACATTAATCCTTTAAAACGATAGCCTAAAGGATCCATATATCGCCCAATCAGAATTTGTGCCCCGCCTTTGTCAATCTCGGCGAGGACGGGGCGTTAATCCTGAATCTTCTTTTCATTTTTCTAGGGAAAAAAAAGAAAGAAAGAAACATTTATGGCTCTTTTTAAGTGTCAAACTTCCTAGTACTGGATTGCCTGACCTTCGCCGTCTTATAGGAAGATTAGCTACTGGAATATCACATCATTGTTTACCTGGAGCTGGTATAAGCCGTTATCTCACCGTCTGGTGTCGCTATCGGATGGTCCTTTCTTGAAGAGACACTTAATGACAGCTGCATTCTTAGAGGTGGACCTGTGCCACTTTCATACTTCAGAAATTTGCTATAAGGGCTCAATGTGTGCTGTTTACATTGCATGATTGCGGGTACCATGCGTCTGGGAACAAATATTATTAATTAGAAGGCGTGGAGAATCAGATGGGCAAAGTGTGTGCTGTAAATCGTGTACGAGTAGATGCGTACTACCGGAGCCCATGAGATATACGGGCCCTTTCGCTTACGTCACAGCACGTGACACAACAGGCCTTCACTAGCAGGGAGAGAGTTACTATTTTAAACCAAACGATCCTGTTGGAGAAACATCCGCACCTGGGCATTTTAGCAGAGGTTGAAAATACCGCTTCAGTTGCAAAGTTCTTTTATTATCACCTGACCGGTTTCCGGCTCTTATAACAGAGTCTCCCTGTTATGCACTCATAGGTATCACACACGCGCCTAGTACACGTCTGCCGTGGCTCTCGGGGACCACAGCACCAAGTTACGACACTTGAAGATGCGCTTATAAGAGCCCGAAACCGATCGTCTGATAATAAAAGAACCTTAAATCTAAAGCGGTATTTTCAACCTCTGGTATTTTAGACCAGTTTAATACTTCGTAAATAAACTTTGAAGTACACTCACCCTCTCGATAGCATATCACAAATCTAAAGACGTCATTACGTGCATTATCACTGACATATTGATTTCCCGCCTGGGCCCGGACGTAGACGAACGTTCGGAATGTATATGGGGCAAGGCAGCTAAGTTCGCTGTGGGGCCCGTTCTTCCCGTGGTCACCGCTACTGCAAATAGATCAAACAAGAAAACATCATGTACCTGATTTTTTAAGGGAAAAAAGCGCACTTGCAAGATAACAGCTCCGCAATCGACCCTGTTTGGACTAGAATTCTTGTTGGCCGCTGTTATGAAAGTACAACTTTTAGCTTTGCGCGGGCTTCAGTTGTCACTCGCTTCATCCCACTGCAACCGCTTAATAACTACAGAATATCAATAAGCGAATACTGTTAAAATAATGTTGAACATATATGAGTGTGCATTTGACGTATTATTTCATATTCTCCGCGTGGAGTAACATATCCTTGAACAAGATTTCAAACCACGTTGCCCAGATGTGTCCACCTTCCCCCGTCCTCTTCCCTCACTTTCAACATCAGGCGAAGAGGAGGCCTCTGGTTCCCACACCTGTGTACAGCACTTTGCTCTCGGGTAATCGCGTGGCTGCAGTGGTGGTGAACGAGAGGCAAACAACGGGCGCGTGCGAAAGTTCAAAAACTGTACTTTCAGAAGGTTATAACTGCATACTATCAGAATTATGGTTTAAGTTTTTGTGCAGGATCGGTTACTCGGTTGATATCTTGTAAGTGTGATTTTTTTTTTCTCCTTAATACATGGTGTCAGTTTGGTGACGTTTCCTTTTACGTATCTTTCCACACAGAAACGAATAAAATTATTTACTTACCACCTAGATATCTACAGGCAATGAACGAGAGTGGGTATAAATACCAGGAGAGCAGAGAATGAAAGAACAAACTGATGAAACTGAAAACGGTCCTGTGTGAATTAAAAAGGAAACAAAACAAAAATACCAAAGTGCACATCACTCGACGTTAGTGACATCACAATCTGCTGCTTGGTCAAGCTCAGTAAGGTATTTTGATATGCTTGAAAACCCCTTCGCGTGCTGCCCACAAGGAGTTCAAGACAATTTCACTGAGGCATTTTCCACGCTTCGGCAGCGAAGTCCTTAGAGTAGTCAATGGTGCCAAAAATTTTAATATTAGTAAATAGATCTCCATTGTATCTCTGCACTTTGATAAAAAAAACTTTTTTAAACTAATGTAAATCATATTTTTAATTATATTTTTACCAATTCTGTAACTTTTTGGTTACTTGATGCATTCAGAATCACCAGCTGATGAATGCACAAGTAACAATTCATTACTCTTTAAGATGAGGAAACAAGGTTTCTGGCAAGTAGCAGTAATGAGAGTAGAAAGTTTTGAGCGACATATGTAGCACTCGTAAGCGAAGTAACTTTTTTGCGATGTGCATTATTTCATTCAATTCGTAAATTGTGAAAAAGTGCAGCATTAGTAACGTTCGCAGTCGAAACAACCAGCAAAACTCTTTTCAAATACGTCAACAGATAGGCAATATTCTGTCGAAATATTAAAGATTCAGCGCATTTGAAAGTAGAGACTGGGTATTAAGCTTGAAAGCGTGATGTATGATGCATATATCACGTTAGAATATCAAGTATATTTTCTGTTTTCCTTCTAAGAAACGTCCAACTGAATTATTAGCAATAATTAAGCTCTTCATCGCCGGCCGCGGTGACCGAGCGGTTCTAGGAGCTTCATTCCTGAACTACCCGGCTGCTATGGCCGCAGGTTCTAATCTCGCCTTGGGCATGGATGTGTGTGATGTTTTCAGGTAGGTTTAAGAAGTTCTAAGTTTAAGGGACAAAATGACCTCAGCTGTTAAGTGCCATATTGTTTAGAGCCATTTGAACCATTTTTTTAAGATCTTCATCCAAATATCTACGAACTGGAACTCAGAGGTAGATCGTTCAATTAAATACGATTGAGCTATTCTCTGTAAGGAAAAAGTAATTACAAGAATTTCTCTCCAGAAATGTTTGCAGTGCTTTAAGTTCTATTATTTGGCTGAAGCTTTGTTGAGTCACTTTGAATCTTTTGTGAATTTTAGGAATATTCTTCATTGTGCGGTGTTGTGCACACAATGAGAAAGCGCGAAACAGACAAAGGAAAGTCGATCAAAGTGTGTTACTGACACGGTCGTGATTACTTAATTAATGCGTGACAAAACAAATACAAGACTGAAAAACCAATAGCAACATATACGGTGTTCTGAATTTTGAGATATCGTACACAGTTCTCAACGTTCCTGAAAGGACTCTTCTCTTTTAACCAGTGCATAGCTGAGGGTCTCTGAGTTTCCCGTTACAAGGAACAGCATTAAGAGAAGTAATCCATCTTCATACTGCGCCCGAACATGTAGTCGGTACCTCTGCGCCGAAACACGCGTGCGTCTGCAACTTGCCTTCCCGGGGGATAGAGAAAGAAGGAAAGAAAGAAAGAAAGTAGTGAGGCAAATCTGGAGATTTATCGCCCTGGAGCCACGTCTTGGAGCGGAGGCGAGTCGCCAGCAGCGACGTAGACCGCCACTGCGCTGTCGGCGTGGCTCAGACGTACCGGTGGGTGGAGGGGGTGGGGGGGGGGGGGCATGGAGGGGACTGGCGCGACAGAATAAGCCGACGGGCCGCTGAGAGGCGAGCCGTGTTTTAACCAGATTATGACCGAGATCTGCAGCGGCGGCTGGCGCCACATCCGGCTGGCGCCACCTCGCGTCCACTTCCCATCTACCTATCCACCCCTCCGTCTGCCGCCCTACCTGCTGCGAGAGACGGCTTACGCTGCGAGAATTATTCCATACGGCTCCGGCGCGCCCACCCGCTTGTCCGACGAGAGTTATGTTGCGAAACTGCTCGCTCGCGCCCTATTTCCGCGTTAAATGGGAGCCCGACAGACGGCGTGCCATTAGTTATCCCATTGTCTCCGCGGTGGAAATCCTCTTGCGCGATCTGGACTGCATATTCCGCGAGGCTGCGTAGCACCGCTCGCCTTCTCAGCGTTGGGTACTTAATCATCTCACTTATTTTATGTTTAGGCAGTATATTATTCTGGAAGCTCTGGACGACTGAGAAAATACCTTATACTGCTGAACTACAGTTATAAAGCACGGAGCAGTAGGGAAAACACCTACTGCCAAATTCTGTGTAACGATCGTCGTCATCATTATCAACAACAAAAATTCACGATATCTTCATTAAAGTTGGATTTTAATGCACAATCACGGCTATTTTGAAAACGTTGAGCAGTGTTTTGATTAGTAAGTGAAACACAGTGTGCGATTTAGTAGAACAAAACATTACATTACAATCTGTTATTAACTACGTTGGTCGCTAAAAACTGGAATTCATTCACGACCATTTCACTAAAAGTAATTCAGAAGTAGTCATAACTTTTTTGTTAATGGAAGTAGATCGGTCAAATTTGAGTCACTCTTCTGTCGTATAGGGCGCAATGAAACTAAAATGAGACATACGGAAAAAAAAATTGGCCGCGTGTGAGTAGATCTCGCTATCTGAGGGTTGCGTACAAACTTAATTACGTAAATAGGCAGGCTGTCCATTCCAGGAAACACGAATCTCGACGATTTTTGCCTGACATCGACGTTGATATTGGCAAGATAATGGTACCAGCTGTTCCACGACTTCCCAGAATGTTTCAGTTTCGCACTTTAAGTCGGATAAAAAAATGACAAAAACATTTTCGTGTCTTATAATTACTAATTAATAATACCCGCCAGGTTAGCGGAGAACGCTAATGCGCTGCTTTCTGGACTCGGCTAGGCGCGCCGGCCACAGTTCGAATGTGCCCGGCGGCTTAACGACGGAGGCCGGTGTGTCGGACAGCCTGGGTGTGGTTTATCGGCTGTTTTCCACATCCCAATAGGTGAATACTGGTCTGGACCTCACGTCCCGCCTCAGCTACACGGCCTGCAGACATCTGAACACATTCGCACTATTGCATGGATTAGACTAGTCGCAGACAGTTGGGGTACATTAAATTCGTCGCGGGGGGAGGGGAGGGGGTACGGGGTGGCGGCCGGAAGCGCATCCGGCCACCCCTTCAACTAACCTTGCCAAATCCGATTAACCATGCCGACCCTGCGTCATTGCGGGAAAATGGCGCAAACAAAAGAAATAAAAGATAATTACTAATTAAGAATTTTCTGTAGTTTCTGCCTAAAGCTTTCTTCCTGCCAAATTTCTTGATTCTATGTCAAGGGGAAGTAACCATTAGTTTTTAAGGAGATTTCGAGTATCAAAATATGTGACAAAAATAGCCGAATCTTTTAATTGCATTGGTTATAAGCTTTTTTACATCGGCAAGGAATCTCAGACCTTAATACGTGACATAAATTTTAAATGCATACGTCTACCCGTTCCTGGGAAGAAGTTGTTTGAAAAGTGGGACAGACAGACTGGTGGACCACAAAGTGATCCTATAAGGGTTCAGTTTCTACCGACTCAGGTAGGTAACTCTAAAAAGTGAATAAACTGATACTTATTAAAACATAATCACAACAACTGTCAATTGACGTATCCCAGTGTGAGACAAGACGCCGAGTGCCTTAACGAAAATTTGTTTACGGCTGCCTGTCGAACCATAGTTGTACCCAGGCGTGCACCTCTTCGCCCAAAGCAAGCTGACGGCCACGAACGTCTTTCTTCAGGGCTCCAGAAATATGAAAACGACATGCAGAGAGATTCCCAGTGGAAGTTCTGCAGCGTAGTCAGAATGGCAGCACTTTGTTGCAGGATAATGTCCGTCCAAGTGTTGCCAAGGTTGTTTCGAATATGCTGCAGAAGTTTCGCTGCGTAGCCTTCACACATCCTCCATAGACTAATAGTCTCTCCCCATAGTTGTTTGTGACCGTATACTTCCTTCGGGTGAAGAGGTACACGCCTGGACACGACCACGGTTCTGTAGGCAAACCAAAAGCATTTCTCCATGGAGGCATTGGCCATATTTTCTGACAGTGGGATAAATGTATTAAAAATTATGGCGATCGCTTTTCAAATAATAATTTTTTTTCATTGTCTTGTTTCCATTTGATTGCCCCTTATAAACTACACACAACATAATTACAATTTAAAACCCTGATTTTTTTGGTCATTATGGCACTGAATTCTCGAAACCTCTCGATGAATTTCAGCTGCCCAATATTGCATCCGCTTCTGCGTGTCAGTCTAAAATGCTCTGCCCCAGTAAACTGTTGTGGAGTATACTGTACTGGGCCAACTAGAAAAGCGTTAAAAGGCATTATATGAGGACTGCTCACAAGTCCTAAGTGCTATCCACTGATTCGATGCCAGGAAATCGCTTTCAGGTGCTTCTGTGGTCTTCCTCCTAATGATTCGTAACGTCTCGGCCCGTACGTTGGGCACCAAAATGGTGTGGCTACAATCTGATTTCATGACTTTCACATTGAGACTATTTCACTTTAGAATATGTAATTTGCATAGCTTTGGATTATACATAAAGTCTGCCAGTCTGATTACATTTTTTTTTCTGAAAGTGTTCCTGTCTCTGTCTTACTAGTTTTTACCATCTACTGCTCACCGTAATACCATGTAAGTTATTCCCTGATGTCTAAACAGATGTCCTACCATACTCTCTCTTCTTCTTGTAAGTATTTTCCATATATTCTTTTCCTCCGCATTCCGTACCTTATCAGTTCACCTAATTTTCAATATATGCCTGTAACACCACATATATAATGCTTCTGTTCTCTATTGTTCCAGTTTTCCCACAGTCCACGATTCACTACCTTTCAATGCTGTGCTCAAACCGTAAATTCTCATACATTTCTTCCTCAAATTAAGGCTTATGTTTGAAAGTAGCGGACTTCTCTTGGCAAGGAATTCCCATTCTGACAGTGCTGGTCTGCTTTTGATGTCCTCCCTGTTCCGTCCGTCATGGGCTATTTTGCATCCTAGGTAGCAAAATTCCTTAACTTCGTCTACTTCGTGACATCAGTCCTCATGTTACGTCATCGCTGTTCTCAGTTCTGCTGCCTTTCATTACTTTCGCCTTTCTTCGGTTTACTTTCAATCCATATACTATACTCATTAGACTGTACATTCCATTCAGCGAATGCTGTAATTCTGCTTCACTTTCACTGAGAATAGCAATGTCGTCAGCAAATCTTATCGCCGACATTCGTTCACCTTGAATGATAATTCCACTCTCGGACCATCCTTCATTCTTGCTGCTCGGTGAACAAAGTGAACAGTAGGGGCGAAAGACTACATTCCCGTCTTACACCATTTATAATCCGCGCACTGCGTTCCTGGTCTTGCAGTCTTACCATTCTCCCATGGCTCTTGTTCATATTGTACACTAACCGTCTCTCCAAATACCCTACCCTTATTTACGTCAGTATTTTGAACGTCTTGCAAAGTTCGGCAGTGTGGAACGTTTTTCCCAGATCGACAAATTCTATGGACGTTTCTTGATTTTTCTTTAGCCTTGCTTCCATTATCAACTGTAACTTCAGAACTGCCCCTCTGGTAACTTTCCCTTTCCTAAACCCAAACTGATCTACATCCAACACAACCTCAGTTTTCTTTCTGTTCTTCTGTATATTATTCTCGTCAGTAACTTGGATGCATGAACTATTAAGCTGTTCGTGCGAAAATTTTCGCACTTGTCAGCTATAGTAATCTTCGGAATTGTGTGGATGATATTTCTCCGGAAGTCAGATGATGTATCGCCAAACTCATACATCCTACACAGCAACGTGAATAGTCATTTTGTAGTTACTTCCCTAAATGACATGAAATTCTGATGGAATGTTATCTGTCTTCTTTCCTCTCCAGTCTTCCAAAGCTCTTTCGAATTCTGATTCTGATACTGAATCCCTTATCTCTTCTTTATTGACTTCTGTTTATTCTTGAATCACATCTTTCCGTCGCAGATGCCGGCAGTACTCTTTCCACTGGTCCGCTCTGTTCTCTACATTTAACAGGTGAATTCTCATTGTGTTTTAATGTTACCACCCTTTCTTTTCATTTCACCGAATGTTAATTTGACCTTCTGTATGCTGAGTCTGTCCTTGCGACAATCATATCTCTTTTGATTTCTTCACATTTTTCATGCAACTGTTCAGCCTTAGCTTCCCTGAACTTCTTATTTCTTTCATTAATAAGTGACTTGCATTTGCTTATTCCTCAGTTTCCCTGACTATTTTTGTGCTTCCTTCTTTGGTCGATCATCTGAAGTCTTTCTTGTTTCCCTGCCGTTGCCGTATTTTCACCAATGGTTTTCTTTCCACCTTCTGTGATTGCCCTCTCCAGAGACGTCCATTCCTCTACAACAGAGCTGCCTACTGAGTTATTCCTTATCGCATTATCTATAGCCTTAGAGAACGTCGAGCGTATCTCTTTATTCTTTAGTAATTCCTGTCCCACTTCTTTGTATATTGATTCTTCGTGACTAGTCTCTTTAACTCCAGATTACTCTTCACTACTGATAAACTGTGATCTGAGTCTGTATCTGCTCCTGAGTCCGCCGCATGATCCAGCGTCTGATATCAGAATCTCTGCCTGAACATCATATAATCTAACTGAAATCTTCCCTTATCTTTCGACTTTCTCCAAGTCAAGTAATGTATCAATCCACTCGATGAGTTAAGAAATCTCATTTTTAATCTCTCCCTGACGTTAAGGAGAAATTCATGTGCTCTTCCATCTGTGCCTGAAATGTCACATTCATTTTGCCACAGTTGTAATATGCAATAGCACTGAAAGACCTGAGTCGAAACAAGGCCCCCGGAGTAGACAACATTCCATTGGAACTACTGACGGCCTTGGGAGAGCCAGTCCTGACAAAACTCTACCATCTGGTTAACAAGATTTATCAGACAGGCGAAATACCCTCAGACTTCAAGAAGAATATAATAATTCCAATCCAAAGAAAGCAGGTGTTGACAGATGTGAAAATTACCGAACTATCAATTTAGTAAGTCACAGCTGCAAAATACTAACGCGAATTCTTTACAGACGAATGGAAAAACTAGTAGAAGCCGACCTCGGGGAAGATCAGTTTGGTTTCCGTAGAAAAGTTGGAACACGTGAGGCAATACTGACCCTACGACTTATCTTAGAAGAAAGATTAAGGAAGGGCAAACCTAGGTTTCTAGCATTTGTAGACTTAGAGAAAGCTTTTGACAATGTTGACTGGAATACTCTCTTTCAAATTCTGAGGGTGGCAGGGGTAAAATACAGGGAGCAAATGGCTATTTACAATTTGTGCAGAAACCAGATGGCAGTTATAAGAGCCGAGGGACATGAAAGGCAAGCAGTGGTTGGGAAGGTAGTGAGACAGGGTTGTAGTCTCTCCCCGATGTTATTCAATCTGTATCTTGAGCAGGCAGTGAAGGAAACAAAAGAAAAATTCGGAGAAGGTATTAAAATGCATGGAGAAGAAATAAAAACATTGAGGTTCGCCGATGACATCGTAATTCTGTCAGAGACAGCAAAGGACTTGGAAGAGCACTTGAATATAATGGATAGTGTTTTGAAAGGAGGGTAGAAGATGAACATCAACAGAAGCAAAACGAGGATAATGGAATGTAGTCAAATTAAGTCGGGTGATGCTGAGGGAATTAGATTAGGAAATGAGACACTAAAATTAGTAAAGCAGTTTTGCTATTAGGGGAGCAAAATAACTGTTGATGGTCGAAGTATAGAGGATATAAAGTGTAGACTGGCAATGGCAAGGAAATCGTTTCTGACGAAGAGAAATTTGTTAACATCGAGTATTGATGTAAGTGTCAGGAAGTCGTTTCTGAAAGTATTTGTATAGAGTGTAGCCCTGTATGGAAGTGAAACATGGACGATAAATAGTTTGGACGAGAAGAGAATAAAAGCTTTTGAAATATGGTGCTACAGAAGAATGCTGAAGATTAGATGGGTAGATCACATAACTAATGAGGAAGTATTGAATAGGATTGGGGAGAAGAGAAGTTTGTGGCACAACTTGATCATATGAAGGGATCGGTTGGTAGGGCATGTTCTGAGGCATCAAGGGATCACCAATTTAGTAATGGAGGGCAGCGTGGAGGGTAAAAATCGTAGAGGGAGGCCAAGAGATGACTACGCTAACCAGATTCAGAAGGATGTAGGTTGTAGTAGGTACTGGGACATGAAGAAGCTTGCACAGGGTAGAGTAGCATGGAGAGCTGCATCAAACCAGTCTCAGGACTGAAGACCACAACAACAACAACAATATGCAATATTTTACTGCGCTTTGCGAATTGGCGTGAGTTCGAAGAACACTTCGTACTTCCATTTGACTTACTTTCTTTAATCAGTAAAAGGCTCCGTTTTTCCTAATTTCGAAGTCCAATGGGCTTTTTTCTAGAATTTCTGACGAATCATTATTTGGCATAGCGCAGTAGATGCCCGTTAATCTTAGTAGTACTCTTTGTAGAACTCTTCCCACTAACGAGGTTAGCTTCACTACCTACAATCCTTGAGCCAAAACGCTCCCACCATATCTTTCGATTGATTCAAATGTAGATTGGAGGTATACTTTAATTGTACTCAAGGGACGCCGAAAATGCCTATTTGTAATGATTATAATTTTATTCATGGCGTTTGTACTTTTTCTGCTTGCTTCCTCTAAATGATATGGAAAGTTACTACGTCCGTCCAGAAATATCCCAAGATATCTCGTTACTGCGCTTTTCCTAATCGATAAATCATTTAATTTTATTTTAGGGTTTCTGAATAGTTCCCATGTGCTACTTTGAGAGGTTGTAGTGACAATTTAACATTTCGTCGTAAATACTCAAGTTCTTGGAGCACCGCATTACATTTGTCTTCCATAATCCTTCTGGAGCCACCACTTACTATGAACGCAACATTATCTGCCAATGCTACCAGTCCGCGTATGTTATCCCTGTCACGTAATTTCTGAAGTATGTGCTCCAGTGCTGGACGACACCACTTTACTTTACTTTGCTTTTCCGTGTCCAGATCAAATTTTATTTTTCCAATAGGTAACTACCGCTACGGCTTTGTCGTTGGCTTGTAGCAGGTCACTAAAACTGCAGGGCTCCGCCAGTAGTCGGCACCTGAGCAGATGTCCCTCGTCTTGTACGTCTCCGCATCCGCAAAGAACGTCGTCATCGCTAGTCAGCAGTCCCCACTTGCACAGATTAGTTTTGCATCTGGGTACACCAGCCCTCAGCTTATTTAGTGTTCCCCACACTGTATAAGGAAGTTTGTTTGCAGGTGTCATTTGCTCTTTTGGTATTATCTGCAGTGAGGTTTGTTCATTCTTCCATTTACGGACTCTATTATCTTCCTGTGAACCATCAAGGATCTTGGTTCTTGCAATAAATCTATTTCTAGAGTTAAGCCTCCGAGCCTGAGTGACGTGCCCATTCAGTGCGTGTTGAGAATCTGTTTCTTTCTTTGTTCTATCAGCGTCTGCTGCCACCTTCCTTCTGATCTTGGATGGGGCAATTCCAGCAAATAGGTACAAATCACCCGTTGGTGTGGGTCTGAGACAGCCTGTAACAATTCGCATTGTCTCATTTACACTTACATTAACCTGTTTAGCATGTGCAGATGCTTCCCATACTGGCGCTGCGTAGTCTGCTGCAGAAACACACACAGCAAATGCTGATGTTCTCAGTACTGATGGTTGAGCTCCCCATTCATAGTTTGGCAGCCTGCGGATGATGTTATTCCTGGAACAGACTTTAGCCTTGGTGTTTTGGCAATGCTGCTTGAAGGAAAGCGTTCTGTCAAATACAACCCCAAGGTATTTAGGTGTTGGACAGTGCTTTAGGTTCTTACCTCGCCATGTAACGTCGCGCTCAACTCCAGCATCTCTATTGCGCAGATGGAAAGCACATACTTAGGTTTTGTAAGGGTTTGCCTTGAGGTGATTGGCGTCGTAGTATTGAGCCAGTTCTTCAAGCGCTCTAGGGAGATTTCCAGATGTTGTATCAAAACTGGACCCCTGGACCACCACAGCTGTGTCATCAGCATATACGAACAGTCTTGGATCTTGAGCTATAGGTTGGTCATTAGTGTACACATTATAAAGGTTGGGAGAAATTACACATCCTTGTGGTAAGCCATTCTTCTGCAGTCGCCATCTACTGTTCTTACCATTTTGGGAGAGTTAAAACCTTCGATTCCCACACCACTGATCCCTGTTGACAGCTTTTTGTTATTGTCTTCATAATTTTCTTTCTGCTCTGTTAAAGAAGAATCACACCCGTGTCAGTAATCTCTCAGGCAGTTGTACAGTGCCTCTGCACACTACAAAGAGGTAAGGCGACCATAACAACGCGGCCACCATATGTTATCGAAAGCGCCAGCAATATCAAACATCACCGTTACAGAGTACGTAGAATGAGTACCTGTCACTACCGAAATCGCCTTATTAATTGCGACTTCAGTTGATTGCCCCTTATGAACCCTTTCTGGTGATGGCTCATCCCCTTTAGCAGTCGGTGACCTTGTAATCTCTTGCGTAATAGTTTATCAAATCTCTTGCCGAGAACGTCCAAACGACAAGTTGGTCTGTACGATTTGGATATCGCTGGATCATTTTCTGGTCTTTTAGTAATTATTACCGCTTCAGCGTTCTTCCACGGTGCAGGGACCCTACCTTGCAAGAGACTATCATCGTACAGTTCGCACAAGTAACTACCTAATTGGTCACAAAGGGCTTCCATAACTTCGCACGGATACCGTCCGAGCCTGGAGACTTTTTTCTTTCTCAGTCTTAAAAATATTTGCCTAATTTCTTCTTGAGCGAAGGGTTACACACCTTGTTTGTCTCTACAGTCTTCCCATGACATTTTTCCTAACACACGGTGATCATCTGTCCGACCTTCGTTTCCATCGTCAGGAAGTAGTGTTTCCAGTTAACTAAACCTTCCGTCGGTTCTTTGTAGAACATTACAATAAATGAAAAGCACTAGTTTGCTTTTATTCTACAGTATTACTTTCATTATATTAACCGGTTTTCAGCTTACAAGACCATATTCAGATGCATTGTCACCTAAGAAGCTACAATGTTTGAAAACAACATTGGAAGAGAAGTTACACGTCTACACTGAAGCAGAAACATACAGTAACATCTTTGACAGTGTGGTGGTAATGCAAAGTAAAAACTAAAAAATATTGAACAGTAAAGAAATAAAAATAAAAACGGAGTAGACAGGAAAAAAAAACTTGAACAGGAACAGCCTGCCTGCAAACGGTTTCTATTAATAAACAAAAATAATAAAATAAAATAAAATTATTACTTCACAAGGCTACTTCAGGATGTATAAAACATGGAGAGTGATACACAAACCAATTAAAAGAATTGTGAATTATCAGTGTAACTACAGAATATATAAGGAACGTAAGCAATATTAGTAAGACAAACAGAAATGAATAAATGCACGAAAATAGAGGAGTGTGAGGGAACACAATATGAATGCTATCTTTGAGAGTGTGGTGGTACTGCATTTTAAAAGGAAAAAATGCTGAACAATACACAAATACAAAAGGAGCAAACAGGAAAAGCATTAGCATTATACTCAAAACTGTGACTACGTATCAGTTTGCAATAAATAAATGAACCAAGTAAAATAAAAACACTATGTGATGAGACAACTACAAGAGGTATTAAAGATGGAAAGTAATACAAGTACCAGTTAGAAGAAGATCTGAACAGTTGAAACTACAGTTTATATCGATTACATAGCAGATTTCAACGAAATAAAAGAACTTAATGAATACGAGAAAATGAGAAGTGTAGGATCACACAAAGTGGGAAGTAATGAAAAACAGAGATGACTATGTGAAGTTTATGAGAGGGGAAGTGTGCTGAGGCTGGCCATTTAGGATCAGGTCAGGACTGTAAGCTAGATGTTTGTTAATTTCCAAGGCTTCCTGTAGATTGAGTTTATGGCCTTTGTTTGCTAAGTGAAGGACATGGGACTCGGCTGGTAGTTGTGACCTTCACTGAGTACATTCTCAGCAAATGCGGTGTCCGAATTCATCATTCGTTTTCAGCCAGCCTATTTGATATGTCTCTGCTCGACTACCAATGTAAAACTTGTAAACCGAATCCTGCTTAACAGAATAAAAATAATACTGTAGAGCAAAAGCCAACTCGTGCTTTTCATTTATTAAGTAATGTTTCGATTAGTGGGTTTATTGAATGTCCCTAACTTTCTGTTACCGTTCGATCATTTCTCTTGAGAGTTGATAAGACAACTGGTGACCGTATGTTTTGCAGACTGATTTATAAGGTACACCGCAGGGATAGATTTCCAAGTCTACACCAAATTGCTTCCAACGGTCCATTTTTTCTTTCTGTGGCTCGTCCTTAAAATGTTATTTAACATACCTATATCATTGCACTTTCTTCTTGGGTCATGCTGCTCTGGTATAGCTTCCTGGCTATTCCTGTTTCACATCTTAATTTGTACAGAACCTGGGTCCAGATGAAAGATATTCCTTTCGAATGAGTTGTTCTGGCAGATATGGATGCCTCCATTGTTCTATGTATATCCACTGTCAGTTCTTGCGCTTCAACATCTACATTTTCATCCAGTGATGGACTTCCCGGACATTGAAACACTTTTCTAAATTGTTTTCCAGTTAGCGCCGTTGACGCTGTATTTGCGCCTTACGTGTATGCTTTCTGTGGTGGCTTGGATTTCTCTTCCAGTGAAGGTACGGTTTATGGTATTGTGGTTACTTGATGTCATTCTACTCTAAACTTCGAGCGTTTCACACGGCGCGCTGCTGTCGTCTTTGTTAATGTGGCCTCAACATTAGATGCTGTTCCTCGTAGGCTGTTGAACTGTGAGGTGCATTCAGTGCTTGTAGGCTGAGTTCCATAATGGCTTCTCCTAGTTGTCTTCCACGGTCATCAGTCAGCCGTCTATGCCACAATACTGGCTTCTCATTTGCATCAGTGGTGTACGGAAGAGGCTTAGTTCGTCCTACGTGACTAACATCCTCTAGTCTTAGCAGATACTCGTCGACGGCACCACTAAATTGAAAATAGATAGAAATCAAGAGTAAATTCTCCCTTCCGGTTAACATTTCCACACACATTAAGTATTCTGAACAATAGTGTGATATTTTTGTCACCGTTATGGCCTTGCTAAATGTTATTATCGCTGCCATTGGGCGTCGCCCTTTGGTGACTATCTGGGCAGTTATTGGCGTACTGGGGATATTTCCTGCCTTCACATACGGTTTTTGGAGGTACAATACATCTAATTCCAGCTCTTATGCCACTGTTCTAGCCTCGTGCAATTTGATAATACTTCTGATGCCATTAAACCGTCCTATTTTTGCGATGATGGGTATACAAGGTGTTACAAAAAAGGTACGGCCAAACGGAAACATTCCTCACACACAAATAAAGAAAAGACGTTATGTGGACACGTGTCCGGAAACTCTTAATTTCCATGTTAAAGCTCATTTTAGATTCCTCAGTATGTACTGTACTTCTCGATTCACCGCCATGATTTCATGCGGGATACTCTATCTGTGCTGCTAGAACATGTGCCTTCACAAGTACGACACAACATTTGGTTCACGCACGATGAAGCTCCTGCACATTTCAGCAGAAGTGTTCGTACGCTTCTCAACAACAGATTCGGTGACTGATGGATTGATAGAGGCGGACCAATTCCATGGCCTCCACGCTCTCCTGACCTCAACCCTCTTGACTTTCATTTATGGGGGTATTTGAAAGATATTGTCTACGCAACCCCGGTACCAAATGTAGAGACTCTTCGTGCTCATATTGTGGACGGCTGTGATACAATACGCCATTCTCCAGGGCTGCATCAGGGCATCAGGTATTCCATGTGACGGAGGGTGGATGCATGTATCCTCGCTAACGGAGGACATTTTGAACATTTCCTGTAACAAAGTGTTTGAAGTCACGCTGGTACGTTCTGTTGGTGTTTCCATTCCATGATTAATGTGATTTGAAGAGAAGTAATAAAATGAGCTCTAACATGGAGAGTAAGCGTTTCTGGACACATGTCCACATAACATATTTTCTTTCTTTTTGTGTGAGGAATGTTTCCTGAACGTTTGGCCGTATCTTTTTGTAACACCCTGTATATTCGGAATTGTTGCCATACTCGCCTGTAACCCCTTGCTGAACGACCATGCGTCATCACAAACTGCTTGTACAACGTATCTAAGGAGAATGATTCATTTCTTCTGGCAAAAACGTGCTTCAACAACTTCTGTTGGCTAATTATTCACTCTGAGATGGATTCTGTCTACGAAATCAAGAGCAGGAAACGTAATACAATCCCCTTCTTATACCTTAACGGTATAGTAAATGTCATCGGCTCTTCCACTCTAGTGAGTTGTGTAATGTTCTTTGTGCTTTGATAAATCTGTCGCGAATGTGTTCCGGTCTGTGCTTCGTTGTTTACTTCTTTGCAGTAGGTATTTGTTTTCTGTAGAAACTGGCTCTGAGTCTTGCACTGATTTTGTTGCAGATTCACGTCCTGCTTTGGCGAATCTTCTTTTACTTCTGTCGGCAGCGTAGTGTATTCCTTGGGATGTCAACTGCCCAGTTCGTGTCACCAGATCCTGATCACCTGTATCGTATGTCACTCATTGATCCGCTTCTCGCCTTGCTTCTCTGTTCTGAACAGGAAATGGTGAGTGACTAGAACGTTGCTCTGCCTTTGCTGGAGCTGCGTCGGCTGAGGAGAGGCACACAGGCCACAGGGCTGCGTCAGACGCCCGCTGCCTCTGCTGCTGCCAGCTTCTCTGCTGTCCCGACGAAATGCGACCGAAGCGAGGCGAGCCACGCTCGACGCGTACGGCGCTGCTTCCGGCGACTCAGCGGAAAACGACGTAGTCAGCGGTGCAGCTTAAGGTTAGCCGCAAATTGAGACACGTATAGCACGTGTGACATGACACGACACTTCCGCGCGACACGCACGTGTAACATGAGTCGCGCGGGTGCAGCGCATATTGCGACGCGTACACCATACTTCGCACGCACCGACTAGCGGCGCTCTGCGCTGACTGAACCGAAGCGCGCGCAACCTGTTATCTTTCTTAAACGATTTTACAGAAACTGTTCACTGAAAATATTTAATTTTCGCCGTACTTGTACCGTTACATGTCAGCTTCGTAGCGAAGTGCCCATCATCTCGCTAATAGCCATTCTTATTGTGATATACATATTTTAGTAAGACACTACGCAAAACTCAAAAAGTCTGCAATGAAAATTAGGGGTCACTATGATTTTGCGTTTGGTGCGTATTACACCGTAAGTTGCTGCGTATGAAATTTACCTAACATGTTGAAGTTTTCTTTAGACTTTGGAGGAGGTCTCTATCTGCCTCCGATCTCGATAAAATAGAACCTATGTAGTGCGCTCACTTCCGATCTCACGCCCCCGAGAATGGAATACTCGCAACATCTCTCATCTCTCCTAAACCGCTCGAGACATCGATGCGAAAGTTTAGCGAATGATAGCACACAAGGAGGAGAGTATTCTGCCAATTCGTAAACACACGGAACTTTATTGTTTATGGGGATACAACAGTACTTATACTTCCCGTTTTATTTTTTTCACTCCAGTGGCTGTAATTTTTTTAATAATTATCGACAGCTAGCGAAGCTAGAGTTTCCTAGTATGAAAATAAACATGAAATGTTACTGCATACCGACACTATATCGTTTCACGTAAGCTCTTTAGCTCTGTGATTGCCAATTACTCGTTTAATGAGGCACTTCGTTTCGGAATTCTCTCGCAATAGCTGCAGTGACATGACTTTGGCTAATTACACAGTGACAAAGGAAGTACAATTAAACCTGTCACCAAGAGAAGCGTGGCAGTTACTCATAAATGGTGATGCTTCTTCGAATGAGAAAAGGTTAACCACTAACACAAAAATAGATTTCCAATTCTGTTGGAATTTTGGTGGAATTCTCGCAAGCCATCGTATTTTTAACACTGAGCGACTGGATTAGAAACTTACCAAATGATTTTATTCCTTCTCCTGATCTGAGCACCATTAAAATGATGACGAGCGTTCCTTAAGGCGGAGTGATAGGCGCATGGCAGATACTGGTTACTCACCTACGGCTTGGCAAACTGACAATGTGTGCTCGCGAATAAAATAGTTGTTACTGAGAAAAATAAACAATTGATCTGTCGCACAACACAATGGTGAGCAGCGGAGGATAATGCGTGCGACAGGAACGCACAAGCTAGCCATGTGTGCCTTGTGAGCTGGAGTTCGAAAAACATTGTCATGAAAGTAGATCTGCCTTTGTCAGCAGTACATTTCAACAAATTAAATATATCTAATCATGACACTCTTTTAGGATATTCCTACTTTCGCAATAATATCGACCATTTTCTTAATTTGTGTAGCCTGTTGTATAATTAGTTTATTAATGCTGATAATGTGCATGCAACAATTGAAATGCTTTTTCTCATAATGGCGAACCAGTTAAAACATTTTTATTTGTGACTGTTTTTTGACTGTTTCTAGCTTGTACTGAAAATGTGATATTCACATGCGTGTATGACAGTGTGCCGTATTACATTATTACATCCATATCCAAATAATCACAGTGAGACTTCTGTACTTCAGATCTTGGACGCTTTTTACCAAGAGACTACCCCTTTCCAAATGTTTGTAACAGATCCTACATATACGGCAACATACAAGGCAGCGAGATGATAACCTTGTTTTAATTTCCTGCCTTCCTTCTTAATCACATGATTTTATAATATTCCTTGCTTCCTTATTCACTACCCTCTGTCCCTTCTTGTGATTTGAAAACATCGCGGAGGCGTATGATACAACCCCAGCGGCCAATGGCTCACCAGTTACTGAAGTCTGCATTTTTCGTTGCAGAAGAAAAACAAACAAAACAATACAGATATAAATAACAGAAATAATGTACTAACGAAGAAAATTGGAGCGTTTAATTGGCGAAAAACGAAACACTACCCAAAGACAATAAAATTTAGTACACAGTAAGGCAATATTTATCGTATGGGCACTACTACCGCTGCTCATATGCGCCGTTCCGATGTGAGTATATGGCCGGGCTACTTTTCCGCTCCCCGCCTAAAATTTCCCACGGTGCTAGCGAGGCAGGCACGACGCGCGGCGCGAGAAACTGTGCCTCAACCACAACCCCGCGCGACCTGGCGTAGGCGCGTGTCGTGTCCCAAGCGTCTCGCGTCGCAATTTGCGCGGTCCCATTTGAACCTACAATGTTACAAAAACGCGCGCTGCGCTACGCCGCGTCACACGCGCTATACGCGTCTCAATTTGCGAATAGCCTAACGAGCAGAAGCCGTGCTTTGCAGCGTGTTACACATGATACAGATGTAGTCGCGTTGGCTACCTGGAAAGGAACGGTGGCGACTTTCACATACAATTGAAATGATAACGCAGAATGGAAAACTGCAACAACCAGAAGAGCAGTGAATATACGACAGCGGCATGAAGACGTGATGACATTTATTAAAAATTAATTTTCTGGACAAAAGGTGACAAAGGCAAGAGCAAGCCAACTGAAAGTGGAATTAAGGGGCAAATATCGCAAAAGACAATAAAGCAAGCGTTATTAATTGCAGGCTGAAACAACTAACAAATGAAAACGGAAGTTACGGAAGAAACTCACAAAAACCAGCGTAGACATAAGCAAGTGCGGTACTAACGACACCACCTAGTAGTAATGTAACCAAAACAAGCACCTGCAACTAAAATCGCAGCAGCGCAAACAGTGCAATAAAATAATTTTTTCATAAATTCAAGAACAAAAGAACAGGCAAAGATAGTGCAGCAAAAAAGTAACGACCTTAATAAAACCCACCAAACAGACACTTGTATAAGGAAGAGTGAAACGTCCTCTTAGAAAAATTAATGAATTACTGTGCTGATAAACCTCTTACATTATTTGATTTTCAAACAGCTGAGCAGAACTGAACGTACTCAGACATTTCGCCCTTTGCCTATTCTGATTGACACTAAACTGACACACAATATTTTTAGCGTAACGCAATCTGACTTCCAAATATCCCTACAAAAGAGTGGCCCTGACTAACATTAAACTATACCTTTCACAAATCACATACCTCACCAAAAATCATCGTTACTCGAACTACTGCAATACAGCGAGCGCCACTACTGCCAGCTAAATAAAAGATTCAAACTACTGAAGGCACTATCTACTGATAGGCATAGTTAGCAAATGAAAGATTTTAATAGAGAACAAATAATGTATTTACCTTAATAGTCATAATATATATAGCAGTTCATGACGTCCATTCTTAATGATGTACAGTTTCTTATGGACACACCTCCAGATTATCCATTCTCAACAATCCGCCATCTCACTTCCCCACATCCAACTGCGCAACACTACACGCTGTTCACATCCAGCTGCCCAACAATACAATGACAGACAACAATGCAAACCAGCCACAGACTGTACACAGCACAGCCAGTTATTTTCATACAGAGCCCTACGTGGCGTTACCAATAAGATAACCTAAACACCATACTTACATAGCCCCCATGGTCCCCACAAAAAGTTTTACAAATTGTTTTGGGCTCTGGCCAATACATATTTCTCAAAATGTTTTCACAATTACAATAACAGAGAAATCAAATGCACACACTTATTGATACAATGTTGGTCAAAAGCTAACGTTTTCTCACAGTCCATAAAGACAGTCCTGATCGTTCATCACAGTAAAATAGCACTGTTTTTCTCAAAGTCTGAGCAGTAAAAGAAAATGCACACGGAAGTAGTGGATTTCCATGCAGTCTTGAAGAAGTAGTTTTGTCCTTCCAGTGGAAAGACAGTGCTGACTCATGACATGCAGACAGGTAATGGGCCACAACAGAGCAAACCCATAGCAGAGTCAGTCGAAGTTTTGAAGAATATCATCACAGAGCAGATCCACTGCAGTCTTAGTAGAGACGGCCAGCAGCCATCTGTTGCGACTGTGCAGGTGCACAATCTCCATCGAAGAGTCTTGCGGAGAATATAGTAAGTCCATAAGCCACCACTTGTGCACTCACAAAGTTTTTGGAATTGTCCTTAGAACCAGCAATGCTGTTAACCAGTCCCTTGCTGAAGTATCAACACACGTGTGACCACTAACAGTCTCTTTTTTCATATATTGTGCATATACCATGACCAACAGAAACGTGTGTAGTGAAATGATACTTAATTTGAAGAACTGGTGTCTATACAATTATAAATTTACAATATAAGAATACAATTACAAAAGTACGAACTACATCATTAAAGCACATAAAAGTACAGATAACATTTGTAGTAACACAGGCTTTACAAAACAATAGAAATAATCCTATACATCAGTGTTAAAGGAATTATGACATAAGTACATACATAAAAGATCAGAATAACTTTTGAAACATCAACTTCACACATGAGCATTAAAACAAAACAGAATAAATAATGTCTAAGCATCTTTACGAAGAAAATAACATATTATTAGAAAAGTTCCACAACATAACTCATATCAGCTAAACACATAAAGACAGGAAAAACACAAATATACAAGAGTACACAAACACATAGCAGACTAACACAAGAGGAGAGGGCTGGGTTTGCTTTCAGTGTAACATTTGGTACTGCAGTCCAACCCAACACTTCATTCCATAGAAGTTTCATCTTATTTCAACATTTGTTTCCCCCCAAAAAAATCCTATCCAAGCACGCTTTCTGTATTTATATGTTTATGTACTTTTTACCTCATTATTTATTTTCCATTATGATACCTCATCATTTATTTCCAAGAAAATCCTACCTAAACCTGTTGTCTCTAAACCCTACTTTTTTGTTCATACCCTCTTTCAAAATACTTTTTAGGCCAAACCATTTTCTTATAGCTTCTCAATGCATTTCGTCCAATTCATCACAACTTGTTCTCTTATACAGCCTACTCCATCTTAAGCTAACTTAAATCTACTGCGCTCAGATGCTAAACTAAGGGACGAGGCAATGCTGCAGCACAAAACAATTAACACAAATAGCAATGACAAAAAATGCAGATTTGCAAAGCAAGCAGCATTATAGAAATTAGCAAAGCAAATGCAACTAATATGAGGCCATGAGCAGCAACAAGGAAAATAAATCAGTAGTAAAACTAGCTTAATACAATGTAAAATTCAGTAGAACTGTGCCAGGCAAACAACAGCAGCAAATGCTGTGACCTATATCTAAACATGACAAAGCTCAAGCAGAAAAAATATTACAGTAAAAATGGCCATGTTTAATACCTATGTCACATCTTAACACTAGAGTAATGCATCACGATAACTTACTCTACCAAAAAATTACCAAGTAGTTGAAAAGAAAATTATGTATGCAGTTACTGTTATTAATCCCTTCTTATTGTTCTTTCCATTCCAATTGCTCCTTTTTCGAAGAATGTGGATCATAAAATTATTATTTAATAGATCTGTTGGCAGAAAGTGTTCACATTAGCAAATGCATTTAATTTTATTTTATAGAACCAATGTTGCAACACCGCTGGAAACCAGATATCAAATGAAATAACCAACTACGTACAAAGTAAAGCATAAAAATATCATTCAATAGTCATGTGGCATTTCATAAATTAATAGAAATTCTCTCAACTCTCGTAGAAAGACGCTTGTCATAATCAGGTGTGCAGATGTAAGTATCTTTCCAAGTAATGAGCGTGTCGCATTTGCTATGCTTTCTAGAAAGGAATGTCAATAGCGAGGTTAATGGCCTCTCCTTTTTTTTCTTTTTTTTCACCTGTGCCTCTGAAAGGCACACACACTAATTGCTTTATTACAGGCGACTGTCGTGCAGCTGGGTGCTTACAGTGACCTACCTTCCTTACTGAAATATTTACGACATCAGTTTCCGCTACAGTGACAGTTTGATACAAATAAAATTTCACAGGTCGAATTATATGCGTTACAAATCTGTAGAAACAAAATCCTATAAATATAACAGTGTCCAAAAAAATTTCAGCAACGTTGTGATACATTCTCGCATTTACACACATTTCATAACTCTTAAGGTACGATTCTTGGTTTCCAACATCCTTTTTCTCAAATCAGAGTGCCTAAACACTACTCATTATTCCTTATCTTATTACCTATATACATATTCGTCGACATGTCAATCTTGCGTCGACACTTCAATACTTCATCATAATCAAATTCCTCATATAGCATCAGCTTATTGATCATAAACATACCTCAACAGCATAATACACATCGTCATCATAATAATATCATAACATCTCAGTCAATTCTCAAAATCGTCGTAGCTTCCTCCAATAATTACAACACCTAAAAAAAAATTCTCTGCTCATTTCATTAGTGTCAACTACCTCAAACGTACTTTAAAAATCATGATCCCATACCAAATACGACATTCAAAGCTCTCATAGTATCACAATGGTTCTGAAAAATATGAACAGTTCAAAAAGTGCACACAATTACATAAGTGTGAAATTATCCAACTGTGTAGTTGCGTAAACATGTGTCACTGATGTAGTAAAAAAATGTTTGTTCCTCTGTTAAATAATCAGATACCTGTGTAATTTTGTGTTAGAGAAATATGGTACCGATGTGTAAAGTTGTATAAGCAAATACCATATTAGCTAGGGCTTCTTGTGCTTGCCAATCACATGGTACACAAAGTAAGCGTGTACCCCCCCTGAGGTTTAATGTAATTATACCCTCAGGTGTTACAGATTACAACAATGGAATGAAATGTATCACGGAAAACCTTTGTAACATTGTACTTCAAATATCTTTAAAAATAAATGTTTTAAGTACAAAATTAATCACTCAAATACGTGTACTGTAGCGCTAAACTCTGCATCTTGTTGTTAGACAATCTCTGTGCAAGTGTCGTAGTTATCGTCCTCCGAAAGCTAAGTTCTACAGAAGTCAATGTACTTACCTCATGACAACAAAAAAGAAATGCTTCGCGTATAGATATCTTAGTTATTACGCTTATTGCCGTGATGAAGAAAGTACTTTGCTGTAACGTATTGTTGTGCTACGGAAAAGGCTGTCTCATTGTAGCTATACCACAAAAATTACTACTAGGACATCTTTTACATTCCAGAATAATCCAGAAAAACTGAGCAGATAAAAAACAGAAACATCGCAAAAGCAACATTGTAAATTGTCACTCATTAGTAGCGTCGTGATAAAATCGTTAAGCTGTCACATAAACTAACCACTGTGTCATCTGGTATCTCACAGAAAGTACTTTAAATCCAGAAAAAACAAAATGTTGCATTAAAATCTCATTAGCAGTACCAGTATATGTTCTAAGTATGTAAGCCTGATAGTCGTTACGTAATCGTGCAACTAACAAAGCCAGAATGTACAAATAATAACACTGTGTCGTCTGTTCCCTATAACGATGCACTCGTAAATACTTTCTAAATATGTTCCCTAGGTTCTAGACTGGATAGTTAACTTTAAAACATAGTTGCATGTTAACACTTTCTAAGTCTGACGAAGCGTACTAGTAACGTGAAGTGAAAAACTTTATTTCAAAGACAAAGTTAAAAAGCACATTATCTTTCAATAAACGGTTTTACATGTGAAATATGGTGTAAACCTTTACTCTTCCCAGTACGCAGAGTTTCAACTTGAATGCAATTATCATGCTGTATACGTCGGTAAAGAATACTGGAATTTTTCTCAATGTTAGTGTCTATGTTATTTTTCTGAAGCCCAGCTGACGCACGTGGCTGCCTGCGGTGTGAGTCATTGTCTGTCTCATTGTTGGCGTGCGTCGTTATTAGGATTAGGAGACCTAACTTCTGCAAATTCGCCTTGCCGAGAGGGCCCTGCCCTGTTTGAATCCCGCCAGTTCTGATGCAATTCAGGTCTGTCGTTACGATCATTTCGTGTGTCGTCATGTCGGTAGTTCCTGTCCTTGTCGGTTAAGTGGTGGAGAATTTCTCCCTGAATTATCACTGCACGGTGGATCGTTGCGTCTGACGTTATTCTGTCTCCCTTGATAATAATTATTTTGGTTCCCATATTGTCTGTTTCTACGGTTGTCTTTGTGATAGCCATTACTATGGAAATGCGATCTTTCTCTCTAATTATTTTTACTCAGTCAACGGTTGTCATATGGATGGTATCTGGTTTGGTCACGATTTACGTTGTAAGAATAGCCTTGTCGTGTGTTATTTCTGTCATCGCGGAATTGTGACGGATGTGACCTGTAATTGTTGTGTTCCTGTTTTCGCGTTCCGCAATTGTCAGTGTCAATTTCCAATTCTTGTGACAGTCCCTGAAAAGCTCCAATGTCATCTTTGCAACGTTCTGCCAAAATAATATGTCGTAATTGTTCAGGTAATTTGATTAAGCAAATGTGGATGAGTTCTGAGGGCCTGTATGGATTTGACAGGTACTGATTCTTGTGCAACATGTCTTCAAAATATTTCACAAGACTGGAAAATTCAGATTGTTCGAAATGTTTCATCATTATGATGCTATGTTTTACTCGGTCGTGTGTAGCTTGAGACCAATGTGCTGAGAGGAAGTCATGATAAAATTCTCCTTCACTGTGACAATCGTTTGAATGACCGATCGCATTCTTTCAGCTGGTTCATTTTCCAAGTAGCCACACATAAATTCTAATCTGTGCTCTAATGACCAGTTGGGAGGAAAACAATGAGAGAATTGAGGAAGCCACGCTTGTGGATGAATTTCGTTGCCAGAATTCTTAAATGTTTTGAATTTATGTGTAGTAATGAACAGCTTATAGTCAAAATCATCGTGTCGGCGTTTAGCATATCGGTCATTGTTACGTCGTGTCGGCGGTTCCATCTCAAAATTCGGTGTACCTTGCCAATTTCTTTCATAATTTCCGAAATGCCCTATGTTATTATTTTGTGGCTTTTCCGTATTTCTAAGTCTCTCTTCCCGTGTTGGAGCGCGAGTGTCCTCTGAAATATGTAATTTTTGTATTACTTGTGCCGACCGATCTTGTACTTCCCAGATTTATCTTTTTTGTTGCGTATTAATTTGATTCTGATTTTCTTTGAATTTCTTAATTTGTTCATACTCTTCTGTGTCAGTGATGGCTAGAGGTCTTGTGTCATTCAGATCATCATCTACCTTTGCATATAAGTTAGTGAACTGATCCGAAAGTTCGGCTACTTTCTCCGATAGTGTACTTATTTCATCAGTGTTTTTTTTCTGAACCAAGTTTCAGTGTGTCCATTTGTGTTGAAATCGTATCTACTGTGTCCTTTAAGTTTTCCTAAGTTTTTGCAAGTAGCGTAACCGAATAGGTAGATGCAACTGTTAGCCCACAAGGTCTAATGATTTTCATGAACAATGGTCCGCAGTTCTTTTATGGCTGCTTCGTGATTCTGTACTGCATTTTCAAGGCGCGAAAAAACAGGTTGAAAATGCTCACAAATTTGTGTTTTTACGTCATTACAGACTTTTTGACATTTCGATTCAATGTTATGTAACTCAGTAGTTAAATCTTCACGTGTTTGTTCAAGTGTGGTGTCTAACTTCCGAAGATTTTGTTCCATTGTGTCTAACTGTTGCTGTGTTTGTCTCTGGTGTTGTTCCATTGCGTCAAACTTTTGAAGCTTTTGATCATACAATGTAAGCTTCCACAGCCGGTATTGTCTTCACTTAAAACTTCCGGGCTGATAGGCCGTGGTCGAAGTATAAAACTCTCTCCTGACGTTTCGTCTCTGACTGCGGGAGACGAAACGTCAGGAGAGAGTTTTATACTTCGACCACGGCCTATCAGACTGGAAGTTTTAAGTTTTGAAGCTTTTGTCCCATTTGTTGCATTCATTGTAATAACCATGCATTGGTGTCTGAAACATGTTCCTCAGTGCTATCCGGCAGTGCATCTGAACCGGCAATATTAGCATTTTGAAAAGCAGAAAATGTGTCTTGACTAATTTGAGAAAACGGCGAGGACGCAAAACCTGAATCTACAGTATTTGCAAGATTGTGTCCTGTCATTTCAGATTCCTGGGTCAAGCTGGTGCCGACCGATCGATCGGTAATGCTTCCCTGTTCACTAATTGTTTCACAGCCTACACCATTATTTGCAGCCCGCACCATTTCCCTGTGCACAAGTACCAAATTACAACTTTGAACATTAGTTAATTCATAACTCGGCGGCGGTAACACACTGCTTTCGTCTTCACTGTCATTTCTCAGTTTACTTTGGAGCCTAGTATTAAGTTCTTCACACGCCATTATTGTCACAATATTTCACACGATAACACAGAAAAACACAATTTGAAGAGCAAAATAAGAAAACACATTAACATTGAAAATAATATCTCGTTAACTGCAAGCGCAGCCCCGAAATACTTAGTGCAAATCTACATGCATGCCAGAACTGTTTTACTGTACAAGAATGAAAAACTGCAACTACAGGGTGTGCCCAGCGCACCCTGACTGCAAAACTGTACGTCATTCTAGTGATTCGATCTGTTGTGTTGCCAGTCATGATCAACACTCCAGGGTACATTTTCCAACTGGATAGT
Organism: Schistocerca gregaria; assembly: GCF_023897955.1. NCBI lineage: Eukaryota > Metazoa > Arthropoda > Insecta > Orthoptera > Acrididae > Schistocerca > Schistocerca gregaria. Next base: position 923,890,941 of record NC_064920.1, on the reverse strand, counting down.
GGCCATCCACATATCGGTGTTGTAACATAACTTGCTCTGCAGAGTGTCGATATGTTGTGTCGGCCTACTAGATCGCCAGATCTAAATCCTGTTGAGCACTTATGGGACATCATCGGATGAGAACTCCAGTGTCATCCACAAGAAGCATTAAAAGTCCCTGTAATAACTGAGCAAATCCATCAGCAGTGGGACACCATCCCACAAACTGGCGTCCAGCACCTGTACAGAACAGTACATACACGTTTGCATGTGGACATTCAACATTCTGGCGGTTACACAGTTGATTAATGCACCAGATTTTCACATATACAATGGCTTATCTTGCTCTAACATTAATCTGTGGTCTTGCAATGTCAACACTTAAATACACTCCTGGAATTGGAAAAAAGAACACATTGACACCGGTGTGTCAGACCCACCATACTTGCTCCGGACACTGCGAGAGGGCTGTACAAGCAATGATCACACGCACGGCACAGCGGACACACCAGGAACCGCGGTGTTGGCCGTCGAATGGCGCTAGCTGCGCAGCATTTGTGCACCGCCGCCGTCAGTGTCAGCCAGTTTGCCGTGGCATACGGAGCTCCATCGCAGTCTTTAACACAGGTAGCATGCCGCGACAGCGTGGACGTGAACCGTATGTGCAGTTGACGGACTTTGAGCGAGGGCGTATAGTGGGCATGCGGGAGGCCGGGTGGACGTACCGCCGAATTGCTCAACAGGTGGGGGGATGAGGTCTCCACAGTACATCGATGTTGTCGCCAGCGGTCGGCGGAAGGTGCACGTGCCCGTCGACCTTGGACCGGACCGCAGCGACGCACAGATGCACGCCAAGACCGTAGGATCCTACGCAGTGCCGTAGGGGACCGCACAGCCACTTCCCAGCAAATTAGGGACACTGTTGCTCCTGGGGTATCGGCGAGGACCATTCGCAACCGTCTCCATGAAGCTGGGCTACGGTCCCGCACACCGTTAGGCCGTCTTCCACTCACGCCCCAACGTCGTGCAGCCCGCCTCCAGTGATGTCGCGACAGGCGTGAATGGAGGGACGAATGGAGACGTGTCGTCTTCAGCGATGAGAGACGCTTCTGCCTTGGTCCCAATGATGGTCGTACGCGTGTTTGGCGCCGTGCAGGTTAGCGCCACAATCAGGACTGCATACGACCGAGGCACACAGGGCCAACACCCGGCATCATGGTGTGGGGAGCGATCTCCTACACTGGCCGTACACCTCTGGTGATCGTCGAGGGGACATTGAATAGTGCACGGTACATCCAAACCGTCATCGAACCCATCGTTCTACCATTCCTAGACCGGCAAGGGAACTGGCTGTTCCAACAGGACAATGCACGTCTGCATGTATCCCGTGCCACCCAACGTGCTCTAGAAGGTGTAAGTCAACTACCCTGGCCAGCAAGATCTCCGGATCTGTCCCCCATTGAGCATGTTTGGGACTGGATGAAGGTTCGTCTCACGCGGTCTGCACGTCCATCATGAACGATGGTCCAACTGAGGCCCCAGGTGGAAATGGCATGGCAAGCCGTTCCACAGGACTACATCCAGCATCTCTACGATCGTCTCCATGGGAGAATAGCAGCCTGCATTGCTGCGAAAGGTGGATATACACTGTACTAGTGCCGACATTGTGCATGCTCTGTTGCCTGTGTCTATGTGCCTGTGGTTCTGTCAGTGTGATCATGTGATGTATCTGACCCCAGGAATATGTCAATAAAGTTTCCCCTTCCTAGGACAATGAATTCACGGTGTTCTTATTTCAATTTCCAGGAGTGTATGTTACCTAGACAAATGTAGCCCCTAAATTTCTTTACTCTACATTATGTACCTTTTGGCGTACAGATTTTTTATTTATTTATTTTGCATCAGTGCAGTTGGCGGATGCTGATGGAGCATGATCATCCCAGGAGATACTGACCAGCTTATATCAGAGAAATATTATACGTTTATACAAATACTGGTCTATAGCAGTCCAGTGCTTAAGAAAAGATGAAAATTACTGGATTCCAAAAAGAGCAAGAGCATGCTGTGCAACAGCAGGTGGGTGGGATTGGGCGTGACTCTGCCAGGGACACATGTGAGCCGGTCTCAGCAGCAAAGTGTGCACGAGGCGGCAGTAGTAGATGCCTGGCAATTCTACTGAGACATACTGAAGCGGCAGAGACTTGTTCCCCAGCCTCCAACAAAACTGCACTATGTCGCGAAGTGTTCCTCTCCAAGGCCCCATCCGAGCAGAGCTATCCCAGATAGTGTTCTCCTATGCGTACTCTCATTAGTTCATCCGTTGACGTTCTACAGTCAATGCAGTTACTAACTCTCCTCGATGGCTCATGGTACATCCGGTGGACAAATTTCCAGAGGAAAGGTTGCTATTAGAATTTTATGACTGCCGTGTGCTTTTGACTATGGATAATTTCAACCATAGCCAGCACCCCACCGATTCCCATCTTGAGGCTGTTGTGGTGCCATCCCACTGTTGTCCTCAAGGGATGGACATTTCTAGTGACCAAGTATAAGGCCTAAGATTCAAAAGTGCTTATAGAGATCTATCAAGTTACACTATATGATCAAAAGTATCCGAATGTTGAAAATGACTTACAAGTTCGTGCTGCCCTCCATCGGTAATGCTGGAGTTCAATATAGTGTTGGCCTACCCTTAGCCATGATGACAGCTTCCATTCTCGCAAGCACACGATCAATCTGCTGCTGAAATGTTTCTTGGGGAATGGCAGCCCATTATTCATGGAGTGCTGTACTGAGGAGAGGTATCGATGACCGTCCGTGAGGCCTGGCAGGAAGTCGGCGTTCCAAAACATCCTAAAGGTGTTATATAGGATTCAGGTCAGGACTTTGTACAGGCCAGTCCATTACAGGGATTTTTGTCAGTCACTGTTCCCAGAGTGTTCTTGGAGTGAATGATTAATACATGTTATGTCACATCAGGGGATACACAATGACATAAGAGGTATGTGGAAATGATACTCACGGCTGAAAATTTTCACCGAAAAGTAAGATAACATTAAACAATGGTGACTAGATTAGTTAGCAGTGGGAAGACTCAACACATCAAGAGCTCAAATTATAGCGATGTCTACCGATTCTAAGGAGGGCAAAGAAAATGAAGATGAACTGCTCTGGGATTGAAGAAACGAACTGCACTGGTTCAAAGACGAATGATAATCATCCAAATTTAATAATAAGCAAACAGAAACCATAATTTAAAATCATATCCCATTCAGTTGACAAGACGTCCATGGTTTTAAAGGCTAATTAGTTTTCTGACAAAAAATAGAGGAATGTTTCAAATTTTTCTATAAGCATTATAAATTCTTACAAAATACATTATTTTTTCTGCTATGTGTATGTGAAAGGTAAGTTTAAAGGCACCACGGTAGTGCACTAGACTTGGTGAACAATATAAGGGAAAGTGTAGAGGTCATTTGGTATGGGAGCTTTGCAGAATGCAGAATTTGTCGTATTCTCCTTTTTTTCTGTAATTACGCTCCTCAAATAAGAAAATAAGTCTGAGTAAAACATTGATAAACCGTTTGGGTGCATGGTTTACAAAAGTCAAATTACTCTGAATACAAATTCATTGTCAAAGATACCCATAATTCTTAAATACACACGCCTATAAAAATTTATATTATGCGTATTCAGATCGATTTGATTTCTGTGTTTTGGGTGCCACAGATTAACGGAACTCAGATGTCTGTTGCTGCTTCTGACATGTGACGTTGTTCCGCGTTCTTACTGCGTTTTACGGTGCCCGTAAGATGTTCCTGACCTGCGATGAACACCATCTTGTTGTTTGCTAGTCCCCTCGTCTCAAACGTTTCTTCAGCAAAGGCGTAGGCCAGAGCGGACACCCGTGAATTGTTGAGAACCGCGCCACGTCACGACGTACTGCGAATCATTTACTTCTTCACCCATATCAAAGACACTCTGCATTAGGATACGATCATCAGTTATTTGAAAATATAAAACCAAAGGATCTAAGTGCGAGCAAATATGTATTTCACCGAAGTATATGACGGAGCATCCGACATGTACAATGGCGTGCAAAAAAGGATCAAGTCACAGTTTGAATGTAGTCTTTTAGCACGCAGTAGAAGCTATCAGGTTATTTAGGAAGAGTCCTGTATTTCAAAACAGTTGACAACAACGGTTAGTAGGATTTAAAAACGCATCTCGAGACTACTTGCAAGGGTTACGCTAAAGTCGGTAAATCCTGCGCGGAAAGCGGACAGTTAAGAAATAATCTACACGCTTAGAGATTCACTGCCGTACTTAAGGCTCTGAAAAAAAATCGTAAAAGTAAAAAGTGTAAAGAACAAAGTGCAGCAATAAGCCTTAAAACATAATTTTACCCTTTTAAAATCCAGGATAATCCACCAGAAACAACTAATACACCAGCAACTTGGTGCAGCAACGTGGCGCAGTAACAGATATTGTCATTTCTAGGAGAATAACAGAAGTACAAAAATGACATAACTTCTCTGGCTGGGACGCCTACTCATGACATTTAAAGCCGTCTCCTTCCTTCACCGAGTCTGCGAACAAGCGAGGTAGCATAGTGGTTAACACACTGGACTCGTAGTCTGGAGGACGACAGTTCAAACACGTGTCCGGCCATCCCGATTAAGGCTTCCCGTGACTTTCATAATTACTTGAGGCAAGCGCCGGGATGGTTTCTTTCAAAGGGTCACGGCCAATTTCCTTCGCCATCCTTCCCTTATCAAAAGGGACCGCCGACCTCGCTGTTTGGTCCCCTCCCCCAGATCAACGAAGCAACCAATACACGATTTCATGTCTTGCAGTGTAAATGTTCGGATATTGCAATTGCAAACGACTTCTTAGTAACAGCGTTTACAGAAACAGATATGAATTGAGTCCAACGTCCATCTTTAGAGATGGAGGGGTAGCGGAAGAATCTACTTAAGACAGTGCAGAAGCAGTTCGATGACCTCTGCGAGAACAAGATTCTGATAGAGCCCGTAACCGGGCTTAGAGAGAAACTTTTTACTAGAATGATAGACAATATTCGTTCGGAACTAAATACCTAGCTTCAAGGAATGAAGTACGTTGCAGCCCCATACGTAGCAACATAAACTTTTTTCATTATTGCGCCTGATGAAATCACGGCTGTTGCAATAGGTGAGCGTTCTTCTTCCAGGCTATATATATAGCTTGGAAAATGAAAGCGCTATTGCAACAGCCGTGGTGTCCGTTAGATACACTAGGACTTTTTCAAATAAACTACTTAACATTAGCTGTGAGGTAAACGTAAAATTAATAAACCTGCTATATATATATATATATATATATATATATATATATATATATATATATATCTTGCCGTTGGTGGAGAGGCTTGCGTGCCTCAGCGATACAGATAGCCGTACAGTAGGTGCAACCACGATGGAGGGGTATCTGTTGAGAGGCCAGACAAACGTGTGGTTCCTGAATAGAGGCTGCAGCCTTTTCATTAGTTGAAGGGGCAACAGTCTGGATGTTGATCTGGCCTTGTAACACTAACCAAAACGGCCTTGCTGTGCTAGTACTGCGAATCGTTGAAAGCAATGGGAAACTACAACCGTAATTTTTACCGACGGCATGCAGCTTTACTGTATGGTTAAATGATGGTGGCATCCTCTTGGGTAAAATATTCCGGAGGTAAAATAGTCCCCCATTCGGGTCTCCGGGCGGGGACTACTCGAGACGACGTTGTTATCAGGAGAAAGAAAACTGGTGTTCTACGGATGGGAGCATGGAATGTCAGATCCCTTAATCGGGTGGGTAGGTTAGAAAGTTTAAAAAGGGAAATGGATAGGTTAAATTTAGATATGGTGGGAATTAGTGAACTTTTTTGGCAGGAGGAACAAGACTTTTGGTCAGGTGAATACAGGGTTATAAATACAAAATCAAATAGGGGCAATTCAGTAGGTGGTTTAATAATGCAAAAAAAAAAAAAAAAAATAGGAGTGCGGGTACCCTGCTACAAGCAGCATAGTGAACGCATTATTGTGGCCAAGATAGATACGAAGCCCACGCCTACTACAGTAGTACAAGTTTATATGCCAAATAGCTCTGCCGATGACGAAGAAATTGAAGATATGTGTGATGAAATAAAAGAAATTATTCAGATAGTGAAGGGAGACGAAAATTTAATACTCATGGGTGACTGGAATTCGGTAGTAGGAAAAGGGAGAGTAGGAAACGTGGTAGGTGACTATGGAATAGAGGTAAGAAATGAAAGAGGAAGCCGCCTGCTAGAATTTTGCACAGAGTACAACTTAATCATTACTAACACTTGGTTCAAGAATCATAAAAGAAGGTTGTATACATGGAAGAAGCCAGGAGATACTGACAGGTTTCAGATGGATTGTATAATAGTATGACAGAGATTTAGGAACCAGGATATAAATTGTAAGACATTTTCAGGGCCAGATGTGGACCCTGACCACAATCTATTAGTTATGAACTGTAGATCAAACTGAAGAAACTGAAATAAGGTGGGAATTTAAGGAGATTGGACCTGGATAAACTAAAAGAACCAGAGGTTGTACAGAGTTTCAGGGAGAGCATAAGGGAACAACTGTTAGGAATGGGGGAAAGAAATACAGTAGAAGAAGAATGGGTAGCTTTGAGGGATGAAGTAGTGAAGGCAGCAGAGGACCAAGTAGGTAAAAAGACGAGGGCTAGTAGAAATCCTTGGGTAACAGAAGAAATATTGAATTTAATTGATGAAAGGAGAAAGTATAAAAATGCAGGAAATGAAGCAGGCAAAAAGGAATACAAACGTCTAAAAAATGAGACCGACAGTAAGTGCAAAATGGCTAAGCAGATATGGCTAGAGGGCAAATGTAAGGATGTAGAGGCTGATCTCACTGGGGGTAAAATAGATACTGCCTACAGGAAAATTAAAGAGACTTTGGAGAATAGAGAACCACTTGCATGAATATCAAGAGCTCAGATGGAAACCCAGTTCTAAGCAAAGAAGGGAAAGCAGAAAAGTGGAAGGAGTATATAGAGGGTCTATACAAGGGCGATGTACTTGAGGACAATATTATGGAAATGGAAGAGTATGTAGATGAAGATGAAATGGGAAATACGATTCTGCGTGAAGAGTCTGACAGAGCACTGAAAGACCTGAGTCGAAACAAGGCCCAGGGAGTAGACAACATTCCCTTAGAATTACTGACAGCCGTGGGAGAGCTAGTCCTGACAAAACTCTTCCATCTGGTGAGGAAGATGTATGAAACAGGTGAAATACCCTCAGACTTCAAGAAGAATATAATAATTCCAATCCCAAAGAAAGAAGGTGTTGACAGATGTGAAAATTACCGAACTATCTAAGTCACAGCTGCAAAATACTAACAGGAATTCTTTACAGACGAATGGAAAAACTAGTAGAAGCCGACCTCGGGGAAGAGTAGTTTGGTTTCCGTAAAAATACTGGAACACGTGTGGCAATACTGACCCTACGACTTATCTTAGAACAGGGCCGCACAGACACGGTAAACCGCACGCGTGCAAAGCGAGGTGCAGCGAGTGCCTCCACAGTGCATCGGTTCAACTCGGCATATTTCGTCTCAACTCGGCTTGCTAGGTGAGGCCGAGCTGTGCGCTGCCGAATGCGCTGCCAGACGGCTTAGTCAACATTGGAATACGTAAGCGCAAGACAATTACCGCAAGAATGGAACCATCTGCTCCAAAACAAAGGAAAAATTGCCGAATGTCATTTTAAACCGGAATGAGAACTCTCCTACTTTTTTGTGCGTTGTGACGATAAAGCCAAATGTCTAATCTGCGGTATACTAATTGCGTGCCGGCCGCGGTGATCTCGCGGTTCTAGGCGCGCAGTCCGGAACCGTGCGACTGCTACGGTCGCAGGTTCGAATCGCTTTTTCATCAGTAGACCAATAAACCATTTTGCTTTACCGCACATTGCTGGTGCCCCGTCTGTGGTTACGGAAAACAGCTTTTCCCAAGGGAGTCCTATTCTTTCAGCTGCCGTTTCAACAGCTGCTAAAATATCCGCCCCTGTAACAGTGTCCTTCAGCGAAATCATATCCAGGAGCTCTTCCGTTACATGTAGGTCATCGTCCACGCCACGCAAAAATATTGCTAACTGAGCCGTGTCGTTAATATCCGTGGATTCATCAAGTGCGATGAAGTACGCTAGGAAGTTTTCAATTTTGGCTGCCAGATGTTCAAGCAAATTCTCAGCAATGTCGTTCATTATCCGATGTACTGTCATTTTGGAAAGTGGTACTTTGCTGTATGCGGGAGCTAATGTGGGATTCATTGTGTCTACTACGTTCAACATAATGTTTTTTATTAATGGCCCATCCATAAATGGCCTCCCAGCTCTTGCTAAACGTAGATCAACTTTGTAACTAGCTCTGACAGTCCTTTCGCAACACCCCTCAAATTCTTCACCCTAAAGTAGAGAAAAAAGGATACGTTAGAAACAATTTATGCGAAAACGAAAATTAAGGAATTTAAACAAGTGTTATTTCGTTTCGCACGACCTTTAACCGAAATATACACGCTAAAGTACTTGCAACAATCTCATCAACGATATGATAAGCTAAATAAACTCTTTCCAGTATAAACTGAAGCTCCTTAAAAACAATCTTTCAGAGAAAAATACGCAACACTTTCCTGAACTAGGTAAGCGTGATATAGCCGGATTTTTATAACCGCTCTAATCAAAACGATACTATGTGCTTGTTTGACAGCATCTGTGCATGAAAGAGGGCGCTTTGAAAAATACGTCAAGGTGCTACAATCCCTTGGAAATGCGTTTAACGACCGATTCCAGGTAATGTGCCGGTATATGAATACAGCTAAATAAAGGAGATTGCGTTACATATGCAAGTGTAACATAACATTAAAACCAATAGTACACATATTTATTAAAATCTATCCCATTTTAGTACTTCGAAACCACGGCTTACAATACTTTCATTTATTAACATTGGTTTTGTTATTGTTTCAGGAAATTACCTACCTGTAGCCAATTCTCGATGTTTTTGTGAAACCTTTTTCGATGGATATTGAAAGTCCGCCTTCAGATTTACATTTAGAACTAACTGATTTGCAAAGCGATGTTCACCGAAAGGACATGTTTTACTATACAAAAGGTTTGCTCCAATTCTACCAGAATTTTCCGAAGGAAAAATTTCCCAAGTTACACAGAGAAGCAGCGAAGATTATTTCTATGTTTGGTTCCACTTGTGTATGTGAAAGTTTTTTTTTCTGTTTTTCCTTGTACAAAAACTAGATTGAGTGCGAGTATTTCTAATTGTAATTTAAAAAATCCCTCACAATTGCTGTCAGCCAATCTCTTGTTCCAGATCTTAGTAGCATAATTGCAAATAAAATAAAGAGCACATGGGAACATACATTTGTGTTGAAACCAAATTTAAAATTGTTACCATTACAGTTATTATATAAATCTCTTTTGTACCAGTACACCAAACTACTGCACTGTGCGATGCACCGCTGCATGCATCTTGTGCGGCCCTGTCTTAGAAGCTTAAATAAGGAAAGGCAAACCTACGTTTCTAGCATTTGTAGACTTAGAGAAAGCTTTTGACAATGTTGACTAGAATACTCTCTTTCAAATTCTGCAGGTGGCAGGGGTAAAACACAGGGAGCGAAAGGCTATTTACAATTTGTACAGAAACCAGATGGCAGTTATAAGAGTCAAGGGGCATGAAAGGGAAGCAGTGGTTGGGACGGGAGTGAGAAAGCGTTCTAGCCCCTCCCCTATATTATTCAATCTGTATACTGAGCAAGCAGTGAAGGAAACAAAACAAAAATTCGAAGTAGGAATTAGAATCCATGGAGAAGAAATAAAAACTATGAGGTTTGCCGATGACATTGTAATTCTGTCACATATAGCAAAGGACTTGGAAGAGCAGTTGAATGGAATGGATAGTGTTTTGAAGGGAGGATATAATAAGAACATCAACAAAAGCAAAACGAGTATAATGGAATGTAGGGGAATGAAGTCGGTTGGTACTGAGGGAATTAGATTTGGAAATGAGACACTTAAAGTAGTAAATGAGTTTTGATATTTGGGGAGCAGAAAAACTGATGATGATCGAAGTAGAGAGGATATAAAATGTAGACTGGCAGTGGCAAGGAAAGCGTTTCTGAATAAGAGAAATTTGTTAACATCGAGTATAGATTTAAGTGTCAGGAAGTCGTTTCTGAAAGTATTTGTATGGAGTGTAGCCATGTATGGAAGCGAAACATGGACGATAAATAGTTTAGACAAGAAGAGAATAGAAGCTTTCGAAATGTGGTGCTACAGAAGAATGCTGAAGATTGGATGGGTATATCACATAACTAATGAGGAAATTTTGAATAGGATTGGGGAGAAGAGAAGTTTGTGGCATACCTTGACTAGAAGAAGGGATCGGTTGGTAGGACATGTTCTGAGGCATCAAGGGATCACCAGTGTAGTATTGGGTGGAAGTGTGGAGGGGAAAAATCGTAGAGGGAGACCAAGAAATGAATACACAAAGCAGATTCAGAAGGATGTAGGTTGCAGTAGGTACTGGGAGATGATGAAGCTTGAACAGGATAGAGTAGCATGGAGAGTTGCATCAAACCAGTCTCAGGACTGAAGACCACAGCAACAACAACAAGATTAATAGGTGAAGAGCGCCGCGAATTGTCGTAGAGTTGGTTAACTGGGTACAGAGAGTAGCGAACTGCTGCAACTAGAAGGGGTATACCGTAAATATTCCCAAAATCTTAGATACTAATCTTTTAGCGTACAAACTTCGAATGTTATTGAGCGTTCTACGTATCCATACTATAAAGATAGTGCAGATAAAATTGTAGAGATAATAAACTAGCGGAGAGTCGCATCCCACGACCCAATTCGCAAAAAAAAGTGGAGGAGTAAAAAGTAATGGATGCTCCAGTAAAACGTACCCCTCCCCCCAGAATCACTCAGTTCATAGTTATTCACAGAGTGTCAATGAATCTGAAACAGTAAGTGTACAGATATGTAGAAAATGAAAGAACAGATAATACTTATAATATTCCTTTTTGCATTTTCGAGAACGACGAAAAATTCATTTAAGCACGACAATAATTTAGATCGCTAAACAATAAAATCGTACCTGGTTTTAGTCACAATGGACTACACTGAAATCTTAAGTGGCGTAACCAGGTTTCGGTATAAACTTCCTTTTCGTAGCATCTGAAAATGAACATCCTAATCGAAATCGGTTGTTACTGCATCATAAAAAATGTGAACGTGTCAGGATATAAGGAAATACATTTCATTAGCAGTTTACACTTCTACATAAATATTCAAACTTACATACTTCTTTGAAATGATCTGTTCATTGCAGCTTTCCGTTACATTACAGTATTTCATTTAGTACATCACTTTTTGTGGCATAATTCAGCTTTTAATTATTAGATTTATATGTTTTTACTGAGAGCATAAAACGATTGTCTTACTAGTTACGTAACGATCCTAATAAGGAACAGTTTGATTTTATTTTTAATTAGCATGTACCTTGGGTATCGCTAAGTACACTCCTAGAAATTGAAATAAGAACACCGTGAATTCATTGTCCCAGGAAGGGGAAACTTTATTGACACATTCCTGGAGTCTGATACATCACATGATCACACTGACAGAACCACAGGCACATAGACACAGGCAACAGAGCATGCACAATGTCGGCACTAGTACAGTGTATATCCACCTTTCGCAGCAATGCAGGCTGCTATTCTCCCATGGAGATGATCATAGAGATGCTGGATGTAGTCCTGTGTAACAGCTTGCCATGCCATTTCCACCTGGCGCCTCAGTTGGACCAGCGTTCGTGCTGGACGTGCAGACCGCGTGAGACGACGCTTCATCCAGTCCCAAACATGCTCAATGGGGGACAGATCCAGCGATCTTGCTGGCCAGGGTAGTTGACTTACACCTTCTAGAGCACGTTGGGTGGCACAGGATACATGCGGAAATGCATTGTCCTGTTGGAACAGCAAGTTTCCTTGCCGGTCTAGGAATGGTAGAACGATGGGTTCGATGACGGTTTGGATGTACCGTGCACTATTCAGTGTCCCCTCGACGATCACCAGAGGTGTACGGCCAGTGTAGGAGATCGCTCCCAACACCGTGATGCCGGGTGTTGGCCCTGTGTGCCTCGGTCGTATGCAGTCCTGATTGTGGCGCTAACCTGCACGGCGCCAAACACGCATACGACCATCATTGGCACCAAGGCAGAAGCGACTCTCATCGCTGAAGACGACACGTCTCCATTCGTCCCTCCATTCACGCCTGTCGCGACACCACTGGAGGCGGGCTGCACGATGTTGGGGCGTGAGCGGAAGACGGCCTAACGGTGTGCGGGACCGTAGCCCAGCTTCATGGAGACGGTTGCGAATGGTCCTCGCCAATACCCCAGGAGGAACAGTGTCCCTAATCTGCTGGGAAGTGGCGGTGCGGTCCCCTACGGCACTGCGTAGGATTCTACGGTCTTGGCGTGCATCCGTGCGTCGCTGCGGTCCGGTCCCAGGTCGACGGGCACGTGCACCTTACGCCGACCACTGGCGACAACATCGATGTACTGTGGAGACCTCACTCCACGTGTTGAGCATTTCGGCGGTACGTCCACCCGGCCTCCCGCATGCCCACTATACGCCCTCTCTCAAAGTCCGTCAGCTGCACATACGGTTCACGTCCACGCTGTCGCGGCATGCTACCAATGTTAAAGACTGCGATGGAGCTGCGTATGCCACGGCAAACTGGCTGACACTGACGGCGGCTGTGCACAAATGCTGCGCAGCTAGCGTCATTCGACGGCCAACACCGCGGTTCCTGGTGTGTGCGCTGTGCCGTGCGTGTGATCATTGCTTGTACAGCCCTCTCGCAGTGTCCGGAGCAAGTATGGTGGGTCTGACACACCGGTGTCAATGTGTTCTTTTTTCCATTTCCAGGAGTGTAGCTTTCTTTTTGTGTACATTGATCTAGTGACAACTGCATGCATCGCAATAAATAAATCGGGAAACCTTTTAACATTCCATTTCCCTTCACTACAGTACATAAAATAACATAAACTGTCCTTGTGTGTTTCTTGTTTATTTCACTTTTTGTCTCATACGGGAGTTGAGCGGCCGGAGAAATAGTGTGATGCAGAGTGTGTCTACGTGGGGAAGGAGGGGGCGGGCAAGGGGCGAGGGGCTGGCTGCAAAAGACGGAGAGTGGTCGGCATGTTACTGAGTAGGGAATGGGTTGGAGAGGGGTAGGCACAGGGAAGTAGGAAGGGCTTCATTTTATGTAACTTCCCCTGTGCCCCGTGGCTGTACTTATACAGAACTTCCAGATGATGTGAATAGTCGAACTGTATTATTGTAGGGGCCCGGGTGAGATGGCATATACGATGGGTGGCTGTATCGATGTTTTGTTTTGTCATGATGGCGTTTGGCTCTCTCGCTTGGGCAGCGTGGTTTGATGGGTTGAAGTTTCAAATGGTTCAAATGGCTCTGAGCACTATAGGACTTAACATCTATGGTCATCAGTTCCCTAGAACTTAGAACTACTTAAACCTAACTAACCTAAGGACATCACACAACACCCAGTCATCACAAGGCAGAGAAAATCCCTGTCCCCGCCGGGAATCGAACCCGGGAACCCGGGCGTGGGAAGCGAGAAAGCTACCGCACGACCACGAGCTCCGGACTGGGAGGAATACATCGGAGGTGATTGTGGCTGCAGCAGACGACGGCATCCAGAAAATCTTTTTAATTTTGTAAAAAGCTAGGGCAGTTACGGGGTGGTTTTTCGTCTGCTGATTCAGCCAGGTATCCACCCATGGATCTTCGTAACTGTGTAGTGGCAGCTGACGCTCCTCAAGATCACTCACGCTGCTGCGAGCCAGCGAACTGAGAAGGCACTGAGCGCACCAGCGGCCAGCTGAGACTAGTACATTCCTGCCGGCCAGTCAACTGTGCTTTGAACAGCGAGTAGGCCAAGACTGCGCCATCGAGGTAGGGCACCTTGGAGGATCCAAATCCGACCGGTTTACGGGTGGCCGCTGATAGTAATAATAGCATTCTGCAGGAGAGGGTTGCAGCTGACATCTCAAACCCCCTGGAGGTTTAATTGAAGTGTGTAAATTACGATCTGGCGGCGAAGGAATGTACTGACGATCTACACTTTATTGCAGCGAGGAGTTGTTACGAGCGACTTGCCACGCGTTGAACTCACATGTAGTGCGTTTTATAGGTCAGTGTGTCGTTAGTCGCTTGTCTTTATAACGGTAGTAGGAGCACCGTGTCTCGATATTTCTTGTCGTCGTGGTGCTCCACCCAATCTGCAAAGTTATAGTTTAATTCATCCATGAGCAATCTGAGACACACTTCAAACGCTGATAGCAGAGTCATACCAGTCAATGCAGATCAAAAATATGGTCGAGGAGGCGTGGAAAATCAGATGCAGTTAAGTGTCTTACGTCACGAAGAAGATATGGATTGCGTTGGTGCATAAATTGGTAGTGTTTTTGTTTTTCATGTTGGTATTGCGGATGCTATGGTTTTTTTGTTGATTATTATTTCTTGATTGTAGTTCACTGTTTCTGTTTGAGTTTACATCTTGTCTTTTTTGTTACTTGGAGATAGCGAATCGAGCTGTGGACGCCATAAAATGGAGTGTCAAGTGGACACTTATATGTGTCAAGTGGAGAAATCCATGCATTTCGACAGTTTTTCCCATTCGGGTTCATTAGAGGGTTGGCAGCAGCGAGGGAGCCATAAATATTTGCGCCGTGTATGGGGCAAGAAAATAGCTTTCCTTTTTTAATTAGGATCATTTTGACACTAGTTCCTCTCCACATCCAGGAAGACCTTCAGGGGTTAATGAAGATCATTTAGACGCATTAAACCGCAATGGGCAACGCCAGTGTACTCGAGAACTACAAACCAGATGACCATCGTCCAACATTTACATGCAATGGTGGAAGCTAAAACATCAGTTGTATGGATACCACATATTCTAAGCCAAAATCACAAAACTCAGCCGTTGACCATATTTGCATCTCTGCTTGCTTGTCCTCAACTGGCTCATGAAAAACACCGACTATTCCTATCCTGTAATTTTACTAGTGACGAAAAATGGTGCTCTTTTTGCTAACATAAGGAAAAGCAAGGAATAGATGAGGCCAAAAAAGCAGCAACTTCATATAGAAAGAACTGCGTGGATTCACGGAAGATAAAGTTATGCATCTGGTGGGACAGCGATGATCTGGTACTCTAGGAATTGCTTCAGTGAGGTGTAACCATTACTGTTGACATTTATTGTCAACAACTGATAAAGAGACATCGTGCAGACACAATCCAAGAATAATGACCAGGTATACAGCGTGAAGTGGTGCTACTCCACGATAACGCTTACAGGCATTCTGCTAGACTGACAATAAATGCTATACAGGCATAGGTGGCTAGACGGTTTCTGACACAGCCTGCATTTTTGCCAAATTTATCCAAGATGGTGGCCATTAATGTAGCAATGTCACTCTGGCATCATGGCAGTAAATTCAGATTTTGGCGAGAAATGAGACAATTGGGGTACCTCCACTAACCTAACGTCCATCAACCTTCCCCCCACTCCTATGACGTCTCCCACCACCACCACCACCACCCCGCCCCAGGAAATGGCGGGAAACAGAAGAATCTGTACGGCTGGCGGAGAGGGAAGTTAGGTTAGTGTTTATTATTTATTATTGGTGGGAAACTGAAGTACAGATCGCTTCTAATTCCATGTCTATATGCACTGTGCTACACAACAAGTGCCTCAAATTCCCATACGTCTCAAAACTGAAGATGTCACACAAATGGCGTGATCCTGTTGGGATATAACTCACAATACTGCTCGAAACTAGTTTCAGCCAGACCCAAAATAAATAGTAACTCGACGTAGAGTGCCCACTTCACCTACAAGCTGAAATAAAATTCTCTGATTCAATTTTGAATTGTCAGGAAAACGACGCAGTCTACATTGGTTTCTGAAACAACTACCTAAACTGATATATACATACAAATTATGGTGTGTTAATAAAACGGGGACTACAATGGTAATAAAAAATCTGACTTCACGTATCTGCTACTGATAATAACACCACGCTAAAAACGACAGCGCAAATGAGTGAACCACTTCATTTGTAAATTACCATCGTACGTCGTGGGATAAAAAAACTATTCGAAAAAGCTATGTAAACTACTGGGTGCTAGCGCAGCGGAAGTTAAGACTATTGAATATGACATTTATAATCGAGTATTTAATGCACAGTCTGCTGCGGAGTGAGGTCCAGGGCTGCTGGGGGTGACACGTCATGTTGGGGTGGTGGTGTGGCTCGGCTGACGCTCTCCTAGCGACTACAGCTTACAGAGGTGCGTCCCGCGAGCTGTCGACAGTCACGATATGTGATGACCGCCAGTGTAACTATAGCGAGGCACTTAGCTCAGCGCCCCAAGCGGCTTTAGTATGAGACGGCAAGAGGAGTACTGTTATGATTTCACATGAGTAACATGGCTGGTTGAACAGTATCCAAACACAAATATGCACTCAGCCATACGTGTATAGGTGGACACGAGCAAACAGAAGATGTCGCTGGTCTAGAACAACAGCATAAATTCGCAACACCTGTGTTTGTGTTTGCCGTTTTCATAGACAGATTTCCTGAGATGCAGCTCTCTAACCTCCCCATTGTCAAAACTTTCAACAGAAACCTGTAATAGTACACCTATTTTCAGAGCATTCTGCCCTTAATGCTAAAAGCTGTAGCAGCACCTCATCAGTAGTGAAACGTCCCCTTAGAAAAATTTATTACAAGACTGTGCTTAAACTGAAACACAATATTTTTTAGCGCAACGCAATCTGACTTCCAAAAATCCCTACGAAAGAATGGCTCTGACTAACAATAACCTATACGTTTCACAAATCACTTACCTCACAAAAATCTTGGTTACTCGAACTACTGCAATACAGCGAGCACCACTACTGCCAGCTAAATAAAAGATTCAAACTATGGAAGTCACTAACTACTGAGGCACAGTTAGCAAATGAAAGGTTTTAATAGAGAACAAACAATGTATTTACCTTAATAGTCATAATATATATGATAGTTCATGACATCCAGTCTTACAAATTACAAAACTCCGCCATCGCTCTCCCCACGTCCACCACTGCTGGCGGCTCACCTCCAACTGCACAACGCTACGCACTGTTAGCATCCAGCTGCCGCTGCCCAACACTACAATGGCGAGTATTACAACAATGCCAACCAGCCACAGACTGCACACGGCACAGCCAGTGATTTTCATACAGAGCGCTACGTGGCGGCGGCGTTACCAATAAAAAAAAAACTTAAACAGCCTGCTTACATAGCCCCCATGCTCCCCACAAAAAAAATTTACAAATTGTTTTGGGCAGTGGCCAATAATGATTTGATAAATTTTTCATAATTACTATAATAAAGATATCAAATGAACACACTTATTGATACAATGTTGGTCAGAAGCTAAAATTTTCTCACAGTCCATAAAGACAGTCCTGATCATTCATCAAAGTAAAATTGCAGTATTTTTCTCAAAGTCTGAGGAGTAGAAGAAAATGCACATGGAAGTAGTGGATTTCCATGCAGTCTTGAAGAAGTAGTGTTGTCCCTCCAACGGTAAGACAGTGCCTGCTCTTGACATGCAGACAGGTAATGGGCCACAACAGAGCAAACCCACAGCAGAGTTAGTCGAAGTTTTGAAGAATATTGGTAGGTAGGTCATCTCAGAGCAGACCCACTGTAGTCCTGGTAGAGATTAAGGTATTGGTGGGCCACTGACTGTAGACCTTGTAGAAGTAGTGGTATTGGTGGGTCATCAAAGGTGTAGACCCACTGTAGTCCTTGTAGAGATGGCCAGCAGCCATCTGTTTGACTGCACAGGCGCACAATCACCATTGAAGAGTCTTGCGAATAATATAGCAAGTCCATAACCACCACTTGTGCACTCACAAAATTTTTTTTTGAAATGTCCTTAGAACCAGCAATGCTGTTATCCAGTCCCTTGCTGAATTATTAACACACGTGCAAACACTATCAGTCCCTACTTCTCACATATTATCCATATACTATGACCAACAGAAACGTGTGCAGTGGAATGTAATTTACAAGTTACTTAATTTGATGAACTGGTGTCAATTACAATTTTATAACATGAAAATACAATAACAAAGGTACAAAATACATCTTTAAATAACATAACAATACAGAGAACATTTGCAGTAGTACAGGCTTTACAAAAGAATCGAAATAACAAATTCATCAGTGTTGCAAAAATTATGACATAAGTACATACATAAAAGATCAGAATAACTTTTGAAACCTCAACTTCACACATTAGCATCAAAATAAAAGAGAATAAATAATGTCTAAACATCAGAAAAATTCTACAATGTAAATATTATTAGCTAAACACATAAAGACAGGAAGAACACAAATATACAAGAGTACACAAACACATAGCGGAATAATAGAAAGGGAAAGGACAGGGTTTGTTTTACTGCAGTATCTTGCAAACAAAACTTTCTTTACTTCTTGGAGATCTCCATTCGTTCTTCATTATTTCCAAAAAGTCCTATCAATACCTGCTTTCTGCACTATTCTCATATAACTCTCAGTGCATTTCTTCAAATTCATCGCAACTCATTCTCTTATATAGGCTACCCCCTCTTAAGCTAACTTAAATCTACTGAGCTCAGATGCTTAACTAAGGGACGAGGCAATGCAGCAGCACAAAACAATTAATACAAACAGCAGTGACAAAAAAATGCAAGTAAGCAAAGCAAGCAGCAATAAATGTAATAACTTACACCTAAACACGACAAAGCTGAAGCAGAAAAAATATTACAGTAAAGACAACAATGCAGAAATGGGAGATGTCGATTCACATCTTAATGTCTATATAATTAAAGTGGTGCACCACAAAAACTATGAAATAAATTACCAAGTACTTGAAAAGAAAATTATGTATGCACTTCCTGTGAAGGGAAATGTCTTTTTGTGCTTCCTCATTTTTTGGAAGTATATCATAAAATGATTCTTTACTGGGTCTATAGACAGAAAGTAGTTATATTAGTACATATATTAAATTTTAATTTAATCAATGCAGCGTTGCAACAAGAAACTAGATATTAAACAAAACAGGCAAAGCAAGGCGTGAAACGTCATTCGCTAGCCATAAGGCATTTCATAATGCAGTAAACAATCTTCCAGCTAGCAAGACAATAGACATGAAACGTTTCTCATCATTTCATTTCAGTAAATATCATAAATTAAGAACTCCAAAGTGTAATTATATGTTTTCAAGTTTGAGCGTGTCGTATTTGCGACGCTTTCTACAAAGAAATGTCAATAGCGAGGATAATGGCACCTTTTTTTTTTACCTGTGCCTCTGAAAGGCACACACTAATGGCTTTTTTCCCAGGCAACTGTCGCACAGCTGGATGCCCACGACGCATTACGTGCAGGTGGACACTTAACTGTCTTGTCGAAATATTTACGACACCAGTTTCCGCTTCAGTGACAGTCTCATATAAAAAATATTTCATAGGTCAAGAATTTGCGTTACACATCTGTAGAAACAAAATTCTATTAATATAGCAGTGTCCAAAAATTTTTCGTCGGCATTGTAATACATTCAAGCATTTACATACATTTCATAACTCTTAAAGTACGATTCTCTGTTTCCGACATTCTTTTTCACAAACCAGAGTCCCTAACCACTACTCTTTATTCCTTACTTTATTCGTCGACACTTCTTCAATATTTCATCATAACAGATACATAGCATAATCAAATAACTCATATAGCATCAGCTTATTGACCATAAAATACCACAACAGCATAATACACATAGTTATCGTAATAATAACATCATAACACCTCAGTCAAATCTCAAAATCGTCGTAGCTTCCTCCAATAATTTCAAATCCTAAAAAAAAATTCTCTGCTCATGTCAAAAGTGTCACCTGCCTCAAGCGTACTTTAAAAATCGTGATCCCATACCAAATACACCATTCAAAGCTCTCATAGTATCACAATGGTTCTGAAAAAGTATGAACAGTTCACAAAGTACAGACAAAATACAATTTCATAAGTGTGAAGTTATTAAACCGTGTAATTACGTAAGCATCTGTCACTGAAGTAGTAAAATAAATATTTGTCTCTCTCAGTTAAATGATCATATAGCTGTGTAATTCTGTGTTAGAGGAATATGGTACCGATGTGTAAAGTTGTATAAGCAAATACCATATTAGCTAGGGCTCCTTGTGCTTGCCAAACACATGGTACACAAAGTAAGCGTGTACCCCCCTGAGGATTAATGTAATTATACCCTCAGGTGTTACAGATTACAGCAATGGAATGAAATGTATCACGAAAAACTTTCTTTTTAATTCAACAATCTTGATAAATAAATGGTTTAAGTACCAAATTAATCACTCAAATGCGTGCCCTGTAGTGCTAAATGTGCGTTTTGCTGTAAGATAATTCTGTGTAAGTGTCGTAGTTATCGTCCTCTGTAAGCAAAGTTCTGCTGAAGTCGATGTACTTACCTCGTAATAAACGAAGTGAATTGCTTTGCGTATAAATATCTTAGTTATTACGCTTATTGCCGTGATGAAGAAAGTACTGTGCTGTAACGTATTGCTGTGCTATGGAAAAGGCTGTCTAATTGTAGCTATACCACAAAAGTTACCACTAAAACATGTTTTACTTTCCAGAATAATTCAGAAAAACTATGCAGATATAAAACAGATACGCCGCAAAAGCACAACGTAAATTGTGTCACACATTAGTAGCGTCGTGATATAATCGTGTAGCTATCAAAGAAACAAAATGATAAGTCATCTTCAATCTCACAGAAAGTACTTCAAATAAAGAATGTATTTTCAAGTAAACCAAAATGTTGTATTAAAATCTCATTAGCAGTATATGTTCTAAGTATGTAAGCCTTATAGTCGTTACGTAATCGTGCAACTAACAAGCAAGAATGTACACACACAATAACACTGTGACGTCTGTTCACTATAACGATGCACTCGTAAATACTGTCTAAAAATGTTCCGTAGGTTCTAGACTGGATAGTAAACTTCAAACATTATTGCATATTAACAGTTTATAAGTCTGACAAAGCATACCATTAATGTAAAGTGAAAAGTTATATGGCAAAGGCAAAGTTAAAAAGAAGATTATCTTTCAATAAACGGTTTTACATGTGAAATGTAGTACAATCATTTACTCTTCCAAGTGCTCAGAGTTAACTTGAACGCAATTATCATGCTGTATACGTCGGTAAAGAATACTGGAATTTTTCTCAAGGTTAGCGTCTATGTTATTTTTCTCTGCGCTAGCCGGAGCACGCGGCTGCCTGCGGTGCGAGTCATTGTATGTTTCTTTGTTGACGCGCGTCGTTATTGGGATTAGGAGACCTAACTTCTACAAATTCAT
The DNA here is from genome assembly GCF_023897955.1 of Schistocerca gregaria. Taxonomy (NCBI): domain Eukaryota; kingdom Metazoa; phylum Arthropoda; class Insecta; order Orthoptera; family Acrididae; genus Schistocerca; species Schistocerca gregaria. Next base: position 923,869,381 of record NC_064920.1, on the reverse strand, counting down.
CTTGGCGAGACGTCCCTGCTCTGTTTGAATCCCGCCAGTTCTGATGCAATTCAGGTCTGTCGTTACGATCATATCGTCTGTCGTCATGTCGGTAATTTCTGTAATTAATTTCTTGTTGGTCACGCGGTGGAGAATTTCTCCCCGAATCGTGACTGCGCGCTGGACCGTTGCGTCTTAAGTTATTCCGTCTCCCTTGATAATAATTATTTTGGTTTCCATATTGTCTGTTTCTCTGATTGTCTCTGTGATATTCATTACCGCGGAGAGGTGATCTTTCCCTGTAATAATTACTACTCTGCCAGCGGTTGTCATACGGGTGGTGTCCGTTTTGGTCACGATTTACGTTGTACGAATAGCCTTGTAGTGTATTATTTCTGTCATCGCGGAATTGTGACAGGTGTGACCTGTAATTGTTGTGTTCCTGTTTTCGCGTTCCGCGATTGTCAGTGTCAATTTCCAGTTCTTGTAACAGTCCCTGAAAAGCTTCGATGTCGTCTTTGCATCGTCCTGCTAAAATAATCTGTCGTAAATGTTCAGGTAATTTGATTAAGCAAATGCGGATGAGTTCTGAGGGGCTGTATGGGTTTGAAAGATACTGATTCTTATGTAACATGTCTTCAAAATATTTGACAAGACTGGAAAATTCAGATTGTTCGAAATGTTTCATCATTATGATGCTATGTTTTACTCGGTCTTGTGTGGCTTGGGACCAATATGCTGAGAGGAAGGCATGGTAAAATTCTCCTTCACTGTGGCAATCGTGAATGACCGATCGCATTCTTACAGCTGGTTCATTCTATAAGTAGCCACACATAAATTCTAATCTGTGTTCTAATGACCAGTTGGGAGGAAAACAATGAGAGAATTGATGGAGCCACGCTTGTGGATGAATGTCGTTGCCAGAATTCTTAAATGTTTTGAATTTACGTGCAGTAATGAACAGCTTATAGTCAAAATCATCGTGTCGGCGTGTAGCATATCGGTCATTGTTAGGTCGTATCGGCGGTTCCATCCCAAAATTCGGTGCACCTTGCCAATTACTTTCATGATTTCCGAAATGCCCTGTGTTATTATTTTGTGGTTGTTCTGTATTGCTATGTCCCTCTTCCCATACTGGGGCGCGAGTGTCCTCTGAAATATGTAATTCTTGTATTACTTGAGCCAACTGATCTTGTACTTCCCGCATTTCTCTTTTGTACTGTGTGTTGATTTGATTTTGATTCTGTTTGAATTTCCTAATTTGTACATACTCTTCAGTGTCAGTGAAGGCTACAGGTTTTGTGTCATTCAGATCATCATCTACCTTCGTAGATAAGTTAGTGAACTGATCTGAAAGTTCGGCTACTTTATCCGACAGTGAAATTATTTCCTCTGTGTGTCTTTCTGAACCAATTTTCAGAGTATCTACTGTGTCCTTTAAGTTCGCTTGAGTTTTTGCAAGTTGCATAACCGAATCTGTAGATGCAACTGAGTCAATTTTAGCTTGCAAGGGCTCATGATTTTCATGAACAATAGTTTGCAGTTCTTTTATGGCTGCTTCGTGATTCTGTAATGCATTTTCATGCCGCGAAAAAATAGGTTGGAAATGCTCACAAATTTGTGTTTTTACGTCATTACAGACTTTTTGACATTTCGATTCGATGTTACGTAACTCATTAGTTAAATCTTCACGCGTTTGTTCAAGTGTGGTGTCTAACTTTTGAAGCTTTTGATGTGTTTGTCTCTGATTTTGTTCCATTGTGTCTAACTTTTGAAGATTTTGTTCCAGTGTGTCTAACTTTTGAAGATTTTGTCCCATTTGTTTCTGATTTTGTTCAAGCGTTGTGTCTAACTTTTGTAGCCTTTGTCCCAATTGTTGCATTAACTGTAATAACAGTGCACTGGTGTCTGAAACATGTTCCTTATTGCTTTTCGGCAGTGCATTTGAACCGGCAACATTCGCATTTTGAAAAGCAGAAAATGTGTCTTGATTTATTTGAAAAAACGGTGAGGACGCAAAATCTGAATCTACAGTATTTGCAAGATTGTGTTCTGTCATTTCGGAATCATGAGGCGAGCTGTTGCCGACCGATCGATCGATAATGCTTCCCTGTTCACTAATTGTTTCACTGCCTACACCATTATTTGCAGCCCGCACCATTTCCCTGTGCACAAGTACCAAATTACAACTTTGAACATTAGTTAATTCATTACTCGGCGGCGGTAACACACTGCTTTCGTCTTCACTGTCATTTCTCAGTTTACTTTGGAGCCTAGAGTTACGTTTTTCACACGCCATTATTAACACAATTTTTCATACGACAACACAGAAAAACACAATTTGAAGAACAAAAATAAAAGAACACATTAACATAGCACTGAAAATAACATCTAATTAATTGCAAGCGCAGCTGCGAAATACTTCGTGCAAAACTACATGCATGCCACAACTATTTTACTGTACAACAATGAAAGACTGCACAACTACAGAGGAAATTCTCTCTACAATTACGCGCTAGCAATAAACAAAAGCTACACTAATTACACAAACTACAAGGAAAGAAATCAGAAGATTCCAGTGAGGTATCCTTGGCTAAGGGTCGACATATGAAACGTCCCCTTAGAAAAATTTATTACAAGACTGTGCTTAAACTGAAACACAATATTTTTTAGCGCAACGCAATCTGACTTCCAAAAATCCATACGAAAGAATGGCCCTGACTAACAATAACCTATACGTTTCACAAATCACTTACCTCACAAAAATCTTCGTTACTCAAGCTACTGCAATACAGCGAGCGCCACTACTGCCAACTAAATAAAAGATTCAAAGTACGGAAGTCACTAACTACTGAGGCACAGTTAGCAAATGAAAGGTTTTAATAGAGAACAAACAATGTATTTACCTTAATAGTCATAATATATATGATAGTTCATGACATCCAGTCTTACAAATTACAAAACTCCGCCATCTCTCTCCCCACGTCCACCACTGCTGGCGGCTCACCTCCAACTGCACAACGCTACGCGCTGTTAGCATCCAGCTGCCGCTGCCCAACACTACAATGGCGAGTATTACAACAATGCCAACCAGCCACAGACTGCACACGGCACAGCCAGTGATTTTCATACAGAGCGCTACGTGGCGGCGGCGTTACCAATAAAAAAAAACTTAAACAGCCTGCTTACAGTAGAAGTGAGGTAGCACCTGTCGAAACCAAACAGTTCTTCACAAACAAATTTCCTGCAGAGCATATCTCGTGAACCACTAAGCACTCTGGCTTCAAAGATATTCCGAACGCTGTGGGAAATGCTTTCTTCTAACTAACACAGGCCGGCCTTGCGAACAATAGCAAAATACCTCTCTGCTGGCTACCCCTTTCTCAATGTATACACCACATCGTATTCGTAACAACTGAGGAAACATACGTTTTCATATTGCTAAAGTATCATGAATATCTTGTACAATAAGTAATGTCTCACTCACTGAAAAAAATTTTCTTATCTGTTATATCCCACAAGGAAAAACACCCGATTACTGATCCAACTCATCATATCCGTGGCGGCTGTTGTCCTCCGTTGTGGTGCACAGCTGCCTCCCACTACGACAGCACCAAAAGGCAGCAGCTCTGATTAATCCCGCTAAGCTAAAGATCAAAGTGCACAATGTGTGGTAGGAACATCCGCAGTTGTATTTAAAAAAAATACCTTGCAGAGCGGGCTCACTATTTCGTGATAGCGAAGTTCACAATCACCAGGCAGGTTGAGAAGTCCTCCCTCACCCAAGGTACCGCCGCTCAGAACAAAGTTAGGACAGCAACAATTCTCTCTGAAACATCACTCCAGGAAGCGCTTCTGCCTGCAGACCATCTGCAAGCACTCACAGGACTGGGGCTGCCGTAGATAGCAAGCAAGGCCAGGCACGCTGTTGCCCTAACCACATCGCCGATGTTGTAGCAAGCTCCTTGCCGTGGAAGAGACTGAGTTTGCTACTACATTACGCTTCTTAAAAAATCGCAAAAGATTGATGAGTGAAATGGAAGACACTAACATAACCACTATCGCAACACCTTCGCACCACCACACCCTAAGTCCAACCTTCGAATACTACGACCCTCCACTACGTGTGCTTTTATGAAGTGCAGCGGTATTGCTGTACACTTCGTGAGTGGTCGTCGGCGTTGTCTGCTGTTGAATGGTGTGCCCCAGAACAGTTTATGAATTTAAACCCTACCGCTGGTTTCTAGGTTGTCATTGCCCCTTCTGTACTATCCGAACACAAAAAAATGCACTTAACCTCACATGTATTGGCAAACGAAAACAAAGACAAGACGGCGCTGCTGTGGAACAATAGTGTATTTCTACCTATGCTATGGGGGCAGTGGAATCAAACAGTTCTTCAAAAACAAAATTCCTACATAGAATACCCATGAAACTTTAAGCGTTCTAGATTGAAACAATTCCTGAGGGCTGAACGGAAGTGCTTTCCGCTTACTGAAACGTGCCTGCCTTGTGAACAAGAGCAAAATACCTGTCTGGTGACCACACTTTCCCAAAGTCGTAGAAAGTGAGCGAACATCTAACAGTATCACAGAGTTTCCAACACACTATCCTGTGAATCATTTACACTGGGGCAGAAACCTCACACCTCTACGCACAATTGGGAGCTACTGCAAAATTAAGGGATATCTGGGACATAATCACAGCACTGCTCATTTCTTTTTACCCCCACATCCTACGCGATAGTGAACCGACCATGATACTGTATTCAGTCTAGAGCAGAGTGTATCCACATGGGTAATACACGTATATGTAATAGTAATTATTAATTTAAAGTCAATCAAACTTCTTAGGCTTATAACATTATCGTACATTGAAGACCAATTAATAAACAAGAACAAGCTGGAACAAACCGATCTCAATGTTTCCTCCAGCAACAGCAGTAATCTGACTAACTCATATACTTTTATTCATGTTGTAGCACCACAGTCTCTAGCTGACATATCGACCGCACTTGTGGTCAGTCACTTCCTAGACCGACACTACTTAGTGGGTGGATCACACTCCCCTTAAAAATCCATACAAATGAATTTCAGCTTGACATATTCTTCTGCTTTAGCTCACCGACTTGTCAGTTCCTACTGTTGGTTTTCCTTTCCTTAAGATTCCCAGAAACTAATTCTAACCCGACATAAGCATTCTACTTCAGCTTGATCTAGATGCTTACTGCTAGACATTTTACGATAGTTAACGCTTCTAATGACAGTTTACTGGATTTCTAGTCCTATTAATGTGCAATAGATTTAGGTACGTTCAGGTCAACAACAAACTCCACCACAGATCTTCCCACCTACTTGCAGACAGCTTAATTGCATCTAAAACAAATACACACCAAGAGGCTGTAGAGTGCGTGGTGGAGGGTTCATAATACCAGTATTACCCTCACATCCCAATCTATCTCACACAATGATCGTTTAAAAATTGCCTATATACATCGATACATGACCTAGTGCACCCCTATGTTTCTGGCAGGAATATGCATTTTTCCAAAGATATTTCTTTTCTCTCATATATTCGTACGGAGTATGACAACCCATATGATCCTAGCAGCATCCATATGAAACTTTTGCAAATGAGTCACTTAACACAAACAGATGGGGGCTCACAGGATTGCAAGACAGCGACTGTGCTGTGTTGAGCTGTTGATGTTACTGTTCACTGGTACATATCATTTAACCACAAATGGATCTATGCAAGTCAATGTCCCGATAGTAGCTGAAAATTATCTGAAAGTTATGGTGAAAATTAAGAATATTTAGAGAGGTATGAAAGTGGGATTCATTCAAATAGAGTGGGAGCAGATCTGTGGCCAACTGACCTATATACTGAAGGCAGTTGATAGCTAAATACGACACATTCTGTCTCTGCATTCCCTTCTTCCACAGCAGCAGTGTTGGTACAGCCACTGTGCTTGGTGTTGCTACACTAAAATTAAAATCGTGAGAGCCATCACAGTACGTATATCTAAGGTAACAATTACCATGAAAACACTTGGTCCGCAGGAAGTGGTATGCGCTACCGTGGAGCAAGAGTATATCTGGTTTCTTTTTCGGCCCTTAAAACAGGGGGAACATTAAGATGGAGATGTGCTGTTCGTAATTTTGGTCACTTAATCATTCTAAGGTCAATGAAAGTTCACTGAAACATGGTAATCCTACTCCAACAGGTGTTGCATGCAACAAATGTGAAATTCAAAACATACAAAAAACGTATTAGTGAAATATTGTCAGTTAGCCTCCAAACATCAGTTACTGCTATTAAGGTACAGTGGTGCTATGTTTGATAATCCCTCTTGTCATTAACAAATAGTCCATCAAACCTAGAGTCTTCCATACCATATACGTGCAAATAGACTCCACCCTGATTTCAAAATGTAATCTGCTTACGACGAAAATATAAACCATCTAGCAAAGCAATGGAGTCAAACGGCTGTCACATAGTTACCAAATGTCTATCAGTGCTATTTAAGTAAAGAGATGCTATGTGTAGTTCTCACTCCCACCACTAGCAATTGTGCAATTAAAACTGCAGTCTTCCATGCCATATGTGTGCGTACAAAATGTTATTTGCTTGGGAAAAAAACCAAGTAACCCAAAGGTGCAATGGGAGGACAACCTTGTAACTTAATGCCCAAACAGCTGTGTAAGGTACTCCCTTCAGTAATTAATAAATTTTCCATATCTTCCAAACCCTATAGACCCCGAACAGAATAGCAATTTTAACTTCAGCCATTTCTAATCAATGTGGTTTGTTTGTAGATCCTCTGATGCTTTCCTTGTGACATTCCAGCCACGTAGACAAAGCGTGCTAATCCTGACCTACAGGCACTTGTATACCGCTACCGCTGGAAGGTCTAAGCGTTATATTTACTGGTACAGTGTGTGTTTCTTCCAGGATATGGCCAATACCAAGGATCTTCCTGTCGCTACTGGGAAGCTGCGGCATACCACGTGTAACGAGACCCGGCTCATGTGAGTGGAGCCATATCATAGTTTTTTGTGCGCTGTATATCTACGTTGAAGCCCGAAAGAAGCTCGTGTAGGCATGCGTATTTAATTACAGAGATATGTAAACAGGTAGGATACGGCGCCGCCGTCGGCACCGCCTGTATAAGACAACAAGAATCTGGCGCAGTTGTTAGATCCTGTACTGCTGCTACAATGACAGGTTATCAAGATTTAAATGAGTTTGAACCCGGTGTTATAGCGATGGGCACAGCATCTCTGAAGTAGAGATGAAGTGGGGATTTTCCCGTGCAACCATTTCCCGAGTGTACCTTGAATATCAGGAATCCCCTAAAACATCAAATTTCCGATATCACTGCGGTCGGAAAAAGATCCTGGAAGAACAGGACCAACAACGTCTGAAGAGAATCGTTCAACGTGACAGAAGTACAATCCTTCCGCAAGTTACTGAAGGTTGCAATGCCGGGCCATCAACAAGTGTCAGTATGTGAACCATTCAACGAAACATCGTCTATATGGGCTTTTGGATCTAAGGGCACATTCATGTACCCTTCAGACTGCACGACACAAAGTTTTACGCCTCGCCATGGCCAGTCAACACCGACATTGGACTGTTATGACTGGAAACATGTTCCCTGGTCAGAGGAGTCTCGTTGCAGATTGTATCAATCAGATGAACGTGTATGGGTATGGAGACAACCTCATGCATCCATGGATCCTACATGTCAGCAGGGGAATGTCCAAGCTGTTAGAGACACTCTAATTGTGTGGGGCGTGTGCAGTTAGAATGACATGGGACCCCTGATAGGTTATATACGACTCTGACAGGTGACACGTACGTAAGCATCCTGTCTGATCACCAGCATAAATTCACATCCATTGTGCATTCTGACGGACGTGGCAGCACCTGCAGGTCAATGCGATATCCTACACATCCACAACTGCTACTGAGTGGCTCCAGTAATACTTTTCTGAGTTTAAACACTTCCGCTGCCCACCAAACTCCCCAGATATGAACATTATCGAGCATATCTGTAATGGCTTACAAGTGCTGTTCAGAAGAGATCTCCACTCCTTAGAATTCATACAGATTTATAGAGAGCCCTGCAGGAAACATGTTGTAAATTCCCTACTTCATGCATTAGTCTAATCTATGCCACATCATGTTGAGGCACATATGCATACACCTGGGGGGGTCCTATATGATATTATGCAAGTGTACCAATTTCCTTGGCGCTTAAGTATATGTATATATGTTACTGTGATTAGTGTTCCGACATATCACCATGTGTGTGGGAAAAGATCAGACTACTAAGAGATTACATATGTATACCTATTATGGGAGTGTAGATTCGATGTTAGGAATTGGGATTCCTATGCACTGATGTGTACATCTGACTTTAAGGAGTGATAGATTCATTTTGTGGACATCTGCATAATATACCAATGCAAGGGTTCAACTGAATCTGCTATAGTGTACAAACAGGCCAAGGAATGCAGCTGTAGCATCATGGATACACAGAACGTTGTCTCATTGGTTCCTCTAAGCTGCTCCTCACATGTTATTTTCCGCACTGTAACAGTACACAACACGTACTGATGATATCTTTCCAACCATTTTCTCCGTTGGGAGTGCTTTTGCTTATCACACTTGTTTGAGGAGGTCTTGGTGGGACGCAGCACCTTCCAGAAGGGTTGACTGAAAATACGTGCATTCTGTTCTCGAATGTAATTGGTTGGAAGACATAATGCCAAGTAATTTCCTTGAACTGAGAATCGAGACACCTAGCTGGTGAGAGTGTGGATATACCATAATTATTTCGGACATTATACACAAATAAACGATAAGTGCACTGCTTGTCTGAAATTCGTATGGGTACAGTTGCTGCGGCTTTTGTGGGTTGGAAGTGAACAGGAGGGGCGGCACAGATTTCATGAGGAAAACTGTGATTTCAGCACATTGATAGCCGTATGTGGTATGAAAATTTTACGTGGAAAATTATGTTCAGGCAAAACGAAGATACAGATTTATATGGGAAATTGATATTTGTGGAGCCACTATCGTCGGAAGGAGGTATTTACGATACTTCGCTCATTCCACAATTTCATCATATTGGCGCTGCGATCGTAATATTTAATAGTAATTACACTGATAAATATGTGGCTGATTTCCTAGGACGACTCTCCTTGGCGACCGGGCGCATGGCAAAGGTGTTCGGTGTCTGGAAACATAGATAACCATAGCAAATGTAAGGAACGCCGAATTCTTGCAATTCCATGATTGTTTAAATGTGTCTGCTGAAGAAGCAAAGTTGGTTCAGATTCGTAAGCGGTTGTCACGCATCCCTTTCAGCAGTGAATAGCACACTCGACTACTGACACATTGTACAGCAGTCCTGTTCCATTTCACAAAAGCACACACTGTGCTGGAATGCAGTATTCGAAGCTTCTCCTGTATTGTGAAGTGTGTTTCGTGATTATTGTTACCATGGGGTATCTTTTTTCTCCAAATTAGGACAATATTGAGGGCGAGAACAAGGATAGGGATTAATTTAAGGAAACCATGTGGAATGGTGGCTCAGCTTGATGCATCATTTATAATTACCAAACAAATATTTTTATTTAATAACAATTGAATCATGAGTCAACTGATAGTTACCAAGATCCTTGCAAAGTGGGTATAAACAATTTAGATCTTTAAATTAAATTCTCAATGTATGTGGTAATTTGAATTATACATAAATTACAAATACTATTCAAAAATGTCAACCGAACAACACAGTGGGGCTAAACTAAAAACAGTTAATTGATTAAGTAAACCTGAGGCGACACACAGCCCCCACAACTACATCGCAACGATGGGATAATCTCACAACAGGACTTGAATATACGTTCAACAAACATTAAATAACAAACAGTAACATGCATACATCTCCTATGGCTATTCTGATCCCACATGGACAAGATACGGCCAACCTGCCAAAAGGCTACCCTCTTATAAAATGGAAGCAACAATAGTGCTTCACTGATTGGTCACAAGCCTGTTCAACATAAATCACGTTAAATACTTAAATAAACTACCAGGCCCCTAAAACACAATTAGAACCATAATGACAATCAAACTCTTAACTTTTTTAAACAAAGCAAGAACCTCTGTGCTCAGTTTGCCCAAAGACTTTCATCACTTGCTCACAAGGCCCTACAGTAACAAGAATACTGAGCCATTTACTTTCTAATTCGTTTTTAACCCCGCCGTGGCACGATACTAAAAGAATAACAACAAACTACGCAACTTGAGGTTGGAACAGGAGATCTGCACAGTCGTGTGTGTCCTACCAACACTTAGGCCCCGTGCAATTGCAGGAAGCCTGCCGATGCATAAAGAAAACGCGCCCCTGCCCAGATCAACACAACAGCAAAGCGTCATCCACTGCCAGTGCTAGGCTGTCAACACATACCAAACAATAACAGCAGAACAAGTTGATAGAAATTTAAATACACAGTAATACTTAAATGAGCCACTGAAAATTCAACTATTAAACTTTCACCATGGTAGCGGACCACTCATAACACTGCAAGTTAACCTTCCCAGTAATAACACAAAGCAATGTACAAACTTATTTAAAAGAATAATTACATAATAATCCCAACAATATTTAAAAATCAAGGTACACACTACTAGGTCCTCTTAATCTGTAATAGAGACTGTAATTGGTATACACACCAAATGGCAGATGGCTGATTAAACTCTACAACTATAACACAAAAGCTCCTCAACACAAGAGTTTGCAAATATAAGCATACACACACACACACACACATTCATGACCCAGATGTGAATACCTTTAGGCTGAGTGCACACAACTTTAGTTACAGACAAAATGCAATAACTCGCACTATAATGGGCCATGAGGTCTGCAAAAAACAGAAATTACGATCAGTTCAAAAATGGTTCAAATGGCTCTGAGCACTACGGGACTTAACTTCTGAGGTAATCAGTCGCCTAGAACATAGAACTAATTAAACATAACTAACATAAGGACATTACACAAATCTATGCCCGAGGCAGGATTCGACCCGGCGACCTTAGCGGTCTCTCGGTTCCAGACTGTAGCGCCTAGGACCGCCTGGCCACTCCGGCCGGCTTACGATCAGTACAATCAAATGCTCAATAATAAGAAACCATGATTTCAAATACAAGCTTAACTTTGTCAAATACTACCTTGGCGCATACAGAAACCTCCATATTGGGACAAATAGCCTCAAGGGTGTTACCGAAAGGCATAAAGAAATTGGATTCCTGGCCAGTTCATACCGGAGAGAATTGACAAACCGTACTTACTAAACGATCTTCACAGATAATTTCATAAAAATGACAAGGAGGCCAATAGGTTCAGGAATCCAGGTAGGCAATGAATAATACTGCTCTGCTGCTCGTGGCTGGTAACAAGTTGTTCAATACATCTCTACATATTTAGCACACCACAACAGACTGGTGCACGTCATCACCAGGTTGCACGTGACGAGAGCCACTCATTCCCTACTAAACTCCAGATAGCAACGGTCAACACTGCAGGAAAACGTGGGCCCCCATAGCCTAACGGTCAATTGAGTAAACTCTCTGCAATCGCCAGGACGCCGAGTACTCTGGCACACCCAGCCAGCTCCATGTCTGACACACCACACACCACCAAATTGCCGCAGAGGGAACACATAACCCAGCAAAGATGGTACGACGAGGGACAGAGTGGAATGAACACATACACTGGTGGCGTCAATAGGATCACGCACGCGCACCCTCATGGAAGCTGCCACCTCAATTGTGTTGTGGTTATTGGACGTTTTCATTTTCAGTCTTCTCATCTGCAGGACTCTGATACGAATTCCATTCTCTTTCAAAACACGTGGCTTAACATGCAATGTACAATGGCGGTGTGACTCGTGGCACCCATCCTGTGCAGTACACAGCCCTGTAGCTATGATTGGTGGCTGATGTAATGACCTGTGCCAGCCAGTTAACGTGGACGGGGCAGTAAGTCGGGACATGTCCAGAAGATTCTTATCCTCTCAGTGTTTGAGAGTACAGACTGGACTTTGACGTAGGGTATGCTGTCAAGCAGGTGTGTACAGCTGTCTGATACTGCTTATGTTAGTTTCATCTAATCAATTGGTAAAAGTTGTTTTTTCCATTTTTTTCTTTTTTACAAGTGTAATACAGTAGATGTACTTCAGCAACAACTAGTGTGCTACAACACTGGCGATGTGGTTAGGGCAGCAGTGTGCCCTGCTTGCTATCTACGGCAGCACACATTTTTTGCAGTTCCTTGAGTGTTTGTAGATGTTATGCAGGTTCCCGGCTAAGTGGAAGAGCCCACCCCCCTCCCCCGCCGCCCCCATGGAATGGTGTTTCAGATGCATGTGTTCGTATCCCAACTTTCGTCTTGATGGGGTGCCATGGATGGTGTGGTTTGGACTTCTTGACTTGTCTGGTATTTGTCAGATTTTCGATCAAGGAATAGGAAGTTCACCCCTGGAAGTTTTTTTTTTTTTTGAGTAAAGATGCGAATGTTCATACTACACAATGTACATTTTGGACTTTAACTTAGGGGGATGAGTCGGGGCTGCGTATTCGTGGTGCCAGCATAGTGGAAGGCGGCTATGTGCCGCGGCAAATGGCTCCGAGGACTATGGGACTTAACTGCTGAGGTCATCAGTCGCCTAGCACTCAGAACAACTTAAACCTATGCTTCGTGAGTCGGAGTAAGATCAGCGTTTTTCATTGGGGGTGTAACAGATAAGAACATATATTTTTAATGGCTGACACAAAACTTAAAGAAAATATATCCTATGGCATACTGATGTGCAGGATTTTAATGAAAATTTGTGTTTCCTCATTTGCTATCAATAAGATATGGGAGATATGTTCAGGAAGGGACAGTCAGCAGACAGGTATTTCTATTAGTTACATGGGCAGAATGTGTCTATTTGCAGAAAGCATCTCCATCTGCATTCAGGAATGTCTTTGAAGCCGGAATGTGTAATTGTTTGTTAGATATTCTACACAGGTATTTTATTTACTAGTTTACTGCATTAATGGCAGAATGCTTTGAAAATATTTGTATTATTGGAGTCTGCTGTTGAAAGCTTGGATAATGGGGTGTTCAGAGACCGATTTCTGTGATAGGACTTTATCTGTGAAAATGATAGACAGGGTCTGTTATTTAAAAAATGGAGAGGTCTGCAGGCCATTTATCATACACACACACACACACACACACACACACACACACACACACACACACACACACACTCACACACTCACTCACTGGGTTAAAATGAATGCTGTTGTTGTAGACCAGTGGCAGTTCTTTTTTGCTCTTGTCCACACACGCACATGATGCTGAAAGCTTATTTGTGTTTGGATCCTGCGAAATGCACCACAACCAATCTTAAAAATCATATCTGAACTCCCCACAGAATTTCATGATGCAGCAGCAATGTGGAACATTGTTCTGAGTGTCTTGTTATAGTTCCACCAGCGGCCATCACATATTCCTACAGCTGGCAGCATGCTTGGCATCCACGCTACAGACCAAAGGTGACTACAGAATGTTGACCAAGCTACTACACCACCACCCTAACACAATGCGTCACATCGTTCTGCAGCAAGGGACTTCATACAACACTATGCTGCGTGTTAAACAAGTGACTACTAGTGTCATGTGTAGTAGACATTAACTTTCGCTGAACTAGCATCCGATAATTTACGAGGATTTTTACATCCCACAGCATACAGCTTTCACAGATGAAGTGCTGATACCCTATTCAAACTCGTTTTTAGCACAGTGGTGTGTAGTCAGATCTCTTAACACCACCGCAGTTCACGTTATTTTTAACACTCTGTAATTTCTATGCATGTACCAGTTTATGGGCTTGTTTCAGTTATCTTTTCAGACTGTGTCTTTTTTCGTGCTGATTCACAAGTGGGACAGAAAGATTTATTTCGACTTGCAGATGAAGGGAGCAATCTACATAGAGTTACTATTTTTTTGAGTTGGCCTACCATTAGTTTCGAGTGTACTGTGGATTGTTTCGAACAGGATATCACTAGTTGTATTCCGAGCCATACTGTGATATTAGCACTAGCTGTATGGCACTGTGCATGTAGACTTACAATTAGGGGCTATCTTTAATTACCCATCAATAACAAATAAAGTACACTAATCAAACTTCTTCTCCAGCGGCTGAACAGGAGACTTACCATTTCCCGCCATTTCCTGGGGCATGATGATGGGTGACATCATAGGAGAGGGGGAGGGGCGTGGGTGTTAGGTTAGTCGAGGTACTAAAATTCTCTATTTCCCACCAAAATTTGAATTTCCCGCTGGCACATCAGTGCGACGTTTTCCCGTTTATGGCCGCTATCTTGGATCCACCGTCTTGGAAAAATTTAGCAGCAATGCAAGATGCGCCAGAAAATCGCCTAGCCCCACTGATTACACGAGTTTGGAAGGAAACTCATTCCGTACCCACTTTGTTCACCGTATCTTGTGTCCCAAGATTTTCAACTTACCTGCTCTCTATCGAACAAGCTTCAAGGAACTTGCTTTCCAGAAGAAAATGCGCTCCGAACGTATTCAGTTATCAATCCTGTGCTGTTTTTATCACAACATGTTTTCGGACAACGTTATCATATTATCAAGTGCATAAAACTTCTTTGCCATCGGACACAATCAGAGGTTTAAACAGTTGATAATGGGATAATGTAGTCCGATACATGAAGTGGTAAAAATATCACACGTTTGACAACTGGTGCGTAACGTTCTCATTACCCATTCAAAAGACAGTTCCATGACGGCTTTATAACAGAAACAATGTATAGATTTACGAAACTGGCGATATAATAGTGATGTATTTCTATAATAGAGCAGGAAATAAAAGTACTACGGTACTGGGTTACGTGAAAGCAGTGGGATATTTCTCACTTATCTTTTAGGACATTTTATTTCTCCCTGGGTATCGCTTACCATTTTTTGCCTTCGTGCGTTCACAAATAGACGTTTTTATTTCTACTTTAATTTGCAACGTGTGTTACTATGTTATGGTATGTTCAGCAGCGTCGTATCTTCTAGGCATAGTTGCAACAGTGATGGCAGATCTAAAAGATAACTTGCAAACTAGAAGAAACAGCATAATATCGTCGTTTTTATTAGTCAGTCACTTTAATTTTTATGACGAGGATAGCACAAGGAAAGCATGAAACTAATCATACTTCTGCACAGTATGTTGTCACTCTGTAATTCGTGACGGTATAACAGTTTGTATATAAGAACTCAAATGGCTAGATGAAGGAGTCAAAGAACAGAGGTAGTCGCTTAGGCTACTTTTAGAAACATAATAAATTCATACAAACCTCCGTTTGAGCGGTCTGTGGTCTCCTTAATTTCTTCTCCCTCTCTGTCTTTTTAAAAAAAATAAAAAAATGTTAAAAATAGATTACATTTTTGGACAAATATATCTAGAAAGTATAATGATGCAATAGCAACACATATGAAAACAGCGAAGGTAAAGCCTATTTAAATATGGAATGAGGTCCTGCAGAAAGTCTAGGTGGACTATTGCAGTTGGACTTTTTCCTCAGAAATAGAAGATTCGAATATGTACGGAAATTCTTCTCGCGTATAGGCACCGTTATGACATGGTGCGCATCTCATGAAACGAAAATACGTGTAATTTAAATGAAAAGCGATCGGCCGTTTGTAAAAGCATGAAGCAAAAAGTCTTTAGGGATTATTGGCTTCATTTTGGAAATTAGAAATGCAGGATTGCTATCTGATGGAAGACAAAGATCCCATGTAAGCCCCCTGACTATGTGACCGTGAATTAAAAATTAATCAAAGGACAAATTCGTGCTTTCCGGATTAGTCAAATGCGATAAAATCTCTGCATCGGAGGGAAGACTCCTGACTCAAAGAAATTAATCCTTGCGTTTAAGTAACAATTGTATCACCTTCGGCGAACCGTGTGATTTCGCATCTAAAAATGAATGAGAACATAGTTTAAACTACCTTGCATCACTGGTGTTATTAACGTAATTTCTGATAAGAATTATG
The DNA here is from genome assembly GCF_023897955.1 of Schistocerca gregaria. Classification (NCBI taxonomy): domain Eukaryota; kingdom Metazoa; phylum Arthropoda; class Insecta; order Orthoptera; family Acrididae; genus Schistocerca; species Schistocerca gregaria. The sequence continues at coordinate 923,853,264 of NC_064920.1, read as the reverse complement.
AGCCACTTTTGAGAACATTTAAATAATTCTTTAATATTCAAGTTTATTGGCGCCTCTGAACTTTTACATAAAATTCTCTGAGTGGTCTAAACTGCATTCGGGCAAATTTAAATAATTCTATGATATTGGGCCTTTTGGGGCCTCTGAACTATTTTACGTTAATGTGGCTTTTTAAAATAATTTTCGTCAAATTGCCTAGTTTGCTTTTAGATGCTTTTGAACATTCTTTCACATTGTTCCTTATTGGCACTATCTAATATTTTCATTTTGGGCGTGTTACAATGCAGTAACTGTATTACTTAAACACTTTGGAGAGCAGTCATTTAGAAGAATACTTTGGCAAGGAAACTAACCAATTATACCTTTATTTAAATCGTTACTTGCACATGAAGTAATTCATATATCTTCAAGAGTAATAAGACTAAGTAAGAATCAAACTCCAAACTTTTTTTCTCATTTACTTAATTTCTTTGATGGATTACCAATTCCATAATAAAGATGACACAAACAATAGATACAAGAAAAAAAAGTGAGTTAACGAGCATTTCGCTCTCATTTTAGTATATGGCCGAAAGACTCAAAGGACAGTTCTGCTGGAGACACCACAGGGTACTGTTCGGATTGAGACGCGGAAGCGGACAGTCGGTCTTTAGGCAGCTAGGAAGTGAAACGACTTACAAAATTTCGCGTTGTGTGGTACCGTGGGACTTAGTCTGTGAGCGATGAGCAGCGGCGCGCCTGGTGTGAACACTAACTTTTCGCATAGTTAAGGAGGTATTTCGTGATGAGATTGTGAATGATCGAACTGTGCCAAGTGGATATGCGCTCGAGTGTAACAGTAACTCTAAATACGACCACTTCCGCTATTAGTGTGCTTTCTTAATAAACATCATTGTAACCGAATCGCAGTTGTGTGGCCTATATCATTTATGGCTCATTAATTTAGTTTCCAATATTATTATTACTGTTATTATATGTCATGTTAACTTTGTATTTTGCAAACTTGCTATCAGGCAGACAATTTAACCAACGGGTCACAAGTGTCTAATTTAGGGTGTGTAACGTGAATCGTGCGGCTCAACCCCTAGACGAGTTTGAGCCAAGACACTTCGACGAAGAGGAACCGCATGTGAGCCCGAACATCTGTGGGATGTTACCTTGCGAAGTTCGAGTTGGGTTATTGATCAATTTCTTACTCTTCAGTTTCGAAAATTTGTTTCTCAGTTGACAAACGTGAGCATGAAGCAAATAAGTCTGTAGGGATTATTGGCTTTATTTTGCAAATTAGAAATGCAGGATTCCTGTCTGATGTAACACAAATATCCTATGTAAGCCCCCTGGTTATGTGGCCGTGAATTAAAAATTAATCAAACTTAATGAGTACACGCACAAAGTTGCATCAGTGCGATAGTATTGGTTCAGTCATTCGCTACAGCAGCTTATGTTAGCTGAAGTTTATTCCGAAATAATCAACGAAATTGATAACAGAAGGCAGCACTAGTCAGGGAGCAGGTAGCGACGTCCGTACATTGTTCTTATATGAAATGAGTCCTGTTTTAGAGCAATAGCTGGATCGCATGAGAAGGGAAACACAGTCCGACCTATACTCGGGTGTGGTCTTTTTAGTGTAAAATTGTAGCCCGAGCTATTTTCAGGCGTGGTTTCCAAGAACGTTAAGAAGGTACTTAAGTTACTAGTGCGTGCTTGATGTAAATTTGTTACATTCTATTAAAACTGTTTAATTTTTGTACTGAGTCTACGCTGAGTAATTTACCAGTCCCATATCCTCGCATCGTTATGTACTTGAATGGAAGTGGGTTACTTGCTTATTTAAAAGGCAGGTAGTTACACACTCCGGTAGTTAGAAAGTGTTATTTCCTGGGGATATTATTTTGCTTGTTTTTGAAGGGTATCGGGTCAAGGGAGCAAGAAGTATCCTACGACTAATGCACTTACGTAAAGCCTGTTTGCAGCACTAGTTGAGGATCCATAACGAGTTGGGGGAGACTGGTATCACTGAGTTGTGTCAGTAGTTTTGATAGGCGCCGGCCGGAGTAGCAGAGTGGTTCTAAGCGCTACAGTCTGGAACCGCGTGACCGCTACGGTCGCAGGTTCGAATCCTGCCTCGGACATGGAAGTGTGTGATGTCCTTAGGTTAGTTAGGTTTAAGTAGCTCTAAGTTCTAGGGGACTGATGATCTCAGCAGTTAAGTTCAATAGTGCTCAGAGCCATTTTTTATTTTTTTTTTATTTTTTTTTTTGATAGGCGCTATATCATACTGTAAACATCACCACAGGAACAGCTGGTGAGATAAGTGCTGCATACTCCGATCGCCGCACATTGCTCGCTGGTGTACAAGGAAGTGTTACCATGTTAGTTACAGCCTGCTCATCTCGCACGCAGACCTTCAGCTTACAAGCAGTCACAGATCGTGTTGCTAATAGGGTTAGTGATGTACGCATGCTTAATACGGATCCCATTTGTTTGGTAAGGAATAGAAGAAACTATTTTCCTGCACTACGACTTTCGTTTTTTAAGCGTTAGGCAGAGAATATAGTAATTAATACTGATTGTGAGCAAAATGTAAACATGAACAAGCGGCCGAGTAAGAACATAGCTGTGTGAAAGAAATTTAATGAACTACTGAATCCACTGATGGTGATTGTTCACAATGTGCAGGAGTTATCCACTGAAAAAATTAACCTAATTTTGGAATTTCTGTGATGAACATCTAGATCGCATATAGAGGCAGATGTGTTTCTAATTCGGCTTGGCATTGGGTTCCAAATTACTTATCCACTATTGTTCCCCAAATTACGTGGACTAACGGCTGAAACTCTGCAGAGTGGCTCACTATGTGATCTCCATAGGAAAGTTGTATCAGAAATTTTGGGGACCTTCAGACGAAAGGAATTCATTGACTATCGATTTTCAGGATGCAAGCAATGAATGAGTCCTTAGGAGGTTATAATGAGACTATACATATAGCAATGTTGGGGCTCTGCTTAGGTATTTCCAAAGATGAGACTGCTTCATATTTTGGAACGGATGCGAGCAGAAAACCTGTCTAGAATTCTATTCACTGATAAGTCGCACACATTTTCTGATTTAGACAAATTGACTGTCGACATTGTCTATATAGGACTCAGCGATAAAGAGTGGTACATCTGGGGCAGAACCGCCGGCTGGGGTGGCCAAGCGGTTAAAGGCGCTACAGTCTGGAACCGCGAGACCGCTACGGTCGCAGGTTCGAATCCTGCCTCGGGCATGGATGTTTGTGGTGTCCTTTAGTTAGTTAGGTTTACGTAGTTCTAATTTCTAGGGGACAGATGGCCTTAGAAGTTAAGTCCCATAGTGCTCAGAGCCATTTGAACCATTTTTTGGGGCAGAACCATGAGAAAAGGTGAGACACTGCGGCTACTTACGCTGGCCAGATAAGAAAGCGGAGCTTGATTGTGGGTGCATGTTTTCACTGTGGCAAAGAGTGTCATTTTGTTAAAGACTATGTGGAGCCACTGGACTGACCCCCAAGAAATTGGCGCCATGTAGTGGTGGCAGGTTGCATTAGAGACATTTTGTTGCAGAATGGCTGTCGTTAAGCTCCACCCTCAGTTCGGACCCACTTTCTTTTTTGGTCCATTCCGGCAGTAACGTTTCGTCAACTGACGACAGTTGGTTTTTTAGGTATCACTGGAAAGGGAAATTGAATAACTTGCAAGACGTTTGTGGTAGTTGCTGGTCCATTAAGTGTCGTAGGGCAGAACAATTATAAATTAATAATTCGATAAGATGGACTGTGAAGTGCACTGTGGTCGAGGGCCTTGCTAAGGAGGTACATTTGGGGTGTGAGTTTTTTTGACTTGCTATTCCGTGTGTTAGATTACATAGTGAAATATTTTTTCTTTAAGTTCCAGGCCAAATAAAGTATGGGAGCAGTAGCCATGTCAACGTTGGCTATGTGTTTATTGTCCTGGCTAGTGATTTTAAATTTATTGTAGGTCACGTAGCCGAACAAGAGATGACATAGTTATGAACTTTATACTATCCTACTGACTATGTCTGACTATGTCTTTAGATAATTAACCGGTATCAGTATGAAGATGCCCAGTGTAGACTGTAAACTCTCATCTGTTATCCCAAGGTTTTTTTAAAGCTGAATTGTAGCTTTGCAGACTTCAAAAGGCTGGTGGTATAATGACACTGTAATAAATTTCTGACCTGGTGAGATATGAATGTAATGGAAGCCGGTTACCAGAAGTTCTATTGTTTATTATAAATCTTCACACGAAGCGAGTGTAGTAGTTACACTAAACACGAACATGTTTAACAACATCTTATTAGTAAGACTGTTGGAGATTCAATACAAGGAACCGATAGGTAGGTTACTACATTATTAGGATGCTGATCCGTTTTTGCGGTCTGATGACAGTGATTGCAAAAATCTGAGTACGTAAAATCATGCCTGCCAAATGGCTTGTTCCACCTACTCATTAACACAACTTTTACTGTGTGCATTACGACCTATGCACGCCACAGTCGATTGCAGATATTATCATTTTTTAACAGCGTCATTGTCTTACACCGAACTCTGAGAGCAGAATTCGAAATGATTCTCTAACTATCAGCAGGCGAAGTGTCATTTTAACTCATTCTGCCTTCCCTCGTAACATTTGCCTCTTTTTCGAGAATCAATCCTAACCTCTCAGAAGTATTTATCCAGTGACGTATCAATTGTGCTGGAGCGGCCTTCCACTTCTCAACAATTTTCCTAAGCTACTACATCAGACCAGGCTGACCAATCAGATTCCTGCATTTTCGCTTCTAGAAGCCTACAGATAAGGAAAGGAAAATCACTTTGGGTCAGTCCTGTCAGTTCCTGCTACAGCATGTGGTTTCCTATGCTCCTCCTGAGATTCCTATCTGCTTTGTACAGGGTGGTCCATTGGTCGTGATCGGGCAAAATATCTCACGAAATAAGCGTCAAATGAAAATCTGCAAAGAATGAAACTTGTCTAGCTTGAAGGAGGAAACCAGATGGCGCTACGTGTGGCTCGCTAGATGGCGCTGCCATTGGTCAAACGGATATCAACCGCGTTTTTAAAAATAGGAAACCCCACTTTTACTACATATTCGTGTAGTACGTAAAGAAATATGAATGTTTTAGATGGACCACTTTTTTCGCTTTGTGATATATGGCTCACAATTTTAGACGAACAGTTGGTAACAGGCAGATTTTTTAAATTAAAATACAGAACGTAAGTACGTTTGGACATTTTATTTCTGTTGTTCCAATGTGATACATGTACCTTTGTGCACTTATCATTTTTGAGAATGCATGCTGTTACAGCGTGGTTGCCTGTAAATACCACATTAATGCAATGAATGTTCAAAATTATGTCCGCCAACCTCAATGAAATTGGCAATACCGGTAGCGGTCGCTCGGTTCCAGACTGTAGCGCCTGGAACCGCACGGCCACTCCGGCCGGCCTGTGCCGGACATCCATCATGTTGGAAGCACATCGCCATTCTGTCATGCAGTGAAACATCTTATAGGAACATCGGTACAACATTACGTAGGAAATAAGCATACTGCACCATTTAGGCTGCCATCGGTAAAATGCGGACCAATTATCCTTCCTCCCATAATGCCGCACCATACATTAACCTGCCAAAGTCGCTAATGTTCCACTTGTTGCAGCCATCGTGGTTTTTTCCGTTACCCAATTGTGCATATTATGCCGGTTTACGTTACCGCTGTTGGTGAATGACCCTTCGTCGCTAAATAGAATGCGTGCAAAAAATCTGTCTTCGTCCCGTAATTTCTCTTATGCCCAGTGGAAGAACTATACATGACGTCGTCGCCATGCAATTCCTGGTGCAATCGACGTTGATGTAGCATTCTCAACACCGACATTTTTGAGACTCCCGATTCTCGTGCAATATGTCTGCTACTGATGTACGGATTAGCCGAGATAGCAGCTAAAACACCTACTTGAGCATCATCATTTGTTGCAGGTCATGGCTGACGTTTCACATGTGGCTGAACACTCCCTGTTTCCTTAAATAACGTAACTATCCGGCGATCGGTCCGGACACTTGGATGATGTAGTCCAGGATACCGAGCAGCATACATAGCACACGCCCATTGGGCATTCTGATCAGAATAGCTATATATCAACACGATACCGACCTTATCCGCAATTGGTAAACGGTCCATTTTAACGAGGGTAATGTATCACTAAGCAAATACCGTCCGCACCGGCGGAATGTTACGTGATACCACGTATTTATACGTTTGTGACTATTACAGGGCCATCTATCACAAAGCGAAGAAAGTGTCCAAGTAAAACATTCATTGTTATTTAGGTACTAGACGAATATGTAATAAAAAGGGGCTTCCTTTTTTTAAAAAACAATCTGTTGATATCCGTTTGACCTATGGCAGCGCCATCTAGCGGGCCAACCATAGCGCTATTTGGTTTCCCCTTTCAAGCTAGTCGAGTTTCGTTTGATGCTTATTTCGTGAGATATTTGGCCCAGTCTCTATCAATGGACCACCCTGTATATGTGAGGGGCCACCTACAGATTTTTGGGATGCGTTCCCCACTTATAGAATTACCACTCCTCGCCTGCCATTTTCTGCTGAGAGCACAGAGCTATAAATACCTGTAGCCTTCACAGAACCTGCTTAGTGTCCACCGATACACCGCTCTCCTATCGGCAGACTGGCGCCATCTTCCCTGCAATCTCCACCTATAGGAACGTGGGAGCAGCGGTCATGTAGTGCAGAATTCCACCGACTCTTCTGCAGACGTCCAGACTGCCGCAGCATTATCTGTTCTCCGCACTGTGTCAGCTTGCGATGGGTGTCATCTCATTTCGCCCAGTACACACAACAGTCTTTAGTGAAAGCTTTCCTAGCTGGCCTCAGCGCTATCTTTAACAGCCTGCGTGAAGTTGATATTGTACTTCAGCCTGCTTGATAAGCTGTCTGTCTATGAAACTGCTAGCCCCGCCAAAAGTAATTCTCATGAAATAAAACGGCTAAAAGTATTTCATGTGTTGGCAGTCCCGGTCGGATAATCTTAAATAAAAATAAAGGAATATTCCCAAATCAAATTAATTTGATCAACATATCACTCTATATAAATTGCACCGTAAATATCTATGATGTGAAATTGAACGAAACCGTCAGTGTCGCCGTCTTTCAAGTGGTTTAGTGTGCTTTTGAGATCATATCCAACTAAATGACAGTAGTCTACTCCACCAGACTGCATTTGTCATCAAAGTTGTGAGAGTTACGCAAAATCATAAATAAAGTGTTAGACGCTCCCGTTATTAGACCTTCTATTTCACCCCATATGACTCCTATGTATTCGGTGCTAAAACCAAAGCAACGCATGTAAGAAACCACTCGTTAAGTCAAAACGCGGTGCCGGATCTTTTTCGCTTCGTGACCTACATAATTGCTTCAAGTGGTTTGCAGTGCGTTTACGCTGTTCTGGGTCTGATCGAAGTCTATTATCAGTCAGCATACCAAGCCATTAACAGCGTTCTGCACGGACTACCATCTCTCTGAATTTATCAGAGTTTTTGGCCTCTTAACCGGGGTAGTAGTTTCATTTCGCCTGCCAGATTCTGTTTTGGCAGACCTAAAATTTTGGTGTGTCTACAATTAATTCGACGACATGGAAATTTATAGTGCTTCCCTCGTTGATCATTTAGAGCCTCTTAGGGAAGTGTCTGAGCGTATGAGGGTGGCGGGTGCGGCCATTTAACAGTTTAAGCGAATTTCGGCTTTAGTGAAGTCTCCTATTCTGACTGTAATATCACCCATGAGAATTTGTATTCATCAGGCCCATTACCAAGCTACATAAAAATTCCCATCACGCGGGGAAAGAAGGCCGTGGCCCGATTGATAGATGTGATGAACTTTTATTAGAAAATTTTAAGGAATATCTGCTATCGATAAATATTTTATCATTTTGGACCCTTCCCATGTACCAAAACTAGTAATAAGTATATTTTAAGAGTGTTTGATGGCTTTCCAAAGTTTGTCTGATTGATGACTAATAATAGAATTACGACCGCTGCTATTATCCACTACTTAGGTTCTATATTTGCTGGTTTTGAGCATCCTAAATTCTTAATTAGTTACAACCCTCTCATGTTTATGTCACGTGAATTCAAACAATTTTGTACCTATGAGCCACAGTTGAGGAAGATACGTGTCTTAAATAACGGTGGGAGATTTAGTTTACGTGAGGAGTTTCTGGGACAATGTAAATAGTCACAGAGGACCATGAGCAAAATTATTTTCCGATTTTTCCGGCCGTGTAAGGTGTCTAAGAGTTAGAGCCGTGTCAGCTTCTTCCTCTAAGACCTTAGGACTCGTAAGAAAATTTTGAGTCAATTAAATGTCATTTTGAGTCAATTAAAATGAATTAGTACTAAAGCAGAAGGTAGCACATGCTGTATTAAAGAAACTGTTCTAACTATCGAAGTTTATAATTTGAGGGTGGAGATTAACACATTCTCATTTTGTGTTATCTGGCGGCGGTGGTTTAACCTGGAGTTTCCGGTAGGCCGCGTGCGCGCTGTATATAGATATACGGTCTTGGGAAGCCGTGCAAGCGTAAAAAAGAGTTGCAAGGCTTGGACAATACACTGGGCCAATCTGCTCGGATCCATGAGTACATTAGGACTGATCAGGACAGGGACGAGTGATGCTCTTAAGAGCGCCAAAGTTTCCAGTTTGGAGATGCCTACGTGACTGGTTGCCTCATGTGTAATCGTCGGTTCCTCAGTGGCACTTATTTCCTGGTTTGCAGCATTCGCATGGGGAAGGGTGCTTCTAATTCCTCTGAAAAGGTACTTCACATAGATGTACTTTCTGCTAAGTCATTGTGGTGGTTATCATCATACAAAGGAAGTTAATTCTGAGCTTCTGCATGCCACGGTATAAATAAGGTGGAAGATAAACTGGTGTGAATAATTTGATGTGGTTCAGTGTGGACAGAGCTCACAGGAGCTCGGCTGCCTCAGCTTTTAAGTGCCCATTCCATTTACAGTTTCCTAAGACAGCGTCAGTAGTAGCTTGTTGAGTACCTTGTGTATTTCTAGTATCTGTAACTGGACGGTTTCGGCTCTTGATCCTATGAGGTGGCACTCGGTTTATTTGGTAAATTCATTTGCGTTCTCAAATTGTAAATGGAAAAGAGAGCAGAATTTGTATTACATGTAGTAATGTTGTGAATATTTTGTATGCATATTAATGCTGTATTTCTTGTGATAGAGCTCTAAAACCTAAATCTGTACTGTTGTGTACGGAGATACTATACAAGAAGTGTTTGCGACAGTTGGTACCAGAAATACCGTGGACGTCCGTCTCAGCAGTGGTCTATAGAAGGACAGAAATAGACAGAGCCCTTCCTTCCTAGAATTTTTTGAGTACTGTTAGTCTGGAACTGTTCTTTAAGTAGTACAAAACATTAGTTTTCTTCTCACTTTAGTTCAGAGAATATAATTTTGTTTGTGTTCACGGAACTGTAGTCAACGCAGAACACATAGGTTAAAACAGTACTCTACAGCTAAATAATATATTTTCCTGTTCACTGTTCTGTTTTACTTTCATCGTGTGTTTGCGTCCCTAGGACCTACGCAACCGTCCTACTCGGCCATTTTTATTAGTATTTTTCACCGGCAGCTAAATTTTCATCAAAATGGGCGTCAGCAGACGATAAAATATTCTACAGACGTAGAATTCGCGGGACAGCCTCTTGCATGCAGCGACGCTTCTTAAAAAAAATTTCAGGCGATCCTTTGGCATTATTCATTGATAAAGGCAGAGTTATAATTTAAATACCTTGCATTACTGATATTTTTAAAATAATTTATTGGTGTCCGAAACTTTAGTTTCATGGGCATCTTTGCAACGCTCTCACGTTCATTAGCCAAATCCGTGTCGATGTGCTCTGTTCTTCCCTATTTCCTCCATTAATCCTACCCACTGAGGGTCCCAGAATGTCGAGTAAGAACCAAGAATCAGTTGAATGAGTGTTTCGTAAGAAATATCTTTAGTGGGTGAACATTTCCGTAGGATTCTTCAAATGAACCGCAGACTGGCGGTACTTTTCGTATTGCTATTCGCAATTTCATGTAGTCGCTCATTGTTAATTTCGTCCGTTCAGTTCACCTTATTTTTTTCGGTTCTTACTGTTACTGTTCTTTCTCTATACAAGTGCAATGTGTAGAATTTGATTTGGGTGGAGTGGGGTTTGGGCTGGGAGTTGTGCAGACACACACTTAAGTTGCCAAAAGAATTTCTTAAGAAATATGTCACAGCAAATTACAGGAACAGGATAATAAACAATAATGGTAACACAAAGGTATCCAGCCCACCTTTATTTCTTTAGAAAATTGTCAGTATACTAAAAACAAAAGATTCATTAAGGAGGATCACAGAACAACGAAGTATTAGATACAACCCAGTGATACATAAGGGAACATCAACAAGAACGAGGTTACAGATCTCAATTTTCGCACTCTTAGCGCACAGTCGTTACTGTTGGGCACCTCTCAATATAATAGAGCTAATGAATAATGACACATTCATCTTTAAAGACAGAACAGCAAAACAAAATGTAGAATAACAGTTTCTGCCCTTACAGTTTACAATCGGACATCAGATCCACGTAATAGAACAAACGAATAATAACGTCTAACCTGTACTTGTACAAGCCAACACCTCCACCACCACACCTGCTACGGTCCAAAGTGGTAGTATACTACCCACACTCCGAACAACAGTAATAACACAAATTTCTTCACTTAATTTTACACGCAGGGTCCGGCAGAAATACCACCCGTATTTGGAGAGGCGGCTATTTGAGCTGTGACGGGCATACTGTAGTGAAAGAGGCTATCGATCGATAGCGGTTTACCTTTCATTTTCAATAGGCTCAATGTCTTGGCTAGGCAAGCATGGTGCTTTTGCTGTAGAAGAGTATATTCATAATGGTGGTTCCGTGGATTTTTACGCAGCAACCATTTTGCATTCGGTTCGGACTTGACCGACATTATTCTGTTTCCGATAGAAAAGCTGATCTCGACTGTATATCAGACTTTAGACCATAAGGTACAGTACTAAAAAGAAAATCTACAGGCTGACGTTGGATTGTAACAACACCGGAAAATGTGAGAGCTTCCATCAAGCAAAGGTCAAAGACTTCAGCGCTTACACATGCAGCTGGCATGGGATTATCTGATAGGAGTACGCCAAGAATTCATCACTGCTATCTTCACGTGCACTACTACAAAATGATGATTACCCAAGAACTAAGTGCGAGACATTATGAAACTATCACATCATTCCCCCTGGCGCTGTTTTAATTTCTTCTGATGCCCACTTCCGCCTATCAGGCATTGTAAATAAACAAAATTTCTGCTCCCTGGCAACAGAGAATTCTCAGGAAATCCTACAGAGACCACTTCTCAGCCGTCTTGCGACAGTTTGGTGTGCCGTTCTGAATTTGGTGTTGAGGTCCGCATTTCTTCGAACAGGATGGCGTAACGATAACGGTTAACTCAAATCGCTTCATTCACATGTCAGAGACCTTCTTCCAACATAAGTTTGCTGCGGACCACGAAGAGGGTGACAATTGGTTCCAACAAGGCGGAACTACATCTCATACTTTTCGGTATTGCCTAAAAATTTTGAGAGAGTTGTTTCTTAGACGTCTTCTTTCTCCGAGGGACCGAGGGAGATGGCGCAGTGTAAAGCACACTGGAATGGCATTCGGAGGACGACGGTTCAACCCCACGTCCGGCCACCCAGACTGAGGTTTTCCGTGATTTTCCTAAATCTCTAAAGGTAAATGGCGGGATGGTTCCTTCGAAAGGGCACGGCCGGTTTCCTTCCCCATCCTTGATACCAACCAAGCTTGTGCTCCGCCTCCAGTGACCACGACGTCGAAGGGACGTTAAACCCAATGTTCCTTTCTTCCTTCTTCTCAAGGAGACTCCACCTGTGCCCCAAAGTAACCAGATTTAATACACTGTAATTCTTTTCCTCGGTGACACCCAAAGGCTCAAATGTATAAACTTCATCCTCAAACCTCCAACGACTTCAGGAGGCAATCGCTCAGGAGGTGGCAACTATTCCATCGGAAGTAGCACGAAGATCATAGGTATCGTCAATGTGTCTAGAATGGAGGGTGCCATTAACTAGACATAATTTTGAAAAGCACCTAATGCAAAAAGACACGGTATTTGTTGTTCACAAATACAATTTTCTCTGTATCTTTGTTTGTAATTAGTTTTTTGAATTACTGGAGGTCTTTTTGTCGCATTCGCATGCGGACCGCACTCTGAGCATAATGAGACAAATTATTCACAGAACTGTGATTTCGAGAAACGCTAACAGACTCCAAAAATGTGCAATAAAACACCATACCCACACATTTCTCTCACGCCACGTCAGGGGAAGTCACATTAAAGTCGCCATGCTCACACTCGACGGTCCTCAAAATATCTCCGCACTCTGTGAGTGTGTATGTATTTGTATCGCTGAAAAAAGAAAGAAATATTAAACCAGAGCGAAAGTTTTTCTATGGCAAAGTGAAAAATACAGTTCTCTTGTTGGGTGCTAGTCGGATGGAGCTGCTCGAGATCCTATCTGGTGCCTATTACAGCCCTCCTGAACATTCCATCCGATATTCACATTGTGGTGTCTTGACAAAGCGGGCAGCAATATCGTGGAACGGTAAACCATTGTCTCGACAGAACAGGATATTGGCGGGATGGAATTCACGACATGTCTTGTTCTTAGACGAGACATAACACCACCTTCACATAAACAACAGAATTCGATTACTGAACTGAAAGCCTACTGTGCCTCATACAGAGTGTAGACGTCATTACTTTTATCTATCTCTTTTGGAATAATGAGTGACATACCACCTTGAAAATTTTACATACCCTTTTTTATGCCGGAATTTTAGTGGACGTGAGTGTATTTATAATGATGGTTAGCTTCCTGAGTAATCTTTGACCATATATTTACGGTACAACACAGGTATAATTGGTTTCAGTTCGTAACAACAACCAAATGTCTTGACTGCTTAAGTATCACATATACGATCAACTAACAACTTTTAGCCAGCCACTGTGGCCGAACGGTTCTAGGCGCTTCAGTCCGGAGCCGCGCTGCTGCTGTGGTAGCAGGTTCGAATCCTGCCTCGGACATGGATGGGTGAGATGTCCTTAGGTTAGTTAAGTTTAAGTAGTTCTAAATCTAGGGGCCGATGACCTTAGATGTTAAGTCCCATAGTGCTCAGTGCCATTTGAACCATTTGAACTAATACGTTTTGAAGATGCATGGCACAAAAAGGTGAAGGTTTCATATACACTGGTGTGCTAAACGTAAGGAAGAAAGTACCATTCGCGTGATGAGCTACTGCCAAGCAACACAGCTTGATGAAAGTTCGGCTGCAGCATGAGTACGTAAGGTAACTGAAAGAAACAATGAGGCGAACGGAACTGATGCTTTTCTTCAAACGATGAAGTTTAAGAAACTAGTCAGGAAGAATCGCTGTGCAAAACAGTGAGATTTAGAAGTATTATAAATGAAGAGATACACTTGAAGTTTTCTGAGACTGTAGATGCAGCGATAGTGAATAGCTCAGTAGGCAGTTCACTTGAAGAGCAATCGACATCTCTAGAAACCGAAATAAACGAAATTAGATGGAAAAATGTAGGTACGAGAAGGTACGTGCGAAGAAACCATGGGAAACAGAGGAAATGCTTCCGCTGATCTACGAAAGAAAAGTACAAAAATTGGCAGGGAAATTCATGAATACAGAAATTCAAGTCACTTTGGAATCGGTAGTGCAGGGAAGATAAAAGGAAATGGGTGCGTGGAAAATCATCGAAAAACAAATCACTCCCAGAAGCAATGACTCAGCAAAAAGAGAAGTCAAAGCAACCTCCGTGACATTAAAAGCAAAGACGGTACCATAAAAAGTGGAATGGAATTTCCATTAAAGGTGGGAAGACTACTCAGAAAAGTAGCACTGGAAAGCTACGTCCTCAATTATTTGCTGGATGTATCCTAACCTATGTCTCCATCCACAGGTTTTACCCCAGAGAGCTGCCGCTAGTACCACTCCCGCTTGTGATATGCATGTTACTCGCTGCTGTCATAACAAATATTATCCTGTCCCTTCTTTTTGTCATTGTTTTCCATATTTTCCTTTCCTCGCCGAGTTTGTGGAGAACCATCTCATTCTCTATCATATGAGTCTACTTGATACTCAACATTCTCCTGTAGCACCATATCTCAAATGCTTCGATTCTCTTTTGTTTCGGCTTTCCCAAGGTCCTTGGCATTATGCCATACAATGTTGTGCACAAAACGTACACTCAGACATTTGTTCCTCAAATGAAGGCTTATTTTTTACATTAGTAGACTTCTCTTGGCAGAGAAGCCCTTTTTGTGCACGCTAGTCTACTTTTATGTCCTCCTTGCTCCGTCCATCATGGGTTATTTTGCTGCCTCGGTAACAGAATTCCTTAACTTCATCTACTTTGCGATCGCCCATTACGATGTTAAGTTTCTCAATGTTTTCATTTCTGCTACTTCGCATTACTTTCGTCATTCTTAATATCTAACAATACTCTGTACTCACTGGAATTTTTATTCCACTCAGTTGATCCTGTAATTCCTTTTCACTTTCACTGACGATGCAATATAATCAGGGAATTTTCTTTTACCTTCAATACTAATTCCCCTATTGAACCTTCTATTTCCATCATTCATCAGAATTTATTTCCATAATTCCTTCTTAGATCTATAGACTTAACAGTAGGGACGAAAGACTACACATCTACATCTTCATTTATACTCCGCAAGCCACCCAACGATGTGTGGCGGAGGGCACTTTACGTGCCACTGTAATTACCTACCTTTTCTGTTCCAGTCGCGTATGGTTCGCGGGAAGAACGACTGTTTGAAAGCCTCCGTGCGCGCTCGAATCCCTGTCTTATACACGGTTTAATCGTTGTACTTCGTTCTTGGTACTCCACTCTTACTGTTCCCACTTGGTCCTCGCACATATTGTTTTAAACGTACTTCCCTACAGCTTACCCTATTTTTCACAAGATTTACAACATCTAACATCGTTTTACATTGACTAATGCTTTTCCCAGATCGGGAAACCTTATTAAAATGTTATGGTGTTCCCTCAGTCTTGCTTCCATTATGAATCGCAGTATCAGAACTGCTTCCGTGTTATCTTTACCTTTCACAAAACCAAATTGATCGTAATGCAGCAGATCCTCAATTTTCTTTTCTGTTCTTCTGTATATTACTCTTGTCAGCGACTTCAATGCATGAGCTGTTAAGCTGATTGTGCTATAGTTACCTAATTATTAACTTCTTGCAGTCTTTGGAGTTATGTGGGTGATGGTTTACCGAAAATCTGATGGTATATCGCCAGTCTCATACGTTCACACATCAACGTAAACGATTCTTTTGTTACCACTTCCCAATGATTTTAGGAGTTCTGATGGAATGTTATCCATCCTCATTTGTTGTTTAGTCTTCCAAAACTCTTCGAAACTCAGATTCCAATACTGGATCCCCCATCTGTTCCCTGTCGACTTCTGTTTCTTCTTATATCACTTCAGCAGACAGGTACTCCCCCTTATGGAGGCCTTGAATGTACAGTTATCACCTATCCTCTCCCTCTCCTCTACATTTAAAAGCAAAACTGCCATTGTACCCTTACTCCTACAACCCCTCCTTCTAATGTCACTCAAGGTTGATTTCACTTTTCCAAATGGGAGGTTAGTTCTTATAACAATCATCCTTTTTCGATTACTTCACTTTTTTAGTGCAGTCATTTCACGTTATTTCACTGCACTTCCCATTTATTTCGTTCCTGACTGGTTTGTGTTTCGGTATTCTTGAATGTCCCTTGAATTTCCGTGCACTTCTGTACTTTCTTCTTCGTCTATAAGCTGAACTTTTTCTTCTGTTACCCAGAGTTTCTTCGCAGTTACCTTCTTTATACGTATGTTTTTCTTCCCAACTTCTGTGATTGCCCTTTTTCGAGATGTGCGTTACTAAACAACTTAACTTCCTTCTGCAATATTCTACCTCGTAGTATCTGTAGCGTCAGGGAACTTCAAGCGTGTCTCCTCAATTGTTACTGTTTCTTTACCTTACTTGTATCAGCATTGATTCTTCCTGATTGCTCTCAAACTTCAACCTGCTCTTCATCATTACTAAATTGTGATGTAAATGCTTACAGGGTGTTACAAATAGGTACGGACAAACTTTCAGGAAACAATCCTCACACACAAATAAAGAAAAGATGTTATGTGGACATGTGTCCGGAAACGCTTAATTTCCATGTTAGAGCTCATTTTAGTTTCGTCAGTATGTACTGTACTTCCTCGATTCAGCGGCAGTTGGCCGATTTGAAGGAAGGTAATGTTGACTTCGGTGCTTGTGATGACATGCGACTCATTGCTCTACAGTACTAGCATCAGCACATCAGTACGTAGCATCAACAGGTTAATGTTCATCAAGAACGTGGTTTTGCAGTCAGTGCAATGTTTACAAATGCGCAGTTGGCAGATGCCCATTTGAAGTATGGATTATCACGGGGCAATAGCCGTAGCGCGATACGTTTGTATCGAGACAGATTTCCCGAACGAAGGTAAGAGAAGTTACTGCTGTACAGGGAAACGTTGACCACGTCACTGTATGGAGAGTGCTAAGGGGGAACCAGTTGCGACCGTACCATGTACAGCGTTTTGCAGGCACTATCAGCAGCTGATAGGCCTCCACGGGTACACTTCTGCGAACGGTTCATCCAGCAATGTGTGAATCCTCATGTCAGTGCAAATGTTCTCTTTACGGATGAGACTTCATTCCAACGTGATCAAATTGTAAATTTTCACAATCAACATGTGTGGGCTGACGAGAATCCGCACGCAATTGTGCAATCACGTCATCAACACAGATTTTCTGTGAACGTTTGGGCAGGCATTGTTGGTGATGTTTTGATTGGGCCCCATGTTCTTCCACCTACGCTCAATTGAGCACATTATCATGATTTCATACGGGATACTCTACTTTTGCTGCTAGAACATGTGCCTTTACAAGTACCACACAACATGTGGTTCCTGCACGATGGAGCTCCTGCACATTTCAGTCGAAGTGTTCGTACGCTTCTCAACAACAAATTCGGTGACCGATGGATTGGTAGAGGCGGAACCAATTCCATGGCCTCCAATTTCTCCTGACCTCAACCCTCTCGACTTTCATTTATGGGGGCATTTGAAAGCTCCTGTCTACGCAACCCCGGTACCAAATGTAGAGACTCTTGGTGCTCAGCCGGCCTGTGTGGCCATGCGGTTCTAGGCGCTTCAGTCTGGAACAGCGAGACAGCTACGGTCGCAGGTTCGAATCCTGCCTCGGGCATGGATGTGTATGATGTCCTTAGGTTAGTTACGTTAAAGGAGTTCTAAGTTCTAGGGGACTAATGACCTCAGATGTTAAGTCCCATAGTGCTCAGAGCCATTTTCTTCGCGCTCGTATTGTGGAAGGCTGTGATACAATACGGCATTCTCAAGGGCTGCATCAGCGCATCAGGGATTCCATGCGACGGAGGGTGGATGCACGTATCCTCACTAACGGAGGACATTTTGAACATTTCCTGTAACAAAATGTTTGAAGTCACTCTGGTACGTTCTGTTGCTGTGTGTTTCCATTCCATGATTAATGTGATTTGAAGAGAAGTAATAAAATGAGCTCTAACATAGAAAGTAAGCGTTTCCGAACACACGTCCCCATACATATTTTCTTTCTTTGTGTGTGAGGAATGTTTCCTGAACGTTTGGCAGTACCTTTTTGTAACACCCTGTATACAGCGTGATTCACGAAGACATGCAAGTATTTTTATGATACAAACATATGTCCGCAGTTGTTTATTTATGGAGTTACGGTTGATGAAAGATACTGCCTGAAATTTAGCAACGTCGCTAATATGTACCCATCGCAAAAATGTAAGAGGATAAAGTAAAGCACGAGTTCCATTTACTTTGTTATTATTTGTATGGTGAATCTAACATGTCCCAGACGAGTAACTGCAGTGGTTTTCCGGAACATCCTGAGAAGCAAAGAAGTTATTTCTTAAAATTTTTAATTTATTAATTCCTTGGCCTATTTTGCTTTTTAAAGTGTAGAAAATTTCACAAAGTTTTCAACGGAAGCTGTAGATAATTTAATTTTGGGAAAATGATTGTAATAACGCTAACTGAAACTGTATGAATGTGTCAGATAATCTGCTTTTATTAATACCGTAGCACACATGAGTTCATGTTAAACAAAGCGCAGACTAAGAAAGTTGTGCAGTGTGCATAATGTTCTTTCACTTAACTATATAGAAAACTAACTCGTTTAGATGTTAGGAAACGACTTAAGCAATTCACTATCTGTGCCAACAATGACGTAATTCTCAATGGGAAGTAAACAAATTTACTTGTATAATGATATTTGCTTTCTGGATGTTCTGGAAGACTACTGCAGATGCACGTCTGGGGTATGTTTTATTAGATTCGCTTAATAAATAACAAAAAATGGAAATAGTGCTTTATTTTAACCTCGTACTGTTTTGCGATGGCTTCATATTAGCTAAATTGCAAAATTTCAGGCAAAATCTTTTATTTGCCATAAGTCCATAAATAAACATTTGCTGACCTATGTTTATATGACCCTTTTCTTTAGTTTTACTTGTAGAATAACATATTAAATTATTTGCATATCTTCAAGAATCGCACCCTGCTCTTGGGTTGTTGTGGTCTTTAGTCCAGAGACGGGTTTGATGCAGCTCTCCATGCTACTCTATGCTGTGCAAGCTTCTTCATCTCCCAGTACCTATGTCAGCCTACATCCTTCTGAATCTGCTTAGTGTATTCATCTCTTGTTCTTCCTCTACGATTTTTACCCTTCACACTGCCCTCCAGTACTAAATTGCTGATCTCTTGATGCCTCAGAACATGTCCTGCCAACCGATCCCTTCTCTAGTCAAGTTGTGCCACTAACTCCTCTTCTCCCCAATTCTATTCAATACCTCATCATTAGTTATGTGATCTACCCATCTAATCTTCAGCATTCTTCTGTAGCACCACATTTACAAAGATTCTATTCTCTTCTTGCTAAACTATTTATTGTACACGTTTCACTTCCATACATGGCTACACTCCATACAAATACTTTCAGAAACGAATTCCTGACACCTAAATCTATACTCGATGTTAACAAATTTCTCTCCCTTGCCATTGCCAGTCTACATTTTATATCCTCTCTACTTCGGCCATCGTCCATTATTTTGCTTCCAAAAGTCATTTACAAATTTAAGTGTGTCAGTTCCTAATCTACTTTCCTCAGCATCATCCGATTTAATTCGACTACATTCCATTATCCTCCTTTTGCTTTTGTTTATGTTCATCTTATATCGTCCCTTCAAGACTGCCCATTCCCTTCAACTGCTCTTCCAGGTGTTTTGCTGACTCTGTCAGAATTATAATGTCATCGGTGTACCTCAAAGTTATTATTTCTTCTCCGTGGATTTTAATTCCTACTCCGAATTTTGGTTTTGTTTCGTTTACTGCTTGATAAATATAGATATTGAATAACATCGGGGATAGGCAACAATCCTGTCTCACTGCCTTTCCAACCACTCCTTCCCTTTCATGCCACTCGACTCTTATAACTGCCATCTGGTTTCTGTACAAATTGTAGACAGCCTTTCGCTCCCTGTATTTTACGCCCTGCCACCTTTAGAATTTGAAAGAGAGTAGTCCAGTCAACATTGTCAAAAGCTTTCTCTAAGTCTGCAAATTCCAGAAACGTGGGTTTGCCTTTCCTTAATATATCTCGTAAGATAGGGCGTGGGGTCAGTATTGCCTCGCGTGTTCAAACATTTCTACGGAATCCAAACTGATGTTCCCCGAGGACGGCTTCTGCCAGTTTTCCATTCGTCTGTAAGGAATTCCATTTAATATTTTCCAGCCGTGACTAATCAAACTGGTAGTTTGATAATTTTCACATCTGTCAACACCTGCTTTCCTTGGGATTGGAATTATCATATTCTTCTTGAAGTCTGAGGCTATTTCGCCTGTCTAATATATCTTCTCACTGAATGGTAGAGTTTTGTTAGGGCTGGCTCTACCAAGGCTATCATTAGTTCTAATGGAATGTTGTCTACCCTCAGGGCTTTGTTACGACTTACGTCTTTCAGGGCTCTGTCAATTTCTTCATGCAGTAATACATCTCCCATTTCATCTTCATCTACATCCTCTTCCATTTCCGTAATATTGTCTTTGTGTACATCGCCCTTCTATAGACCCTCTATATACTCCTTCCACCATTCTGCTTTACCTTCTTTGCTTAGAACAGGGTTTCCATCTGAGCTTTTGATATTCGTACAAGTGGTTCTCTTTTCTCCAATGGTATATTTAATTTTCCTGTAGACAGTGTCTATCTTACCCCTGGTGATATATGCCTCTAAATCTTTACATTTGTCCTCTAGCCATCCATGCTTAGCCATTTTGCAGTTCCTGTCGATCTCATTTTTGAGACTTTTGTATTCCTTATTGCCTGCTTCATTTACTGCATTTTTATAATTTCCTCTTTCATCAGTAAAATTTAATATATCTTCTCTTACCCAAGGATTTCTACTAGCCCTCGTCTTTTTAACTACTTGATCCTCTGCTACGTTTACTATTTCATCTCTCAAAGCTGCCCATTCTTCTTCTGTTGTATTTCTTTCCCCTATTCTTGTGAATCGTTCCCTAATGCTCTCCTTGAAACTCTGTACAACCTCTGGTTCTGTCAGTTTATCCAGATCTCATCTCCTTAAATTCCCACTTTTTTGCAGTTTCTTCAGTTTTAATCTACAGTTGATAACCAATAAACTTGTACTACTGTGGTAGGCATGGGCTTCGTATCTATCGTGGCCATAATAATACGTTGGCTATGCTGTTTGTAGTAGCTTACCCGCATTCCCCTTTCTTATTCATTATTAAACCTAATCCTGTATTACCGCTATTTGATTTTGTGTTTACAACCCTGTCTTTACCTGACCTGAAGTCTTGTTCCTCCTGCCACCGAACTTCACTTATTCCCACTATATATAACATTGACCTATCCATTTCCATTTTTTAATTTTCTAACCTACCTGCTCGAATAAGGGAAAAATTACGGCTGTGGTTTCCCCTTTCTTTCAGCTGTTCACTGTACCAGCACAGTAAGGCCGTTTTTGTTCGTTTTACAAGGCCAGATCAGTCAATCATCCACTACTGAAAAGGCTGCTGCCCCTCTTCAGGAACCACACGTTTGTCTGGCCTCTCAACAGATACGCCTCCATTGTGGTTGCACCTACGGTACGTCTATCTGTATCGCCGAGCCAAGCAAGCAGTCACACCAACGGAAAAGTCCTCCTCTTCTGGTTCTTGTACAGAGTATTCGCTACTAATAGCCGAATTTTATTCGAGAACTCTATTAGTCTTTCTCCGTTCTCATTCATAATAGCAAGTCCATATTCTCCTGTAACCCTTCCTTCTAGTACTTCCCCTGTAATTTCATTCCAATCTACCATATCTGTGAGATTGTCATCCTACTTTATGTACTGAATTACCTGTTATATCATTATATACTTTTTCTCTTCATCTTCTGCTTGCGACGTCGACATGTGTTCCTGAGCTATTGTTGTCGGCGTTGGCTTGCTGTCGACTCTGATGAGGACAACCCTACCACTAAACTGTCCACAATACACTCTTCGTCCCACCTTCTCATTCATAACGAATCCTACTCTCTTTATTCAGTTTCCTGCTGCTGTTAATATTACAGTATACTTGTCTGACCAGAATTACTTGCCTCTTTCCATTTCAAATCACTGATGTCCATTATACACTCCTGGAAATGGAAAAAAGAACACATTGACACCGGTGTGTCAGACCCACCATACTTGCTCCAGATACTGCGAGAGAGCTGTACAAGCAATGATCACACGCACGGCACAGCGGACACACCAGGAACCGCGGTATTGGCCGTCGAATGGCGCTAGCTGCGCAGCATTTGTGCACCACCGCCGTCAGTGTAAGCCAGTTTGCCGTGCCATACGGAGCTTCATCGCAGTCTTTAACACTGGTAGCATGCCGCGACAGCGAGGACGTGAACAGTATGTGCAGTTGACGGACTTTGAGCGAGGGCGTATAGTGGGCATGTGGGAGGCCGGGTGGACGTACCACCGAATTGCTCAACACGTGGGGCGTGAGGTCTCCACAGTACATCGATGTTGTCTTCAGTGGTCGGCGGAAGGTGCACGTGCCCGCCGACCTGGGACCGGACCGCAGCGACGCACGGATGCACGCCAAGACCGTAGGATCCTACGCAGTGCCGTAGGCGACCGCACCGCCACTTCCCAGCAAATTAGGGACACTGTTGCTCCTGGGGTATCGGCGAGGACCATTCGCAACCGTCTCCATGAAGCTGGGCTACGGTCCCGCACACCGTTAGGCCGTCTTCCGCTAACGCCGCAACATCGTGCAGCCCGCCTCCAGTGGTGTCGCGACAGGCGTGAATCGAGGGACGAATGGAGACGTGTCGTCTTCAACGATGAGAGTTGCTTGTGCCTTTGTGCCAATGATGGTCGTATGCGTGTTTGGCGCCGTGCAGGTGAGCGCCACGACCGAGGCACACAGGGCCAACACTCGGCATCATGGTGTGGGGAGCGATCGCCTACACTGGCCGTACACCTCTGGTGATCGTCGAGGGGACACTGAATAGTGCACGGTACATCCAAACCGTCATCGAACCCATCGTTCTACCATTTTTAGACCGGCAAGGGAACTTGCTGTTCCAACAGGACAATGCACGTCCGCATGTATCCCGTGCCACCCAACGTGCTCTAGAAGGTGTAAGTCAACTACCCTGGCCAGCAAGATCTCCGTATCTGTCCCCCATTGAGCATGTTTGGGACTGGATGAAGCGTCGTCTCACGCGGTCTGCACGTCCAGCACGAACGCTGGTCCAACTGAGGCGCCAGATGGAAATGGCATGGCAAGCCGTTCCACAGGACTACATCCAGCATCTCTACGATCGTCTCCATGGGAGAATAGCAGCCTGCATTGCTGCGAAAGGTGGATATACACTGTACTAGTGCCGACATTGTGCATGCTCTGTTGCCTGTGTCTATGTGCCTGTGGTTCTGTCAGTGTGATAATGTGATGTATCTGACCCCAGGAATGTGTCAATAAAGTTTCCCCTTCCTGGGACAATGAATTCACGGCGTTCCTATTTCAATTTCCAGGAGTGTATTTATACTGAGTCTTTACAATTCCATTTTCAGATTTTCTAGTTTCCCAAGCAGGTTAAAACCTCAGACATTCCACTCCCCCAGACTTAGAACGTTATCCTTTAGTTTGTTATCCCGTCTTCCCTTCATTGTCACCTGCCCCTTCACAATCCCTGCCCGGAAATCCAAATGGAAAGTAGTTTGGAGAGTGGAGAGATCGTCATGAAATTTCCTCATTTGCAAGCCATGTCCCGTGGATGCACCTTATGTGTTTTTCATGCACTCGTTTCCATTGCCTTCTGTACCGTCAAGCCATTATTGCCGGTTCCTCCACCTTATAGGGACAGTTTCCCGCCCCTAAAAGCATGAAAGTGCCCAGACCTCAGTTCTCTCCTTGTCCCTCTTTCACTAGACCATTCGCAGAATTTTCATTTCCTATGCTGGAAGTCTTCGGCTGCAATTGGTGATGATTTTTGTTCAAAACTCAGGCAGTGGTAGGTCTCATTTGGTTCCCCTCATTTGGAGTTAAGACGTGCGTGTTCCGAATATCTCTCGTGCTTCAGTGAGTCTGTCCTGCGCTAAGAAAGACTGGACAGTTGAGAAAGACACAAAAAACTTCAAATTTCTAGTATACTACCAATCTTCACATTTTTTCGATAATAAGAAAGGGAAACAAGTTATTGAATCAAGAAAGCAATGTGTCAGTGGTGTTATAAGTTGGCGTTTCCTGGCACCATCTCCGGGCCTGGAAGGTAGACGTAATTGTCTGCTTTGGGCGCTAGGAACTTGTTCCCTGCTGTCAGGAACTGACCCGGAAATACATAATGCACTGTAAAAGAAAACTAATTATGATACACTGTTTTTGAAGAACAGAGTTTGTAACTTGGTCTTTTACAGTTTCCACTCAATCAGATAAAATAAGGTAAGCGGATATAAGAAACACTGAAGCGCTTCCTGGACAGAATGAAATCGGAAAGGAAGACGAACATATTTTGAGAAATTGCAGTACGTTTCACTTGCTGTTTGCAGTCGCAGTCGAGAGCCAAAACCTTCAAAAAGATATTCGATAGTGTCAAACATTTTGGTCGTCATTCGTGATGTTAACTATTTTTTTTTTGTCAGTTACATACCACCTTAAGACGATACATTTGCACTTTCTAGTAAAAACATTTACTATAAGAAACTATAGGTGTCAGGGGAGTAACTTCGAAAACAAGTCGGTAAAATCCTTCTGTAAGTACGTGATATTACTAGGCATCAACCTGTTTTAAATTTCACTAAGGGAACCAGTGTTTCTAAGGTACCGTGTACAGGACGTCTTCTTCCACAATATCTGTAGTCGAATTTGCAATTCTAAAAGTTAGCTGCTAACTATGGCATACGTAAAGTAAAACAAAACTGAAAAAGCAATCGTAAAGCTATTACACGAAACTGTATCTATGTATGTCTATGGGGAGCCGTCAAAATATAACATTACCGCAAATAAGTGATAAACTTTGTTCTTAATTCTAGTGCTCAAAATGCTTGAAATTCAAATGGCCTGATTGCTGGTAGAAATATCCAAATAAATCAAAGTCCGTACCTCTTACACAAAAGTAGCATTTAGAATGCCTTTGTAACGGTTGTTAATTGTAATGTAAGTCGTCACGACATTGTTATTATCTGTCATACAAGATAAACAAGTTTTACTTTTTAAAAAATAGATATATTATTGGTCTGATATTTTTGTAAATAAAATGAGTTTCGAAGTTTGCAATTAGAAATGTAATTCCTATCCTGGAAACGGTCCTTACATAACACTAGCGACTCTTACTAAATCAACAATATACCGATAATATAACTGCTGTGAAAAGATTTTAATATTGAATGTGACTGTTTCTAAAGGAAAGGTATCGGACTGTTTTCCATTCGTCTAGGGACAAAGAGAGAGAGGTAATGGCAGAACAAGCTGGAATCAAACCAGGATTCTATTAGTAATAAAGTAAGCAGCAATTACGTAAAAGGAAACGGTCGCGAGCCTAGTTACGGCGTTGTACCATGTACTGGGACTGACTTTACTTGATACAAAAATTCAGTTTTGCAATTAAGGTACATGGCAGTAGCGGAACTGAGCAGTTCATTTAATAGTAGTTTAACATGAACAACCCAGAAGAAATAACAAACTTATAGGCAACAACTGGTTATCTATATGTTATAGTAGGAAGCAAATGATCACTATGGGTAAATGATTACTAATGGTGAAGCAACACTATCTGGGACAAGACGTTATTTTATCAGCTTAATTATTGGAAAATACTGCCACTGAAGTGATTTTCAGGTACTTATGTTCTCTATTCAGATTAGTATTTATTTGCTCAAAGGAGCACTCACTACTTCACACTTCATAGCCCAAATGAAACATGTGGTCCAATGGTCTGTTATACTTTTTGCAGTCACAAACAGTTGCCAGTTACTTATTATAGCACACACTGGTTGTAAGTATGGAAGTTGGATTTCTTTAGTACTGCTGTTGTAATATATATTCCATCACTGGCTCATTATTTGGCATGGAGACTCAGAAACTATTATATAAACTGACTCAGATCAAAATTGAATATTTTAGTCAGTGCACAATATGCGACTGGATGGACCTCTTCCTAATCTCAATGAGTAACGCAGTGCGACCATTACAGCATTCGCTTCACTCAGATTGATAGGATTGCTAACGATGAACACATCCACAATGTGTCGTTCATCTCAGGGGTATCACACAGTGTCTCACTTCTCGACTGTATCGTTGTGCGGTGAGTGTAAACAGTGAATTTTTCAAGCGAAGAATACTACATCACTATTGCAGATAACATAGATTCACATCTAGGTTTCATTGTTGTTACTATTTAGAGTAATGGCTAAATTATGGTTGTTTTGAAAAAATTTCGAATATATGTCAAAACACACCTTGGTAGAGACGCCAGAAAATAGGTGGGTGTATTTATTAAAACTGCAAGTGAAGAACGAAGAACATACGAATTACGGATATGTAATGAAAAGGAGTCTTTAATGAAAATATTCTCTGAAAATTAACAACGTAAATCTTAGGTACAGACGAAATCATCAGCAAACAGTTTGATATCTCGACTTGCCTATACTATCTGAGATTGTATACATATAATGGTTTTGATGATTGTTACGTGCACAACATTTAATTCGGATGATTTACTAAACAAGCACTGAAATAAGTGACGATTAAGGGTTAACCAGAAATTTTGGGTTGTAAACCTGTTTCGTTCCCTTTCCAAAGCATTAATGTATGTATCACGTCGTTGGCGCAGACTGATCTTACTGAATTGGATCAGGGGTTGAGTTATGTTGGCTATCAAAAAAATGTGGGGATCGCAGTCACAAAGAATGCCACATGGTTTGCAGTTGTATGGTTCTCATATGTTTCCTGCTATTGTAAACAACTCACCTTTATGGTTCTGGGACAAAGATGAATGAGTGTATTTTTTTTTTTTTTTTTTTTTTTTTAAGCGTGTGACGAAGGCCTCCCGTCGGGTAGACCGCTTGCCTGATGCAAGTCTTACAATTTGACGCCACTTCGGCTACTTGCGCGTCGATGGGGATGAAATGATGAGGATTAAGACAACACAACACCCAGTCCCTGACCGGAGAAAATCTCCGACCCAGCCGGGAATCGAACCCGGGCCCTTGAGATTGACAGTCTGTCGCGCTGACCACTCAGCTACCGGGGGCGGACAATGAGTGTATTGTAGGAGTAGTAAACACGATCATTGACTGCCTTTAGTTTTATCTGTGCTTGACTTGTTACTCATTCAGTTGTGCAGCACTGGGGCTTTCTTATTTGAGGCACAGTAGCGTGAAGTTGAGTTTTTCAAAGTATGAGATCTGTTTTCTTTGTATCTGGGAGAATAATTTATTATGGAGATAAAAAGACGAATCTATTGTTCTTATACAGATGCATATTTTTTAGGAATTTTACAAGTACGTTTGTAATTTTTTTAATGGGTGAATGTTGTAATTTTTAGAGCCTTCTTATGCTGGTACAAATCAGACTCTGATTTTTCAAATATGATTTTCTTCAAGGTAAAACACATCTCCATAATTCATAGTAAATAGGTGAATTCTTATTGTGTGTGCATAGCACCTTGCACCACACGAAGCCGCAGATTGTTTGTGACAAAAATTATTTATAGTAGATTATTTATCTTTAGTTGCTGCAACTGCAGACTTGTATTTGCTTTCGAGAATATCAGTACTACAGGCACTAAAAGAGCATTAAAAGCACTATGTAAGGCGATTTTATTTCACGGCAGATACCACCTTGCATTCTTGTGCAGACAGTGTGTCGTCAGGATCGTCAGCAAGTACATTAATTTTCGGCGAACGCTATTGGTAAATTACAAACAGTTATTTTCTTACGAGTAGAGCAGTAATATGTTTTTTGTGGATATCCTTGAGCTAACACTGCACTTCATATTACGCTTCATTCATAATTTGTTTCGCTCCTGAGTTTTACTTATATTATTTTCATTGAGCAAACAAATAGTTTCTTTTGCCTTTCAGTTGCATTCATTTTCTTTATTTCAAATTTTATATTTCATGAAGTTTAAACTTTTATTTCACGACACTGTTCACATGCGCAACACGGGGCCAACCAACAGTCAGCTTTGCTCAGCAACAGAATTTGATACCTAAAGTATAAGGAGAACATTTTTTTTTTTTCAAATTAATGTATTCAGTTCTCTTTTAGACAGATAATAATACTTACATGGTTAAAAAAATTCAGACTGCCATCGGTATCCACAAGTAAGAAACGTAACGCTTGTAACATATGCAAATTACAAAAAAAGAGTAATGTAGTCTTAAGAAGGTCTCATGGATTTTAATTGGCTGAATGGTTCCTTAACAAAGATAATAGAACGAAAATTCTAGGCGTGAGAGAACTATCATAAAAATGGATAGCCTCATGTTAGAGATGTATGTGAAATGGATAGGAAGGGACAAAGACAACATATTCGCATGGCCAAGCATGTTACGATACTACGACTAATAATACGTTGAGATGAAAACAGTAATGAGATGCGCCCTAATATCGTGTCGGATATCCTTTTGTCCTCGTAGTGCACAATGTCGACTTGGAATGGACTCAACATGTCTTTGGACTGGAATCGTCTGATATTTTCCTTGTAGTATGAGTAATTAGTGTAGTTATTGTTTATTGCTAGCGCGTAATTGTAGAGAGAATTTTCTTTGTAGTTGTAGTTTTTCTTTGTTCTAGCGTCAAACAGTTGTGGCATGCATCTAGATTTGCATCAAGTATTTCGCAGCCGCGCTTCCAATTAATAGGATATTATTTTCAGTGCTATTTTAATGTGTTTTCTCTTTTTGCTTTTCTGTGTTATCGTGTGAAATATTGTGACAATTATGGCGTGTGAAAAACGTAACACTAGGCTGAAAAGTAAGTTGGGAAATGACAGTGAAGACGAGAGCAGTATGTTAGCGCCACCGTATAATGAATTAACTAATGTTCAAAGTAATAATTTGGTAACTGTGCGTAGGGAAATGGACCAGGCAATAAATAGTGGTGTAGACAATGAAACAATTGGTCAACAGGGAAGCATTGTCGTTCGATCGGTCGGCAACAGCTCACCTCAGGAATCCGAAATAACAGGACAAAATTTTGCAAATACCGTAGATTCAGGTTTTGCATCCTCACGTTTTTCTCAATTAAGTCAAGACACATTTTCTGCTTTTCAAAATACGAATGCTGCCGATGCAAATGCACTGCCGATAGGCACAAAGGAACATGTTCCAGGCACTAACAAATTATTATTGCAATTATTGAAACAAATGGAACAAAATAAAAAACAATCACACCAACAAATGCAATAAAATCAGAAACACATTAAAGAAACACTTCAACAAACACGTGAAGGTTTAACTGCTCAGTTACTTAAAATCGAATTCGAATTTCAGAAAGTCTGTAATGACGTAAAAACGCAAATTCGTGGCCATTCTCAAACTATTTTTTCGCGGCATGAAAATGCATTACAGAATCACGAAGCAGCTACAAAAGAGCTGCAAACTGTTGTTCATGAAAATAACGAGACCTTGCGGGCTAAAATTGACTCAGTAGCATCTACCAATTCGGTTACGCAACTTGCAAAAACTCTGGAAAACTTAAAGGTCACGGTAGATACTCTGAAAATTGGTTCAGAAAGACACATGGAGGAAATTAGTTCATTATCAGAGAAAGTAGTCGAACTTTCGGATCAACTAAATAATTTGTATACGACGGTAGATGATAATCTAAATGACACAAGACCGGTAGTCTTTAATGACACAGAAGAGTACGAACAAATTAGGAAATACAAACAAAACCAGAATCAAATTAATACACAGTACAAAAGAGAAATCCGGAAGTACAAGATCAGTTGGCACAAGTTAATGTAAAGAGAGCTCCCGCTCCGTGGCTCACCACTGCATTACGTCAGTTAATGAATAAACGTGATGCTGCACATAGGGCCTTCAAGCGTAACCCAACTCCCGAGGCGTACGAAGCTTATAGGAAACTCCGAAACAGAACCAAGCAAAGCGTGAGGAATGCCAAAATCAGACATGCCCGCTCTGTCGTATGCGGCATATCAAAACCTGATGCACTGTGGAAAAAGCTGCGCAGTTTCGGTATAGGGAAGCGAAGATCTGACGCTGTTTATCAAGCGTCTGCAGAAGAATTAAACGATTTCTTCTCAACAGCTGCAAACTGCCACGCAGCGACAAATTACCAGCCCCAAGATATCAATCTCTCGAGAGACAAGTTTTTCCTAAAACATGTCACTACCGGCACAGTACACAAGGCAATTATGAGAATCTCTTCCGAGGCAGTAGGAAATGATGGAGTGAGCATTGGCATGATTAAGAACGTCGTAGACACTATTATTCCAGTTATCACAGACATCTTCAACCTGTCTCTTGTCAGTAGTACATATCCTACGGAGTGGAAGCAAAGTTTAATTAAGCCTATACCCAAGACTGACAACCCTAAGTCGCCAGGTGACTACAGGCCGATCAGCATACTACCTGCAATTTCTAAAGCCCTAGAGCACATCGTCCATGAACAACTGACGGATTACCTCAAAACTCATAACATCCATGACGAATATCAGTCAGGCTTTCGAAAGCACCATAGTACAGCAACCGCATTAATCAAAGTAACTGATGACATTAAACATGCTATGGACAGACGTGAAGCTACTATCCTAACACTGCTTGACTTTAGCAAGGCTTTTGACACAGTTGACTTCGATATATTACTAATTAAAATGAAACAGCTGAATTTCTCAAACAGCGCAATACAATGGTTCGACAGCTACCTCAGAAACAGAAGTCAACAAGTCATTTGTGGGTCGGAAAAGTCATCATGGAAAAGCGTTCGCTCTGGAGTTCCCCAAGGCTCCGTCCTTGGTCCACTACTCTTCTCACTGTACATTAATGATATTTCTTCAGTGATTCACTCCTGCAACTACCATCTTTATGCCGACGACATCCAACTGTACATAAGTGCAAGCCCCAAGAACATTGCTGGCGCAGTAGCGAGTATGAACGCAGATCTTTGCTCTGTTTCTCGATGGGCACAGAACCTAGGTCTGAAACTAAACCCCAAGAAATCCCAGGTCATACTTATATCTCATCCAAAGTTAATCAGCCGGTACTTTCGCGAAACAGTCCCTAAAATACTCCTCAATGGTACCCAACTACCATACCAAAAAACAGTAAAAGACCTCGGAATAATCTTGGATGAACACCTAAACTGGGAAGAACAAACAGTCACAGCTTGCCGGAAATCGCTCTCCTCCCTACATGCAAGTCAAAAATTTAGAAAAATATTTCCAACCCATGTTAAACAAAAATTAGTCCAAACACTAGTCTTGCCTAATCTTTACTACTGCGATGTAGTTCAACACGGCACAAAGAGTGAAAATTCTAGATGCCTCGAGCTAGTGATGAATGCTTGCGTTAGATACGTGTGCAATATTCGGTTGTATGATCATATCAGTCCTTCATACTCCCAGCTAGGTTGGATACGCCCACATACGGCACGCGATCTCCACACGATGTGCTTACTTCATCGATTTCTTAGCCACTGGTGCCCCCAATACTTATCTTCTCACATTAAACACCTATCATCATTCCACAATCGCAACACCAGATCGGATACGTCTATCATCTTGGCTGTACCTTTACATAACACAAAATCTTTCTCCGTGTCATTCTCCATCTCAGCCATACGACTATGGAACGCGCTCCCCTGTGATCTGCGTCTTATCCAGAACTACTCAACATTCAAGAGGGAACTCATAACATACATATTAGGGACGGTATAGCCACCATTCTTGTGCCCCTCCCATCTCTTTCTTTCTCCTCTCCATCACAGCTTCGAATTTTACCGTTCTATTTCTCTTCCTCTAACCTATCTACCTCTTATATATCTCTTTCACCCCATTCTATCGTCTTATGTCTGTGCTCGATGAGAATAACTCACAAGCTGCAAGAACATAACGAGAAAATTCCCAACTAACAATGTGACTGACATTCAGAAAAGAAAAGTATGTTTACTTTCATATACATAGATATTATTATTATTATTATTATTATTACTATTATTATTATTATTATTACTATTATTATTATTATTATTGATTGTTATAATTATTTTTTATTGTTATAATTATCATTGTACTACTGTTATAATATCTATTTTTTTCTTTAACATCAATACTGCATAATAGGCTATATGTCCTTAATGTTAAGTAGAAACTGTAACTCGTTCAATCTGAGTATGCCTGGTTAGGTGTAAGAGAGGGCCTGAAGGCCCTAATCTTGCCAGGTAAAATAAATGCATAAATAAATAAATAAATAATAAATAATAGAATAATTACACATTTCAGGTGAAACTTCCGATCCAACACGGGAAGAGGGACTTAGAAAAAAAGAAAAGCCACAAAATAATAACACAGGGCATTTCGGAAATTATGAAAGAAATTGGCAAGATGCACCGAGTTTTGAAATGGAACCGCCGACACGACGTAACAATGACCGATATGAGACTCACCTTCACGATGACTTTGACTATAAGCTGTTCATTACTACACGTAAATTCAAAACATTTAAGAACTCTGGCAACGACATTCATCCACAAGCATGGCTTCATCAATTCTCTCATTGTTTTCCTCCCAAATGGTCATTGGAGCACAGGTTAGAATTTATGTGTGGCTACTTAGAGAATGAACCAGCTGTAAGAATGCGATCGGTCATTCACGACTGTCAGAGTGAAGGCGAAATTGAGAATGTCTTTCTCTCAGCATATTGGTCTCAAGCTACACAAGACCGAGTCAAACATAGCATCATAATGATGAAACATTTCTAACAATCTGAATTTTCCAGTCTTGTCAAATATTTCGAAGACATGTTACATTAGAATCAGTAACTTCCAAATTCTTACAGCCCCTCAGAACTCATCCGCATTTGCTTAACCAAATTGCCTGAAGATTTACGACATATTATTTTGACAGGACGTCGCAAAGACGACATTGAAGCTTTTCAGGGACTGTTACAAGAATTAGAAATTGACACTGACAATCGCGGGATCGAAAACAGGAAAACAATCATAACAGGTCACATCTGATACAGTTCCGTGACGACAGAAACAATAACTGGGCACGACAAGGCTATTCTTACAACGCAAATCGTAGCCAAAACAGACACCACCGATATGACAACCACTGGGAGAGTAATAATAATCACAGGGAAATATCACCTCTCCGTGGTAATGTCTATGACAGAGACATTCAGAGAAATAGACAATAAGAGAACCAAAATAATTATTATCAAGGGAGACAGAACAATTTCAGACACAACGGTCCACCGCACAGTTACGATTCCAGGAGAAATTCTCCACCACATGACCGACAAACAAGGAACCGTGGAAACTACCGACATAACGCCAGACCTGAATTTCATCAGAACTGGCGGGATTCAAACAGGGCAGGGCCTTCTCGGCAAGGTGAATTTACAGAAGTTAGGTCTCCTAATCCCAATAACGACAAGCTCCAACAAAGAGACAGTAGGCAATGCCTCACACCGCTGGCAGCCACAAAACGTACTTATGAAGCTGACGACGTAGCTGCCGTGGTTAGTAATTACTTAAAAACGAAAGATATTAGGGACATCTTACTCCAGGAACACGACGTAAAACAGAACAACATTGCCTATCCTGTAATTCACATTACAGTAAATGACTTAAAATTTACTGCAGTACTTGACTCTGTCAGTCCCATTTCAGTAATTAGTGAAAGAGCCTTTAGTAAATGCAACAAATCGAACGATTGCCCCACACTTCCGTTAGGTAAGATTAAATTACAAGGTGCAATAGTTGGAAAAAGTGTATATGTACGCCTACAAACCAACTTTGATTTCTTTTGGCAAGCCACAGTTTCTCTATCAACCTTATCGTTCCATTATTGTCAACAGTAATTATATTGAGAATAGACTTTTTGAATGAATACAAAGCAATCTTAAACTTTCACGGTGCTGGAATAAGGTAAGAGAAAGAAGGTGAGACAATAGCTTTGAAATTTGAAGATTGGCTCTCAAACCATGACTGGAACTTAATCGGCTTTACCTTCCGTTAGATAACAGTTCGGAATTTTCGATGGAACTTGACACTAACAATCACTCTGCAAGTATTGACAGGGATGATATCGACGGCGTATTTGATACTAATGAGTTAATTCAGAATAAAATTCAAATAATTGAGAATTGTAATTACCCTGATAGGCAGGACTTTATTGAGATTTTTCAAGCACATTCCCCAGTTTTTACTCACAAAACAGGAACAATCAAGGGATTTCAATACCAATTTCGTGTCCGTGAGCATACTAAATTTTGTGTTAGACCATACGTAATTCGGGCATATTATGTTGTTGAGAAGAAAAATGGATCGATCAGGCTTGTCTTAGATTCGAGACAAATCAATACTCTCACCATTCCTGAAACAGACAGGCCGCAAACGTTGGAAGAACTTCTTCAAAATTTTAAGTATGTAAAAGTGTTGTCTTGCATTAATGTCAGATCCAGCTTTTATCAGATCGAACTTCATCCAGAATGTAGAAAATACACAACATTTCTTTGTTTCGGCGTTTGCTATCAATTTCGGAAACTTCCTTTCGGTCCGAACATTTCTTAGGCAGCATTCATTCGCGGGCAAAATTCCATATTACGTGAGTTCGTAAAACGTCCCATTATCTTATATGTGGACAATATTTTGATAGCAGATGCCTCATGGAAACAACATAATCGCAACCTCAACAGTGTGTTACGTATTTTTGCAGAATCTGAAATTACAGTTACCATGGAAAAGTCGGAATTCGGTAGGACAAAGGTGAGGTTTTTAGTACATATTATTTCTTCTGAAGGCATTCAGCCGGATCACGAAAAGTTAGAAGCAAAACAGGGCCATTCCTGTTCCATCCACAAAAAAACAAGTCCGAAGTTTTCTGTTGTTGTTGTTGTTGCGGTATTCACTCCTGAGACTGGTTTGATGCAGCTCTCCATGCTACTCTATACTGTGCAAGCTTCTTCATCTCCCAGTACCTACTGCAACCTACATCCTTCTGAATCTGCTCGGTGTATTCATCTCTTGGTCTCCCTCTTCGATTTGTACCCTCCACGCTGCCCTCCAATACTAAATTGGTAATCTCTTGATGCCTCAGAACATGTCCTACCAACCGATCCCTTCTTCTGGTCAAGTTGTGCCACAAACTTCTCTTCTCCCCAACCCTATTCAATACTTCCTCATTATTTATGTGATCTACCCATCTAATCTTCAGCATTCTTCTGTAGCACCACATTTCGAAAGCTTCTATTCTCTTCTTGTCCAAACTATCGTCCACGTTTCACTTCCATACATGGCTACACTCCATACAAATACTTTCAGAAAAGACTTCCTGACATTTAAATCTATACTCGATGTTAACAAATTTTTCTTCTTCAGAAACGCTTTCCTTGCCATTGACAGCCTACATTTTATATCCTCTCTACTTCGACCATCATCAGTTATTTTTCTCCCCAAATAGCAAAACTCCTTTACTACTTTAAGTGTCTCATTTCCTAATCTAATTCCCTCAGCATCACCCGACTTAATTCGACTACATTCCATTATCCTCGTTTTGCTTTTGTTGATGTTCATCTTATATACTCCTCTCAAGACACTGTCCATTCCATTCAACTGCTCTTCCAAGTCCTTTGCTGTCTCTGACAGAATAACAATGTCATCGGCGAACCTCCAAGTATTTATTTCTTCTTCATGAATTTTAATACCTACGCGGAATTTTTCTTTTGTTTCCTTCACTGCTTGCTCAATATACAGATTGAATAACATCGGTGAGAGGCTACAACCCTGTCTCACTCCCTTCCCAACCACTGCTTCCCTTTCATGTCCCTCGACTCTTATAACTGCCATCTGGTTTCTGTACAAATTGTAAATAGCCTTTCGCTCCCTGTATTTTACCCCTGCCACCTTTAGGTTTTGAAAGAGAGTATTCCAGTCAACATTGTCAAAAGCTTTCTCTAAGTCTACAAATGCTAGAAACGTAGGTTTGGCCTTCCTTAATCTAGCTTCTAAGATAAGTCGTAGCGTCAGTATTGCCTCACGTGTTCCAACGTTTCTACGGAATCCAAACTGATCTTCCCTGAGGTCCGATTCTACTAGTTTTTCCACTCGTCTGTAAAGAATTCGCGTTAGTATTTTGCAACTGTGACTTATTAATCTGCTTTCTTTGGGATTGGAATTATTATATTCTTCTTGAGGCCTGAGGGTATTTTGCCTTTTTCATACATCTTGCTCACCAGATGGTACAGTTTTGTCATGACTGGCTCTCCCAAGGCCGTCAGTAGTTCCAATGGAATGTTGTCTACTCCAGGGGCCTTGTTTCGACTCAGGTCTTTCAGTGCTCTGTCAAACTCTTCACGCAGTATCGTATCGGTTGGTAGGACATGTTCTGAGGCATCAAGGGATCACCAATTCAGTATTGGAGGGCAGTGTGGAGGGTTAAAATCGTAGAGGGAGACCAAGAGATGACTACACTAAGCAGATTCAGAAGGATGTAGGTTGCAGTAGGTACTGGGAGATGAAGAAGCTTGCACAGGATAGAGTAGCATGGAGAGCTGCATCAAACCAGTTTCAGGACTGAAGACCACAACAACATATATATATATATATATATATATATATATATATATATATATATATATATATATATATATATATATATATATATATATATATAATGACTTTTAAACATTATTAAGGTAAATGCGTTGTTATCTATTAAAATCTTTCATTTTCGAACTTGCTAACTATGCCTATCAGAAGTTAGCGCCTTCAGTAGTTAGAATATTTTATTTAGCTGGCAGTATTGACGCTCGCTGTATTGCAGTAGTTTGAGTTACGAAGGTGTAGGTTATTGTTAGTCAGGGCCATTCTTTTATAGGGATTATTGAGAGTCAGATTGCGTTGCGCTAAAAATATTGTGTGTCAGTTTAGTGTTGATCAGAGTAAGTAAAAAGATAAATGTCTGAGTACGTTCAATTCTGTTTGAAAATCTAATAACGTAAGAGGTTTATCAGCACAGTAATTTATTAATTTTTCTAAGGGAAGGTTTCAGAAGTCGCCTGCAGAAATACTGAGCCATGCTGCCACTATAACCACCCATAATTGCGAAAGTGGTGTCGGTGCAGGATTTGGTGCACGAACTGACCTCTAGATTATGCCTCACAAGTGATTGATGCGATTCAATCTCAGTGGTTATATCGTTCTCTCGAATCCTCCAGAAGATTTATTAATTAATTTCTTCTCGAGATTCTTCCTTGATTTCTTTTACAGCTTGCTCAATGTGCAAATCGTTCATCTCTAGGTATATGCTGCAAACATGCCTCAGTCCCTTTCAACCACCGCTTCTCTCCCGTGTCACTTGACTCTTATAACTAGATGTTGCACAAGTTGTAAATAACCTTCCGCTCCTTGTATTTAGCCCCTTCTTCCATCAGAATTTCAAGGAGAATATTCCAGTTCGCATTGCCAAAAGTTTTCTCTAAATATACGGCGAGCGTTCAGAAGCTAATGCATCACATTTTTTTCTGACAGTGGTTTGTTGTATTCGACATTCCAGTACATCACATTATTCCCCATATCACATTATTCTCCACTGTTTTCGCTACAAAATCCTATTTTTCAACATTATCTACGTTCAATACGGTGGCCTTCCGCCACCTTACTGAGAGGGCCTGTATGACCACATGGTACCACACTACAGGTACCTACATCTACATCTACATCCATACTCCTCAAGCCACCTGACGGTGTGTGGCGGAGGGTACCTTGAGTACCTCTATCAGTTCTCCCTTCCATTCGTCTCGTATTGTTCGTGGAAAGAAGGATTGTCGGTTTGCTTCTGTGTAGGCTCTAATCTCTCTGATTTTATCCTCATGGTCTCTTCGCGAGATATACGTAGGAGGGAGCAAATTACTGCTTGACTCCTCGGTGAAGGTATATTCTCGAAACTTCAACAAAAGCCCGTACCGAGGTACTCGGGAGGACGACGGTTCAATCCCGCGTCCGGCCATCCTGATTTAGGTTTTCCCTGATTTCCCTAAATCATTCCAGGCAAATGCCGGGAAGGTTCCTCTGAAAGGGCATAGCCAACTTCCTTCCCCATCCTTCCCTAATCCGATGAGACCGATGACCACGCTGTCTGGTCTCCTTCCCCAAAAACAACCAACCAACCCAGCTACTGAGCGTCTCTCGTTCAGAGTCTTCCACTGGAGTTTATCTATCATCTCCATAACGCTTTAGCGATTACTATATGATCCTGTAACCAAGTGCGCTGCTCTCCGTAGGATCTTCTCTATCTCTTCTGTCAACCCTATCTGGTACGGATCCCACACTGCTGAGCAGTATTCAAGCAGTGGGCGAACAAGCGTACTGTAACCTACTTCCTTTGTTTTCGAATTGCCTTTCCTCAGGATTCTTCCAATGAATCTTAGTCTGGCATCTACCTTACCAACGATCAACTTTATATTATCATTCCATTTTAAATCACTCTTAATGCGTACTCCCAGATCATTTATGGAATTAACGGCTTCCAGTTGCTGACCTGCTATTTTGTAGCTAATTGATAAGGGATCTATCTTTCTATGTATTCGCAGCACATTACACTTGTCTACATTGAGATTCAATTGCCATTCCTGCACCATGCGTCATTTTGTTGCAGATCCTCCTGCATTTCAGTACAATTTTCCATTGTTACAACCTCTCGATATACCACAGCATCATCCGCAAAAAGCCTTGTAAGTAGGCTGTTTAGGTTTTCTTATTGGTAACGCCACATAGCGCTCTGTATGAAAAATCACTGGCTGTGCTGTGCGCAGTCTGTGGCTAGTTTGCATTGTTGTATGCCATTGTAGTGTCGGGCAGCGGCAGCTGGATGCTAACAGCGTGTAGCGTTGCGCAGTTGGAGGTGAGCCGCCAGCAGTGGTGGACGTAGGTAGAGAGATGGCGGAGTGTTGAAATTTGTAAGTATTGGTGTCATGAACTGATGTATACTTTATGACTATAAAGGTAAATACATTGTTTGTTCTCTATTAAAATCTTTCATTTGCTAACTGTGCCTATCAGTAGTTAGTGACTTCCGTAGTTTGAATCTTTTAGTTAGCTGGCAGTAGTGGCGCTCGCTGTATTGCAGTAGTTCGACTAACGAAGATTTTTGTGAGGTAAGTGATTTGTGAAACATATAGGTTAATGTTAGTCAGGGCCATTCTCTTATAGGGATTATTGAAAGTCAGATTGCCTTGCGCTAAAAACTATTGTGTGTCAGTTTAAGCACAGTCGTGTATAAATTTTACAAAGGGGACGTTTCATATGTCGACCCTTAGCCGAGGATACCTCACTGGAATCTTCTGATTTTTTCTTGTAGTTTGTGTAATTAGTGTAGCTTTTGTTTATTGCTAGGGCGTAATCATAGAGAGAATTTCCTTTGTAGTTGCAGTCTTTCATTTTTGTACAGTAAAACAGTTTTGGCATGCATGTAGTTTTGCGCGAAGTATATCGCAGCTGCGCTTGCAATTAACTAGTTATTATTTTGAGTTCTATGTTAATGTGTTTTCTTATTTTCCTCTTCAAATTGTGCTTTTCTGTGTTGTCGTGTGAAATATTGTGACTATAATGGCGTGTGAAGAACGTAATACTAGGCTCCAAAGTAAACTGAGAAATGACAATGAAGACGAAAGCAGTGTGTTAGCGCCACCATGTAATGAATTAACTAATGTTCAAAGTAGTAATTTGGTAATTCTACATAGGGAAATAGAGCGGGCTGCAAACAATGGTGTAGACAGTGAAACAATTAGTGAACAGGGAAGCATTATCGATCGATCAGTTGGCAACAGCTCGCCTCAGGATTCCGAAATGACAGGACACATTCTAGCAAATACTGTAGATTCAGGTTTTGTGTCCTCACCGGTTTCTCAAATAAATCAAGACACATTTTCTGTTTTTCAAACTGCGAATATTGCCGGTTCAAATCCATTGCCGAATAGCACTAAGGAACATGTTTCAGACACCAGTGCACTGTTATTACCATTAATGCAACAAATGGGACAAAAGCTTCAAAAGTTAGACACAATGGAACAAAATCAGAGACAAACACAACAAAAGCTTCAAAAGTTAGACAGAATGGAACAAAATCAGAGACAAACACAGCAACAGTTGGACACAATGGAACATAATCTTCAAAAGTTAGACACAATGGAACAAAATCTTCGGAAGTTAGACACCACACTTGAACAAACACGTGAAGATTTAACTACTGAGTTACATAACATTGAATCGAAATGTCAAAAAATCTGTAATGACGTAAAAACACAAATTTGTGAGCATTTTCAACCTATTTTTTCGAGGCATGAAAACGCATTACAGAATCACGAAGCAGCCATAAAAGAATTGCAAACTGTTCTTCGTGAAAATCACGACACCTTGCAAGCTAAAATGGACTCAGTTGCATCCACCGATTCGGTTACGCAACTTGCAAGAACTCAGGAAAACTTAAAGGACACAGTAAATTCGATTTCAACACAAATGGACACTCTGAAACTTTGTTCAGAAAAACACACTGAGGAAATGTGTTCACTATCGGAGAAAGTAGCCGAACTTTCGGATCAGTTCACTAATTTATCTACGAAGGTAGATGATAATCTGAATGACACAAAACCGGTAGTCTTTAATGACACAGAAGAGTGCAAACAAATTAGGAAATTCAAACAAAGTCTGAATCAAATTAGTGCGCAACACCAAAGAGAAATCCGGGAAGTACAAGATCAGCTGACACAGGTAATACAACAATTACGTATTGCAGAGGACACTCGCGCTCCAATACGGGAAGAGGGACATAGAAATACGGAACAGCCACAAAATAATAACACAGGGCACTTCGGAAATTATGAAAGAAATTGGCAAGGTACACCGAATTTTGAGATGGAACCGCCGAAACGACGTAACAATGACCGACATGCGACTCGCCGACATGATGATTTTGACTATAAGCTGTTCATTACTACACGTAAATTCAAAACATTTAAGAATTCTGGCAACGACATTCATCCACAAGCGTGGCTTCATCAATTCTCTCATTGTTTTCCTCCCAACTGGTCATTAGAACACAGATTAGAATTTATGTGTGGCTACTTGAAGAATAAACCACTTGTAAGAATGCGATCGGTCATTCATGATTGTCACAGTAAAGGAGAATTTTATCATGCTTTCCTCTCAGCATATTGGTCTCAAGCTACACAAGACCAAGTAAAACATAGCATAATGATGATGAAACACTTTGAACAATCTGAATATTCCAGTCTTGTCAAGTATTTTGAAGACATGTTGCATAAGAACCAATATCTTTCAAACCCATATAGCCCTTCAGAACTCATCCACATTTGCATAATGAAATTGCCTGAACATTTAAGGAATATTATTTTGGCAGGGCGTTGCAAAGACGACATTGAAGCTTTTCAGGGACTGTTACAAGAATTGGAAATTGTCACTGAAAATCGCGGAACGCGAAAACAGGGACACTACAATTACAGGTCACATCCGTCACAATTCCGCGATGACAGAAATAATAACTGGACACGACAAGGTTATTCTTACAACGCAAACCGTGAACAAAACAGACACCACCTATATGACAACCATTTTCAGAGTAATAGTTACAGAGAAAGATCGCATATCTGTAGTAATGAATATAACAGAGACAATAATAGAAACAGACAATATGGCAACCAGAACTATTATTATCAGGGGAGGCAGAATAATTTCAGACGCAAGGGTCCACCGCGCAGTGATAATTCAGGGAGAAATTCTCCACCACTTAACCGACAAACAAACTACAGTAACTACCGACATGACGACAGACGATATAATCATAACGACCGCCCGGAATTTCATCAGAACTGGCGGGATTCAAACAGAGCTGGGCCCTCTCGGCAAGGTGAATTTGTGGATGTTAGGTCTCCTAATCCCAATAACAGCGCGCGCCAACAAAGGGACAGACAATGACTCGCACCGCAGGCAGTCGCGTGCGCCGGCTGGCTCAGAGAAAAATAACATAGACGCTAACCTTGAGAAAAAAATTTTAGCATTCCTTACCGACGTATACCACATGATAGTTGCGTTGAAGTTGAAACTCTGCGTACTTGGAAAAGTAAAGGTTTACACCACATTTCACAAGCAAAACCGTTTATTGAAAGATAATCTTTTAACTTTGTCTTTGCCATAAAATTTTTCACTTCACGCTACTAGTACAATTTGTCAGACTTAGAATCTGTTAACATGCAACCAAGTTTGAAGTTCAATATCCAGTCAAGAACCAAGAAAACTTATTTAAACAGAAATTACGAATGCATTGTTATAGTGAACAGACGACACAGTGTTGTTATTTGTACATTCTTGCTTGTTAGTTGCACGATTACGTAACGACTATAAGGCTTACATACTTAGAACATACACTGTTTATGAGATTTTAATGCAACATTTTGGTTTACTTGAAAATACATTATTTATTTGAAGTACGTTCGCTGAGATTAAAGATGACTTAGCATTTGGTTTCTCTGATAGCTACACGATTATATCACGACGCCACTAATATGTGACACGATTTACATTGTTGTTTTTGAGGTGTTTCTGTTTTATATCTGCACAGTTTTTCTGAATTTTTCTGGAAAGTAAAACATGTTTTTGTAGTAACTTTTGTGGTATAGCTACAAGAAGACAGTCTTTTCCGTAGCACAACAATACGTTACAGCACAGTACTTTCTTCATCACGGCAATAAGCGTAATAACTAAGATATCTATACCCAAAGTATTTCACTTTTGTTTATCATGAGGTCAGTACACTGACTTCTGCAGAACTTAGCTATCGGAGGACGATAACTACGACACTTCCACAGAGATTATCTTACAACATGACGCACAGTTTAGCGCTACAGTACACATGTTTGAGTGATTAATTTTGTACTTAAAACATTTATTTTTAAAGATATTTGAAATACAATGATACAAAGGTTTTCCGTGATACATTTCATTCCATTGCTGTAACCTGTAACATCTGAGGATATAATTACATTAATCCTCAGGGGGGTACACCCTTACTTTGTGTACCATGTGTTTGGCAAGCACAAGGACCCCTAGCTAATATGGCATTTGCTTATACAACTTTTCACATCGGTACCATATTTCTGTAACACAGAATTACACAGCTATCTGATCATTTAACTACATCAGTGAAAGATGTTTACGTAATTACACAGTTGGATAACTTCAGACTTATGTAATTGTATTTTGTCTGTACTTTTTGAAATGTTCATATTTTTTCAGAACCATTGTGATACTATGAGAGCTTTCAATGATGTGTTTGGTATGGGATCATGATTGTTTAAGTACATTTGAGGCAGATGACACTTTTGACATGAGCAGAGAAAATTTTTAGGTTTTGAAATTATTGGAGGAAGCTACGACGCTTTTGAGATTCGGCTGAGGTTTTATGATGTTATGATGACGATGTGTATTACGCTGTTGTGGTATGTTTATTGTCAATAAGCTGATGCTATATGAGTTATTTGATTATGCTACATATCTGTTATGATGAAATATTGAAGAAGTGACGACGAATAAGGTAAGGAATAATGAGTAGTGGTTAGGCACTCTGGTTTGTGAAAAAGGTGGTTGGAAACCAAGAATCGTACTTTAAGAGTTATGAAATGTGTGTATATGCGTGAATGTATCACTATGCTGGCGAAAATTTTTTGGACGCTATTATATTTAAATGATTTTATTTCTACAGATTTGTAACGCAAATTCTCAACCTGTGAAAATATTTTTATATGAGACCGCCACTGTAGCGGAAACTGGTGTCGTAAATATTTCGATAAGACAGTTAAGTGACCACCTGCACGTAATGCGTCGTGGGCACCCAGCTGCGCTACAACCACCTGACAAAAGAAAGCCAGTGTGTGCCTGTCAGAGACACAGGTGGAAAAAAAGAAAAGAGGCCATTATCATCGCTATTGACATTCCTTTGTAGAAAGCATCGTAAATACGACACCCTCAAACTTGAAAACATGATTACACTGTAGAGTTCTTCATTTATGACATTTACTGAAATGAAATGATGAGAAACATTTTATATCTATTGTCTTTCTAGCTGCGAGATTGCTCATCTTGTTTAATATCCAGTTTCTATCTGCAGTGCAGCATTGGTTAAAATAAAATTTAATAGATGTACTAATATCACTATTTTCTGTCTACAGACCCAGTAAAGAATCTTTTTATGATGTACTTTCTTGGAAAAGAGAGCACAAATAGACATTTCCCTTCACAGGAATTGCAAAAATAATTTTTTTTACGATTTGATAACTTATCTGCTAGTGTATGTTCTTGTGATGCATCACTCTAGTGTTAAGATGTGACATAGGTATTAAACATTTTTACTGTAATATTTTTTCTGCTTCAGCTTTGTCATGTTTAGATATAAGTTATTACAATTATTGCTGCTTGCTATGCTTACTTGCATTTTTTAGTCATTGCTGTTTGTATTAATTGTTTTGTGCTGCTGCATTGCCTCGTCCCTTAGTTTAGCATCTGAGCTCAGTCAGTTTAAGTTAGCTTAAGAGGGGGTAGACTATATAAGAAACTAACTATGATGAATTGGAAGAAAAGCATTGAGAATCTATAAGAAAATGGTTTGGCCAAAAAAGTAGTGTACAGTGGAGAAAAACTATTTTTGAAAGAGGATGTGAGCATAATAC
Source organism: Schistocerca gregaria (assembly GCF_023897955.1). NCBI lineage: Eukaryota > Metazoa > Arthropoda > Insecta > Orthoptera > Acrididae > Schistocerca > Schistocerca gregaria. The sequence continues at coordinate 923,808,484 of NC_064920.1, read as the reverse complement.
AGAAAGCAGGCTTCTATATGACTTTTTGGAAATAATGACGAATGAAGGGAGATCTCCGAGAAGTAAAGAAAGTTTTGTTTGCAAAATACTGCAGTGAAACAAACCCTGTCCTTTCTTTGTGTTATCCCACCATGTGTTTGTGTACCCTTGTGTATTTGTTTTCTTCCTGTCTCTGTGTACTGTTTCATAGAATTTTTCCTCTTATAATATTAAGCTACATTCACTATGATGAGGAATACTGTTATCCTCAAATATAATTTGCATTAATAATTTGTTATTTACTTGGTAAAGATGTTTACACATTATTTATTCTGTTTTGTTCTAATGCTCATCTGTGAAGTTGAGGTTTCAAAAGTTATTCTGATCTATTATGTATGTACTTATGTTATAATTTTTGTAACACTGATGTATTTGCTATTTCGATTCTTTTGTAAAGCCTGTACTACTACAAATGTTATCTGTATTGTTTTGTTCTTTAATGATATATTTTGTACCTTTGTTATTGTATTCTTATGTTATAAAATTGTAATAGACTCCAGTTCATCAAATTAAGTAACTTGTAAATTACATTTCACTGCACACATTTCTGTTGGTCATAGTATATGGACAATATGTGAGAAGTAGGGACTGATAGTGTTTGCACGTGTGTTAATAATTCAGTAAGGGACTGGATAACAGCATTGCTGGTTCTAAGGACATTTCAAAAACAATTTTTGTGAGTGCACAAGTGGCGGTTATGGACTTGTTATATTATCCGCAAGACTCTTCAATGGTGATAGTGCGCCTGCACAGTCAAACAGATGGCTGCTGGCCATCTCTACAAGGACTACAGTGGGTCTACACCTTTGATGACCCACCAATACCATTATTTCTACAAGGACTGCAGTGGGTCTGCACCTCTGGTGGCCCACCAGTAGTAATCTCTACCAGGACTACAGTGGGTCTGCTCTGTGATGACCTACCTACCGATAGTCTTCAACGTCGACTGACTCTGCTGTGGCCCATTACCTGTCTGCATGTCGAGAGTCAGCACTTTCTTTCGTTGGAAGGACAACACTACTTCTTCAAGACTGCTTAGAAATCCACTACTTCTAAGTGCAATTTCTTTTATGGCTCAGACTTTGAAAAAAAACACTGCAATTTTACTGTGATGAACGATCAGGACTGTCTTTATGGACTGTGAGAAAATTTTAGTTTCTGACCAACGTTGTATCAATAAGTGTGTGCATTTGATATCTTTGTTACAGTAATTACGAAAAATTTTATCAAATCATTATTGGCCACTGCCCAAAACAATTTGTAAAAATGTTTTGTGGGGAGCATGGGGGCTATGTAAGTAGGCTGTTTAGGTTTTCTTATTGGTAACGCCACATAGCGCTCTGTATGAAAAATCACTGGCTGTGCTGTGCGCAGTCTGTGGCTAGTTTGCATTGTTGTATGCCATTGAAGTGTCGGGCAGCGGCAGCTGGATGCTAACAGCGCGTAGCGTTGCGCAGTTGGAAGTGAGACACCAGCAGTGGTGGACGTGGGTAGAGTGATGGCGGAGTTTAAAAATTTGTAAGAATTGGTGTCATGAACTGATATATATATTATGACTATAAAGGTAAATACATTGTTTGTTCTCTATTAAAATCTTGAACTGATATATATATATATATATATATATATATATATATATATATATATATATATTATGACTATAAAGGTAAATACATTGTTTGTTATCTATTAAAATCTTTCATTTGCTAACTGTGCCTATCAGTAGTTAGTGACTTCTGTAGTTTGAATCTTTTAGTTAGCTGCCAGTAGTGGCGCTCGCTGTATTGCAGTAGTTCAAGTAAGGAAGATTTTTGTGAGATAAGTGATTTGTGAAACATAAAGGTTAATGTTAGTCAGGGCCATTCTCTTATAGGGATTATTGAAAGTCAGATTGCGTTGTGCTAAAGCTATTGTGTGTCAGTTTAAGCACAGTCGTGTATAAATTTTACAAAGGGGACGTTTCAGCCTCAGTGAACTTCTGATGTCATCCACAAGGTCATTTATGTATATTGTGAATTGCAACGGCCCTACGACACTCCTCTGCCGCACACCTGAAATCACTCTTACTTCGGAAGACTTCTCTCCATTGAGAATGACATGATGCTTACCAGAGCCAACGTCTTGCTGCGTCAGTAACCTCCCATCATCCATATACTGGTTCCTACGGGACGCATCCTTCATTGGACCAAACAGATGGGAGTCTAAAGGTTCGATTAGTTGTGTTGAAGGATGGATGAGGAAGCACTGCCTGAGAAGTAAATTTGAATTTTTTCCCGGCGAATTGAGTATTTAAACACGTTTCAGGCTTGCAGCCGGTCGTTGTTTAATTCACTGCACGATATCTCGACTGGATAACGGCAAGCCGAATATGGATCACTCGAAGATTACTGGCAGGTGCCCAGCCGAAGTATCGTGCAATGAATTAAACGACGACCGGCTGGAAGCCCGAAATTTGTGTCAACAATCTAATGAAATTTTGTGAACTCCTTCTTGGGTGCGCAGACTTATCAAACGTCCGTTTGAGCTGTGAGATGTTTGTTTGTGATCTGTCCATCACCTCGAATGACGGAGTCCTCACGTTAGAACATTGCAGGATTTACATGTGTGCAGCCGGTCGGCACTCAGCTGATTCGACTCAGTTGCGCCACAGACGCCTTACCCAACGACTCACCATGCTTTTGTTCATTTCGAGGTCTCCGTTGACATTCTGCAAGAGCCTATGAACATCTACGATGCGTTGGTTGCGCCCCAAAAGGAAGTTAATGGCAGCTCTCTGGTTACAACGCACCTTCTTAACATATACCATTTTAAAGTCTATATATACCGTTGCCATCAATCGGAAGACCATGAAACTACAGAGGCTGAATATTCCAAAATATCCCAGAAAAAATATCGCATTTTTTTCAACCAAAATTGGTGGCGCCGAAAAAAAAAGTACGCCCCTCGTACAATTGCAGTGTGCATTGTGTACACTTTGTAAATAGCATTTCGCTCCGTAATTTTAGTAGTTCCGGCCTTCACAATTTAAATAGATTCATTCCAGTCGTCACTGCCAAAAGCTTACTGTAAATGTATGAAAGCTATATACGTAGATTTGTCTTTCTTCTGTAAGTCTTGTTTTAATTCTATTGTAATTCGTTTTCAGGTAATTTCCATTTCTCTTTCTAAACTTTGAGAACACCTGCGAAAAACAATAAATTCAGATGTTCTCTTTGATTGTATAAGAAAAATTTAACTTCAGTCTAGAAACCTAGAGCGAATGTTTAAACTGCGAGATAGGTTTCACTCATACGAAATTAATTTCAAACGAGACGAGAAGGAGCAAATTTTTAAACGACTGCACATATCGTAAGATGAGGCCAGTTCACATCGTGGTGGAATAGCTTGGGAGAGCGGGAAACGGAGTGCGGAATTTCTTCCAAGCTTAACTCGAACGGCCACTTTTCAGCGAGGAAGCCAGGTTTACGGTCGACGTAAGAAAACGAGAATTGCGCTGGCAGCTTCCCAGCCCACGTTCATAAATTTACAGATTACCCAAGAAGAAAGAAACTGGAGTGCACAGGATTGTTCAAGAAAAAAGGAAGCAGCTAAGATAAACTACAAGCAATTACACATCGTTCAAAGCTGCTTCCCGCTACTTTCTCTCACGTTAACATGGGGGCCATTGGCATCCGGCACAATCGTTTCCATTGTGTTTTATACTCAGACACAACTACGACTCTCTAAATAATGAAAAAGATGTCAACAAACTGAATACTTCACTGTATGAAATAATCCGGATTTTATGACTATTCTAAGTGGTTTCGTTAAGAATGAAGTGTATACTATTGAATACTAGCGTCTGTTGCCGGTTCTTTTCGTAACACGGCAGGAGCGTCTCTGAACCGATGTCAAGACTTGATGATCGAAGCCTGGTGTGCCCCATTGGTGATTTTGTCATACCTCGGGTAGTTGCGATGAATACGGGGATTAAAACAGAGATGCCCTCCTACAATATATCCCATCACTAAGCGTTTTAGTCTCCATGCACATAAAAAGACGAAACAACAGCAACACGTAGAGGCAATGTCTAAATAATTTCACTACCCTTAGCGGTACCTCCGAGTCCGCCAGTCAAGCATTGTTGAATTTATTTGTAAAATAATATACCATTCAGTGTTCGAAATGGATTTCAGCTATGAGGTCCATTGGCGCCGATACAATTAATATCCTCTGTGGAAACGTTAAGCCGCGTCACTTGTCGAATAAGAGAACTGGAGATAGTGGGATCAGGCACAATCATGGCAGTTGCTGATGATACTGTGGTGTTTGTCCTCACCCTAGAACAAGTCTGCGCTGCGATCTCCCGATTTCTCCTCCATGCGAAGGAAATTGTGCTGATGGTGAACGATGATAAAACAAAATATCTTCTTGTATCAGGTCCTTAGTGTCTCCTTCATTATACTGTTGTCGACGAGCGTACCTTTGAATGAGTTCAAGAATTGAAGCAACTGGGATCCAAACTGACTAATAGTAGTGAAGTGAAGGAAAAGGTCCACCATGGAATAATAAATGCCACTCACATATTCCTTGGCCTTAAGAGGAAGGTACTTCGAAAGATCTACAACACCATGGACGATAAACGGGAACAAACAACGCAAGAACAACTGTATCAGTGGTTTGGCAATACACACATAGCCCGAATATTACGGCAAAAGGGGCTACAGTGGTTAAGTCACATCCTTGGCCCTGATGGTTCCCTCTCTGACAGAGTGCTGCTTTCTGAACCTGCTGAAAAGCGCACAAGGGGACGTCCATATACGCGATAGGAAGATCGAGTAGTAATCATACTTAAACAGGTGGAACCGATTGCGGTGGAGGATGAAGCTAACGATCGCCAACAATGAGCTCTCAACCGCAGTAGATACCTCCCCCGTTGTGAATGACTAACTTCCCTTTACTAATGTGCTTATTGTAATGCGTTTCTTCATTTTTTATAGTAAGCATTTTTTAAATTTTCCTTATGTATTTCGATTTTGTCATCTGTTAACGTAATAAATGATGTTTAATACAGTTGGACAAAATATGTGAGCAATTTGCAGAATAAAGCGGGAAAAGACGAGCAAGAACTGTAATGATTGTACGATGGAATAGTGTACAGGGAGAGAGCAGAAGAGCTGGAGTCTACAGACAGGGAAAGCCCAATGAAAGGGAAGAAAAGCAGATACCCTTCTGTAAAGCACTTCTCCTCTGCAGATCTAATACGAAGATTATATGCGTGTAAGACTGCAGTACATGTTGCTAGATACCATATAAACTTTACCACTATGAACCACAGATTTCAGAATGCTATTAACATGGCATAAACCAGTCAAGGAGCACACCCAGATATAGAGCATAATTTACTCGTTGCAAATATTACTACAAGATCAAAAAATACGAAGGAAAGGACACAGATAAAGATATTGAATGTTGGGAAACTGAAGAAAGAAAATTTTGAGAAAGATAACAGTCAAAACAAATTGGAATATACAGGGTGTTACAAAAAGGTACGGCCAAACTTTCAAGAAACATTCCTCACACAAATAAAGAAAAGATGTTATGTGGACATGTGTCCAGAAACGCTTAATTTCCATGTTAGAGCTCATTTTAGTTTCGTCAGTATGTAGTGTACTTCCTCGATTCACCGCCAGTTCGCCCAATTGAAGGAAGGTAATGTTGACTTCGGTGCTTGTGTTGACATGCGACTCATTGCTCTACAGTACTAGCATCAAACACATCAGTACGTAGCACCAACAGGTTAGTGTTCATTATGAACGTGGTTTCGCAGTCAGTGCAATGTTTACAAATGCGGAGTTGGCAGATGCCAGAACTGAGGTGTCCCGACAGGAAGACGTTCGAAGCAACTGATCGGCGTCCTAGGGAGCACGTAACATCCCAGCCTATGACTCGCGACTGGGGAAGACCTAGTATGACGTGAACACCTGCAATGGACGAGGCAATTCTTCCTTGCAGTTGACGATAACCATAATGTCAGCATCAGATATGTTGCTGCTGTACAAGGTAACGTTGACCACGTCGCTGTGTGGAGAGTGCTACCTGAGAACCAGTGGTTTCCGTACCATGTACAGCGTGTGCAGGCACTATCAGCAGCTGATTGGCCTCCACGGGTACACTTCTGCGATTGGTTCATCCAAAAATGTGTCAATCCTCATTTCAGTGCAAATGTTCTCTTTACGAATGAGGCTTCATTCCAACGTGATCAAATTGTAAATTTTCACAATCAACATGTGTGGGCTGACGAGAATGTGCACGCAATTGTGCAATCACGTCATAAGCACAGATTTTCTGTGAACGTTTTGGCAGGCAATGTTGGTGATGTCATGATTGTGCCCCATGTTCTTCCACCTACTCTCAGTGGAGAACGTTATCATGATTTCATACGGGATACCCTACCTGTGCTGCTAGAACATGTGCTTTTATAAGTACGACACAACATGTGGTTCGTGCACGATGGAGCTCCTGCTCATTTCAGTCGAAGTGATCGTACGCTTCTCAACAACAGATTCGGTGACCGATGGATTGGTAGAGTCGGATCAATTCCATGACCTCCACGCTCTCCTGACCTCAACCCTCTTGACTTTCATGTATGGGGGCATTTGGAAGCTCTTGTCTACGCAACCCCGGTACCAAATGTAGAGACTCCTCGTGCTCGTATTGTGGACGGCTGTTTAACAATGCGCCATTCTCCAGGGCTGCATCAGCGCATCAGGGATTCCATGCGACAGAGGGTGGATGCATGTATCCTTGCTAACAGAGGACATTTAGAACATTTCCTGTAACTAAGTGTTTGAAGTCACGATGGTACGTTCTGTTGCTGTGTGTTTCCATTCCATGAGAAATGTAATTTGAAGAGAAGTAATAAAATGAGCTCTAACATGGAAAGTGAGCATTTCCGGACACATGCCCACATAACATATTTTCTTGCTTTGTGTGAGGAATGTTTCCTGAAAGTTTGGCCGTACCTTTTTGTAACACCCTGTATATGGCGAAGCGCAGAAGTCTCCACAAAGTGAAATACTATTTGTAGTACAACGTTGATAAAATTATAAATATAGACTTAAGACCTGAAAAGGAGAAGGAATATGGAAGAGTGTATAACAGGAAGTATGACTGATCAAATGAATGAAAGAAAGAAATTTTATCAGTCATTTTACATAGATCATAACGAGTGATAAGTGGCGCCCTTGGCGCCAGTCGCTACTCTGTATTCATTCAAGATCTCTGCGATCGGCTGTGTATCGTGTGACCTCAGTTTCCTCTTTGGTCGATTTCGGCTATTTAAGCGTACGAAGCTGTGGGGAGAGGGCTGGTTTTGGTCGGTTGGTTGGCGCTCCGGTGTGTTGTCTTGCTGTCGTCGGTCGCTCTTTGCGCATGCTCTGCCTCTTTCTGTCACGTGGGCAGTGGGGCTGCGCACGGAGACGTTCGTGCGGTCGGCGAGTGTGTGAGGGCTGATGGCCTCGTCTGTGCTGCTAAACGATGTGAACATGTGAATGTGGCTTTGAAATGTATAAGCCTGCCACAGGATACACTACGATGGGAATTATTCGGGTTCTAGAAGTCCTGCTGTATTTACGTGTATTGAGTTTCATACTGCTTGCAGTTAACGGTGCTTCCAATGTTTGGACGCATATGTTGTGTGTTTCGTATTGAGCACGGGTGCACAATTTATTGAACAGTGGTTACCTGTGTGAATGTGGTTGGCCTGTTTTGGAAGCAATTGAGATACGGGTAAGGAGTGTACATCTAAGTGACTGAACACTCCGTAATAATCACAGATTCGATTTTCTGGCTGTCTGATTGCATTTAGGTAATGTGTTCGGAGGTAAACAAGCAGGGGCTCAGTGATGGAAAAATTTATTGTGTGCCGGAGTCCTGTCGTAATGTAATTATTGAGTGTGCGTTTATGGAACACATATAACACAGTCAATTAGCTCTGGGGTTATAAGTTACGAGTGCCTGATTTGGCACTATGATCAGATAAATCACTTGCTGCTTGCAAGAACCCCTCGCTTCTAAACTGATACTGTTATTACTCAGTTTAGCCGCGAGTCCGTAGAAGGTGGTATAATTATGTGACGTACAGTATAACTGGTCAGCATTTCCACCCGGAAATGCGAGTGTGAGTCGGACCTTGCTTGATCCGCCTTGGTGGGTCGTGTCATCGGATTTCCTCCTACCTGTGCGCGGTGCCAAAAAATGGTTCAAATGGCTCTGAGCACTATGGGACTTAACATCTGAGGTCGTCAGTCCCCTAGAACATAGAACTACTTAAACCTAACTCACCTAAAGACATCACACACATCCATGCCCGAGGCAGAATTCGAACCTGCGACCGTAGCGGCCGCGCGGCTTCATACTGTAGCGCCTAGAACCACTCGGCCACCACGGCTGGCTGCGCGGTGCAGTCTTGTAAATGTCGTCCCATGCAGATTCTTCATTGGCGCATTGGTTGTCTCTGTTGGTGGAAGCTAATTATCTGAAATTCCTGTCGATCAACTTTGGGGTATCTATTTACTCGAAATTAACATTTAGAATGCCGTAATATCACTTTTATTCCTTTTAGATCAATAATGAAACACTCATGTCACAAACTACTCGTAACCGAGAGCAAGGCTACCATCCAACAAGACAGGAAGAGCTCTTAATGCCGACTGCCGACTCTGGCGCGTAGTCCGTATCTCTTGCTAGTTTCGTCACAGTTCGTGGATATCCGATCACGTTCGTACTTACTAAGATACGCATTTTTTAATGAACGGGTGTGAATTTTAACGAGGCAAAATTATAATAAATAGTTTTAAACATCCAGAGGCTCCTCCTAGTATTCATGTTGTCATACATGACTTTAATTATTAAATATAAATAAACAAAATCGCTGACTTTGGCGGCAAGATGGCGGTACTTCCCGTTACGTATATTTCCCAGGCTGACGCTTATTGCTACCGTCCAGCGCCGAGCCCCACAACACTACACGCGACATATGGTCGCTTCGTCACCTAGCCAGACATCGTGGGAAATGCTCTCCGACTCATGGCCGGCTACGGACTACAGAACTTCTAAACTATCGTGAATACATCAATAAGAGACGGTAATGTATTAAAACTGGTAAAAATGCCTTCCTCACGTAGGAGGCACCTTTCACGCTCTGGTAGTAATAAGCCTGTCTGCACATATAATGAATGCCGAAGTAGTGCAGATATTTAAATAGCTTGTGAGTCCTTTGTGGCCATATTCCTGTTTTAAAATTTTTCTAATGTTTTAAGGATTGTGTTACTGTGGATACTGCCCAGTTTCAGTGTGATTCTATGCTCAGGTTTCAGTGGTATAATCAGCAGTGCGCGTCTTCCGTTCTAGCTGGCCGTTTCACTGGGGGATGACGTCTTCGCGGCGCGCAGTTTGAATTGTAACCGATAGCGCGCTCGCTGTGTTTATCCGTAGATTCCAGTTCTTCGGCAAATATAAGTTGAGTATTTTATTATTTGTTCTAAAGGACGCAGAGGCGTTCGCCTTTCATCATTCACTGTTCCTATCAGCTTTCATTCATGCTCGATCCTAGTTTGCGCGGACCTCTGATGTGCTATTACTTGTCACTGAAATTTTATAATACCTGAAAGATGCCTCTCATTGTAGTGAGTTTTTGGTTTCTTATACAGAAAGAGAAATTGTGAGTGGTTTCTGCTGTATCTTAAAAGGTGTCCTGCTTCTCCGGGAGTTTTTCTCAGTAAACCATTTATTGTTTGCATGTTTCTTAAGATTTATGTAAAGAGGGTTTTGAAATTATTTATTGTTTGGGTTGGGCTTTCACGCCCGTAGACATTCTGTGGCAGTTTCGTATATTATTGTGGGGTAACAGCAGGTTATTGTGGTCATGCAATTGTTAATGAAAATTGTTGGAACTTACAAGCCAGAGTTTTTGTTTGATTTGTATTTATTGCGCCAAGTCACATATTAACATTACTATACTTTAATATACGCTGTCGAAGATTGGAAAAGGTATTTTAATTCTTAATTTCAATATTCGATAGTGGCGCAATCGTTTGTATGGAAAGTACAGGAGCTTTATGATGACGTGGCGCTGGAAGTGGTGAACTGGGGTAAGCCGCGACACATTCGCTCATCTCTGTACCTGTTACAAGGACACAGCGCTTGTTGCGCCTGATGACGGTACTACGGTATGTCATTGCCATCTAGTCTCCTCATATATTACCCCTGATGTGATCGTATTGTGATGACATTTTTAACAGGACGAGGTACGTGCCCATATGACAAGTATCTCAATGAGCTGTTGGTGCGATGTTGAGGTACTTCCACGGCCAACAGGAGCCCCAGGAGTTTCTCCGATTAGACATGTATGCGACCTGTCGGGACGTCTCAATTCCGATCCAGCGCCCGTATCCAGGATATCATGGACCAATTACAGAAGTTCTTTTCTCAAGAGTGGATACAACGGCTTTAAGACACCCTTCCCAAAAGAATCAGAGCATGTATTGAGGGTAGACGGGATACAGATTAAAGGGGTTCACTTTCCCAAGTACACCTGCTTGTGTGGCCGTGCGGTTCTAGGCACTTCATTATGGAACCACGCGACCGCTCCGGTCGCAGGTTCGAATCCTGCCTCTGGCATGGATGTGTGTGATGTCCTTAGGCTAGTTAGGTTCAAGCAGTTTTCAGTTCTAGGGGACTGATGACCTCAGATGTTAAATCCCATTGTGCCCAGAGCCATTTTTTTTACCGAGTTCTTTGTGAATTTGAATCAATTTTTTATTCACTACAGTAACATCATATATCCTCTCAATCAGTCGCGTTGCATTTAGTGTCCTCCTCCCATTCTGGGTGCGTCGCTGTATTTGTCATGCACTTTATATGTGCCTTGCAGCCGTGGATACACCGGTTCCCGTCAGATCACCGAAGTTAAGCGCTGTCTGGCATGACCGGCACTTGGATGGGTGACCATCCGGGCCGCCATGTGCTGTTGCCATTTTTTCGGGATGCACTCAACCTCGTGATACCAACTGAAGAGCTACTCGACCGAATAGTGGCGGCTCCGGTCAAAGAAAGCCATCATAACGACCGGGAGAGCGGTGTGCTGACCACACACCCCTCTTATCCGCATCCTCAGCTGAGGATGATACGGCGGCCGGAATGTCCCGATGGGCCACTTGTGGCCTGATGACGGAGTGCTTTTAAATACGCCGAGCAGTGATCTGATGAATGGGAAATCTTTTCCTTGGTTCAATAGCAGCCGTAGAATGTTGTTACGAGATAAAAGGTCGGTTTAAAGGAAGCCAAAGCCGTATTAAATCGTAAAATTTGAAAGAAATCAAAAACAGCGCGATGAGAGTGAGCTAGAAACGTTTAATTAAAGATAACGTAAATATTTGCTTACTGATAAGGCGCCCAGTAGCCATACTGGCAGCGAATCGGCAAGTGACGCAAATAAAGCTAAAATCGTTACACTGCGATAGACTGGAATCTAGTTCTCACATTTAGTTATCGCATGACGTCGAAACGACAGACTGAAAGAGAAAATTCAAATCGCTCAGCAGAGGGAAGATAAAGGAATTGGTACGATTCTGTACAGGATTTGCGAAAGATATTGCTCCTTTCCTAGAAGCATTTTATTGTGGCTTATTGGAGCAACTAACCTTTCCATCTGATTCGAAAAAGAAAAGCGTTTGTCACATTTTCTAAAAGTGCCATCGAAAACATGGGTATAGCTTGAGGAGTCCATATGTTACATCTGTCTGCTCTAAAAGTATATAACACGTTCTAACATTGCTTATTGTGAACATAGAGGAGAATAAATATCTTCTCTCCAGAGATCGACAGCCACGTGCAAACACAAATCTTGAGAAATAATTCGATCTCTTTGCTTCTTGAGACCGAGAGGGCAATACATAATGGCGTCTGGGTTGATTCCGTGTTCCTCCCCTAGAAGATTGAAGCAAATATATCATTTACTCCCATATGGTTGTAACGACTCCATTTCTTAAAATTAGACACAGAAGGAAATTAAATATTATTGAGTCCCGAGCTCTTAAGTGGAGTAAAAATTGAAAAATGGTTCAAATGGCTCTGAGCACTATGGGACTCAACTGCTGTGGTCATCAGTCCCCTAGAACTTAGAACTACTTAAACCTAACTAACCTAAGGACATCACACACATCCATGCCCGAGGCAGAATTCGAACCTGCAACCGTAGCAGTCGCACGGTTCCGGACTGCGCGCCTAGAACCGCGAGACCACCGCAGCCGGCTAAAAATTGAAGCTTTAGCAGTTTGAGTCAGTTGGTATACGGGAATGAGGGACCTAAAACGAAAGTCACATGAAAAAATTTGAATTATTTATAGAAAAAATCTTAAGTGTGCTCTTATATTTGATTGTTTTTAAAAGTTTCAAGAATCCGAGTGTCGTTAACGAAAACGGTCGGACGAAGAATGTATAAACGAAGAGCAAATGTTTTTCGCGGCTTCATGCAGGGCTATTTTAAAGAGAGAGAGAGAAAAAAAAGAACTTGTAAGCTGCGCTAAATTACCGAAAGTGAAATATGAGTACTTTCATATTTCATATAACCTCACTGTGTAAAATAAACAGTTGATCACTGGACATAAAACACAATATATACATCCAATAATATTACAGGCACTGCATGCACGTCGTACAACGAACTTCCTTTCCTGTCTTCAAAAAATATTAATAATAACAGCAAAGGCCGTGGCTCCATCGTCTATCAGTCGGTCCAGAATGAATACTGTGCAACGACTGTTAAAATGTCCTATTTCGTCTCGCTCTTTACAAAACGTCACCAATCGTGGATGTCGTGGATGCTGCTCACAGCACATTAGCCTCAGTTTTGCCGGAAACTGTACTACTCCCCCCCCTCCCCGGGTGGCGGATCATATGTTCTTAGCAGTGAACAAGAAACCATTTCCTAAGATTATTAATAAAAGCGATGTTTCAAATGTAATGCCTTTCTTCCATCACTCATTTAGGTTGATTTTCATTATCCTTCCATTAGATTTGAAATTAGTACCTTACTAGAGAATTAGAAAACTTATGTGACTGTAGGACTGTTACATGGTCCTCAGAGAACGAAATCGAGTAACGAATCCGAGGAATTGTAACTTCCAAAGAAACTTGCCGACAGCTATTTTTCCCACTCACCATTCGAGGAAAGGAATGTATTAGGTGATGAGTGCTATCACATTTACTTTCCACCACAGACCTTGAGGTAAGTATAGATTTAAATATTTAAAGTTAATTATCCCAGCCACATGTATCTAGCATAAAATCTCCTCACAATCGTCGTCCTCTGATACTGATTTTATCTAACATGACAGAGCTCACATCTTAACTACGGACTATCGCCCTCAGGCACAAACACGGAAGGATAGGCCTGATCTCGCGCTAAGAGGATGCCCGTCACATATTCAGTTACAAACAGCAGATCATTCTTCTTGTTATTGTTGTTCTCGTCAGTTCGACGACTTGTTTGATGCAGCTCTCCATGCTATTTTATTCTAGTAAAACTCTTCCTATTTGCATTTGAACCTGCTTATTACAGTCAAACTCTGGTCTCCCTGAACAGTTAACCAGTCTTCCTCCCCGCAACTTGCTCTAGCAAACTGACATTTCCTTGAGACTATCAACTTTCACTTCTTTTAGTGTTGTTAGATTCAGGGCCAGCTCCTTAGTAATCTGATATACCAATCTAATCTTCAGCAATATACTCTTGGACTCTATTTATTAAACATACATTCGGACTCCATTTATTAAACATACATTATACTATCTTATGTATACTGCCTGGATAGGCGGCGCGTGGTTCTGCTCCTGTGACCTGCTTTTGCAAAATAGGCCGAGAGTGAAGGACGCGAGTAGGATCACGAAAAGGTGAAGTACTTTCGTACTGCGTAAAGGTTAAAGCTCTTTTACTAGTGTATGAACATATACAAATTATAGTATTACTTAACTTTGCGTACTGATGAGCGCGTAGGTGCGAAGCCGTTCATGTGTCAAAGCTAACAGTTACTAGTGGTTGGACAAACTATCATTGAAGTAACAAAGGCGAAGTCCGTCATAGCTAGCCCCCTATGAAGTAGAAGCTAAGTTGCTTGGTCGTCTGCTCTTGATCAAAAGCGCTGAGTCTGGAGCGGCGCTCGTGGAGCTTCACAGCACCGGCCAGAGGGCGCTGTCGTCGGTATCGGCGTCGTGGCGCCATCCTAAGAACTTCTCCCTATGTCGTGGCATCGTAGCTATTGATACCTTACTTTCTTTTTATCTGTATTGTTTACCGTTCTAGATTCACTTCCACACAAGGCTACAATCCAAACATTTTCTGAAAATATTTCATAACACATAATGTTATATGATAGAAAAATAAAAGTTTGGCGTTGAGCCTTTGATCGTTATTCTTATATCATCTGTAGAAACATACATTTCTCCAAAAGAAAAAGTATCTCGCTATGCAATTTTCCTATTTTGTATTATCTCTATCTTCGGCTCGATATCTGTTTTGCTGCCAAAATAGCAATAAGATAACCTTTTGTTCCTTGTATTTTATTCCTTCCTAGAACTTCCAGAATTTTAAAGCGTGTCTTCCAGTCAACATTGCCCAAAGCTCACCCTGAATCTTCAGTTACCGTAAATTTAGTTTTGATGTATTTTCATCGATTTTCCTAGGTAAACGGTAGGGTCAGATATAACTAGTGTGTTCCAATACTTTTTGTAACCTAAAGCGATCTTCCCCAAGGTTGTTTTCCATTCTCCTCTAAATAATTCATGCAAAATAAATTTGTTTAATGTTTCGAAGCCCAATTAGCTGATTATGCAGACAGTTATCCATGAAAATCGCTGTGTAGATTCCTGCCCTTTTCAGGAACCACTGTTAGTTATCTCCACAGGCCTCCTGCAATGTGGTTGCAAATACAAAACAGGTATCTGTGTCCGTCCTTGACATACAAAACTAGACGTCTCATAAAAAAGAAGAAAAACAGTATAAGGAGAGAACTGTATACTAGGACAGACAAAAATACCATTTTTCTAAGTATACTCTTATTTTCTTCTATAGTTTCTTTCTGATGTTTGTTGTAGGCGTCCTTACATTAATACAGATGATACAGTAACAGGGTTCAGCTTTATCGCGATGCCTATCGTTGTGATAACAACGTTTCTCAATGATAAGCTTATTTTGCTCTGACATAATTTGAGATGGCACTTTCTTAGAATAGTACAGATGATATTTCTTTCAGTAACAGGGTTCGGCTTTATCGCGATGCCTACGATTGTCATAATAACGCTTCTCAATGATAAGCTTATTTTGCTCTCACGTCACTTGAGATGGCACTGTGATAGGAAAGGCACTGGACTCATACAGGGGAGGTCGATTGTTCAGATCCCAGTAGTAGTGCTTTCTATGGTTCCCTAAATCCATTAAGGTAAATGTCTGGATGTTTCCTTTGAAAAGATATAGTCGATTTCCGTCATCATCCCTGCCCAACCCTAGCCTGTATCAGTCGTAATGATTTCGTCGTCGACATCACGTTGAACTCCTATCTTTTATTCAGGTACATTAAGGTAAATGTCTGGATGTTTCCTTTGAAAAGATATAGTCGATTTCCGTCATCATCCCTGCCCAACCCTAACCTGTATCAGTCGTAATGATTTCGTCGTCGACATCACGTTGAACTCCTACCTTTTATTCAGGTACATATTTTATCACTGTACTGTAAGACTTTCATATTTTTATCTTAAGTTGAAACAATACCAATAGCAGAAGAATGCTCTAAAAGCGACAGAAATTTAATATCTTACAGAAAATTAATATGTATTTTACAATAATAGTTTTACATTGTATTTTATAGCACTGGGGACCTAGAAACGACGGAGAGGCTTCGTCCCCGCCATACCTCTCAGTGGTTCACAACCCCACAATAGGCTACAGCAGTCCACTCACTCCAACGCCTCCCCACACCGAACCCAGGGTTATCGTGCGGTTCGGCCCCCAGTGGACGCCCAGAGAACACTCACACCAGACGTGTGTAACCCCAAATGTTTGCGTGGCAGAGTAATTATGGCGCACGCGTACGTAGAGAAAGTGTTTGTGCAGCAATCGACGACATAGAGTAGCTGAGGCGGAATAAGAGGAATCAGCCCGCATTCGCCGAGGCAGATGGAAAACAACCTTAACCCCTCGACCGTGCTGTTTGTTGTGGCGAAAAGCGTCCAGTGGCGGGCTATTGTTGGCGTCGGCGCCTTTTTATTTTCAGTAGCTGGAATGTGTTTGGGAAAGTGCCGGCCTAGAAAACGTGTTGGGGCTGAAACTTGGCATGGGCGTCCAACTTTATTGTGCTCAGAGGACTAAACAACATGTGCACTGCATTTTTCCAGTAAACTTTCGATTAGACGAATCTGAATATCGAGTCTTTTCCACAAGTTTTTTACATATAAAGTTGGAATTGAGAGGTGTCACGTCGACGAAATGGCTTAATATAATATTTTCGCAGGCGGTTTCTTGTGGCAATATAGTTTGTCATGTACTGGTTAGCTAAATCACCGACGCCCATTCTGTCATTGTGTTTCAGTATAGCTTCAGGCTTTCTTTTTACTGTTCTCCTCTTCTCATTTTGTGAGTTTATACATCTTTTTTATCTGGCCATCGCATCTCCATCAACTTTCCTGAATAAACGGTCTTACATTGACCGTTCTCGAGTTTTCCCTCCCTCAAAGCTGCTGGCATTTCTTTTCTGTTCACCATAACCGTTCCAATACAGACAGAGCTTTTAGATACAAGGAAATCTAACAGCTGGGGACATGGATAGAATAGATCGGTAAAAACCGTATATCCCTTGTCAAAATACCCGTCAAGTAACGACACAAAAATGTTCGACGCTGAAGGATATTCAGTACCTTGTGGCTCAAACACTGTGTCTTTTCCTGTGTAAATGATAAATCGACACAAATAGCCACTTTTTGCTTCGCACAGACAAAATAACTTAATTCCAAAACGATCACGTTTCGATGAAATATAGAAAGCCACCCTTTCCAAAGTAGGACGGATTTATCATGACAATTCTTGTTCCGTAGTATAAGCCTCTTCATTTTTTTTAAATACTCAATGACTGGTTTGAGTTTGAACAGTTTGGAAGGAATTCCATAGTCTTGTGAATACAAAGTATTGTCATTGAACTGTGTGGTTTGCCACATTTCCTGTTTTTCCCTTGGTTTACTTCTACTTGGAATTTACGCGCTTTCCTAGAGGGCGTTGCGGAGCCTCCGAGAGCGCGCTGCTAGGCGCTGTGAGGAGGCAGTCTGTGCCGTGCCGAGGGCGGAGGTGGTAGTTCAGACGATCGTTCTGCAGCGGGACGCTCGGTCCCTCTAAGCTAGGTCGGGATGGGCCCAAAAACCCGGGGCGTGAGGGCATGGACAACATTCGGTTTCCGTTCATGGGATGAGGAAGCTATGAAGAAAAAAGAAGAAGAAGAAATTTGGCTGTGGGCCTTCTACAAGCCGTTGTTTTCCCACGGACGGTGTAGGTCACTCTTTGGATAAGCACGTAGTAAAGTGTTAAATAACCTTGTACTGTCTGGAGGAGAGAGAGAGTGAACTGCAGGCAATTAATTTTATATATCTGATGCGAGATTATGTTTATGTTCGCCAATATGATTTGTGTTTCAGTACGTAGGCATGTTTAACTTGAGTCGTTGTTACTGTCTATATACAGGGTGCGTCAAAAAATGTATACACATTTTGAAATTACATAGACAGTTTATTTCCCATTCTACAACGTTAAATATTTGTGAGTAAGTAATGTTATGTTTCTTCAACAGGTTGGAGCAGTGGCAGGGAAGTAACTGCAACATGAAGGACGTGCGTTTGAGCTTTGAAGCGCACAACTTTGGGAATTTAGCTGCGGTTCGAAGACAGTGGAGAAGTGAGTATGGTACAGAACCACCTTCAAAGTTAACAATTACACGTCAACGAGACAAATTCGAAATTAATGGAACAATGTGTGATGTGCATAAAGGTCGATCAGGGCGACCTCGTACAACTACAAGTGATGATTCCACAACTGCGGTCTTGTAACTGTTTCAGCGTTCGCCTCAAAAATCCTCGAGGCATGCGTTACGTGAGAGTAATGTAAGTGCTAGTAGTGTGCTACACAATCTGAAGAAAAGCAAGTTTCGTGTGTACATTCCAAGGCTGGTGCAACAGCTAAGTAACGACGATCTAAATCGAAGGTTAGAATTTTGTGAATGGGTTCAAGAGATTGTGAGACGTGAACCGGGATTTGTGGGTAGCATAATTTGGGCGCATGAAGTCCAACTCAAACTCAATGGAACTGTCAATAGGCACAATTGTGTGTACAGGGCTGAAGATAATCCTCACATTACAGTTGAAAAGGCTGTGAATTTGCCTGGTGTAAATGTGTTGTCTGGTTTTTCTGCAAGGGGATTCATTGGGCCTTTCCGCTTTGAAGGTACTGTTAATGGGGAAACGTACCTAACAATGCTGACTGACCCCATATTCCCTGTCATTCGTGCATTATACGGTAATGATGAGTTTTATTTCCAACAATATGGCGCCCCGCTGCACTATCATAGGGACGTACAAGCATTCCTGGATCACAATGTGCCAGGCCAGTGGATAGGACGCAGGGGACCAATCGAGTTTCCTGCACGCTCTCCAGACATCACGCCACTGGATTTCTTCTTATGGGGCACAGTAAAAGATGAGGTGTACAAACGTAAACCACGTAACCTGGACACACTTTGGAATGAGATTCAGGCGGTGTGCGCAGAAATCTCATTGGACACTTTGGTACGATGTGCGGAATCAGTGGTGACTCGTACTCAGAAATGTATTGATGCTGAAGGCCACCAGTTTGAACATTAATCACATTTGTAAAGTACATTTATTTTTCCAATTGGACTTTAAGCTTTCCATTTCCAGAAATTTAACGTTATAGAACGGGAAATAAATTTTCTATAACTCTTCAAAGTGTGTATACATTCTTTTTGACGCACCCTGTATACTTGTGTTAAGGAGTTTAGTCCCCCTCGCATTTAAGTGTTTTATTTAATTATATTTAAGGTAGTGCTAGAGTTCTACTTGGTAATCCGCCTAGTCGCGGCTGATGTCGGTTGCTCGGTCTAACTGAAATGTTGGGCCAATTGGCCAGAGACCGTTGTTAACTTGCCCTCCTAAGCTCCGTAGTTCCGTATTGATACTTCGCCGGTAGCTCTGCCGGAATCTCATTTGCAGAAGTTACTAGTTCTTGTGAGCGCAAATAAAGCTACCTTTGCATCTGTAATTTTCGTCTGCTGGCTAGCAAGCTTTGGTAAATTATTAAAAATCGCCAACTGGTCTTCATCCAACCTAGCGGCTCGTGTTAGACGAGTTTCCTTTCCAGTGCAGGTAAATGTTTCCTCCTCCTGGTGGAGCCATCCTCTTGCCGGAGACACGCTGGGGCATAAGAGTTGCCCGAGCGTTTATTGCCGCTTCTATTCCAGGAGAATGAAATAAGAGGTTAATTATCCACTCCACCATTATTCCCAAGAAAGGCAAATTAGAATAGTTCTGGATAACCTAAGTATTGTACACTATTAAGATAGTTGTAGGTTTGGAGAAATTGCTGTTGGTAAAATTTATCCTTCTGTGTCGGTAATCCGGCGTATTCCACGATACTACATTGTTACAGAACTGAAAGATTTAGTTTTGATACATTTGCTGAGACGTGAATTAATTATTTGCTATTGATGTTAATTCCTTTAAATGAATCTTCTTCAGTTTGTGATTATAATTCTTAATGAGTGATCGTCATTAATGGTGTAACATTTGATGTATGTCTGGCCGTTCCCTATGTCACTTACTGACTTCATCAGAGACTGAAAATGTGATCCTTGCTCAAGTTTATAGGACTTTATTAACCGTTGATCTTTATAGTTTATGATGTTAAATGTATATTTGTTGAAAAGGAATAATCTTAGATTCCTATTGTTTATTAAGTAATTCTTAAGTTATATGGCAAATATTAAGAGTGCAAATACTCTCTCCTTATTACACTTGCTTGTTTCATCGTTTGCAGTGAAGGGTGTGACAATAGATGTAAAATCTCAAGAGAAGCGTTGGGGCGACTTAATCCTTTACCTTATCATTACCTTTAAAGATAACTGATTGTATGTCGCTTGTTATTGCAATTTGTTGGGAGAATAGTTTATTGATTGGCCCCGTAGAAAGAGTTCATCAGTCATTGAAGTGAAGGAACTCCAAGAGGAGACTAAATCTACTTTCAGACATAATGTTTCGGAAAACTGGAGTTTCAACAACTTCTTTTCTCGAATAATACATATCGAATTCGGGTTTTTGCACAATTCCTTGGAGAAATAGCAATGCAAACAACAAATAGAACTCTCAATTATTTGTAGGTAGCCAGTTGTGCACACGAGACCTTTCCTTCAATTTGTCTGCATATGAACTTTTAAATTGTTCAGCATATTTGTTTCACTTGATAGAGTTGTTAACAAACTGTCGTCAAAAAAGAAGATAAAAATATTTAATGGATATGGAGGACCGTCGAAATTAAGTTTTACTCTTGGAGTGCCTATGAAAGGAAACTTACTCCTATCAGAACCATATTTAACTGACCAGGATCTAGGAGAACTAGTGTCAGACGTTTTTGTGTCACTATCATTGAAATTTTCATCACTGTCTTCCCCACTGCTCGAAAAAGTGTCACTAGACCTCTCATTATCACTTTGGTTTAATAATAGTTCAATGTCTTCATGACGCAGTGACGAAGAAGATGCTCGCTTCGATATGTATGCACTTGGAAAATTCTATTGTCCCACAAAATATCTTGTTTCACTGAAGAGTGCCAACAAGCTCCGTCGATAGAACTTCACACTGAGCACAGCGACTCTAGCGGCTGTTAATAGACATCAAAAAGAATTTCGTAGGCGGCCGACTGCACGGCCGAGCGCCGTTCGTCGAGCACGTACCATAGCGCCAACAGGCGGCAAAACTCAGTTCGACGAGCACGCCCGGCAAGAGAACGCAGTTCGTCGAGCACGACGACATCGCAGCAATGGCACCCGAGCCCAGTTAGTCGATCACGGTCGACGGGTTAAAAACCATCCAAGGGCCGACCGGCACACCCGACCTTGACACGAATCCGCTGGGCGGGTTCGTGCCGGGGACCGGCGTGCTTTCCCGCCCGGAAAGCTGTGCGGAAGACCGCACCGCTAATCGGGCGGGCTTCTCTTACATACTTCGTAAACTAATTACTTAATTCTGCCCCTTGTATGCGGTCATTGCAGATGGTAAGTGTTTAGGACAAGGGACTTCAGTTTGGAAGGGTTGTGTTTAACCATTCTTCTGGGCATCCAGGTTTTGATTTTTTCCCTAAATCGCTTTCGGCAAATGCTACAGTGGTGCCACTGCAATAGGGCACGGCCTCATTCCTGTCTGGTCGACTAAATCAGGACTCAAGTCTCAAGTGACGTTTCTTTTGACGCTACATCCGATCTTAATCTTCCTTTCTCGTCCCCTGTTCCATATGTAGAAACTTTATCGATTACAGGTGTAGATAGGAGAAAAAAGCAACTTTTGTGCATCGAAAGGACAAGCTATCGACCCATAGAGAAACAAAGTTGTAGTGTGTAACTTTGAAATCGGAACGAAAGAGGTGTATCCCTAAAACCGTCCAGAACGGTCCTGTACAGTACTTTGACATCGTATACAGTCTGTAAATTTCTTCTATCATACAATAGTTTTCTGAAGAACTTCAGTGTTTCGCGACGGGTGATGAGTAATTCTGTAGATGACGAAGAATTTATAGAGATTCACTTTCGCTGTGGAATGTATACTCGTGTACAAATTCGCAACCTCATATTCAAAGTTTCTGATAGGTCTTTACGATTTGACGTAAAACATACAGATACGAACTGAGAATAGCGTTCCTCTTAAAGGATTTGTTTGTGTGATAAAACTGTTTTTCCTATTTCGTATCAATTCAAATGTTGTTTAGCAAGCAAGAAACGTTCTGATGTAGTATTTTTCGTTTGTATCCGCATTTTAGGTAAAAAAAATGTCATCCTTGGTTGGTCGAAGGTTTCCAGATGATACTGTGAGTACAATGTTGTATTGTTACGTAAACAAATTATAGAAGGAAAGAGAATATTGTGTATTGTAAGCATAAAATGTGCTTGCCATTAGCCAAAGGAAAAGTCTAACATCCCATGTTGCAATTGATTTCATCTAGCTTGTAATTATACATTTGTCGTTCCTTTAATGAGACTAATTTTATCTGAACGAGGTATTTCTGTCACCGGTATAAAGTTATATTGTTTCCTTCTAAACAAAAAAAAGCGCAACGTTTATATCGAACTTCCAGAAAAAAATAATGTGGAGCTTTAATGAAGGTAGAATATTTGTTGTGTTCCTCTGATAGGCCACAAAAAGAATTTTAAGGCCCGATTAAATGCCTTTTAATATCTCTTTCTCCCTGACGGTATTTCTGGAGCCGGTGAAGGATTACTAAATACTTTATTTAATTTTATTATCGACAACCGCTTCAAGCAAGTTTATTTCACTGAGTGAGGAAAGTTTCTGCTTGCGATAATTACTTCCTTTCATCAAACGAGTGTCTTAATCGTCCTTTCCAGTCAAAAGAGCTGACATCAGGACCAGTAGACAATGGAAATGGGATCAAACATGATATCTTTCAATATCCTGACAGATGAAAACTCTGCTCCGAACATGATTCGAACCCGTAGGGAAGGATTTTTCCAGCTGAGCTACCCACACATGACTTCCAAATTGCTTTCACAGCTCGCTGCTGTGAAGGCGCAGGACTGACGCGACGAGTGATCGTTACGAGTGCCTGAGTAGACTACCGGTAATAACATCGGCGCCAAAGGCAAGGTTCCAGCGCGGAACACATTTTTAATCCGTCAGAAAATTTCAACAATTGTGCACACTTCACAACAGAAGGCAAGATACATTCCGTTAAATTGCTGTAGACGTACCCATGAGTAGAAATAAAGTGACCTACTTTCGCTTTTCCTTAGGTCATCGAACCACTGTATAGGTAACAGAGGTTTGGAGTTCGTTATAATTAGTTCATATCCTGGAAGGTTATTGAGATCTCTATTATGACTTGACTTAAACAGTGCCTTTCTGTAGATTTTTCTGTCCTGTTTATGCGCAGAATACGTACAAAGAAGTCGTTTAAATATTTACAGTCAGAAAGACAAATTTATGATTTTGACTGCAGAGCTGACGCTTAGGTTATGCTCTGTAGAGATGATATGACTGGAAAGGGCTATTTTACAAGCTCTGACTGAGAAAAATCGTCGACGTGTGTGCACGATAGTAAGTACCAGTAGAATAAAGTATTGCATCAATTCCTGGGCTGCTGATGCCGTCAATTTTGTGTATTTCAGTGGGCTTTGCGTTTCTGGTTAAATACTGTAATTATTACACAGAAAAGCGCTTATGTCTAGACTCATTTTCTAGTAGTATGTTACGGCTTTGGCTTTGTGTGCAATTAAAATTTCGTTAGACCTAAGCAAAGGAGGATTTTACGACCTAATAGTTAATTCAGTTAAATTATTGTTTCTAGTAATCTATAAATTATGCTAGAAAAGGAGAGAAAAACACATAGAAACAAGTAACTAACGTATCACTGATTAAGCCGATAGGCAATCCTGAATGCAAAGGAAATTCAGGTTTCACTCGAGTTAAAGCAACTTGTTATTTAGATGTACTAAACTATGGTTTTGCTAGTCGTCACATTGCTTTGATGCTTACGGTGTATCATAGGCCGCGTGACTGTACGTGTTCACGGCATCATGCCTTTACATACTTTCATTCTTCATAAATCATTTTTCTGTAACCCTTGTAACCGTGTTAATACATATTTAACTAAGAAAGTAATAGCACCAGTTACGTTTTTTCATGTGTAACACATTGCATTTGCACTTTATAATATGCAGCTGAAGAGATGAAAAGCTGAATGTGAAGGATAATTGGTATTTAAAAGCAGTTCCTGTTATTACTAATGTAAACTATAAGAAAATACTTAATCTAAATGATAGAACGTACTCCACGAAAATAGACTTCATCTGAAGATGATTAAAATACTTGTGTGTGTTGAACCGTGTCACTGTTATTCACTTTCGTGTTCCATGAATCATTTTGTACGATGGATTGTAATGATGTGGAATGAGTCATTTTACGTTCATATCGCGAATTAGTTAGTACATAGTTACATTCTGAACATTTCTACTTTTTCTGCTTTTGTTTGCAAAGGATAAGATATACGCAGATATGAGTTACTAATTTCTAGCCACCACGTTTTACAAATTACAGTAATGGGAACTCTTCCACGGAATAAAACCATTTGTCAAGAAGAAACTTTCTCTGTATTCAAATTTTACCTTTCTGTCAGTCAGATATTTTATATCACTGGGTAAATGATAAACGATTTTTGTTCAGCATTGTATATCACCTTTCGGGCTAAAGACAAATTAAATGTGGAGAAATCAATGTAATTTTTCGCTATGGCGTTATAATTATGTACATCGTTGTTTCTTTCGAACTGAGGGGATTATTTACAACAAATTTCATGAGGCAATAAATATTCTGTGAAGCGATAACTAGAATGCCCAACTCTTTAAATACCTACAAGACGGTCGCAGATTAGCACTACATAATATCCTTGCAGCACGTTCTCGAGCAATTAAAATTTTCTTTCTTAAAAATGGGTTAGCCCAGAACATTATTCCATATGATTTTATTGCACAAAATATGCATACTATGTCAACTTACTCATTTCTATCTCCCCAAGGTTGCAAGGATTCTAAGTGCAAGTGTGGCTGAACTAAGTTGTTTTAGGATTTCCAATTGTGGTTTTTCAAATTAAAATACTCATCAATATAGACAACCAACAATTTTGAAGTTCTTATTTATTATCTCTTTGTCATGTGGTAACGTTGTCATTGGTGTGGAAGGTTGGTGTAGTAACCATAGATGTGCAGAGCTGAATATGTTGTATCGTTTTAGAACTGAGTTAAAACAATTCAATGTAACTTTTATGGACATTGTTTGCCATTTCTCCTGTTACTGTATGAAAGCTTGGACTGATTACAATGCTAGTGATGCGTGCAAAAAGAACTACTTCTCCTTTTTATATCTTACATGGAAGATCGTTTACATATGAGAGTAACAATAATAGAACTGAAATTGAGCCTTGTTAAACCCCACACGTGATTTGTCCTCAGTCCTAACTATGTACCAGGACTTTGTTGGTTGAAATAAAAGTACAACTTTCTGCATTGTTGTGGTTAGATAAGACGTTCGTGACAGGTTGACTGTACCGTCAATCCCATTAACCTTCAGTTTATGTGTCTGCAGAGTCAAATGCATTAGACAAGTCAGAGAAAATACCAATATTATTTTATGCGTGTAAAATTTGGTGAGTGAACATATAAATGGCATTCTCAGTAGATCAAACCTTCTGAAAGCCAAACCGTGATTGGCTGCGGATATTGTTGTTGCTAAGGTGAGCTACTGTTCTAGAATACATCAGTTCTAGAATACATCACTTTACCCAAAAATTGTAAAATGCAGTGAAACAGTTCTATAGTTATTGAAATCTGTCTTACCACCTTTCTTAAAGAATGGTTTACCAGCGCAACCAAATAGTTCAAAATACAAACTTTAAAACCGACGTTTCTACAGTATTCTAATGGCTTTTCCCATGCAAGACAGGACATTTTAATATATTTTATGCAACCTGAAGAATTTTATTTATCATCACACCGACCGCGGAAACCTACGCAGTTATGTCGCAGCCCTTCTTTCATTTAAAACTTTGGCAAACAATACTGCCGGAATACGTTTTTATTGCATTATCCAACCCAGAAGTATCAGTTTAAGATCGAGAGAGAAATACCTCTCACACGTGACAGTATAATTGTTAACTGCTGATGCATTCGCAACAAAGTGCCCAAGTTCAAAGTTCTCCTGAAAAGCAGCACTAGATATAGAAAGCTGGTTGAAATCTGAAATTATTAGCAGTGAGATTTTTGGGGAAAACTGAAATATATATCGAAGACATAGGATAATGGGAAATGGAGGTTGTGTATTTGTTGCAGGAGACAAGAAACTCAGATCCACTGGGGTAGAAATTGAAGCTGCATGTGAGATTGTTTGGGTAAGAGTCTGTATCAGGGGTAGGCATAAAATGGTGATTGGATGCTTTTATCGCCAACCAGATTCCTCTCTCGATGTAACTCAAAACTTCAGAGAAAACCTCATTTTCTCCAATCATCGCTGGAGACTTTAATTGTCCAAGAGTCATCTGGGAATATTACAGCTTTACTAGCGGGGCCTGGAAACACATCCTGTGCAACATTACTAGGTACCTTCTCCGTAATGTAGCTAGAACAGATAGTGTCGAATCTCACTCATGATGGAAATATGTTGGATCTAATGGCAATAAATATACCTGTACCCTTACAGGATGTCCACGACGAAAGTGGTATCAGTGACCATGACGCTGCGGTGTTAACAATGAATACCAAAGCACAGAGGGCTACTAAAACAAGCAGAAAGATATATATCTGTAGGAATATAGATGAAAAGTGAGTAGTGTCATACATAAATAAGGAACTTGAACCCTTCAGAATAGGGCAGGAGCATGTAGAGGAACTATGGCTCCAGTTTAAAACAATAGCTGACAGTGCAATGGATAGATGTGTAACCAGTAGAACACATCATAATAGGTGGGACTCTCCAGGATATATAGTCTCTTTAAAGAAGCTTCCAAAGGAAAAGAGACTACTGCATAATGGATGTAAAACAAAACTTTGGACTACAGAGGCAGAGAGATGCTCAAAGAAATGTGTTTGGCCATGAAGAGAGAGATATGTGAAGTCTTCTACGATTAGCTTAGCAAAATATTGTCAGATGATTTTCCACAAAACCAGAAGAAAATCAATTCATATGTAATGGCTGTTAATTGAATCACAATGAGTGGCCAATTCCTACCAAATGAGACAGAAACTAAAACTGAGGCATCAAAGCAAAATGTGAAATGCGTATCTCTGTTTTCAACTGTTCATAAACAAAAGAATATCCTGGAAAATCGCCACAATTTAGTGCTCGTACCACAAGAAAGATGAATGAAATAACTATCTGTGTCAGTTGTGTTGAGAAAAATCTCAAATCGTTAAAACTGGTCAAACCTAAGGGCCTGATGGAACCCCTATTAGATTCTAAATTCAATTTGTGGCTGCCTTAGCTCCTGTATCTATCGTACATCCCTAAAAAATAAAAAAAAGTGAATTTCAGTTGGAAGAAAGCATAGGTCACGCCGGGCTAAGAGAAGGGTAGTATTCTTGATATTGATTTAATGGTAGATTAGTAGTAGAACAACCTATGTGTCACCCCATTCTCCATTGTTGTCAAATTTATTCAAGATGCTGGCGATGACGTCATCCAAGATGGGGGCCTGTAGAATTGGCAGCAGCACATGGTATCATTCAAGATGGCGACCGTGACGTCAGCTGATGACACGAGTAGCGTTATCCAAGACGGTGGCTTTTGGAAGGAAAGTGTCATGCCCCCACTGCCACGCCGCCACGGTGGGAAATTTGAATTTTGGCGGGAAATTGAATCAAGTGCATCTATGGGTCACCAGCAGTACTCCCCACGCCCGTTTCCGACTTTTTGAATGATGGCATGTCATCCTCTTGGAAAATGGTTGAGAATTTCGAATTTCGGAGGGAATTTTGCTCTAAGAGCTTACTTCTGCAGCTGAGGGGAGTTAGTATGGTTTTGCTCCGCGCCCCCCCCCCCCCCTCCCTCCCACAAGAGACTGCTCATGATATCATGCAATTCGAATATACGTCTTTAAAATTTCTTGAAATTTGTATAAATTTATTTGAATTTGTTCAAATTTGTTGGAAATTGTTTACATTTATTATCTACCTACAGCATTACTGGCTTAGTGTGGTGTTACCAATACAAGATGCTGAGATATCAGTGCTTGTTAAACTGTCGGTGTGGAAGGAGCATGTCTTCCATTAGTGAGATGTTGGTGACAGACAGGGGGGAGTTTTAATAGCTATATTACATGCACTCATTCGGCCGAGGAGTGCATCCACAGCTCACTGCATGAAGAATGGAATCGAGCATTAATGCTTGAACATATGAAGGGGAGGAATACGGTCCTGCAAATAAATGCTCTGCATTAAAGATGCATTACCGAATGCATGGAAACATCTATCTCTTCTGCAACTGTCTGTCACTTCTAAAACCTACGTGTAAGCTCCCACCGCACAAGGGACAACTGCCTCCGATCCACCAGACCAAAGAACTGGGTTATTTGACGAGTACACTGCTAGAGGGCGCTGCAATAGGTCACGTCATCATGCAGGACACTCCACAGGAGCACAGCATCATGATCACGTAACGTGTTTCTCTCAGCTACACGTGTGCTCCAGCCTCCCCCCGTCCACACAGCAGTCTGGACGGGAAAATTGGTGGGAAAAGGAATCAGCCTGTCCTGGCCTGCTGGAGAGAGGAAGGAGTGTACTTTATTTCTGGGAGAATTTATTTAGGGAGGGGTTTCATCTAGTTTATTTATTACACTGATACAAAACACTCACCATGATGTACTTGGGGACACAATATATAGTTTACAGACCTGGAAACTACTCGTAAATAATGCAGTACACTGATGTACAGAAACAGAAACAACTCGTAAATTGCCGAAATAATCCAGTGCCCAACTAACAGACATTTAAACTACCTTTAGATCACCAAAATAATTCATGTGTAATTCTATCCAAACACCTGAAAATAATGCAGTGCACAAACATTCAGAGAATGTAAAAGACGCATTGTATGAACCACTCGAACTCTGATTCTACTGGATGGAAAGCTCAAGTGCACCTCCTAACGCATGGAAACTACCCTGACGCGAGAGAGGAAGTTACGATTAGTGTACTTTATTTATTTTGGTTTGGAAAAAGACGCAAATATCGATCCTAAATACATAATTAATTTCAAAGTTCGGTCCTAGTTACAAATCTATTTGAATAGTGCTGCACAAGGACAGCCTAAAATCGTAATATAACGCAAAAACTGACGATATCATACTACCGGTGTTATTCTGCTTGGCAAAAGTTTCGCTGTAGCACTCGAAACCAGCGGCAGAAACACTCAAACTCTACCCTACATCTACACCTACACCTACACATTCACATACACATACACAGACATGCAGAAAACAGAGCAAATCCGCTACAAAGCAGCATATGCGGGTGGAGGCGACAAGATGTAATGGAGTACAGAGCTATACTATGCCTCCCAATCAGGAAAATAGTAATTTTTCGCTAGGTGTTCGCAGCTGTAATACATTCAAAAGCTGTTTTAGAACTCGGAACGAGAGGTTATGTCATGATCCCATGGGTAGAAGTGAAATAAAAAATCGATAGATTTGCAAAAATGATGGAAAATACATACAAATTCAGCCAAAATATACTGCAATGGGGGGAAATTAGGGAAGCAATAGCGTGTCTTTTGGCTGGCGCAGAACAGATCTTGCACATGGGAACAAGCATGCGACAGCAAGAGAAATCCGAGAAAAAGTTGACATGGAAGCGAAGGGAGAAAGGGAAATCGTCACTTTTTTTCCGTCAAGGCAGCATTCTACTGTATGTCTATTGATGTAACAGTTATACAAGAGAGTTGACCACTGTATCTGACGCTTTTAAAGAAAACAGAGAACCAGCTGCCTCTCAACTTACATGCATCTCCGTTAAAGGATAACAGAGAGTGGACGGGGTTATCGATTGAGATGAAGTTGTAACGAGGTACGATTTAACGGCAGACAGATGATGCATTCTAGAGAGCGAGGGAGTGTGGGCGGAGGTCATTTGAACAGTTTTTCCGCTGTTTTGTCAGAATGCATCAGTCGCGTGACATAGCCTGTGTTCGACTGTATACAAGCACATGTTCTGTATTACACTTAGAGCACTGTCTACTTGCGATCGTCATCAGAGAACTTCCACCTCATGTATGATGAAACGTGATCATCCTGTTTCGACGCACTCATCTAGATGAACGATGATTTATGCGAGGCACTCCATTCCCCTGCCGCATCTTGGGCATGAAATCGAGTCTTCAGTTTCATAACAATGGTTATTGTAAGTTAGTGACAGGCGTTTGTGTGGTATTACAATCCCCACATATCAATCGGCTTGTCAGATGTGCTGTTTACAGAGTTAGGGTAGCATGACATGTAATGTCACATGTCGGACGCCACTGCTGTGCGTTTGTAAGAGGCATTCTCCATTACTAAAGATAATTCTATGTAGGATCGATGGGAGCGTAGTATAATTTCTGAACCATCATCAGATGTGAATAGTGGGGGGCTATACACCTCTGGAAAGCTATATTGGACGTGTATCAGAAGTAATCGGCCTTTTAAGGAAGTAGTTTTTCATTTTACGGTTTATCACCATAGTTTATCGTAGAGATCCTGCAAGGAGAATGTATGTCGTGCGCTGGAAATATATTTCTTACATTGGGGTAGTAACAGTGTCGCATCCCAAACGACTAATACGTAGAAAGCTGCAACGATCTAAAATTTTAGCGTGTCTTAAGCGCAGAACATTGTAGCCTTGGGAGTACCTGTGTTTATGTTCTCTCTTACCAATACCTTTTTTGGTGATGACCCCAGACACTAGAACAATACCTTAGAATTGCTAGCGCAGTTGATTTACGTATAACGCAAAAAACTCCGTCTGTCTGGAGCTCCATCATGAAAAAAGACCACCCGTTTCTTGTTCTTAACTATCCGTTATATCATGACAACTGTTTAGTATCTACTGTATACCTATAAGGGGTGCTAACCTACTCGACATTCGCGCATCTGGAGAAATATTGAGCTCTTGGATGGGTGTGGGACAGTAGTTACAGACTACACGAAACACGCAATGTAGCAGACTGCGTCTGGTCAGCTGCAGGAAGCGTTGGTTAAAGACAATGCGAGGAGATCTTTCGGTTTATGTAAGAATATACAGCCTACAGTTGCAGGTAAACTTTATCGTTTACCTAGGTTTCAACGTTAGTAATAACGTCTTCTTCAAAACATAAAATATTACTTAAATGTTTGACTAAAACAAGCCATAAGTCAACTTCATAACACTTGATGCATAACCATAAGGTTTTGTCATTTCTATTAAACAAAATGTAGCACATTCACTTTAAGCCCGTTGAATGGGCTTCATCGTGTGACAAGAGTCTCTAGTCAGCAATCAGTTATTGATGCATTATTAGTAGTAGGCGATGTGTGATAGGTTCGCCTTGAGCATCAGGCTAATAAAGTATGTTTTTGTGTTCCGACATGTGCAAAGGAAATTACTATGTCCAGTTGAAAGGAAGGTATGAATTTGACGTAGAATACTGTGGTAGCAAAGGGAAGAGTATGTCAAGTCATTAGAATGATACAGCTATTTCTATTTCCAGAACCACAGCTGTCAGAAGGGTGTATTTCCGATATTTCGCTCATTGTCGAATGTCGTTCAACTGAAACCCCAATCGTAACATTTAATTGTAGGTGTAGTGATCAGATATATATGTGACCGATTTCGTAGGATGACTCTGTCTATGAGGACCTGACGCGGTGGCGGTGGCGGACTCTTGCGGGAATGATTCACTATCCCTGCTAACGGCAGGAGCCGTCCCAATGATGGGGCCTGTTGCATTGCAGGAAAGTAGTTGACTTAACCATCTCGTCCTCTAGACGGCAGAATAGCGGAGAAATACTTAATATGTGTTTTGGACAGCCTTTTTGATTGGGTGGAAATTAGAGAAAATTCAGTATGGACATGTGTTTGTGCCGGATCATTATACTCTCCCATGTAAATTGTTTAATTTCCTGCTTCTTCACATTTCCCGCCTTTATTTGGTTGAGAGAAGATCGTTTGTGGTGTGTGTTGAGTGCATTTAGCATGTGAAAGAGGGGTGGAGGAAATGTTTTCTGGTTTTCTAGACATGATAAACACCTTAGTTGACTTACAAGGATGATTTGGATTCTGTTACATCAGCAACATCGATATTCGCGAGTGGAAATATCAGTTTCATCTATTTTTTTCGAGTTTTCACGTAAAGGTCTTCATAGATGGGATACGTTTCTCAGTCAAACGTAAAGAGCTCTACCGATTTTGCTCATAAAACTAGAAGAAAATGGACTTCGTCTGTTTTCATGATAAGAGGATATTTATTATCATCGGAATGCTTTTTTTCCTTTTCTATAATAGTTTCTTTATTATAGGGGTCGAGTTGATGTTAAGTAATCCAGCGTAGAATGGCTGGTGAGTTCTCCACGAGACCGTGGCTTTCGCCTGGTCCTAGCTGGAGCGTCCTAAGTGATGTTAAACAAAAGTGTTTTCCATCTCAGAACGAGAGGTCTATTGAAGGCATTGGAGACCTGTCTCGTCTGACAGCTCACGGCCACAGCTGCCCCCCTAACCATTAGGGGCGGCAGTGTCACTATATATGACCAAGATGCATTAGGGAAAGCTGCCCTTTTACCTCCTAGTGTTTAGTTAAGTACACCTGCTTTTGTGTTGCCGAAGGACCATCGCTTCAAGGTGGTCAGCAGCCATCACAAGCAGCGAGGCTGTCGGCGGAGTAGCTCCCTCCGCCGGTCCATCACACCTGTAGGCGGTGAGAGGGTTTCGATTTTCGGCAATTTGTAGTTGTACATGTGGGAGAACGCACGTTCAAGTACTACCCCTCTGCAGTATTTTAGGATGACGATTTTCCCCAGTATATGTGCTGCATTATGACCTGTTCAATTTGAGGGCTGGTCTTTTCACGACAATTTCGAAGTCTAATTAGAACTTGACACATTTTTACCATCAGCTGTGGTAGCATGTATTGGCTTCAGTTAGCTGGGATGTAGGCTGATTTTTAGTAGGCGTGTGTAGTGAACTCTGGCAACAAGCGATAAATGCTGTATGCTTTCAGGTAATATACTTTTTAAACTCCTCTCTTCGCAACACCAGTATCTAGTCAGTTGAACATATTCCAACAAAAAAGAATAAAGATAGTACCTTAAACCCCAGGCTTTTCCCCCTTAGCGTGTAGGTGTACGGTAGAGTATGAGAGTTTCTGCCACTGGTTTCGAGTGTTACGGAGAAAATTTTTCCCAGCATTACAAATGCAGTTGTATGGTATCGTCAGTTTTTGCGGCGTATTGCACTTTTTTGCCGTTCTTGTGTAGCGCTATGCATATAGCTGTGTAACTAGGCATGATATTTGTCATTTAAATACGTAATTAGTATCGATATTTGGGACAGTTCCGAGTGGTATTGCGAAAT
The DNA here is from genome assembly GCF_023897955.1 of Schistocerca gregaria. Classification (NCBI taxonomy): domain Eukaryota; kingdom Metazoa; phylum Arthropoda; class Insecta; order Orthoptera; family Acrididae; genus Schistocerca; species Schistocerca gregaria. The sequence goes on along the minus strand of NC_064920.1, from coordinate 923,775,005 downwards.
TTTTTCCCAGCAGGATAAAACCAGTAGTATGGTATCGTCAGTTTTTGCGCTATATGGCCATTTTTAGCCATCCTTGTGCATTGCTATGCATATAGTTGTGTAATTACGACCGATCTTTGTCATTAATTATGTAAATAGGATCGATATTTGCGTCAGTTTTGCGACCAAAATAAATGAAGTACACTAACCTAAACTTCTTCACTCTCATCTGGACAGTTTCCATGTGTTAAGGGATGCACTTGTGCTCTCCATCCAGTAGAATCATAGTTAAATGGTTGATACAATGCGTTCTTTAGATGCTCTGCATGTTTGTGAACTGTATTGTTTTCGGGTGTTTGCATAGCATTACACATTCATTATTTCAATGAACTAAGAGTAGTTTACTGTGTACCGGATTATTTTCATAATTTAAGAGTTGTTGGCGCCTCCGCACATCACGCACATCAGTGTACTGCATTTTCTACGAGTAGTTTGCAGGTCTGTAAACTGTATATTGTGATCCCAAGCAAGTCAGGGTAAGTCTTTTCTATCAGTATAACAAATAAACTAGATGAAATCTGTCCCTAAATAAATTGTTCCATAAATAAATAAAGTACACTCCCTCCTCTCTCCAGAAGCCCAGAACAGGCTGATTCCTTTTCCTGTCAATTTTCCCCTCCAGACTGCAGAAGGGGGCAGAGGTGAAGAAGCTGGGGCACAAGTGTAGGTTAGAAAAACATGTGATGGGATCATTATTCTGTGCTCCTGTGGATTGAACTGCACGATCACGTAATCTATAGCAACACCCTCTAGCGGTGAACTCGTCAGACAATTGCAGCAGAGATAGATGTTTCCATGCATTCCATAATGCCTTATTAATACTGGGCATTTCTTTGAATGACCGTATTCTTCCTCTTCATGTGTTCAAGCATTAGTGCTTGCTTCCATTCTTCATGCAGTGAGTTGTAGATGCTCGGGTGTGTGAGTGCATGTAATACATCTATTAACACTCCCTCTGTCTGGTACCAACATCTCGCTAGTTGAATACATGCTCCTTCCACATCGACAGCTCAACAAGCACTGATATCTCAGCCTCTTGTGGTGATAACACCACACTAAACCACTAATACTGTAGGTAGATAATAAATTTAAACAAATTCAATTAAATTTATACTAATTTCAACAAATTTAAACAAATTATATTCGAATTTAATGACATCATGAGCAGTCTCTAGTTGGGGAGTGGGGGTGGTGGGGGGTGGCAACACCATACTAACTCCCCTCAGCTGCAGGAGTAAGCTCTTGGAGCAAAATTCCCTCCAAAATTCGAAAATTACCACCCATTTTCCACGTGGATGATGTACCATCATGAGAAAAGTCGGAAAGGGGGGCGAGGAGGACTGCCAGGTGACCTGTAGAAGCACATAATTCAACTTCCCGCCAAAATTCTAACTTCCCACCATCGGGGCATGGCAGGGGGGCTTGGCACTTTCCCACCAAAATCCACCATCTTGGATAACAGGACTCACGTCAATCAACTGACATCATGGTCGCCATATTGTATGACGTCCTGCACTGTTGCCAAGTCTACAGGCCACCATCTTGGACAATGTCATCGCCACAATCTTGAATAAATTTGGCAACAATGTTCTACTAATCATATCTGAGCTCAAATATAATGAGTTATTGTGAAGAGATTGATCTTCTCTATGCCACTTAGCATTGATACTGCAAACATCGATCATGGGAAATCCAACTCACGTGATGTACCATAATTTTGTATCAAGGCAGACAGGTAGATCCAGTGTTTCTCATTCCTGAAAAGCATTTTACTGAGTACCTCATCTACCCTTATTATCTAGAGTATAATGATATGAGGTGTCTAGTGAAATTTGGGACTGGACTGGGGACTTCTGTTTTGTGATTACACAGCTTGTTATCTTGAATGGAGAGTCATCATCAGCTGTACAAATAAACTTGGAGTGCCTCTGGGAAGTGTGTTGGGACCCTTACCGTGCATGTTCTTATGGTCTATACCAGTATTAATCTTAGACTTGTTATAGAAGATGAAGTTATGGAAAATGAAGTACTGTTTAACAGAAACTGCATAAACACTCAGTCAAATGTTCATGAGATTTTAAGTGGTGCAGAGATTGGCAGCTTGCTAAAAATGTTCAGAAATGTAATACTGTGCACTTCACCCGAGGAAAAAAACATAGTATACTGTGACAATAATATCAGGGAGTAACAACTGGAGTCAGACAACTCATAGAAATATCTGAGTGCAAAAGTTTGTAGGGAAGTGAGATGGAATGATCAAATAGACTGTCATGGGTGAAGCAGATGGTTTCTTGGTGGAATACAAGGAAAGAACAATCGATATACCAAGAAGGCTTCTTAGAAATCAGTCGTGCGGCGCTTTCCAGAGTATTGCTCAAAGTATATGGGACTTCCAAGTAGGACTAACAGGTGATATCCGACGTACACACAGATTTAAACTATCCCGAGAAAGGCTGCTAACAGAGTCTTGAGAATCGGCTTCAAATGATGACTCCAGCAATGCAAAACATCTCCCTGCGTATCACTCAGATAGTGATCTTGAGGACAAGATTAGAATCTGCACGCACACAGATATTAAAACTATAGTCCTTCCCGCGCTCTATTCGTAAATGAAACGGGAAGAGACCCAAATAGCTGGTACAATGGGACAGAGCTTCTGCCACGAGTTTCACTGTGATTTGCAGCGTATATATGTATATGTAGATCAGTTAACGTAAATAGACAGTGTGGATGATGTATGTGTGAGAAATGCTGCATGACGAAAGACACGTAATACTACAAGTAGATTCATATAAATGCTATTCGACAACATCGCCACATAAATTACCAGATAAGTTTCTCCATTTCTGCATAAAAAGAAGAGTGCATTCAAGGAGTGACAGAACAACACCCACGCACACATCACATCCAATAATTATCTCAACTGCACAGCATTCGATATTGGGAATTAATTCTCCAAACGTGTAGTGTCACTCATTAGAAACCAATAACGGCTGTAGTAACTTTATTATTTGAACTTCTATGCAGTTGTTGTTAAGTGACGAAAACTGACGTTATGGTATTCATCTGTGGTACTTGAGTGAAGAAGATGTCAACAAAATTATCCACCATGAAATGTAGTAGAAAATTCGAGAACATTTGTCGTTCTTAACACATTTAGGGTTTTTCTCCATGATGGCATGAGACCACGGGGAACTGGAGATATTTATTTACTAGTTTTACGTTTCAATGCTCTATAAAAAAATTACATTTAAAACTGGATCTACGACTACATGACTATTCTGCACTTCACACGTAAGTGCATAGCGGAGGGTTCACGGAACCATTTCCAAACTAAATCTCCACTCTAGAATATCACGCGAGAACAAAACGAAAACTTAAATATTTCCCTTATTTTTTTCGTACGATCATTTTTCTCTATGTCTGTGGGCGTCACCAAAATATTTCCACATTCGGAGGAGCAAGAGAGAGGCTGAAATTTAGTGAAAAGATCTCGCGGTAATCTCTTTATGTTATTGATTGCCACCCCACCTCGCATATCGTATCCATGACACTCTCTCCCACATCCCGCGATTAGACAAATCGAGCTACCTTTCTTTGACTTTCTTAGATGGCCTCCGTCAATCCTACTTTGTGAGGATCCCCTATCGCTCAACAATACTCTACCAGAGGACGGAGAAGCGTAGTGTTTAGTGGAACTAAGCATGCTGTTCGTGCTATCTACTTGTACTCGTATTCATACGTTTGTTTGCGTAAGTATTCGTGTTTATTGTGATATGTTAAGTACAGCTGTGAACCTCGTAAGGTTAGGAGTAATGCACATACTGTAAATTGAACATTATCAACAGTCGTTATCTCAATCTGTAAGTCTTACAAATTCTGTGTTTCGCATATTACTGAATATGTGTTTCTATAATTAACGCAATATGTTTCCGTTTTGTCGTGTTCAATATTGGCGCCAATCTGAAATGTTTCCAATTTACGACAAACTAATTGATATCAAGAGCTCTGGACATTGATTTTCAGACCGCTTTTTTGAAAATAAAACATTTAACTTTACTAATGTACGTTATTCAATGTTAAGTTTTTTTTCCGAGAGGTTCCAGACTTCCTACTTTTGAAGTTAAGGGCAACAATATTAATTCGAATCGAAACTTATAACATGTGCAATTTTAAGATTTTTATTGACATGGTTGAAATTCTGCCACTATGGAGAGCTGCTTTGTCGGCCGTCTAGGCCGGCCGGAGTGGCCGTGCGGTTCTAGGCGCTACAGTCTGGAAGCGACCACTACGTGTTCGTGGCATGAACTCAACAAGTCTTTGGGAGTCCCCTGCGGAAATATTGACCCTAGCTGCCTCTGTAACCGTCCATAACTGCGAAAGAGTTGTTGATGCAGGACTTTTTGCACGGACTGACTTCTCGATTACGTCTTGTAAGTTCTCGATGGGACTCATGTGAAAAGTAGGCAAAGTATGCAAAATTTTTCATTTTTATGTCGCCTATGTCTGCTACCACTCGAATTGCAAATACAGATTTGTTAAGGCGTTTCTGCAGTTCTGTGGTGTGCTCCTCCCAAATGAATTTATTATCAAGTTGTAATCCGAGGAATTTAAGACTGTCAGCCTCTTCTATCCGCTCTTCTTCATACTTTATGCATTTGCTGGGTGGAAACCTCTTACAGGTTCTGAATTGCTTGTAGTGAGTCTTTTCAAAGTTTAATGTAAATGAGTTGGCTTTAAATCATTTATTAATATCCATGAAAATATCATTAGCAGATCTTTATAGAACTACACTCGACATACTATTTAGTGCAATACTTGTGTCATCTGCAAACAAAACGAACTCTGCTTCTGGCAGTGTAACTGATGAGAGATCATTAATGTACGCAAGAAAAAGCAATGGCCCTACGATGGATCCTTGTGGGAACCACATGTAATTTCTTCCCATTCTGATGATGACTGATGACTTAATTCACTAGTCCCTTGTACTGACACCCATTGTTTCCTGTTAGCTAGGTATGACTCTAACCATTTTGCAGCACTGCCTGTGACACCATAGAATTCTAATTTATTTAAAAGGATGTTGTGGTTCACACAATGAAGTGCCTTTGACAAATCACAGAAAATACCTGCTGCTTGTAATATGTTATTTAACGAATTAAGTACATTTTCACTGTAGGTATAAATAGCCTTCTCGACATCAGAACCCTTCAGAAATCTAATCTGTGTTCTTGATAATATGTTATTTCAGGCCAGATGGTTGAGAATATGCCTGTACATTATTTTTTCTAAAATTTTTGAGAATGGTGGCAAAAGTGAAATCAGTCTGTATTTTGATGGTATCTCTTTACCCCACTATCTTGAATAGAGGCTTAACATCTGCATATTTTAGCCAGCCAGGAAATGTCCCAGTTATAATGGACTGGTTACACTAGTAACTTAGAATTATACTAAACCCACAAGAACATGCCTTAATTAACTTTGTTGATATTTCATCGTAGCCACTAGAATGCCTTGTTTTCAAAGATTTTATTATGGAAGTTATTTCTTTTGGTGAAGTGAGTGACATACTCATGTAGCTGAAGCTATTTGTAAAGTCTAGTTTCAGATATTCACGGGCATTATCTACTGACCCTGACAATCCCATTCTATCAGTAACGGCTTGAGCTGTCCACTGACCATCACAGACACTGCAACTTTCTTGTACATGATAGAGAGACTGACACGTGCAGGAGCGGTAAAGTCAACAGTCTCCAAAAGGCGATCGAGATACGCATGGTTAATGTGATCAAATACTTCAGAAATCTCTAAGAAGGCAAAAACACCTTGAGTGATGTAACAACTGCCTTCGAAATGACATCCCTATGGTTTGACACCAGAATTGTAGGGCCAGCGAGGCAACATTGATGAATAATGTCTATCAATCACACGACCAATTAATAATAGAAATCTGTTTTTCATAGCCCGTGCAATACTTTTGCAGTGAAAATAGAGTAGCGCGAGAGGACGAAAATAATCTCGTGTTAAAGTGCCATGACGCTTCGGAATGAAAACAATTTTCCCAACCTTGAAGCTTGGAGACCCAGTTCTTTCCCGCAAAATTTGGTTTAAAATGGAAGTAAAAGTTGAACCCAAGAGATTCTTCTGGAATTCTGTCCGGACCACGGGATTAATGAGAGAAAAGTGAAACACTTCATTCTCTTGAAAATCCACTAAAAACTCAACATCCTGGTCAAGCGTAATCATCTCACCGAGGGTCGAAAAAACAGCACACGAAGGTGGACTCACTACGTCATTCTTTGCATGCAACTGTGCGTAGAATTCATGTAATGTTTGAGCCACTTCCCCTTGAGTAATCACCCGAAAGTGATCGTGAACGATGAAGGTGATAATTTGAGAGCAACGACGACGTCGTAATTGCGAAGCAGACGGTACAAGGAAATCACTACCTACCATCTGTTGCTACTCAGTCAGCACCATCTCAGCCTCAACTGCCGAACGTCAGCTCTTCTCAGAGGGGCGTCATCTGCTTGTCAATTTTTTTGTGTCGCCAGTCCTCGGGGTTGAGGCCACGAACTTTGCTCCAGTACCAACCTTCCATTTCACAGTAGCACTTAGAACCTACGTCCTCAATTATTTTGCTGGGTGTACCCCAATGTCTGTCACCCTCTACAGTCTTTGCTGTCCTGCTCCCTCTAGTACCGTGGAAGTTATTCACTGATATCTTAACAGATGTCCTGTCCTCATATCCCTTCCTGCTTTTCATTCATGCATATCTTCGCCGTTACTACGGATCTCTTTATTCTCTGTCTTTTCAGTCCACCTAGCTTCCAACATCCTTTTGTAGAACATCATCTCAAGTGCTCCGATTCTCCTGTATTCCGGTTTTCCCACAGTGCAGGTTTCATCGCCATACAGTGCTGTGTCACAAACACACATTTTCAGGAATGTATTCCTCAAATTAAGACTTATGTTTGTTACTGGTAGACTTCTCTTGGCCGTGGATGGCCTTGTTGGTAGTTATAGTCTGCTTCGTATGTCCTTGCTCCTTCCGTCATGGGTTACTTTGATGCCTAGGTAGCAGAATTCCTTAACTTCACCCGTTTCGTGATCAACAATTTTGACATTAAGTCTCTCGCTGCTGACGTTCCTACTACTTCTCATTACCTTTCTCTTTCGCTGATTTACTCGAAACCTATATTCTATACTCATCAGACTGTTCACTCCATTCAACAGTTCCTTGTAATTCTTGTTCACTTTCACTGCGAATCTTAGCATTGATACCTGTTCAGCTTGAATTTGAATCTCACTCATCAGACTTTCTTTCATTTTCGTATTGTTTCTTCGATGTAGAGACTGAACTGCAGGGACAAAGACCACAAATGGTTCAAATAGCTCTGAGCACTATGGGATCTAACATCTGAGGTCATCAGCCCCTAGAACTTCGAACTTCTTAAACCTAATGAACCTAAGGGCATCACACACATCCATGCCGAGGCGGGATTCGAACCTGCGAGCGTAGCGGTCGCGCGGTTCCAGACTGAAGCTCCTGGACTACATCACTGTCTTACAACCCCTTTAATCTGAGTAATTTCTTCTTCTTCTTCTTCTTCTTCTTCTTCTTCTTCTTCTTCTTCCAGTCTTATTGTTCCCTCTACGTTTCGTTTACATGTGGTATACCTTACTCCAATTTTACTTAGGACTTCGGACATCATACACCATTTTGCGATGTCGGACACTTTCTCCAGGTCGAAAAACCCTATGAACGTGTCTTGATATTTCTTCAGTCTTGCTTCCGTTATCAACCGCTACATCAGAACTGTCTCTCTGGTGCATTTACCTTTCCTGAAGCCATACCGCTCGTCATCAAACACATCGTCAGTTTTCTTTTCCTTTCTGCTGTATAATATTCTTGTTAGGAACTTGTGAAGATCACCTGTTAAGTTGATTGTCGGTTCTTGCAATCCTGGGAATTGTGTGGCGACACCTTCACGAAAGGCTGATGGTATATCGCCAGTCCGATACAATTCTACACACAAATGCGAATAATCGTTTTGGTGCGAGTTCTGCCAATAATTTTAGAATATGTAATGGAATGTTATCTATCCCTTCTCCCTTACCTTATTTTAAGTCTTCGACAGCTTTTCTAGATTCCGATTCTGGTAATGGATACCCCATCTCCTCTTGTTTCTTCTTGTAACACGTCATCCGATAACCATAGCCCTCGAAGAGACCGTAGTATACTGTTTCCTCCTATTCGTTCTCTCCTCTTTCTGTAACAGTGAAATTTCCATTACACTCTCACTGTTGCAGCTCCATCTTTTGATTTCACCAAAAATTTGTTTGAGTTTTCTGATGCTGAGTCATCCCTTCCGACAATTATTTCTGTTCCGTTTTTCTTCATTTTTCATGTAGCCATTTCTTGTTAGCTTCTACGCATATCCTATTTACTTCATTACTGAGTGATTTCCATTTCCATACTCTTGGACGTGTTTCTCCTTTCTTCTTTCGCTGATCACCCAAAGTACTTTTCTGTTACCCAATTATTTTACTTTCTGTGATTGCCCTTTTTAGAGATACTCATTACTCGTACTTCCTTCTTTCGCCGTTCGACTAAAGCAATTTTTCTGTTGCCCATACGTCTGCGGTTTTCTGTTACCTAGTTATCTTTCTCTAAAATATCCGTGATTGCTCTTTTAGAGAAACCTATTCCCCTTCAATTGCGCTCCCTGTGGGATATTCGTTATCGCACTATTCACCATTGCACTATCGAGAGAGGGACGGATCAGATCCCATAAGATCCACAGGAGAGGCCAAACGATCGCTCAAATCCGCCACCCCCACAGCCTCTACAAGAAGGCGGGAGGCTACTACGCAATTTGTATTAACAATATAGACCCTTGTTGCAGGAGGATGTAGCACGGGGTTTCCACTTAGGAAAAATTTGCATCAGGTCGCTTATGTAGCAACACCTGAGCAATGGCACGGAAAGCGCAAAGGGAAAAATTGTACTTTCAAGTGGGAAAAATCTCCTGCGGGTAAACTCAAGCCGGGCTGTGGATTGACACTAGAATCATCATCAGACAGAAGAGATGTGTTACCGCCAATTTATGTCGCTGTTCAAGAGAACTTTTGAGAACAAAAACCGCTTCTGATAACTGAGACGTTCGTGACCACTCTCATTAGATAATAAATGTGTTTCTACTGACCTCATGAGTAACATGGACAAGATAACCACAAATATGAAAATATGACGGGATTTTCTGTTTAATTTACATCTCAATGAAACGTATACCACCATAGCACTATAGGCGGTGTTCATTCGACCAGCGTTCCCAACAAATGACGGTAATATCATTAAATGTAAGTAACACATCCTTCAGATATTAAGCACCTACATTCGGCGGCAAGTTGGAAACATATACATTGGCATTAAATATTCAAGGAGGACAACACTAACTGGCCCATCCTTGTGACGGAAAGAACGCGTATTTAAGTAAGAACCCGTCTACGAAGAAGAGGTTCACGAATTTTTCGAATTAGACACAAAGGCCATTGTCAAAACATTCTGTACCCACTACCAATCACGAATTTCAAGGGAACATGGCTGCACTTTACGGGTGGACTTACCAAACTCAAAACTGAGTCTACCTTTATGTGGAGTCATCCTGGACGACGAAAGCGGACAAATCCACCACCAAACAAAGCACCACAAAAATATAGACAAGGACGACTCTTTGAAGCACGTACCCTCATATGTGAAGGCACAACACGGCAATATATATATACTACATACTGCTACAGTAGAAGCGCTGCCGCGGACTATGGAGTAAACACATCGGACCACTGCCGGTGCTCGAGCGGAACTGACCACATCTGCTGTGTCCACGTACATGTAATGCAATTCATTTTTGCCCTTTGTTACAGGACGTACAATTTTCTTTGACTGCTATTTTTACGTTCGCGATTGAAAGCTGTCTGTAAGTTCTTAAAGTTTTCTGTTCTTCTAAACCGCAACAGCCCTATTTCTCGGCCGCTGCCCAAACTCACCGTTTTTTGCTTTACTTTCGTTGCAGTCTGTACTGTTAATGTACCATTGCTCTGGTGAGTTACGTTCACCTCATCCATTCACGTTGCATCGCATGTTGCGAGCCGTATAGATCCTTCGTGTGTCGGATAGCAAGTGACAAACTGCACCACGACTTGTGTCACGTGCGGCTAACAAGAACGAACACCATGCGTCATTATGCAGCGCTGCATATTGTGTTTGGCATTGTGTCGTCTTGGCATTCATAGTCGCATGCCACATATTGCCCAGTTGTTGTACCGGAGTAGCTGTTCCCTTGTCACCTATTGCATTTGCCACCGACTTTATCACCCTTCACTGCTAGGATAACCGTTTATGGTACATTTATACACGAAAGCATTCTGTCGAATCCATTCGAAAGGCATTGGTCATTATCTGAGTGGGACACGTTTTACGCACTATACGTGACCACTATCTATGTAACGTGTAACACTGGTAATCTGGCTATTTCGTTCCTCAATATCATAATCATAAGAGCTTGAAACCACTAGTGACAAACAAGGTTCCTACTGCTTTGAAATTTCTGCCATTTTTTTTTTTTTAGTATTTGGCTCTGGAATCGTATTGCCGTTTAAACTAAAGTGCACCCTCACTTACCCAAAATTTCTCACATCAGGAAGCTGATAAACAACGCTGATAAGTACATCTACATTTATACACCGCAAGCCACCCAACGGTCTGTGGCGGAAGGCACTTTATGTGCCACTGTCATTACCTCCCTTTCCTGTTCCAGTCGCGTATGGTTCGCGGGAAGAACGACTGTCTGAAAGCCTCCGTGCACACTCTAATCTCTCTAATTTTACATTCGTGATCTCCTCGGAAGGTATAAGTACGGGGAAGCAATATATTCGATACCTCATCCAGAAACGCACCCTCTCGAAACCTGGCTAGCAAGCTACACCGCGATGCAGAGCGCCTCTCTTGCAGAGTCTGCCACTTAAGTTTGCTAAAAATCTCCGTAACGCTATCACGGTTACCAAATAACCCCTGACGAAACGCGCCACTCTTCTTTGGATCGTCTCTATCTCCTCCGTCAACCCGAACTGGTACGGATCCCACACTGATGAGCAATACTCAAGTATAGGTCGAACGAGTGTTTTGTAAGCCACCTCCTTTGTTGATGGACTACATTTTCTAAGGACTCTCCCAATGAATCTCAACCAGGTTCCCGCCTTACCAACAATTAATTTTATATGATCATTCCACTTCAAATCGTTCCGCACCCATACTCCCAGATATTTTACAGAAGTAACTGCTACCAGTGTTTGTTCCGCTATCATATAATCATACATTAAAGGATCCTTCTTTCTATGTATTCGCAATACATTACATTTCTCTATGTTAAGGGTCAGTTGCCACTCCCTGCACCAAGTGCCTATCCGCTGCAGATCTTCCTGCATTTCGCTACAATTTTCTAATGTTGCAACTTCTCTGTGTACTGCAGCATCATCCGCGAAAAGCCGAATGGAACTTCCGACACTATCTACTAGGTCATTTATATATATTGTGAAAATCAATGGTCCCATAACACTCCCCTGTGCCATGCCAGAGGTTACTTTAACGTCTGTAGACGTCTCTCCATTGATAACAACATGCTCTGTTCTGTTTGCTAAAATCTCTTCAATCCAGCCACACAGCTGGTCTGATATTCCGTAGGCTCTTACTTTGTTTATCAGGCAACAGTGCGGAACTGTATCGAACGCCTTCCGGAAGTCAAGGAAAATAGCATCTACCTGGGAGCCTGTATCTAATATTTTCTGTGTCTCATGAACAAATAAAGCGAGTTGGGTCTCACACGATCGCTGTTTCAGGAATCCATGCTGATTTCTAAAAAGTCGATTCCGGATTTCAAAAACGACATGATACTCGAGCAAAAAACGTGTCTAAAATTCTACAACATATCGACGTCAGAGATACAGGTCTATAGTTTTGCGCATCTGCTCGACGACCCTTCTTGAAAAGTGGGACTACCTGTGCTCTTTTCCAATCATCTGGAACCGTCCGTTCCTCTAGAGACTTGCGCTACACTGCTGTTAGTAGGGGTGCAAGTTCTTTCGCGTACTCTGTGTAGAATCGAATTGGTATCCTGTCAGGTCCCGTGGAATTTCCTCTGTTGAGTGATTCCAGTTGCTTTTCTATTCCTTGGACACTTATTTCGATGTCAGCCATTTTTTCGATTGTGAGAGGATTTAGAGAAGGAACTGCAGTGCGGTCTTCCTCTGCGAAACAGCTTTGGGAAAAGGTGTTCAGTATTTCAGCTTTACACGTGTCATCCTCTGTTTCAATGCCATCATCATCCCGGAGTGTCTGGATCTACTGTTTCGAACCACTTACTGATTTAACTTAAGACCAGAAGTTCCTAGGATTTTCTGTCAAGTCGGTACATAGAATTTTACTTTCGAATTCACTGAACGCTTCACGCATAACCCTCCTTACGCTAACTTTGACTTCGTTTAGATTCTGTTTGTCTGAGAGGTTTTGGCTACGTTTAAACTTGGCGTGAAGCTCTCTTTGCATTCGCAGTAGTTTTCTAACTTTGTTATTGTACCACGGTGAGTTTTTCCCGTCCCTCACAGTTTTACTCGGCACGTACCTGTCTAAAACGCATTTACGAGTGCCTTGAACTTTTTCCATAAACACTCAACATTGTCAGTGTCGGAACAGAAATTTTCGCTTTGATCTATTAGGTAGTCTGAAATCTGCCTTCTATTACTCTTGCTAAACAGATAAACCTTCCTCCCTTTTTTTATATTCCTATTAACTTCCATATTCAGGGATGCTGCAACGGCCTTATGGTCACTGATTCCCTGTTCCAAACTGCCGTACGGGAAACAGTTTTATAGCCACAAACGTCTATGCATCACTCGCCATGGCCACAACCATTTGTGCTAATCTCTCAGTAAAGCTGGTTACTAGTAAGAACATTCGCGATCGATTTAAATCGGGGCAGTTACTGTGATGGAAAAGGGGCTACTTTGCCTTAACAAAGGATGGAATAGATCGGAGCGTCGCCCGACTACTACGTCATCATACCTCGTAACGGTCGTCGCCGTAATGAGCACAGGATGGACGACACGTGGGACATCAGCGCAGTTGATTGAGACCACACCGCGTGCACCCATCGAACCGGACACGCCATGTCTGAGCCATGTCTCACACTCGAGCGATCTTATCTGAAGCGTACCGTGATTATCTGAAATCTGTGGTAGCATTAGCACTGGAGACAAATGTCTTGAAAAATGTTTTGGTTGAAGATGTCATTCTGAACTGGCACAGGTGTAACAGCTAGTACACGACGCACTGTGCGGAACAATTAACTGTTGTACAAAAACAACTGATGAACAGCTATACAATCAAGAACTATTCTCGCACTTTGGGTTAGGAGCACCATCGTCACGCATGTGTTCTTTTGCTTTGTTCGCCACAGAGCAGAGAGAACCACAAGGACATATAAATATTCAATCGTTTGTTCGCCTACAGCTGCTCTAAACAACCTATTGCATAACGGAGAAATGCATTATCCCATGGTTTGTAAACTGCACATGGATGGTTTCAGTAGCTCTCCAGGATGCGATGGTATTTGTGTTGTCATCATGACACATAGTTTCAACGCTACGGCGCACATTTAGGACGTCATGAACCTAGATCTTGGGCTTCATGAACCCTATTCCGCCCAATATTCCTGAGCTCTAAATGGCTATTGAGCTGTCGCTGATCAGGGATCCTCCCCAAAGTTTTCGTGCAAATCATAACACGACTTTTCCATCATCATGTCGAAAGTTGGTGATGGAGACTAACGGCTGTATGCTGATTCTATTCGTAATGACTGTACTTCATTCGTGTTGTAACCCAAGGCGATGGGATCAGAAAGCTCGGTCTCAAGCCATCTTACATTTCAGCTACCGAGCCCTGTGATGGATTCTGTAAATGATAAGTTTTTCGTTGCATAATTGCTATATAAATGAAAATGGGGTCGATTTTATTAATCTCCGGTTATTTCAACTACCTATATCTAAAAATTTCATCTTTACTTACATTATTGTCCAATTTTGATATTGCATATAATTGGACGTTCTGAAACCCGAAACTTTTCCTGGTTGCTGAGCGATGTGTCGGGTTCCAGTCAGGCTCTTATCCCATCGCTGTCCGACGTGTCTCTTTACACGCCTTCGCTGGTGATCGTCCCCTGGTAGCTCACTGAATGGAGCTAAATTGTCTTCACTGATGAGTTCTGCTTCGAACTGAGCCGAGAAGACCAACGAAAACGTGTGTGGAGACGTCCCGGAAAGCGATGGGGTACAACCTCACTGTTGCCCGCCATTCGGCCCGACAACTAGGAGTGATGACCTGGAGTGGCATGTCATTCCATACTAGGTCAACTTTGGTGGTCACCTGCGGGGCCCTTACATCCCTGCGGAACGTCGACGGTATTGTGAGTCCCGTTTTATTGTCCTTCACGGTAATCCATCCTGAGATAGATTTTAGCAAGATAATGCCCGCCCACAAACGGCAAGAGTTTCTGGTGTTTCTCTTTATCCTTGCCAAATCCTACCGTGGCCAGCAAGGTCGCCGAATCTCTCCCCAATTAAGAACGTTCGGAGCATTATGTGGAGGTCCCTCTAGCCGTCTCGGAATTATGACCATGTGGTGCTCCACTTTGACGGAATTTGACATAGGAGGACATCCAACAACTCTATCAACGAATATCGCACCAAATAATTGCTTGAGGAAGACCCAGAGGCATCCCAAAACATTACTGACAAGCTCAATTTGTGAAGCTCTTTCTCTTGAGCAAATCAGTCCTTTTTTCAGAACTTGTAGTCACTTGTTTGTCTGTACATGCACATCGGATCTACGGATCTCCGTCCAAATCGGATAATTCCTTGGTGGTGCCTAGGCTTTTATTTATTCATTTCTTTCT
Source organism: Schistocerca gregaria (assembly GCF_023897955.1). NCBI lineage: Eukaryota > Metazoa > Arthropoda > Insecta > Orthoptera > Acrididae > Schistocerca > Schistocerca gregaria. Next base: position 923,759,958 of record NC_064920.1, on the reverse strand, counting down.
TTTTGTCTTAGAGTGTACAGCTGTTACTCTGATGACGAAAGCTAGACATTAGAAACAAAGCATACAACTGTAAAATTCATCGTAACATTAACCAGAGGTTTAGCATAAGGCACAATAGGCGCGAGGGCGCTTTCTCAAACATTTGTCGTGCTTTGAAGCACACTTGGCTGACCTTCCCGAAAAGAAACCGAATTAAACGTAGTGGCTCGACCGTGTACAAAGCAGATTGAGAGCGGAACGCACAGCGCAGTTTGCGCAGGCGAGGCTCTCCAGAGCAGCCGTCCTCACGCTAATGAGGCCTCCTCACTGCCGAGACCATCCAGGCGGCACTCGGACTAACCAGTGGCCACGCTAATGAAGCTTTCCCCAAGACGGCAGTAGGCACATCGCCCGCTGCGGAACTGCATTCGCTCTGCGTCTATGGGCAACACAAGCGGTGCAACATGCATTGCGGTTACAGACTACACGGAGTCATTGCATACACCGAGGCCCGAATTAAAGAAATATCAGAGATACACATACCGAAGGAAATCTTACTTCTTTGCAACGCTTAGAACACGTATTTGTAAATTCGAAATTTCCACGACTCCGTATCTACGACACAAATAAATGCTTGTAAATAAAAAAATCCGAAGTGCTCACAGACAGAAAAAAATTTCTCAGTAGTAGTAGTGCCACTCACCGTTAGTAATCGTGGTGGTTAATGATTTGTGATATAACAGTAACAGAAGGAAATCTTATCAGAATGCCATATAGTTCATCACTATGTCCACTGCTTTTTCTTGATGCATATCACTGACGTGTCACTAAGCCCGAGATGTTTCGTACACTCCTATTTGTAACTGGGACAAATTACAATAGTACAATGAGTTACATCAGTTTTTAACTTACAGAACTAAGAGATGCTTATTTAATTGGTACTAAGCACAATGAATACAGCTTTTGACACTTAGCTATCCCTGTTTCTCCTGGCGTTATTTCCATGACTTGGCCGTTCGTATATGGATGTACTTCCTGCCATTATAGTAGTTATTTAACCTGAGGGAGGAATGTCGCGTTCGCTATCACTCTGTGAATCATTTTATAGACTAAAAACGCAGAAATACATGTGAAATGTGCAAGTTAATGACACTTTCTGATATCAGTGGGAATCACGAAAAATGTAGTAAATAAATCGCATGTCAACGGCTGACTGTATGTATGTCTTATTCCAGACTGCTGACAATGTTTGAAATCAATAGGGCGAAACACTTGCTGTGTTGTAAATATGCATATTATCTAACAACGTTCTTTTAGTGACGTTACTGTACTGTTCTTATCTGTAGGCACATTCTTTGTCAATTATAGGTAATGGATATATTTGTGATATGACCGTCATTCAAATGAACAATGCTGCGATATACTCATAAACAAAAAATTACTTTAAATTCAGAACAACGCGAGGGACATTTATGAAACGTCAAAAATAGTTTAAAGAATTAGGCAGCAGTAAGTTTTCAGTTTATGGATTCAAAGACACAGAAGGCTGCCTGTAACAACCCCGAGAATGACAGAATATCTTAGTATCGCAAAATTGCGATCCACCAAAAGAAGAATTTAATTTTAAAACTCTAAATGGACAGAAAAAGTACGTCCTGTAGAAAATTTTGCGCTATTGTAATTTCTACGTTGGCCATTCAATTCTGAAAAATTTGAGCCAATTATGGCTAGCTGAATATTCATGATGGAAAAATAGATGTTTTTTGATAATACTTTCAAATTTTCACTTTAGAACCACTGTTTATGTACATATCTAAGAAACAAACATTACAGAGTAAGTGGTTAATCCCTTGAGACCTATAGCATATTATAGTGTACAAAATGAAAACCACATAAAATAGCTCTAAAATGACGAAAATTACGCACGTTTTAATAGGTCCTCATGTTTTTAAAAAGATACTCTCTTCGTTTAGTATTTATCCAGCGCCAATAACTGTTGTCTTATGCAACAAGATAATAAGAAGACAGTTGTATAAAAGAAACTTAATTTCTTCACCGGTTTCTGGCGCTTTGTGTCCTTCTTCAGAAGGTTATATCTGTCGCTTTATTTGCCAGCGTCACCAGTTCGATGCATACAGACACTAGGAACCGTACGATATAGCTTTCCGCTATTTGCATCTTGGTGTTGATACTCGCAAATAATGCGATAAGGACACCAAGTGCCCGAAACCGCTAAAGAAATTAAATTTCTCTTGAGCAACAGGTTGCTTATTATTTCGTTATACTGTTTTTGTTGTTTCGTCATCCCCGCTGGAATTACTGTACCAGAAAGCCCAACGGCTTCATTTTCTTGCAGAGAGATGCTGTGTGCAAATTCATGTCCATCTCTGTCCGCTTCTAAATGTACACTACCTGTTTAGCTAACTATAAACTCAAAGGGGATGTGTTTACTTATCTGAAGTGGTTATTAAGATTTAGTACTCTTCAAGACATTTAGTCAGTCATATGTGTTCATAGCGACTTCTTTTTTAATTTCCAGCAGCAACAGCAGAGTTAACGCATTTTATAGGTGTAGGTTTTTGCTGCTACAGTGACGTCAGCACTCAGCTGGCATTTTAGGGCTGCCAACTACTAATCGATAACATGTTTAGGCATTTATTACTATGACATAAAAGGGACCATTTGCCATGTTTGGCATTAGTGTGATGATAAAACCTTCTTCTTTTATAAAAAGCTACTCTGTGCTCCTTCAAACGCCTATGAAATTTAGGAGTTACTACTTTGTGAACCATTGCACACGTACCTATCACTGTTTGAAAACGAGCTTCTTGTCAAGAAAATGTTATTTCCCCATATTGACAAAAGGTCATTTTTCACAAAACTGGCATTAAATGCCTTTAATCATATTATTGACTCCTGTTGGATACAAAGAACATTCAGATTGATACTAGCGTGTATAGTATGAAGTAAATTACTTTTTTTTTAGTCGTCAGTCTTCTGACTGGTTGGATAAGGCCCTTCACAAATTCCTCTCATGTGGAACTTCATCATCTCACAGTAGCACTTGCAAACTGCGTCCTCAATTATTTTCTGGATGTATTCCAGTCTCTGTCTTCCTCTACAGTCTTTTTCCCTCTACATCTCCCTCTAGTACTATAGAAGTCATTCCCTGATGTCTTAACAGATGTTCTATCATCCTGTCCCTTCTTCTTGTCAAGGTTTCCATATACTCCTTTCTTCTCCGATTTTGCGCAGAAGCTCCAGATTCCGTAATTTACATGTCCACCTGAATTTCAAAATTCGTCTGTTGCGCCGCTCTCAAATACTTCCATTCTCACATGTCCCCGTTTTCCCACAGTCAATGTTTCACTACTATACAAAGATATGCTCCAAACGTACATTCTCAGAAATTTCTTCCTGAAATTAAGGCCTATGTTTGATACTAATAGATTTCTCTTGGCCTGGAATGACCTTTTTGAATTCCTAGCCTTCTTTCACGTCTCCTTGCTCCTTCCGTCATTGCGTATTTTGCTGCCTAGGTAGCAAAATTCCTGAACTTTGTGTACTTCATATCTAGCAATCTCAATGTTAAGATTCTTGTTGTTCTCATCTCTGCTACTCCTCATTAGTTTCGTCTTCTTCGATTTACTCTAAGCACATATTCTGTACTCATTGGACTGTTCATTCCATTCATCATGTAAATCTTTTTCGCTTCCACTAAGAATAGCAATGTTATCAGTGAACTACATCATTCAGGTCTCTTCTGCTTGAAATACAATTCCACTCTTGCACCTATCTTTTATTTCCATCATTATTTCTTCGATGTACAGATTGAACAGTAAGGGCGAAAGACTACATCCCTGTTTACACCCTTTTTAATTCTAGCACTTTTCTTGATTGTCCACTCTTATTATTCCTTCTTGGCTCTTGAACATATTGTCTATTACCCGTCTCTCCCTATAGCTTAACCCTATTTTTCTCAGATTTTCGAACATCGTGCAACATTTCAGATTGTCGAACACGTTTTGCACAAATCCTACGAACATGGCTTGACTTTTCTTCTGTCTTGCTTCCATTATCAACCGCAACGTCAAAATTGCCTCCCTGGCGCCTTTATCTTTCCTAAGGCCAAACCGTTCGTCATCTAACACATTTTCCTCATGAAGTTGGATGCATGAGCTGTTAAGCAGACTGTGCGATAATTCTCGGAATTGTCAGCTCTTGCAGTCTTCGGAATTTTGTGGATGATATTTTTCCGAAAGTCAGATGGTATGTCGCGATACATTCTACACACCAATGTGAATAGTCGTTTTGTTGTCACTACCTCCAATGATTTTATAAATTCTGTTGAAATGTGATCTGTCCCTTCTGGTATTTTTTTTCATCCCAAGTTCTTCAAAGCTCTATTAAACTCTGATTCTCATACTAGATCCACTACCTCTTTCCTATCACCTCCTGTTTATTCTTTTATCACACTAGACAAATCTTGCCCATTCATAGAGGGCTCTCTGCTATGCAGTTAACGGCGGATTTCCTGTTGCACTCTTCATTTTATCACCCTTGTTTTTAATTTCACCGGGGATTTTCTTGACTTTCCCATATGCTGAGTTAGTCCTTCCGACAATAATTTCTTTTTAGATTTCATCACCTTTTAATGCAGTCATTTCGTCTTAGCTTCCCTGCACTTCCTATTTATCTCATTCCTCTGTGACTTGTATTTTCGTATTCCCGAGTTTCCCTGAACAGTTTTGTATTTCCATCTTTCATCGATCGAATGAAGTATTTCTTCTGTTATCCATAGTTCCTTCGCAGTAATCTTCTTCGTTCCAGGGCTTTTATATCCATCTTTTGTGATTTCCCCTTTAAAAATGTCCATTCCTTTTCGCCTGTACTGCCTGTTGAGCTATTCTATAGTACTGTATTTTCAGCCTTAGAGAACTTGAAGAGTATCTCGTCATTCCTTAGTACTCCTGTACTCCACTTCTTTACGTGCTGATTCTTCCTGAGAAATCAAACTTCAGCCCACTCTTCATCACTACTATATTGTGTTCTGAGTCTATATCCGCGCCTGGTTACACCTTACAATCCAACATCTGATTTTGGAATCTCTGCCTGACCATGACGTCATGATGTCATTAAATCTTCCCGTATCACCTTGCCTTTTCCTCCTCCTGTGGTTCTTAACAGAGTATTCGCTATTGCTAGCTGAAATTTATTACAGAACTCAATTAGCCTCTCTCCTCTCTCATTTCTTGTCCCATACTCTATTTTAACCATTTCTTCTACTCTACCTCTACAACTTCATTCCAGTCCCCTATGACTGTTAGATTTTCTTCTCCCTTAATGCACTGTATTATTCCTTCAATATCCTCATACACCCTATGGAACTGGACTACCGTGTCGGTATTGATTTTCTGTCGATTCTGATGAGAATTGTTCACACTAACACAGTCTCTGACCTACCTTTGTATTCATAACGAATCCTGCTACTGTTATAACATTTTCTGTTGCTTTTGATATTACCCTACACTCATCTGACCAGAAATTCTACTTCCCATTTCACTTCACTGGCCGTTACTATAACTAGATTGAGCTTTTACATTTCCCACCTCAGATTTTGTACCTGGCATGTTCAAGCTTCTGATATTCCTACCTCTTTCGTTGATTATTCAGTCTTTTTCTTACGGCCACACCCTCTTTGGAAGTTCCCTTTCAGAGTGCCAATAAGGTGACTGTTCCGGAACCATTTTTCCACGGAGATATCATCATGACGCTATTGAAATAATGGGGCACATGGTCTGTAGATGCACGTTTTGTGTCTCTAATGCAGTCATTTTCATTGCATTCTACATCCTCATGCATTGACTATTACTGATTCTTGCGCCTTTAGGGGTAGTTCCCCACCCTATGAACAAGAGAGTGTTCTAAACCCCCGTCCGCTCATCCGCCATCTTTGACAAGGCCGTTGGCAGAATGAGGGTGACATCTTATGCCGGAAGTCTTCGGCTACAGATGCTGATTATTAATGAAAATTTAATCAATGGCGTGATTCAAACCCGGGACCGAGGACGATTTTGATTACCAATCAAAGAGCTACCCCTAGACTACAGCTGCCTTTCCGGAATTACTAAAATACACAAAAAACTAAAATTATTATTTTACACGCTATCGAACGTTTTTGCATGTAATGAATTTTAGATCTCCGACAGGAGATTTATCTTCCCTTCCCATCTCACAAACAACCAGACTCAAAGCGAACAAGAATAGAAGAAATAAGAATAATCATGAAACGACATGATAACAGTAAATCTGTAGAAGACAGTTGCTGAGTTGGGGAAACAATGTAATGGAAATATTAATCTATGTGTAACACAACTCATTAACGAAATATGTACAGAAAAAAAGCTTAACAGCGGAATGAACCTCCGCATTATTATATACACTACATAAAAATGAGAAGACAACAGATCCTAACATAGGGGATTGTTGCTCTTGCCAGTGATATATTGTAGCAATATAATGAAATGTGTGAGAATTTTGTGTATAAACTTTATTTAAAATCAAAATATAAAAAAACTTTAATCATTTGATATGTAAATACCAATGTATTTTAGTATGAAGACGAGCTTGAGAAGCTATCCGTAGTCACTATCTTAAAAAAATCCTATTTTCGTCAGTCTTTTCACTGCAAGCATTTTACAGAACTTCCACACTCGAGAGTCACTGGACAACGACGGCGTACAACCAAAATGCTCTGGCCTGGTGTATTACCATTCTAAGTTTGTTTGGCGTTTGGGAGTCAACGTTGATATTTTTTTATTTGGCAGACAACAAAATGTTTCTTATAAAAGGTATTAATGCAGTTTGTAAAATGAAAAGCTAATCCATTCGCCTCTGGAATGTGCTTCCTAGACATTACAAAATGTGCATGTCAACCTTACGAATAATTCGCAGTTTTCAATGTCAAATAGATAGAGGATTACTACTTAGCAGAGTTTTCTCTAGCGAGAGGTCACATTGCAAAATATGTCATTGTTCATGGCCCTTTTGAGGAGAGTCTAACAACTATATTGGATAAGAGGTGTATAGGGCGTCATAGGATAGTGTAATGCCACTCAAAGGCCCTGTTTGCGAAGAGACAGAGTATGACCTTGAAATATTGGGAAGCTTACTTCGTGGCACATAGATAACGTAGACTCCGGGTGTCGGGGTCTCTTATAGTTCAATTCTTTTATCTAGGGGGCTCACCCATGCCCGCCCAGAGGCGGGAGATTGCAGCGTTGTCAGTTGCAAACGACGCATGCGCCAAGAGAGGCAGAGCCATAGTATAGTATAGTTCGCAAACTTACGTTTAGGGGGAGCGCGCAGTTTATGAAGTAAAGCCACCACGGCCGCATTAACCCTTTCGCTGCTATAGAGGCGTGCTCCCCACATTCCGCGCTGTGCCCAAAAATTTGATTTTTACACATCTTCTTGACTGATACCTTCCCTCCACAAAAGACTTAATTTTGTTTCGACGTTCATCGCAGTTATTGTGCAGCATTAAATACAGTAAACCATTGCACGAAATTTCGAAGAGTTTGCAGAGGTGAAAGTCCATACTTTCCGTATAGTTGATTTTAGTTACCACAATATTGAGAATGATATACCTAAATTTCATATAAAATTTACTGTATAATAATATCTCATTAATTTAAGTACCGGATGTAATATTGAGAAATATTCCGTCTTTCGCGAGTGTAATAAAAGTTTTATTTACACCTGGCGCGTTTGGCTTTATTTTAAAGCACTTCAATCAATGAAAAGGTTCTAGGCAAAATACTTTAAACAAGACTTACAAAAGCATTAGGAGTTGAATATACTGTGTATAAGTGAAGTGTTCTGAGCTATGTGAAATATAATTTCTGTGTGTGGCACACACAAACAGCATTTATTTGCTAAAACACCGATCAGCCGACACAAACGTTGAATATTGTGTTACCGCAGCTCAGAACTACGAAAGGTGACTTGGCAATGGAGGAGACAAAATAATGTCCACTGAAGATGCTTCAAAAGAGAAAAACGCGTCTGGTCTAAGTAAGATGGTTATTAAAGTTGCAGAAGAGGAATATATTTAATAACCATCGGTAAAACTGCGACAGTGGAACACAAGAAAAAGAGAACATGAGTATTATTGTGTATGTGGCTTACCTTTCATTCTTATCTATCGCTGCGATTGTCATCTGCATCGCTGTAGTCAGTGTCGCAGCCCGAATCATCAGGTCTTACGAGTGATGACGATGGGTTCAAGCAGATTGTTCAAAAATGGTTCAAATGGATCTGAGCACAATGGGACTTAACATCTATGGTCATCAGTCCCCTAGAACTTAGAACTAATTAAACTTAACTAACCTAAGGACATCACACAACACCCAGCCATAACGAGGCAGAGAAAATCCCTGACCCCGCCGGGAATCGAACCCGGGCGTGGGAAGCGAGAACGCTACCGCACGGCCACGAGAAAGCAGGTTGTTAATTACAATTTCCCTGTCCTTGTCTTCCACCTGTGGCCTTTGTGCATGTCGAACACATTCAGCCCATGCTGAAGGAGTAATTCTATCAAGTGCTTCGTGCAAAAGCCATTTTAAATGCCACGTTTCGTCCTGCGACATACCCTTTCAGTTTTGCCCAAATTAACTGTATCGGATTGTATTTTCAATTATACGGTGGCAAACGCAAAACTATGGGTCCATGCTCCTGTTCAATACAATCGAATTCATAAACTTTTGTGCGAGGCTTATGGAGCGCTACAAGATTCAACATTTCAGCAGTATGTGGTATATTTTTACTTCCAAGCCACAACATGATATAGGCTGTTTTTGTACTTGTTGTGTCTTTTGAACAACAACGGAGTGATAACTCACATTGCCCATTACAGAGTTTGCAGACAAGTAAGGGAGAAACTGGTTCCTAAACCACTATTCAAATATCTCTGAGTTCATTTCGGAATGATAATCCCCTGAATTGCTCTTTTTTGCCCGGAACACTAATTTGCTTTCTGGAATGAATCCGGAAGCAGAACCTGCATGAAGCACAATTAGTCGTCCACCTTTACCAACTGGTACTTTAAACCCACCCGAACCATCACTCATTTCTCAACACGCTTTCCTTGTGTCATTTTGGTTTACATATGTTTCGTCCAAGGAAAAAATGTTCTTATTCCCAGATTTTCTTACTTCAATAACACGTCTTAAAAACTGTACCCTTGAAGCAACGATATCACTACATTCCATTAAAAACTTCCTCCCGTCATTTGTATGTACGTATTTGAATCCATTGTTTTTAAGTATTCTATTCAGTGAAGTCATGCTACCTATAAAATTTATGGTTTCACGCACTTTCACTGTGATATTTTTACAGTAGGAAATTCGCCTGTGTTGTACATGTTGAGCACTTCTCGTCTTAGAACATCTTCGTCGAAATTATCTTAATTGGTTACAGTCCTTTCACGAGTGCGATATTTCACTGGCGATCTGAAAAGTGGGCTTCCACGGGTCTCCGTAGATAATTTTCCTTCATTGGCAATCCGCTGAACGGTTTTCAAGATAACGCCTGTCGCTTCTGCAGCGCGTTCCTAAGATTTAGTGACGTCTGTGATAGGTCCACCGTTTTCTGCTTCGCCGTTGAAAAAATCATATATCCTGTAAATTATGTCCCTCGCCTGTTTATGGAGAGTTTGTCGCTTACCACCATCATCAGCCATCACAACTTGCAAACAAATGCTATAAAAATTAACCAAATAGTAACTAAAATCACATTTATCACTCGCACTCGCTAAGACATTCACAGCAGACCCCTCATAAAACCGCTGAACACTCATTGGCTGTCAGCGGATGCGTGAGGTCAAGTGCGTAGAACGAGCCTTAAATCGACCGCAGTAGTTCGTGGTTCCAACTATACAGAGTGTTCATTTTAATTGGAGACATTGAAATAGCCGAAAATCTACACATCGGATCAAACAGATTTATAACTAAAATGTTTTTGTCTCCTAGGGGGATATCCAATGATAACAAACTCGACGAATTTGTGGTCAAATTTGAAATTAGATGTCCCCTTCCGAGAGGAACTAATTTTCATTAGGATTTATTTTGGCTCTGTGTGTCGTTTTCAAGAGATTTCAGTGTCCTCATTTAAAATGAACACCCTTTTTAACATAAACAGTGTTAATAAATTGGGAAACAGTCCATCTTTAGCGACTGTAATAAAACTTTTACTTATACCAGAGTCATTTCGCTTTTTTCTAAAACGTTCTGATAAAAACAACGTTGGCGAAGTACACAAGACTGAATTTTGGCCGTAATAAAACATAGAAACTAAACTATATTGTCAGTGAGGCGCAGTGCGCAGACAATTTGTGTTTGTCGCAACGGACAGCAAATACTTGCCAAAACATAGATCAGTCGACGAAAACATTGAATATGATGTTGCCAAAGCAGCGAAGCAAAGAATTGCGTCAAACTCTCAAGCAGCTCGGCGACGTACGAGCCGAAATTCTGCTCTAAATAATACTTTTAATACTGTAGCAAAAGAATACATCTCAATATCAATAGTAAAACAGCGACTGCGGAAGAGAAGATATACAAACAAAACAGATAACATGAATATTTTATGTGTGTCTTTTCATTGTCTTTAATTTCTGTGATAAGAAATATTGATGGAAAAAATTAGAAAAACCGAAAATTTATTATGATTATAACGAAGAGACAAAGCACTAGGAATATCAAAAAATTAAATTCAAAGGAATAAAATTCATGAAGTAAGACAGTTCAATACTCTTTTTAAATAAAGAAAATATTAAGCACCGAAAAAGGTTTGAACCACAGAACCTTTCACTTAACAGCGAAATACCTTAACCGTTACTCTAACGCAACTCGCCCTTCTACAGAACTCCTGAAGGACTTTAAAACATCACGCAAAATACTGACAAACACTGCTGGTGTGACTATGAATTACTCACGTTTCGTCGAAGTACAATAGGAAATAAACAATTACCGCTGTTCTTTATTGCGGAAAAGCGGTTCGTGAGAATGATACAAGCACCTTTCCTTGTTATCGCCTGAATTAGGAGACTTATTGCTTGTTTGGTTTAATTAATTAATAGAATACGAAGCAACTGGTATAAACAATGCTTTTTCCAAACTTCCTGTAAAAAGAAAGTCTGCTATCAAGACATTGCTTTTGTTCAGTTACTTTATTTATGACTGAACGTTTCTAAAACTGAAGACACTCGTCTCTGCTCTGCACTGCAGTCTAGCTCCGGCAACCTCGTTCTCTGTTCATTGGCTGAGTTTTGTGATGCGCAGAACGAACCTAAAATCAGACTTCGTCGTAATTGACAGGCACTATAGTACAGGACTGGATTTTTTCTTTCTTTTTGTTTTTTGCTTTTTGGTGATATGTTACAATACAGCATCACCGGTCTATTGCGGTCTAGCTGTGTTGGTGAGGCAGTAAATTTATCCACAGGGTAGTGACACTGCGTCACTGCAATTCACTTTGGAGGTGGGGCGGTGGGACTTGTAGTCCCGTACCACCCTGTGGCGGTGACAGTACTACATCAGTCAGGCAGAAAAATTCAGCCTAATGTGTGCAACGTCCGCATCCTGGTGACACTAATCGTGGCCCATGCAGCAGATCCATACGTGAGGGCAGGCAGGATTACTGTTCAGTAAATGTGGAGCTTGGTATGCAGGTTAAGTTCCCTACTGCGGAAGAGTTGGTACAAAGCCCTGGTTAGCTTTTGCCCCTTGTTAGCGACACACTCTGCATGACAGTGGAAGAGCAAATTGTGTTCCATCTGGACCCCAAGATAGGCGGTTGTCGGGGACCAGGGCACCTGCACACCTGCAATCGAAATATTGCGGCGGAGGACTTGGCGCCGTTTCGTAAAGTTGACTGCCGAGGTTTTGGCGGCATTGAGAGCTATTTTGTTTGTCTGGCACCAGGTTATGGTGCCGTCCGCCTGTCGCTGGAGGCCGCGACGACGGCATCAGTAATGCGGCCAGTGGTGTATAGTGTTGTTTCGTCAGCATATTGTGCAAGGTGGCACTCGGGGATGACCGGCATATCATTTACATAGATATTAAAAAGGATGGGTGATAGCACCGATCCTTGCGGAGTGCATGCCGACAATTGGCGAATGCCAGAACACATTCCCCGTTGAGCCACTAGGAAAGTCCTACCACGGAGGATGTCATCCACGATTTTGACATAAATATCCGGTATAGGGGTCTGTGTCAGCATCTTGTGTACGAGGTTGTCTTGCCAGATCTTATCGTAGGCGTTTTGCAAGTCCAGAAAAACGGCAGCTGTCGACTTGGCAGTGTTGAAGCCTTTGCTAATGTGTTCAGTGATCCGTAGGTCCTGAAGTTCGGCAGAGAGGTGCGAAGTGAATCCAAACTGTTCCGGACGGATCGCCTCAGCTGCCGCAGGAGGTTGGGAAAGTCGGTGAAGGATCACAGATTCAAGGAACTTCGCCATAGTAATTAGGAGGGTGATGGGCCTGTTGTTGGTGGAGTCCGTAGGGTCCTTGAACCTCTTGGGGATTGCAATCAGCTTGGCTTGTTTCCACTGAGGGGGAAATAGCCCAGACGTAAGACAACAGTTTAAAATCTTGGTGAACAAGATGAGTGGTGTGTGGGGAAGGTGGCAAAGATGTTCATTTAAAATTTCCATCCAATCCAGAAGCCGACCGGCCACGTTTCCGTCGAAGGATGCGCTGAATTTCTGCCATGGACATAAGAAGGGGAGCAGACTGGGTTGGGCGGTTGCGGAGAGCAGCAACAGCTGCCAGGACCTCATGTTCTTCCTGTAGTTCGTTCGGAGAAAGGTCCTGGACAAGAGGGCGGTTTTGGGCCTCGAACGCTTCTGCCAGCGTTTCCACAATTGGGAGGGTATTGTACGACAAGTCTGCTACCGTGTCAATAGGATGGGCTGTCGCCGGCATAGAACGCTGCAGGTGCGAATGACAGCCCAGTCGCCGGCCGCGGTGGTCTCGCGGTTCTAGGCGCGCCGTCCGGAACCGCGCGACTGCTACGATCGCAGGTTCGAATCCTGCCTCGGGCATGGATGTGTGTGATGTCCTTATGTTAGTTAGGTTTAAGTAGTTCTAAGTTCTACCCCTGATGACCACAGCTGTTAAGTCCCATAGTGTTCAGAGCCATTTGAACCATTTGACAGTCCAGTCAGATTTTTGCTGGAGTAAGAAAGCGGACATCCTGGCCTCCATTTTTCGGACAGAATTCGCGCTGGAGGCGTGTCATTTGGCGTTTGTCCTGAGGGTCACGAAACTGCATTCACCGCCGGCGGTAGCGGTTCTTCTGCACCTTCAGCCCTCGTAACAGATGGGGAAAGTCGTCCAGGGGGGTTATTCCGAGGGGCAGTGGAGGTGGAGAGTTTTACTGCTTTCTGTATTTTGGCGATGAGGTAATCCACAGCACGGACTATATTGGCCAGTGTCGTCAAATCGAGGTTGTGTCTAGTGTTGTTATTATTGTTATTGGTGAGGGTCGCAGTGGAACGAACGTCATATGAAAGGGAAGCGTTGGTGAGGAGCAAGAGTAGTTCCTGATGGTCAGAGGCCAGTTCATGAAGAACTTCCAGTGAAAACTGAGCAGTGATGTTTTTGACGATGGCCACATCGAGAACTTTTGGCTGGCAGTTAGTACAGACTGGGGTATGGGCAGGTTCGTGGGGCCCATAGACCGATAGTTCTAAAGTATCCTCCAGGTCAAGGAGGAGCGGGCCTTTGGGGTTAGAGATGCGAGAATGCCAAGTTGGGTGCTTGGCACTGAGATCCGCCCCAATGATGAGCCTGTCCAAGGACGACAATGTGCAGAGGTCTGCTTCTAGCAGTGGCTTGTTTGGGCTCAAATACGCTGCTGCAAAGGTAATGGCACGGAGGCGTGTGGATATGGTAAACGCTGTGGCCTCTATGTGTTCCGTTGGTTGGAGAGCCTCTTGGGTATGGACAAGAGCTTTGTTCAGGAACACAGCTGTGCCTCCACCATGGTGGTCAAGGAGGTCAGAGTGGTAAGACACCATGTAGAAAAGGCGGAAATCGTCTGCTGGGTTGAGATGTGTTTCTGTGTCCATTAAAACATCCATTTGCGACAGGTGGCTGGCCCGTTGAGGCAATCTTAAGATTCAGTCCGGACTTCTGTGTAAAGAAGATGCCGGATTTGGTAAATCCGCTCTATGTTCTCCCTCTGGGAAAGGGAGACGACGTTGGTAGGGCAAGGGATCAATGCCCTGGTCTCAGGATCCCTCTTGCTATACTGCTGGACCAAAGGATCTTCGACATCGAGTCGAAGCAGTTCCTCCTTGACCTCCTCCGCTGTAACCTCTGGTGGCAAATCCTTGCTTACGATTTTGGTTCGGCGATTACCAGACGCCTGGTGGGCGGTTTTACGAAATCGAGAATGGTGAGATCGTCGTCCCTACTGTCAAACAGGTATTTCATATGACCATTTTGGTAAACAGCTCTTAATTGGCCAACAATGACCCGCTCGAGCTCAGTTTTCAGTTTCGTATATAATTAGTGACATTATATACCAGAATAATGTGTATCTTCTCTTTCTTGACGGGATCTGTTGAGAAGGAGGGTCGGGAGCATTTTATCATCCACAGGATCATCCGGTGCGGCGTCACCCGGCAGGGGGGTATCGGAACACGATCTGCAGTTACCACAGCCCGCGTGGGCGGAGGAGCGTCTAGAGCGACGGCCAGAGGAGTTTACGACTGGATCATGGTGTCCAGAAGACTCGCCACGGTGGCAGGACGGCGTAGAAAGAAGTGCAGGTACAGCCGGGTGGTGGTCAGACAGAGCTGATGTGTTTACCGCCTCACTACGTCGTCCGATTACACGGATGAACGGACCCTGACACAAGACAATCGACAGGCTTCATGATGATCGGTTCCAGTGCCAATGGTACCCACCAGTGTTTTGTGGCGGTTGGCGCGATTCAAGCGACCCTTTGCCCGATGAGAGGTAAGCGGAGCATTAAGCGCGACGGGAGGCCGGGACGGGCGGCGGTGAAAGAACCGGAGGGACGCAAAGGCAGCTACGCGAACTTGTCCGTAGTGGACACGGGTCCGCCTGACGTAGCCAGTGGCCTGGCTCGAGACTTCGCATTCCTAAGATTCCCAGCTATCCTGGGATAATAGCTACTAAGATACCAACGCCAAATTAACAGGTATACCAACGCCAATAGGCGGTGCAAAAACTACAACGATACGACTCGGACCCGCACCTGTATTAGAAGACACTTCCAGCGATTCCGCCTGAATCACGGTACTGGGTGGGCTAGTCTCCCATATATGTAGTAAAATGAAACTTACGTGGCTGCGAGTAGCTGAAATGAGTGATGCAAAAGCTCCCTTGTGCGGCAGGCCCGAAGGTTGCTGCTGGTAGACTTTATTCAGTAGCGGGGCCACAGTAGATGGAGGGTTATGCAATAGCTCTCATAAACTGTTGGTAAAAATTAGTATTTGCTTTTATGGTAACTTCATTCGCAGAAAAAAGTCGTGTCAGTGGCCTGGCTTTTGTCAACTGTTAAGAAAAATCAATAGAAACATGCATTGTATATGATTGCAGAGGCGTGGTCATGTATATATGTTGGAAGTAGTTGAAGTGTCATAGCCTACAACTGCACAATGGTACTGACAATTAATGTTGAGTGTCGTCTTAGATGTAGAGTAAACTGTGATGTGAAAAACAATAGGAACTATTGGGTGGCATTCCTTTAAAAAGTCAGACTGCGTGCACTTTACTGCAATTCAAGTCGTTAAGGATTTCCTGTAAAATCGCCGTTACAATGCTAAATCCACCCCTTCCGTATGAATCCATGACCAGCGCTTCCAATTCGGAGAATGGACAGCTCTGTAGATTTAAGATAGTAGAAGTCAGAAATACTGCAAAATGAGACATCTACAACGACAATCTTGAGAGTGTGATCGCTCCGTCACAAGTAGAGTCCAGGGCACTTCTTCCCAACGCAAGGATGATGTGCTATATGAATGAGTGATGGTAATAGGATCTGAGGTGCAGGGCAAACACCATTGACAATTACAAAGAGCTTTACTGATCTTGGTACGTGGCGTGGTGAGGGAGGCACGTCCATCCTCTCTGGCGCTGAATTATGAAGATGAACGAGTGACGGCTTCCGCCCAGTCTTGCTGAGCTGACGCCTCGCAGTGCTAAGGTTCGTCTGTGAGACTATGCGCTCACATGCGGAAGCACGCGGCTGGCATTTCACTCACTCGCTTTCTAGTGGCGCTCTCTGAGAAAGAGGGACAACAGCCGTGTGGCCTTGCCACGCAGGTAAGGAAACATGGACTCTGCAGAGCTCTATCAAAGTCTAGCACCATTACGGTACCAGAAAACGAACGAATGCATTTAGAATTAGAATTCCTTCTAGGCTGTCGATTATCCACTTTTTCTATGGTGAGTCACCAAGTGTGATCACAGTTTAAGGAGTATTAATTAAAGTGATAACCGAATATTGAATGTTATTCGTGGTCATTGATTTAGCTGTGCAACTTTATATTTGCCATCTCCAGACCAGCCAGCAGAAAGCTCATTCCCGCCTCCGGCTTCTGAAACTCCTGTTTGGCCGGACATGGGGATTGCATCCTTCTACCATCCTCCAGACCTACAAATACCTCATCCATCCTATCCTCTGTTATGCCAGCGTTGCCTGGGTATCTGCCCCCACCCGCTTTTACAAGGCCATCCAAATCAATGAATGCCATGCACTCCGCCTTGCCTTTGGTATCTGCCTTCCTTCCCCCACACGGCTCCTGTATGAACTGATCGCCTTCCCCCACCTCCTCCTGTTCCTCCAACATCTCCGCAAACTTTACATTATCCGCAGGCTTGATCCCCCCCCCCCTCCCTCTGGTTTCCTCCTTCCTCTCAACCGCCGCCCGTTGCCGCACCTCTATTGCTGTATCCCTCCCTCTCTCCACCTCCACACCCTCCATCTCCATCATCAGGCCAATTTCCAATGCGTTCCCCTCCGGGATGACGAACTTCGCCATGACATCTACCCTTCCTTCCAACTATAACCTGGCCTTGCCCTTCCACCCCCCCCCCTCCCCAGGGCCCCCCTTTTTCTCTCCCCTCCTTCTCCCAGAGCGGATTTTCCTCCTTCCCCTCCACCCTGAGACCCTGCACCCCATACTGTTTCCTTCCCACATCCCTCCCTACCTGGCCCTCTTCAGCGCGCCCCCCGCTCATCTCCTCCTCTCTTCCCCTCCCTCCCTCCCTCCCTCCCTCCCTCCCTTCCTCCGGTCTCCCTCATCTCCTTGTGCCTGGCAGATCCTCTGTTTTGATCATCGCCAGTGTGCCACACGTCAGTGTTGTGTTTAGTGCTGTTTCTTTCTCCTGTTCGTCAATAGGTGTGATTTTAATTGTGTACTGCCTTGAGGTTCGCCGTTCGTGTTTGTTATGTGCTGCGCCATCCGTCGATACTTTTTATGCTCCAGTCATACTGTGCCTTGTGTTATTTTAATTGTCACAGTGTGTGGCTTTTCGTGTGTGTTACTTTTAAACAGTTTTTTTTCTCTCCATTATATAGTCACCCCGTTTTTTGTCTATTGCCTTCCATGATGTTCCCCTCTTTTTTATCTATGTTCACCATATTCTCTCCTTTGTTCTTTTTAAATGTCTTCCGTTGTTTGTTGTATGTCTTTCGACTGAAGAGCAATGCATGTGCTGCTGCCAGCCTGCCCCGATGGGGAATTGAAATACAATAACGAAAAAAAAATATATTTGTGTGAAAGAAAAGTTGATGAAGCAATGGTCGCTTTGAATCAGGTGGTAAAATTCCACTGACAATGAGAAATATTTTGAATAGAACAAATTAAAAAGATGTACCGGGTGATCAAAAAGTCAGTATAAATTTGAAAACTGAGTAAATCATGGAATAATGTAGATAGGGAGGTACAAATTGACACACATGCTTGGAATGACATGGGGTCTTCTTAGAACCAAAAAAATACAAACTTTCAAGAAATGGCAGACAGATGGTGCTTTACCTAATCAGAATAGCAAAAATTAGCATAACAAAGTAAGACAAAGCAAAGATGATGTTATTTACAGGATATGCTCAATATGTCCACCATCATTCCTCAACAATAGCTGTAGGCGAGGAATAATGTTGTGAACAGCACTGTAAAGCATGTTCGGAGTTATGGTGAGGCATCGGCGTCGGATGTTGTCTTTCAGCATCCCTAGAGATGTCATCGATCACGATACACTAGCAACTTCAGGTGACCCCAAAGCAAATAATGGCACGGACTGAGGTCTGGGGACCTGGGAGGCCAAGCATGACGAAAGTGGCGGCTGAGTGTACGGTCATCACCAAACGATGCACTCAAGAGATCTTTCACGTGTCTAGCAATATGAGGGTTTTTTTTTGTTCTAATAAATCCCCATGTCATTCCAAGCATGTGTGTCAATTTTTACCTCTGTCTACATTATTCCGTGGTTTATTAAGATTTCAAATTGATACTGACTCTTTGATCACCCGTTATATTAAGAATCTTGACAGCTGTGTTTGTAATTAATGTAAAACTTCAATCAAGGTGCAATGTTGGCTTTCATGAGTACTTCGAACAAATGAACTAATCTGACTCGTTGCAGTGAATAATATGAACGGAAAGAGAAAGGAAGTGTAAGGTGTATTAAGTTTTGTTATGGGTTTCATTCGAATGAATCTCTATCTGGATAATTTTTGTAATAATTAGATTGTGTAAACAAATTTATTCGCCAATTAATTATTCATAGCTAAGTAACGACTAGCACTGTGAGCCACCATATTTTCTTGGTTTACTTATTTTACAGAGTTGGTATTGTTACCTTGGCTCATTACTATTCCTGTTTGATTAATAACGTATTCATGGTTTGTCTAGAAATGTGCCCTTATGGCTCTGTGGCTTTAATTCCAGACAACAAAACAAAAGTTTTTGGTTTCGATTGCTGGGATGTTATCCGGAGTTTTTGTTAGTTACCGCTTCTTTCACCTATAACAACGACAATAATGCCAGACCAAGTTGCACCATATTTCGGGGTACGTATTGAATTATAGATTCCCCTCTAATCGGCTTTACAAGTCTCTTTGTGTAGTAAAACACTACGGATTTACTTGATTTACAGTGTAACAAATGAAACATAAAAATACTTACAGGTGGTGGCCTTAGCAGTTAGGGGTATAACACACACTGAAACGTCCCCTTTCAAAAATTATATATTACTGTGCTTAAACTGACTCACAATATTTTTAGCGCAACGCAATCTGACTTACAATAATCGCTACAAAAGAATGGCCCTGACTAACATTAACCTATACCTTTCACAAATCACTTACCTCACCAAAAATCTTCGTTACTCGAACTACTGCAATACAGCGAGCGCCACTACTGCCAGCTAACTAAAAGATTCAAACTACGGAAGTCACTAACTACTGATAGGCACAGTTAGCAAATGAAAGATTTTAATAGAGAACAAACAATGTATTTACCTTAATAGTCATTATATATATATATATATATATATATATATATATATATATATATATATATATATATATATATCAGTTCATGACATCAATTCTTACAAATTTCAAAACTCCGCTATCTCTCTCCCCACGTCCACCACTGCTGGCGGCTCACCTCCAACTGCGCAACCCTACGCGCTGTTAGCATCCAGCTGCCGCTGCCCAACACTACAATGGCAGACAACAATGCAAACCAGCCACAGACTGCACACGGCACAGCCAGTGATTTTTCATACAGAGCGCTACGTGGCGTTACCAATAAGAAAACGTAAACAGCCTACTTACATAGCCCCCATGCTCCCAAGAAAAAAAATTTACAAATTGTTTTGGCAGTGGCCAATACAGATTTGAAATTTTTTTTCGTAATTATGATTACAATAGCAAAGAAATCAAATGCACACACTTATTGATACAATGTTGGTCAAAAGCTAAAATTTTCTCACAGTCCATATAGACAGTCCTGATCATTCATCATAGTAAAATAGTAGTGTTTTTCTCAAAGACTGAGCAATAAAACAAAATGCACACGGAAGTAGTGGATTTCCATGCAGTCTTGAAGAAGTAGTGTTGTCCTTCAACGGAAAGACGGTGCTGACTCTTGACATGCAGACAGGTAATGGGCCACAACAGAGCAAACCCACAGCACAGTCAGTCGAAGTTTTGAAGAATATTGGTAGGTAGGTCAACACAGAGTAGACCCATTGTAGTCCTGGTAGAGATTACGGTATTGGTGGGCCATCAGAGGTGCAGACCCACTGCAGTCCTTGTAGAGATGGCCAGCAGCCATCTGTTTGACTGTGCAGGCGCACAATCATCATTGAAGAGTCTTGCAGATGATATAGCAAGTCCATAACCCACGACTTGTCCACTCACAAAGTTTTTGGAACTGTCCTTAGAACCAGCAATGGTTTTAACCAGTCCCTTGCTGAATTATCAACACACTTGCAAACGCTATCAGTCCCTACTTCTCACATATTGTCCATATGCTATGACCAACAATAATGTGTGCAGCGAAATGTAACTTACAGGTTACTTAATTTGATGAACAGGTGTCAATTACAATTTTATAACATAAGAATACAATAACAAAGATACAAAATATATCATTAAAGAACATAATAGTACAGATAACATTTGCAGTAATACAGGGTTTACAAAAGAATCGAAATAGCAAATACATCAGTGTTAAAAAAATTTACGACATAAGTACATACATAAAAGATGATAATTACTTTTCAAACATCAACTTCACACATGAGCATTAACATAAAACAGAATAAATAATGTCTAAGGATCTTTACAAAGTAAATAACATATTATCAGAAAAATTCTATAAGGTAACTCTCATCAGATAAACACATAAAGACATGAAGAACACAAATATACAAGAGTACACAAACACATAGCGGAATAACAGAAAGGGAAAGGACCGGGTTTGTTTTCAGTGTAACATTTGGTACTGCAGTCCAACCCAAAACGTCATTCTGTAGATCTTTCGTCTTATCTCAACATTTGTTTTCATCAAAAATATCCTATCCAAGCATGCTTTCTGTATTTTGTTCACATCCTATTTCAAAAATAGTTTTCCTCCACTGTACACTACTTTTTCTTTTTTGTCCAAACCATTTGTAATACAAGCTTTACAAAAGAATAGAAATAGACATGCACATCTGTGTTACAAAAACTACAAAAGAAATTTACAAATTGTTTTGGGCAGTGGCAGTGGCCAATACAGATTTGAAAATTTTTTTTCGTAATTATGATTACAATAGCAAAGAAATCAAATGCACACACTTATTGATACAATGTTGGTCAAATTCTAAATTTTTCTCACAGTCCATATAGACAGTCATGATCATTCATCACAGTGAAATAGTAGTGTTTTTCTCAAAGACTGAGCAATAAAACAAAATGCACACGGAAGTAGTTGATTTCTATGCAGTCTTGAAGAAGTAGTGTTGTCCTTCAATGGAAAGACGGTGCTGACTCTTGACATGCAGGATTATGAAACGTCCCCTTTGAACAATTATACATTACTGTGCTTAAACTGACTCACAATATTTTTAGCGCAACGCAATCTGGCTTTCAATAATCGCTACAAAAGAATGGCCCTGACTAACATTAACCTATACCTTTCACAAATCACTTACCTCACCAAAAATCTTCGTTACTCGAACTACTGCAATACAGCGAGCGCCACTACTGCCAGCTAACTAAAAGATTCAAACTACGGAAGTCACTAACTACTGATATGCACAGTTAGCAAATGAAAGATTTTAATAGAGAACAAACAATGTATTTACCTTAATAGTCATAATATATATATATATATCAGTTCATGACATCAATTCTTACAAATTCCAAAACTCCGCCATCTCTCTCCCCACGTCCACCACTGCTGACGGCTTACCTCCAACTGCGCAACGCTACGCGCTGTTAGCATCCAGCTGCCGCTGCCCAACACTTCAATGGCAGACATCAATGCAAACCAGCCACAGACTGCACACGGCACAGCCAGTGATTTTTCATACAGAGCGCTACGTGGCGTTACCAATAAGAAAACGTAAACAGCTTACTTACAACACACACTAGATGTCCTGGCTGTGGCAGCCGCGCCGGCCGCTGTGGTCGAGCGGTTCTAGGTGCTTCAGTCCGGAACCGCGCTCCTGCTACGGTCGCAGGTTCGAATCATGCCTCGGACATGGATGTATGTGATGTCCTTAGGTTAGTTAGGTTTAAGTAGTTCTAACTCTAGGGGACTGATGACCTCAGATGTTAAGTCCCACAATGCTTAGAGCCATTTGAACCATTTATGTGGCAGCCGCAATGTTGAGCAGTCAGCTGACAGCCAGTCGTGACCGATCAGATGAGCGACATGAGCGTGGACTATGTAACAAACAAATGCAACAACTGTAACATAACAGATGCAAAATCAGGCTCACTTTACTATAATTCTAAAAGTAATTTTTCCATCAATTCACTTGCTTTATGCAATGCATGTACATCTACATCTACATCTACATGATTAGTCTGCAATTCACATTTAAGTGCTTGGCAGAGGGTTCATCGAACCACAAACATACTATCTCCCTACCATTCCACTCCCGAACAGCGCCCGGGAAAAACTAACACTTAAATCTTTCTGTTCGAGCTCTGATTTCTGTTATTGTGTTTTGATGATCATTCCTACCTATGTAGGTTGCGGTCAACAAAATATTTTCGCATTCGGAAGAGAAAGTTAGTGACTGAAATTTCGTAAATAGATCTCGAGGCGACGAAAAACGTCTTTGCTTTAATGACTTCCATCCCAACTCGCGTATCGTATCTGCCACGCTCTATCCCCTATTACGTGACAATACAAAACGAGCTGCCCTTTTTTGCTCCCTTTCGATGTCCTTCGTCAATCCCACTTGCTAAGGATCCCACACCGCGCAGCAATATTCTAACAGAGGACGAACGAGTGTAGTGTAAGCTTTCTCTTTAGTGGACTTGTTGCATCCTCTAAGTGTCCTAGCAATGAAACGCAACCTTTGGCTCGCCTTCCCCACAATGTTATCTATGTGGTCTTTCCAACTGAAGTGGTTAGTAATTTTTACAGCCTTAAGAATTGTACTATTTATCGAGTAATCGAATTCCAACGTATTTCTTTTGGTACTCATAAGATAAGAATTTCACTCTGCAGCGGAGTGTGCGCCGATTGAAACTTACTGACAGATTAAAACTGTGTGCCAGACCGAGACTAGAACGCCGGACCTTTGTTTTTCGCGGGTAAGTGCTGTACCACTGAGCCACCCAGCCACACTCACGCCTCCACCTCACAGCTTTACTTCCGCCAGTACCTCGTCTGCTACGTTTCAAACTTTCCAGAGCACTTGCCGGAAAGGCAAAGGTGCCGAGTTCGAGTCTCGGTCCGGCGCACAGTTTTAATCTGCCAGGAAGTTTCAATGCCGTTAAGTTCTCTTACATAAAGTAAACGTTGGAAGCTAGGGAAAACACAGTGACTGATCTATTTTTAAGCAATAAATTCTGCTTGATGACCTTTTTTAATAACAATTTACAAATATCGAGAAAAATTCCATATCAAATAATGGAGTCTCAGCGGTGGGAGTGATTGTCGAAGCGAGGCATTTGGTATGTCTGAAAAATTAATGAGTCCTTGTTGAGGAAGTAATTTAGCAAACAACAAAAGAATAAATACCGGCTGTCTTGAACTAGGCGGTTTATAGAAAGCATGTTAAGCACACTGGCAAATAAACTGAGTACTTTTCATTGCCCAGCGGATTTTCGAGAAGAGTTTGCAATTACTATAATAAAAGCATTCTATGTTTTACACAATTATATGCCAGAAGAAAATGGCTATAAATTTGAACACATGTTGTACGACCCTCCCCCCCCCCCTCTCACCCCCAGAACTGGAAACTTGCGCAGGTCGTACACGCTGTCAAAAAAAAAAATCGCTAATTTGATTTGAGTATGCAAGGAAGATCTGCCTGCTTTAGCAAGTGCACGGACTCTGAAGGCGGACGCAAACGATATACTTTCTCCACGCAACACCTTGCTCACAAAAGGCAGCTGTGGTCATCAGTCCCCTAGAACCTAGAACTACTTCAACCTAACTAACCTAAGGACATCACAAACATACATGCCCGAGGCACGATTCGAACCTGTGAGCGTAGCAGTCTCGGGGTTCCAGACTGAAGCGCCTAGAACCGCTCGGCCACAACGGCCGGCCCCTGCTCACTAGTGCCTGCAAGAGCAATCTGGCTGGCGGGCAATCCGACGTGTTCTAATGGTTGCCGCAGACAAGGAATCCTCTGCCCTGTGCTTCGGCCGCAGTGCACCGTCATTGTTTCAGTGGATGCCGCCGCCTGGCTGTCGCAGACGGGCCACCGAGTACGTTACAGCCCTACTACACTACCGAATCGACACCCTTCAATTGTCTCTGCACCTGCCAGTACATTTACCATTACGTCTCCCCGTCCAACTACTATGAGCAAGAACTCAGCTTAAGCTGCGAACGATGAGAATACAGTGTGTAATGTTCAACATAATTTTTAGACTGCTAACACTATGGGATATGCGTGTCTCCATGATATAATTACGCAATTCGTTCGTGTGTGTAGTGCTACAAAATGAGTGAACCAAGCAAGAAAGTGGTTGGTAACGACTAACGTAACCAGACGTTTGATTTAGAGTTGCCCAAAACGTTTATGTAATACTATTGGGCGTCCAAAGTCATACAAAATGTTTAAGAATAAACTCTGTGAAAGCTATATATACGGAACAGTTTTGCGATGCAATATATGTCAATGGAATTAAATACATCTTTGAGATTCAAAGATTTTTGGAGAGACACTGGGTTAGAGTGTAGAAATGTGTTCATAGTATTGAGCCTGTGTATAGTGTAAGTGTCAAGAGATTACTGGAAGACGATTTTCACGTTTCTATAACAACTGAAATTATTACAGCAATGTCATACCCATTAATGCATCTTTAGACTACATAGATATAACACCCAAAGAAATGTCAATCAAGAGTTTCAAAAGATATTACTGTATGAAAACAAGATTTTATTTGGAATGTGAATTCAGAAGTGAAGTTAAAGTGGAATAAAACGAATTATTTTGCAAAAAGTACAGTAGAAACAGTGATTTCTCATATTTTGCTGAATAAGATTTTGATTTGAAGTCATACGTCGCTAACATGATTAAAGACGAATTCAGTGATACATTACACGTGTATAACGAATTTTATCTAGTGTCACACTAGCAAATATCCGAAAATCGAAAAAAAATTATCTAATGGGGTGTTTGAAAAAAGTGAAGAGTTGTTCTGGAAACTAATTTAAAAGAAACAAAACGAACATTCGTTTAATAAATAACAAACAACTGGAACTACAAATGGCATAAGATTTCAAATTTATATATTATTCTTAACACTTTTCATTCACAGGTGATGAATTAGATTTTTATTTGGGTGGGTGAATAATGATTCAGTAATAGTTGTTCACGACTAATGAAATAGTTTTTATTCGTTATTCGCATTAATTTCTTCCAAGTCTATCGGCAAGAGGAACGCATAACACATACATTGCTAATTCGCAGCGTGTGTGAAATCTGCGTGGCTGCGATAGTGCACTCAGCGACTGTGCCAGCAGCGTAGCGAGGTGTGCATCCGCTCTCTCTGCGCAATTGGGATCCCTAATCTTCGGCAACTTCGGCCAACGTTCGCGAAGCGCATTCGCGCTCTCGCTCGCACACTGCAGGCGACTGCAGGCCACGCGGATAGGCCAGGCACTTACAGGGCTTTGACGTCAGCGGCGTGTCGAGTTGGGCTGCGTCGGCGCCGCGCTAGAGAGGCAGCCCCGCGACTCTGCGCTAGACCCTCGGCCTCACCAAGGCTCAGCAGCCCCTCGTGCCGCTGACACTTCTGTGATGCAACGCGAAGGCGGCTGTGCGAGGGGTAGAAACAGCTGCCATCGGACAACTGTCGATAGGCGTCTAGTGTCGTGGCGCCGAATTCCGCCAGGAAATCTGCATCGAATTCGGCAGGTGCCGACAGCAGATCGGGAGGGCTGTTACACCCAAGCCCAGTGAAAGGCTTACAAGGGAAAGGTCAGACTTGTCATGCCTAAACAGGTACTGATTTTCCTGCCACTGTTAGTTAACCGTGAAAAATGACCACACGTCAGATGGAAGTCATCTGAACAAAACCACGAAACCGGATGTTTTTCTTGCTTGACGATTGCCGTGAAGGCTGGGCACTCCAGGAAATACTGTCTGGAGCTATTGGTATGGTGAGCGTTGCGCGCAGGTCGGGATGTACGGCCGTCTAATGGCAGCGTTCACTAAAGACGAATTTCGCTGCATGGTTTTGGTGAAAAAGAGAAACTGATAATCGTTTCTTTGGGCCCCACTTCTGATAGTACTTCGAAACATATCTTCCTGGCTCTAGTTCGAGTTGTGAAAGATTTTCTGTGCATCTGCATCTAGTGGAAAGTGTTTCAAAACGACATACTAAAAATTTAGCTGTCTTCCACAGCTTATCACCAATTAAAATGATATAAATGCAATTTTTTACATTAAACTGAGATTTTTTGAAAGCGTATCCATAATACAAATAATAATAAAATAATTATTGTCATTATGACAAATTGACACACCCATTTTCTTACCAAAGTCATTCCTTTATTTTTATTTTTATTTTTTATTTTAAATTGCTAATGTATGCGCAAATTGGAGCATAAACATATATTATACTTTAGTTAAATGTTGGTGGTGATGGTGGTTAGTGTTTAACGTCCCGTCGCAACGAGGTCATTAGAGACGGAGCGCAAGCTCGGGTTAGGGAAGGATTGGGAAGGAAATCGGCCGTGCCCTTTCAAAGGAACCATCCCGGCATTTGCCTGAAACAATTTAGGTAAATCACGGAAAACCCAAATCACGATGGCTGGAGACGGGATTAAACCGTCGTCCTCCCGAATGCGTGTCCAGTGTGCTAACCACTTTGCCACCTCGCTCGGCTTTAGTTAAATGTTAGAGCTATAATCCTAACAATGTGCGTCAGTAAAATATACCGAAATTTGCTCCAAGTTTTATGCAAGAACTTAGAATCTTACACTAACTTATAAAATTAGGATAGTGTAGTATTTGTTCTTGCTAGTTACTCTTTTAATATGAAATAGTCTTTTTATAAACACTCGCACTGAACTTCAGCAATAGATAATATATGTAATGAAACTTAGTAAAAACAACGTAGCCCTATGTCAATTGACGCTCTTCAGCACAAGCATAATCTTTGGTCATAACCTAACAAACAAATAATCAAAATAGAGATACAGATTTAAAGACTTACTTTTATAAAATTTTCCGCTTATAGTATAACTTCCAAACAAATGATTACCACTGTACAATTTTAAACGTTTTCGAACAGAAATAAAACATTCCTTGACTTCGTGAATCGTTTTCCACGTCTCACACCTCCAGATGCAAGCAGGTAACGGTTAATGGCTTGTGGGAGAAGTGTAGCCACAATAAGCAATCAAGTAAACCAAAAAAACTATGATCCTCTCAGCCGCCAAATTAAAAACAATGCCAGTATATAGTTTGGGCCTTCTACGTCATTTTGGAGCACTTTCAGCTATACTCCGCAAGCCAGTTTATGCAGAACATTCAATCCCCTCTCACAGGTTTCAGTCGTTTATAGCCACATGTCTGCGATATTTGCATGCTCGTCTAGGAGCTTAACTATCGTTTCGCACATCAAACAGTCTTCACGCGGTTTTTCTGCTGAGAGCATTATTTGGCATCTGTTGTGTATCTCCATAGCAAGCGGCAAACCCTATAAAGGTTTTGCCGCTTGCTATGGAGATACACAACAGATGCCAAATAATGCTCTCAGCAGAAAAACCGCGTGAAGACTGTTTGATGTGCGAAACGATAGTTAAGCTCCTAGACGAGCATGCAAATATCGCAGACATGTGGCTATAAACGACTGAAACGCTTGATTTGCAGATTGCGAATCCACAGATGGCGAAGAAAATAAAGAGAGCTGTATCGATGAAGACTCTTCGAGTGATTGTACCACGTGTAATCGACAGTTCTCTCCGTAAGCAACACAAGGAATTTAAATTACCTTATCAGACAAACAAAAAGCGGTGAGGTATTGGTTGACCGAAAGTGGTAAGAAACGTCTAAGTGGGAATACTGATCAAAACTAATATCGCTTTGTCCGTTCTGAATATGAATCGTATAGGTGGATAAAGAAGTCGTTTGATGACATTGGAGTCGACCGGAATTTGCGGCAGAGTTAAATACGCGACGTTTTGAGCTATTCACCGAAGCCAGTGATACGTCATTTAGTGTAAGCGAAACAACTTTACGTCATTAGGCGTCAGATATTGTTAACGCAATACGCGCTAAGGAATTTATAGCTTCATGAATTTGGATTAGTCACTTCAAGACATCGCATATAATGGTGAACAGAAAATAACAAAATTTATGTCGAGAAACAGATCGGAAAATGAAGTGATTCAAACCGATTTCAAACATAAGCGTGTGCTAAAAGAGCACTCTCATTCAAGGGGGTAAAACGTACGGAGGCTTGGGCAGTCCACGACTGCACTCAAACATTCATACTCTACAATTCCCGCAAATAGCCTTGATGGTTCATTGATGCCGAAACTATGTCTTCAAAAGTCAAACTGATTTTTACACCGCGTGACAAAGAACAGTGTTCTCTGCAATCTAATGGAAGACGCATTGAAGTCGGAAAAAATGGGAAATGAAAAAGTTACAGTTTTCATGAATCATGCTTCTCTTCCTTTCTGCAGGAGCAAATCTTTTCTCATTCCTGACTCGCGGAGTCATAAAAGTTATGATTGACTAAAAGGTGTGCTTCGAGCTCATCCTCACAAAGAAGTACCGATACTTCAGATTCCACCCGGCACTTCAGACAAAGAATTCTTCAGTCCGTGGAAGGAATTTTACAAAAAACTAACAGAGAAGATTGTTGCCTTCAGTTCATTGCACTTTCCAGTCTACCACCTTAACAATATTCTCAAGTTGCAATCAGTAATACATTATCAGTCTTCCACTCCACCGTTTCAAAATTTGATTAAACATACGTGGAACTCCTCGAAATATACTGATATTAGGTCTGATTCATTTCCAACACCGGCCCAGTGTTGTCTAAGGATGGCTTATAACATCTGTGACTCGCAAGGATGTCATATTTCGTCCTTATTTGTATTTTGTTGCTGCACAAGAAATGTTTATTTGTAACATCGCATCAATATTTCGGATTTTTGCGGTAATTACAAGAAATAAAATTAATTTTCACCTATTCTGAAAGGTATATTTATTTGTCTTTTTCACAGTAATTTGGATAGGAATTGTACTTGTCAACCAATGTTTAATTATTTTATGATCGCTCTCACTGGGCGAATCTACTCTCTAGCAGCTGTGGCAAGAGAGCGGCGCTTAGCTTACACTACGTTGTCACTAGGTGGCATGGCTTTGGCATAACGAAGCGAGAGAGTACACGGCTTTACAGCAGGCAGTTACAAGCACGGCTTTACAGTAGGCAGTTACAAGCATGGAAACCATGCGACAAATGTCGTGACTTTGTGAAAGTTTTTTACACACTTCCAGGTCATGTCAGCAGCTAAAATACTGCATACGGACTTTTTCCAACGTTACCTCACAGTGGTAGAAAGAGCAACATAGGTTTCGACATGACAAGTTTGTCCATTCCCTTTGTAGTGCAGACGGCAGGTGCAGTCCAGCCGCGAACCCACGGCTGTTGCTGGCAGAGCCGAGTCGTCTCGCTCTCCGTCGTTGGTTTATCGTGTTTTGGTTCTGCTGGCTTCTGGCGATGCCGGCCGGTGTGGCCGAGTGGTTCTAGGCACTACAGTCTTGAACCGCGCGACCGCAACGGTCGCAGGTTCGAATCCTGCCTCGGGCATGGATGTGTGTGATGTCGATAGCTTAGTTAGGTTTGAGTAGTTCTAAGTTGTAAGTGAGTGATGACCTCAGAAATTAAGTCCCATAGTGCTCAGAGAGATTTAGCTTCTGGCGATAACGATTGGTGCCTGCCTTGAAATCCAGTGCCTACAAAGCCCATTTGTTTTGTTAAAGCGCGACGATTAGTCACGTGGCCAAAGTAAGTGGCATTTCCTGGCGTGGCGAGACCGCCCCACTTGCTACACGGTAACGGCTGTGCCGCGCCATTTACCGCTGAACTCCGCAATGCTCGCTGCGCAATCCGCTGCGGTATCTGTTGTAACCAACATGTCGCCACACACGTGGATACGGGCCCGCGGCTATTAACGCAATGCTCCATTGCGCCTCCTTGCTACTTTTCATTACTTTTCTTAGAGACTAACACCCTTCCAACTAAAGATTTTGTCGTGGTACTTCGTACCACTTTTTCGTCTCTCACACCGCGCACTGGCCACGCTAATCAATTTACAGCAAGTGTCTTTGGCAATATGATGCCTAATGTTACGTCCATGGGATGGAATTCCACCTTACGAGAATGTGCCAGTTGCTTTAGAGTACTTCGGGACTCCATAGTGAAGACGTTTTTCGAGCAGGGTTAATTTGTTTCTGGCTGCCAACAGTGTATTCGGCAGTGGCACTCGAAATTGTTCCACTTTCCACAAAACTGTATCATTATGCGTTTGAAAGTGGAATTTTACTGTTTTGAATCTTTTGTTCTGCAGAAATTTTTGGTGACGGAACTTGCTGCTGGCTTCATATGACCGCTAAGAAACGAGAAGACGGTTCTAATTGGGGCTGCATGTCCTTCATGCAGAATTCTTCATAGCGGGATGTATCCGGACGGGCTTCGCTCCTCGATGGTGCTAAGACCGAAAAAACACGAAAAATTAAAGAAATTTTTCATATTTCTCGTTACACATGATAAAGGTTTTTCTTTAACTTATCGATTATTAAGAGTTTGTCCACAAACTACTCCATAGTAAATACAGCCTACCGGGAGAATAATTAATTGTGTCTGACCTCTTCCTTGACATGCAGACAAGAAAAGGTACATTGATTCAAACCCCTAAATTTATTTTCTAGCATGTTAAGTGAGATATTTGTAAATGAGATCAGAAGCTGGATTCATGTCTTTGAACACTATAAACGAAATGAAAATTATTAGTAATTGCAAATAGACGCCTGAGGACGGTACCGGGCCCACTGGCGCACCGTTTCATCGGTAGACTTAACCATAAACAGCGTGTGTTGTGATTAGGGAACGGGGCCGTGTTATACAGACTAAAATATTACTGTTCTGACTCTGGGTTTACATTCCATTTCACTTCATGCCGGTAGTTCGCCATAAGCAGTACCCATACTACGACAGAATCGTCTGTCTTTACCATGTCTTCCTCAAGTGGGTCTTTTTCGCTTACCGAAAAAAAAAGGGTTCCCGATACAAGAGGAGCGTGGGAAAACATTTTTTTTTTCAAGGTAAGTACTGTTTTTGACACTGCTCAACAACGGTGAAATTTTTGTGTGACACCAATACTCATGAAGCTTTTCTCAAATGTGCAAACTCTGTAATCAATGTTTGACTTTCACAAGGGCATGGTTTATTGTGGAGGACCAGACCGATTTTCAGAGATCCATTTAAAGTGGATGTCTGGGGCGGGCACACGTTCAGTACACCGTCATAGGATACAGGTGATTTTGTTCTCATCAATTCTTAAATAATTCTTTAAGGATAAGAGATAGTCTCAAGGAGAAGAAGCGATACTCTACCACAGCCAGCGGGAACTACATCAGTCATTGCACTGTAACGACTGGTTTCTACTTGTATTCTTCGCCGAACTTACGTAATATGTCGTAACGGTCTCGTGCCTTCAGAGCTTACAAACGAGACAACCCCCTCCTCCCCCCCTCCCCCCCTAGTGTAGAATGTACCTCACAATAACAGGGTCGAGGTTTTCGATAGCTACACCTTCCCTCATACTTTTTTCCGGAACTTCTTCTACTCGTCGATTCCCCGTATAACTTATGAACTGAGATACGTATACCGCGATCCATTGTAATAGTTGCTCATTGGAATAAGTTGCTGAATATGTTTTGTAGTTGTGCAATGCCGTTCTTTAAAAATATCGCAGCTTTCCAGCGTTGTTTACAGAATCTGTTGTTATAGAACGGTATTCGTTTTTTAACACACTAGTAGATCAATGATACATCGACACCCAATTTCATGAGTGTCTGTAAACGAACTGTTTAACGTGTAATGAGCAGCGTGGTAAAAGTTATACCGATGGTATCAATCCATTTACCCACGTATATTTTTTTACAATCATAGTAGGTATGGGAGTGAAACACGACGTTTATCAGGATAAGTATACATGAAAGGAACGAATACTTACTGTTACATTTCGAGGTTTCGTGCATTACACACACACACACACACACACACACACACACACACACACACACACACACACATTTATACGTACTGCAGGGCCGTGTCGATACTTCCTCGTTCATCAGCAATAAAATAATAGCTCGTTGGGACTATCCAGTTTTCATCCTCAATATTTCGTTTCATGAAATTTATATGTTCTAGCTCGAAATACTATGACTAAAATAAAACGAAACTAATAATATCAGATTTAACTCACGTACTTCCTCCATATTCATCACCGTTATAATAACGTGCACGGTTTCAAGAGTTCCTCAGCGGGGCTTTAAGTCTTAACCAGTCACTTCTGAATTGCAATTGGAAGTCCCCGTGAATTTTGTGTACTGTAATTCTGACTACTACAAACTAACAATTTTTTGCCAACATTTGACTACCACTTCGATGCACTGATCTTCTCCAAGAGCATCCCTGAACAATGGGCTTCCCAACTTAGTAGGAGTGACGTTACATTGCCAGAAAAAGCATGGTGCACAAAATTTTAAAGGAAAATAGGTTAAATTATGCTGAATGCTTCTACAAAAAGTCCTTATTCCTCTCGCTAAGTGCAGACAATTTCTCAGACCTTCGCAGTTGTCAACGACGTCTCCTCTCGACAGAGAGCATAGATAATGCTACTAACGTAGTCCATACCAGAGTACTTTGTATGAAGGCCTTTCATCTCTTTGGATAGAAAAAGAAGTGTTAATAAGTACTGCGGTAGCTATGCAAGTCATAGTACTGTTTCAGAAGAGAACACTTTACTTTATTGTTAACATAGCTCTTTTTCTGTCATGTTAGCTGATGCTTACAGGATAATCTCTTCTACGATTTTCTGTGGCATCGCATACGAGTATTTAGTTTTTCTGCTCTTATTTGTGAAAGAATTCGCTGCAAACACTCGTATACATAATACTAATGCACTCTAGTTTTCACAGTTAGTGGATGTCTATTTGAAAGCTATATACTTCCTTAAGAAGCTTAACTTTCTGCTCACAAGAAACTAGTGTACTGGCCGCTGCATTGCTCGCGTAGACTGTAGGCCTCCACAATTTTTCTTTTTATTTTTCATTTTATGTAATCGCATTTGTTGTTCACAAACTGCAACACCGTCTAAATTTTTAAACCGTGACTAAGGTGATAGAAACAGAATGTGCCTCTGACCAAAAAGCGACTATGGTATCTGGCATCCAGGATTTTTGTTAATAATGCCTTTTGCCTTATTCTAGTGATATTTCTATAGGAACTATCATCCCTAACCCATGTTTCTTTGTATTTAACTGACAAGTATAATAAAATTTTCATACATTCAGTTTTAAAAAATTTTCAGCGTAAGGAGATATTGTCTTAAGAAGTTCCATCCCCTATTGCAACCACTTAGTAAACTTCAAATAAGTGAAACAGGTATTTTTAATTACTAACGGAGAAGACAAATGCAAGTTTTCAAAGATTTAATTTCCAAAATGCTTTCATAGTGAAATAATTTCATTAAACTTTTCATCTCTTATTTCTCTCCCTTAGGGGGCTGAATTCCCAAAAACACTGAAACACGTATTTTTTTATTT
Organism: Schistocerca gregaria; assembly: GCF_023897955.1. Lineage (NCBI taxonomy): Eukaryota > Metazoa > Arthropoda > Insecta > Orthoptera > Acrididae > Schistocerca > Schistocerca gregaria. The sequence goes on along the minus strand of NC_064920.1, from coordinate 923,725,892 downwards.
GTAAGCGAAAAGTCAAATTCCAATTTTCATACATACAGCTTTAATTATTCGTCAGTACTTATTTCATGATGAATTATTTGCAAAAAAAACTTTCATCCAGTATTTTATCCGTTTAGCGGTTAAATTTTTTAAAAAAGTGCTAGTACACTTATTTTCTTATTTCTGACTTAGAAACCAAACACGAATTTACGTAGTTTAATTGCAGAATTGCCTTTCAAGTGACATACTTTCAAAAAGCCTTTCATTACATATTTCACCCCCTTAGGCGCGGAATTTCGAAAAGTCCCTTTGTAACAACAACAACGACGCTGTACTATTGTACATATAAGTAAATTTTTTTTCCATCTGATTTTTCGATAAATGTTTGATGTTCTGATTTCATTTGTTTTTTGTTTCATGTCATTGTGTTAAGAAAACAGTAAACAAGTTTCAGTGTGGAGATTAATGTTTATGTCAAATGTCAAGCAATATTGTAATAAAATTGAAATGTAACAAATGTTGAAACTGTTGTAAGATGTTTAAAATTGTAACGGTGCGTTTGGTCCATACGTAGGCAATGTGTTAGGATATGTAAAATGCTAAGCCTCGGGTGAGTACCCTGTCTGTAAGGGAGCAGTAAAAGGTGGATGGCAGGCGAGCGCGGGAAAATGTACGCGGGCACTGTACGGCACAACGGGCTCAACAGTAATAGTTGGAGTTTGTCATTGGTCTGAGCCACACCTTCTGGAGCGAGGAGGCTCTCCTGGAAGACGTAGTTGCACTGAGCCTCGGGTAAGCTGTACCAACGCCCACACAGCATGGCAAAAATCCATAGGCACTAAATGGGAAGGTATTGCGAGGCAAAGAAGAATTAAAGTGCCGATACGTCAAGAGCCATAGCTGTTGTGTGTGTGCTCTGTACCTCGCCATCTCGCCGCTCGCCAACCGCCGCATCGATGCAAGCAGGTTGAAACTCTCAGTACCGTATTCGTATGGACCATAGAGTGAACTGTTCAATAATAACCTAAATTTTACCAGAACTTCTCCCTCATTTAATTATCCTCACAACTAACCTAGACAGTGTCCTTTCCAAATGTTGTGCAATCTGAGTGTCCCGAAATGAAAAATTAAATTTTGTGTTAATAATAATTACCTGCAGACCTAGTTATGTTAGAATAGTGTTTAAAGAACTGTTTTGTTAATGACCTAGTAAATGAATAACGAAGGTCCTACGAAGTTGAAAGATAACTTTGATATTGATATAGTAATGAAGTTTAATTATTTCGAGACAGATATAAAGGTATTTAAATGAAAAGTAAATAAGATAAAAAGAGTAGTAACTCATATACTAGAAATACTGAACGCATGATAATTTCAGTAATCATTTTTTTTAATATAGTTATCATAACAGTCTCAGTGTCCCCCCCCCCCTTTTTATTCACTTGAATTCTGAAGTGTTCCACACTGGTGTGACCAGCAAAAGTTAAAGTCAATATATAAGTCAAAATTTATCAGTGTTTTATCTTTACCAAATTTTACATTTTGTGTGTGGCTGGAAAGTGCTATTTCTAGGGTAACCTATGCCCGATTTTAATCAGATCAATAGGCAGTACGAAGTTTTGTAGTATACATTATAGTGTAGTGTTATGTATTCATGGTTTTTCCATATCAGTACAGAACGTGAAACTATCAGTTCGAGAGCTTTTCTGGTTCTAAAGTTATACTATGTCACGCAGTGTTACTACGTGTTGTTTTGCATGAATATACACCAATTTGTACAGGGAAGAAACTCAGTTAATGCCTAATTAGGCTGGCAACCGTATTATTATCAAATTGGTATCATCTTCAGTGTTGCTTTTGGTCCATCTTGTAGTGTAACTGCATTTTGAACTTACTTGACGGATCATTGTATTTACAGAGTGGATGTAAGTCTGATTTGCCACCATTCAGGTCCACGCGGTTTATATGAAAAGGCATTACATTGTCTGGTTTAACTTTACTTCTGTTTCTTACCCAATCCGCTATCAACCCTACCTTTGCAATCAGATAAGATCGTAATATACATGGGATTTCCAAACCTGATATTATCTTTACTTGAGGTATCCATGTATATGCATTCACTCTGATTTTTAGCAAAAACCTATCCAATCACTCCTATCGTGATATTCTTCATACATGTATAATTATCCTGTTCCTCTCTAATTCTAGGTCATTTACAGTGGGTCTGGTGTTGCCTGAATCATTGCTCATCACTCATCATGACTGGACCTTCTGGATCAAATAATACTTAAATGGGTTCCTCATTACTCACTACAGAAATTAACGGTAACTTTCCCATGTCTTTATGGGTGATTCCTTGAATATTACTTTGAAAGGTACCTGTATGCCTTTTATTTTTGTGTCCCTGCTCCCACCGTCAGTACTCCAAGCACGGAATTTGACTGGTGATACAACTTTCTCTAAAGTTATTCTTCAAACTCTGACACTGCCACTGTCTCTTGTTACATTCGTAGTTCACAGGAATGTGACTGTTCTGCACACACGCGAAGGATGTTAATTGTTTTTGACTAGTATTTTGTGTATGTTAGATTCCATAGTGTCTTTGATCCTGTGGATATTTGTCTAAGTGTATTAAATGTTAACAAGTATTTACAGTGTGCTTTGTTGTAAGCTGTGCCAATCACTGGCATGTGGTGAAAAGTATCGAATAGTTTACAGAATAACTGCTGTGTAGCGTTTAGCAGTATTTTACAGTTTATCTATTGGAGAATAAAGTATACAATAAAGGTGACTGTTGTGCAAGGAAACCTCCAGACAAAAATACCGAGAAAAATTATAAACAATGTTCTGCCTGCCTATTGCTTTAATTAGTTACCTGTAAACTATGTGTAAATCATTAACACAGGCTCCTACAAAGTTAACATAAGTACAGGACGGCAGACAGTAATCGGACGTTTTTAAAATGAGTGGTACGCACCAAATGTGTAACGCAAAAGTCATTTTATTACAATAAAATCTTCGTAACTACATGACTTTGAAATGCAAATTATGAGTCAAAGATAATTTCCAGCAGGCGCTCTCCGCTTTCTGCAATGCCATTTCAAATCTGTGCTAAAAATCTATGTAGACACAGTCTGACATTTCACGAACAATTTCTTACACTTCCTGCGTAATTGCATCTTTTAGGTCACTCGAGGTAAGGGGTTTGTGGGAATATACACGTCATTTTAGGTATCCCCACGAAAAAAAGTTTTACGTGTTTAACTGGGTGCCTGTGTAGGCCACAAGATGTCACGAAAACTGGAAACGACTCTCTCTGGAAACTTAAGATGAACCACGCCCATAGACGCACGTGCATCATCGGGGTTGCACCGTCTTGTTAAAAATAAACGTTGTTCTTGTTGTGTAGACGCATCTGTGGATGCAAGAAAGTGTTACGGATGTAACTGATGCGTTACGTGTTGACTGTCACACTAGCGCCGTTCTCACGTTACGAAAAGTTATAAGCCAATGACCTCGAATTTGTTAATCGCACGTCACGTCCTTACACGCTCTGCATGGAGCTGCATTTCGGAAATGACGACCAGATTCTCAGAATCCCAAAAATGGGTATTTTACTTGTTAACCCCATCACTCAAAATGATTATCACATTTTCATTGTCTTCAAGCACCACTTCGAACCGAAAAATTCTCTCGTTGATTATAATCTGGTCCCTTCAGCTGTTGAGCAATATGCACCATGTACAGACGAAATTTTAAATCTTTCTTTAAAACAGCTCTCAGCGATTCACGACTTAACTCACGGGCGCGTCGTCGTGCAGACCGATCTGGTCGCCGAATTAAGTCTTGTCTCACGATCTGGATATTTTCAGGTGTCCTTGTAGTCATCGTAGGACCATTTGGCTTGTTCTTAAAAATACATGCAGTCGACCGCAGTTTGGCAACTCACCAGAGAATCGTATTTTGGCTGGGAACGGTACCGTGGCGTTCTCGTTCGGTATGAACACGAGAAACTCGCTGCAGTGCTCTGAGAGACAGCATTTCTCACACACACATCACAACCAAACATGCGATGCTCCATCGTCCATTGTGCCTTTAAGTGGCCATATGTTGGCGTATTCACAGAAGACAATAGTCAAGGATGTTTACTGTAGCAGAGGATAATTAAAAATCTGTTTACGGATCTCCTCTTAGGATTTTCATAGAAAATATGGCTACAAGAGCTCTAAAAGTGGTGTGTATCTTGCAACAGAAACGTCGTCTGAAGAGTTTAAAAGTGATGGAAAATATCTACGTTAAAAGACGAGGCATTTGAAAAATTTGTGTATTTAAAGTTGTATGTGGAGGTCTTGCAAGACTGTGGAGAATAAGAGTTGCATCTTACACCTAAAAGAATGTGTAATGATTTATACAGATTACTACACAGAAACTGAAATGCAAAATTAAAATACCCAAATGCTCTAAACTAGAAGAACTGCAACAAGGAACAGGGTTAATTGTTTAGGCTATGTAACACATAGTTTATAGGAAAATAATTATACATGTATTAGAATTTGAGCCTTTACCTCTTTTATTTTTGTCTAATTACTGGCCGGGAAAGAATGAAATGACGAAATGACTAGGGTGCAAATTTGAACTACACTTTATATATTAAGCTGGACATTATTAGAAACATCAGCGCTTTCTACCATGAAGGAATTCGTCTGGCCACGGGTGTTTATAGGACCAGTCCCATATCCAGCCTTTGAAGCTGGGGAACCGTCCCTAACCGTCTGGCGGCAGCTTCTCATGGTGCATCAGGCATGTAAGTTTCTCACAGCTCCAACTTAACCAGCACACCATACTGTTGCTTGTCTACCTTTGCAATGCCTTTTCCTCAAAGGTGCACTAGCCACCATGTCATTTGGGACCCACTTGCAGCAAGTACTGGAGTTGATCAGTGTCGAGCTAGTACGCTCCCAAATGCAGGATCTGAATCGTCTGTGCCATTGTTACTGGAGAGCCGAGAGTTATTTTAGATTTGGTGCAGTAAAGGAGAGATTGCACTCCTATTTCCGCTTTTAAAGCAAGCGTATACGTCGTTTTATCTGAGCACAATAAGTATGTAGCTGTTGTTACAGATGGGTCGAAACAGGGGGATTGTGCTGGTTGATCTGTCATTTTCCAGGATCGTTTCCTCAAGGTCTGACTACCTCAAGCCTTTACTGTCTTTGGTGCAGAATTATTTGGCTCTTGCAGGCACTGGAGCAGATGAGACGTACTTCCTGCACTGAATTTCTTATCCGTTCAGACACTCTGAATGCCCTTCCATCGTTGAAACGGTTGTACCCAGCAGATAAAGTAGTCCAGGGTGCCCTCCTCCAGCTACAACTTTTGGGTACTGAAGGTGTCTTTCTGCTGGGTACCAGGGAACATGGGAATTGTGGGGAAGGAAAGGACGGGTGTCGTAGCCTAGAAGGTATGTCTTGACCCTCTGATACTGCAGTGTGACATCGACCACATACTATGACCTTGCTGTTGAAATTTAGAGCCTTGCATCGGTGGGAGTGTGAGTGGCTGGAAGTGACCCACAATAAACTGCGTGTATTAAAGCCCGCCATCCCCCCCCCCCCCTCAACCCATGAACCAAGGACCATGCCGTTGGTGGGGGGGATTGAGTGCCTCAGCGATACAGATAGCCGTATCGTAGGTGCAACAACAACGGAGGGTTATGTGTTGAGAGGCCAGACAAACGTATGGTTCCTGAAGAGGGGCAGCAGCCTTTTCAGTGGTTACAGGGGCAACAGTGTGGATGATTGACTGATCTGGCCCTGTACCACTAACCAAAACGACGGCCTTGCTGTGCTGGTACTGCGAACGGCTGAAAGCAAGGGGAAACTAGGGCCGTATTTTTCCCGAGGGCATGCAGCTTTACTGTATGGATAAATGATGACAAAACTCTACCATCTGATGAGCAAAACGTATGACACAGGCAAAATACCCTCAGACTTCAAGAAGAATATAATAATTGCAATCCCAAAGAAAGAAGCGTTGACAGATGTGGAAATTACCGAACTATCAGTTTAATAAGTCACGGCTGCAATATACTAACGCGAATTATTTACAGACGAATAGAAAAACTGGTAGAAGCTTACCTCGGGGAAGATCAGTTTGAATTCCGTAGCAGTATGGGAACACTTGGAGCAATACTAACCCTACGACTTATCTTAGAAGGTAGGTTACGAATAGGCAAACCTACGCTTCCAGCATTCGTAGACTTAGAGAAAGCTTTTGACAATGTTGGCTGGAATACTCTCTTTCAAATTCTGAAGGCGGTAGGGGTAAAATACAGGGAGCGAAAGGCTATTTACAATTTGTACAGAAACCAGATGGCGGTTATAAGAGTCGAGGGACATGAAAGGGAAGCAGTGGTTGGGAAGGGAGTGAGACAGGGTAGTAGCCTCTCCCCGATGTTATTGAATCTCTATATTGAGCAAGCAGTAAAGGAAACAAAAGAAAAATTCGGAGTAGGTATTAAAATCCATGGAGGAGCAATAAAATATTTAAGGTTCACTGATGGCATTGTAATTCCGTCAGAGACAGGAAAGGACCTGGAAGAGCAGTTTAACGGAATGGACAGTGTCTTGAAGGGAGGATATAAGATGAACATCAACAAAAGCAAAACGGGTAGAATGGAATGTAGTCGAATTAAGTCGGGTGATGCTGAAGGAATTAGATTAGGAAATGAGACGCTTAAAGTAGTAAAGATGTTTAGCTATTTGGGGAGAAAAATAACTGATGATGGCCGAAGTAGAGAGGACATAAAATATAGACTGGTAATGGAAATTAAAGCGTTTATGAAGAAGAGAAATTTGTTAACATTGAGTATAGATTTAAGTGTCAGGAAGTCGTTTCTAAAAGTATTTGTATAGACTGTAGCCATGTATGGAAGTGAAACATGGACGATAAATAGTTTGGACAAGAAGAGAAAAGAAGCTTTTGAAATGTGGTGCTACAGAAGAATGCTGAAGATTAGATAGGTAGATCACATAACTAATGAGGAGGTACTGAATAGGACTGGGGAGAAGAGGAGTTTGTGGCACAACTTGACTAGAAGAAGGGATCGGTTGGTAGGACATGTTCTGAGGCATCAAGGGATCACCAATTTAGTATTGGAGGGCAGCTTGGAAGGTAAAAATCGTAGAGGGAGACCAAGAGATGAATATACTAAGCAGATTCAGAAGAATGCAGGCTGTAGTACGTACTCGGAGATGAAGAAGCTTGCACAGGATAGAGTAGCATGGAGAACTACATTAAACCAGTCTCAGGACTGAAGACCACAACAACAGCAACAGCAACAACAACAATGAAGCCCACAACTCGGCAGTGGCGTACCTCCTTCCAGCGACGTAGACGTGACGAGGTCCCCCTCACTCGTCTTTGCATAGGACACGGTCCCTTGACGCATCGCTTCCTGCTCGGTGAGAGGACCCTTCAATGTGTGGTGCTTGTGGGCGTAGATATCACTGTGAGCAGCATTTTACTGAACTGCGTGTTATTTTCCAAACCAGTGGGCCGCATCTGATTTGCCAACGTATCTGCAATCTATTTTAGGTAATGACCTAACGAATGAAGTCAGAGTTTTAAAGTTTTGTGAGTTTTCCAACGTTTTTACCAATATTTTAGGGCGATGGTTTTAGTATGTTCACAGGGTGACTGGCTCGCTCATATTTTACATAGTAGTCAGCCAGTAACATTTTCCTATGCCTTCCTTCTAGCTCCTTTGTCGCTTTAATTGTGATATAGTCTCACGTATAGCATCTTTTTTTCTTTCCCGTTCTCTTAGCGTGTATGATCACATTTCAGACATTTATTCCATATTCCCTTCTCTTAATGTGTTACGGACGCTGATGACCTCTCCGTTGAGCGTCGTAAGTACCAAACACACACTCATACACACAGCTGTACGAAGATTTTCATTTACATTTCTTGCATCTTTCATTATATTAATGGATTCCTCAGTTAGGAAACCTATTTTCTTGTTTACTTTTTCTAACTTATGGTTAATTCTTTCGTCTTATTCGCTCAGCTTTTAAATACCTTTCACCTGTTCCTGACTAATTTTAGTTTGGTTTTCGAGATTTTCGTTTATACTTACAGTGATTTTAGTCGGTGTCTGCATTTGTACACTCAGAATTTTAGTATATTTATTTTTTGCTATTAGAAATGTATTTGTATTGTGTAGCAATACACACAAATATGCCGCGCGGGGTAGCCGCGAGGACTCCGGCGCATTGTTACGGTTCATGCGGGTCTCCCTGTCGGAGTTTCGAGTCCTCCCTCGGTCATGGGTGTGTGTTGTCCATAGCGTAAGTTAGTCTAAGTTAGATTAAGCAGTGAGTAGCTAAGTGACCGACGACCTACGTAGTTCAGTCCCGTAAGACCTTAACACAAATTCCCAAAATTTTCATACAGATCGATCGATGGTTGCCTACTTTTCTCAGTGCTATTTTCTAATCCTTTGTCTTCTTCGTCTCACTCTAGCTTTTCGCTCTCAATTTGAAATGGACTTAACAATGTAAAAGATCCACATCCTCTAAATGCTTTTCTAATGGCAAAACTGGTTATTCTGTGTCCTGATAATTATCACTGTTCAAAAGAGTATCCTCACTATTATTGTCCTGATTTACTTCATTGTTGTTGTTGTTGTGGTCTTCAGTCCTGAGACTGGTTTGATGCAGCTCTCCATGCTACTTTATCCTGTGCAAGCTTCCCAGTACATACTGCAACCTGCATCCCTCTGAATCTGCTTAGCGTATTCATCTCTTGGTCTCCCTCTACGATTTTTACCCTCCACGGTGCCCTCCAGTACTAAATTGGTGATCCCTTGACGCCTCAGAACATGACCTACCAACAGATCCTTTTTAGTCAAGTTGTGCCACAAACTTCTCCCCAATCCAGTTCAATACCTCCTCACTAGTTATGTGATCTACCCATCTGTAGCACCACATTACGAAAGCTTCTATTCTCTTCTTCTCCAAACTATTTATCGTCCATGTTTCACTTCCATACTTGGCTACACTCCACACAAATACTTTCAAAAACGACTTCCTGACACTTAAATCTATACTCGGTTTTAACAAATTTCGCTTCTTCAGAAACGCTTTCCTTACCATTGCCAGTCTACATTTCATATCCTCTCTACTTCGACCATCATCAGTTATTTTGCTCCCCAAATAGCAAAACTACTTTACTATTTTAAGTGTCTCATCTCCTAATTTCCTCAGCACCAACCAACCTAGTTCGACTACATTCCATTATCCTCGTTTTGCTTTTGTTGATGTTCATCTTATCTTATACCCTCTTATACCCTCCTATCAAGACACTATCCATTACGTTCAATTGCTCTTCTAAGTCCTTTGCTGTCTCTGACAGAATTACATTGTCAACAACGAGCCTCAAAATTTTTGTTTCTTCTCCATAGATTCTAATACCTACACGGAATTTTTCTTTTGTTTCCTTTACTGCTTGCTCAGTGTACAGACTGAATAACATCGGGGAGAGGCTACAACCCTGTCTCACTCCCTTCCCAAACATTGCTTCCCTTTCATGTCCCTCGACTCTTATATCTGACATCTAGTTTCTGTACAAATTGTAAATAGCCTTTCGCTCCCTTTATTTTACCCCTGCCACCGTCAGAATTTGAAAGAGAGTATTCCAGTCAACATTGTCAAAAGCTTTCTCCAAGTCTACAAATGCTAAAAAAGGAGGTTTGACTTTTATTAATCTAGATTATAAGATAAGTCGTAGGGTCAGTATTGCCTCACGTGTTCCAATATTTCAACGGAATCCAAACGGATCTTTCCCGAGGTCGGCTTCTACTAGTTTTTCCATTCGTCTGTAAGTAATTTGCGTTAGTATTTAGCAGCCGTGACTTATTAAACTGATTGATCGGTAATATTCACACTTGTCAACACCTGCTTTCCTTGGGATTGGAATTATTATATTCTTCTTGAAGTCTCAGGGCATTTCGCCTGTCTCATACATCTTGCTCATCAGATGGTAGGGTTCTGTCAGGATTGGCTCTCCCAAGGCTGTCATAATGCATATACTTCTCTTGGTCCATTTTCAATAATTATATAACAAAATATGACGTTTTTTAATTGTGTATCTTTCTACTAACTGCTATAACACTATACCTCAACAGAACAAATAGCCCTGTTCCGGAAACGCCATGTAAAGCAATATTATAGGGAGAGTTATGTGGATAGTATAGACGTCATAAATGTATCTATTTTCCACAACCATCGAAAATGTTACCCCTTTTACAGGATTTGACCGTGACTAATGGATAAGGAAATGACATTATAAATTTTTTCCTAACAGTTTGCTAGTTGTTAGAAAGAAACGTAGTAAAAAAGGTATAACACTCTATCTAGGTCGTTTCTGTACCAATATTTTTAAGCAGTTTGTCTAATGGGTTTACGGTCGGCAGACTAGCTAGGGAAAGAGAATAAGTAAAAAGTAGAAGAAGTAAACTTGTTCTATTTTCCTGCTATTCCCTAACATTACATCACGTACTTACTTCTCAGGATGTGGTTTTTGAGAAAGACACAGGAATCTTTTAATTACTACACATGCATTCATACATCGTTTTGATCTAGAAATAACACATACCTTTAATCGTCACTATGTGCTGAAAAATGTGGCCAGAGTGGATTTCTATGGTTGCAGCCTCCCATCCCAAGTACAAGAAAGAGCCCTGAACCTCTGTTCGCTCCTCCGCCCTCTTTGACAGGCCATTAGCACAATGAGTGCGATCTCTTATACCGGCGATCTTCGGACGCCAATATTGTTTATTCATCAAAATTTAAGCAGCTGCGTGTTTCGAACTTAAATCCGAGGACATTCTGATTACTAATCAAAGAATCTACCCCTAGACCACGGGTAATGAGCCGAAGTCATCTGTTCCTGCACGACCACTCTGGGCTCGATGATGTTTCAGGGATACGAAAAAAAAGGCCAGAAATCAGAAGTTCAAGTAACGCTCAAGATGGTTAATGACTTCACATTGGCACAAATTTTCATCATAATTCTCCCCAATGTCTTCGTGGATGTGTGTTACGGTGGGAATGAAGTCACACCCCATCTCACCCACATTTTACCCCTTCTTCTGAGGCTTCCGCGATGGCGGTCAGAAGGGCGACACCCAGACTTGAAACCTCGCGGTTTTCTTATGAGTGTCCGGGGGAAAGATTTTCGGCACAGCGCCTTTTGACGAGTACAACATTTCAGTCACACGGTCGCTCAGAATCGACCCGGGAAGATTCTCAGTGGGTGACACAAGACGCCATCAAAGAAACCGTTTCCTTAGGGCATTAATTCCCGCACACTACACACTCGGAAACGAAACTTCTCAATGTGATGAGCAACATCTTGAAACTCTTTATCACTACTGACTCGTCTGGACGTTTCAAGCCATCTCTACGGATATTAAGCGGCTGCATCCGCACTGAACGTGATCGTATCCCTTTAGAGTCGAGCTTGAGCGAAATTTATACTGTCGTGTACAGGCTGGAATAGCAGCAAGTAATCCAAAACTCGTGCTGAAAGGTAGACCACGTATGCTAGTAACAAGGATTCCACAATAAATGCGCCAAGGAAATGAAATATTCCTTTGGCAGTGGTAGGTCTTGAGGTTGCCGGTAATGTCCCGCCGAAACTAGTCGTATGGTAGAATAAGGACATATCATCAGCTGAACTCCCTCGCCCATGCAGTAACATGGACAATCATAAATAGTCTAGAACCATTAGAAGCAATGTGGACATGGCCTGAACCAGCAAAGTGTGATAATGCTTTTTCAGCTCTCCAGTTTCACGCCGTTCTCTGGCGTGGTCACAGAAGCTTCCGAAATTGACACGTACATGAATCCTGTGGCGAAGGGTTTCGCCAGGGCCCGCCATTTCGGCAATTCCCTCGGTGGTACGTATCAAAATTTATTGTGAATATTTAAAATGTGCCTTGACAGCGAAAAATCTCATAATGCCCCTCGACTCCAGAGTGCAGGCAACCACTTGGAACACACGTGATGTGAGTTGCGGCTTGCGTTGCTATCCAAAGGTGTGCGATCACGTTGAATGAGGATGAAGATCCACTATGTGCGTAGACAGAGGTTAAGGTGTCTGACGGTGTCAGCTGCATCAAAGATTGTCAAGACTGTCATCCCACTGAGAACTGTCGTTTCCGAGACAAAATGTGCGGGAATCAACGCCACAAAGAAAGGGGCGGTCTCATTGACGCACTTTATAACACCCCATCGGCCTTCTCGTGTCGATTCTGACCGGCGGTGTGTCAGAAGCGCGTGAAATAATTTAGGTGTCGTCACAGGCGCTATGATTTGCTACCATAAGACAGGAAGGTTGTAGGCACCTAGGAGCCAAATTTCAGACTCATATGTCTCTATGGAAGATAACGACAGGGTTTCGAGAAACTGATCGTTTAATACTACTAAGTGAGGTAGATTGACGTTCTCTGGCATCATTTTGCAGTTAATTTATTAGTTTACTTTCAGTGTTATGGTTTCTGAGCTCTTCTCGTATTTGTCAATTTGCTTTTTATGTTTGTTATATTATTGACTTCTTATTACATTAGTTCTCTTTCCTAATGTTCATACTGTTGTGAACAGCTTCTGACTGTGCCATAAAGTGTCCCATACATTTTTTGTCTACTTTTGATATGAAATTATACTTCAGTCCTTTTTCTATTAGTTTCGTTCATTTATTGTTTAGTAGTGTGACTGTGAGTTTCATCATCTGGTGTGCGTCTCTGGTTATTTCGGCTTTATGTTTCTGTTGCGTGCTTGTCATCTCATGAGCTCTATTATCTATCCCTTAACTTTTTCTTCTTTCATAACATAGTCTGAGTTAGTTTTGGGACTGTGTGTTGCTCTAGAATAGACATATATCAACAAGGAATGGAAGGATTCAATAAAGTAAGTTTGAAAGCATGTCTGAAAATCAATTACAATGAAACAAATTTCATGTATTATCAACACACCGAAAATAAATTTCTACGAATTGACCACGAAGTCTTCGAAGCAGCTGATGAGTTTTTGTATTTAGTGTGTTTGAAGAAAACCACTGGACGGAATAAGTAACAAATTGGCATATGGAAATAACGTCAAGGAGTTATTTTGGTAAGCTGCTGATGCCTCTGAAATGGAAAGCTTACAATCACTTTGTGTTACCAATTTTTACTCAAATCAATAAGACTTGGGCTTACAGTACGTCAACTATTCAAAACCTGATAGTTGCTTAGCGAATCATATATCGATACTTATGACGAATTACTAGGAGAGACTTAAGATTAGGAAAGTGTATAGAATAGAAGTTCTAATAATGACATTAATGCAAATGATATGAAGAATGGTAGGACAAGTGGCCATGCTACTGGATAGTAAATGGATGATGGAGGCAGTTCGCTTACATGAAGAGAGAAGAAAAAAGTAGAGGTCATTAGGTATTCGAAGGTGGGTAGATGACTTAGATATGTGCAGCTGAAGCCCATAACGTATGGAAAAGTCATAAGAAAACTATCCTTAAAATTCATCCAACAAATGAAGTTGTTACAGTTGAATGGAGTAGTATCTTTATTTAGTTAGGGATCGGAAATTCATCAGCTCGTCACGTCAGCCTACGATTCAGGAACAGGTGATCCCTTTCAGTGGAATTTCTGTGACTGAGGAATTAATATTGCTTTCAAATGCAGAAATCAATTTTATTATTCAACAAGTAAACTCACTCATTATGGGTACAAAGCGCTTGGCCCCATCAGTAACTTGTAAGTGATACATTTGTCTTCCTTCGACAGTATTACACATTGAAATGAAACTGCGAAGTTGGCCATAGTTCTGTAGATGCAGTGCTTATAACTCCAAGATTATGACATATGTCCTTTTATATTAATGAGCGATGGATTCACTTGTTTATCTTTGGCCTACTTACCTACACTTACATCCATACTCCGCAAGCCTCCTGACAGTGTGTGGCGGAGGGTACCTTGAGTACCTCTATCGGTTCTCCCTTCTGTTCCAGTCTCGTATTGTTCGTGGAAAGAAGGATCGTCGGTATGCTTCTGCGTGGGCTCTAATCTCTTTGATTTTATCCTCATGGTCTCTTTGTGAGATATACGTAGGAGGGAGCAATATTCTGCTTGACTCTTCGGTGAAGGTATGTTCTCGAAACTTTAACAAAAGCCCGTACCGAGCTACTGAGCGTCTCTCCTGCAGAGTCTTCCACTGGAGTTTATCTATCATCTCCGTAATACTTTCGCGACAACTAAATGGTCCTGTAACGAAGCGCGCTGCTCTCCGTTGGATCTTCTCTGTCTCTTCTATCAACTCTATACGGTACGGATCCCACACTTCTGAGCAGTATTCAAGCAGTGTGCGAACAAGCGTACCGTAACCTACTTCCTTTGTTTTCGGATTGCATTTCCTTAGGATTCTTCCAATGAATCTCAGTCTGGCATCTGCTTTACCAACGATCAACTTTATTTGATCATTCCATTTCAAATCACTCCTAATGCGAAACCCCGGATAATTTATGGAATTAACTACTTCCAGTTGCTGACCCGCTATTTTGTAGTTAATTGATAAGGGATCTATCTTTCTATGTATTCGGAGCACATTACAGTTGTTACATTGAGATTCAATTGCCATTCCGTGCACCATGCGTCAATTCGCTGCAGATCCTCCTACATTCCAGTACAATTTACCATTGTTACAACCTCTCGATACACCACAGCATCATCTGCAAAAAACCTCAGTGAACTTCCGATGTCATCCACCAGGTCATTTATGTATATTGTGAACAGCAACGGTCCCATGGCACTCCCCTGCGGCACACCTGAAATCACTCTTACTTCGGAAGACTTCTCTCAATTGAGAATGACATGCTGCGTTCTGTTATCTAGGAACTCCTCAATCCAATCACACAATTGATCTGATAGTCCATATGCTCTTACTTTGTTCATTAAACGACTGTGGGGAACTGTATCGAACGCCTTGCGGAAGTCAAGAAACACGGTATCTACCTGTGAACGCGTGTCTATGGCCCTCTGAGTCTAGAGGACGAATAGCGCGAGCTGGGTTTCACACGACCGTCTTTTTCGAAACCTATGAAGATTCCTACAGAGTAGATTTCCTGTCTCCAGAAAAGACATTATACTCGAACATAATACGTATTCCAAAATTCTACAACTGATCGACGTTAGAGATATAGGTCTACAGTTCTGCACATCTGTTCGACGTCCCTTCTTGAAAACGGGGATGACCTGTGCCATTTTCCAATTCTCTGGAACGCTACGCTCTTCTAGAGACCTGCGGTACACCGCAGCAAGAAGGGGGGCAAGTCCCTTCGCGTACTCTGTGTAAAATCGAACTGGCATCCCACCAGGTCCAGCGGCCTTTCCTCTTTTGAGCGATTTTAATTGTTTCTCTGGCCCTCTGTCGTCTATTTCGATATCTACAATTTTGTCAACTGTGCGACAATCTAGAGAAGGAAGCACAGTGCAGTCTTCCTCTGTGAAACAGACATTTAGTATTTCGGCCTTTAGTCTGTCATCCTCTGTTTCAGTACCCTTTTGGTCACAGAGTGTCTGTACATTTTGTTTTGATCCACCTACCGCTTTGAGATAGGACCAAAATTTCTTACGATTTTCTGCCAAGTCAGTACACAGAACTTTACTTTCGAATTCATTGAACGCCTCTCGCATAGAGCCTCCTCACACCACATTTCGCTTCGCGTAATTTTTATTTGTTTCTACATGCATGACGATATATTAGCGTGCAGTAGTTCACCAGCCTCCATCTTTGACTATAGACAGTAATTCGGATCAGTTGACAGACCACAGTCTACACATGTGTCGCGTCTGGTCATCGATAACGTGCAGTTAATTATTATTCAACGTATGCAGCTAGATGACAATACTCGACTATTAGTTAGACCACAGACAAATGACAACCGATCTGTCGTTACCCATAAACGTTCGGTACTGCACGCTTCCTCAGCCGACATCCTGAGGAAAAACTGCAGTGTTACAGTGTTGCAATAATTTCGTAAGCCACATTTTTTTTCCAGGCAAGCCGCGTGGGATTGCCGAGCGGTCTTGGGGCGCCTTGTCACGCTCGCGCGTCTCACCCCGTCAGAGGTTCGAGTCATGCCTCGGACTGTGTGTGTGTGTGTGTGTGTGTGTTTGTTGTCCTTAGCCTAAGTTAGTTTAAGTTAGATTATGTAGTGTGTAAGCCTAGGGACCGTTGACCTCTGCAGTTTGGTCCCATAGTCCTTACCACAAACTTCCAAAATTTTTCCAGGCAACCTGGAGATCCCCAGCTTGTCAGTCGGCTTACACGAGGGTGGACCTAAATAATAGAAGCTCTAGTGAGCCCGAACATACTCACTGTAACCAACTGTACCTCGTCTATGACGTAAGAGGTGATTTCCACAGCCATTGCCTATTACATTTCGTAATAACTGTGAACAACATTCGTTATAAATTTGTTGTTGTTGTTGTGGTCTTCAGTCCTGAGACTGGTTTGATGCAGCTCTCCATGCTACTCTATCCTGTGCAAGCTCCCCAGTACCTACTGCAGCCTACATCCCTCTGAATCTGCTTAGTGTATTCATCTCTTGGTCTCCCTCTACGATTTTTAACCTCCACGCTGCCCTCCAATACTTAATTGGTGATCGCTTAATGCCTCAGAACATGTCCTACCAACCGATCTCTTATTCTAGTCCATTTGTACCACAAACTCCGCTTCTCCCCAATCCTATTCAATACCTCCTCATTCGTTGTGTGATCTACCCATCTTATCTTCAGCATTCTTCTGTAGCACCACATTACGAAAGCTTCTATTCTCTTCTTGTCCAAACTATTTATCATCCATGTTTCACTTCCATACATGGCTACACTCCACACAAATACTTTCAGAAACGACTTTCTGACGCTTAAATCTATACTCGATGTTAACCAATTTCTCTTCTTCAGAAACGTTTTCTTTGCCATTGCCAGTCTACATTTTACATCCTCTCTACTTCTACCATCATCAGTTATTTTTCTCCCTAAATAGCAAAACTCCTTTACTGCTTTAAGCGTCTCATTTCCTAATCTAATTCCTTCAGCGTCACCCAACTTAATTTGACTACATTCCATTATCTGCGTTTTGCGTTTGTTGATGTTCATCTTATAAATTTAGGCTTGTACTCGTATTTTACCAAGTCCGGAGTGTCGTGCAGTTTACGAATTATATCGCCGTAGATTATGAAAATCGCCGTAGATTATGAAAATCCTACGAAATATACTAGGTTACACATCATTTGTACAAAACATTCCCTGGTTTTTCTCAATTCCTGAAAAATTAACTGTGTGTCGAACTTTTAAAGTCAACAAGAAAACATTCAACGGAATATTTGTAAACCAGTAAAACAGCTTCTGTAATTTCATTTTTATTAGTAAAATGCTGACATCGGCTGCATAAAAACCGTTTTATAATTACTGCGCCAGACCAGTATCGGGGAACACACCGATGTTCAGCAAAAATTTGTAAGTATCGTTATGTCATATGAACAGTCCATAAGCCACGTACTAGAAACTATCGTATATACATCTGGGACAGAACGTTACTGTTGGTAATGTAAGAGTGACCAACTTCTCGAATGTAAACAGAATAAGTGAGAGGAGACAGATAGTTTGGACAGAATGCTTGCCTATAATTGTTCCGTTTTGTGTACAGAATCCTGCTAGTCTTCTTTTAGATACACTGTAAGACAAACCAGTAATGCACTATTGGTATGGGATGTAAGTCGGTAGATGTGGTGTACATGTCCAGTCAAGCAAATGACAAATGACTTCATTTTCGGAAAAATTAGGTAAGTTATTCAAAAGAAAGAGATTCACAAACTGAGCAAGTCCACCTCTTACCCAAATGCAATGCGTTAAGCGGTATGGCACTGAATAATAGAGCTGTTGGATGCCCTCCTAGAGGATATCGCCCAAAATTCTGTCCAACTGGAGCGTAAGACTGTCAAAATCCAGGGATGGTTGGAGTGCCCTGCCCATAATGCTCCAAACGTTCTGAACTGGGGACAGATCCACCGGCGTTGTTGGCGAAGGTAGGGTTTGGTAAGAACAAAAACTAGCAGTAGGAAATCTCGACGTGTGCAGACGGGCATTATCTTACTGAAATATAATCCCGGATGGCTTGCCAGGAAGGGCAACAAAACGGGGCGTGGCATATCGTCCACTTACTGCTGTACTGTAAGGGTGCAGCGAATGAAAACCAATGCAGTCATGCTATTAAATAAAATGACACTCGAGACCGTCATTCCTGGTTATCAAGATGTGTGGCGGAGCCCCTCCAGATTTCGCTCGTCATCGGAGCTCAGTTCGAAGTGAAACTCATCACCGAAGACAGTTATACTCCATTCAATGAGATTCCTGGCCGAATGTGCCTGACAGAACTGCAAACTGGCTTGTTCGCTTACACAGGTCGATGGTAGTCGACGCAAGCTCAGCCCCCTACTGTGAGGCGTTCATTAATGGCTCTAGTCTCTGAAGCACCTGTTAGTTGCACGTCCAGTCGATGATAATGATGAATAGGGGGCTCAGTGTCGCCCTGACGAATACTCGGTCTTCACATTCGTCGTCCCTCCAGGTCGACTGCTTGTCTCTTGCCACAGTGTTCGGCCATTCTCGCCCAATCCTTCCATCATCATCAATATTGGCATCACTCCTGTTCAGATACCTACCGATTCGCTGATTACTCCATCCGGCTAATTTGAGGTCAACTACGCGTCACCTCCCAAATGCTGACATCTACTAACAGCCAGCAGCGCTGTTAAACTGCCCTGAAGCGTCACGCTTTCATCTATGGCCTGGCAAAGTTTACAGTTCCATACTTTCTGTCGATATCTGTAAGAATATCAATTTGTGACAAATTGCAAAAGGGAAAACTAACGGAGTAGCATGTCTACTCTCATTGAAACTAGACAAGTTCGTCATTAAAGGGTGTCCGTGATCTTTATTAGTGCGAAAACGTCCACGTCCAATTTCAGCCTGCAGTTCGCTTTTCTTTGATTTCAGATAAGCGCCTTGGGCCAGCTCCTCGTCTTCACACAATTTCTTAAAGTCACACAGTAGCTTGTCGGTAAAGAAATGCAATTTCATAACTCGTAGTTAGGAATCGGAAGGTTGCTCTGTAAGAATAACAACTGAAGAACCTTCAACATCGTAGCGCGTCAGAAATCGTTGGTTAATATATTAAAAACTTAAAACCCGCCTCTATTGCGAAAAAAGCACCTAGTGTTAAGTGTTAACCCAGGTTTCGTAGTACATAACTACATCTTCTTCAGAACAACAATAAAACCACCAAGTGCCTAAGAAGACCTTTGTCAATGATCAAAAGAACGCCATAGCTACACATTTATAAACGAAAAAGAAAGGAAAACACAAACAGTACATATGTACAAAGTCAAAACAACTACTTAACTTAATGGTGTAAGCCCCACCTCACACCGGCCGGTTTTGACTTTGTACATATGTACTGTTTGTGTTTTCCTTTCTTTTTAGTTTATAAATGTATAGCTATCTAAACATTCATGGTGGTGTCTGTTTGTACTACACTCCTGGAAATTGAAATAAGAACACCGTGCATTCATTGTCCCAGGAAGGGGAAACTTTATTGACACATTCCTGGGGTCAGATACATCACATTATCACACTGACAGAACCACAGGCACATAGACACAGGCAACATAGCATGCACAATGTCGGCACTCCCATGGAGACGATCGTAGAGATGCTGGATGTAGTCCTGTGGAACGGCTTGCCATGCCATTTCCACCTGGCGCCTCAGTTGGACCAGCGTTCGTGCTGGACGTGCAGACCGCGTGAGACGACGCTTCATCCAGTCCCAAACATGCTCAATGGGGGACAGATCCGGAGATCTTGCTGGCCAGGGTAGTTGACTTACACCTTCTAGAGCACGTTGGGTGGCACGGGATACATGCGGACGTGCATTGTCCTGTTGAAACAGCAAGTTCCCTTGCCGGTCTAGGAATGGTAGAACGATGGGTTCGATGACGGTTTGGATGTATCGTGCACTATTCAGTGTCCCCTCGACGATCACCAGAGGTGTACGGCCAGTGTAGGAGATCGCTCCCCACACCATGATGCCGGGTGTTGGCCCTGTGTGCCTCGGTCGTATGCAGTCCTGATTGTGGCGCTCACCTGCACGGTGCCAAACACGCATACGACCATCATTGGCACCAAGGCAGAAGCGACTCTCATCGCTGAAGACGACACGTCTCCATTCGTCCCTCCATTCACGCCTGTCGCGACACCACTGGAGGCGGGCTGCACGATGTTGGGGCGTGAGCGGAAGACGGCCTAACGGTGTGCGGGACCGTAGCCCAGCTTCATGGAGACGGTTGCGAATGGTCGTCTGCGATACCCCAGGAGCAACAGTGTCCCTAATTTGCTGGGAAGTGGCGGTGCAGTCCCCTATGGCACTGCGTAGGATCCTACGGTCTTGGCGTGCATCCGTGCGTCGCTGCGGTCCGGTCCCAGGTCGACGGGCACTTGCACCTTCCGCCGACCACTGGCGACAACATATTGACGTACTGTGGAGACCTCACGCCCCACGGGTTGAGCAATTCGGCGTTACGTCCACCCGGCCTCCCGCATGCCCACTATACGCCCTCGCTCAAAGTCCGTCAACTGCACCTATGGTTCACGTCCACGCTGTCGCGGCATGCTACCCGTGTTAAAGACTGCGATGGAGCTCCGTATGCCACGGCAAACTGGCTGACACTGACGGCGGCGGTGCACAAATGCTGCACAGCTAGCGCCATTCGACGGCCAACACCGCGGTTCCTGGTGTGTCCGCTGTGCCGCGCGTGTGATCATTGCTTGTACAGCCCTCTCGCAGTGTCCGGAGCAAGTATGGTGGGTCTGACACACCGGTGTCAATGTGTTCTTTTTTCCATTTCCAGGTGTGTATATCGTGTCTCCCTACCACTTTCGCGCAACGACGCTCTGAGCGTGTTTTTTAGGGAATTAACTAGTTTGAACCTGGGACCTGTTGCTGGTAAGGAGACGCCAGACCACACATGACATGTAGAATTCAGAACAGTTCAGTGAGACTAGCGATGATATAACCAAATACTAAATGATCTCAGCGTCAGCTCCACTGCACTTAATACTAACTAAATATAGTGGAAAGCGTTCAAGGGTTTCCTATTTTTAGTTATCTGGTAAAATAACGTCGAAAAAAAGTTAAGTTTACCATTGGAAATTTTATTCTACTCACAAAACACAATTTATAAATTGCACTATTGATAAAAGGAAATATTTTAGTACAGGATGGTAAAAACCAACTGCGTTCAACAAAAATGTGAACGAATATTCCCTGAATGGGTTTCCAAGTTCTACAATCGATCGTAGGATGACCTATGCCATATCACACCTATAATCTTGGTTTAATTTAAGTATCACAAAAGACAAAACTATCAAAATGGTCTACAGTGACCCTGAATTATCTTTAATTACTTGTCTAATTTGTCGTAAATTACAGTGGCTGATGTGGCTTCTCAATAACTATATAAAAGAAAAATCATCGCGTTTCAGATTGTTACTTCAAATGGCAAATGTGAACACCATGAGTTTTAATTAACGATCGACACTAGTATTACGCAAAAAAGGGGTATAACATATGAGTCTTCTGCAGTTCTGAGTGAAGCCTTATGCGCTCAAAAATGCGGTATCGCGTGCGTTCATTACCTTGTCGGTGTTTAAGCAGCGTCAGGGCGGCAGCGGCCGGCGCAGCAGCCATCCAGCTCGCCGTCTCGGATCCAGCTCTCCCCTAACTTATCCTTACTACAATTTACCGAAGTTGGTTTAAAAAAACTATCTGGCTGTGTTTTCATCTGACCAATCAGAGTCTCAATGTTAACCTTCAGCTCCGCCTACTAAAATTCTGTCTATCCAATGAGAAACGTTATACTTTTCGTGGTGGGGGAATGTTTTTAAAGTTTGCAACGTAACAGAGACACTAAAAAGTCTCACGCTAAAACCTGCAGCTGGTGTGGTCCTTTTAGCGTTATCGTGAGATCTATACTGTTCTTCTGGAGGGCTCTATCTTTTAACATGGGCTGGAGGATTGTCCTAATGTAACGGACACCCGAAAAAGTCTCACGCTAAAACTTGCGGGTGGTAGTCGTACAGGTAGGCTAGTCCGTCCATCCCTTATCGTAGGGGCTTCTAGCTTAACACGGTTCTGCTATCGGCTTCTGTCCTCGTTTCTCCCCTCGGAACTGCGTCTGCCTCACGGTGGGAAGGTACGACATGCATTTAGGCATTCTTGTGTTAGTCTGTGGTATTCCATTTGCTCACTCGTTACTCGTATTAGTTGGTTAGTTTAATGTCACGAATTATTCGGAGCTATGTGACATACTACTGGATTGGCTTATCATGTCAGGGTTTTCATGGAAGGTGTTGGATTTGCCTGACACCTTACAGCTATGGTGTTCTTTTAATCATTGACAAAGGTCTTCTTTGGCACTTGTCGGTTTTATTGTTGTTCTGAAAAGGGGTAGTTATCTACGCCGAAACCTGGGTTAACACTTAATAGTAGGTGCTTTTCTCGCAATCGAGGCGAGTTTTTAGTTTTTTTAATAGATAACAACTGATCTCTAGATGAGGACCTGGCCCTAAACTGGTTATTTGAAAATAAAGAATAGCGAATTGCAGGCTGAAATTGCGAACTGAAATTGAAAATTTATTCTACTTTAAGTTTTAGGTCTGAGTGAAGCCAGTATTCGTTAACTGAGAATATCACCTGTGAAGTCTGTTACGCATGTTGTTATAGCTGTGCTATGCTGCAGTGTTTCGCAATAGACAGGATCTTTGTGTCTCGTTCCAGGCCTCTCGCAGTAGGCGAGATGTGAAGGTGGAGCTTCCACGGCCCCCTCGAGAACAGAGTCGGCGTAACCGCGAGATACTGGTCGTGCAGGGATCCTGTTATTGGCCTCCACAGGTCGTATACAAAGTCTGCGCCTTCTCAGCGGGGAAGCGGAGGCGCAAAAGTGGGAGTAACGGTGTCCGTAAAGATGCAGGTGTACGGGAGGTTGCTCGCGAGCCCGCAGCTGCGTTCTGCATCCTTCCGCCTTCTCGAGCAGCGTCGAAGCGTTGTTCCCTGACAAGATGCGAACGTCGGCCGCGTCCTCGGATGCCCTTGCACGGCACGTAATGTGGTTATCTGTATGAGCGCGAGTGGCTAATGTTATTCATGAACAGGTCGGCGTACCAAAGATAGCAGAGAGAGACATCAAGTATTCATGCTGCGCGCTCCTTAGCAGCCCTCTATTACACACTTTGTTTGCCCCGTTCGCGGCTTTTCCTGGCCGCTCGGCGCGATACAGACACTCGGATACAATATGCAAACACGGGCGAAGCGCAGAGGCTCGGCTTTACACCTCGGAATAAATTCCTGAGAATACTACCCGCGGGAAGGTGGCAGATAAGGAGGAGAGAATGAACTGGGTAAAAGTCTAGAGGGACGGCGGAGGAGGGAGTTCAAAGAGGGAGGAGAGGGGGAAGAGGGTCGGTGCAAACGGCCTGCGAAAATTTTCGCTCGCCGCTACCGTGAAGGAGGCAAAGAGCGGAACAAAAACTGTGCAAAGCGGGCAGACGGGGAGCAGCTCACAGTCCTTTCTAAACGCTACCGTTGATCGGGCACCCTTCTGACTTTCTCGTCGATATTATGAAAAAATAAACTCATTTTTTACGACTTTGAAAGGTTGACTCTAACGTTATTAATGCCCAGCTTCGTAATTGTTTAATTAATAGTTAAAGAGGCCGGAATTTCTTCCCATTATTTTTTCACTGCTTCAGAAAGTGAGACCATTTTCCTTGGCAGGCTGAAGAAGCTAATTACACATCTTTCAGTATAACGTCGGTGAAAGGTCTCCAGAAAACCATACCATTAACAAAACATATTTCATCCACCTTTTTTGTCTTAACTTCTTGAGGATATTCAACAGAATTTTCACTGAGAACTAATTAGTCATGATCTCTTTTTTCAGGCTTTGTGAATCACGTGAAATTTTAACTAAATATGGAAGAAAAGAACACTTTTCTTCTATTAATAGCTTTTCCTAATTGTGACGAGCAATTCAACAAAGTCGCCACTTCCTACACACCGCCATACAAAAATATATTGTTACTGCGTTTATTTGTCGGGTTGCATGTAATAATACCTTTTATATCTGATAGTAGTAATTTCCCAGTTCTTCTGTAGTGAATTGAGCGAAGCTTGTATCAGATCGAAACCTGGTTAGAAAATCGCAGTGCTTCACGAGGGATTTAACGTGAAATGGGAACCCCGGTACAACTTTCAAATTTTCTCAATGTAAAATCGTTCTACACCAGACATAAAAGAACCGGTGAAAGGCAACAACAAAAACAAACTTTAGAAAGGCTGTGAAGGGAGGCATCAACTTTATTTTAATCTGACATTAAGTTTTCCAGTCACGGTGTCACGTTACGTACAATGTGATGATGTACGTAACATCCCTCCTTACTCTTTCGTTTCCTTTATTATTATTTTTTTTAATTTTTGGAAAGTTTCATAAATATGAAATGTACGTTGATCAATTATTTAATCGAGAGAAAACAGTCATAATCTAGACCGAAGGAACAATTAAAATGTGCTCATGATAACCTCCTCCCGTCTCTGAGTTCCTTTCCGTCCGTAAGTGTAGAACACTTCGGACAAATATCACGCAACATGCGTTACAGTAGTCAATTATCCAGTTCCATATCCTTCATGACATGAGTATTTCTGAGACAACAATTTAACTACTTTCATGACTCCCATCCTCACACTGTGTTAAACATTCTACGTGCAACACTTTCTGCCACGAGAAGTATCAAGTATTACATATGTTCCGGCAAAATAAAAGTGTTAAAGCTATGGAATAATGCACGTGTTTTTTTTCAGATAATTCTCATTCTAGAAAACTTCCTTCCATTAATATTTGTCTAATATTCAGTAAAACATCTTTAATAAATACTTGGGAGCTAAATCTGGCACTTTTCCTAAAGAGAGCAAGCACTTCCTCAGTTTATTCAAATATACATTGTGAGCCATGAATAAGGATACAACTTTGAGGGGTGATAGCATCGGTGTTTTGAATAAAAAAGTTCAGATGAACGTATGTCCATTTCTTAAGCGTCTCCTATACACCGCTGTCTGAAAATTACTGGCGTCGGAGTCTGTTGCAGGTTCTTTTTCACCACCGCTCAAATGCGCATACAATCAAAACGACATAAAGCTACACAGTGTTGTCCTTAGTAACCAGTTCAGTGCGAATTTCACTCGTCGGTCAATTTCTATTAGAGGTTTTACCAGAGTACTTGGACGATATTCCTTCGGCACCATCACGTCGTAAGTAATTTCAGCACGACGGAGTTCGTGCACATTCCGTACGGCCGATGACACAGTGTCAAACTGAAACGTATCCCGGGCGTTGTATCGGTCGCTTGGGAGTCATTTCTTGAGTACCGAGGTTACCCGAGCTTACTCCATTAGATTACTGTTTGTGGTTTGGCTCAAGAGCAAAGTCTACAAGCGCAGAGTGGACACACTTTAGGATATTATACATCTATGTTCTCAAATATAGAATCATACGACAAGACAGCAGCTGTTTAAAACACCTGCAAAAAAAGATTTGCTGTTGAGGGTGGTGTTTTTGAACATCTTTGAGACGGAATGTACATTACTAAGCAAAATATTAGTGAAATCCCCAGGAACAGGACAAAGCCTGAGACTACACATGGAAGTCTAATACCCGTTTATAACAACAACCATCATTCCACACAATTTGAATTTATTTTTTAAAGAAGATAATCGCTAATGAAAAGCGGCTAATTTCTCCCAAAAAAATTCGAAGAATTGGGAATAAGTGCCAGGAAAATATGATTAATATTTCATCAATTTGCTAAAGGAGAATTAAGAGCACAGTCAAACATAGGGTTAGGGGTCAAGGGCCTGAAAGCATCACACTGAGCAGGGTTGAAAGCAAAATGAATCGAAGCAAGACGGTCACGCATTTCGTTTGAGACATGGCGTGGTGTGTAATAACGGTGGCCTTCAGTTTCCTGTTCACCCTTTGGGCGAAGGACGGTTGAGAACAGCAGGGGACGATGATGATGTGCTTAACGGCTTTATCAAAATAGAAGCACTTAAACTCCCTGGACGTAAAGGAGCGGTGTTATCACAGGATACAGCCTAAGCGGCCCTAACAAGGAGAATGTCCTAGACAGACGGTAACGGAAGCGGTAGCTCCCTTTCTCGGACAATCGAAACGAATCGTGAGAATCGTTAACCGCAACCAATACGTAAGGATGCCTTTTGTTGGTACGGGGAGGAAACACAGGTAATCGATAAACAATTTGTCCCTACGATGCTTCTCCTACTCGGATTGCAAATGGCCCTTGGGTGAGTTATGTTTGGTTTTACCTATCTTGCACAACTCGAATTCACCGACTACCCGACGGATATCCTTATACAGCGACGGCCACGTCATACGCCTTGTCGTCATACGCCAAGAGAGGGTCCTGATCTTGGTGGGATTTAAAATCGCCGAAAAGCTGAGGTACCTCGGCCAAATAACCACAGATGTCTCGAGCAGTAACGAATGTTATTCTACTTCCTCAATATCTGGATGAAGCATACGACTAAGAGCACTGGCCACTTCGTTATCAGAGCCCTTAATATGATAAACAGAGGAACGGAAGACGGTTATGCGTATCACCCATCTAGCAGTTCTACCGTTCTTTCTAGGTCTAGCCAGTACCCAGCTCAAGGCTTGGTTGCCCGTCTCTACAACGAGCTCCCTGTGCTTGAGATAGAATCTAAACTTCTCGAGGACGAACAGAACAGCCAAGGCGTCACACTAATAGACGGAATATATGAGTTTAGCAGCTGTTAACCTCCCTGAAACGTAAGCAAGAGGGCCCTCTCCTCGCAGTCACCCTGCTAAAGCAAAGCAGCATTGCCATATTAGACGCTTCGGTCTGGAAAATAAAACTTCCCTCAAAATCTGGAATGGCTAGCAGCGGAGGATTACTCAAGGCAGCCCTAGTAGCTTTGAAGGTAGCCTGATGGCTCTCCCCTCAGATAAAGCTCTCCCCTTTCTCTGTAGACTGTTAAGTGAAACGGCAAGTTGGGCAAATGAGGGAACGAACTTCCTGAAAAAGTTGGTCATGCCGATGAACCTGGACACTCCAGTTTTATTCCTTGAGGAAATTTATTTAAATCAGAGGCACGTTGTTTGTCGATCCCAATTCCATCACCCGTCACCAGGTGTCGCAAGACGGGAATTTGCTGCCAAGCCAAAATCTTTTGTGCCTTGACTGTCAATCTGACTGCTCGAACTCTGGATAATACCTGCTCAAGATGCCAGAAATGTTCATCAAAGGAACGACTGTACAACACAACGTAGTCCACGTAATTGCAGACAACTCAACGTAATTGCAGGGTTTCTGGTTCTGCTGAATAGGTCAGGAGTTCACTACACTCAGCTGGCGGCTACACGGGTAGCGGAGGCTGTGCGGCGTGGACTGGGCGGTTTTTTAGGTTAGAAGGCCTCGGGAAAGTACGGGGTGGGCTGCAATCGCAAATACAGGACGTGCTTGGATCAAGGAACAGTCGGAATTGTAGTTGTAAATTGTTGTACTTGTGCTGGGAAAGTCCCTGAGCTTCACGCGCTAATAGAAAGCACAGAAGCTGAAATCGTTATAGGTACAGAAAGCTGGCTAAAGCCTGAAATAAGTTCTGCAGAAATTTTTACGATGTCTCAGACGGTGTTCAGAAAAGATAGATTAGGCAGAATTGGTGGTGGAGTGTTTGTGTCTGTCAGTAGTGGTTTATCTTGTAGTGAAGTCGAAGTAGATACCCCGTGCAAATTGGTATGGGTGGAGGTTATACTTAACAGCCGAACTAAGTTAATAATTGGCTCCTTCTACCGACCCCCAGACTCCGATGATATAGGTGCGGAACAGTTCAGAGAAAATTTGAGTCTCGTAACAAATAAATACCTCACTCATACGGTTATAGTTGGTGGGGACTTCAACCTTCCCTCGATATGTTGGCAAAAATACTTGTTCATAACCGGTGGTAGGCAGAAAACATCTTCCGAGATTGTCCTAAATGCTTTCTCCGAAAATTATTTCGAGCAGTTAGTCCACGAACCCACGCGAATTGTAAATGGTTGCGAAAACATACTTGACCTCTTAGCCACAAACAATCCAGAGCTGATAGAGAGCATCATTACTGATACAGGGATTAGTGACCACAAGGTCGTTGTAGCTAGGCTCAATACCGTTTCTTCCAAATCCACCAGAAACAAACGCAAAATAATTTTATTTAAAAAAGCGGATAAAGTGCCACTAGAAGCCTTCCTAAAAGACAATTTCCATTCCTTCCGAACTGACTATGCGAATGTAGACGAGATGTGGCTCAAATTCAAAGATATAGTAGCAACAGCAATTGAGAGATTCAAAGCTCATAAATTGGTAAGAGATGGAACGGATCCCCCGTGGTACACAAAACAGATCCGAACGCTGTTGCAGAGACAACGGAAGTAGCATGCGAAGTTCAGAAGAACGCGAAATCCCGAAGATTGGCAAAAATTTACAGACGCGTGAAATTTGGCACAGACTTCAACGCGAGATGCCTTTAATAGGTTCCACAACGAAACATTGTCTCGAAATTTGGTAGAAAATCCAAAGAAATTCTGGTTGTATGTAAAGTACACAAGCGGCAAGACGCAGTCAATACCTTCGCTGCGCAGTGCCGATGGTACTGTTACCGACGACTGTGCCGCTAAAGCGGAGTTATTGAACGCAGTTTTCCGAAATTCCTTCACCGAGGAAGACGAATGGAATATTCCAGAATTTGAAACACGAACAGCTGCTAGCATGAGTTTCTTAGAAGTAGATTCCTTAGGGGTTGCGAAACAACTTAAATCGCTTGATACGGGCAAGTCTTCAGGTCCAGATTGTATACCGATTAGGTTCCTTTCAGATCACGCTGATACAATAGCTCCCTACTTAGCACTCATATACAACCGCTCGCCCACCGATAGATCTGTACCTACAGATTGGAAAATTGCGCAGGTCGCACCAATGTTTAAGAAGGGTAGTAGGAGTAATCCATCTAACTACAGACCTATATCATTAACGACGGTTTGCAGTAGGGTTTTGGAGCATATACTGTATTCAAACATTATGAATCACCTCGAAGGAAACGATCTATTGATACGTAATCAGCATGGTTCAGAAAACATCGCTCTTGTGCAACGCAGGTAGCTCTTTATTCGCACAAAGTAATGGCTGCTATAGAGACGGAATCTCAAGTTGATTCCGTATTTCTAGATTTCCGGAAAGCATTTGAAACCGTTCCTCACAAGCGACTTCTAATCAAGCTTCGGGCCTATGGGGTATCGTCTCAGTTGTGCAACTGGATTCGTAATTTCTTGTCGGGAAGGTCGCAGTTCGTAGCAATAGACCCAAATCATCGAGTAAAACTGAAGTGATATCAGGTGTTCCCCAGGGAAGCGTCCTGGGACCTCTGCTGTTCCTGATCCATATAAATGACCTGGTTGACAATCTGAGCAGTTCTCTTAAGTTGTTCGCAGCTGATGCTGTAATTTACCGTCTAGTAAGATCTAGTACCCGTGGTCTAGGGGTAGCCGGCACGGTAGCTCAGCGTGTTCGGTCAGAGGGATAGCTGCCCTCTGTAATAAAAAACTGAGTTAATCGATCAACAACGACCTTCAACGGATGTCCTACGACGTCCGCCCCGAGCAGAAGCAACGAACAAAAGCGAACAAATTGAGATTTAAAAAAAAAGGGGGGTAGCGTCTTTCATTCATTATCAAAAAAGGGTTTCGGTCCCGGGTTCGATCCCCGCCACAGCCTAAATTTTGATAAATAATCAGCATTGGCGGCTGAAGACTTCGGGCATAAGAAGTCAGCCTCATTCTGCCAACGGCCTTGTCAAAGAGGGCGGAGGAGCGGATAGAGGTTCAGGATACTCTCCTGTCCTAGGGGTGGGAAATTGCCCCTAAAGGCGGAAGAATCAGCAATGATCAACGACATAAGGATGCAGAAGGCAATGGAAACCACTGCATTAAAGACACGTAACGTGTATCCGCAGGACATGTGACCTGTAGTTGAAGAAGTGTCATGATGATCTCTCCATTGGCAAAAGATTCCGGAATGCCAAGGGGGAGGTTACCATGAGAAAAAGATTGAATTATCAACGAAAGGATAATGTTCTACGAGTCGGGGTGTGGAACGTCAGAAGCTTGAACGTGGTAGGGAAACTAGAAAATCTGAGAAGGGAAATGCAAAGGCTCAATCTAGATATAGTAGGGGTCAGTGAAGTGAAGTGGAACGAAGACAAGGATTTCTGGTCAGATGAGTATCGGGTAATATCAACAGCAGCAGAAAATGGTATAACAGGTGTAGGATACGTTATGAATAGGAAGGTAGGGCAGATGGTGTGTTACTGTGAACAGTTCAGTGACCGGCTTGTTCTAATCAGAATCGACAGCAGACCAACACCGACAACGATAGTTCAGGTATACATGCCGACGTCGCAAGCTGAAGATGAACAGATAGAGAAAGTGTATGAGGAAACTGAAAGGGTAATGCAGTATGTAAAGGGGACGAAAATCTAATAGTCATGGGCGACTGGAATGCAGTTGTTGGGGAAGGAGTAGAAGAAAAGTTTACAGGAGAATATTGGCTTGGGACAAGGAATGAAAGAGGAGAAAGACTAATTGATTTCTGTAACAAGTTTCAGCTAGTAATAGCGAATACCCTGTTCAAGAATCACAAGAGGAGGAGGTATACTTGGAAAAGGCCGGGAGATACGGGAAGATTTCAATTAGATTACATCATGGTCAGACAGAGATTCCGAAATCAGATACTGGATTGTAAGGCGTACCCAGAGCAGATATAGACTAAGATCACAATATAGTAGTGATGAAGAGTAGGCTGAAGTTCAAGACATTAGTTAGGAAGAGTCAAAACGCAATGAAATGGGATGCGGAAGTCCTAAGGAATGACGAGATACGTTTGAAGTTCTCTAACGCTATAGATACAGCAATAAGGAACAGCGCATTAGGTAGCACAGTTGAAGAGGAATGGACATCTCTAAAAAGGGCCATCACAGAAGTTGGGAAGCAAAACATAGGTACAAAGAAGGTAGCTGCGAAGAAACCATGGGTAACAGAAGAAATACTTCAGTTGATTGATGAAAGGAGGAAGTACAAACACGTTCTGGGAAAATCAGGAATTCAGAAATACAAGTCTCTGAGGAATGAAATAAATAGGAAGTGCAGGGAAGCTAAGACGAAGTGACTAGGGGAAAATGTGAAGACATCGAAAAAGATATGATTGTCGGAAGGACAGACTCAGCATACAGGAAAGTCAGAACAACCTTCGGTGACATTAAAAGCAACGGTGGTAACATTAAGAGTGCAACGGGAATTCCACTGTTAAATGCACAGGAGAGGGCAGATAGGTGGAAATAATACATTGAAAGCCTCTATGAGGGTGAAGATTTGTCTGATGTGATAGAAGAAGAAACAGGAGTCGACTTAGAAGAGATAGGGGATCCAGTATTAGAATCGGAATTTAAAAGAGCTTTGGAGGACTTACGATCAAATAAGGCAGAAGGGATAGATAACATTCCATCAGAATTTCTAAAATCATTAGAGGAAGTGGCAACAAAACGACTATTCACTTTGGTGTGTAGAATATCTGAATCTGGCGACATACCATCTGACTTTCGGAAAAGCATCATCCACACAATTCCGAAGACGGCAAGAGCTGACAAGTGCGAGAATTATCGCACAATGAGATTAAAATCTCTTGCATCGAAGCTGCTTACAAGAAGAATGGAAAAGAAAATTGAGAATGCGCTAGGTGACGATCAGTTTGGCTTTAGGAAAAGTAAAGGCACGAGAGAGGCAATTCTGACGTTACGGCTAATAATGGAAGCAAGGCTAAAGAAAAATCAAGACACGTTAATAGGATTTATCGATCTGGAAAAAGCGTTCGACAATATGTAATGGTGCAAGCTGTTCGAGATTCTGACAAAAGTAGGGGTAAGCTATAGGGAGAGACGGGTCAAATACAATATGTACAACAACCAAGAGGGAATAATAAGAGTGGACGATCAAGAACGAAGTGCTCGTATTAAGAAGGGTGTAAGACAAGGCTGTAGCCTTTCGCCCCTACTCTTCAATCTGTTCATCGAGGAAGCAATGATGGAAATAAAAGAAAGGTTCAGGATTGGAAGTAAAATACAAGGTGAAAGGATATCAATGATACGATTCGCTGATGACATTGCTATCCTGAGTGAAAGTGAAGAAGAAGTAAATGATTTGCTGAACGGAACGAACAGTCAAATGAGTACACAGCATGGTTTGAGAGTAAATCGGAGAAAGACGAAGGTAATGAGAAGTAGTAGAAATGAAAACAGCGAGAAATTTAACATCAGGATTGATGGTCACGAAGTCATTGAAGTTAAAGAATTCTGCTACCTAGGCAGTAAAATAACCAATGACGGACGGAGCAAAGAGGACATGAAGCAGACTCGCTATGGCAAAAAAGCATTTCTGGGCAAGAGAAGTCTACTGATATCAAATACCGGCCTTAATTTGAGGAAGAAATTTCTGAGGATGTACGTCTGGAGTACAGCATTCTATGGTAGAGAACCATGGACTGTGGGAAAACCGGAACAGAAGAGAATCGAAGCATTTCAGATGTGGTGCTACATCTACATCTACATCCATACTCCGCAAGCCACGTGACAGTTTGTGGCGGAGGGTACCCTGAGTACCTCTATCGGTTCTCCCTTCTATTCCAGTCTCGTATTGTACTTGAAAAGAAGGATTGTCGGTATGCTTCTGTGTGGGCTCTAATCTCTCTGATTTTATCCTCATGGTCTCTTCGCGAGATATACGTTGGAGGGAGCAATGTACTGCTTGACTCTTCGGTGAAGGTATGTTCTCGAAACTTTAACAAAAGCCCGTACCGAGCTACTGAGCGTCTCTCCTGCAGAGTCTTCCACAGGAGTTTATCTATCATCTCCGTAACGCTTTCGCGGTTACTAAATGATCCTGTAACGAAGCGCGCTGCTCTCCGTTGGATCTTCTCTATCTCTTCTATCAACCCTATCTGGTGCGGATCCCACACTGCTGAGCAGTACTCAAGCAGTGGGCGAACAAGCGTACTTCCTTTGTTGTCGGATTGAATTTCCTTAGGATTCTTCCAATGAACCTCAGTCTGGCATTGCTTTACCAACGATCAACTTTATTTGATCATTCCATTTCAAATCACTCCTAATGCGTATTCCCAGATAAAATATGGAATTAACTGCTTCCAGTTGCTGACCTGCTATTTTGTACCTAAATGATAAGGGACCTATCTTTCTATGTATTCGCATCACATTATACTTGTCTACATTGAGATTCAATTGCCATTCCGTGCACCATGCGTCATTTCGCTGCAGATCCTCCTGCATTTCAGTGCAATTTTCCATTGTTGCAACCTCTCGATACACCACAGCATCATCTGCAAAAAGCCTCAGTGAACTTCCGATGTCATCCACCAGGTCATTTGTGTATATTGTGAATAGCAACGGTCCTATGACACTCCCCTGCGGCACACCTGAAATCACTCTTACTTCGGAAGACTTCTCTCCATTGAGAATGACATGCTGCGTTCTGTTATCTAGGAACTCCTCAATCCAATCACACAATTGATCTGATAGTCCATATGCTCTTACTTTGTTCATTAAACGACTATGGGGAACTGTATCGAACGCCTTGCGGAAGTCAAGAAACACAGCATCTACCTGTAAACGTGTGTCTAAGGCCCTCTGAGTCTCGTGGACGATTAGCGCGAGCTGCGTTTCACACGACCGTTTTTTTCGAAACCCATGCTGATTCCTACAGAGTACATTTCTAGTCTCCAGAAAAGACATTATACTCGAACATAATACGTGTTCCAAAATTCTACAACTGATCGACGTTAGAGATATAGGTCTATAGTTCTGCACATCTGTTCGACGTCCCTTCTTGAAAACGGGGATGACATGTGCCCTTTTCCAATCCTACGGAACCCTTCGCTCTTCTAGAGACCTACGGTATACCGCTGCAAGAAGGGGGGCAAGTTCCTTCGCGTACTCTGTGTAAAATCGAACTGGTATCCCATCAGGACCAGCGGCCTTTCCTCTTTTGAGCGATTTTAATTGTTTCTCTATCCCTCTGTCGTCTATTTCGATATCTACAATTTTGTCAACTGTGCGACAATCTAGAGAAGGAAGCACAGTGCAGTCTTCCTCTGTGAAACAGCTTTGGAAGAAGACATTTAGTATTTCGGCCTTTAGTCTGTCATCCTCTGTTTCAGTACCATTTTGGTCACAGAGTGTCTGGACATTTTGTTTTGATCCACCTACCGCTTTGAGATAGGACCAAAATTTCTTAGGATTTTCTGCCAAGTCAGTACATAGAACTTTACTTTCGAATTCACTGAAAGCCTCTCGCATAGCCCTCCTCACACTACATTTCGCTTCGCGTAATTTTTGTTTGTCTGCAAGGCTTTGTCTATGTTTATGTTTGCTGTGAAGTTCCCTTTGCTTGCGCAGTAGTTTTCTAACTCGGTTGTTGTACCACGGTGGCTGTTTCCCATCTCTTACGATCTTGCTTGGCACATACTCATCTAACGCATATTGTACGATGGTTTTGAACTTTGTCCACTGATTCTCAACACTATCTGTACTTGAGGCAAAACTTTTGTGTTGAGCCGTCAGGCACACTGTAATCTGCTTTTTGTCACTTCTGCTAAACAGAAAAATATTCCTACTTTTTTTAATATTTTATTTACGGCTGAAATCATCGATGCAGTAACCGCTTTATGATCGCTGATTCCCTGTTTTGCATTAACTGATTCAAATGGTTCGGATCTGTTTGTCACCAGGAGGTCTAATATGTTATTGCCACGAGTCGGTTCTCTGTTTAACTGCTCAAGGTAGTTTTCAGATAAAGCACTTAAAAATATTTCCGTGAATTCTTTGTCACTGCCACCTGTTATGAACGTTTGAGTCTCCCTGTCTATATCCGGCAAATTAAAATCTCCACCCAGAACTATAACATGGTGGGGAAATCTACTCGAAACATTTTCCAAATTCT
Organism: Schistocerca gregaria; assembly: GCF_023897955.1. Classification (NCBI taxonomy): domain Eukaryota; kingdom Metazoa; phylum Arthropoda; class Insecta; order Orthoptera; family Acrididae; genus Schistocerca; species Schistocerca gregaria. Next base: position 923,690,603 of record NC_064920.1, on the reverse strand, counting down.
TCTTCAGGTGCTGAGCCACAACTGCTGCTGAGCCCGGGTGCCTATAGAGACATCCAGTTACCATGTCTGAGCCTGCTTTAACCGTGACCTTCACCCAAATCATTTCACAATTAGAATCTCCGTGAGTTTCCTTCGATACTATTGCGCTTCTTATCGCTATAAACACGCCTCCCCCTTCAATGTCCAGCCTGTCTCTGCGGTATACATTCCAATCTGAGTTTAGGATTTCATTACTGTTTACATGTGGTTTCAGCCAACTTTTTGTCCCTAGTACTATATGGGCGTTGTGACCGTTTATTAATTAGAGCAGTTCTGGGACCTTTCTATAGACGCTCCTGTAGTTTACTATTAGCACATTAATATTTTATTCCCTGTTGCATTTTGCCTACTCCATCCTAGCCGCGTCTCAGGAGGCGTCTTGTCGGGCCTGGGGAGGGAACCCTCTAACCTAAAAAAACCCCATGTGCACTCCACACGTACTCCGCTACCCTCGTAGCCGCTTCCGGCGTGTAGTGCACGCCTGACCTATTCAGGGGCATCCTACATTTCTCCACCCGATAGCGGAGGTCGAGAAATTTGTACCCCAGCTCTCCGCAGAATCGTCTGAGCCTCTGGTTTAATCCTTCCACTCGGCTCCAAACCAGAGGATCGCGGTCGGTTCTGGGAACGATACTACAATTAGTTAGCTCTGATTCCACCCCGCGAGCGAGGCTTTCCGCCTTCACCAATTCCGCCTACCGCCTGTACGAACTGAGGATGACCTCTGAACCCAGACGGCAAGAGTCATTGGTGCCGACATGAGCAACAATTTGCAGTCGGGTGCACCCAGTGCTCTCTATCGCTGCCGGTAGTGCCTCCTCCACATCTCGGATGAGACCCCCCGGCAAGCAGAGTGAGTGAACACTGGCCTTCTTCCCAATATATACACTCCTGGAAATTGAAATAAGAACACCGTGAATTCATTGTCCCAGGAAGGGGAAACTTTATTGACACATTCCTGGGGTCAGATACATCACATGATCACACTGACAGAACCACAGGCACATAGACACAGGCAACAGAGCATGCACAATGTCGGCACTAGTACAGTGTATATCCACCTTTCGCAGCAATGCAGGCTGCTATTCTCCCATGGAGACGATCGTAGAGATTCTGGATGTAGTCCTGTGGAACGGCTTGCCATGCCATTTCCACCTGGCGCCTCAGTTGGACCAGCGTTCGTGCTGGACGTGCAGACCGCGTGAGACGACGCTTCATCCAGTCCCAAACATGCTCAATGGGGGACATATCCAGAGATCTAGCTGGCCAGGGTAGTTGACTTACTCCTTCTAGAGCACGTTGGGTGGCACAGGATACATGCGGACGTGCACTGTCCTATTGGAAAAGCAAGTTCCCTTGCCGGGCTAGGAATGGTAGAACGATGGGTTCGATGACGGTTTGGATGTACCGTGCACTATTCAGTGTCCCCTCGACGATCACCAGAGGTGTACGGCCAGTGTAGGAGATCGCTCCCCACACCATGATGCCGGGTGTTGGCCCTGTGTGCCTCGGTCGTATGCAGTCCTGATTGTGGCGCTCACCTGCACGGTGCCAAACACGCATACGACCATCATTGGCACCAAGGCAGAAGCGACTCTCATCGCTGAAGACGACACGTCTCCATTCGTCCCTCCATTCACGCCTGTCGCGACACCACTGGAGGCGGGCTGCACGATGTTGGGGCGTGAGCGGAAGACGGCCTAACGGTGTGCGGGACCGTAGCCCAGCTTCATGGAGACGTTTGCGAATGGACCTCGCCGATACCCCAGGAGCAACAGTGTCCCTAATTTGCTGCGAAGTGGCGGTGCGGTCCCCTACGGCACTGCGTAGGATCCTACGGTCTTGGCGTGCATCCGTGCGTCGCTGCGGTCCAGTCCCAGGTCGGCGGGCACGTGCACCTTCCGCCGACCACTGGCGACGACATCGATGTACTGTGGAGACCTCACGCCCCACGTGTTGAGCAATTCGGCGGTACGTCCACCCGGCCTCCCGCATGCCCACTATACGCCCTCGCTCAAAGTCCGTCAACTGCACTTACGGTTCACGTCCACGCTGTCGCGGCATGCTACCAGTGTTAAAGACTGCGATGGAGCTCCGTATGCCACGGCAAACTGGCTGACACTGACGGCGGCGGTGCACAAATGCTGCGCAGCTAGCGCCATTGGACGGCCAACACCGCGGTGTGTCCCCTGTGCCGTGCGTGTGATCATTGCTTGTAGAGCCAGTGTCCGGAGCAAGTATGGTGGGTCTGACACACCGGTGTCAATGTGTTCTTTTTTCCATTTCCAGGAGTATATATATATATATATATATATATATATATATATATATATATATATATATATATATAGAGGCGAATGTTGAAAATTAGGTGGACTGATAAGGTATGGAATGAGGAGGTTCTACACAGAATCGGAGAGGAAAATAATATGTGGAAAACACTGATAAGGAGAAGGGACAGGATGATAGGACATCTGGTAAGACATGAGGGAATGACTTCCATGGTACTAGAGGGAGCTGTAGAGGGCAAAAACTGTAGAGGATGACAGAGATTGGAATACGTCAAGCAAATAATTGAGGACGTAGTTTGCAAGTGCTACTCTGAGATGAAGAGGTTAGCACAGGGGAGGAATTCGTGGTGGGACGCATCAAACCAGTCAGTAGACTGATGACCCAAAAAAAAAAGATCATCCGAAGACCAGTATCAGTTGCAAAGCGATTTAGAAAAGATTGCTGTATGGTGTGGCAGGTGGCAGTTGAAGCTAAATAACGAAAAGTGTGAGGTGATCCACATGAGTTCCAAGAAAAATCCGTTGGAATTCAATTACTCGATAAGTAGTACAATTCTCAAGGCTGTCAATTCAACTAAGTACCTGGGTGTTAAAATTACGATCAACTTCAGTTGGAAAGACCACATATATAATATTGTGGGGAAGGCGAGCCAAAGGTTGCATTTCATTGGCAGGACACTTAGAAGATAAACAAGTCCACTAAAGAGACAGCTTACACTACACTCGTTCGTCCTCTCTTAGAATATTGCTGCGCGGTGTGGGATCCTTACCAGGTGGGATTGACGGAGGACATCGAAAGGGTGCAAAAAAGGGCAGCTCGTTTTGTATTATCGCGTTATAGGGGAGAGAGTGTGGCAGATATGATACACGAGTTGGGATGGAAGTCATCACAGCAAAGACGTTTTTCGTCGCGGCGAGATCTTTTCACGAAATTACAGTCACCAACTTTCTCTTCCGAATGCGAAAATATTTTGTTGACCGCAACCTACATAGGTAGGAATGATCATCAAAATAAAATACGAGAAATCAGAGCTCGAACAGAAAGGTTTAGGTGTTCGTTTTTCCCGCGCGCTGTTAGGTAGTGGAATGGTAGAGAGATAATATGATTGTGGTTCAATGAACCCTCTGCCAAGCACTTATATGTGAATTGCAGAGTAGTCATGTAGATGTAGATGTAGATAAGATAGATTTTAGATCGTTCAGGATATGATCTAAAATTCGGGAGAACACGGCAGCACTAGTAGACGTTCAGAAAGGTACTCGGCTAAGCTACACAACAACTGCTTGGCCCCATTTCCACTAAGACGACCAACTTCGGACTCGGACTGCCCTATTTCAAAAGAATTAATATTGTTAGTGGACCCCCAAGAACAGAGAGCTATTTTCTCTGTAGGAAAAAAAAGAAGGCGTTGCCACAAAAATCGTGCACCAAGCCCGTTCGCTGATTTAAATCGCAGCCAAGAAGCTGGCTATCAAACAAATTTTTAACTGCCAAGAAAAATTACAAATAGTCAATCTTCCTCGCACCTTCTCCATCAGACCCAACTCCGGCCCGTTCAATACCTGACATCACTGCGAAGTAGGGCGCAAGGGAGGGATCTTGCACAAGCTTGTATATTCTAAATATCATCTGTAATGGAGCAACGAAACAAAATTTCTCGAATCCAAAAGGCCGCAGATAGGTTCTTGGTTAAGGCGAGCACATATTTACGGAAAAGAAAGGATCCTAACAGCTAAAATATGTGCTTAGTGTGCAAGGGCTCTGCCCCGAAAAAGATTTATTCCGCCCCCTGTGGTGTCAGGTAATCGGACACTCGCAAACAAGGTGCTCACCCACGCCGCACCAAAAACAACCCATACGACTTGGAGAGCTGAGTTGTGGATGAGCCATGAGTCCAGACCCCATTCCTGGATCACGCTGTTTTTTCACGAATCTAAGTGCTTATATAGAAGACACCAACTTATTCAAATCGAAAAATAGTAGGTTTCCGAGCGAAAACAAGACGTGAGCGATCATCCTGCTTGATAGCCTCCAAGTTGTATAAAACGCTAACCTGCTCCATAGTTTTCATCTGCAAGGCAGACACCGCACTGCGAACATGATCAATATATTCAGCTGCGGTTTCTGCGAGTGATTGTTCCTGCCATTAAGGCCTACAACAGAGCTCATTTTGAATGCTTGGCTATAACTTCTATTGCATGAGTACCAAACTCACTCAAGGTGCTCTGATCTTGCAGAATTCCAGGGAAAAAGGGCTCAACAATACTCGGCACAAAAGATAAAACAAACAATGGATAGCGGAGTGTGAAACTTGCAAGGACTCCGCATGGAGTTCAATACGCAGAAAGAGCCACAAGGCCTTCTCAGCTGGACTAATGGATCAGTAAATACTCTGAAATACCGTGAAGCAAATCCATGATCAGTTTATGCAACTTAAGAAACAAGTCAGGAAGGGATCTATTAAAACCCTGTGTGTTTTTATACCCTGAAACCCAGTCTGACCGACTCACAGTGGGGCACTCTCCTCCATACTACCCACTCCTCCGTGTGAACCCAAGGTACTTGCACTGACTTGTAACTATTTCGAACGCACCATCAACTAATTACTCGAGTATTCCTGTTTCTTATTAAGCTGAAAATGCCTTAAATCATCAATACGGTTATGCCAGTGAAACAGTTGAGTCTGAAACACACACAACTTTTCAGGAAGGCTGACTACCATAAACGCATTGAAAATTACGATGCAAGGCGGCCAATGCTATGTAGCAAATAGAAATAGCGACACCTGCCTCTCTAACGGTGTCAGGCAAGATGTCAGCAGGACTACCTAACGCTGACGCAGCCTGGCTACCAGTTCCGTGTTGCCACTCTCGATAGGCACACGACGTAGCTTCAGTTCATAGTCTAATTGGACGCGTTTGAAATACAACAGGCCGAGGCTCCTCTTCGTTGCATTGCATTGCTTTGTTTTCCTGTAACAAATCAAATTCAAACTTAGAATAACACCAAATTTAAACTTCTGATAATGAATGATGTCAAAGGAAGAAGACAACTCTGCTTCCCCTCTTTACCCGTGGAAGTCACACTTTTCTGCCATTGAAAACCCCCAGAATACGTTCAGGACTGGCACTCGTCGTTTGAGGCACGTTCACGACATAATGGTCATTTGAGTTAATTTTTTTAAGGAAATAATCACAAATGAATATCTGCTAATTTGCCTAAAAGAATTAGAACAATTGGAAGACATTTAAAGATATTACAGGTCCCAGTATTGTGCTTCACAATCTAATATTTTTAAAATCTTAGATGAGGCACAGCTATATGACAGATTATCTACAGAATTGACATATAAGGTGCTGGATACTTATTCAATACTGAATAACTTTTCAATTCAACAAAACGAAACAGATAATAAAAAGCTTAAAATTATATTTAAAAAAATGGCTCTGACCACTATGGGACTTTACTTCTGAGGTCATCAGTCGCCTAGAACTTAGAACTACTTAAACCTAACTAACCTAAGGACATCACACACATCCATGCCCGAGGCAGGATTCGAACCTGCGACCGTAGCGGTCGCGTGGTTCCAGACTGTAGAGCCTAGAACCGCTCGGCCACTCCGGCCGGCATTGTATTTAAGGCAATACTAAGTTAGCAATGCGCTCAGAACAATACTGAACAACAAACTACAAGAAAAGTCCCTTCTAAGATGACAAGTGTCTGAGGCCACTTAAGGACCTGTAACGTACCTGTGTACATACTGACGCACTGGACCTACAGCTGAAGTTACGCTCTGAATTGCTATTTCTAATGACATAACAGCAAGAGCTTTCTTGTGATTATCCCACGCATTCCCACTGGAAATTTGTACGTCAGTCTGGTGACTTGATGTTTTACGTTGCCACTCATAAACAGCTTCCCACAAGGTGTTTTACAACAGGGTAACGCTCGCCCAGATACCGCTTTCGCGTCTCATCATGCTCTACTGAGTGTTGACATGTGGCGTTGGCCTGCTCCATCACCAGATCTTTCTCCAATTGAACATATATGGTACTCCATCGGACGACAGCTCCAGCGTCATCCGCAAACAGCATTAGCCGTCCTTCTACTGACCGACCAAGTGCAACAGTCATGGATGTCCATCCCACAAACTAATATCCACCACCTGTACAACACAGTGCATGGACGTTTGCCTGCTTGCTTTAGTATACACAGGTTATTAATGTGCCAAACATTCCCATCAGCAATGGCTTATGTCGCGCTTACACTTGCAATGTAGAGCACTTAAATACGTTACCTAGACAAATGTATTCCCGAAATTTCATTACTCTACATTCTTTATCCTGCAATTTCTTTCCTCGGTGTGTATCTGTCTTAAAGGCGATGGGCTATGGAAGTTTTGTTGAGCGACAAATAACTAGTTGGACTGATGCTTTTGCAAATACAAAGCATACTACATAATGCTGTGCCGGTGAGGAGGTGCGTTGGGCACCCGTAGCTATTAAATGTGATGTAAAGTTTTATAGTTCTTAAATGTGGTTTAATTTGTTATGGTGGCGCGGTTCTCGTTTACAAGAATAAATTGAATGCAACTGGGATTTTCTTGTTTTAGTATTTTTAAGAGGAAATATTTTAATGAAAAGTCAAATGCTGTTTCTGGATGTTGAACTAAGTTTTTATTGACATATATTTTAAGTTAACTTCATATATAATGGTAGAATGTGGAGTCAGTTTTATATTTTTATTAAATGAGGTTGTGTTGATTTTACAGTTCTTTTTTTAAAAGACTGTAAATTAGTTAATACTATTCTGCGGCCGAACCACGAAGGGTTATCTCGGCCAATAAATGCCATACAATCATTTCATTTCGATAAAATTTCAGAATCTTTTCAAACGCATTTGAAATAACGGGTCTAGTCTTGCTGGCTGTCGTATTTGAAGCGTGATAACGTTGTAAATGGGCCGTGATACGTACACTAATCTCAGTTACAGGGACACGACTGTTGCTGATTACTGGTTAATCGTTGGTTCCCGAAGTCGCCTCTCAGACCGGTGATCCCACAGCCACAACGGAATCTCCACTGTAGTCTCCGACACTGCTGTCGCAAATGAATTCTTCAATAAATACTATTCACCTCAATCTCGTCAGATGCTAAAATCCCAGCCCTCCATTCAAAACCAATAAGATTTGGTTCAATGGAACATGAACATCTTCAAATGAAACAGCTGCCTCCGTTTGTAGCAGTATATTTTCGGGAATTTGTACCGGAGGAGAAGAGTATTAATTCATTTTAGTTCATACTAAACGTTACTACGTGCCCATCTACACACTTCGGAATAAAAACAATTCAACGCGGGGCACCTGTGTTGTACACAGTTATTTAACATTAGTATGTGCTGATCTTTACTCTTCACAACAAAAACAATTCTACGCAGGGAACTTATGACTGATATATTGCCTATGCAGTATACAGATACGTCATCAATTCATCCTTATCCAGTAAAATTTTGTTTAATACTAGTATTTCAACCGTTTATCTTCTGGTCACAGAACGCATTTTACGCTAAATATTGTAGTTTCTCCATTTCTTTCCTCTCTGTGAATTGCGTTCTTCCTGTCTTATCCCCACTGCATTTCAGAAGTATTTCATAAGAGCATTGAGCTACTGCTAGTCAATATTTTACAACAAATCAAAGACGATATTGTAAATAATGGTGCAGTGGCGCTAAGACCAAGGATACGTAGAAACGAACATTAGTGTGGGGAGTTAATTAACATACCACATGTAACAACGAAAACAATTGGATCAGAGTAATTTCATTTTCGTGAGTGTTTGTAGGTATGATAAAGGTTAATTAAACTGGAAAATTATGAAACATCAAAGTCGTCAGAGAATTAGTTTTGCATGACCTGCTTAGAGCACTGTAAGCGAATCGGAATATAGCTTTGAAAGCAGAGATTTTTGTAGTTAGGCCTACCGTGACTCTATAAAACAATCGAAACCCGACCACTGGCTATGTAACAACATTCTGTCACACTGACAATACTAGAACCTGTATCTCATTAGTATTTCAAAGCATTAATGAACTCAAATGTGGTTCACTGCGATTTCTGCTTTGTTGCAATGTGCATCAAGGCATAACTGGATAGATTCAAAATCGACAGCGTGAATGTAATGCACTGCATCGTTAGGGGAACAATCTAGTACTGACATTCAGTTCAGTGTTCCGTTTCTCAAGACATCAAAAATCACGTCGACAAAGCAGTATCGACTTGTTTCCTATGAATCTGAGATCAAATATGTTGTGCACTTTGTTTAGATCTTTCACTTACACTGAAGTGGCAAAAGCCATGGGATAACTCCTAATATTGTGTCAGACATCCTTTTTCACCGCGTAGAGCATCAACTCGAAATTTCATGGACTTCACAGTTCGTTGGAAATCCCCTGCACAAATATTGAGCCACACCGTCTTTATAGCCGTCCACAACTGCGGAAGTGTTGCCGGTGCAGGATTTGGTGTACAAATTGACCTCTTCATTATGCCCCATAAATGTTCCCTGGGTTTCATGTTGGGCGATCAGGGTGGACAAAATATTCGCTCGAGTTATCCAGAATGTTCTTCAATCGTGAGCAGTAGTGGTCCGGTGACATGGCGCACAGTCGTCCACTCTTGTTTGGAATTACGAACTCCATGAATTTCTGCTAATGGTCTCCGAATAGCCGGACATAACCATTTCCACTCAACAATCAGTTCATTTGGATCAGAGGACCCAGCCCATCCCACGTAAACGCAGACCACACCAATATGCAGCCACCACCAGCTTGCACAGGGCCTTGTTGACAACTTGTGTCCATGGCTTCGTGAGATCTGCTCAACACTCGAACCCCACCATCAGCTAGTACAACCTGCAATCGTTACTACTCTGACCAGGCAGCGGTTTTCCAACAGTCTGTGGTCAGGAACCCAGTAGAAGCGCTGCAGGCGGGCCGTACAGTTAGCACTCACGTCAATCGTTTGCCGCGATAAACCAGTAACACCAAATTTCACCGAACTGTCTCAACGGACATGTTCATTGCAAGTCACACAATAATTTTTGCGTCTATTTCACACAGTGTTGCCCGTCAGTTAGCACTACGCAAACGCCGATGCTCTCGGTCTTTAACTGAAGGCCGTCGGCCACTGCATTGTCCGTGACGAAAGACAATGCCAGAAATGTGATACTCTCGGCCCAGACTTGGCAGTGTGGATGCCAAAATAGTGAATTCCTACAGATTTCAGAAACTGAATGCCCCATGCGTCTAGCTGCAGGTATTATTCCATGTTCAAAATCTGTTAAGTCCGTATGATGCGGCCAAAAGCACTTTGGAAACCTTTTCCCATGAATCAGCTGAATACAAATAACAGCTTTTTAATGCACTGCCCTTTTATACTTTGTGTACGTTATACTACTGCCATCTGTATATGTACTTACGTACTCGTGAGTTTGTCACCTCAGCTCATACTGATAATCTTGGTTTAAAAATGGTTCAAATGGCTCTGAGCACAATGGGACAATCTATGACTGCAGCGCCTTAGACCCCTAGGTATCCCCGCGCGGCTGGGATTATGTGTAATAGCTTTCAGCCGCCAAAGGGCCTTGGAGAGATCAGGGAGCCTTTGTTCCGTATGATCGGTGCCGCATAGGCGCAAGAGTGAACAATACTGAGGGCAGCGATACGGCATTAACTTTAGCTTAGGTCGCGATGGTTGAAAGGTTAGGTGTCTGCTAATACTTGTTTTTGAGTGTGGTTCGTGATCGAGAAATGCGAGCGGCATGACTGTGAGAGCCCGACAGCATATTCGGCGGACTAGGCCTACCAGATAAATAACGGAATATAACATGCATGGTGTTTGTCTAAATTTGTGGGAGAGTATAAGTTTCATTGTGGCGTATCGCTCGAACGATGTTTTTGGGTGTGCTTTCTGCCTTATGGAGTAGCGTATCTGAGTGGTACTTCCCTCGTTCGACACGCGGGTCGAAGTTTAAATCTTACTGCAATTTCGTCTGATTGGAAACTGCGTCTCGCTTGTGTCCAGCGACTGGTCGAAGCCTAAACGAGGAGGCGCTGCCCCTGAGCTAGGTGGGGAAAAGAAGTCTTGAAGTAGTATCGATTCGGCTACGAGTTTTGGTAGGGATCAGACACACGGTTCGAATTTCTGTGCCACTTGGGGTGGATAGTGTTGCTGATGGGCGCGGGCAGATTCCATCACACCCCGAGGCTGACCGTTGTTGCAACTAACGAGTCAACCACGGGAAGGTCTGCGCAGTGTGGAGCGATGAGCGCGCATCAGTAGGAATAGAGACGGAGCTCGTGTTAGTTAGTCTCGGGCATTATTAGACTGGAAAACTGAGGTTGGCCAAGGGGTGTTCACTATCTCCGTTTCGATTTTTAACCGATCAGAGCGGTGTGGTCTCTAAGCAGATGAAATTGATCTGCGAGATCGTGTGTTGTGGCGTTTGAAGCCTCCGAACTTTTTCGCTTTGTTGGTTCACACACCGGTTTTCTACAAATAATGTCAACCTCAGTCGGTTTCTCCAGCCTGTTAAATTTGTGTGAATCACTGCATGAACAGTTTAGCATTGATTACAACATTTGATAGATTGAAAGATAATTAATAAATGATGGAAATTGTAGCCTCTTAGTTTCTGAATTTCTCACTGAAGTGCACCCTAGTACATGGACCCATGTCCTCTACTCATTAAAGTCCTGTTACCCGTAAAAGAAAAGTACTAAATATATTACGACCACTGCCCACCGCTTCGTCGTGGTGCTGCGAGCACGTGACGCAGTAAGGAAAGAAGCGAAACCGAGACAAATGGGTATTAGTTATAGCGAAGATACGTGCCGCAAAAGTGTAAATTCACTGATATAAGCAGTTCTGACCCTCCTCCTCCCCCCTAATGAACCATGGGCCTTGCTGTTGGTGGAGAGGCTTGCCTCAGCGATACAGATAGCCGCACGGTAGGTGCAACCACAACAGACAGGTATCTGTTGAGAGGCGAGACAAACGGATGGTTCCTGAAGAGGGCAGTCTTTTCAGTAGTTGCAGGGGCAACAGTCTGGATGATTGACTAATCAGGCCTTGTAACACTAACCAAAACGGCCTTGCTGGCTGGTACTGCGAACGGCTGAAAGCAAGGGAAACTACAGCCGTAATTTTTTCTGAAGGTATGCAGCTGTACTGTATGGTTACATGATGATGGCGTCCTCTTGGGTAAAATATTCCGGGGGTAAAATAGTCCCTCATTCGGATCTACCGGTGGGGACTACTCAAGAGGACGTCGTTATCAGCAGAAAGAAAACTGGCGTTCTACGGATCGGAGCGCGGAATGTCAGATACTTTAATCGGGCAACTAGGTTAGAAAATTTAAAAAGGGAAATGGATAGGTTAAAGTTAGATATAGTGGGAATTAGTGAAGCTCAGTGGCAGGAGGAACAAGTCTTTGGTCAGATGAATACAGGGTTATAAATACAAAATCAAATAGGGGCAATACAGGTGTAGGTTTAATAAAGTAAAAAATATGAGAACAGGAAAGTTAATACAAACAGCGTAGTGAACGCATTATTGTGGCCCAGACAGACACGAATCCCACGCCTGCTACAGTAGTGCAAGTTTATATGCCAACTAACTCTTTAGATGACGAAGAAATTGATGAAATATATGATGAGATACAAGAAATTATTAAGATAGTTAAGGGAGACGAAAATTTAATAGTCATGGGTGACTGAAATTCTATAGTAGGAAAAGGAAGAGAAGGAAAAGTAGTAGGTGAATATGGATTGGGCCTAAGAAATGAAAGAGGAAGCCACCTGGTAGAATTTTGCGCAGAGCAGAACGTAATCATAGCAAACACTTGGTTCAAGAATCATGAAAGAAGGTTGTATACTTGGAAGAAGCCTGGAGATACTACAAGGTATCAGATACATTATATAATGGTAACACAGAGATTTAGGAAAGAGGTTTTAAACTGTAAGACATATCCAGGGGCATATGTGGTCTCTGACCACAATCTATTAGCTTTCAACTATAGATTAAAATTTAAGAAACTACAAAAAGGCGGGAATTTAAGGAGATGGGACCTGGTTAAACTGACTAAACCCTAGGTTGTGCAGAGTTTCGGGGAGAGTATATGGGATCAATTGACAAGAATTGAGTGAAAGCTTTTGACAATGTTGACTGGAATACTCTCTTTCAAATTCTGAAGGTGGCAGGGGTAAAATACAGGGAGCGAAAGGCTATTTACAATTTGTACATTGACTTTGAGGAATAAAGTAGTGAAGGCAGCAGAGGATCAAATAGGTAAAAAGAAGAGGCCTAGTAGAAATCCTTGGGTAACAGAAGAAATATTGAATTTAATTGGTGAAAGGAGAAAATATAAACATGCAGTAAATGAAGGAGGCAAAAAGGAATACTAACGGCTCAGAAATGAGATCGACAGGAAGTGCAAAATGGCTAAGCAGGGATGGGTAGAGGACAAATGCAAGGAAGTAGAGGCTTACCTTTTAGTGGTAAGATAGATACTGCCAACAGGAAAATTAAAGAGACCTTTGGAAAAAAGAGAACCACTTCTATGAATATCATGAACTCAGGTGGAAACCCAGTCCTAAGCAAAAAAGGGAAAGCGGAAAGGTGGAAGGAGTATGTAGATGGTCTAAACATGGGCGATGTAGTTGAGGACAATATTACGGATATGGAAGAGGATGTAGATGAAGATGAAATGGGAGATATGATACTGCGTGAAGAGTTTGACAGAGCGCTGAAAGATCTGAGTCGAAACAAGGCCCCGGGAGTAGACAACATTCCATTAGAACTACTGACAACCTTGGGAGAGTCAATCCTGACAAAACTCTACCATCTGGTGAGAAAGATGTTTAAGACAAGCGAAATACCCTCAGACTTCAAGAAGAATATAATAATTCCAATCCCAAAGAAAGCAGGTGTTGACAGATGTGAATATTACCGATCAATCAGTTTAATAAGTCACGGCTGCAAAACACTAACGCGATTTCTTTACAGACATATGCAAAAGCTGGTAGAAGCCGACGTCGGGGAAGATCAGTTTGGATTCCGCAGAAATACTGGAACACGTGGGGCAATACTGACCCTAAGACTTATCTTACAAGATGGATTAAGGAAAGGCAAACCTACGTCTCTATCATTGGTAGACTTTGTGGAAGCGTTTTACAATGTTGACTGAAATACTCTCTTTCAAATTCTGAGGGTGGCAGGGGTAAAATACAGGGAGCGAAAAGCTATTTACAATTTGTACAGAAACTAGATGGCAGTTATAAGACTCGAGGGACATGAAAGGGAAGCAGTAATTGCGAAGGGAGTTAGACAGGTTTGTAGCTTCTCCCCGACGTTATTCAATGTGTATATTGAGCAAGCAGTAAAGGGTAAAAAAAGAAAAATTCAGGATAGGTATTAAAGGAGAAGAAACAAAAATTTTGAGGTTCGCCAATGACATTGTAATTCTGTAAGAGGCAACAAAGGACGTGGAAGAGCAGTTGAACAGAATGGACAGTGTCTTGAAAGGAGGATATAAGATGGACATAAACAAAAGCAAAACGAGGATAATGGAATTTAGTCGAATTAAGTCGGGTGATTCTGAGGGAATTAGATTATTAAATGAGACACTTACAGCAGTAAAGTAGTTTTACTGTTTGGGGAGTAAATTAACTGATGATGGTCGAAGTAGAGAGGATAAAAAATGTAGACTTGCAATGGCAAAGAAAGCGTTTCTGAAGAAGAGAAATTTGTTAACGTCGAGTATAGATTTAAGTGTCAGGAAGCCGTTTCTGAATGAATTTGTATGGAGTATAGCCATGCACGGAAGTGAAATATGGACTATGAATAGTTTGCACAAGAAGAGAATAAAAGCTTTCGGAATGTGGTGCTATAGAAGAATGCTGAAGATTAGATGGGTAGATCACAGAACTAATGATGAGGTACTGAATAGGATTGGGCAAAAGAGGAGTTTGTGGCACAACTTGATTAGAAGAAGGGATCGGTTTGTTGGACATGTTCTGAGGCATCAAGGGATCATCAATTTAGTGTTGGAGGGCAGCGTGGAGGGTAAAAACCGTAGAGGAAGACGAAGAGATGCATACACTAAACAGATTCTGAAAGTTGTAGGTTGCAGTTGTTACTGGGAGATGAAGAAGCTTGCACAGGGTAGAATGATATGGAGAGCTGCATCAAACCAGTCTCAGGACTGAAGACCACAACAACAACAAGCAGTTTTGACAAAGATCATGTTGTTACAGGCCGGTGCTTGGAAACGAGAATCTCTGAAGCGAGGAAACTGTTGGGCTATTAACTTACTTCTGTCTGAGCACGTGAGAAAAGTGAAGTAACGAGTAGGCCACGTGGTGTAGAACGTCCACGTCTCGTCACTAAACTGTATAAAATAGGATGGGCACCAATCAGTGATAGATCTAATGACAGAACATAATGTTGGTGGAGGCACAAGAGTTTCCGAGCAGACCATTCAAAGGCCACTGCTGATCATGGAGTTTCACAATACAGGACCCCTACGTATTCCCGTGTTGATACAAAGACATTGTAATTACTATTGCAGTGGGCACAGCATCACTGTGCATTCACTCTTAATGAGTGTAAAGGTTGAGCCTGGTACAATGAATCGCAATTCTTGTTACCCCAAGTCGATTGTTTAGTCCTGATACGTTGTCAGCCAGGCGAGCGGCTGCTCGTAACATGCACCGCACTTCAGATGCACACGGGTGAAGACAGAATTATGCTATGGGCTACACTGAGTTGGGCTTCTGTGGGATCTGTGATAGTAATCGAAGGCACCATGACAGCAGTGAATTACGTGAACACCACTGCAGGCCATCTCTATCCCTTCATAACTGACGTCTTCCCCGACGGTGATGCCATTTTCTAGCTGGATGACTGTTCGTGCCACAAGGCCAGAATCATGCTACAGTGGTTAGAGGAGCATCATAGTGAACTCACACTGTGATGCTTTGCCCATCAAATGCCTCTCATCTGTACCCGTCGGAGCACATAACATCCGTAATTTAAGGGAAGTGAGATATCTGAACGTCGATATCTGGTCCCACGAACCTCCTCAAACCTATCAAGAAGTTTTTGAATATACACTCCTGGAAATTGAAATAAGAACACCGTGAATTCATTGTCCCAGGAAGGGGAAACTTATTGACACATTTCTGGGGTCAGATACATCACATGATGACACTGACAGAACCACAGGCACATAGACACAGGCAACAGAGCATGCACAATGTCGGCACTAGTACAGTGTATATCCACCTTTCGCAGCAATGCAGGCTGCTATTCTCCCATGGAGACGATCGTAATGCTGGATGTACTCCTGTGGAACGGCTTGCCTTGCCATTTCCACCTAGCGCCTCAGTTGGACCAGCGTTCGTGCTGGACGTGCAGACCGCGTGAGACGACGCTTCATCCAGTCCCAAACATGCTCAATGGGGGACAGATCCGGAGATCTTGCTGGCCAGAGTAGTTGACTTACACCTTCTAGAGCACGTTGGGTGGCACGGGATACATGCAGACGTGCATTATCCTGATGGAACAGAAAGTTCCCTTGCCGGTCTAGGAATGGTAGAACGATGGGTTCGATGACAGTTTGGATGTACTGTGCACTATTCAGTGTCCCCTCGACGATCACCAGAGGTGTACGGCCAGTGTAGGAGATCGCTCCCCACACCATGATGCCGGGTGTTGGCCCTGTGTGCCTCGGTCGTATGCAGTCCTGATTGTGGCGCTTACCTGCACGGCACCAAACACGCATACGACCATCATTGGCACCAAGGCAGAAGCGACTCTCATCGCTGAAAACGACACGTCTCCATTCGTCCCTCCATTCACGCCTGTCGCGACACCACTGGAGGTGGGCTGCACGATGTCGGGGCGTGAGCGGAAGACGGCCTAACGGTGTGCGGGACCGTAGCCCAGCTTCATGGAGACGGTTGCGAATGGTCCTCGCAGATACCCCAGGAGCAACAGTGTCCCTAATTTGCTGGGAAGTGGCAGTGCGGTCCCCTACGGCACTGCGTAGGATCCTACGGTCTTGGCGTGCATCCGTGCGTCGCTGCGGTCCGGTCCCAGGTCGACGGGCACGTGCACCTTCCGCCGACCACTGGCGACAACATCGATGTACTGTGGAGACCTCACGCCCCACGTGTTGAGCAATTAGGCGGTACGTCCACCCGACCTCCCGCATGCCCACTATACGCCCTCGCTCAAAGTCCGTCAACTGCACATACGGTTCACGTCCACGCTGTCGCGGCATGCTACCAGTGTTAAAGACTGCGATGGAGCTCCGTATGCCACGGCAAACTGGCTGACACTGACGGCGGCGGTGCACAAATGCTGCGCAGCTAGCGCCATTCGACGGCCAACACCGCGGTTCCTGGTGTGTCCGATGTGCCGTGCGTGTGATCATTGCTTGTACAGCCCTCTCGCAGTGTCCGGAGCAAGTATGGTGGGTCTGACACACCGGTGTCAATGTGTTCTTTTTTCCATTTCCAGGAGTGTATGTGAGACACAATCGCTACTGTATTCTGTTTTAAAGTTGGGTCAACGTGCTATTAATCAGTTGGTCATAATTCGCTCATCATTGTGTGCTAACAAGTGCGATCCCGGATAGGCTATTCTGATGACCAACAGTTAAAATCCGTTGCCTATGTTTCCCACTAATATCAAACTTAAGGCTGCTAGTAAGTTGAAAATTCACGGAACTTCAGACTATTTGGCACTCAGGGCTGAATAAATAATGTACATAGCATATCTAATAAACGGCGTCCAGTTATCCAAAGTTCTTGCTATAAGGAGCAGTGTCCCACTTTAGTAAAAGTAAACAAATGGGGACCATATCCCTATGTTTCGGTGTATCCATCCTTCTTAAGTAGGAGAGAGGACCACAGCTGATAGGAATATGATAGTTTTTAGCATTGCTTTCAGCTGTAATTTCATTATCAATTTAGTGGCAATCGATTTCGACGAAACACGTTGCCACCAGCGGGCTTTCTAAATATATGGCAGCTAAATTTTCTCTGAAGACATCAGTCTGAATGTCCAAAGTGAACAATAATCGCTTTTCCTCATCAGTTTTTGTAGTAAGCAACCACATACGGTGAGACCGCAAATAAAGTTACATTGGCAGTATCACCGTGTGTGGTTATCATCTCGGACATCGATAAACAATTACCCTTTGTGTGTTGAAATGTTATTAATGACTTGAACTACATTACGAACCTGGGCTACGGTATCAGCTACTCCTCTTCTGTGGACGGCCTCGTTTCCGTTTTCTGCTTCGAGCGCTTACAGATGTCCCATTTCTCGCATAAACATAAAGTTTTCACTAGCTGTGTTGAAATATTATTCATGAGTTCGTCTCAAAAGCGGAATCTAAGATGTGGTGACAGACTGAACTGTAGGATAGCCCGAGGTCTACGTCAGGTTGTATGGTGACAGTTTGGCTGGAAGTTGCTGGAACCAACTTACGTGAATGTGAGATCTGCGTCGTGGTGACAAACTTACTTGTACTGAAGCTCAGGGTCTAGATAAGGATGGAAGTTGACATTTTTCCTATGAATTGTTAACGTCAAAGAACTTGCGTGTGCGGTTACCGACTGACCTATAGGAACTGATCTATAGGACAGCCGGTGCGCTGTGTTATTTTGGAAGCCGATAATCTATCTTTTTAGCTGTGTTCAGAGTCCAGCAGCATAGATGTCACTAACAGAAACCCCAAGATGAGGGAGCAGATTGAAACGGAACTTGTTGTACCGTTCCATATTTTTCCAATAAAATCCGGCACAGGAGAACTATAGCCAGAGTGTTTTGACTCTGCAGAAGTAAATTCCTAGAATAACAAACAGAAGAGAATGGAACAAGTGGTGTTTATTTATTTTATTTCATGTGTGCCACGTTTCCTTGTATCGTTTCCATTATGCGACATTGGACTGTATGAATGATGCGGTGTAGCTGGAAGCCCTGGTCAGAGGTCGTAGTATTGCATGCATAGAGTGGTTCTGTGGTAGGATAGTATCAACCCCCTACACGTGAAAAGGTTTGGCAAAGATGGTGGGCTAGTCAGGTCAGAGAGATTGCGAAGGACCGAGTATTGGCTCTGTTGTTTTGGCGAACCATCCCCTCCACCACCTTTAGAACGAAGAAAGGTGTCCGGTCGAGCCCTTGTTCCTGGGTCGCGGCGCTGGACAGACATGGAAACGCAGCTCCCGTTTCGGTAATGTTAACAAATGTATTAGATTGTTAGAAATCTGCTCGGTAACGAAATCTAGACGTTGAAGTCAGGTGCCAGGTTACCACTGAACCCCACAAGGGAATTTATTTTCATAATTTATTTGAATTTCATTAGAACTTTGCGTTTGTACCTTGGTTAGGCCACACACCATGGACCTTAAGTTCACATTCATATTTTTGCTCTATGCTTAACGGAAATTCACTCATTCAATGTATTTTAATCGACTCTTTCATTTACAGTAATATTTTGGGGGATTTTTATTCTTTTTTTTTTTTTTTTTTTTTTTTTTTGAACTTGCTTTCGCGCCAGGTGGTCGATTAGAGCTACCGCTACATTGATAAACTATAGTTTCGGCCTGAAAGTATATTGTACATGATGAATAATCATATAATAGTGGTCAAGTGTAGAATAGGGAAGGAATAATCTTGTGTGTCCGTAGTTTTCTGGATTTCTGTTGGCTACCAAAACTTGTCCACGTGTATTGCATAGCACTGAAGTGATGACGTTTCTTCTGCTCCCCCATAACTATTTGATTTGTTGGCGATGTTGTGCGGTAAGTGAAATATATGGTTTAAACTCGTGCCGCTAGGAAAAGTATCGGATTTTGATAAAGACTTGCGAAATACTCCTCCACCCTGACCTAGTATTACTTGTAGTCTCTTTGCTGAACTTGTTCTGAGTCGCCTATAGCAATTGAATGTAATAAGCATGGGTTTAGGTATAATTGCGAGTTTGTATAATATGACATTGGAACTAGGTCTGCGTTCCCGTGTCCCTTTCCATAATTATATGGTGAAACTGAATCATATTAACTAGAGAGACCAGTTTTGATTATGTATGTTACAAGAGAAACTCGACTAGTTGTTTAAATACCATCGGTACTGAATAAATATCAATTAATCTCTACCTTCGTTTGCTCCATCCATCATAAATAATAGGTGAAAGTCAGTACCACAGTCGAATTCTGGCTCATGAAAGCAAATAAAAGCTAAATACTGCCTATTAAGTCCTGCACAGGTGGTTCTAAAAAAAGATATTTAGTTATCCGTTGCGTTCAAATTTTTACCGGTTCGTTAAAACTTTCCACTAGAAATTATTAATACGCGGCAATAACTAGCAGGGGCCAGTAATTTCGTGGACCACACGAATTTAAGAAATCATTTACTACAGACGGTAGCTTGCAGGAGCTGTAAGACATGAGAAAACGACGGTAATCTTCCAAGTTAGGTAGAGATTTTCCTCCGCCTGTACTGGAAGGTTACGTTGCAAGCTGAAATTAGAAACTGAGTGAAACATTATTTACTACGTGACGTTGACGCTGCAATCAAAGTGTCTTCCTCCAAATATTCAGTTCCGTCACCCTCTAATATCAGTATGCTAAGGCTGGCGTTGTGTTAAATACTACGAACGGGAGGAAAACATCGTCAGTCAGTGGCTTTACAAATCAGCTGTTGCGCCATCGTAGTCTCCCATGAGCACTCAGGACAGGCATAACAGACATGTAGGTTAGAGAGCGAGCGAAGGATCGTAAAGTTTTACTACGTTAGGACTGAAGTCGAAAACAAAACAAAACATTAAAAAGAAAGACTACCGTTAAGGTCAAATACGGCACAGTTGTGATCGAACTCGAGCCTATAGTAATTAAATACCACAATCTCATCTAGAGGAGAAACTTTTTTCTGGGCGACATGTCTGCTTCAGTGACAGCATAATCATCGGGTCTACAATTCACAGCTGATAAGCAGGAGGCGAGGTAAATATGGTAATGGGGCTGATCCTTTGTAACGAAGGACTCCACTGGAGCACGTTTGGCAGTGAAAGGGCAGTGGTTATCTCTCCTTTGAGGAGGCGTAATCCCGGCTGCGGCCTTTCTGTGTAGCCAGCCGGACCTGCGAGGCCGCTCGATCTGGCGGCTGCGGTGAAAGGGATGTAGAGCGGCCGGGATTACGAAGGCGGCGGCAGCCACGGCGGCGGCGGCGTCTTACGCATCGGAGATTATGAACAGGCGCGGCCGCGGGGCCTGCCTGCTGCCCACTCTATTGATCTCGCCCTAAACGAGGGATTTATTAAAGCTCGCAACCTCAAGCCGCCTGCCGCTGAATATACCTGCATGTGCGGCCAGCAGCGCCTCCGGCCGAGGGCGTAGGCGTTGCACCCACTGGAGCGGTAAGCAACACAGCGTTGTCGCTGATAGCAAATGCTTCCTCTGTCTTGTGAAAGTGGAAGACCTGAGAATCGGAAGATACTGTGGCATAAGGCCACAGATTTTATTTCTTGTAAGTGATCAGTCTCCTGTTGTCTCTCCAACCGCCCTTTTACTCAGTCCCCACCTCGCACATTTTACTCTCAGTCTTTCTCTCTTTTTATATCTGTGTCTGTGTGTGTGTTTGTGCATGTGTGTCTGTGTGTGTGTGTGTGTGTGTGTGTGTGAGAGAGAGAGAGAGAGAGAGAGAGAGAGAGAGAGAGAGAGAGAGACAGAGAAGGAGACGAAGAGAGAGATAGGGAGGTTGTTCTTGCAAGAAAGATTTTTTTAAGCTTGCAAAGGTTTAAAACAAATTTATATTCCAGGTCAGTCCATTTCCTATTCAACTCGACAGTTATCGCAGAATTTGTTTTCGAGTTCCAGCTCTGGTACAGAAGGTATGTAACAAGTATCTCAAATATTCATTTTTAAGCCATCAGTCTGTCCACTGGTTTATGCTGTCTTCCATCTGTTACTACGTTGTGTTAATATTTTTACTTCGTAACTACCGGACCAAATACCCTCCGACTGTTTAATTCATTGTCTACCAATGACATTTCTCCATTCTGCCGCTCGTTGGAGCATCAAGTTTACTATTCTTGGATGCCGTATGAGATGCCGAATCATCTACTCCTTCTTCTGATAAGGATCTTCCAATATTTCTCTCGTGACCAATTGTTTTTCGTATTTCTTCATTTCGTATTTTATATGTAATTAACTTGTTATCAGTCTTTGACAGAATTACATATCAATTCCATTTTTATTTATTGCCTTTAATTAATCATTTGGTTCAAGAAACTTATCAACGAAGGTACTGCAGAATTCGACACAAACATTCTACTATGGTCAACGTCCAAACACACTTCAACGTCTAAAAATCTTTAAAACAACTATTAGAAAGTTCTGGTGTACGTAATGTCAATAAAGGTACCCTCATTTTCCATCTGTCACGGATTAATATGATTTTGAAACGGAATACAATACACAAAAAGCCAAAATATTTTTGACATATGAAGGATCCAACCGTTAACAGACTCACAAATGGATGACGTTGAAGTTTGAAATAAATACAGTTGCGAAGTAAAACTGCACAAAGCGAACATTGTTATGAGACTGGAAAAGAACGTAGCTTACTTTATTCCATGCAAAGAGTTAATAGCGGATGTACAACAAAGCATACTAATATATCTAAAATTCTTATGCTCTATGATCCTGGTGCTTAGCTCATTCAAGGGAACAACAGAAAAATGTGGGAAGAAACCCTTAAATCACTATCATTTTATTTGTTTTTCTTTTGTGCACCCGATATCTCAATACCAGAAGCCACATGTCAAGAATAAGTAGGAGGGCTCAGCTAACTCGATAACAGTCTTCATTGTTTACAGATTTTTCCTTTCTTTGTTTTCCTCCACCTCTCGAACGTTACAGGTCAACTGCCTAGTGTATAAAATGGTGGCAGATTCTATAATTGGTGTGAAATTTAAAAAAAAAATGGAAGATGGCTAACATATCTCAATTTTCGAAAGTGTAGGATCCTAGACGGCAGCTTGTCCTACTGGACTTTTCCCCTAACTTTATGATATCAGAATCCAAATGGAAAATCTGACCATGTCAGGCCTGCCTGTATGATTGCCAGATTTCCTGCATTCTCTCGAGACCTACGATATCAGAAACCAAGAAGACATACCAACATAGCCTAACTGGCCATATAGTGCCACTCTGTAGGTTTACCTGTTTTCCTGGGTTTTACCCAGCCCTATAAGAATCAAAATGACGAATTAAAATGACAGACTTGGTCTAATGAGGCCAACCTGCCAGGCTACCACGTGGCATATTGTAAGTATGGCTTATCAGGGGCAGGTTGGGTTGTTTCGGGGAAGAGACCAAACAGCGAGGTCATCCGTCTACTTATCAGGGGATACGGGGCCAGCATGAATAGCTGCCATATCACCCTTGTGTAATATTAACCGCGGCCACTTGTACAACTCGAAGATGGCTACTGAGATTTTCCCTGATGTCACAGTGGAACTAGGTCACTTGTCCTAAATATGTGTGCAGTTCAAATGGACGGAAATTCAGTTAGTAGAATTGTCCTTAGTTTCAAATTACATCCAAACAATTTTCCCTCCACACCTGTCATAGCAGTACTGACCAAGCTTGTATATTTAGATTGTCCCTCCCCCCTCCCCCCACCTTCCAACAAGCCGATGGATAGAATTTAGTTGCCCTAGGTTTGGCATTGTGTCATGTTAAACATATGCAATGTGTGTGTGTGTGTGTTTGTGTGTGTGTGTGTGTGTGTGTGTGTGTGTGTGTGTGCGTGTGTGTAACTATGTCTTTATTAAAATGCACTCAGGGCGTGCACAATTTAAGCTCCTTCAGCAGTCGACTTGGAAGGCTTCTCACTTTTCTGTTTCAGTACTGGACGGGTCCGTGCATCTTGCTCTGCCAGGCTGGGGAGAGAGAGTGCGTGTGAATAGATACCTGCTGGGTAGGCGAAAGGCATCCACAGCACCAGGGCTGCTATGATAAGTCTTGCTGCCAGCACACGTACAGCAGCACTATATTTTTCATAGCTGGCATAGCCTGACGTACTTTCCGTATGGTATACCTATTGGGGTTTCTCAGCATATAGAAATTCACATCCGAAGGTCACAAATGTGAGGGACTGCAGATGTGTCTGTTCTTCTGGAAAACATACGTGCAGTGCAGATATCTCTGCACATTGTATACAACAAAATTCAACCCCTCAACGCTGTGAATGAAGTGTACTTCATTCTTGTAGAAAAGATGAGTGAAGTGTAGATGTAACTGCACGTTATGGGGTCAAGCAATCTCTATTCTTGTGTTATAAGCAATTATGACATGACATAGAAAAGAAAATGTCTCGCTAGAGTATCAGAAAAGTCGATTTATTTTTCTATGTTCTTTTTTTCGTCATACATTTTGCACTTAACCGTTCATAATACCATATTTTTCAAAATACATTTCTCAGAAAGTGTAACAGTTCGTACATATCACAGTGACATATTTTTACAGTAATCAAGGTAGTAAACTATGTACGGTATTTACGCAATACTGTAGAACAATTTCACATAGTTTAAGAATGTACAAAATGTGTATTTAAAATATATGTTACATATTTTCATAAATTAAAGCACTTTTACGCATCCAAAGATAGGAACAATTTTTTCAGTTGGAATAGTCGTAGTTCAGTTTAACAGCAGTTTACAATGACATATCACGTTTTTCAGTGTCAACACAGATTCAGCAGTTGATAAAGTAGCACATAAAATGATTTACTTCCACCCTGTGCTTACGAGACGTGCCATAAAAAACTAACTGATAACAGCTGTAATGAGCACGCAGGTTCGCGAACGCACGCACACACACACACACAAACACACACACACACACACACACACACATACACACACACACACACACACACACACACACACACACACACAAACACAAACACAATTTTGCATATGTGCAACACATACGTCCAGTCTCAAGTGAATAGTGGGATAATGGTAGAGTTCTAATCCTGTTATCACAAATGATCTGCTTACCGTTATATCATGACGGGTTGATTGTCATTTGCTATACATTATGTACCACATGCCCTCATGACTGAAAAGTGACCCAGTGCAATATATGTGGAAAAGGATCAACACTACCACTCTCGTACTTCAAGTAATCATCAACCATCACAACCATTGAGGCCACATGCTGCACACCATTAGTTCATTTCATTGAAACACCTGCCTCTGTGTGGAATCCATACAGTTTTGAAGGAAAATCTACTGATTTCACAATCTGCAACCCATTAACTTCATCATTCATCAAAGTGACTTGATGACCTTGTGCTGTAATGATTATCAGCTGCATTTCCAAGTGTGTCAAAAGCGTCAGAGTGGCATTTTATTATTTCATATGGATCTTAACCCTTCATCAAATAGATGAAGCTGTTCGTATCCATATAAAGTCATTTCAGGTCTTCAAGATGGATTTTCGAAGCTCTTAATGAAACTGGTAGACAAAGAGTTCAGGCAAGTTACATAAATAAGATTCATAAACTCCAGGGAAATCTTAGCTGTCTCCAAATCCACTAAACCTTTATTGAACACCGAGACATGTTTAACTTTTGATCTGGCGATATATTCTTTTGTGCCATAAAGCACATTCCAAAGACTGACTGAATCAATATTGTGGTATTGTCCAACATATTGCATAGTTTTGGCAAAAACTGCATTACTCAATATTAATTTGTTAAAATCTTTTACAGATGAATATGTTATGGAGCTCTCTTTTCAGAATTTTTATCAATGTAGTCTTTCAGCCACGCAAGGTGTAGGGGTAGCGTCTTTGATCAGTAATCAAAAACGTCCTTGTTCCCGGTTTTGAAACCCTGCCACTGCTTACATTTTGATTAATAATCAACAATGGCGGATGAAGACTTCCGCTATAAGAAGGCCCTCTCATTCTGCCAGCAGCCTTCCCAGAGAAAGCGGAGGAGCGGATAGAGGCTGAGGGTACTCCCTTGTCCTTGGGGTGAGAAACTGTCCGTAAAGGCTGAAGAATCAGCAATGATCAACGGCATGAGAATGCCGAAGGCAATGGAAACCAATTCATTAAAGACACATAACGTACGTCCATAGTACAAGTGGCCTGTAATTGAAAAAGTGACTTGATGATCTCTCCTTTGGCAAAAGATTCTCGAATAGACCCCCATTCGTATCACCGGCAGGGGCTGCCAAGGGCAGAGATGACCGTGAGAACATGACTGAATAACTAACGAAAAGGTAACGTTCTACTCGTCAGGGCGTGGAATGTCAGAAGCCTGAATGTGATAGGGAAGCTAAAAACTCTGAAAGGGGAGATCCAAAAGCCCAACACCGACAACGATGAATAAGGTATACATGGTATACATGCCAACGTCGCAAGCTGAAGATGAAGAGACAGAGCAAGTATATGAGGATATCGAAAGGGTAATACAGTATGTGAAGGGAGATGAAAATCTAATAGTCACTGGAGACTGGAGTGCAGTAATATGGGAATGAGTAGAAGAAAAGGTTTCAGGAGACTGTGGGCTGGGGACAAGGAATGAGAGAGGAGAAAGACTAATTGAGTTCTGTGATAAATTTCACCTAGTAACAGCGAATACTCTGTTAAAAAATCACGAGAGGAGGCGGTATAGTTGGAAAAGGCCGGATGATACGGGAAAATTTCGGTTAGATCACATCAGTGTCAGACAGAGATTCCGAAATCAGAACTTGGATTCTAAGTTGTACAAAACGAGGATGTTGACTCATATCGCAATGCAGTAGCGAGGAAGTGCACTCTGAAGTTCAAGAGAAAAGACGGGAACAATAAAGACGCTAAGAAGAGGAATATGGAAATACTATGGAATGACGAGATACCTTTGAAGTTCTCTAAGAGTATAGATAGAGTAACAAGAAATCGCTCAGTACGCAGTATAGTTGAAGAGGAATGGACATGTCTAAAAAGAGCAATCCCAGATTTTAAAAGGAAAGATGGAGGTACAAAGTAGGTAACTGCAAAGAAACGATGTGTAACGGAACAAATACTTCAACTGATGGATGACAGAAGGAAGTACAGAAATGTTCAGGGAAATTCAGGAATTCAGAAATACAGGTCGCTGAGGAATGAAATACATAGGAAGTGCAAGGAAGCTAAGATTAAATGCCTGCATGAAAAATGTGAAGAAATCGAAAAAGAAACGATTGTCAGAAGGACTGCTTCAGCATATAGGAGAGTCAAAACAGCCTTCGTTGAAATTAAAAGCGAGGGTAGTAACATTAAGAGTGCAATGGGAATACCACTGTTAAAAGCAGAGGAGAGAGCGAAAATGCGGAAAGAGTACACTGAAGGCCTATAAGGGGGAAGATTGTCTGATGTGATATAAGAAGAAAGTCGACTTGGAAGAGTAGGGGATCCTGCACTGGAATCAGAATTTAAGGGAGCTTTTGAGGACTTAAGAACGAATAAGGCAGGACGGATTGATAATATTCCAACAGAATTTCCAAAATCATTGGGGGGGGGGGGGGGGAGGAAACGGCAACATAACGACTATTCACGTTGGTGTGTGGAATGTATGAGTATGGCGACACACCATTTGACTTTTGGAAAAATTTCATCCACGCGATTCTGAAGACTGCAATAGCTGACAAGTGCGATAATGGTTGTACAATCAGCTTAACAGCTCATGCATCCAAGTTGCTTACAATAATATTATACAGAACAATGGAAAAGAAAATTGAGTATGTGCTAGATGACGATCAGTTTGGTTTTAGAAAGGGTAAAGGCACCAGAGAGGCAATTCTGATGATGTGGTTGATGATGGAAGCAAGACTAAAGAAAAATCAAATTTCGTTCATAGGGTCTGTCAACATGGAAAAAGCATTCGATAATGTGAAATGTACAAAATTTTGAGGAAAGTAGGGATAAGCTATAGGGAGAGATGGGTAACATACAATATGTGCAAGAGCCACTGTTTTATTCGTTAATTAATCGTAAACAAGTGCCCACCAGGGTGAATGGCTGCATTGTGTCTTACTTGGGATCTTAATGTACTTCGCCATATGGATAGTTTCAAAAAGTCGATCACACCATTGGGGAGCAGTAGGGCAACAAGGACATCAGCGCAATTTGTTTCTGCACGTTACCTACTGCACGGCAAGTATACATTCAGGGCTAAATCTACTGTTCTCTCTTGATTGACAGGTCCTTAACATATTGTTCTGCGGTGAGGGTTATGACTCCCTGGGGATGATCCATCCTTTCAAGTACCCACCATCCCTTCCCCTCCCCCTACTCCCCCCCCTCCCCTCCTCCACAACCAAACACAAAGTGCTAGCATTAAGAAAGGTGTAAGACAGGGATACATTATTTCGACCCCCTACTGTTCAATTCGTACATTGAAGTAGCAGTGATGGAACTCAAAAGAAGATCCAGGAGTAGAATTACAATTCAAGTTGAAAGTACACTCCTGGAAATTGAAATAAGAACACCGTCAATTCATTGTCCCAGGAAGGGGAAACTTTATTGACACATTCCTGGGGTCAGATACATCACATGATCACACTGACAGAACCACAGGCACATAGACACAGGCAACATAGCATGCACAATGTCGGCACTAGTACAGTGTATATACACCTTTCGCAGCAATGCAGGCTGCTATTCTCCCATGGAGACGATCGTAGAGATACTGGATGTAGTCCTGTGGAACGGCTTGCCATGCCATTTCCACTTGGCGCCTCAGTTGGACCAGCGCTCGTGCTGGACGTGCAGACCGCGTGAGACGACGCTTCATCCAGTCCCAAACATGCTCAATGGGGGACAGATCCGGAGATCTTGCTGGCCAGGGTAGTTGACTTACACCTTCTAGAGCACGTTGGGTGGCACGGGATACATGCGGACGTGCATTGTCCTGTTGGAACAGCAAGTTCCCTTGCCGGTCTATGAATGGTAGAACGATGGGTTCGATGACGGTTTGGATGTACCGTGCACTATTCAGTGTCCCCTCGACGATCACCAGAGGTGTACGGCCAGTGTAGAAGATCGCTCCCCACACCATGATGCCGAGTGTTGGCCCTGCGTGCCTCGGTCGTATGCAGTCCTGATTGTGACGCTCACCTGCACGGCGCCAAACACGCATACGACCATCATTGGCACCAAGGCAGTAGCGACTCTCATCGCTGAAGACGACACGTCTCCATTCGTCCCTCCATTCACGCCTGTCGCGACACCACCGGAGGCGGGCTGCACGATGTTGGGGCGTGAGCGGAAGACGGCCTAACGGTGTGCGGGACCGTAGCCCAGCTTCATGGAGACGGTTGCGAATGGTCATCGCCGATACCCCAGGAGGAATAGTGTCCCTAATTTGCTGGGAAGTGGCGGTGCGGTCCCCTACGGCACTGCGTAGGATCCTACGGTCTTGGCGTGCATCCTTGCGTCGCTGCGGTCCGGTCCCAGGTCGACGGGCACGTGCACCTTCCGCCGACCACTGGCGACAACATCGATGTACTGTGGAGACCTCACGCCCCACGTGTTGAGCAATTAGGCGGTACGTCCACCCGGCCTCCCGCATGCCCACTATACGCCCTCGCTCAAAGTCCGTCAACTGCACATACGGTTCACGTCCACGCTGTCGCGGCATGCTACCAGTGTTAAAGACTGCGATGGAGCTCCGTATGCCACGGCAAACTGGCTGACACTGACGGCGGCGGTGCACAAATGCTGCGCAGCTAGCGCCATTCGACGGCCAACACCGCGGTTTCTGGTGTGTCCGCTGTGCCGTGCGTGTGATCATTGCTTGTACAGCCCTCTCGCAGTATCCGGAGCAAGTATGGTGGGTCTGACACACCGGTGTCAATGTGTTCTTTTTTCCATTTCCAGGAGTGTAGAAGCAGAACCATTCACTCCACATCCCTTTAATGTGACGACGGAAACTGGAACCAGGTACTAGATCAGATAGCGTAGTAGATCAGAGCCTAGTTGAGAGGCAACTACATTCTGAGACTGAAATAATTCAAATTCAAAAGAACATGAATGGCAACATGAACACCATTAAAGAGAATGTGAAGACGGTGAATAGTAATTTGGGAATTATACACACTCATTTTACTAACCATCTGGGAGAGACCAGTAAGAAACAAGAAGAAAATGTGGAGGTATTGAAAATCTGTAACACCGAAAATACAGATAAAACACTTTCTGGCCCAGCCGAAATTTTTCGCCGTTTAATATTCGTAGGTAACTAGTACTGTACTTCTAATTCTCAATCTGTTAGACTTATCACAGAAGCTACATTTAATATGTAACAGCTTATTTACTTGTCAGGGTACGTAATTGATTGTAATTATAATGAAAAATTGTAAATTGCTCCTTAATCGCCAAAGGAACTGTGTTTAAATACATTGATAGCAACGAAGAAATAGCAGCAGCTGTGCCATTGTTTATCTTTGTGTATGGAAAGTCTTGGTCGCGCTGCGAGCAAAGAGGATGCTTCCTCTCTGCTTCAATTATGAAAGAGTGCTGAAGTGTTTGTTGAGTGCTCAAAATGCTTCAAATGGCTCTAAGCACTATGGGACTTAACATCTGAGGTCATCGGTCACCTAGACTTAGAACTACTTAAACCTTACTATCCGAAAGACATCACACACATCAATGCCCGAGGCAGGGTTCGAACCTGCGACCGTAGCAGCAGCGCTGTTCCGGACTGACGCGCCTAGAACCCCTCGGCCACCGCGGCCAGCGTTGAGCGCTCTCATAGACGTGGTGTATAGCTACTATCATGCCAGTGTAGGCCACCTAGTTCGTTAACCCATAAGTGTTGAGAGAACAGTAGGAGTGGACAGGTGGAGGAAACTGCAATTCTAACCATTGCCTGTCCCATAATCGGGAGACGTCTCTGGAGACGGCTCGTGGCTCTCTTCTAGCAGCAGCAGCTCAGCATCGTCGTTGGCTACATCCTCGTTGTCTCCACAGTTACAGCATCGTAAGACTGTTAACTGAAAAGCTAATACTGTAGATGCATTACCCAGTGGTATTTATTTAACAAACTTAGAAACTTTCTGGAATAATAACTTGCAGTAGTTAAAATTTGTAGGTCACCTATGTTGTCATTGTCCTCAGCAGAGTCTTTTCCTTTCCATGGAATCATCGCGAGTTGTAAAACTATAAAAACCGATAAACTGTTTACTAGCAGTTTTGTTTGTTTGTTAATGAACATTCTTTCTTGAATTGTATGACAGATTCTGAACGCATTAGCAAGTTCGAGTATTAACTTCAGTCATCGAAAGTAAAGTAAAATTTCAGTGGCAAAACTAGTAACTAAAGATACCACGCTACGATCACGCACGCCGCAGGGGAAGCATTCTTTTTGTGTGTACCAACCAGAGAAACGGAACAGTGTTTTACGTAGGTCAGTATAAAGATTTTCGCCACATCTGACATTTTTATACGATATTTACAGACGATACAAACACTATGTAATGACCGACTTTTTGGTTAGCTTAGGCATGAGTTTAAATTCAGGGCTACAGTTTAGTCATTGGTCACTTAAAATCGACTGCCAATAGAACATCTTGCTTTCCCGTCATACGTTATGGTGGCCATTTCTAACACTTCTCCACTTTACACTTAAACAGGGTTCGTAAAGTGACTTGCCGTATTTGTGTGTAACCTATAACCGAGTGATAGCTAGCAACTGATGTCGCCATACCGTAGCTGTAAGTGATAGATGTCAACTACCAAATTATTTTGAACGGACTATAAGTAGTAAATTTTTGTAGTTCTCACCGTACAAAGAACTTGAATAGCGAACTAATAATTACAACTGACACAAACAGGAAGAAAAGTTAAACAACCATATTACCTATCGTAAAAGGGTGTCTCGAAATAACGACATGCAGGTAGTAGCCCCATCTTCACTCATCAATGTGTTCTTTACAATGAACTGAACAGAGCAGAACATTTAGATATAAACACCTGAAACATAAATTTGTTACCATAAGCTACTCACTTACTTAAAACACTAGGGGAAGCACTTACACGCTAAATTAAGACTGAATTGGTGGCATGTGTTAAACACAACAGCTACTGATTTTAAAGTTAATAACACTTGACGAACTTGAGGTCACGACACTGTTCAAAATTTGACAGGGGAGTAAACACATTGTTTGGATTCCATATGTAACAAGGGCGCGAGAACAAAATGCTAATCACAGCAATCGTCACCTGTTTCTGGAGAACCTGGAAGAAAAGAGCCAGCGCTCCACAGCTTAGCTCTCGAGAACGGGTAGAAATAACATCGCGACGACAGACTACAGAATGGAGAAGAACTGACAAGGCTCCGCCACAATATCGTCAACTCACTGCGGGCTCCATGAGATTCCGCGCCACAGAATTCCGGAATACCATGCAGCGCCTTGACTTGCTCTTCAGGATTCTGACAGAGTCCTTCGAGACACGCATACCTCTAGCAATTGCAAATCGGCTCACGCTATTATTCAAGTGACACCCTCAATGAACTCACCATAGCCGTCTGCTCCGTGCCTGTCACCACGCTGCGCGTCACTCGCGGCACCTCCTGGGCAGTCGTCACACAACCCGGGAGCTGCAATCCACACCTCTCCAGCGGCAACGTGCATCTTTCCAAACAGCCTCCCACTCTTCGCGCAAGAAACCCTCTGGCAGGAATTTTCGAGAGAACAGCTGACGGTTCTAGGCGCTTCAGTCCGGAATCGCGCTGCTGCTGCAGTTACAGGTTCCAATCCTGCCTCGGGCATGAATGTGTGTGGTGTCCTTATTTAGTTAGGTTGAAGTAGTTCTAAGTCTAGGGGACTGACGACCTCAGATGTTAAGTCCCAAGTGCTTAGAGCCATTTGAACCATTTAAAACAGCTGAACCAATCAATGAAGTATAAGGCGTCCCAAAAACATTGATGAAACGATTTGCCACAAGCTAACCGAGGGTGGCTCCTTTGTAGGTCGATTACATGTGCCTACTAATCTATTAATGAACTTGCAGTCTGCCACCGGCTTCACATACAGATCCATCCGTGGAATTCAGGTGTCATCTGAGAAAAGATGGCAGTTAGGTTTCACATGATATATTTTTCTTCGGAATCCATCCTGTGATCATTCCATCTGGTATCTCTTCCAACTTTTACGAGCTGGCATTTACATAAGATGGTTTCAGATGTGAGTCGCTGATATTCTAATTGTGAGATACTACTGTGAGAAGTCCACAGTTTGACATTTATGAATATTTAACGGGAGATACCAATTTTTGCACCACATAGAAAACTTCTCAAAGTCTTTCTGACTATTTTGTGCAGCATTTTTCACAAAGCACTTTATTATAGAAAACTAAATCATGTATGAAGATTCTGAAGTTCCTGTTAATGTTGTCTGCAGGCTAATTAAAATAATACATGAGAAAAGGTCCCAACACACTTCCCTGGGACACAAACAAAGTTAATTCTAGATCTGTCGACGTTTCTCCATGCATGATAATATGACGTGCCCCTTCCACCATGAAATCTTCAACCCAGTTACAGATCTCAATTGGTACCCCATATGGTTGCATTTCGGATGTCCACTAACACTGCAACTATCTGACAGCCTCCACCCTTGGCAATCAGATTGTCATATGAGAAAAACGCCAGTTAGGGATCACATGATAGACTTTTTTTTTTCCTAATCCTTGCTTGTTTTCATGATGGATGTTACTCTTTTCCAGGTACCTTATAACACTTGTGTTCAGAAGATGTCCTAAGATGATACAATAAATGCATGTCAGTAACACTGGGCGATAGCTCGGTGCATCATTTCTGCTAACCTTCTCGTAAATGGGCGTGACCTGTGCTTTCTCCCTGGTACTTTGCTGAAAACACAAATCTTTCTACTTCTATCAGTGGTAATTTGTACTTTGTTAATCATTGTTCCTACGTCTGCATCACGGCTACGAGATTTAGTTGGGCATCCGAAAAGAGTTCTGACCTATCTGCTGCTGTTGGAACCAATGAGTGGGATTCCAAACTATGTGTGGAGTAGTTTTCTGAGAAGGTATTCAATAATGTTTCGGAGGATGACTTTTCACCCCCCCCCCCCCACACACACAGACACTAACACAACTGTAAATATCCCAACCGATTTTCGACGAGTAACGTCTCCCCTGATAATTACAGTAAAATTGCGGAACTTACGTTAGTGAAGTGAGGTTTTCTTTATAATTTGACTTACATTGTGAAGTGTGTCTGTTGTCAAATACAAGGATCCAGTTATAATGTAATGCCCATTTTTGATTTTGAGTTATGGCCAAACAATTTTTCATACAGCTTCAATTTCTACATCGCCATTTCCCATTAGATTACCTTTTCGATACAGCCCACATTTAAATTTTACAGAAAAATCTCTCTACTGGCAATTCCATGTTTTAACCAACTTTGTTACCTAATATAATTACTACAAGCCCTTCAGTCTCTGGGACTTTGTAGTGAGTACTTCAGCATTTAATGCATAGTATTTTTATGTTCTCATCTGTGGGCACGAGAGGATGGGAGCATTTTTTTCGATCTTACACTGAGACTTCTGAGTCTTTTATAGCATTTGAGCCATTTAGTGGAGCCCACGGCTTAGACATTTTACGTCTCAAGTCAAGGGATTCGTAGCCTAGCTTGTCACTTGTCACAGAACTTTCACAGTCGGAAGCTCAAGCTTTCCACTTAGATGCGAACAAAGTAGCTACAATCAGTTCTGGACGCAGTGCTGCAGCTTCTGGCCTTCGTTGAAAGTCCATGAGCAAGGCTAGTGTTATCAGTCCACTCTGCCACTCGCTGGAATGATCCAAGTATGACCTCAAAGCTCAGATGATATTTACCGATTGTAAACAGAAACTTTAAACTAATCTTGCTGGTTCTATTTTAATTGATGGGGCTGATACACTAAAAGTACCAAAAGTAAATTTTTGCAGCTGGAGTAGATAACAGTGAAAACGAGATATCTATAGTTTGTGGCACCCTATTTCCTCAATGACTGGCGGAATATAATCTTCATTATGTTAAATGAGGACACCAGGCATACAAACTAACATCGTGTTTCTTCCCAGTTCTTGGTGCAGTTTCCCTTGAGGGTGCAGTTATTTGCAGTACGTTTGGAATGCCAACGATTAATAATAATTTAAATTTTTGTATTTGTCTCCCCTTCACACAGGACGCTGGACCCCGCACAATCCCAGCAAGTGACGTGGGTCTCACTAGCTATTTCGGTTTCATTGAAAAACAGCACCTCGAACTTGTTGGCTAGAGGGATTGGTATGCCATCCTGGTTACTCCCTGGTCCCTGTTTCCTCTGTACAGAAGACCTAGACTTACCGTTGACATGCCGCTGAGAATCTATTGGATGATTAGTGATGGATCCTGAGGCTAGTACTTCACGTACCTTTGGTATCTCTGACGCTTGACTCTCAGCAATCTTCCTAATACATCCATTCGCAGCACCTCCAAACACTTGCCAGTAGTGGGGGCGTTTTCTAGCTCCTTACTAACAAAAACTAACTCATCAAGTGCTGACAACACCATACATCATTGTGTCTGGTGCAATATTTTACAGAATATTAAACAGAAACTAGAAACTAATCTTGCTGATTCTATTTTCATTGATGGGGCTGACACACTAAAAGTATCAAAAGTAAATTTTTACAGCTGGAGTAGTTATCAGTGAAAACGAGAAAAACTTGACATAAAAATTATTGTTTCTCTGAAATGGTTTTAGCTTATTGTCACTAATAAGCTGGAAAAAAGCATTAATTAAGGTAAATGCAGACAATATACACTCCGCTTAAGAGACAACATTATAATGGCACAATATGTTAGTTATTTACAGTAGCTGTAAATCACAACCACCCATTTACGGCGAAATACACTGATGAGCCAAAACTTTAAGACCAACTGCTTAATAGCTTGTTTGTCCGTCTTCGTAAAGAAATACATCACTGATTCTACGTATGAGGTATCTGAAAGATTGGTGGTGGGTTTGTGAAGGTATGTGACATTAGATGTCTACGCACGTGTCATGTAATTCGCGGAAAAATGGGTACTTGATTTGCGTAGCGATGATGGTGCCCGGTAGCGACCCAGATGGGTCAGGCCATTTTGGTCTCTTACACATCGGCGTACGTTCACTGTTATGCTCCTAAAACCACTGCAGCAGGGTAATGGCTCCAAGACACGGACACTTACCCTGCTGAAAGGCGACATTGTACTCGGGGAAGACATAAAGTATGAAGGAATTTAGGTGGTTCGCAGTTGTCTGCGTGTCTTCGATTACTACACAGGCCCCATGCAAGGGCACGATAATGTCTCCCATAGATTAATAGTGCTCCAACCAACTTGCGTCCGTCGGGCGCCGCATGTTTGGAGTCGCCGCTCGCCTGGGTACCGGCTTTTGTGGAGACAACCATCGATAGAGTGTGGGAGAAATGTGATTCACCCGAAGAGCCGACGTTTCCAGTGATCGTCGGTCGAATCTCGATGGTCCCGTGCCCGCTGTAATCCTAACTAACTATGTCATTGAGTCAACATGTGAAAAAGTGAACAAGTAGGAGTGGTCTGCTACGGAGTTCCATATTCAACAACGCACGATGAACTGTGTGTTCGGAAACACTTGTGCGTGCGCTAGTACTGAGCTCTTTTGGCACAGACACCACAGATGAACATATATCCTACTTTACAGAGTAGACAAGCCTCTGAACCCCATGTTCTGTGAAGAGTCATGGACACTCAACCACTTAGCGCGTTGTGGTAATTAATCGGTCCTCCTGCCTCTTTTCATGGACTCTCACGACGTCGGACGTGAACATTCTACCAGCTTCGCCGTTTTCGAGGTACTCGTACACAGGCCCTGCGTAATAATAATTTGCCCTTTGTCAAAATCGCTTATTCTCAGTGGAATTCCGCAACTGCAGTCGATATCTTCGTTAGAGTTATCCCCGACCGTGTCTACTCCGCTTACATATTTTTGTTAGCGCGTCACGTGAGGCGGCATCCAACCTCGGGATGGGCAGTATAGATAATGATATGGTTGATCGATGCATATTATGAGCAACTCTTGTGCCTTACGAAAATTGTAAAAATTGTACTATTGCAAGCATCCAAAAATTCTCACACATAAAAGACTCTTCAAGCAAAAATGCAGTGAAATTAGGGTATGATTGTTTTTGAACAAGGATACTTTCGCAAAAGTTTCTAAATAGTATAAATTAAGCATACTATTTACAATACAGTACGAATTTTTCACACAATCTTTCAAAAATAAACAATATATCACGATGCACACGACTATTGACATAATGCACTAAAGATTACGCGGAAACGCAACAGACAGTAAAACGCTAGAAACCAGAAATCCCATTCGGACCTATCTGACATTTGAACTTAACTATTTTTTTTTTTACCTTCTACATTCACGTGGTGAATATGAGGACTGTAACTTCACCCTATCACAGTTAGATCTGCGAAACGTGAGGAGCACGAGAATAGCGTGTGTGGCGGCTGTCACACAAGATTGTCTTCCTTATCAACGTTTTCGTTTCGTTTTTCGCCGACTACCATTTTTCTTCTGAAACGGCTTTGTATCTGCACACAGAGTCACCGAAGAGACTGTAGAGTAATCTTCACACAAATCATCCCACAATTTCTTCGGGGGCTCGTATTTCTTGGTAAATAATAGTATTCACATACCGGCGCCACGTGTCAGATGTGTGAACGATACATCAGAGAATAATATTGAAACCAGAGTTTAAAATGCTGTAGAAAGTCACTAACATTTTCTTCATGTGCGAAATTGGGCAATGCGTCGATAGCGTTTGCGCTTGAAAATGGCGTGTAAGGCCGAAATTGGGAAGTCGTGGAAGGTATAATATATTGAATGTTTGTGAAAAACAGCCAAAGTGGAAAAACTTCAAAATGTCCTTCGCAGGAAGTCAGTATATACTGATATTACCGAGTGATATGGTTCGGAGACAGGACGCTTGAGCCGTGTTTGGAGGAAAGTGGTTTAAATCCTCAACCAGCCACCCAGAGTCACAGTTACCACAAATCACTAAATGCAAATATCGAGACGGTTGCTTTAAAAAAAGTCACAGCCGATTTTCTCCTCCGCGCTTTCTCTAGCCGTACTCATAGTTTACGGGACGTTTATAAAATTCCCTCTTTTTTTTAACGTATTGACTAAAACATTTCTTTTGTATTTGTCTGTCAAAAATTTGGAAAATTGTGGTATGGTCTTACGGTACCAAACTGCTGAGATCATCGGTCTCTAAGCTTACGCACTACGTAATACAACTTAAACTAACTTATGCTATGTACAACACACACACCCATGCCCGGTGGAGGACTCGCAACTCCTGCGGTGGGACGCGAGAGGACCGTGACAATACGCCCTAGACCGTTCGGCCGTTGCGCACGGTGAATAAGCTTTGCAAATCGTGTGATTGTGGGTTTGTCTGGAGCTTATGGGCACTCAACGCCCTTACATATATTAAAAGAAACGAATGTGGATAATATGACGAAAATTGTTGCCAGACAGTTAGAAGGAAAACTATAAAATGACACTAACTCAGTCACTTCTATATTGTCTTCAATGACCAAACAACTTTCGAAATCACTCAAAAAATTCAACAAAATGTGGGACTAAAAACAACCCCCTTTTCCCCTTCTCCTGTTCCACGGCATCACCGTTGCGCTCAAGCTCCACAGGGCTACTGAGACAAGCACAATGTTGTTGCATCTGTGTGAACACTACAGGCAAAGAACTACATTTATCTTGCGGCGGACTTCGTTGCGTATCGTTCCACCCATATGCAGTTTTCTTATGTTACTGACGGTGTCACAGAACGTATTTTATAGTTCCAATATATTACAGCGTCAGTAGTAGTATGTCAAGTAAGTAACTCACAAGTTCACTACAGTTTTAGTGTATTTCAATATGAACGTCGTTAGCGCTATGAAGTACATCAAATCTGTATTCCATATCATTCCATACTCAAACAAATCTTATGTATAAACTTTGCGATGGTAGCAATGATCTGGGCCAAAAGATCACTCACTTCATTAGGATAACACGATCGTCGACAAATTATCGTAGAAGGGTCTTTGCTTAGGTTTAACTACGTAATGTTGAGACTGGTCCATCTCTGGCAATCCCGCCTACACATAACTCTTGGTTCAGACCACCACACACAGTCTCTTCGAGTGAGTATTCATATTAATTATGAAGCTGGACTGGCATTCCTAGGTCCACCAGATTTTGGTGTACCGTTTCTCTAAACTGATTGAGGCAAGCAACAGTATCAGTCCTTCTAAAGGACGCAGCCAATTTGTGTTCGTCCTTGTCCGGTTTAAGCTTTAGCTTTGTCATCTCGTCTTCGACAGGACATTAAATCTTAATATCTCTATTTTGCCAAAAGTGAAATTTGGTGGTGCCACAATCTGTTGCTAAACTACAGTTGGTTCAAGATATACTTAACTGCACAAAAATAAATAAATAAATAAATGCTTTGCCCAACGCCCTTGCCTGGAACACTAAACTTGCTGCTGCCAATGCAGTGAAACGACACGATGGAGGAAGAGGTGCTACTGTTTTGGTGACTCCGTACTATGAAGTAAGAAATTGTATTTAGAATGCAAGAACACTTTTCGAGGAATCTGACGAGCGCTAAAAGCCAGCCAGTGCTCCGGAAGGGTCAAGTTTAGTCTATTGCAGCCCCCAGGAGGCTATTTCAGGGGCAGAACGGACAGAAAGAACAGAACCAATGAAATCATAGCCAACCAAAGGCGACACCAAGCTGCCAAGGTCTGTTGTCTCCTCCAGGATGGAGCTGCTGCTGTGAAGAAGTACTGGCTAGCCTATTCTCAAATACTCCCACAGATCAGACTCTTGGTCTCAGATGTATTCAGCTGTTCTCAGATGCTCACCGACGTTCGCTACACGCAACTGTATCAGTGTATGTATGTACTGGTCCTCACTGCCGTCTCCATCAGGCTAATAACTTTGAGGTGGCGACTGCAGCAGGATCAGCTGACATATCCAGGCTACTACCAGTTGTCGGGACGATATGAAAATGACTTAGCGGCTTCTCACTGCTGAATCTGTTTCTGAGAGACTACCTCCTGATGGCAGCCACATAAAGAGTCTGGGCTAGGGGCCACCCTGTCGCTGTGTTGCTGTGTACCGGAAGCTTTTAACGACACTGACATTCACCAATGGTGGGCACACAAGTTCAGAATTGATCATAATGAGGACTACGGCTTCAGTACCATGATATCCCGTACTGTATTCCTCAGATGGAGGCACTCCAGCAGCCTGAACGGGAATGTCGTACATACATTGCGGTACATAGTCTCTGTTGTCCTTCTGATATAGCGAGTGAGGCTGCTTAAGCAAGCTGTTGCCCAGGCGTACCTTCAGACGATGGTTTGCTGAGCTCTGCAACTCTGTGTATCCTACTTTTGTTGATGGCTTCTCCTGCAGCATCGAAAACTCCTCTGTACTTACTATGAATAAAAGTGTAATTCAATCACGGATGTCGACTAGTAGTTCGCCGATCGCTTTCAGGCACCATCACCAAAGAAGGAGGTTATATTACCTCCTGGCCCTCGTGTAGCTATTCCCTCTGCCACTGTTGAGGTCACAACTCCAGCCTCTATGTGTTTTTATTGTTATTGTTGATGTTTACTGAATGAAGACTTGTTTGAGGCAGCTCTCCATGCTACTCTATCCTGCGAAGCTCCTTCATCAAGGAATAACTACCTCTATGTACGTCTATTTGAACCTGCTTTCTGTACTCAAGCTTCGGTCTCGCTTTACAATTTTTAACCACTGCACTTCCTTCTATTACTAAAACGAGAGTTCCTTGATACCTTAGGATATGTTCTATCAACCGATCGCTTCTTTTAGTAATGTTATGTGATAAATTTCTTTTTTCCCCAGTTCGATTCAGTACCTGCTCATTATTCATTCGATTAACCCATTCAATCATCAGCACTCTTCTGTAACATCACATTTCAAACGCTTCTTGACTGAATTGCCTGTCCCCCATGTTTCAGTTATATACGATGCTACACTTCAGATAAATACTTTCAGGAAATATTTCTTAACGCTTAAATTTATCTTAGACGTTAACAACTCCCTCTTTTTCACAATTGCTTCTCTTTCTGCCTACGTCTGCCTTCTTTGTTCTCCCGACTTGAGCCATCATTAGGTATGTTGATATTCAAATAACAATACTCATCTACAACTTTTAACCTCCTATTTCTTATTCTAATTCCGTCAATGTAACCTGATTTATTTCGACTACATTCCATTCCCTTTTTTACTTTTATCTTTCAATACATTATCCACTCAGTTCAACTGTTCTTTCAACGGAATATCTAGAAAAGAGAATGTAAAATGGGATGCCCCAGAGCCGAGTCTTATGCTTACCTAACACATCACACACATAAAAATTAAAAACATCGAAAAACTCACGTTGTTTAAGAATTTACCATTCCCACATCAACCCTTCAGAAAGCCTATAGCACGTTGCGTCATTATGGCTTGTCATCACATTCACATCTTACAGCTGTTGAAACCGGTACAGAAACTTTTAACAAGAACTCGGAACAAAGATGCCGTAAGAATTTGGAGCTTCCGTATGTAGCTCTGGAGATGGGTTGAACGCAGTCCACATGTCCTTCTGTGAAGTATCCCTTGTCTTTGGTTTGTCATATTTATATTTCACAGTTACAAAACCTGTCACTATGAAATTTCTGCACCATTAGCGTATTGGCATTCATGGATATGGCCACTCCCTATTATCTGTTTGGAGATTCCTTGATTTTGTCCATCACATTCGTTCTGAATAAACATTTCCTTCTTTCTTTGAAGATAGTCATAGCGTTACTCTCTTGTGGTCACGTAAACACAGTACACATAAACTTAGGAAAACAACATAATCTAAAACTTGTTCGAATATGTTACTTAGTACGGATAATGTAACCTTGTATACAACCATATCAACTTTAGTAGCACAAGTAACTAATATTTCCTCCTTAATACGAAATGAAACAAAAACTAAACCGTTATATTAGAAGAAACAAGTATAAGAACAGAGGCCATATGTTGTAGTACGTGAGAAAGATGCTGTAAAATTCATAGAAAGAGAAACCGGATACTTGCATAATAACAAGTTATGTGACTTATATCCGTCGACTCCTCGTTGTGTTCAATGCATATCCTGAAAATAACTCATGCAGAGTCTAAACAAACTTATACACCAAGAGAAAAAGAGAACTAACATACTAGTAAGTACTACTGTTGATGACATCAACATGTATCTCCCTCCCTCCCCAACCCCCCCCCCCCTCTCTCTCTCTCTCTCCCTCTCTCATTCGGAAAGTTCTGTGGCGCATGTCTGAGAGGCAAGTGCGGAACATTGTCCAGAGCCCTGTGGTAGCCCCATACATAATTCCTTGCCACCTTACCCGAAGTTTCAATTACCTAAGAGCTGCATTTCACTTATGTGATCGCTCCTATCAAGTAGCAGATTTGAGACATCTGATTTAAGTCTCTCAAATTACACTTTTCTCCTAAATATACGGTAATACTTAATTTCTAATGATATTTTTAATCCATGACAAAAAAATTTATTATTTAGGTTAATGGTGACGTGAGAACCGAACTATTTTATTGTACAGACATTGAATGCAATACGTGCACAATCGTTGAGTAACAGCCTCTCAAAACTATATTTGTTTCTTATATAATAGAAACTAAGTTTAGTCTATTATTTATGATGAAATTCAAGTAAATATATATGATACTGTAATGAGATCATTTACGGTGCAGAGTTTACTCAGTACTGACAAGACACAGAACTACATCAGATCACATTTGCCTGGTATCTAGGCTATCAATCTGATATGAGACTATTCAGTAATTCATTGTTTATGAATGTTTTCGTTTAACTACTTGAAGCCGAAAAAAATCAAAACGAAAAGTGTAATAGAGTACAATACAAAATAATTCTTCAGGTAACTACAAGTCTGCCTAAATGTAGTTTATTTCTGCGAGTCTCTTGCAAATGAAAGTAAATTGAAAAATCTTGTAGGTAAATATATCAGAGCCAGGAAGAACAGATGAGGAGATGTAGTAACATAATCAGATGTCGAAAGGAAATGTGACTTTTTATAAAAATAAGAGTATGTCATTGAGCAAGAAATGAGCGTTAACATGAATGCATGTTCAAAAATAAAATAAATACTGAGTGTTATTACAGTCGATAAGATATTAACACTCAAACTATCTACGGATTGTTATGATTTATCACACTTACAAAGACTGGCCAGAGCCTGCAACCTACAGACCTGGACGAGCTTTGTCTTATTACTCCAGACCACTCGTATGAAACTTGTATGAAATTTTCTATGTCAGTGTGCATCCCCAATACGCTTATACGCGTGTGAAAGAATCCACTTCCAAGTAAGCAAGTGCACGAAAGACAAAAAAAAATTATAATAATTAAAATAACAATACACATAGTTCGTGATAAATAATACAAAAAGAGTGATTCGAGACCATGCTAAGGTGACTGTGAGTCATATCTTATACTATGGCGCCACTGCATGAATTACGGAAGATATTTCTCATGAGGGGATGGAAGCCAATAACTTTCTGGTCTCTTGAAAAAAAAATTATGTCGTGGGTCTGACACATATGAATAAAATTTTCATGTTTTCGTGTGTTCCCCAAAATGGGGACTGATTCGTGACTTTTTATGTTTGTTTCTTTCTTTCAGAAATGAGTGCATACTGACCACATCCCTTTCAGAGGACTTAACTGCAATCGGCGTCCAACTAGCAGTAGGTCATACGGTATGGTCTCGCTTTGTCAAACGTAATTTATATTTGAGCTCACGAAATAGAGAGACCTAATTCCACAATGTTGTTTGTGCTGAAATTCTTCAATAACTACGTTTTCATTGATGAATTCAATTATTTTGTTGAACTTCTTAACTAGGGCTTTTATAAATACAGTGAAAATCAAAGTACAAGTCCCTTGGCTCCATATGAAATTCGAGCCCATACGCAATTCCTATAATGCCATATACACTCCTGGAAATGGAAAAAAGAACACATTGACACCGGTGTGACAGACCCACCATACTTGATCCGGACACTGCGAGATGGCTGTACAAGCAATGATCACACGCACCGCACAGCGGACACACCAGGAACCGCGGTGTTGGCCGTCGAATGGCGCTAGCTGCGCAGCATTTGTGCACCGCCGCCGTCAGTGTCAGCCAGTTTACGTGGCATACGGAGCTCCATCGCAGTCTTTAACACTGGTAGCATGCCGCGACAGCGTGGACGTGAACCGTATATGCAGTTGACGGACTTTGAGCGAGGGCGTATAGTGGGAATGCGGGAGGCCGGGTGGACGTACCGCCTAATTGCTCAACACGTGGGGCGTGAGGTCTCCACAGTACATCATTGTTGTCGCCAGTGGTCGGCGGAAGGTGCACGAGCCCGTCGACCTGGGACCGGACCGCAGCGACGCACGGATGCACGCCAAAACCGTAGGATCCTACGCAGTGCCGTAGGGGACCGCACCGCCACTTCCCAGCAAATTAGGGACACTGTTGCTCCTGGGGTATCGGCGAGGACCATTCGCAACCGTCTCCATGAAGCTGGGCTACGGTCCCGCACACCGTTAGGCCGTCTTCCG
Organism: Schistocerca gregaria; assembly: GCF_023897955.1. Classification (NCBI taxonomy): domain Eukaryota; kingdom Metazoa; phylum Arthropoda; class Insecta; order Orthoptera; family Acrididae; genus Schistocerca; species Schistocerca gregaria. Next base: position 923,646,411 of record NC_064920.1, on the reverse strand, counting down.
CTCACGCCCCAACATTGTGCAGCCTGCCTCCAGTGGTGTAGCGACAGGCGTGAATGAAGGGACGAATGGAGACGTCTCGTCTTCAGCGATGAGAGTCGCTTCTGCCTTGGTGCCAATGATGGTCGTATGCGTGTTTGGCGCCGTGCAGGTGAGCGCCACAATCAGGACTGCATACGACCGAGGCACACAGGGTCAACACCCGGCATCATGGTGTCGGGAGCGATCTCCTACACTGGCCGTACACCTCTGGTGATCGTCGAGGGGACACTGAATAGTGCACGGTACATCCAAACCGTCATCGAACCCATCGTTCTACCATTCCTAGACCGGCAAGGGAACTTGCTGTTCCAACAGGACAATGCACGTCCGCATGTATCCCGTGCCACCCAACGTGCTCTAGAAGGTGTAAGTCAACTACCCTGGCCAGCAAGATCTCCGGATCTGTCCCCCATTGAGCATGTTTGGGACTGGATGAAGCGTCGTCTCACGCGGTCTGCCCGTCCAGCACGAACGCTGGTCCAACTGAGGCGCCAGGTGGAAACGGCATGGCAAGCCGTTCCACAGGACTACATCCAGCATCTCTACGATCGTCTCCATGGGAGAATAGCAGCCTGCATTGCTGCGAAAGGTGGATATACACTGTACTAGTGCCGACATTGTGCATGCTCTGTTGCCTGTGTCTATGTGCCTGTGGTTCTGTCAGTGTGATCATGTGATGTATCTGACCCCAGGAATGTGTCAATAAAGTTTCCGCTTCCTGGGACAATGAATTCACGGTGTTCTTATTTCAATTTCCAGGAGTGTAGTTTACTGTCATTAAAATCTGAACGTTTGCGTTAACTGGGAAATATAAGAAATAAATCCTCCTGTGTGTTACGAATTCTCACATGAAAGTTGAGATTTTATGTTTAACACAAATTGTTTCTCTGTGCAGAAATGTAACTTCATTTTTGTTTTCTGGATTTGGCCACAGTTTTTATTTAGTTGAAAGCTGAACAGAAAATCGTTGTAGTATTTCAAAAGATATCTTTCTGTGGTACTAACAGTGCGTTATTCTACAATCAATGGGTGGAAGAGACGCTAATCCTCTTTACTCTTAACTCATTGGCCTTACAAATTGCTGTAATAGATCTCTGGCTCTGGCATTCTTGATGTGTGGGAAAAATCTTTGTCCAAAATACTTTATCATCACCACTGTCCTCTTACTAGAAGTTTCTTATAAAGAGAAACACATTACTTGTTGTTTAATGCTATCATGTCTCTAGAACCAATATTCAGATACTTCATTAGCAGTGTTTTATACAGTTTTTAAAATTTTTACCACATATTCAGTGTTTCCCTCCACAGACTTTGTCTTCAGAATTTCCAAGTTCCTAATTTCGTGGCATGTAACCTATGTGCTCCTTTACAATTACGGTCGCACTGAAACGTGGCAGTTGATCTTTGTCTCACTGTGCAGCAGGATTCAAGTGAAAAATTTGTAGATGTATGTGAATTTTTATTGAAGTGCAATTCATGGAAACCGCTTCGAGATCCGAGCTTGGGATCATGGCATATTTGAATTTTGGAGAGTAATAGTCAGGATTCACAGCAGCTAGCGGCAGTTGCGATAAACCATTGTCAGACAGAAAGGCGTGGTGATTACAAACTAAGACACAAGCCAGTGTGGCAGGCGTTCAGATTACGACGTCTGGAAGTCTGCTGTAAAAATACTAGTAGTGTAGTTTGCAGGGGGCGGAAACCGTTTCAAATACTACTTTATAGAATAGTCCACGACAGTGTACAATGGAAAGGAAAATGCCCTATCATAGAACTATGTCAGGTTACCTTCTATTCGGAAAGTGGGTGACCTCTGCGACTGTTATGTGACTTATAAATTATAGAGTGCTGTAATCAGTCATTCTTCTTAGTTTTTATTATGCAAATCCAGATTTCGGCTAGTAGCTAGGCACTCTCAATGCACTATTTTCTATAGTCAGGGCATGTAAGTCCCTGCTGTTCGTGCATCAATCACACTTCCTTGAATACAAAATATACAACACACAAATCCATAATACAATAACATAAATATCCTAAGCTCCAGATCAATACTATAATTATTTGTAGTGATGCTGATGCAGCATGTTTTTAATTTAAAGAAACTTATGTCTATCATAAATTACGAACTGCATTATATTAATTAAGTGACAAATAAAACTATACATTTATCAAAATCAACTATCTATTGAAATGCCGCAGAAATATCAGAGCTACTGCGCTCATGTTTACAGAATCTTTTCGTCACAACGAAGTATCCAGCAGCGCTCCACAGATTCGGAACTGAGTACACTGCTGAAATTCTGTATGGCTCTGGATTCCATCGCCATCGATTTGAGGGACCAAATGTGTTGAAATTCGAATCAGGTGTAGATACCAGAAAACAAAAACTTTTCGAAGCCACCCAGGATCTGCGATGAACGCTTCCCCCCAGTGGAATCGATACAATAAGATCTAAACTACACAATAAACAATTGATTTAAGGCGTTTGCAAGATGGTCGTAAATTCTTCAATGATTCTCACACGTTATTCAAGTCCCACTAGAGACATGAATTTCTTGAAAGATTCCCAATCGACTTCATCGGCAAATTGATATTTCCTTTTAATTTAAATAAGTCCATTAGACTCAAATCTAACAACAAATTTGAACAAATCTCACCCTTCGTTTAATTCCGCGCAGTGAAGCTGCATACATAAAACGTTACCCCACAAACAGTAACTTATTCCCCCAAATATTCTCAGATAAATAGATAAACATACATCTATCATTCTAGGTAAGCATTATTTTATTTCATTTTTCCCAAATTTCTCCGATCTCCATGCACCCAAATTGGTGTGACCATAACTTATAATATTCTAAATCACAAAAAACATAAGATCATCCTAAAATGTAAATCTAACGCATGGATGCTCATAAATAAATCCCTTACATAGCCCCAAAAAACATAATTTATATTCATACTGTGTACTTGTGGGGCGATGGGTGACTTAATTTGTTATATAAATGTTCCTATTACTTATTTATTTAATGCTGTTGTTTGCCGTTCTCACCACTGGCTCTCTAACTACAATATTGGCAACCAGAAAGTGATTAGCAAAACGTGAAGCCTGTAATTAGAATTCCTAGTGTCCACTTCATCTGAGAAATACATTTACAGCTACAGCTTATAGCTCTGAGGAATTAGGAGATTGTTTGGGATTCATAATCAAAAACCATTCTCTATAAAATGTTCACTATATTCTGAAAATCAGAGACCAAAATAATCAACACAATCCAATTACCAGAGCAGTTCAGAGTCTAATGCGCTAATGCAACTATAAGTGTTCAAATTAAATGTTTAAGTGAATGCTCACCATAATCTGAGGATAATATTCATCAAACGCCACGCTAAATAATGGTAGAATGTCTGTCCTTCGGCGGCATGTGAAAATACCACATATGCAAACTGAAAATAGATCATTAAAGTCATCCCAGAATTCATACTTCACTCGAAAACGATTTCATGGTTACACGTATCCCAAGTAACTTATTACGGCATCGGAGACTGTTTGCAGCAATGATACCGACGCGACGCGACAGCCGGCACAGGTGGTGCACTAATCAGCGTCTGGAGAGAACTGTGGCCTTCTTTCTCGTGCAGATTTCTTACATATAAAGCCGCGGTTCGGACGGCTAAGGGAATGCCTGATCAAATTCGCTCTCCCAACTAGCTGCTGGGCTAGTAATGCACCACTTCAAGTTATCAAATAAATCATTGCTTCGTTTGCTGATGGCCGAAGAAGCTCTCAGTTTATATGCGCGATCAGCACAGAGGTAAGTAATAATAATAGAAACTGACATGGGTCAGTCAAATATTTTGGGCGAGAGAATTAATGTAATTACACTACACGTACTGAACTTGCTCTTTGGAGATACGCTATCGCTATAGTTTTATAGTTATTAAATTGAAACTTCTCGCATCTTTATGATTGCAGCGGATCTCCTTCCTACTTAATTTAAACATCCTAGCTTTATTTATTCGCCTACTTAATCTATCTTGCTTCCTTAATTTTTAAGACAAAAACGAGAAAAATCATGAATTTCAACTAAAATTTTAATTTGTGAGATCCAGAATACTGTTTCTACTAAATTATTATGGAAAAGGAATCTAAATAAAAAATTTTAAGTTTCTGGCTCCTTTCTGTTGCGCCAATGGTTTTTACAGAAAAATGTCCAAATTTCGAAAATGGTTAAAGTTATTGAACTGATATTCAACACACATTGATTTAGAATTACTTCTGACATGATAGAAACGTTTCAGGTTATTTACTTGATTTTTAAAGTATTGCCCAACATTTATGATGTCAGAGCTAGTTACAGCGGACTAGGCTGGCACACAATGGAAAGACTGATGTAAATTTTATATAGCGTGAGTAGGCTGCTTCCCTACATCACCCTCTACTTAATTTTTTGTAAAGTAAATGGGAGAAGAAAAGAAAACGAAATTAATTACAAAAAGGGAAGCAAGAGTACAGCTTAACTCCCTATGAAAAATTAAAATTTAAATGTAAACGTATGGAAATATTAAAAGAAAACTGATTACTTACTTCAATTATTTAAATTGCTGGCATGTTCACTGCTTCTTAAGCAACATTGTCACTCAAAATTTAAGCACAATCAATGAAACACTTTGGCATACATATTGCCTTAAGACAGACAAACACATAAAACAATGAATATTATGAAAATCTTAAATCCACTAAATACATTTATGCATACAAAAATTCAAAGAAAATAACACAATTATTCATGATACATAAACAGATAATTATATCTTAGCAGTCTTTTCTAAACCTGAAACAAAATTTCACAATTCATAAAAATTTCATTTTTACACACCTGGTTGTAGCCATTTTGGTTAGCGTTCTACACTTCCATTCACAAGGGTAGAGGAGGGGAAGTTGCTATGGTGTGTGTCCTTCACGTTCACTCTAAATTACATGGGAAAAGAAGAGGGGTCACTGTGAGTTTTGTCCAAGTCACTCCACGATTTCATGCAGCTAGCAGGCTGCCATTATCTGGTTTGTCCTGTAGAACAAACAAAAAGAGTGCCTCAGACTCTGTTCACTTTATATCTAAGCGTGGCTCACAATGAAATGGGGATATACAAATTTTATCTTTCAATATGTTACTGGAACAAAGTTAACAGAACTGTTTCAATTTTACTCTCGCAGTTACTTAGCTGTCATAAAATCGGTAAACAAATGGCTCGAAACGCCGTTAGTCATGTACTAGAGAAAATTTATGCCAAGGCATACAATCATAAATCCTATTTAATCTCAGTTTATTATTTCTCGGCCGGAACACTGAACCAATGCTCGGTACATTCCTGACAAATGTGTATTTTATTTACTTAACTGACACATCTTCTATTACCTTATTCTTAGAGATAGTATGAGTATATTTGATTAGTAGTTGTCTTATTATCTTCTTTGGACATGTGACTAACTTGTGGTAATAGTACAGTTCTGAGTGTTCAAAACACACTATGTTTAGTTGACTACTAAATCCACTTATTGGTCTTCTGCTGCTGTCACTTGCACCTCTGCAAGTATGTACTTACATCATCGAAGTGTATTTATCCTGAGCTATAAATAATGTTTCACACCTGTCATTATGTTACTCAATTATGTTGCTAGTGTATGTATGTAAGTAATACTCACTCCATTAAAATTTAAAGCATAGGATAGCACATTTATTTCATATCTATAGTGTATTGCAGCTGATCAGTTTGCTCACGTGGCAATCCATTTCCACTTGATCGGATGCTGAAACCTCAGGTAGGGTCTCTCGACCTAACACTAAAGTGATTAAGTAATTATGGACGAGCGTAATGCTAAATTCCTTCAACCTGTAGGACACCATGCTCTGTCTCATCTACCATAAGGGTACCTATGGTCGCATTCACGCCTCCAACTCATAACCTCAATACGTGTAGGTGTGTCCTGTGACACACTACACCAAATAACGGCCAGCTCCAACCTTATAAATATTTCAGGGACGTGTCCTTCACGTCTCAGCCACAAACACCACTCAATTCTATTACACTGCCATTCCTTGCTACACAAGGTGAGTTCATTTTTACAACTATTCTGCATATTTTTCATAACACTAAACAATCTCTTTTACTATTCAGTAGTTAGCTCTACAGTATACAATAGGTTTCACTGCCACTTCAGATCCTGCTTGTACACGAATTTGTATATCTTTTTAAATTACTGTTGGTGGACCATTTCCAATAAAACAACAACTTGTACTTACAATATTACCAGGGTTCTATACATACTTGTTACTCAAATACCTTTGTATCTTAATTACATCATACTTCTCTGTTGTTTATGTCACTGTTAGGTTTGTCACAATTCGGTGTATAGAATGGGTACAGAACTCATGGCTTGATAGCCATGACGGAAAAATTTGTATTGCAAAGAAAGAGTCGAATCTTTGGTGGATAGGAAAGATGAAGAATGAATGAGACCTGAAAAGGAAAGAAGATCTCACACAGCTGGGACTGCGCAGCTGCCACACTGTGTAGAGGTTACAGAACTACCTCCTCCCTACAGAATTTATTAGTTTACTATTATCTTGATAACCATAACGGAAATTTAATGTGTTGGAAAGAAGAGGTCGAAATTTTAGGTGGATAGAAACGATAAAGAGAGAGTGAAATCTTAAATGGGACAGAAAATCTCACACAGTTGGGACTGCACAGCTGCAACGCTGTGTAGAGGTTACAGAACAACCTCTTCCCTACAGAATTCATTCACTACCTATGAACTTCTTTAGGTCGATCACGTTCCTGAGACTTAATAGGTTTTTACTTTTAGGGTACTCTAGCCTATATGCATTGGCAAGTGGTTTTCCTACGATCCTAAAAGATCCTTGTCATACAGACATGAATTTCTTTGTTTCTGCATTTATTTTCTTTGATTTTTCCTTGGTTTTGACAAGGACTAAGTGTCCTATTCCAAAACTGGTGGGTACAGCTTTTGCGGCATGATGCTTCTTCCTTTCCAATGCTCTTTTTCTTAAATCTGCCCTAGCCTTTAAATTCTTCTCGTCTGTGGATATTTGCGTTAGAATAGGAAATTCTACCATATCTGCAATCACATTGTGGGGTTCTTGGCCAAACATCAATTCGCAAGTCGCAAAACCAGTTGCATCATGCCCTATGTTGTTAATTACTTTCTCAAAATACTTCATGTGCTCTGCCCAACTTGAGTGTTTCCAAGCACAATAAGTCCAGCAAAGCCTATTCAATTCTCTTATAATACGTTCACTCATATTTCCTTGGGGGTAATATGCAGACATTTTCAGATGTTTCACTCCTGCCTTATCCAGACATTCTTGAAATCTATCAGAAGTAAATTGAGGTCCACTGTCTGACAGAAAATTCTGCGGAACACCAAGGTTCACGATCTTTTTCCAACTTTTCTACCAACGTTTTTGCATTTGCTTTTTTAGTTGGGTATAGCTTAACGTATTTACTAAATCCATCCACAACAACAAAAACTTGGGTGCACCCACCTCTCGAAGCAGGAAGAGGGCCAAACAAATCATAAGCCAGAAATTCTAGCGTTTCAGTTGGCTCTACTGAGTGCATATCCCATTGTATTCTGGTGTTAGTAGCACGGACTTTCTGGCACACTACACAAGATGCTAGACGCTTGGCAACACGGCAGTACATGTTGTCAAACACTGCTTCCTCTTTTAATTTTGCAATGCACTTCTTTGCACCATAGCGCCCATACCTCAGGTGTACATAGTCGATTAGTAAGTCTCCATGTTGTGAGGGAAAGCACAGCTTCCACTCAGAAACACCTACCTTTTTCCTCCTAAACAGAATACCTTTATGCAGACAGTAGTATTGCGAAACCTTATGATAGTTCGCATCTCCCAAATAGCTCTTTACTAATTTCAGCTGATCATCTGCATTCTGCTCACGTCTCAAGTTCGTAATCACCCTCTTTAATGCACTTTCTTCCTTTACTTCGTGCAACGCAAACATTCGTACTTCACTTAGGTCTGTTGCGGTAATTCCCGCGTCATCACAGAGCTCCGCACTTCTAGATAGCCCATCAGCTACCAAATTATCTTTCTCTTGAATATATCTACCCTCAAGGTCAAACTGCTGGAGATACAATGACCATCTTACCAAACGATCATTCCTCAACTTCCAGGTCTTTAAAAAGGTCAACGCCTTATGGTCACTGTAAACAATTATCTTGTTACCTAATAGATACTGCTCAAATTTCTGTACCCCAAAAACAATTGCCAATGCTTCCAGTTCTGAGATGCCATAATTTCTCTCTTCTGCGTGCAAAGATCGACTTGCGAAAGCTATAGTCTTGTGCACTTCCTGCTCGTTCTCTATTTCTACTTGGAATACCTCCACAGCTATACCATAGCCACTAGTATCAACAGACATACAGAATGGTTTTTCAAAATCAGGATGATGTAAAATAGGACTATTAATTAAAGATTGTTGAAGCACCTCGAACGCCTGTTGACATTCCGCTGGCCAAACCCAAGGGGTATTCTTTTTCAGGAGGAGGTGAAGACAGGGCGCATGAAAAGCCTGATCACTAACAAAACTGCTATAGAAGCCGAAAATACCGAACAATGATCTCAACTGCTTCTTGTTTTTGGGAGCTTCAATTTTTTCAATGGCTGCTAGCTTGCCTGAATCAGGCAGAATATCTTTTACACTTATCATATATCCCAAGAAACTTATTTCCTCTTTACCACATTGTCTTTTCAATCTTTAGTTTCATGCCACCTCTCTCAACAGCCTCTACCACTTCCTGAAATAAAACTATGTGTTCTTCCCAGGTAGGAGTTGCTATTAACAGATCATCTACGTAGACTGCTATTTTATTACTTAAGGCTGGTCCTAAAACATGGAACATCACACGTACAAAGTCACAAACAGAGATATTACGTCCGAAAGGTACCACATAGTATTGGTAACAAACTCCTTCGTACAAGAAAGCTGTGTACTTCGTTGAACTTTCCGCCAGTGGCAAATTCCAATATCCACACGTGATGTCCATAGAAGTTAAGAATCTTACTCCCCGGAACTTTTGCAATAACTCGTCTATGTTCTGCGGTCTATCACTTTCCCTAACCACTATTTTATTCAACCAACGAGCGTCCAAGACCAATCTGACACTCCCGTCTCTTTTTGTTACAACAACAAGATGATTATTGTACTCACTGAGTGCTTTATCAATCACACCCCACTCTAGCATTCTCTGTATCTCCTTTCGAACCTCCTCCTTCCTAGCTACATGTATTTGGAATGGCTTCCTGAAAAACACTTGGCCAGGTTTCACCTTTAACTGACATTCATAATCTTTGACCACGCCAGGTCGACTTGAAAATACCTTATGATGCCTTTTTAAAACCTGTCTCAGTTCTTCCTTCTGATTAGCTGAACTTTTATCGATTTCCTGCAATTTAGCTTCTATTTTGTCCAAAATAATTGCTTCTTCTTCTTCTGTGTTTAGCTTACTTTTAATAAGATTAACACCTTGGTCCCAATATCTGCTATTTTTCAGAACTCATATAGGCAGCTCCCAAGTTTCTTCATTAGTTATTACTACATGTTTATCAATAAAAGGTACCGTAATTACTCCGGTTATCGGTAAGACCAATTTTAACTGGCTTCTTTCAAAGTCAACAACACTCTAATATTTCGACAAGAAATATATGCCAGTTACAACCTCAATACTGAGATTATTTACAATTAGGCATGGATGATCAATTAAATTACCATTAATATCAAAGGGCAGCAAAGCTTCTTGCCTTACTGTTTTTGACATCTTGCCAGTAGCACCAATTATTCTTAGTCCTGATACCCTCATTTCTGTAAGCTTGTTTTTACCAGGTAATGCGTCAAAGAAGGACTGCGATATTGCACACATCTCACTTTCACTGTCTAAGAGACAACGTACATTTATACCCAACATATTCACTATTATTATAGGGTGGCTTATCCTAGGTTGTACAGGTGGTTCCTCAAACTCATCCAATAGTTCCTTTTGGAGCTGTCTCCAACTAAAGTGATCGACATCTGCCTTCATGACATTTAGGTCAAAATGTGTAGGGGTTTCCTGAATTTCATTTTCAGCTGCCTCTTCCAGTCGGTCTATTAATTTCAAATCGAAACACTTCACGACTTCATTACATTTAGTTTGCTGAACATGACCCAAATTACTGTAGTCTGAGCGATTCTGCGCCTCCAGACCGGGCATAACACTAGTTACAGCTAAACCACTTTCAATCTTATCGTCGGGTTCCTTCTCAAGTGACAACTGGTCACAGCTACTGGATTCATCGACCCCCAACAGGCTATCCTCTACATTCTCACTTACCTCCTGTCCTAAATCTATTAGTACAGTATCAACATCCTGCACAGGCACTTTAGATAAGTGGGCATCATCCTCATCGTAAATATGAGCATGAATTTCTTCTGCTTCTTTACCTGACAGTTCAGTATTTTGTAGCTCCTCCCTACCGTCACACTGATGCGCCTTCTCTTTCTCTTCCCACTTAGAAAGCGTCTCTAACACGGTATCTATCAAATACTGTGAGTGACCTAATATTTCTGCTGTATACTTTACCTGCATAATTTTGCTCAAAACAAAATTACTATCATTTGGATGCCATTGTTGGTTCTGATAATTATTTCTCCAATTCCTACCTCTCTTAGGATGGCGAAGACCTACTGTTCTGATGTTTACATTGCCATTCTGCTCGTTCTTAAAATTACTTGCTCCCCATTGGCAGCCACAGGCTCTACACGTTCCAAATATTCAATGAAACGATCAAGATTGTCTCTAGGGACAGATATAATTCTAGTTTGCCAATACCATGGCAGTTTGGCTTCAAGACCTAGTATTATCATTTCAGCTTTTAGCTTTTCAGCCAAATGTGACAAACGTGAGATCCATGACCTGGCAAACTCTTTAATAGATTCCTTGACTGCACTGAAGCCTTTTCCACTCCAAAATTCTCTCAACACTTCATTTTACTTATTGCTAGACCAATACTCATTAATGAAAACTCTTTTAAATTCCGCTAATGTTTTACACTTCAACATAACATCAGCTGGCCAACGCATGGCGTCACCTGCTAAATGGCTTCTAATAAATGAGATTTTCTCTCGTTCAGACCAAGTTGGTGGAATCACATCTTCAAAATCGTTCCAGAAATCTAGTGGGTGGATATTTTTATCTGGATCGAGCCGCAAGAACTGCCGACACCCGATAAAAGCGGCGTTTGCAGCTTCAACTTGTTGCATACTACCATTACCAAAAGTTACTGAAGCTACTTTACTCTCAATGTTAGCCATGTTAGTACTAATAATTTCTACTCTCATTTCAACATTATCTACTCTCTGCACAATATGAGTAGTATCAGTTTTGATTGCGTCTACTTCTGCTTGACATATGTTTACTTTTTTACTAACACCCTTAAACCTATCTGAGCACAGTTCAGATTGCGCCTCGATCTTTTCTGTTAACTTGTGATCCAGCTTCGCATCTTCCCTTTGGAACCTCAGCAACTTCGGATTTTACTGTTTTATACATTTCAGAAAATTGTTGAGCAACCTTTTTCTTAATATCCTCATGATTGTAATCAATTTTATAATTCAAACTGTCCAGATCCTCTTTCAACTTATTGCAACCAGCCTTGAAGGTATTGTCCATTACTTCCAATCGTTTATTAAAATTAGTTTGACTGTCCCCAATCTCATACTTTAATTCAGCATTACTGCTTTTGACCTGTTTACTTATTTCAGACTTTAATTCAGCTGTCATTCTAGCATTACTGGCAGCTCTTGCTTGTAATATTACATTTAAATCGATAGCCCCAGTATCTTTGGGTTGCTCACTAGCTGGCTTTATATCACACTCAGGTGACGAACAACTAGCTACAACACCAGAATCATCAAAACTAAAAGAAACTTCTGATTGATCAGTGATGTTTAACTTCTCCTTGTTAAACTCTACCAACTCATATGGCTGTTTCATTTTTAATTCATCAGAGAAGCCTTCATCCAATAAATTAACAATTTCTGATTTCTGCTTTACTACAGAAATCTCTATTATTGAATCATTGACCTATTTCGCACTACTGTCAGGAGACAATACTTCATATTTCACTTTAACATTACTATTTTCATACATATTTACACTTGAACCGTTGTCTGGATTTACAGTTCCCTCAACAGACATAGGTTCTGATTTAAGTTTAACCTCACTTCCATCGCCAACAGTCTTTTATTGCAGGATAGTAAAATTTTTAACAGCTTTTCACTTAACTTAGTTCCTTCTGCTCGACGTATGGCGTTGCCGGCGCGGCGTACCAGGATTACTGATGCGATGCGGCGCGTTGAACTGCAGACGGCCCTTCGACAGCTGCTGTGTGTTTGCGTGGCCCGCAACTGCAGGATCGCCTCCAGTTGCTCCGGCGGACAACTGTGGTGAGACAAAACTGGCTTCTCGCGATGCCGGTAGCGCCGCTATGCTCAGCGCCAGCTCCGTCAATCCAGATGTGTTGTTAATCCAGTTGTGTCGTCCACATACACACGTTACACTATCACTGTTCTCTTACTCAGTTGCGTGTCACTTTTCAATCCCGAATCTGAATGTTTATAAATCACTTTCACTTTTACTCAGTTTCTTTCGTAGTCGATGCACCTTATGTGGGGCGGCGGTTGGAATAATTTGTTATATAAATGTTCCTATTATTTATTTAATGCTGTTGTTTGCAGTTCTCAACACTGGCTCTCTAACTACAATGTTGGCAACCAGAAAGTGATTAGCAAAACGTGAAGCCTGTAGTTAGAATTCTTAGTGCCCACATCATCTGAGAAATACATTTATAGCTACAGCTTATAGCTCTGAGGATTTAGGAGACTGTCTGGGATTCATAATCAAAAACCATTCTCTCTAAAATGTTCACTATATTCTGAAAATCACAGAGCAAAAAAAAGGAACCCACACAGTCCAACTACCAGAGTAGTTCAGAGTCTAATGCGCTAATGCAACTACACTCCTGGAAATGGAAAAAAGAACACAGTGACACCGGTGTGTCAGACCCACCATACTTGCTCCGGACACTGCAAGAGGGCTATACAAGCAATGATCACACGCACGGCACAGCGGACACACCAGGAACCACGGTGTTGGCCGTCGAATGGCGCTAGCTGCGCAGCATTTGTGCACCGCCGCCGTCAGTGTCAGCCAGTTTGCCGTGGCATATGGAGCTCCATCGCAGTCTTTAACACTGGTAGCATGCCGCGACAGCGTGGACGTGAACCGTATGTGCAGCTGACGGACTTTGAGCGAGGGCGTATAGTGGGCATGCGGGAGGCCGGGTGGACGTACCGCCTAATTGCTCAACACGTGGGGCGTGAGGTCTCCACAGTACATCGATGTTGTCGCCAGTGGTCGGCGAAAGGTGCACGTGCCCGTCGACCTGGGACCGGACCGCAGCGACGCACGGATGCACGCCAAGGCCGTAGGATCCCACGCAGTGCCGTAGGGGACCGCACCGCCACTTCCCAGTAAATTAGGGACACTGTTGCTCCTGGGGTATCGGCGAGGACCATTCGCAACCGTCTCCAGCTGGGCTACGTTCCCGCACACCGTTAGGCCGTCTTCCGCTCACGCCCCAACATCGTGCAACCGCCTCCAGTGGTGTCGCGACAGGCGTGAATGGAGGGACGAATGGAGACGTGTCGTCTTCAGCGATGAGAGTCGCTTCTGCCTTGGTGCCAATGATGGTCGCATGTGTGTTTGGCGCCGTGCAGGTGAGCGCCACAATCAGGACTGCATACGACCGAGGAACACAGGGCCAACACCCGGCATCATGGTGTCGGGAGCGATCTCCTACACTGGCCGTACACCTCTGGTGATCGTCGAGGGGACACTGAATAGTGCACGGTACATCCAAACCGTCATCGAACCCATCGTTCTACCATTTCTAGACCGGCAAGGGAACTTGCTGTTCCAACAGGACAATGCACGTCCGCATGTATCCCGTGCCACCCAACGTGCTCTAGAAGGTGTAAGTCAACTACCCTGGCCAGCAAGATCTCCGGATGAGTCCCCCATTGAGCATGTTTGGGACTGGATGAAGCGTCGTCTCACGCGGTCTGCCCGTCCAGCACGAACGCTGGTCCAACTGAGGCGCCAGGTGCAAATGGCATGGCAAGCCGTTCCACAGGACTACATCCAGCATCTCTACGATCGTCTCCATGGGAGAATAGCAGCTTGCATTGCTGCAAAAGGTGGATATACACTGTACTAGTTCCGACATTGTGCATGCTGTATTGCCTGTGTCTATGTGCCTGTGGTTCTGTCAGTGTGATCATGTGATGTATCTGACCCCAGGAATGTGTCAATAAAGTTTCCCCTTCCTGGGATAATGAATTCACGGTGTTCTTATTTCAATTTCCAGGAGTGTGTAACTCTTCAAATTAAATGTTTAAGTGAATGCTCACCATAATTTGATGATAATGTTCATCAAACGCCACGCTAAATAATGGTAGAATGTCTGATCTGCGGCGGCACGTGAAAATACGATATACGCAAACTGAAGATAGATCATTAAAGTCATCCCAGAATTCACACTTCACTCGAAAAAGATTTCATGGTTACACGTATCCCAAGTAACTTATTATGGCATCCGAGACTGTTTGCAGCAATGATACCGACGCGACGCGACATTTGGCACAGGTGATGCACTAATCAACGTCTGGAGAGAACTGGGGCCTTCTTTCTCGCACAGATTTCTTACACATAAAGTTGTGTTTCGGACGGCTAAGGGAACGCCTCATCAAATTCGCTCTCCCGGCTAGCTGCTGGGCTAGTAATGCACCAATTCAACTTATCAAATAAATCATTGCTTCGTTTGCTGATGTCCGATGAAGCTCTCAATTTATATGTGAGATCAGCATAGAGGTAAGTAATAATAATAGAAGTCTGACGTGGGCCAGTCAAATATCTTGGGCGAGAGAATTAATTTAATTATACACGTAGTAGAAGAGCTCTGAACTTGCTCTTTGGAGATACGCTATCGCTATAGTTTTATAGTTATTCAATTCAAATTTCTCACATCTTTATGATTACTGCGGATTTCCCTTCTACTTAAATGTATCCATCCTAGCTTTATTTATTCGCCTACTTAATCTATCTTGCTTCCTTAATTTTTAAGACAAAAACCAGAAAAATCATGAATTTCAACTAAAAGTTTAATTTGTGAGATCCAGAATACTGTTTCTACTAAATTATTATGGAAAAGGTATCTAAATATAAATTTTTAAAGTTTCTAGCACTTTTCTGTTGCGACAATGGTTTTTACAGAAGAACGTCCAAATTTCGAAAATGGTTAAAGTTATTGAACTGATATTCAACACATATTGATTTAGTATTATTCCTGACATGCTAGAAACGTTTCAGGTTATTTACTTGATTTTTAAAGTATTGCCCAACATTTATGACGTCAGAGCTAGTTACAGCGGACTAGGCTGGCACACAATGGAAAGACTGATGTGAATTTTATACGGCGTGTGTGTAGGCTGCTTTCCTACACACTGGTTATTGACTTTCCACCATTCAGCAAATAATTGAGTTTTCCGACCTCCCCAAACCTAAATGTGCATTTAAACTATCTCTATAAAATTGTACAGAACTTATGCCAAACGAAAACCCTTATGTGACCACCAACAAACAAGCTAAAATAAATCCTGGAATAAAAAATTGCAAATTACTCCTACAAACTTGTCACACATATTGTTCTCTTCGTTTAACCACTTCTAATTTGGGTGTGCGCAATCTGGTTGCCCCTGTAGAAAGGTTCTTCAATTTTACTTTCCTCCTTTTTACCCTCAATTTCAAAATCCAAGTACCTTCCCTTGAAGTGAAGCGAAGTTTTATATTTTCATAAGAAATCCGTTCACAGCGCCACATGTATTGCAAGTCCATTCACTACACAGCATCCTACACTAAAATGATCCTCCTCAAACTTTGATTCCAAGAGCACTTCTTGCCTTATTGGCTAATTTAAACGGTCAACTGCCGTTTTAATTTTTATATTATTTACAGGCAGTAATACGAATTTCTTATTGTTTAGCCTAAGTGAAGTATCTTCCAACACTGGCGACACATTACTTCCAGAATCGAGCAGTGCCTCTACTTTCTCATCATTTACTTTAATTTCAATGATGATAGACTGAACATATCCTGTTCCCTCAATGAATCATTCTTCATGTTTTGCACCTTTTCTTCCATCTCTGGAGTATACATATCCTGTTCGATACACCCCTCAATTTCGTATTCGTCCCAAAAAAAAATTCATTAAATGCTTTTTTCGCCCCACTTTACTCCTTCTAGACCTCTCGCTATATTAAACTTCTCTCGAGTCCACAAATGAGGCAATAACGATCGTAATGCTCCACTGTATCATCGCCAATCCGTTACAGTAAAATCGCATTCCTCCTTAAGATACCATTCTGGCCAAATATCACTTTCTATGTTAGAATCATATCACTGTGTTCTCCCCTAAAATTATCGACATTAGTAGCTACAACATCATTATCATGATATAAAGCATTACATTATGTTCCACATCATTACAAACACCTTCACAAACAGCACTTTCAACAGCTGCTGATACGTCATCCAGCTCTCTACATAAGACCTCATTTACCTACGTCAACGAATGAGCATAATAAGAATCACTCATAGTTTCACCAGCCTCTGCTGCTACATAACCTAAATTGTAGCTACAGCGTCGTGCAATTTCGGAATCTACATTACCATTAAATTCTGCTGCGTTTAGATTTACACCTGAGCATAATAACTTTTTCTCTCCTACACGCTCCTGCGCCACCTTAATTTCAGGTAGCTCATCAAATTCAGATCCACATTCATTCTCAAACATTCAAGATCCACAAATCCATTCAGAATTTCAAGTTAACCTCCATTAGAAAAAATATATGGACAGATTTTTTTCTCTGAGATACCAATACCAGCAGCTTCAATTTTCGTAACTTCAGCCCATAAAACATCGTTATTACCTTCCTTCAAAATTAATTCATCAATATCCGCCGATACACACACAGGGTGCAGCCAACTGCAGGTGATGGCTCATGTCGGTACCAGTGACGTGTGTCGCTTTGGATAGGAGCAGATTCTGTCTGGTTTCGGGCGGCTAGCGGAAATGATAAAGACTACAAGTCTTGCTTCTGAGATTAAGGCGGACCTCACCATCTGCAGCATCGTCGATACAGTCGACTGTGGTTCTTTGGTGCAGACCCGAGAAGAGGGTATGAATTAGAGGCTCAGGCGGTTCTGTGTCCGTGTAGGCTACAGATTCCTTGACTTGCGTCATCGGGTGGGTTCCTCTTAATAGGCCTGGAGTCCACTACACACAGGAGGCAGCTACACGGGCAGCAGGGGCTGTGTGGAACGAAATAGGTGGCTTTTAGGTTAGAGGGTCTCAGGGAACCACAGAAGGGTCGTCTGTCGGAACGTAGGCGGTTTGGGAAAGAAACAAAGCTCCAAGCCCTAATAGAAAGCACTGCAGTTCAAACAGTTGTAGGTACAGAGAGCTGGCTAAAGCCGGAAACAAGATCAGCCAAAATTTTTTCAAACGATCTATCAGTGTTAAGAAAGGATAGATTAAATACTGTAATTATGTAATAGGCGTATTTAAACTGTTTTAGCATGTAATTATCTGAACTGTTTCTTATTTAAATTGTTTTGTTAATTAAATTGCATTGTGTATTATTGAGAAAGAGCGGGAAACCGCGCATAGATACATTTTGAGAAAGAGCGGGAAACAGCGCGCAGTAATACATCTGTAATGGTAGCAGGGATTGTCTGCACCAAAAACCATTGTTGGCGGCGAGACCGCACTTTTGTAGCATTGAGCGTTGGAAGCGAGCAGTTGCGAGTAAGATGTGAGACGAGGCAGTCGTAGCTAGCGAGACATGAGAGGAGGCCGCTGTAAGCGAGGTATGAATTAACACTTTGAAAGAAGCGGCGTGCTCGCCAGCCACTCGCTATATGTAGCACAATGCTAGTTTTTAAGAATTTTTGTAAAGAACTATGCCCCTTGTAATTGTTTGTCAAGATCGTTCTCAGAATATAGTTATGTAATTTTTATGGAAAATTAGGTATGTAGCGCAACGCTACTTTTTAAGAATTTTTGTAAAGAACTATACCCCTTGTAATTGTTTTGTAATTGTTTGTCAAGATCGTTCTCAGAATATAGTTATGTAATTTTGATGGAAAATTAGGTATGTAGCGCAACGCTACTTTTTAAGAATTTTTGTAAAGAACTATACCCCTTGTAATTGTTTGTCAAGATCGTTCTCAGAATATAGTTAACTTCTACCAGATTAAATGCATTAAGAATTTTCTATCCCAAAATCATTCACGTAAATGCTTTACGGAATTTATTGTTATCTTAAAAGAAAAGTCTAAACTGAGCTTCAGCTTTTATCAAATCTAAATTAACTTCAACTTAAAGAATTCCAGTCACAAAGTATTATGAAACTCCACCAGCAGCTTATAATTATGTTAAAGAGAAGTAAGTATATTCATTCCACAGTTTGCTGTAGCAGTCAGATGGCGATCCAGTATAAATAATTAAAGGTAAGAATCAGTCTTAATAATTTCAGGTAACGACTGAGGGCCACGGCGACAACACATTTTATGTTTCGTCGTAATAATCAGCAGGTAGTCTTGACAGAGCAGCAGTTAAAAGATTTTAAGAGACGCAGCGTTCAGTCAGCAAGCAAACGTTCATCCAATATTAGACGGGAAGGTTTCACTTGGCGATATCCATTCAGTACGACATTTTAGTGAATCTACTGTGGATATGAATATACTGACTTTGATAATAGTGTGAATAAGTCACTGTTAAGTGGCGCAACGCATATACTAAAGTGTATAACTTTTATTCACAGGTCATCGGCAATTCTGTTTGCTTTATTGATTCGGCGTTGAAAAGTGTTTGTTCAGTGTTGAATCCGCTTTGAACAGTGATATATTTTGTTGCGTGTGATGATTATAGACAATGTCCCGCAGAATAATTACTCGTTCTCAAACTGATAAAACTGTACAAAATACTGACGAGAGATTCTTTTCTGGAATAGGCAGTAATAATACGTGTGAAAACCCTGATTCTGAAACGTTAGGTGAACAGACATTTAATAACTGTAACAATATGGAAGCGTTTAACGAACAAGTAACTTCAGAAATGCCCACAGACAATGAAACGGTAGTGCAAAATAATTTGGCATTAAATGCAACAGACGGTACACAGTCACAAATTCCTCATAGTAGACATAACAGTTTCAGTAACGAAACCACTACAATGCAGTCAGACAGAGAGACTCCATTAAGCACTGATTTAGATTCAAACGGTACACAGCTACACAACCTGCGTAGCAGATCCAACAGTTCTCATGACCAAAATTCCGAAATTACGGAAAACGTGACGCAGTCACAATCATCTGAGGATGTTCAAATGAACACAGATCTACAGCCTTTAACAACGAATACAAATACACACAGAAGTCAATCCGAAACGGATCCAATAATGGCATTTTTGCTACAAATGAGACAAGACATGAATCAAAACTTTAACAGAGGGTCACAAGAATTAGAAAAAAGGTCACAAGATCTAAAAAACGAAATTAAGGCAGAACACGCACACACAGATCAGAAATTAGACAACATGTACCAAAATCTAAAACACGAAATCAAAGTAGAAATTCAAACAGTCGCTGAAAAATGTTCACAATCAACACAAGAATTACGCGACAAAATTCAAGAAATATCCGATAACCAAGCAACATTTGCAGTTAGTATACGGGAATCAATGACAGAAAACTTTGCTAAACAAAACGCTCAGATTGATGAACGTTTTAACAATCACACAGAAAACTGTTTGATACGTCACCGTAAACTGGTGCGATCGCAGGATAAAGAACGAAAAGAATTACTACAAACAATCACTAAACAGCGTCAGGACGACAAAAAGAAAGTGTTTGCCCAGGGCAAAACATATGTAGACAATCACATACAGTCGATCTCGGAAGAAATCGAAACGGTCAAAGAAACAAATAATCAAATACAAGACAGGCTTACAGAAATCCAAACACAGACAATCGATGTGAAAACTTCTACAGACACTGAAATCCAGAATGTTAAAGATAAATTAACAGAGGACGTTCAGACACTAACTGACAAAATAGAACACATAGAAATTAACCATGACACAGAAAATTTAAAGGCAGATTTTAAGAAAGTCACCAAAAGCAACCGTAAATTACGAAACGAACTGACAGAAAAGATCAATGAACTCACTACAAGAATAGATCTTTTAGATACTAACAATGACGAGAGATCAGACGACACTGCACCAGTCCCAGTGCAACAGAACTCTAATAGTAATAACACGCCATTGACAAATATACAACAAACTATCACAGATCTAAAATCGCGTAATGATTCATTGCATCAGCAAATAAATTCTCTACAGCAAGAGATAGAGGACGCACAAGAAACCGCCGCACATAATCATTTTCAACAGAACACACACCGTTACGAAATGCCTCAGATCCATAATACATATAATGTTGGTAGACTTCAGAGAGTAAGAGATTTTACCCAGGAAGAAAGACACCCGAATCCATATTCAAGACAATACGACAACACTTATACACACAGAAATGACAGTTTTGATCACAAACATTTTCTTTCAGTTAGAAAGTTTAAAACATTTAAAAACGACAGGGCGCAAATACATCCGTTGGATTTTATCCAACAGTTCAGGGGAGCACTTCCACCATCATGGCCAGTACAACATAAGTTAGAATTTATTGTCAGTTTTCTTGAAGGAGAACCAGCACGACGAATGCGACCAATTGCTAGACAATGTTTTTCCGTAGAAGCATTTGTGGAAGCATTTTTATCAGCATATTGGTCTGACACTACACAAAACAGCATCAAAGATCGGGTACTTAGTTTGCCAAACTTTGAAAATTCTACCTTTCCAACAATCACACAATTTTTCGAGTACATGGTGGAACAGAACCAGTACCTCAACGAGCCATACAGTCAATCGGCATTAATACAGCTTTGCATTTCAAAACTGCCCAGAGCTTTGAAAGTGTCATTACTGACAGGGCAACAAAAGGACAATGTATCCGCTTTTAGAGACATCTTACAACTATTAGAAGCACACCAGGCAGACTACGCATTTGTTAACAAAAATTTTTCACGACAGAACGGAAAACAAACAAACTCAGCTACTTTTGAACAAACACGATTTGGTAATAACAATCCGAGTAAACGCTTTCGCAGCGAAAATGACAACGAAAACAGGAGTAATGAAAAACATTATACTGACACGGTAAATTTATATTCAGGACAGCAACAGAATCCGAGACTTAACACGCAACCGAATAGGTCAAATTTCCATATGAATCATCGCTCAGATAATGTGACCGGGGAAGGCCATTACGCGGGTCGACCGCAAAATGAACAAAAACAAACGTTTCTACGGGGTGCAGGTGGGCTGCCGTACAGTCACAGTTATAACGACAGGAGAAAAGAAAACGAACACAGACCGCCGAGGACGTTCCACAATGACAATTTTAACGGAAACTACAACAGGGCCCAACAGCTGCGTTACCGTATGAATGTACCAGACACCAGATTTCATCCACCAGACACTGCTAATAATCAAAACGGCAGAACTGTACAGTTGATAGAACACATACCAAACTCCCAAGCTGAAAATCACATATCGGAAGAATTATGACTAGAGAAAACCTGCAATGAATCTCTTAATGTCGATACTATGAAATCACTCAGAGAAAACATAACGACCGAAAATGCCATTACATTTGACGACGTGAGAGACACATTGTTACAGGAAAAACCAATCCTACAGAAAACAATATATCACCCAATAATAGAGATAAATTTACAGTCGCACAATATTTTAGCGATAATTGATTCAGGTTCACCTATGTGCGTAATTAACGAAGACACATTTAACAGATGCAATAGCAATAATGATTACCCAGTATTTCCTTTAAACAGAACGAAGGTCAAGGGAGCTTTTGCAGGAAAAGGCATTGAAGTTAAAAGACAGACACAATTAACATTTGTTTTTGCAGGGGAAACGTTCCACAGTGATTGTTGGATAGTTCCGAATTTAACAACAGACATGATATTAGGAATAAATTTTCTTGTTCAGTACGATGCGAAGATTGACTTCAAATCGTCATACCTCACACTACAAAAGGAAAACAGGGAAGTGATCGTAAGATTTCAAAACACAGTATCCTCCGAAGAACAAAATATGCACAGGATCGAGATTATTACTGATTCTCAAGATAACGATTGTTATATCGCACTATACACGAACACACTTAATAATGACTTGGTAGAGGAACAGGAGTACAATATGTTCGAGACAATTACACGCAAGGTAGACAATAGTGTAGCAAAATGCGACGCAGAACGCACAGAACTTGAAAATATTCTGGTACAACACAAAGCAGTTTTTGCCAATGTTCCAGGAACAATGACAGGATTTATGTACGAATTTCAGGTGAAACCACACGAGACTTTCAAAGCAAAGCATTATCCAATCCCACACATACACACAGAAGCAGTTAAGAAAGAATTACGAGCAATGATCGATCAAGGAATAATAGAACCAGCAGCCAGCCAATATATAAATCCACTACACATTGTTGAAAAGAAGGATGGATCACTACGTTTAGTTTTAGATTCACGTCAAGTTAATAAAATAATCATTACAGAAACCGACCGACCACAGACGTTAGAAGAGTTACTGCAAAAATTTCATGGCACCTCCATTTATACTACACTCGACCTCAAATCAGGGTTTTGGCAAATCCAACTACACCCAAATTGCCGAAAATATACGGCATTCCTTTGCTTTGGGGAATGCTATCAATTTTGTAAACTTCCGTTTGGACTAACGATTTCGTCTGCCGCCTTTATACGAGGCATGAATATTATTCTACCACAAGATCTGAAAAACAAAATTACTACATATGTCGATGACATTTTAATTGCAGCAGAAAACTGGGAACAACACAATCATACTCTTCAACAATTACTGAATACATTCGAGCAGAATGGTATAACTATAAACTTGCGTAAATCTGAATTTGGTAAAGCGTCAATAAAATTTCTAGGGCACATTATCTCACAAACAGGTATCGCACCAGACCCTGACAAATTGCAAGCACTGAAAGACATCGACGTGCCAACAAACAAAAAGGAACTTCGGAGCTTTTTAGGTCTTATCAATTATTTTAGAAAATTTATCCACTACGAAGCATTAGACACGCCCTTGCTATACCAGCTTACAAGTAAAAACACACTTTGGTCATGGAATGAAGACGTTGAAGCTGAATTCGAGAACTTGAAAGAAGCATTATTAAAAGCACCTTTGTTATCACACCCTGACCCAACACAAAACTTTTCCGTTGCAACAGATAGTTCAACCACAGCACTAGGAGTACATATTTTCCAAGAAATAAAGGAAGAAGATAAGACTGTCGTGAAACACATTGCTTTTGCAAGCAGGATACTTTCTCCAGCAGAGCGCAATTATTCTGTAACAGAATTAGAGACACTATGTGTAATTTACGCTTTTAAGCGATTCCGTCATTTTCTATATGGCCGACATACAACAATATATACCGATCACCGAGCAATCCAGTTTTTATTGTCAGCAAAACTTACGCACGATAGATTAAGCCGCTGGAAATTATACTTACAAGAGTTTGATTTTACCATTATACACATTCCAGGCACGCAGAATACTGTTGCCGACGCATTGTCGAGGTCCATTCACAATAAACGCATGGAGAAAGAAAATACCTTTTGCTACAACAACCATAGTATTATGTATATTAAACAAGTAGCTTTCGAAAACTTTATATCAGCAGCATTACAGGATATAGAGAGAGAACAGCAGAAAGATGAAACACTGAAAGAGATTGTAACGCTTTGGAAAGACAGAAGTAACGCTAAAGTCAGACTTCATTACACTGTACATCAAAATATACTCTTTATTCGATCATACCGAGACGGTAATAATTGGCTTTTATGCATTCCGGAAGGGATCGTAAATAAACTGATATGGTATACACATCTAAGTTATAGACACTACGGAGCGAGGAAATGCTTTCTGATTCTGCGACAAAATTGCCACTTTAATAACATGGAAAAACACATAAGAAAAGTAATAGCATCATGCAAGATATGTCAAAAAGCTAAATCATCAACAGTGTCACACATTCCACCATTGTATCCCATCATACCGGTTAAGACACATGGCAGCAGTGGATCTTTTCGGTCCAATCCCCAGAACAAATAATGGTTATAGTTTTATATTTTTGTAGCTGTAGAACTAACATCCAAATTTGTAACATTTTCTCCACTAAGGAAAGCAACAGCAAGAACAGTATCAAGAGCGTTTGTAAGAGATTTTCTATCAGTAGTAGGACGTGTACAGAAGGTTATTTCGGATAACGGTCCGCAGTTTAGGTCAGACGTATGGAAGAAAATGTTAGAAAGTAAGAACATAACACCTATTTACATATCAAGATATCACAGTTCTTCCAACCCATCAGAAAGAATAATGAAAGAGATCGGGAAGTTATGCAGAATTTATTGTCATAAAAGACATACAACATGGGATAAATATATTTTACAGTTTCAAGAAGTGATAAATGCAATACCCAATGAATCTACGATGCTATCACCAACCGTAATACTGACAAATAAAGACCCACCGAACAAAATTACCGAACTAATTACTTTTCCTAAGACGCGTAGGCTTCGACATTGTGAAATAATAGACACAGCATTAGCAAACACTAAAAGAGCTGCAGATCGGCGGAAGAAACAACAGAAGCAGGTAAGTCGACTACAGAAGTACGAGATTGGCGACAAAGTACTGATTCGCACTCATTTTCTTTCCAACAAAGGTAAGCACAGATGCCGTAAATTCGAACTTCTGTATGCAGGCCCTTACAGAGTTCGCAATATTCCACACGCTAATGTAGTGCATGTGGAAACGCTACGTAAGAAGAAATCATTAGGGAATCATCATGTATCCAACGTGAAACATTTCTTGACTTAAAATTTTGCATTTCAGCTGACGAAAGGACGGCGTGACACGTAAGTATGCAACAATGGTAGTTTCAGCGCGCTTCAGTAACAAACAAAGCCGCGACACGCAGCGGGCCGCTAATATTTCACCGTACCTTAAAGAACACAGCAGTACTTAATGATGCTACGCCAGCCAAGACAAATAAAAACACGAGAAACATTTCATAACTTAAAGAGAACATGCAGACAACGACACGACGTATGAATTTGTGCACTGAGAGCTCATAAATGAAAGAAATTTTTTTATAACGTGACATAATTACTTAAGAAAATGTCGATTTTTGCAATAGCTAAACTGATAATATAGATCGTTCATTAATCAATTATTTTAGTGGTAACATTAACATGTACTCTTTATTCCAGAATGCAGCATTGTTGTCACACGTCATCAAAATGAAACGTAGTTTTAGTTAGAATAATGATGTGAATCTTTAGGTCACGCAGATAGCTGACGCTAATTGTCATTACAGAAATTTTATAGGTCATGCCGGGAGCTGACGTGATTTTGCAGCAGTTAATATTATGATAAAGTGTTTTATAGGTCATGCCAGGAGCGGACGAGAAGTACCAGAAGATGTTTATTGAAGTCATGCCGTGCACTGACGATAATTAATACTGAATGTTTTATAATAAGTCATGCCGTGCGCTGACGTTAATTAATGCTGAATGTTTATAACAGGTTATGCAGAGAGTTGACACAGATGCAGAAGAAGAATGTGTATGTTATGTTAGTATATAAGAAATGTATAATGTTAAGAAATAATTTTGCTAGCATGTGACACATTGCAACACTATGGATGGGGACCACACATTACAATGTCTAACCAGAATAATGTTTACCTTAATTTTCAGCTGCAAAAGAATACTTTAAATAATTTTATGACAGTAATTTTATTGTATATTATGACCTGACATTTGACGACTCATAACTGACGACTACACCCCTGAATGGAAGATAAAATTTTAGGACAGTAAGTCGAGAAATGCATTGTCAACAAAATTTATAATTAATGATGTAAGAAACTAAGATATGTAAATACAGAATAAGTAATAATGTACTTGTCTATAACAAATCTGTATACTATCAAATACTGAATAAGTAGGAACTTTTATGTCTTTTATATATGGGAATAATTTTCTGGAAGAATTCTTAAATTAAAACTACATATTGTTGCAAATTACGACACAACATATTTTATCATAGGGAAAATTATTTGGTAGTCAAATTATGGTACCAACATGTCCGTGAACCCATTGCCAAAACAATTTTACCCGTACCTTAATTCCTGTGCATCCCCATGGTTATTGAGCACAGAATCAGTGAATTGTGAAACACGTGACTTCAACCAATGATGTTCTCGACGAGGTGTTTGCATACCTAGATGCACACCATAGCCCGATGTATGTCAATTGGTGCCTGCATACCTAGATACACACCACAGTATGATGTACGACAATAGGTGTTTGCATACCAAGATGCACACCACCAACCTTAATGGACCATTGGAGATGGAACTTAATCCTGATGTGGCTGCGGCAACTCAGGCTATTCGACGACGTACTTAGTGTTTGGGTACACTAAAACTATGGAGCAAGGCGATGATGGAACCACATGGCGAAACCTGGTGTTGTGCTATGTGAGGGAAAGGAACAGACTTTTGAGTGCATTCACAGACAGTTGCCAGTGCTTTGACCATGCTATCCAATTCCTTTTGTACCTTCCTTAATTGTGGTACTAAGAGATGCCAATTTGAATTAAATGTTTCATAATGTAAACTTTCAATTGCTTCATATGATCTGTATATTGATTTTCACATTTACTCTTATTCTTGTTGTTAAATTTAAGGGAACCAAATTTTACTTGATGTACAATTCCTACTAAAACCCTTTCTATTTACATATTCTCTTTATTAGAGATAGACAAATCATTTCGTATGACAGCATTTGTGTATACACTTTGTTCAAACTATTTCCTATAATCAAATTTTATACTTATGTTGAGTCCATATGACTCAACAACGTAGTAAAATTTTAAGAAAGCCGAGTAGCGGCATATGTAATTATGTAATAGGCGTATTTAAACTGTTTTAGCATGTAATTATCTGAACTGTTTCTTATTTAAATTGTTTTGTTAATTAATTTGCATTGTGTATTATTGAGAAAGAGCGGGAAACCGCGCATAGATACATTTTGAGAAAGAGCGGGAAACAGCGCGCAGTAATACATCTGTAATGGTAGCAGGGATTGTCTGCACCAAAAACCATTGTTGGCGGCGAGACCGCACTTTTGTAGCATTGAGCGTTGGAAGCGAGCAGTTGCGAGTAAGATGTGAGACGAGGCAGTCGTAGCTAGCGAGACATGAGAGGAGGTCGCTGTTGGGGGGTATGAATTAACACTTTGAAAGAAGCGGTGTGCTCGCCAGCCACTCGCTATATGTAGCGCAATGCTAGTTTTTAAGAATTTTTGTAAAGAACTATGCCCCTTGTAATTGTTTGTCAAGATCGTTCTCAGAATATAGTTATGTAATTTTTATGGAAAATTAGGTATGTAGCGCAACGCTACTTTTTAAGAATTTTTGTAAAGAACTATACCCCTTGTAATTGTTTTGTAATTGTTTGTCAAGATCGTTCTCAGAATATAGTTATGTAATTTTGATGGAAAATTAGGTATGTAGCGCAACGCTACTTTTTAAGAATTTTTGTAAAGAACTATACCCCTTGTAATTGTTTGTCAAGATCGTTCTCAGAATATAGTTAACTTCTACCAGATTAAATGCATTAAGAATTTTCTATCCCAAAATCATTCACGTAAATGCTTACGGAATTTATTGTTATCTTAAAAGAAAAGTCTAAACTGAGCTTCAGCTTTTATCAAATCTAAATTAACTTCAACTTAAAGAATTCCAGTCACAAAGTATTATGAAACTCCACCAGCAGCTTATAATTATGTTAAAGAGAAGTAAGTATATTCATTCCACAGTTTGCTGTAGCAGTCAGATGGCGATCCAGTATAAATAATTAAAGGTAAGAATCAGTCTTAATAATTTCAGGTAACGACTGAGGGCCACGGCGACAACACATTTTATGTTTCGTCGTAATAATCAGCAGGTAGTCTTGACAGAGCAGCAGTTAAAAGATTTTAAGAGACGCAGCGTTCAGTCAGCAAGCAAACGTTCATCCAATATTAGACGGGAAGGTTTCAATACAGTTGGTTGTGGAGTATTTATTGCTGTCAGAGCTAGTTTGCCTTACAGCGTAATTGAAGTAGATAGTTCGTGTGAAAAAGTATGGCTAGAGGTTATAAATGACAATCGGACTAAACTACTAATTGGATAGTTTTACCGACCCCCAAACTCAGAAGATATAGTTGGTGAACGGTTCAAAGAAAACTTGAGTCTCATTTCAAATAAGTACCCTGCTCATACAATTATAGTCGGTGGCGACTTCAACCTACAATTGATATGCTGGAAAAATTATACGTTTAAAGGCGGCGGTAGGCATAAAACGTCATCCGAAATTGTACTGAATGCTTTATCAGAAAATTATTTTTGAACAATTACTTCATGAGCCCACTCAAATCGAAAATGGTTTGCAAAAGCATACTTGACCTTTTAGCAACAAATAATCCTGGACAATTAGTGAGTATTGTGACCAATACAGGGATTAGCGACTACAAGGCAGTTGCTGCTAGGCTGAATACCGTAACACCTACTACCATCAAAAAAAAACACAAAGTATATCTGTTTAAAAAGCTGATAAAAATGCCCTTAACGCCTTTTTAAGAGACAGTCTCCACTCCTTCCGATTTGATCATGTAAGTGTAGAAAAGTTGTGGAATGTGTTCAAAGAGATAGTATCGACAGCAATTGGGTGACATATACCACAAAAATTAATAAGTGATTGTACTGATCCCCCATGGTACATAAAATGGGTCAGATCGTTGTTGCAGAAGCAACGAAAAAAGCATGACAAATTTAAAAGAACTCAAAATCCACAAGATTGTCAAAGTTTCACAGACGTTCGAAATATGGCTCGTACTTCAATGCGAAATGCTTTTGATAATTTCCAGAGCGAAATTCTATCTCTATATCTGGCAGAAAACCCAAAGAGATTCTGGTCATACATAAAGCACATCAGTGGCAATAGGCAATCAATACCTTCACTGCGCGATAACAATGGTGAAGTCACTGATGAGAGTGCCACTAAAGCAGTGTTAGTATACACGGTTTTCCGAAACTCCTTCACCAAAGAAGACGAAGTAAATATTCCTGAAGCAACTTGTTTTGTATTATCGCGAAATAAGGGAGATAGTGTAACAGACATGATACGTGAATTGGCGTGGCAATCATTAAAACAAAGGCGTTTTTCGTTGCGACAGGATCTTCTCATGAAATTTCAATCACCAGTTTCCTACTGTGATAACGAAAACATTCTGTTGGCCCCCACCTACATAGGTAAAAATGATCATCACGATAAAATGAGAGAAATCAGGACTCGCAAAGAACAATGTAAGTGCTCGTTTCACCCAAGTGCCGTTCGAGAGTGGAACGGTGGAGAGACAGCTTGAAGCTGATTCATTGAACCCTCTGCCAGGCACTTTATTGTGAATAGAAGAGTAATCACGTAGATGTAGATATGTAGATGTAGAAATTCATCAATGGCTGATGAGACTAATGCAACGTCCCCCATTACTAATCTCATTAACAAGTTTCGTCGTCGCAGTATCTCCTGAAACATCATCAATATAATCGTTACCGCTGGTTAGTAACTTTTTGAAGTTTATATACCATCTAACTCTTGTGTACTTACTTTGCAATTTAAATTTAAATGCCCGTTCTATTTTTCTACAAAGTCCATAAATTCGTCTATCTAGTTCCTAGGACTGTGCACTAGGTCCCACTCCAAATTTTCCGGTAACCGCCTTTTTCAACGACACATTTTCGGTAAGCAATCCCAGTGAACGTTTCATATGCAATAATCTCGCAAGATCACGTTTACAGAATTCCCGCATCGACCCGTTTCCGTATTTAAATGTTGGCCCGTTCAGAATCTCATTTTGAAGTCGCGTTTACTTCACTTTACTTCAGAACTTGTTCAGGAAACTGCTTTCAAATATTTCGTAGGTTGGTTGGTTGGTTGGTTTTTGGGGAAGGAGACCAGACAGCGAGGTCATCGGTCTCATCGGGCTAGGGAAGGACGTCGGCCGTGCCCTTTGAAAGGAACCATCCCGGCATTTGCCTGAAGCGATTTAGGGAAATCACGGAAAACCTAAATCAGGATGGCCGGACGCGGGATTGAACCGTCGTCCTCCCGAATGAGAGTCCAGTGTCTAACCACTGCGCCACCTCGCTCGGTATTTCGTAGGTAGTGAAGGTACCTCAGTGCATATTTTCCGACCGGCCGCTGCGGCTGAGAGGTTTTAGGAGCTTCAGTCCGGATCCGCGAGGCTGCTATGGTCGCAAGTTCGAATCCTGCCTCTGGTATGGGTATGTGTAACGGCCTTATGTTTAAGTAGTTCTAAGTGTAGGGGTAGACCCGTAGTAACAGTCGTGTTCCGGCACTCGGCCAGTGCACATCGCGCGGTGACGGGCGGTAGCGCGGGCCAGTGTTTACGTCGCGAGCAGTGCTGAGGTGGAGAGCTGAGCAGCGTGTGCGAGCGCTGTTAACGTTTGTTTCTGTATAACTGTTGTAAGCAAGATGTCGACAATTAACAGAGCGAACAGCGTTCAGTGTGTTTTCGATCGCGCTGCCTTGCGACCGACGGCGTTTGAAATTCATGAGTGAATCTTTGAGGATTTGAAATTGCCTGAAGATATAGTCGACACATTCCAGTTGGACTTTGTGCAGTACTCGTTATTTATCAAATTTATTTCGAGTGACACTTACGAGAAATTCGCTGAGGAGCATGTTGGTGTGAGACCATTCCGTCATAATGATGGCAGTATTAGTAATGTCCAAATCGTGCCTTCGGGATACGGAGTAAGAACCGTCAGGGTATTTAATGTGCCACCTGAGTGCCCTAATGATCTGATTGCACGTTCTCTGTCACTGTACGGCGCTGTTTTGTCAGTTACAAATGAAAAATGGTCGAGTGCATATTGCTACCAAGTTAACAGCGGGGTGCGAAGGATACATGTAGACTTAAAAAAGCATATACCTTCGTATGTTGCCATTGGCGGCTGTCGTGCACAGGTAACTTACATTGTTCAACCCCCTACCTGTTCGATCTGCCATTCAACTGAACATCTGCGGATGAACTGTACACGTAGACGTCTATTTCAACTTCCACGGGAACGTCCTGCAGACGGTAGTGAAAAGCTAGTACCACTATTGAGTGAGGTGGTCGCGGGGACTGTACCACCACCCCGGCAGCCGGAACATGTCAGCGAGGCGGAGGTGCCAGTTCATGTGGAATGCAGTGACAAAGACATTCGCGGTAGGACGGACGTCGATTCGGCACCGTCATCCTCACCGGGGCAGTTGCCGCTGGATACCAACGATGCGCCAGCCACCTCTGAAACTAAGCCGTGTGAGATACAGGAGCGGGTGCAGATCAGTTTGCCTGAACCACCCCTATCGGTAGAGACTGTAGCAGACACGAAGAAAGGCCGCCGAAGGAGAAGCAAAGGGAATAGTAGCAAAGAGGAAAAGTCGAATGATTTAGGACCCGTACACATGTCAGAAAGTGGCAGCGAGACTGAACCTCAATCTTCTTGCTCCGTGCGCTGCGAGGACACCGCGAGGCAAGAACGCATTCGTGAACAAACCAAACACCTGAAGGCACTACTGAGCGCTGAAAGGGATCAGAGCACCGTAACGGCCAAGAGGAAGAGCGAGCAGAGCAGCGAGCAGCTGCAGCAGCGCTCCCGCAGGAACTCGCTGACGTCAGTCGCAGCCCCGCGTGGTGGCCAGGCGGATGCGACCACGTTGACAGACTCAGCCAGCGGTGGCGGGCACGGCGGCGCGCGCACCGCGCAGCACCCCGACAGCAATGAGCCGTGGTGGCAGCAGAACGAGGAGATGCAGCAGTAGCTGCTCTCGCGCATGACCATCGCGCTGCGACCTTCCCCTCCCTGGCCCGTTATTGGTTTTGACATTTCGTTTCGTACTCCAAACGTTACCAACGAGTTTGGTTCAAAGCCGGAGAGAAGGACGATGCGAAACTCACAGCTCATTGTCCTCTGAACCATCATGGGTGACAGCCAAACCTACAACATTACCACACTTAACGTCAATAGAATTCAAAGTGCGGTGAAACTGCGTTCGCTCAATGATTTCTTGTATGGTGCCAGCGTTGACATTGCCCTCCTACAGGAGGTAGTCACAGCCTTAGAAGTGCCCGGTTACGTTCTTATTGATAACATCAATCTTCAGGATGCTGTAGGCACTGCCATCCTTCTGCGCGACGGTATACCCTTTACGGATGTGCAGCGGCTGCCCAGTGGTCGTGGCATTTCTCTTCGAGTGGATGGTGTGCAGATTGTTAACGTGTACGCCCCCTCAGGTCGCACTCATAAGAGAGATCGTTCAAAATTTTATAAAACCGAGGTTCCCATTCTTCTTAGCGGTTATTGTGAACATCTCATCCTTGGTGGTGACTTCAATTGTGTGCTCAACGACAGAGCCCAAACTCCTAACACGAACAGATGTATCGAACTTGAACATTTAATTCATGGCATGCGTCTTCACGATACATGGGAACAACTACACAGTGAACGGGTAGCTTACACCTTCGTAACCAGTCATTCTGCCAGTCGGCTGGATAGGATCTATGTGTCCGATGCCCTCCAGCGACACACTGTGAACTGTGACATAGCTCCTGTCAATATCTCCGACCATTGTGCATATCAGTGTTACCTCAACCTACACCGCCAGCCAATTTACCGCGGGAAGGGCTACTGGAAATTGAATGTCAGCCTCTGCAGGATGCCCAACTTGAAGAGGAGGTGAACTTAACGTGGCAACAGCTCCAGCGGCACCGACGTCGTTACGCTAGCGTTCTACATTGGTGGATTCAGTGTGCTAAGCCTAAATTACGCCTGACCGTCATGAGCTACGCCCGACAAAAAAGCTTTTGGCAGAAACAGACTATTGAATTTTATTATCGCTGTTTGAGAGAACTGTACAGTCGCACTAACAATCCTTCTCGAGACATCGACGTAAAGATCAAACGATATAAAGCGAAAATCACGGCGATACAACGCCAACGAATGCATGGCATCATCGTGCGAGCCCACCCTAAGGACGTTGCAGCCGAAGAACGGGCCTCTCTGTATCACATCCTGAGAACGACGAAACGGTGTAAAGCCATGTTGATTGAAGCCGTCGTTGATGACGCTGAGAATGCCATCACGAAGCAACGTGACATCATCTCGCACGTCTACGACTATTATAGTCAACTTTACAAGAAGCAACTCGTTGATGAACACTCGTGCGAGGATTTTCTTAGGACCTTGAGCTGTCGCTTGTCACAACAGGATAATGCAAAGTTGGAATCTGTTTTCACAGAAGATGAAATCCGACTGGCGGTCCACAGTGCAAAGAAAGGGAAATCACCAGGACCTGATGGTCTCAGCGCTGAGTTTTACCAGCGATACTGGAACGTCCTCGGTCCGACACTCCTCGAGATAGCGAATGAACTCTGGCGCCTGGAAGTCATACCCAAGGCATTTACGGAAGGTATCATCCTGCCCTTACCGAAAAAAGGGAACAGCAGGAAGGTCGAAAACATGCGACCCATCACACTCCTGAATGCCGACTTCAAAATCATCACCAGATCGATTAAGCTAAGGATGCAAACCGTTATGTACAAGGTTTTAGGCAGTTACCAGTACAGAGCAGTGCAAGGTCGAAGTGCAATCTCAGCTGCCTGCGAATTGAGGGACATCATCTGTTCATATGCTGAAACTAAAGGACAGGGCGCTCTGATCTTTCTAGATTTTGAGAAGGCTTATGACATTGTACGTCATAATTTCCTCTTTGAAAACTAGGATTTGGACCTCATCTCATAGAATTAATTCGCAAACTTACTACAAACGCCTCTTCACGGATTCTCGTTAATGGCCATTTTACAAAAGAAGTTTCCATCGAGCAGTCCATCCGCCAAGGATGTCCTCTCTCAATGATTTTGTACGCCATTGCAGTAGAGCCGCTCCTGAACAACTTAGTGCATAGCGGGATCGGGCTTATCGTCGAGTCTGTCACTATCCCATGCATTGCGTATGCTGACGATATATGCGTAACTGTGTCATCATCGCAACAACTTCTGTCAGCAGCAACTCTTCTACAAACATTCACGTTTCTTTCAGGAGCAATACTCAATAGAACTAAAACCACAGTTTTGCAGATCGGTGGCGGTATCGGAGACATATCCCATGTTACCTGGTGCAAGGTAAAGGATTCTCACACAACCCTCGGTGTTACTTTTGAAGCCAAACCAGACAAATTCCTGACGAAGAACTGGTCACACATGCTTCATAAATTACGTGCTGCTTTGATGCTTCACTCCGACCGTGACTTGAACATACTACAGAAAGTTAAGACCATCGAGATCGCCATTACGAGCAAGATGAATTATTTGGCGCAAATTCTTCCAATCTCCGACCACCTAGCCAAGAGTATACATCAAGCGTTATGTTGCTTTATTTTTAGGGGGCATATTTTCAAAGTTCAATTCGATACCTTAACCTTACCTTCGTCCAAAGGTGGCCTTAACCTCATTAAAGTACACAAAAAAATGTGTCACCCTGCTCCTAAATCGCATCAGGAAGGAGTTTCGTACCCGGAGGACCAGTCTCATCAGAAACCTCATTCAGCGGTGGAAACCTCATAGCTTGGACCCACCCGTTAATATCGCCGGCATTCCACTTTCTTACCGACATGTGCGACTATACTACATGGAAATGAGCTACATTCGACACAACATCGTCGATACCGGAAGCCTGACGAACAGGAAGCTTTATGACCTTCTCATGAAGAAAAATATCCATATACACATTTGGAGTATAATATGGCGGAATGTGCACAACGACATGTTACCATCACGCGTCATAGCAGACTGGTATCTCACAGTCAACGATAAAGTAGCAACGAATGAAAAGCTACATAAAATAGGCCTTCAACCAACGCCCAACTGTGACGCATGCGGAAGAGTCGATACGCTCCTTCATAGGTTCACTTGCGGACATGCAGAAGAAATTACAACATTTCTTCGTCAACGATTGTCAGTGATAGACCGTACGACGCCCAGTGGTGTAGAACTTTTAGAGATCACTCAGCCACAAAAACTGAGGTATCCACGAGCAAAAAACAACGCTACAACGTGGATCATGGGCCACACAGCATCGTTTATTATGCAGAATAGGCATGCTACTTTTCTAGACTATTATTCTTACATAGAAATTGAACACTTTAAAATAAGCCAACATTGTGACTATAGGAGGATATTTGGAAATATGCTGAAAATCATAACTCACGGTTAAATGCTTCAAATACAATATTTGGATAGTAGAGGTTGCCAGTTGCCTGTATGTATGAATCCTATTTGCTTCCTGGGACTTTATTTCTTGCCGGAATTTTACGATACTATTCAGATGCTCACCAATGCAGAAGGCATTTTTTTTTCCTTCCCATTTTCCTCTCAACATTTTCCTCTCTCGCAGAGCAGCGGAGCAACTTTCCTTTCGACAATGATGTGATAGTCTTTTGTGCACCTCAAGAAGACATTTCCTTTCTTTTCTTATAATGCGCAACGGCAGCCTAGAACTCATAAATACTATGTTCATTCTATTTTCATTACGAATCGAAGCACATGTTTATTTTTCCCTTCCTAAAAAAAAATAAAAATAAAAAATAAAAATAAAAATAAAAAAAGCGAAAAAAAAGTAGTCTAGGGGTAGCGTCTTTGATTCATAATCAAAACATCTTCGGTCCCGGGTTCGATGCCCGCCACTGCCTAAATTTTGATAAATACTCAGCATTGTCGCCGGAGACTTCCGGCATAAGAAGTCAACCTCATTCTGCCAACGGCCTTGTCAAAGAGGGCGGAGGAGCGGATAGAGGTTCAGGGCACTCTCTTGTGCTAGGGGTAGGAAATTGCCCCTAAAGGCGAAAGAATCAGCAATGATCAACGACATAAGGATGCAGAAGGCAATGAAAATCACTACATTAAAGACACGTAACGTGTATCCACAGGACATGTTGCCTGTACTTGAAGAAGTGTCATGATGATCTCTCCATTGGCAAAAGAGTCCGGAATAGTCCGACATTCGGATATCTGGGAGAGGACTGCCAAGGGGGAGGTTACCATGAGAAAGAGACTGAATAATCAACGAAAGGATAATGTTCTACGAGTCGGGGTGTGGAAAGTCAGAAGCTTGAACGTGGTAGGGAAACTCGAAAATCTGAAAAGGGAAATGAAAAGGCTCAATCTAGATATAGTAGGGGTCAGTGAAGTGAAGTGGAAGGAAGACAAGGATTTCTGGACAGATGAGTATCAGGTAATATCAACAGCAGCAGAAAATGGTATAACAGGTGTAGGATTCGTTATGAATAGGAAGGTAGGGCAGAGGGTGTGTTACTATGAACCGTTCAGGTATACATGCCGACGTCGCAAGCTGAAGATGAACAGATAGAGAATGTGTATGAGGATATTGAAAGGGTAATGCAGTATGTACAGGGGGACGAAAATCTAATAGTCATGGGCGACTGGAATGCAGTTGTAAGGGAAGGAGTAGAAGAAAAAGTTTCAGGAGAATATGGGCCTAGGACAAGGACTGAAAGAGGAGAAAGAGTTCTGTGACAAGTTTCAGCTAGTAATAGCGAATACCCTGTTCAAGAATGACATGAGGAGGAGGTATACTTGGAAAAGGCCGGGAGATACGGGAAGATTTCAATTAGATTACATCATGGTCAGACAGAGATTCCGAAATCAGATACTGGATTGTAAGGCGTACCCAAGAGCAGATATAGACTCAGATCACAATATAGTAGTGATGAAGAGTAGGCTGAAGTTCAAGACATTAGTCAGGAAGAATCAATACGCAAAGAAGTGGGATACGGAAGTTCTAAGGAATGACGAGATACGTTTGAAGTTCTCTAACGCTATAGATACAGCAATAAGGATTAGCTCAGTAGGCATCACAGTTGAAGAGGAATGGACATCTCTAAAAAGGGCTATCACAGAAGTTGGGAAGGAAAACATAGGTACAAAGAAGGTAGCTGAGAAGAAACCATGGGTAACAGAAGAAATACTTCAGTTGATTGATGAAAGGAGGAAGTACAAACATGTTCCGGGAAAATCAGGAATACAGAAATAGAAGGCGCTGAGGAATGAAATAAATAGGAAGTGCCGGGAAGCTAAGACGAAATGCCTGCAGGAAAAATGTGAAGACATCGAAAAAGATATGATTGTCGGAAGGACAGACTCAGCATACAGGAAAGTCAAAATAACCTTTGGTAACATTAAAAGCAACGGTGGTAACATTAAGACTGCAACGGGAATTCCACTGTTAAATGCAGAGGAGAGAGCAGATAGGTGGAAAGAATACACTGAAAGCCTCCATGAGGGTGAAGATTTGTCTGATGTGATAGAAGACGAAACAGGGGTCGATTTAGAAGAGATAGGGGATCCAGTATTAGAATCGGAATTTAAAAGAGCTTTGAAGGACTTACGGTCAAATAAGGCAAAAGGGATAGATAACACTCCATCAGAATTTCTAAAATCATTAGAGGAAGTGACAACAAAACGACTATTCACGTTGGTGTCTGGCGAGGAACCATCTGACTTTCGGAAAACATCATCCACACAATTCCGAAGACGGCAAGAGCTGACAAGTGCAAGAATAATCGCACAATCTGCTTAACAGCTCATGCATCGAAGCGGCTTACAAGAATAATATATAGAAGAATGGAAAAGAAAATTGAGAATGCGCTAGGTGACGATCAGTTTGGCTTTAAGAAAAGTAAAGGCACGAGAGAGGCAATTCTGACGTTACGGCTAATAATGGAAATAAGGCTAAAGAAAAATCAAGACACGTTCATAGGATTTGTCGACCTGGAAAAAGCGTTCGACAATATAAAATGGTGCAAGCTGTTCGAGATTCTGAAAAAAGTAGGGGTAAGCTATAGGGAGAGACGGGTCATATACAATATGTACAACAACCAAGAGGGAATAATAAGAGTGGACGATCAAGAACGAAATGCTAGTATTAAGAAGGGTGCAAGACAAGGCTGTATAGCCTTTCGCAATTACTCTTCAATCTGTTCATCGAGGAAGCAATGATGGAAATAAAAGAAAGGTTCAGGAGTGGAATTAAAATACAAGGTGAAAGGATATCAATGATACGATTCGCTGATGACATTGCTATCTTGAGTGAAAGTGAAGAAGAATTAAATGATCTGCTGAACGGAACGAACAGTCTAATGTGTACACAGTATGGTTTGAGAGTAAATCGGAAAAAGACGAAGGTAATGAGAAGTAGTAGAAATGAGAACAGCGAGAAACTTAACATCAGGATTGATGGTCACGAAGTCACTGAAGTTAAGGAATTCTACTACCTAGGCAGTAAAATAACCAATGACAGACGGAGCAAGGAGGACATCAAAAGCAGACTCGCTATGGCAAAAGGCATTTCTGGCCAAGAGAAGTCTACTAATATCAAAAACCGGCCTTAATTTGAGGAAGAAATTTCTGAGGATGTACGTCTGGAGTACAGCATTGTATGGTAATGAAACATGGACTGTGGGAAAACCGGAACAGAAGAGAATCGAAGCATTTGAGATGTGGTGCTATAGACGAATGTTGAAAATTAGGTGCACTGATAAGGTAAGGAATGAGGAGGTTCCATGCAGAATCGGAGAGGAAAGGAATATGTGGAAAACACTGATAAGGAGAAGGGACAGGAGATAGGACATCTGCTAAGACATGAGGGAATGACTTCCATGGTACTAGAGGGAGCTGTAGGG
This sequence comes from Schistocerca gregaria, assembly GCF_023897955.1. Taxonomy (NCBI): domain Eukaryota; kingdom Metazoa; phylum Arthropoda; class Insecta; order Orthoptera; family Acrididae; genus Schistocerca; species Schistocerca gregaria. The sequence goes on along the minus strand of NC_064920.1, from coordinate 923,607,117 downwards.
GGCAAAAACTGTAGAGGAAGACAGTGACTGGAATACGTCAAGGAAATAATTGAGGATGTAGGTTGCAAGTGCTACTCTGAGATGAAGAGGTTAGCACAGAAAATGAATTCGTGGCGGGCCGCATCAAACCAGTCAGTAGACTGATGACAAAAAAAAGGTGTAGGGGACTGATGACGTCAGATGTTAAGTCCCATAGTGCTTAGAGCAATTTTTATATTTGCCCGCAATTACCGCTCACTTTCCAAATGTCTTTTCACGAATATTATTCTCGTCTCATCTGACATTCTCCTTATAAAACAGTCCCGCCATGCTGCTAGAAAATATACTGGGTGATATTTCCCGTCGTCTGCAAAACATTTGACCGATATTGACTATATCCACAGAACACTGATCACTGTAGAAGTTTGATGTGCAGCCAAAGAATTCAGTTCGCTTTGTATTTTATTGATATGCTTTTTAACTTCACTATCTTCAGTTCTAATGCTTGTTTCTATTCGTTCGTTTGTTTTATGTGCTTATTTCTCCCCTTTACTTATTCGAACGGATAAGTTGCTAATAACCTCTGTCGTCTCAGCCATTAGATCGTCTAGCCTACTCATACAATTTCTTACGTTGCCTCCCAGATCTGCGCGCAACTCCTCAGCCTTATGACTGAAATTTTTCTCCGCTTCATCTACCTTAGATTCAAGTATCCTAACCTCCTAATAAATTTTGCCCATTTCAGTCTGAATGTTTTTTAATTTTCCCTCTATCAATTCCTCGATTCTACTAGCGATTTTACCTACTTCGCCTTTCACAAGCAAAGCTATTTAGGATTGAATCGAATCAATTTTCAAATTTACGTCAACCATATCGAATTTAACAGAGTCAATTTTTAAATTTACGTCAACCATATCGGATTTAAGAGAGTCAATTTTTAAATTTACGTCACCCATATCGGTTCTGACAGAATCAGTATTGGATCCTAAACAGCTTATCGTTTGCATTAACTGCGACGTCATGTCACCCCAAATTCATCTCCCTTGCCTGATTTCGGACTATTTGCCCTACTAAATTCACCACCGATCAAACTCCCGCTCTCCGACGTCTATTATTAGCGACTGAACTACACAACCATACATAAACTCGCTATCAGCCCAGGTATTTAGCTTTGTTGTGCTGGATCTTTCTTCCACGGTATTGCTCCCAATGTTGCAACTGAAGCCGACGCTGAATATATCGTAGCCTCTGCTGTGGTACTGCAACGGCCGCTGCGCGATGAATCGCCGTAGAAGATGCCACTTCTGGCTGAAACCACGTGCTTTCGAAGTCACCTCTTCTTCCGCCTTACTTTTTTATCACTCCTAACCACTGCTGAAACTCGGTGCACACAACTATTGCAAAATACGTAGCTCAGAGACCCCAGGCAAACTGCTTAAAGTGCCACAGACTTGGAACCTATGTCACACAATGTCGTTAATTGTGAGAGTTACATCTGTAATTTCACAACTATTAAAGAAACCTAATATTCAGTACTTCACCGATCTCATATTAAACTTTTGCGAGATATCCTGCCTATCGAAGTTCAGATAATACTTTTGAAAACAATTCGGAGAATTCTAATCCAGTTCTAAAGTTTCCAAATTTCATATTCCGCAACTAACACTTTCCAAAATCCAACGCTCTTTTAACACTTTGGCAGATTCTTATTCCTCAACTATCACGTTCCATAGTCCTATCCCGGACGAGCCCCAAATTGCGAGCTAACATCCCAAAGATGTTCGGGCTCACATGCGGTTCCTCTTCGTCGAAATGTCTTGGCTCAAACTCGTCTAGGGTTTAACTGCACATGTCGCATTTCACGCCCTAAATTAGACACGTGTGACCTTTTGGTTAATTTGTCTGGTTGATGGCAAGTCTGCAAAATACTAAGTTAATATAACATATAATAACAATAATAATAATATCAGTAAATTAAATTAACGACCCACAAATGTTGCTATTTGGTTAGAATAATATTTATTCAGAATAATAGCAAAAGTGGTCGTAGTTAGAGTTACTGTTACTCTCGAGCGCATATCCATTTGACACACTACGATCTTTCACATTCTCATTGCGGTACGTTCACACCATGCGCAAGGCTGCTCACCCCTCAGAGACTAAGGCCCCCGAAGCCACACAACGCGAAATTTTCTAGATCTTTTCACTTCCTAGCTGCCTAAAGACCGACTGTCCGCTTTCGCGTCTGCATCCAAACTGTACTTTTTGGTGTCTCCAGCCGAACTGTACACTTTCGCGCCTGAACCATAACTGCTCCTTTGGTGCCTCGAACTGAATTGTGCTCTGCCCGTATCCGGCCACTTTTTCCAGCTCACGAAACATCGTCACTTAACTGGCTCAGGCAGTTCCCTTTCCCCGCCCATCTGATTGGCTAAAAAGAACAAAACTATCTATTATGCACTAAACTTTACAACAAATATTCTGTTACCTAATGAGTCTATAAGATGTCATGCTGTCATCGTCCAATGTGTTTTGTGTGGAGGAAAAAAATGATTTAATGCTTAACTGAAAATAGTGATAATTTAAGTTCACTATATCTTTTAAACAAGTAATGTTCCAGAGTTGAAAATTATAATGTTTGTTACTGTAATGATGCTCTTCTATATGAAATATCTATATTTAAAATCGATCAAAGCGTTCAGACTCTAGCATTCACGTTTTTGTTAAAAAACTTGTTAATTTCACTTAAACAGTAAATCGTAAACTATTATAGATTTAGTTAATATTCAAGATTTATTGGGATCACCATGAAAATTTATGGAGGGTGGCAGATTAAAATTACTGTAGCTTGATTCCCTGCACTTCCACAGAATTAAATAGTTTTCATAAATGATTCCCTCCATGGCCAATGTTAGGTCCGCCTTATTTAACACTACTATATCTCCTCAGCCACAAAGGCCTTCTACTGGATTTCCCTATGACTTATGTTCTCTTCTGTTTCACTTGCGCACTACAGCGCTTAGGCCTCAATAGACAACAGACGCCTGTGAATTTCCACAGCTCGTGGTGAACCTGGACCCTTTGTGGCAAACGGTTCTTGAATACAGAGTTTGTCTCACAATACTTGTAGGCTGACACATTCGGCTGTATATTTAAATGAGAGCGCAATGGGCATTAATTCATAAGTTTAAGAACAGAAATTTGTCAGACTGACGAAGAGGTAAAGGTGAACGTAAAACAGATATTTACAAGGTCGACAAATGTGTAAAAACAGAGGTTGAGAAGGCCAATGCTAATTTATCAGCATAAATGGCGATGTTCCAATAGGAAGTAAACTGAGACAATGAGGAACAATTTCCTTGACTCCAAGAAGAGCCGAAGGAGCAGGATGATGCAAAGTTGAATAAGACTGTTGATAAGTAGTTGCAAATCGAAAAGGGATTTGGAAAATTTGTGATGCATGTACTAATGATTCTAGACACAGATCCTGAATAGTCTAGGAGCTGATGATACTATATATCACATTTTTACTGATCATATAGCACAAAGGCATGAACATGAAAAGATGGTTTCCAACGAATTGAGTATTACAAATGATATGATAATGCTTGATCAACACACTAATTTTAATGTCCAAGTAACCAAGATGAATCGCATGCTGGCTGCACAGTGAATAGTGCAAGAGTCGTTTCAAACAGAGCAACTGACACACCTTCTGGTGGTTGACATGAAATTGATCAAGACAGATGAGATGATTTTCAAGTTTTCTGGATGTGTACTGTAGCATTCTCCTTTTACCTCAACTGAAGCGACATTCGTACATATTGGAAATTTCATTATCTGCACATGAATAAGCAGCAAAAATTATTCACACAGGAATTTACATATGTATAACAAGTATGATGGTCTGCATACAAATAAATGTAATTTGTAGAATTATATTGTTGAGGTGGAACTGTAAGGTTGGAAGCTGATAAGGCCATATGTAGTAATGATTTGAATGAGTGAGAGCAACATTTTTGAAACAGTGTTCGTTTTTGGAAATTCAATTAGAGTTGATACTATATTTCTGAAGTGGGAATAAGTAACAAGCGCATCGTGGCATATTGAAAAGGTTTAGTTACATGGTGGAAAAGAATTAAGTGTCATGATGTGGGTGTGGCTATAGAACTGATTACTACATGTAAAGAATGTATGTTAGAACTCTACATTTGGAAAGAGTGTTGGTTACAGCACCACACAATAATTATGATACATCCGTCTGCTTCCTCAAAAGAGAAAAAGCTTGCATGGCCATTGTGGTGAACAGGAGAGCAAACAGCCATTCCATGATGGCAATAGGGCCAGCGCATCCTCTGTACAGAGAGAGATGAGCAAAAAAGTGCACAACAGAATATGTAGTAGTATCAGTCTGAAGACAATGCAAAATATAACAGTCAGCATATTCTACATGACTGGCACTAGTTATCTTCAGGGGTTTCTGGAAAATAACTATAAAACGATGTACAACAAAAATTAAATGAAAAATATTCTTGATACCAAAAACTAATTTTTAGATCTTATTTTTTGTCAAAGACAATTTGTAATGCAGTTCGAAAAAAGCTAAATATTAAATTTCCATAAGTTTTAGATTTACTGTTTTTCAATCAACAGAATTTAAAGAGATTAAACAACCAAAAAAATGTCGGCAATTAATAAGATTTAAAGAAAAAAATGAGAAAAAAATGTTGAAAACAGAGTTTTTTCAAATTCAGTTACATGAACACAATGATCTTAAATTTTTTTACTAATATAGCTTTTTGATCAAATTTAGCCAGTGTAAGTTAACCTTCTGTAATGTCATACCATTTATTATTTTTTTTTTAAAATTCTGTCAGTTTTGTTAATGTAGAGCTACTATTAAAATTATTAAGCTCACGCAGTTTTCCTTCAGTATTACATCTCATTGTTGTTTGTTGTTTCATTGTATGTAAAAATCATTTAGATTTTAAAAACTAGTTAGATATTTTAAAAAATTGTGATGAAATTTTTGGTCAGAATGTTGTTCTTTAAAACTTGCTTCATTCATCCAGGAAGAATAAGAGAGAACCACATACTTAAACTATCATTATAAAATTATACACTTAAGATTTCAGTTAGAAAGCTGTGCTGAGTATCATAAGTTGCATCTTTTTTCATAGAAAATTATGTAGGCTAAAGTATTATTAGGAATATTATTGTTATAAGTGACACATAATTTTATAGTTGTTTGCTGTGTAGTCAATACAGTCATTCTCTGAGACGTAATTATAACATACATTGGATAATATTCTATAAAACTGAATGGGTCTATATTCAAATCCCCATTTAATTAAGTTATTCTCTTCAAGTCTCAAAACATTATAAGCTACAGTTCTTGAGGTAAAACTTGGTTTTTCCTGTTACTTATATAGGTATTCTGTAATTTTAGCACCAATAATACTGAAGTCCATATAAAGTTAATCAATATGTTCTGTACTTCCTCAATTTACCGCCAGTTGGCCCAATTGAAGGACACAATTGTGCAATCACGACATCAACACAGATTTTCTGTTAATGTTTGGGCAGGCATTGTTGGTGATGTCTTCATTGGGCCCCATGTTCTTCCACTTATGCTCAATGCAGCATGTTGTCATGATTTCATATGGGATACTGTACCTGTGCTGCTAGAACATGTGCCTTTACAACTACGACACAACATGTGGTTCATGCACGATGGAACTCCTGCACATTTCAGTCGAAGTGTTTGTACGCTTCTCAACAACAGATTCAGTGACCGATGGATTGGTAGAAGCGGACCAATTCCATGGCCTCCACGCTCTTCTGACGTCAACCCTCTAGACTTTCATTTATGGGGGCATTTGAAAGCTCTTGTCTACGGAACCCCAGAAACAAATGTGGAGACTCTACGTGCTTGTATTGTGGACGGCTGTGATACAATGCAGCATTCTCCAGGGCTGCATCAGCGCATCAGGAATTCCATGCAACGGAGGATGGATGCATGTATCCTCACTAACGGAGGACATTTTGAACATTTCCTGTAACAAAGTGTTTGAAGTCACGCTGGTACATTCTGTTGCTGTGTGTTTCCATTCCATGATTAATGTGATTTGAAGAGAAGTAATAAAATAAGCTCTAACATCGAAAGTAAGCGTTTTTGGACACATGTCCGCACAACATATTTTCTTTGTTTGTGTGTGAGGAATGTTTCCTGAAAGTTTGGCCATACCTTTTTGTAACACCCTGTATATAGATTAAAGAATAAGTTGTATGACAAAACAAATAGCTGAATTTCCATTTATAACAGGATATGGACAAATAATCCATAATTTTAACCAATCTGATTTTATTCTTAAAAAGTGGCTGTGGCCCAATCCAGTTTTCTAGCTACAAGATTAGTAACTCCAGTTACTTTCATTTTTATTGTTGAATGTTTTGTGATATTATTTTTTGGATTTAATTATGAAACTACAAACAGCCATTCACCTTTCAGTATTCTGTTAAATATTTCTATGACAGATGCTTTTAAAACTGTAGAAGTTACCACTAGATGTAAAAATAATATTATCTGGTGAAATTTAATGTTATATAAATGGACGAACTTATTTGGTGATTGAAGAGAAGGAAATTTACTGAACCACATTGCCGTATGAGAATATTAACAAAAAAGAGAAATTGAAAAAATTTGTACAATTCGCAAAAATAAGAAAGGGAATTTCCCCAAAAAAATTGCAGGCGTTGGTCTAAAAACTTGAGAATAAATTATTAATGAATTATGTAAACAATGAGTAAATATTTAAAAGAAATCGATGCTCTTTTGGTATTGGTGGTTTATGGCAAACTGCCATTCCTTCCAGAATTACTATTCCTAACTTTAAAATCTCAGGAGGATGTCGTTATCAGGAGAAAGAAAACTGGCGTTCTACGGATCGGAGCGTGGAATGTCAGATCCCTTAATCGGGCAGGTAGGTTAGAAAATTTAAAAAGGGAAATGGATAGGTTAAAGTTAGATATAGTGGGAATTAGTGAAGTTCGGTGGCAGGAGGAACAAGACTTCTGGTCAGGTGACTACAGGGTTATAAACACAAAATCAAATAGGGGTAATGCAGGAGTAGGTTTAATAATGAATAGGAAAATAGGAATGCGGGTAAGCTACTACAAACAGCATAGTGAACGCATTATTGTGGTCAAGATAGATACGAAGCCCACACCTACTACAGTAGTACAAGTTTATATGCCAACTAGCTCTGCAGATGATGAAGAAATTGAAGAAATGTACGATGAAATAAAAGAAATTATTCAGATAGTGAAGGGAGACGAAAATTTAATAGTAATGGGTGACTGGAATTCGAGTGTAGGAAAAGGGAGAGAAGGAAACATAGTAGGTGAATATGGATTGGGCCTAAGAAATGAAAGAGGAAGCCGCCTAGTAGAATTTTGCACAGAGCACAACTTAATCATAGCTAACACTTGGTTTAAGAATCATGAAAGAAGGTTGTATACGTGGAAGAACCCTGGAAATACTAAAAGGTATCAGATAGATTATATAATGGTAAGACAGAGATTTAGGAACCAGGTTTTAAGTTGTAAGACATTTCCAGGGGCAGATGTGGACTCTGACCACAATCTATTGGTTATGACCTGTAGATTAAAACTGAAGAAACTGCAAAAATGTGGGAAATTAAGGAGATGGGACCTGGATAAACTGAAAGAACCAGAGGTTGTACAGAGTTTCAGGGAGAGCATAAGGGAACAATTGACAGGAATAGGGGAAAGAAATATAGTAGAAGAAGAATGGGTAGCTCTGAGGGATGTAGTAGTGAAGGCAGCAGAGGATAAAGTAGGTACAAAGACGAGGGCTGCTAGAAATCCTTGGGTAACAGAAGAAATATTGAATTTAATTGATGAAAGGAGAAAATATAAAAATGCAGTAAATGAAGCAGGCAAAAAGGAATACAAACGTCTCAAAAATGAGATCGACAGGAAATGCAAAATGGCTAAACAGGGATGGCTAGAGGACAAATGTAAGGATGTAGAAGCTTATCTCACTAGGGGTAAGATAGATACTGCCTACAGGAAAATTAAAGAGACCTTTCGAGAGAAGAGAACCAAGTGTATGAATATCAAGAGCTCAGATGGCAGCCTAGTTCTAAGCAAAGATGGGAAGGCAGAAAGGTGGAAGGAGTATATAGAAGGTTTATACAAGGGCGATGTAGTTGAGGACAATATTATGGAAATGGAAGAGGATGTAGATGACGACGAAATGGGAGATACGATACTGCGTGAAGAGTTTGACAGAGCACTGAAAGATCTGAGTCGAAACAAGGCCCCCGGAGTAGACAACATTCCATTAGAACTACTGACGGCCTTGGGACAACCAGTCCTGAGAAAACTCTACCACCTGGTGAGCAAGATGTATGAGACAGGCGAAATACCCTCAGACTTCAAGAAGAATATAATAATTCCAATCCCAAAGAAAGCAGGTGCTGACAGATGTGAAAATTACCGAACTATCAGTATAATAAACCACGGCTGCAAAATACTAACGCGAATTCTTTACAGACGAATGGAAAAACTGGTAGATGCAGACCTCGGGGAGGATCAGTTTGGATTCCGTCGAAATGTTGGAACACGTGAGGCAATACTGACCTTACGACTTATCTTAGAAGAAAGATTAAGAAAAGGCAAACCTACGTTTCTAGCATTTGTAGACTTAGAGAAAGCTTTTGACAATGTTGACTGGAATACTCTTTTTCAAATTCTAAAGGTGGCAGGGGTAAAATACAGGGAGCGAAAGGCTATTTATAATTTGTACAGAAACCAGATGGCAGTCATAAGAGTCGAGGGGCATGAAAGGGACGCAGTGGTTGGGAAAGGAGTGAGACAGGGTTGTAGCCTCTCCCCGATGTTATTCAATCTGTATATTGAGCAAGCAGTAAAGGAAACAAAAGAAAAATTTGGAGTAGGTATTAAAATTCATGGAGACGAAGTAAAAACTTTGAGGTTCGCCGATGACATTGTAATTCTGTCAGAGACGGCAAAGGACTTGGAAGAGCAGTTGAACGGAATGGACAGTGTCTTGAAAGGAGGATATAAGATGAACATTAACAAAAGCAAAACGAGGATAATGGAATGTAGTCAAATTAAATCGGGTGATGCTGAGGGTATTAGATTAGGAAATGAGACACTTAAAGTAGTAAAGGAGTTTTGCTATTTAGGAAGTAAAATAACTGATGATGGTCGAAGTAGAGAGGATATAAAATGTAGACTGGCAATGGCAAGGAAAGCGTTTCTGAAGAAGAGAAATTTGTTAACATCGAATATAGATTTATGTATCAGGAAGTCGTTTCTGAAAGTATTTGTTTGGAGTGTAGCCATGTATGGAAGTGAAACATGGACGATAACTAGTTTGGACAAGAAGAGAATTGAAGCTTTCGAAATGTGGTGCTACAGAAGAATACTGAAGATAAGGTGGATAGATCACGTAACTAATGAGGAGGTATTGAATAGGATTGGGGAGAAGAGAAGTTTGTGGCACAACTTGACTAAAAGAAGGGATCGGTTGGTAGGACATGTTTTGAGGCATCAAGGGATCACAAATTTAGCATTGGAGGGCAGCGTGGAGGGTAAAAATCGTAGAGGGAGACCGAGAGATGAGTACACTAAGCAGATTCAGAAGGATGTAGGTTGCAGTAGGTACTGGGAGATGAAGCAGCTTGCACAGGATAGAGTAGCATGGAGAGCTGCATCAAACCAGTCTCAGGACTGAAGACAACAACAACATCAACAACTTTAAAATCGTATCGTAATCGTTTAAAAAATTTAGTTTCATTGTAGTCATTTTCTTATATCTATTCCCACTTTAGTACTGGAACAATAAGTTATCAAAAATTTTCCAAAATCTACTTTATTACACAATTTAGTATACTCTTTAAAACTTTTTGTGTCAAATTTCTTCCACAGTTATTTTGATATTCACAGTCCATTTTAGCTATTAGGAAGTCACGAATATAAGCAGCCTTTAACAGTCAATTTCTCTTAATTTTTCTCCAAAGCATATATTCATAGGATGTTTTTTAGTAATTAAATCTCATTGTTCGTCTCTGAAATGTTTTGCTGTTTCTCTAAATTTTCTTTAAGATTGTGTGCTAATTCATCGATATCTAGAGGTAAAGTCCTGGAAGTATGTAAAAACCCTAAAGTTTAACCCTCTTCAACAACTTTACCAAAATAAATTAATTATTGCTTGTTATTGAGTGCTGTGTCAATATCTTTCTTAGCTATCGCTAATTCTTTTAAAAATTAATGGAATCATAATATGTTAAATTATGAGGATAAACTGGAATAACAAATCGATTTCTTAGTGAACACTACAGTCTTCAAGAGCACTGCCCAAAATCTCCCTGTTCAATGACAGTGACCTCTTACTTTTTTCTATGATGGTGATGTTTCCTCACAAGTACAACAAGGTTCCAAATCCAAAAATTTATTTGGTCTTCTTTAGTTATTAATACTGGAATATTTTTTTGTCCAACATGCTTTCATTTGTTTGGATTCTTCTTAAACATTTCTACAGATCTTTGTGGGGCATCACTGATAACATATTCCATGGGCAGTTTATCATCTCCATAAAAGTATTTTACATAATAAGTAAAAGAAACTGTTATTTATATGTGAAAGCTATATCTGGATTTCGTTGACAAATAATAATACTTTTTAAGAAACATTCACACTCAGCATGATATTCAAAAGGTACTCTTAATAAATAGTAATAATTCTCAATATAATGCTCTATAATTACTTTGTTTTTTAGAATGATTTTTAATGCTTGTCTACTTTTTCTTGTTTCACAAATACAAATGTTTTGTTTGTGATTTCCTACTTTTGATTGAATTAATCTAGATAAAGCTTTTACCTAACATTAATGAGAATTAGTTTCACCTTGAATTAAAAGAACTCTAACACAATTTTCTTGTTTATTGTTTGTATGGTAAAGAGGATATAAGTAAACGTTGAAAGACGTGCACTGCGTTCACCACTAAGTGCTCGTCTTTCATATTCCTAATACCAGCATTCTGGTAATCGGTCATAAAGGAATTCGAGCCCTGCCAATAATTTCCTTGGGTTTACTAATTTATTTAACGTTATTTAACGATATTTCACACTGATCTGTGAGAGGAGCTTGGCGCTCGGAATTTCCTTTATGTTATGGGCGAGGGCAGCAGTCTTCCTTAGCAGCCATGATGGTTTCCTGTTTCCCTCCTTTTTCGATCGCCAGGGGTAGCACGTGGTGTCGGTTGAATACTCAGTAGTGGCCAAAGTTTCTACTATTCGCAGTTCCCCAACCTGCAGTACCAACCTTGGAACTGCTATTTCTACTCATGTCGCGAGGTCGCCTCCCTGCAAGATTCCGGCCCTCTGATTGGCCAGTTCAGATGCGCGCCCGTTTTTCGCGTGTGGGCGCCAACCGCTCTCGGCAGGTGGATAGAGGACAAAGCGGCTGTGGGCAGTTCGAGTGTGACCGTGCCTGAGGCTGGAGGTGCTGCTTCCAGGAGTGGAACCTTTCGGTAAGCATGAGCGCGGGCGTGCATTGCAGCTACGCGTCGGGCGCCCTTTTGCTTCGGTCACTACTCGGATTGCGAGCCCAAGCCAATTAGCACCACATGTTTGAATCGATTCGCGTCGTGCAGGTCTGATTCCTTTAAGACGGGAGGCTACGTCGCGATACAACCCCTAGTAGCATTTTTCGTATTCATTGTGGTGGTCATTGCATGCCGGCAATCGTACTCTAGTAGACGACAAGGCGATCGCTCCTAAAATTCCCTTCCTTTTCAATCGCAGCTGATGATAAATGTAAGTTGGGGTAGGCTGCTGAGCCCTATTCTTTCTTCCCCCACACCCACATAATTGTATGATTGTTCAGTGCTCAACCGATGAATAAATGAATTCTTTAATCTGTAAATTCTCTCTTTCTTTTCGTGAAGTCGCCCTCAGTGTAACAATAAAAAAAATTAATGCAGAACCACCCTCATTATAACGGTTGCCATAAGGTCGTGCGGGTCTCGAGCCTTTATTGAATAGTATAAAGACTACATATCGCGCGCCTGGCACGACCATTGCACGCATGGCAACGAGAAAACTGATGACAATTTTCGATCATTCTCCAAAAATGGGAAGTGCCCACGGCTCAGTGCGAGCACGTGAGCAAGAAATCCACTTAATGTGGTGAAAGTAGTGGCCGGTTCTCCTTGCTAGTTTAGAAAAGAAAAAAAAAAATTATAGCCCCTACAGCAAGGGACAATAACTCACAGCCGAGCCACCGCTTTTACATGGCGACCCTGCCAGGATAGATACTAATGGATCTTCCGACCCCCGTAATCAGATTATTCATTCCGTGTGTCCTTCCTTGTTTTTGTCCTTTTCCTTGGCGTAGCATAATGATTTGTATGTGTGTACTGTTCCCTCTTTCCATAGGTGGTCGTGCAATTCTGTTTGCATCTGTCATCGGCGTTGCAAGAGCGGCGTTGTTTTGCTGTTGAATTAATGTGTCGCGCGCTTTTGAGAGGTATTAATAAGGTGCGAATTCCGTAATTGCTTGCCCCACATCGCCTGTATTTCATGTGAGACTGTGCGTCATTCCTAAAATCGTGTTGCCGCGTTAGCACATTATCACCAACATGAGTGCTACAACCCGATCTGGTAAAGGTAGGTCAGCCGAGCTTCAAGTCGCGCACGCGGCCATGGCCGAGGCGAGCGGTTCCGCGCCAAGGACAGCGGAGGCGAGCGGAACGTTACGCGAGACAAAGGAGGGTGCACCTGCCCGCGCGGACCACGCGGCTGAGCAGGCAGGTGCCGGTGTGTGTCCCCACCCCTCGCCCAAGGTCAAAGAGCCCGGACCCGCGCGCGCGAACCCGCCTGCTACACCGGCGGGCGCCGTGGCCACTGGCCCGACCGTGCCAAGCGAAAGTCAGAAGGCCGACGGAGCGGCCGTGCCCATCTCAGAACAGTCCCTACTCCAGACCTTACTAAATGAAATGAGGGCAATGGAGGAGCGCAATAAGGCAATTGCCGAGCAGCAGAATAAAGTACTAGCGGAACAGCTAGGAAAGAGAATCGAAGCTTCTGAAGAACGACAGCGGGAAGAAATAAAAACTCTAAGTGATAAAACTGACGAACAGAAGGAAAGGACAGATTCGTTCATAGCAGAGGTACAGGGCATAACAGCTGGACTTAGGAACGACGTAGATCATGTGAAGGATGGTCTTGCAGCCATGGAGTCCTGGAAAGAGCAGCTTGACATTCACGTTGCAGACGTCATAGACGAACAATCGAGTGTCAACGAGCGTATAGAGGAACGACTGAGCGCGGTGGAAGGTAGTACGGTCAGTGGCTCTGAGGGTGCACCGTTCAAGCTGGAACAGATTCGCGAGGTCGTTAGTGATGCCAACAAGCAGCAGGCAGCAGCAGTACAAAGCGTATGTGAACGAGTGTCACACAACGAGGAAGCCGTGAACCGCGTGAACGAGCAATTGGGGTCTTTAGCTACGGCCGTAGAGCAGTTATCGGCGAGGAACAGCATTGCCTCAGACCGAACACCGCCTGCGGTAGAGCCGACTGCAGAACCGGCCCCCTCCCTCTCCTGTGTGACGGAGCGTCACGCGGCGATGAACCCTGCGTGTCAAGAGCCGGCACGTGTTTTGCACTCGCCCGCTGGGCGCGAGAATGCGGCACAGGGGAGAGCCGATGATGCAGTGAACTGCGTCCGCGACGACCGCGCGCCTAGACAAGTCAGTGGCAGTGACGTGGGGGCTTTTGAAGATCGACTGTGCCGGTTACGTAGGTGGGATAATGCATATAACTCGAGTCGCGAAGTTTTTCAGAATAATGACGAAGATGAAAATAGAAAGCACTTCCTTTCCGTGCAAAAATACAGCACGTTTCCTGATCCGGTCGTCGAGGTTTACCCTCGGACGTTTATAGATCAATTCCAGGGCGTATTCCCGTCCTCCTGGAGCTCTACGCTCAAGATAATCTTTGTTTGTGGGCATCTCCGGAATGAGGCGGCGGCACGAATGCGAGTTCTCATGCGCGACTGTCGCTCTTATGACGATTTTCGGAAGACATTCCTAGACGAATTTTGGCCGAAGGGCGACCAAAATCGCGTAAAATTAGGGATCATGATGACGCAACCATTCCTTGAATCGAGCCATGATAGCCCACTCACATACTTCAAGGATTTTATTCAGCGGAATCAGTTCCTTGATACACCATATGACGCGCCGGAACTCATTCGCATATGTTTGGCGAAACTGCCACAGCGTCTCCAGCGCGATATCATAATTGCCGGAAGGGGCATGAGTGATCTTAAGTCCTTTCAACTCTTGTTGCAAGAAATCGCGTATGAGAGGCGTGGTGACAGCCACGGGCCACAACAGACCGGCAGTGGCACGCAGAACAATGTCAGCCCGAACGGTCAATCGGAGCTACAGCCGAGGTCACATGGCTCGCGTCGGAACCGCAATAACCAGTGGTTCTCGCGCAATGGCACAAACTGGCGTCGGAATAGAACGCAAAATGGCGGGTCGTCCAGTGGTGCGCGGCCGATAATAGTGTGGAAATTCGCGGTCCCGATCCCCGGCATAATGCGCCACGGGAAGAAGGAAATAACCAGGCCAACAATTGACTAGAACCGGCCAGCTCTGGCGGCAGCTTGAAATATGATTGGCCCCCGCTCTTGTATATGGATACTGAGGGCATCAGAGAAGATCTGTTGCGGGAGCCAGAGGACGCTTCCTATATTTCGTACCCAGTGCTTAGAGTAAATATTAGTAGTAAATGTATTCATTGTATTCTAGACACAGGAAGTTACGTGTCAGTCATGAATGAGAACGTATTTGAAGGTTGCATGAAGGAGAAGGCGTGGCCCATATTGCCCCTTCAAAGGACGAAAATTCGGGGTGCAATAGGAGGCAAGACAGTACCTGCCACCAAACAAGTTTTGATAGATTTCGTATGCCAATCGGTGCGATTGAGTGCAAACTTTCTAGTGGTTTCCGACCTGTCAGTCGATGCCATATTAGGACTGGACTTCCTCCATTTTTATCGTGCAAGCCTTAACGTGTAAGGCCAATACGTGGAACTTAAGGTAGAGAACCAAGTTGCACGATTGAACTTTGATGAGAGTGTAGACGGTCCTAGTATAGGCGGCGACAATTCGGTAGGCTTCATGGTATCAGAATCGGAACTCTTGGATGTCAACGACCGCCATAGCTCTTTATCGTTCGAAGCGTTGCTGGACGAAAAGGTCCGACACATAGAACCCCATGAACGTAGACGTCAGTTGAGGAGCCTGTTGTTCAAATATAGAGAAATGTTCTCTGATGCTCCAGGAACGATTAAAGACTTTGTCTATAAGTTCCGAGTCAAGCCACACAACAGATTTTTTGTCCGTCCGTATCCGATACCGCTATCTCTAAAAGACGCAGTGGAAGCGGAAATAAAGGTAATGGTGCAGCACGGAGTGATCGAGCCTGCCACTTCATCCTCAAATCACACCGGTTGTCGCAAAAACATAAACATCTCTGCAAAAAGTTCTTTAACGTGTTCTGCGGCCCGTACAGACTCCGCCAAATCATCCATCCGAACGTGGTAGAAATAGAAACCCTGAGGACAAAAAGATCGCGAGGTATGCACCACGTAACTAATCTGAAGAAGTTCAAGGAGCTGTAAACTAGTCTTTTCTCTTTAGCGTGTTTGGAATGATCTGGTGTAGTTGGTTGTTTGTTGTTTCTTTGCATTCCCTTCTTAATGTTGTTTGTATTGGTTTAAATGTCACCGTTTTGGTTGATCCTTTTCGTCGCAAGTGCTGGATTGAGTTGGTTCTTACTGCGCGTTTCTCGCTCGATAGAGGAGGAGAAATCTTGCTTGTAACGGGAAGGGCTAGAAATTCGAGTCAATTTGCTCTGCCAGACGTTGGAATCGTTCTGAGTATGACTTATTTGTGTATCCGGCCCCGAGTATGAGAGTGCCGCGCCGTTGACTTACGTTTGCACTAGTCCTTTTTTTCAGAAAAGCAATGATGAATCAGAACCTGTCAGAGAGCGTAACCCAGTGGAGCAGACGAGGTACAGTGCTGAGCGAACGACAACATGTACTGTAGCACCAACTATCCAAGTATGTATGGCATAATAACTATAAAGCAGTAAGTAAACACGCCGACCCGTAAGCAGACTGAATCTTTACCTAAGCTAGTTTCACTGTATCCCCTTGTGGTGAACGTATCGTGTGTCCCTGTCCTTCACTAGTTTTCATACCATGTTTCAGACACCTAAGATACATGAGGTTCTATTTGTCTAATCCGCCATGATGTTGGACGGAGAAGGAGAGAGAGAGAGTAAAACCCGACCTACAGAGCCAGGCCCGGTCACGGCCATCAAAGTAAATCTACAGTGACGGCCTTAATTTAAATCTCTTTGGTAACGGTCGAGAGAATCACCAGGAGCATGAAATCATATTCATTATCCTGTTACATGCAGTTGTCGTCGCATGTGGACTAACGGTTGTAGTACTGGTGACAGAACTAACACAGTGCATGCTCTCCCTAAGTATCCTGTGTGACGTCACTTCCCTACCTTTGTTATGATGTAAGTTAATTCTATGGTCCTGTTGGGTCAGGATAGGTTCTTTTTGTAGTACTCTGTGCCCATAAAGGTGTGTCAGACTAGTCAATGTAAAGGAGCTGGGCCCTATTAATTGTAAAGCTACAAGTCCAATGCTCCAAGTGATTTTGAGAAGGTTGTACAATTTGTCAATTATCGTAAGTGTTATTCTTCCCTCAGTGTGTAGTTTTTTCTCATATAGGTAAAAATGACCTTTTGTTAACCTATGGAATGATTTGGGCACTCTTAAGCGTAAAGACAGTGCCTATTGCTCCTTATTTGTGAACCCTATTGTAACCTTTTTCTGAATGTAAAACACTTTCATAGGTCAGTGTACCAGTTGTAAAGGCTTTGTGTGAAACTGTTGTTATTTGCCACTGAAAACATTGTTGCATGTCGCCAGAGCAAAAGCACTGCGTGCTGGAGCGGTCAGCAGTCGAGGCACCGGAAACAACGCTCCTGCTGCGAGGGGTGGTGCTGCGGCCTGGCGACGGGCAGCCGCCCCTGCACCCTGTGTTCCGTCGCTCGGGCCACGGCGGCGTAGCTGTGGCAATACCGAGCCGACGCAGCCCACAGCTGGGGGCTCGTCACGTCTCCAGCGGCCGGCTCCGCCGACAGCCGTCCAGCTGAGTGTCTGGACGCGCACAGCTGACCCGGCCACGCCCTCTTCAGCCGCCAGCCAGGCACCTGTCAAAGCACGCGCTGCGGCCGATTCAACCCTCGCCCGTGCCGTGAGGCCAGCCGCCGCGCGCGGGCAGCAGTAGGGGCCGCTTTTTGGACGCCTACATGACTCACGTGCGGCTGCGAGAACGGACCGTCGAGGAAGACTTCCGAAATACTTCGCGCGGCGCCACGCCCCTAATCTGCAGTGACCCCCCGTGTCAGGAAATCAATCGATGACCTACGGACAATTCGGGGCAGTCATGGGTCTTCCACTCGCGTAGCACAACAAAGACGCTCTGCAGTGAAAATTTGTGCTTCTCGCGTTTGGTTGCTTTGCAGTTCTGAAAGAACTTTTACTGTCGTCGAAGAATGTAATTAGGAACTATTTAGCGGTCACTACTGGTACTACGCAAATCTTGCTGCACATCCAATGCACCGAGGTAGTTAATAGACGGTCTCCAGTGACAGCCTCATGCCTTACGCTTGTGGTGGGAGGTGGACTCTAATGTTTTAGTTGTTTGCCGCAAGACTGACTCTGATTGGAGCTTAGAGCAACGATCTTGGCATGGCAACTGCCCTTGTGCTACCAGTCAAATCGTTAATTAACATTGTGGTGCTTATTGGGTGTGGGACGAGCCACTTGGCATCAAGCCAGGGGTCCTCTAACGTTGAGGAGCCCAGACTATTGTTTTTTTCGCTCCCACCAGTAGTAATATGATCTGTGTGATGCGGCATTGAGCGACGTTGTCCCCCAGCTGTCTGCCACCAGTGACAACAGCTGTTCGGCCTCCTCGTGTGCGCATGACAAGGCACACATGTATATCAAGTGTCGGCGTTGCAGAGGTCAGTGAGTCGCCTACCAGGCCGCCAGGACAGTTTTGCTGTGGCTGCGACGATTGGACCGAACTACTCCTGCACTTCGAGTCGTGCCAGCGAGACAGTTCTTCCGACTTCGCCTCGGGGGCTTTGCTCCGCTTCCATCGTGATTCCGTCGACACAGCTGCGAGTACTTACATTCGAACAGTGCAGTGCGTCGATTAAGTGTGTCACTCACTCCCGAGCTTTTCGAGTGCTCCTTTTTCTTCAGTGTATACATAGTGAATGGTGATGCAAATTGAGTTGCAATGATATGTTGCCGAGTGTTTTACTATTTCAGTGATTTTGCTTTATCTGAATGTGTCTTGGATGTAGTGATTCCTTTCATCTTATGCAGTGTGCGTCCATGTCCGGCTCTTCCACTTTTGCCTTCTCTTGTTACTATTTCTCTTACTGTTTTCCGTCACTGATTGATTTCAAGTACCTTTCAAATGCTGCCAAGATATGTTGGACCCTTGGAGATCTGGTTTAAGAGACTCACAAACGGACTTGACATTGGTCAGTGACCATCTATTTTGTGTTTGTATCATGTTCAATTTAGTGTTTACCATTTTATGCAATATTTACATGTCATTGTGCATTGAAATTTTTCTTTTTCTGCATTTTGTGTCCTTTGTATAATCATATTTCTAGGACATGCACAATGGCATGTTCGATATGTTTCATTCTCACTGTTTTGGTTTAATATTTATGTGTTAGTGTATTTTTTGCAAGCTTTGTTTTCTGTCATTCACGTCATCACGTCTAGAGTAATAGTACCTCAGTCTGTGTGATGTCAGCACTGTTTGGTTTGCTTTGTATGTGTTAATGTATCTTGTGATTTTCTTGTTTGGGTGACATGGTATGTCATTTTTGTGTGTTAATGTCTCGTGTGACTTTTTGTTTCTATGTCCCGGTATAATATTCTATGTACGTACTCAATTACTGTTGTATTTCGTGACATTGATAGCGTTTTTGTTTTTGTGTTCACGCTTCCCATGTATGTCGTTTTAAAGAAAAAAAATGTAAACAAATTTAAGGGGTTAACAACCCCACAGCTCCCATAAGTGCCCACATGGCTGAGTCCATGCAACTCCCCTGGCCCCATTCAATGTCAAGATTTTCGAAGCCCTCATATCATTTCTTGATCAGAGTCCTTGCGAAAATCTTCTTTCATAGGTCAGTGTGATGAAAGACGTGCACTGCGTTCACCACTAAGTGCTCGTCTTTCATATTCCTAATACCAGCATTCTGGTAATCGGTCATAAAGGAATTCGAGCCCTGCCAATAATTTCCTTGGGTTTACTAATTTATTTAACGGTATTTAACGATATTTCACACTGATCTGTGAGAGGAGCTTGGCGCTCGGAATTTCCTTTATGTTATGGGCGAGGGCAGCAGTCTTCCTTAGCAGCCATGATGGTTTCCTGTTTCCCTCCTTTTTCGATCGCCAGGGGTAGCACGTGGTGTCGGTTGAATACTCAGTAGTGGCCAAAGTTTCTACTATTCGCAGTTCCCCAACCTGCAGTACCAACCTTGGAACTGCTATTTCTACTCACTTTTAATGTCGCGAGGTCGCCTCCCTGCAAGATTCCGGCCCTCTGATTGGCCAGTTCAGGTGCGCGC
Source organism: Schistocerca gregaria (assembly GCF_023897955.1). NCBI lineage: Eukaryota > Metazoa > Arthropoda > Insecta > Orthoptera > Acrididae > Schistocerca > Schistocerca gregaria. Next base: position 923,587,318 of record NC_064920.1, on the reverse strand, counting down.
CCGTTTTTCGCGTGTGGGCGCCAACCGCTCTCGGCAGGTGGATAGAGGACAAAGCGGCTGAGGGCAGTTCGAGTGTGACCGTGCCTGAGGCTGGAGGTGCTGCTTCCAGGAGTGGAACCTTTCGGTAAGCATGAGCGCGGGCGTGCATTGCAGCTTCGCGTCGGGCGCCCTTTTGCTTCGGTCACTACTCGGATTGCTAGCGCAAGCCAATTAGCACCACATGTTTGAACCGATTCGCGTCGTGCAGGTCTGATTCCTTTAAGACGGGAGGCTACGTCGCGATACAACCCCTAGTAGCATTTTTCGTATTCATTGTGGTGGTCATTGCATGCCGGCAATCGTACTCTAGTAGACGACAAGGCGATCGCTCCTAAAATTCCCTTCCTTTTCAATCGCGGCTTATGATAAATGTAAGTTGGGGTAGGCTGCTGAGCCCTATTCTTTCTTCCCCCACCCCCACATAATTGTATGATTGTTCAGTGCTCAACCGATGAATAAATGAATTCTTTAATCTGTAAATTCTCTCTTTCTTTTCGTGAAGTCGCCCTCAGTGTAACAATAAAAAAATTAATGCAGAACCACCCTCATTATAACGGTTGCCATAAGGTCGTGCGGGTCTCGCGTCTTTATTGAATAGTATAAAGACTACATATCGCGCGCCTGGCACGACCATTGCACGCATGGCAACGAGAAAACGGATGACAATTTTCGATCATTCTCCAAAAATGGGAAGTGCCCACGGCTCAGTGCGAGCACGTGAGCAAGAAATCCACTTAATGTGGTGAAAGTAGTGGCCGGTTCTCCTTGCTAGTTTAGAAAAGAAAAAAAAAATTATAGCCCCTACAGCAAGGGACAATAACTCACAGCCGAGCCACCGCTTTTAACGTGTCATAATAAGTACATCGTCAATTGAAATGTTAGGTTTTTGATATTTTCCAGTGCCTGTTAATGGTATAGCAAATTCAATCTTATCTTTCTCAAATATTTAGTTGTTTCTAGTCCAATAGTTTAATAATTCTTAACTCCTTCCACATGACCTTTTGCTGGATATAGAGGCCATTTGATTGAGTATATAATACAATTGATATTAAAGAAAGCTTTTAATCTTTTCTTTGCTTTTGTAAGTCGATATAAGGAGAATGAAAAATTGGGATGTCTCTATGAAAATTTGGTTCTAAATTATTGATACAGTTTTGTATTTCTTCAATTTTGTTAACAATTTATTTCTTGATCAATGGAAATGATCATTTAAATTTGTTGTTCTTAATAAGCCTTCTTTATTTGTTTTAAAAGTGAATTCTTGTGCTTCTTCCTGTCTCTTAAAAATACAATAATATCTCATATAACTTTAATTGTACTACTTTGTATTAAACTACTTGCTAATTTTTGAATTGCAGCTTCTTCAATTCCCTTAAAAAGTTTTCTTTTGCTGAAATATTCCTAATGTCCTTAATTTCTAATTTATTATTCTAGACTTAAGAGTAATATTTTTGAAATTACTTTTTCTGGTATTGAATCTTTTATGTTCATAGTTTAAAAAATTAGAACATGATATATTTTTATTATACCTTAAGTTCGTTTCCTTGATGTTTGCTTAATAGAAGCTTTGGCAAATAATTATGCTTTTTTATTGGTTAACATTATGATTAATAGTATCAGGGTTATTATTTTTAAAAAGATTAATTAATCACAGTTGATTAAGTTTAGAATCTTTTTCAATTTTTAATTCAAAAATTTCGGCCAGTTCTTTTGAAGCTTTATTCTCCTGTTTACTATTATTAATATTGTCCTTATAATTTCCAATAAGATTTATTAACTGTTGTTCATTAAGTTTAGAATATATTTTAAATATTTTGTTATACTCATTTCTCAGAGTCTTTTTATAGACTTCTACTCCAATTCATTCTGAATATCAATTATTGGCTTTTTATACACATCGAGTAAATGTTTATTTATAAATTTAATTCAGTTCGTTATTTGTATTCGTAATATAGTCTTACACTTTTCCAATTTACAGCTGTCACAAAGATCACAACAAGTGCAAATTTTTTTCAAGAGAGGTTAACTATTTGGCAAATTTTTTTATTTGTGCACTTATTTATAGAGGAAAAAAGCATTAAATTTTTAAATATTGTGATATCATTTCCAATGAAATAGGTATCAAAATTACTGAAGATGTTAGAAAACTTAAGGGATTTAAAATTTAATTTCCAAGAACTGAGCTAGAATCAGTCTTTGATAAAAAAAATTATAATGAAAATTATGGGTTTCAATACCGAGAATATTTTAAATTGAAGGTTTATTTTTAAATCATTTTTATTGTCTTGGCACAGAAACCCCAAATGATGATAAGTACTGGCATATAATATTCCTGCATTGAAAAGTGCAGAAAGGAGAAACCATGGTTAATCTTGGTGTTGTGAGACTGCAGCAATTGGGAATGCAGGAACGAAATCGCCAGTAACCTTGAAGAGTGGTAGTGTGGCACAACAGCTGTGTAGGGAAGGAGTGCTGTACGGCATGACGAAAGTTCAAATTCCTGTGACTTTATTTAAGGCTCCATCCAGTGATACGTTTGGGATTGCATGATTGTTTGACATACAGCACTTACTGGGGCAGAAATTGTAAACAGTTCAAATTTGTTAAGGTGGCAAGTGTGGGAACTTTGGTCTCCAAAAGTGTATATTTAAGGATATAAGCATTTTCAAATTGAATGACGAGAGAATTCGAAACAATAAGTAAGACAGAAAATCTCTGGAAAGAAGGGACATCATCTATAAATTGGCATTTGATGGAAATTCAAAATATGAATTACTCTTAAGCCTGTGTACCGATCACGAATGGTTTGAGTCATCAAGGCTCAGTGGGATTAAGGTGAGCTTCTTTGCCAACTGTAATATCACATTAGGATGCTTAGAGACTTTAAATGTCAGGCTGTAGAGGAATAAATGTGGAGTATTTACTAGTTTGTCCAAGTTTGATAGGAAAGGAATAATTAAAGACTTTTACTGTAGTTTTAATACGTGGTCTGGAGAGTGAGTTTCAACAGCAGTTCAAGGATTTAGATGATTTTTCCAGAAGGCTTGTGAAGCAAAACGGAAATAGCAATCTTGCTTGCATCAAATGTTGAAATCTTTGGCTCTAAAGACAAGCAGGATTTATGAAGTTACACAAATTGTGGAATTTAAAGATGTCATCCTAGAGCATATGTTCTTGTTAATTTGGAAAATTAGTTGTTACGTAATTACAGGCACAGGTTTCTGTATTTTGTATCGCTGTGGTGTAAATTTTGATCTGTGTTGTATAGAAATGCATGCTAAAGGAAAGGTGGTTCTGTTCTTGCAGCAAAAGAAGCCATTTATGAGAACTTCTGAACTACAGAGTGTGGCCAAACTCAGCATGGAAAAAAAAGTTCAATGTATAATCTTATATGGTTGCTGAGTTTAAAAGAAAGCAGAAGGTGGATATGGGAGCCACACTTGAAAAAGAAAAAAGGGAATACCATGATTGATATACATTATCAGTTTCACACCAATGCTGGATGTTGCACTGGCCAATGCCAATGGAAGGTGTCAGTGACTGACCCCACAACCATCACACATTCTCTATCTAGCATAAATCACATTACTTATGTATTTCCATAATTTTGGCAGATTAGAAGATTAAAATGTTGATTATTATTACTAGGCAAGGGTTTCTGGGAGATTTAAAAAAATAGTTTTTTTACATTAGTTTGTATTAATTTCAAAATTACAAGGATTGCTCAGATTCACATTCAGAATATTTGACAATATGAGCTACTTACTTCTAGGGGTGTGTAGGGCAGATATACTTCCTGCTAGAGGTGCAAGCCTTCATGTACTTATGGTCTTTGTTCTGGCACATAAGTAACAGCATCATTTCTTTTGCAGACTATGCACAGCTGCACGTGTTACTTTCCACATAACGTTCTTTCGTCTGCTCGCAGCACTTTGATTTTGATTACATTCATACCCAAAAGTTGATATTGCTGTAGTGTATTTTGAGTGTAGGCCTACAGAGTTTTGAACTCATCTTTTCATGTTGAGGTCACGAAGCTCACGAGCAAGATCTTTCAGGTACTTCTTTCTTCCAGAACTCTTTGTTGGTTAATTCTTTATCCATTCCACAGGGGTGAAAGCTATATGGACAAAGAGGCAACAAGCCACATAGTTCCATTCCTGACCACTAGAGGTGCTAGGAGTCAAACGAAGCTGGAATTGACCAATGAGACCTTTCTAAACACCAATGACGGTTGATTTGAAATATTCTATCGTCTTGCTCTGTACTGAACTATGTGTTCCTCGTTCACAGTCGTCTTTGTATTTGTTTCATTTTTACATACTACTTATCTGCATTATAAATAGATTTACTTTAAATTCATAAAGTTCACTGTGGAATTGAAGAGTTTTCCTGTTGGAAAATGTCCTCAATTAATTGTAAGGTAAGATATTTAATTTGTCATTAAATAATCTCATAGCATATAAATGAAATGTGTTCTCTTCTATCGTGAATTAATCAGTGTGGTTTCTGCTTGTTTATTTAAATAATTTGGATATGTCTGTAGTACTTTTATTTAATGAAGACTTTTATGTTATTTTCAGAATATTCAACACAACAGATTGAAGTTGAAATACTCCTGCTGTTCATCTGGCTATTACATGGGTTCAACAGAGCAAATTTGCAACAAGCATTTCAACAAGTTTCCAAATCAACCTCAAGAGTTGCTTCTAAAGTTGAAGAGTGTTTGTAAACTGACACCAGATGTGAACTGTGCTTCTTATTTTGTTTGTGAAGGTCATTTTTTCGAAGAAGATTTTATGAGTAAAAGTAGGCATAGGCTAAACAGGTCTGTGTTTCCAAAACATATGACAGGTGTTCCTATTGAAATTGCCAAAATCGGTAGTGAATCAGGTGACACTTGTTAATAATGAATTGGGCCTACCAAGCACTAGTGGTGCTATGGCAACTGTTCAGTTTACAACTGCTAATCCCAGAAGTCAAACTGGTGTTAATGAACTACAAAGCATTACTTGTGCTGTTGCAAGTAGTTCTCATGTCGGTGTTTGTACCAGGCGTGGATTAGGTGAAACTGGTGTTAATAGTGAATTAGACTAAATAAGCTCTAGTTGTACCATGGAAAATCTTTATTATACAGGTGCCACTACCATAGGTGAAACTGATGTTAGAGAATTACCTAGCACTAGTTGTGCTCAGTAGAGTAATTCATTGAGTGATGCACTACTTAATTTTTTTTACTCCCCTCAAAATGAATCTGCAGATAGTGAGGAAACATTCTGTAATGACGAAAGTGGGGTTTTAGGTACAGAGGTTTCAAAAACAGACTTAACTCTAACAAAATCAAAAATGTACAAGATTCAATGAAATATTCTAACAAGGCTATCAAAACTGAAAACGAAGCTACATCATGAAAAATAAGAACTGAAAGCACTTAAAAATATATATGAAAGCAACACTTTCTGTTTCATTGAATCTAATTTTAACTCTGTTGCCAAAGATTTCATGAACAGCCAATTACAAAATGTTCATCGATCAGAAAATTAAAGGTGATGGACACCTGAGGGCAAAGTATTTGCTTTATCCTTATATAAAAGAAGTCCCTGCCTATACAAATATTTGTCAGCTCATTTTTATCTTCCTTCTGTGAGGTATCTCAAATGTCTGTTCTCTTCTATATCAGGACTGAATACTTCAGTCATGAATGTAACGAAAGCAGAAGTTGATGTAATGAACAACAGTGACAAATACTGTGCTTTATTGTCTGATGAAATGTCTTTAGAAAGAGGGTTGTATTATAATGCAAGCAAACAAGATATTTCAGGGTTTCAAGATTTAGGGCATTTGGGGAGGTCAAATGTTAATGCAAATCATGCATTACTTTTCATGGCAAGAGTCATACATAAATCTGGAAGCAGATTGTTGCTTATTATTTCACTCACAAATAAGTTTCTAGTACCACTTTAAAAAGTTTTATTACCTATGTCGTAAGGCAATTGAAAGAAAGAGGGCTAAAGCTAGTTTGTACAGTTTGTGACCAGGGTGCAACCAACTAGAGAGAATTGAAGGAACTCTGCTGTGAGAAATCTACTGAGACCAGTCCATTTCATTTAGTAGTCAGAGATGAACCTATTGCACTTGTTTATGATGTCCTACATCTATTAAAAGATACTACAAATGCTCTGCTAGGAAATAAAATACAGTATGGGTTTAAAAAAGGGGCCAGTTTTGAATATATTCACAGGGGTTTTCCTCTGGATCAGTAGAATATGTTTAAGACATTGCCAAAACTACATAGGAATCATTTTTATTTAAAGGATTCTTTTACTAAAATGAAAGTCAAGGTAGCTGCAGCCCAGCTTAGTCATACAGTTGCTGCAGTTACTGAAACTTAGGTGGCATTTAATATCTTACTTGCTGAGGCAATATACACTGCAGAATTTGTTGAAAAGATGGATTGTTTATATGATTCACTGAACAGTTCCTATTGTAATCCACAAGATGGCAAGTCTGGTGAGTGTGCCCTCTCTGCAGAGTCACCATATATTGAAATGTGGTACAGTGTGTTAAAGGAAATGGAAAATTGGAAAGTGTTGGAGCTAGGCACAGGGAGAGATAAGACAAATACGTTCAGTGTCAAAAGTGGGTGACAAACTACAATAAGATCACTGATGTTCATTTGGAACAGATTAAAAAATGGCTTTCATTTTTTTAAGTACAAGTGCTTACAATCAAGGCACAGTGGAAAATATATTTTGTTGTATGAGGCAGCATGGTGTTGCAAACACCAACCAAACTTGCTTTCAGTTCAAAGCTTCATTGAAAACAGTTATAATAAATAACATATCTTTACCTACAAATTCAGTAGGTAATTGTGAGGATGATAGATGCATACCATTAAGCAATTTAAGGTAATTTTTGGGAGCTAGTGATGACAACTTACTTGACTTCACAGTAGACCATTGCCTTATGGATCAAAGTCTTTTATATTGTGTCCCTGCTGATAATGAAGCTGCTGCTGGTAGTGGTGGGGCTGATGTAAGAAATGACAGACAAGCACTAGCATATGTAGCTGATTACATTCTACGAAAGATGGGTGTAACACCTGAAACCAACTGTAGTGACTGTAAAACAACTCTGTTCTCACCAACACCCACAGAGCATCATTTATTTACAAGTTTCAGAGAATATGATGCATTAAACCCAAAATTTTTGTATGCTAATAACAGCATAATGCCCATTGTAGCAAATATTTGTAGTCAGTTGTATGCAGTCTTAGATAAATGTGAACACCATGAACAATTGGAGAATATGTTATATTCACTGTTCAAGTTTCCAGAGGAAATAACATTTTGCAATGCCCATTTTTCTGAACAGTATATTTTAATACAGTGTGTACCACCATTGCTTCACAAGTATGTGAAATTTGGAAACACACCATCAGTAATAAAAGACTTGATATTTTTAAAGACAAATTCATTAAATGGTTTAAAGCCTTATAACAGTTAAAAGAAAATTTTTAGTGTGTGCTTGAGAAATAAAAAGTAAGTATCGTTTTTATTTCACTGTTTTTATCTACCTTTCCTGCTTTTGGTGCTTGATATTGATGTTTTCTTTTTTGTATTGAATCATTTACAGTAGTAAAATGGAGGAACCTTTTTAAGAAATTTATGGTCAGTAGTGCAAGTTTGATGGGCAGTTCCTCAGAATTTATAGTCCTGAAACATAGTGGTAACAAATTTTAGAATTTTTCATTAATTAATACTATGATAAATATTTCTTAATTGAACCTCTTTGACTGCTGCTTATTCTCTCAATAATAGGCTTTTTGCGCCACTGATCCAGCAGCTTGCATAACGTAAAAATTATGATCTTGTTCAGGAATACCTGTAGTCCAGTTTAGCTGCCAAAATGTTATTTTTTTTTGCTTCAATTATTTACACTCCTACCTTGTTTCGACTTACTCTCTGTTTCAAGAGCTGCATCTAATTCTTATCAACCATAAAACCTACTAGAGCTTTTACATGTTGATAGATAACAATATAAGCATGTCAATTTAAAAGCCTATTTTTGACGTTTGCGCCTGACAGTCGCTGCTCCTATCATGTTTCCTTGTCTGTCAACGCAAACGTCAAAAAGAGACTGAAAATATTACTGAATAGGTTACTCTCTGCTGTAGTACAGTGTGATATACCTGTGTTTCAATTATGTTATTATAATGCCAGCCAAAATAATTACATAGCACTCCCAGAAATATAAAGTAATAGAATTAAAATTAAAATAAAAACCTATAATGTAAGTAAACTAGAGGGGATGCAACCCACAATGTTTTCATATTTCAGTTCATATCCATACCACTTGAGGCGCTGCTGTTCTATGGTCCATTCCTTGTGTGTATCTTGAAATACAAAATACGAATTGCTGCAATGTCAATCAAGTTGAAAAACACACCCATGGTCATCGACGCGTTGCTCGACGGCAGCTGTATGTTCTTACACACTAATCAACTCTATCCACTCCTGACTATGTACAATTGTAGAATAGGATGGTGTCTCGCTTCTTCCATCACATTCATATCATGATGTTGGGTTGACAATACTGTAACAACTTTTCCTTTCTTAGGCACGAAAGTGACTAAAGTTGCATCATCACTAAAGGCAAATTGGATTGTTCCCAGTGTAGCTTTTTTTAGAGGAACAGGACGGAGTTCTGTAGAAACATCGCGTTTGCCACTTCAAATAGTACCAACTGTAGTTATTTTCTGTTTCAAAAGATCAGATGCGAGTGGAACAGTAGTGAACTTCCTGTCCATGGTAACGTTTCTTCCAGATTGTTTCAAGTTAGACATTTCAATCAATCTTCTAACTATTTCAGGACCACTGTTATGGTTCTTCTCATAAGCGAGCTTTCCAGCGTTGGGATCCGCAAAGAAGCAGTATTTCGTATCTGAATCACATAACAGGTTCACCTCTATTCCATATTTTCCTGGTTTTGTTGTAATATATAGCCTGAATGGGCATCGCCCATGGAAGGTCATAAGTTCTTCATCCAATGTGGCTGACTCACTAGCATTATAAAACTCAGGAAATTTACTGTCATGTTCCATATGTCCCTGATAGGAGCAAATTTGTCTGTCTGTTTTCTAGCTGCTCAAGTTAGCACTTCAGTAAGAGCCTCAGCCTATGCTCCAAAAACGAAGCTCAGTAGATCGGAAAGTTTTCTTTACTAAATTTATCATGTAAACTGCCTTGTTCTGTCTATGGACTCCAGAGTACAATAGAATTCCAATTGCTGACTCAATCTCTTCCCTTTCAAATGCTTTCGAATTTTTTATGAATATATCTCCAGATGATTCCCTAAGATTTCCAAGCTTTTGATTGGTACACATCAAAATGTTGTCCAGGATGTTATCATCGAAGTACATGAGAAAAGCTTTACCTGGTGTATCAGGTTTTATCCCTGGCTTACTGCCTTTCGGGGTTCTCATTACGTTAGCAACAGACCTCCTGCTTTGATTTATGTTAGAGCTTCTCTTCCATATCATACTTGGCAGGTCCACCATGTCTTTTTCAAGTTGATCAATTTGTGATTTCGGCCTGGGTGGTCTTCTTGTTGGTTGAATATCTATAAAAATATAAAAACACAACCGAACACTAGCAAACTAAGCACTCTACTGAGACACACATGCTAACATACTCCAAAATATCTGCAAAAAAAAATAAAAAATCAATACTTGCCCTGTTCACTTTCATCCAACTCGCTGCTGTCAGAACTACTTGATCTGGAATTTCCATGACTACATCTTCAGTTTCACTGCTTGAGCTTTCGGATAGTTCACCACTAATTTCGTCATGTGTCAATTTCATCCTCTTCTACATTCTGCCAAATACCACAAAGATATTACCTTCCACTCACCACACTGTTTATCGGTTGACTACGAGTGGTGATTGTTGACCTGCTACACCTTCAGTTATAACGATCGCTATAGCTCAAAAATGAGTGTAAACCAAAAGCTGTTCTTATTGTTGATTGAAGAAATGATAATTACGATAATGTCATGTAGTTATTAAATAAACCACTGTAAACGACAGGAGTTTTAGCCTAAAAACTTCGTTGCGGTCAGTTACTGATCGTCCCCCCCCCCCCTCCCTCATTGGTATGCAACTGTTAATGACATTACCCTACTGGATAAGAGAAGGCGTTTCTAGTGCTTTAGAAAGCTTCACAATTGTGCAGCTGTACACACCTGAACAGTGTGGAATAGTCCTTCCATTGCTCATTCTGTTCTCTTTTTTTTTTTTCATTTCCTAGCATACATAATGGAATAGGGTAAATTTTCATGACTATTGGAGAATTTCTTCAAATGGCAATTAAAATAAATGCGAATATTGATAAGAAGTTCATAAAATAAATTTCTACAGTACATACGGATGTTGGTAAATTATTGCATCAAGAAATACATGCCAGATATTGCCCCATGGTCCATAATGGAACAACGAAGATTCAACCATCGGCGGCCACGATCCTAGTCCTGGTGCTAGCGCACTATCTTTGGCTCCAAGCAGTCCCACACTTCATCTTCTTGGATTACCAGCATCGTTCTCTAGTCATTAGCAATAGATTTCAAGACCGTCATGTGTCAACATTTCATAACAGTTTAGTAGCAGAAGAGGAGGACCTGTCGAATGGTCCCCAAGCACTCAATGAATATCTCAAATCGTCATATTTCTGTGAGGGAATTGTGAAAAAAACTATTTTCTCTAAACCTACGGAGTTTGTGGAAGATTTCTAAATTCGTACTTCAGCAAATTTCGAAACTAGTGCCAAATCAGAATATTTTTTGGGAAGTTTTTCACTTGTATAAAAGATGCAATTTGTTTGAGGCATAACCTTTACAAGATAGTGTTAGTGACGATACGTTCTCATAACGTCAGGGCTAATGTTCTTATTTCATTTTCGTGTAAACCCTTCACTCTTTGATCTCTTGAGGAAGGACTAATAATTGTGACCCAAAATTTCTTATCCAAAATACTTTGCCCCAAGTGTTTTATGATCCTTCGCAGGCGTGCGTTATGACCTTAGTTTTTCCACACTGCATTTCTGAATTGGACCCTGAGTCAACTTCCGAACGTGCAGGTGACAACTAATTTAACACTGAACTTAGGCGTTCCTTGGTGTACGAATTTCCAATCGAAGATTCTTATCCGTGTAAAAACTACCGGAGGAAGAAATTACGATTCCCAGATTAGGTTTCCAAGTAAAAGAAATGTAACAAGAAGAGAAAAAACAAGCAGATTTACGTCTGAGATCTCATCTGGCTGCCGGCGGGCCCCAGCACTCTTGAGCTAAATGAGAAAAGTATTACACGGCGTAACAAGAAAGGCCTCGCGATGAGCACTGCCCCGCCCCGTGGGCTCACAGTGAGAACAAAGGCGTGCGATTCTGAACAGCAGGTAATGAAAGACACACGTATCCAGCGTTGCAGTTAAGCGGTACCTCAAGGACCACCGTAAAAACCGAGCAGACTAACAACCGTTTAAACACATTCCACAGACAGCAGTATTCTACACTGGAAAAGACGTCGCTGAAGCAATCCAGTTTATTTACTGGAGATATATAAGTGTTGGGCATAGTATTTGTAGGAAACTTGTATGATTACATAGCTGGTGTGTTATTTTTGCTCCACTATTAACTTCCGAAATGGGAGCACTTGCCTGTAAACATGACAGTTTATTTCAGACATCAACAATAAGCAAATGATAGAGTCACGATTAGCAATGATTTAACGAAAGGGCAATTAATGATTTTGGCATGTAGGTTAAATACTGACAACTGCCACAATGACGTGAAAACAGGTAAAAGTTTGTTAACGAAAACGTCGGTTCAGTGCGCTATTTCCACAGTTCTTCAGTTTTTCCGATAATATACGGAAGGAGCTTTGCCGACAACAATTTTAGATTCTAGGTAAATCATATAATAAAAATTAACCAACATTTCAGTCACAGAATCAGTAATTTTTTTCTCTTCTAGGTCATAATTTCACTCAAGATACAATTAACCATAATTTCATTACATTTTAGCTTCTTTCAGCGATAATAAGTTACAGGATACAAGAATAAAAGCAATAACAAACTTCACACAATTGTCAATATACAGTAATCATAAATGTCCGTTTTAAAATGAGTAAACATCTAATACGATTGTGTGATACAGATTGTAATTTCAGGCCAAGTAACCTATCTTAGCTCTGCACTACACTTCGAAGTTTCACAGATACATGATACTGTTTTTCACCATAGATACCAAATCCCTGCAAACAACGGTCAGAACTTTGTACCAATAATTCAATTCCTCGACAGTAGACATCCACTTCTTGGTCACGGACCAATTCAAGAACCCCTCTGTGTGAACGTCGTCATCGTTCAACGATCTGTTTCTTTCACATGTCCTTTCAGATTGCCGAAAGCTGTGGATTTCCTGATTGTATTTCGTCTATTTACTGTGAGAATTTCTCGTCAATCTCTGCATGATTACATGTTTTACCCACAAGAATCATACTGTCTTGGTTACTTTGGAGTACATGTCCAGTTCTGCGCAATTTCAGTCGCATTCTGTTTCTGCGGAAGAGCCAGAACATTTTCTTTCCTCTGGTAATGCACCAATCCTGTTGTGCAATGGTCTTAGCGTAGGACTGTATGTGCAACTTTCTTTCTGAAGTCTCTACGTATCTATTGTACTGATGTGGTTTGCATAAAACTACTACATATCTCGTAACACAGATTACAATGAACTGCTTTTCCTGCTCCTATTATTAATAAAATGAAGAAAAACGGTCATGAATTCACAGCTCAAAGTGCGCTAACTTGGTGCGTTTCAGGCACGTATCGAAATCCAACAGCGGCTGGACGTTCGGCTCTTTCCCTGCACATTACGTTCTTCAGATCTGTCTCCAATTCATACATCCGGTCATGGTTTGCTGAGAGAACGGCAAGCCACCGCTCCCCAGTCACTACGAGGAACTCTAGTTAGTGACATTGTTGCTGGCAATGTGTCTGCTCTCTGTACTAAATGTCTCACTCAGTATAACCCCCATCCCCCAACCACCCCAAAAAAAATACCACATACAGATTTAAACAAGCCGTCTTCATACTATTGTATGCACATAATTATTAAAATTTCGTCATTTGCTGACCCTGCATGTATTCCAGTTCCATCTGTGAAACAGTGTGTTATCAGAAGACTGTCTTAAAGAACAACATTTCGGATTTCTTGAACTGTGGATAGACAGAAATTTTCCTTTCGAAGCATTACACAGTAAGACATAGAAGTCTTTAGTGATGTGAATCATATTTAAGAATAGGACTGAGATCAGATGAAAAATGCCAAGAACTGTCTAAAGAAAAAAGAAGAAGACGCACCACGATGGAATTATCCAAATGAGACGAAAAAAATCATTAGAATGTAAGAAAAAAAATGATGACTAAGGAAAAGAGTGCCACAAACTCAGTAAGTCAACAACGAGTAGGTCCACCAGTGTGGCCATATGCAAGCAGTGATAGCAGTGATTGATTGTGAGAGTTACTGGATAGCCTCCTGAGGATATGGTGCCACATTCTGTACAACTGGTGCGTTACATCGTCAAAATCCGAAGCTGATTGTAGGGCTTTGCCCATAATGCTCGAAACGTTCTCAGTTCGGGAGAGATTCGGCGATCTTCCTGGCCAAGGCAGCGTTTGTAAAGAATGAAGACAAGCTCTAGAAACATTCGCCGTGTGTGGGCGGGAATTATGTTTCTGAAATGTGAGCCCAGCATGGCTTGCCACGAGGCGCAACAAAACGAGGCGCAGAAGATTGTCGACATGCTGTCAGAATGGTATCCCGCCGCTGTCAAGGGAGTCTCCACACACGTCTTTGGTCTGGAATGTCAGTGAGTCGATCATAAATGTCTTTAGTGAAGAATCCCACTTCGATGTGAGTCCCCGATGAGCGGCCAGTTGTATTGTAATAAATTGTTTGTCTGTACATGTACATCGCATTTATTGAATGCCATCCATTTCCGATAATTCCTCCGCGAAGATTGGTTTCATTGTTTGGCCATACAGCATATAAAGACGTCAGGCTGATGAGTATTTGTTCACCTTAGGGAAGGTAATTTACTTTTCAGGTATTTTTATGGACACAAAAAAATGAAAATACTGTAAGCAAACGAAAGTTCTTGTTGGTGTCTTCTCCATAATTACTGATTACTCTGAAACAATATCCCCTTCTTGATGGATTATGAGATACCGTTGAGAAGTCTGTACACTAATAAGAAAGTGTCCAACTAAAATTATCTGATATTATTCATAAAAATCAGTTACATGGTATCATTAAAAGTGCACGACGAAAGATGATTTTCCATCTGAATAAAGCCATAAGAGGATGATATGTTTTAGGCAGAGCATTGCAATCAGCAAGACACCTTCACAGGATAGCTCCAATTACGCAACAAATCACTACTGTTACCGTTTGGATCTATACAATGGGAAGAATCTCACTTGGAGTAAACGAAATATGTGTGGGTAAAGTACTTCGAAGCAACTGGAAGTTCTTGGAGAAGGAGATATCTGAAACTGAGGAATTTGGCTTATGATGAAATAAAATGTGTGCTTACCTGTAACTGTGATAGTGGAACTCAGGCAAGACAGTTAGGTTTCCGACTCTATGCTAACCAATAACTTCAAACCTGTGGGACCAGTAAAGAAATTACGGATACAACATTCTGGAACATATTGAACGTCATTATCACTAACGTCTGATTGGAGCGCAGTCATCAAGAATACTTAGGCAACTATCTAAATACTGAAGATTATTTAAAATAACATATAACACAAAGTCGTTGAGTCAAGTTATACGTGATAATACTAGATCGTTCATTTTATTTTCGACAGTTAAACAGCTTAAGGAAAAGTTTTAACTAGTTGGTTACTTTAATGTTCTGTGGGTTATTTGCAATATAAATCTTAATGACGTGGAATGAGTCAATTTACAGTCACATCACAATTTAATTTGTAAGGCTACATTTTTTTAAATGTACAGATGTCAGTAATTCCTCCCCACCCCAATTGTCATTTCCGTACTACCTCTAAATGTGCAGAAACGAATATTTTGCTTCTTTTTAAAACTGAGAATGGAACCATTCATGGAACACCAATGCGAATCTAGATGGAGCCCGGCTAAACCCCAAGTGTGATTTCACACCAGTCAGAAGAATCTCCCTTGATTGTAGTTGTAGCTGTTGCTGTTGTTGTTGTTGTTTCTGTTGTTGTGGTTTTCACTCCGAAGACTGGTTTGATGCAGTCCTCCACGATAATTTAACCTGTGCAAGCCTCTTCATCTCCGAATAACTACTACAACCTACATTCTTCTAAATCTGTTTACTGTATTCATCTCTACATCTCTCTCTACGACTTTGATCCCCCACTCTTCCGCCAGTACTAAATTGGTGATCCCTTGATGTCCTACCAACCGATCTCTTCATTTTGACAGGTTGTAGTGCAAATTTCTCTTCTCCACAATTTTATTCATGACCTCGTCATTAGTTACGTGATCGCCGGCCGCGGTGGTCTCGCGGATCTAGGCGCGCAGTCCGGAACCGTTCGAATGCTACGGTCGCAGGTTCGAATCCTGCCTCGGGCATGGATGTGTGTGATGTCCTTAGATTAGTTAGGTTTAAGTAGTTCTAAGTTCTAGGGGACTGATGACCACAGCAGTTGAATCCCATAGTGCTCAGAGCCATTTTTTTTAGTTACTTGATCTATCCATCAAACCTTCAGCATTCTTCTTTAGTGGCACATTTCAAAAGGTTCTATTCTCTTCTTGTCTAAACTGTTTATCGTCCATGTTTCACTTCCATACATGGCTACACTCCGTACAAATACTTTCAGGAAAGACTTCCTGACACTTCAGTCTATACATGATGCTAACAAAATTCTCTTTTTCAGGAATGCTTTCCTTGCCATTGCCAGTCTACACATTATATGCTCCCTACTTCGACCATCATCACTTATTCAGCCTCCCAAATAGCAAAACTCATTTGCTACTTTGAGGATGCCATTTCCTAATTCAGTACCCTCAGCATCGCCTGATTTAATTCTACTACGTTCCATTCTCCTCGCTTTGTTTTGTTTGATGTTCATCTTATATCCTCCTTTGAAAATCCTCTCCATTCCGTTCAAGTGATCTTCCAAGTCCTTTGCTGTCTCTAACAGAATTACAATGTTATCAGCATACCTCAGAGTTTTTATTTATTCTCCCTGGATTTCAGTCCTTATTCGAAATCTTTGTTTTGTTTCCTTTACTGCTTGCTTAATATATTGATTGAATCACATCAAGGATAAGCTACAACCCTGTCTCACTCCCTTCTAAACCACTGCTTCCCTTTCGTGCCCCTCGACTCTTACAACCACCATCTGGTGCACAAATTGTATACAGCCTTTCGCTCCATGTATTTTCCCCCTGGAACCTTTAGAATTTGACACAGAATATTCCAGTCAACAATGTCAAAAGCTCTAAGTCCACACATACTATGAACACAGGTTTGCCTTTCCTTAACTGATCTTCTGTGAGAAGACGTAGGGTCAGAATTGCCTCGCGTGTTCCTACATTGTCCTGTAACTGAAACTGATTTTCTCCGAGGTCGGCCTCTATCAGTTTTTACGTTCTTCTCCAACAGATTCCTGTCAGCATTTTGCAGTTCGGTAATTGGGATTATTATATTCTTCTTGGTATTAGGGTATTTCACCTGTCTCATACACTCTGATTACCAGATGGAAGAGTTTGGTCATGGCTGGCTTCCCCTAGGCTATCAGTAGCTCTACCAGTATGTTGTCTACAGTCGAAGCCTTGTATCGACTTAAGTCATTCAGTGCTTTGTCAAATTCTTCACGCAGGGTCATATCTCTCTTTTCATATTCCTGTACATCCTCTTAATTTCCATACTATTGCCCTCAAGTACATCTCCCTTGTATAGACCCTCTAGAAACTCCTTCGACTTTTCTGATTTCCCTCCTTTGCTTAGGACCGGTTTTCCATCTGAGCTTTTGACATTCATGTAGGTGGTTCTCTTTTCACTAAAGGTCTATTTAATTCTACTGTAGGTACGATCTATTTTACCCCTAGTGATACATGCTTCTACAGCCTTACATTTGTTCTCAAGTCATCCCAGCTAGCCACTCCTACGGACTTAATTTTTTAGACGTTTGCATTCCCTTTCATTGTATTTTTATATTCTCTCTTTTCATCGATTATATTCAATATCTCTTGTGCTATCCAAGGATTTCTACTACTTCTCGTATTTTTACATACTTGATCATCTGCTGTTTTCACTATTTCCTCTATCAAAGCCACACATTCTTCTTCTACTGTATTCCTTTACCCTGTTCTTGTCAAACGGTCACCAATGTTACCTTTGAAACTCTGGAAAACCTCTGATTCTTTCAGTTTATCAAGGTTCCAACTTTTTAAATTCCTGCCTTTTAGCAGTTTCTTCAGATTTAATCACAACCAGTAACTTGTGGTCAATGTCCTCATCTGCCCATGGAAACGTGTTACAATTTAAAATATGGTTCCTGAATCTCTGCCTAACCAGTATATAATGAATCTGAAACCTTCTGGTGTCTCCAGGTCTCTTCCATGTATACAATTCTTAAAATATGTGTTAGCTATGATTAAATTATGCTCCATGCAAAGTTCTACACGGCAGCTTAACCTTTCAATCCTTAACCCCAGTCTCTATTTATCTACTATTTTTCCCTCTCGTCTTTTACCTACCAAGGAATTCCAGTCGCTCTTGGCTGTTACATTTTCGGCTCCTTTAACTATCTGAGTAGTTAATATTATCTCATCATACACTTCTTCCCCTCCTCATATGCAGAGCTAGCTGGCATATCATCTTGTACTACTGTGGTGAGTGAGGGCCTCATGTCTATCTTAGCTACAATAACGCATTCACTAAGCTCTTAGTAGTATCTTTTCCACGTTGACTTTTTTTTCATTTTAAACTTACTCCTGCATTATCACTATTTTATTTTGTATTCACCTGACCAGAAGTCCTGTTCCTCCTCCAATCGAACGTCTCTAATTCCAGCCATATCTAACTTCGACCTATCCGTTTCCCATTTTAAATTTTTTAAGCTACATGCCCGATTAAGGGATCTGGCATTCCACACCCTGGTCCGTAGAACTAAAGTTTCTATTCTCCTGATAACGACGTCCTCCTGAGTAGTCCCCGCCGAGAAATCCGGATGGGGGAGTATTTTATCTCCAGAATATTTTACCTCAGAAGATGCCATCATCATTTAGTCATACAGTAGAGTTGCATGTCCTAGGGGAAAAATTATGGTTGTAGTTTCCCCTTGCATTCAGTCGTTCACAGTATTAGCACAGCAAGGAAATTTTGCATGGTGCTACAGGGCCAGGTCAATCAATCATCCAGACTGTTATGAAGAACCAGTACAGGAACACTCACTTATGATTGATAGTTTGCAGGATATTGTCTTCCTCCACTACATTCGACAAAATTTTATGCAGATCTCTGCAAGTGAGTACTGGCCACGTGCTCTAGTGGGGTGATATGCCTATATGTATTATGCTCGGTGTCAACACAGAAACAGCATTTGTTTATTAGATACGTTGAGACAGAGGCGGTAAAATTTTACCGTAGGTTCTATTTTAAGGAGTGGTATAACTGTCTAAAGTTTGGATCCAGGTAGTTCTCTCAAAACTACATCGACTTTGCTCCGCCATACACCCGCAGATGGTGACCATCCTTAGGGGATGGTCCTTCGCCAACACAAAAGCATGTATAGTCGACTAAACTATAGGAGATAAAAGGACGGCCGCCCCATCTGCAACATGCAGATACACACGCCCGCCTCCACACACTATCCCCCCTGTGAGGGGGCGACCTTACATGGACGAGGCTTGCCCCCAAACGCCTCTAATAGTCCTTTTATTCTGTGTTGGAGATTAATTGTGTTTAACGTCAATGCTTCTCTTATAATCAAGCACCTTTTAAAAAGGAAAACACAGTTGCGGCGATAGTAAATATCATCTTTCCACGAAAATAGCCACAGTATGTTTTCTTTAAGTTTATGAACAGAAACGGTATAGTTATTACGTTTGACAGCAAGATATAATTTGCATCTCATTATTTTATGATATCCAATGAGGAGCACCACCACTGATTACAAATGATCAGAGGCCTATACACTTCCAACCTGCATAAAACTGGGCACAAACTCCCACTGTTTTGCTGCGAAAATCACCAATCACCGCAGAATGTCCTCATTATTTCCAAACAAACATTGTAGTAAAGAAAAACCTAGAATTTAATCTCCACAGAAGAAACATAGTTGTTATGAAATTTATTTCAGCTTGATGGACAAATTACACAACCTGAGAGCATCTCCCACATTCAAATCAGTCTCTATAAATAAACTGCCTTGCACGTGTGTACTACAAACATTTCAGACATGTGAAATATTATTACAGAATAATATCTTTCACGCCACTATCCTCCATTTGGAAAAACACTACAACACGCTGTAATCGAAGAGGACGTTGGTGTTATGTACAGTATGCAAGTCCCATTTTACCAATGCAAAGTTATATCACACATGCAGAAACAAAACAAACTGTTAGAGCCTGTCTTGTAATAGAACCTCCTATAAGAGTTTACCACGCCTCTCTCTCTCTCTCTCTCTCTCTCTCTCTCTCTCTCTCTCTCTTCAGTGTGCCTCATTTGGTATTTTTACTCCACAACACCCTTCTACCATGTTGTAGATTCTTATGTTATAGTTTTGTAAGCAATTGGATCATCATAGCCTGTTTTCCCGCAGTCTACTTACATTCAATATCTATTAGTTTTATGAGCAAACTCGGTGTAGTTTTGAGAGAACTACCTGGATCCAAACTTTAGTGAGTTATACCACTCCTTAAAATAGAACCTACGGTAAAATTGTACCGCCTCTGTCTCTTCTGACGTATCGAATAAACAAATGCTGTTTCTGTGTTGACACGGAGCATAATACATATAGGCATATCACCCCACTAGAGCACGTGGCCAGTGCTCACTTGCACAGATCTGCATAAAATTTTGTCGAATGTAGTGGAGGAAGACAATATCCTGCAAACTATCAATCATAAGTGAGTGTTCCTGTACTGGTTCTTCATAAGGAGTTTAAAAAATTGATTTTTGTGTAACACATTCAAGCAGGGTACAACTACAGTTTTTTACACCGCCAAACAGTTCGTTTTCATATCAGGACTTCGAGGTATGCGTCAGGTGCTAAAGTGTTGTTTACACGTTTTGATTCTTTGGATCTCACAGAAAGCTGAACATCGCTTGGTGTAAACTACGCAGCTCCCACAACATACAGAAGCGACATTTCTCATTGACAAAAATGAAGTAGACGTCGCAACACATGGAAACTTGAAGAGTTTGTAGGATTTTAGAGCGTTTCCAATAGCTATCCGAAGCGATGATCTAGACATTTAATCTCATCTTCCACATCGATAGGGTAGTGCAAATCTAGAGGGTTCCATTTCAACGATCATAGTGTCCTCATTTTGCAGTCATGCATTTGATTACTGTTCAATTGTTGACCATTACCGTAAGGTGCAACAGGAGGTGCGACAGCTGCAGCAGGATGACTTGGTTTGTTGTTATTACTGAAGACTCTAGATAATATTGTTACGAAATATCTCTAATATAACATGTATCGATGATGTTATGCTCTTTAGCAGGATCCATTTATATGTGCTCACATCCCTACAGAATCAGTTTGCGACGAGTTTTTCGCACTTTGCGGGTGCTAGGCACTGTCCAAAATAACGTATAAGTGGTTGAAAACGAGTTTTCACGACTGGTAGTACGCATGCTAGCTGTGTGAGTGCGAAGCTGTCAGTGGCGGACGCTTGTGGGTCCAATGCATAATTTGCTAAATGTTCGTCTATAAATTACAGTGCCTGGAATGCACATTCTGTAGACACGGGGAAGGGAAACTCTCATGTTCCAGGAAGCTAAGTGCTCTCGATACACTCTCAAGTAACACTAACATAAAATACCCAAAATCTTAATTTGGGGATGTCCAGACGTGGTTGTGGGGGCATACCAAAGTTGGAAGATGTAAACAAAAGGAGCGAATCTCATCTGGTAAGCAATAATAGCGTATACTTATGGAAAAAGATATCAGATCACCAGCAGGAATCAACTGTGTAAAAATGTCAGTTGCCTGTCGCTGATCTCTTCATTGTATAGTGGAAGTCAGATTAAGTGTAGAACGGTGCCACAGTTTTAGTTTCCATAAACTAAATCGTTACAAAAATCTGCAGACAAGCTCTCTGATGTGGTGTAGTGGTTCACAAATTTGTTTCCAGACTACCAGTTTGCAATCTGAACCACTTCTTGAGTTTCATCTACGTTCAAGACGACTGTTACTACAATTTTTGTGATCACCCTGTTCAAAAGGCACGCTTGTAGATCATCGGGAAGAGGGGAATACTTAGGATTCTTTTATTAGGCTGGTGTATAGGGCACCACAAATATAAAAAATCAAACAACTCATTGGCATGGGAGGAAAATGACTATCTACTAAAAGAAAATACATAAAAATATACAAAAAATGACATAAAATCGGTAAATATCGAGAAAAACCTGGTATAATTACGATAAATTACTTGTAAATACGTAAGACTAAGGGAAATACGATGAAACAAGTAAAGTCGCGAAGAAACTTGTAAAATACGTAAATCGACTGAGAATACATAAAATTAGATAAGGACTACCACGAAATGTGGCGAATTAATTATAAACCTCTCCCTCTAAACCACCTGGGGTTTCCTAACACATAGTCCCACAAAGGCGACATGAGTATTACACAGAAGCGCTATATTAAACCATGCAAAATATATGTGTCCCAATCCATGACTGTGTTGTCACACATGCAAGCGATTGTAGATATTGCCGAATTACGGCCGGTTCTCACAAACTATGCTATTTCTTCAGTATTAAGGAGAAGAGTCAATACGTTGACCAGACTTGGGCCATCATCTAAAATGTTCTCTATTATAGTGCACATGTTACATTTACCACCTTAAATAGTTTGAGGGAGGTGTACTCCAAAGATTTGGTCTTAGGACGAAATTGCTATATTATCCTACACATGAGCAAAACTACCTACCAGCAGACCAGGACTTCTTTGTGCAAGACGAATGCTACTAGAGCTGTGCTGATGCAGCTATAAAAAGCAATAAGGCTGTTACAGCTCTTTTGGCTACTGATCATGCTGCTTGTCCGTGTGCATTTTCGTGCAGCGGGGTGCAGGCCGTACCTCGATGTATCAGCTGTCGAAAATACACTCTTGGAAATTGAAATACGAACACCGTGAATTCATTGCCCCAGGAAGTGGAAACTTTATTGACACATTCCTGGGATCAGATACATCACATGATCACACTGACAGAACCACAGGCACATAGACACAGGCAACAGAGCATGCACAATGTCGGCACTAGTACAGTGTATATCCACCTTTCGCAGCAATGCAGGCTGCTATTCTCCCATGGAGACGATCGTAGAGATGCTGGATTTAGTCCTGTGGAACGGCTTGCCATGCCATTTCTAACTGGCGCCTCAGTTGGACCAGCGTTCGTGCTGGACGTGCAGACCGCGTGAGACGACGCTTCATCCAGTCCCAAACATGCTCAATGGGGGACAGATCCGGAGATCTTGCTAGCCAGGGTAGTTGACTTACACCTTCTAGAGCACGTTGAGTGGCACGGGATACATGTGGACGTGCATTGTCCTGTTGGAACAGCAAGTTCCCTTGCCGGTCTAGGAATGGTAGAACGATGATGGTTTGGATGTACCGTGCACTATTCAGTGTCCCCTCGACGATCACCAGAGGTGTACGGCCAGTGTAGGAGATCGCTCCCCACACCATGATGCCGGGTGTTGGCCCTGTGTGCCTCGGTCGTATGCAGTCCTGATTGTGGCGCTCACCTGCACGGCGCCAAACACGCATACGACCATCATTGGCACCAAGGCAGAAGCGACTCTCATCGCTGAAGACGACACGTCTCCATTCGTCCCTCCATTCACGCCTGTCGCGACACCACTGGAGGCGGTTGCACGATGTTGGGGCGTGAGCGGAAGACGGCCTAACGGTGTGCGGTACCGTAGCCAGCTTCATGGAGACGGTTGAGAACGGTCCTCGCCGATACCCCAGGAGCAACAGTGTCCCTCATTTGCTGGGAAGTGGCGGTGCGGTCCCCTACGGCATTGCGTAGGATCCTACGGTCTTGGCGTGCATCCGTGCGTCGCTGCGGTCCGGTCCCAGGTCGACGGGCACGTGCACCTTCCGCCGACCACTAGCGACAACATCGATGTACTGTGGAGACCTCACGCCCCACGTGTTGAGCAATTCGGCGGTACGTCCACCCGGCCTCCCGCATGCCCACTATACGCCCTCGCTCAAAGACCGTCAACTGCACATACGGTTCACGTCCACGCTGTCGCGGCATGCTACCAGTGTTAAAGACTGCGATGGAGCTCCGTATACCACGGCAAACTGGCTGACAATGACGGCGGCGGTGCACAAATGCTGCGCAGCTAGCGCCATTCGACGGCCAACACCGCGGTTCCTGGTGTGTCCGCTGTGCCGTGCGTGTGATCATTGCTTGTACAGCCCTCTCGCAGTGTCCGGAGCAAGTATGGTGGGTCTGACACACCGGTGTCAATGTGTTCTTTTTTCCATTTCCAGGAGCGTATTTACGTTGGCTATTCCTCGATCTATTTCCTAGTGAGACATGGCCGAAACCGCCAAATCCAGTACTACTGCTAATTATAAGCACGATTGATTCGAGAAGTATGACTGAGAGTACGTACGTTTCCGACTGAAAAAGACGTATGAAATCCATTAATTCCCGGACAGACAGAACAGCAGCCTCTGGATTTCGTTCTAGTTGGTTTATAAGCAATACAAGTGGTGGATATACACTGACGACTCCATCCTAGGACACACGAATAGTGGAGAGGGAATAGTTTACCATTTTAATGTTCATCATTGTAGTGATTGGGGTAGGAAACTTGCGGGGTGGTTGTATGTCTTACGTTGGACAAATATATCCTGCTTTAGAGTATTAAGAGCTTTTCATTGTGCACGACTATTACATCGGAAGCCGTATGGCATTAACAATATAGCATTTTTTAGTTGCAGGACCATGTAAGCACAGAGGTATGTTTGTACGCTCTACGATAATATCTGTCTTGGCCGTACCTTCCTGGTACTGATTCTAGTCTTATAATGCTTCAGAATTGGTAGCATGGTTGATTTCCGTGAAGTGTTTCAAACTCCATCCCTCTGGAGCTCCATCATGTATAATCCACACATTTCTTATTAACAGTCTGTTACATCACCATATCAATCTAATGTCCGCTGTATACTAGTATGAGGCGCTACACTCCAACACGCACGCATCTGGAGAGATGGGTGGATGAGTGTCGTGGATAAGAATGGTGTTGCAGGGATTATTGGAAAAGTACAGTGCAGGAGGGATCTGTTAATCTCCGACTTTAGCTTACGAATGCGTAACGTCCATCCACACAGGGAAGCATGGGAAGTCGTAATCTAAATTCTGCACTATGATCGATGCGCTGGAAAAATGTAGGTAACCTAATGTCGTCGGTATAAGACGTTGTCTCACTTTGTTATACATGGTCGAACGAACGTATTGCACAGTCATCTACCAGCATTCGCAATTTAGTATATGGCCCTTGCAAAATAGTGCATACGTGATTTAGCGATGATACAGAAATTGGGAATCATTCTCCTATGACGCTAGCTGGCGATTAAATTATGGAACAACTAGTAAAACTGCTAAAATTCATCGTACGGTGTGAATTACAGTACATTGCTCCATATCAACAGCGTCTTTCCCATCCTGTCCATCCACTGGTAGGCTATTGATTATCACGTAATGATCGACTGACACCACTTGGTTGAGATGGAGGGTGGCGTGGCGTAACACTGGATGTCTGCTACTTGTCACTCAATACTGCAGACTCGTGCTATTTCCATATGTTGTGATACCCTTCCCTTTTTTCACCAATAAGGTAAGAGTACCTCTTTTTATTTCTACTACCTCGCGTGTGTTGTGAGCGGCACCTTCCAGCAATGCTCAACAATGTAACAGTGCAGGCGAGTTCTAGAGCTGGCCACATGTCCCAGTGGAGTGATGCGTGTATGTGTAATATGATCGATGTCAACAGACAGACGGTACTTGTTTTTTCGATATATTGGAAGAGAGAGACACGGTAAAAGCTTGTAGGAGGTATTGTTATGGGGAATGGTATAACTGGTTAAAGTTTCGACGCAGATGTTCTCTCAAAAGTACACTTATTTTGCGCACAAAGCTAATAGAAATCGGATGTATGTTTTCTCATAAAATCTTGATGTTTTTTACTATTATCATCACGACTGCGTGGTTAAGAAACGGGTGTTACCACAAGTCCTATGCTATTTGATACTTCATAAACCCTAATTATAAAGTAGACACCACTTGAATTATAGCTCGTTGTGGAACCTGGAAATGGTAGTGACATCTTTTGTGATGTGGTGATCAGATTGTTAACAAAACTAGAACACTAGCACCTACTGTATAATAGTAAGTTACACACATGTCTGCAGAGGGGAGTTATGGAGTGAAAATGTCAAATTTAAGCACTCAGATAGTAATTTGCTTCAACATAACAGAAGGGAGGGAGAGAGAGAGAGAGACGTGGTAAGTTCTCATAGGAGGTTCTACTACAAGACAGGCTCTCACGATTTGTTTCGCAAAAGCATGTTTGATATAGCTTCGAATTGCTCGAACGAGATTTGCGATAGTGTACAAAACAGCAGCGTCCTCTTGAATTATAGCATGTAATTGTCGAACGTAAAAAATGATAGTGATTTTTTCGACATGTAAGCTAATGGCGTGAGAGATTGTATTCTCTAATGTTATTTCACTCTTCGGAAATATTTGTATTACACACATGTATGGCAGTTTATTTACAGACATTGATTTGAACGATGTAGACAGTCTCCGTTGGTACAATTTGTCCATCAAGGTGAAAGAAATTGCTTAGCAAAAAAAGTTTTTTTCCTGGAGTTTATATTGTCGCTTTTTCTTTACTCTCATGATCGATTCTGCTGCGATCGGTAATTATCGCAGCAAAATCGTGTAAGCTTTTTTCCTAATTTTATGTATAGCCCTCTGATCATTTGTAATCAGTAGTCGTGCCCTTCGTTGAATGTCACAAAATAATGAGATGTGAACTGTATCCTGCGGTCAAACATAAAAGTATACCGATTTTGCTCATAAACTTAAAGAAAATCAATTGATCCTGTTTTCGTAGAAATATGACATTTATAATCTCACTATTATGATTCCCTTTTTAAAAGATGCTTCATAATAAGAGTAGCATTGATGTTACATATAATTATTCTCCATCACAGAACAACATGCCTATTAGAGACATTTCGTGACGTACCTAATCCGTATAAGGTCGCCCCCTGACCAAGGTGGTCGCATGTGGAGGTGGGACCGTGTCCCTATATTTCAGACGAGCTAGTTGCGGCCGTCCTTTTATCTCGTATTGTTTTATTCACTCTACAGACTTCTGTGTTGGCGAAGGACCGTCACCTCAAGGCAGTGAGCGTCTGCAGTTGCATAGCATGGCATGGGTGTGTGTGTTTGTCCTTAGGATAATTTAGGTTAGTAGTATGCAGGCTTAGGGACTGACAACCTTAACAGTTAAGTCCCATTAGATTTCACACATATTTGAATATTTGAACATTGACAGATCTTTATCTCAGTTTCCCAACCAGAATAAATAAAGTACACTAACATAACGTCTCTCTCCTACATCTGAGCAGTTTCCATGTGTTGTCTTTCTGTCCAGAAAGACCAGGATTGGAGTCGCGGAAAAGGCACCATAATATTAAATTTGCCTCAAATCCCAAGCGCCTCTGGTGGTATAATTGTGTTTGGAGGGTGCACTTGTCTTTCTGTCCAGGACGACCAAGGTTCGAGTCCCAAAAAGAGCACTGCCACTTTTAATTTCCCGCCAATTCCCGATTGAGGGTGAAGTAGGACAACAGCGCATCCCTGGGTCAAAGAAATTCCCATCAAAATTCGGAATTCCCGCTTAAATTCGAAATTCAACACTGTAAATTCCTGTCCTAATTCGAAATTCCCACCAATATCCTAGGTGTGTGTGGGGGTGGGATCCTCGTGCAGACTAAGAAAAACACATGACGTTATAATAGGTGATCTTGGGCATTGTCGGGGGAGGTGTGATTAATTGATCACTTTAATTAATTTGCATATCAATTTGATATGAAAATTGGACCCAGAGCTCCATTATTTTACTACTCTTATTGCTGCTCTGTTGGGATGAATCAACTTTATCCACGATCTTCATCTCTTTCTGCTCCTGATTTGATTACCTTTCATCTTCCACCTTTTTACGTCTAGAAAAGTTTATAGTGTATATTGCACATGGGGAAACTGCATTGTGGAGTACTAGCTGCTAGGTTATTATCCATAAATCATGCATAAAAGCTTTTCACATTGTTTCACAAGTACGTTCATGGAAACACCACTTGTATAAGCAGATACATTGCAATGAAGTGTCTTTCAGAAGAACCTTGTGAGAGCAATCTCTTGAACTATTCTACATTAAATGTTTTAAGAAATAGGTATTCCTAATACTAAACTGCCTGAAACGATCATCAGGTTACGATTTCACTGTCGGACGCCATCTCACCACCTGGAGCTAAGATTTTACACCTACAATTAAAGGAGCATAAGCCTTCTCATATCATCCGTCTCTCTCTCTTCCTCTTTCGCTCGCTTAAATGCAGACATACTTAGATAAATAGCCCAGCATACTATATATGTCGACCAGTTTCGCGAGAATTTCTTCTTTTGTTTCGTGTGCGGTTTTCGCTTGCGTAAGGGAAAGAATGAGAGAGGAGGAGGGGAGGTGAGTGGTAGCATGTAAGAGAGAAATTGCGAATAGAACAGTAATTTCTTCTACAGCAGCTCACCATTTACGTTTTTACTCGTTCGTGTACAGAATGAAGTTTCTTGCCGTCGCTGGAAAAATCGGTATACCCCTGAAAGGAACCATAAATTGAGTTTGCCTGACGGCAAATGGGAAGTGTGGCTCCGACACTTGCCATGTATGTAATTCCGTGGAAAGCTCTTTGCCGACAGCCGACGCGTCTAACGAAGAGCAATTTACTTTTTCTACATCCTATCACGCTGAAAGTGCTCTGAATAGTAAAATTTGTTGGAGAGACTGCAATTACAGGTAACTGAAAATCCATCAAACATTTCAAAATTTGGATAAATTTAAAAAATAGGTTTATTATTTACTCCTTAGTAGTTGCGCGACTCAGAAAATTTTCTCATCCGAGAATTTATTTCGTCATGATCTCATTTCATCAAAATCAATTTCTACAGTATAATTCGTATATCTCCTACGGAACATCGCTTGTATAGGAAACAAGGAATTTTTTTTTGCGAGCTCAAGGAATCTGCAAATCAGTAGTGCTAGTGTTCCTGAGCAGTGAGGGGCATCTGGGAGCATATTACTCAAATGCAGCAGTCACAACCATAGGAAAGATGCTTAAGACAGTTCAATTCGCTACTCCCTTGATCTGTTTCGTACAGTGTATTGGCTGCAGCCGTACATTCCATCTACTTCCGTCTCTAATTTCCTCTTTGGGACGAGATATTTAACCCTAATCTCCCTTCCTTTCTTTACAGCTACTTGTCAAATAGATCAGTGATAACAGCATAATCACTACATAGTTGTTACCTAACTAGAAGTTTTGCCATCGAATAATAACTATTGTATTTTGCTGTGGAGTTACACTTTCCACAGCACCTTTCAGTGTCTAGCTGTAATAGATAATAACATGTGTTATATGTTGTAGTATGTACTAGGAAACTTTAAAGCCTTAAGTGTTGGCCTACTGCTATAACACATGTATAGAAGAAATAGTCGTATGTTTCTCGGAAAGCTTCACGGTGAAGTAGAAAATGATTTTGGACCAAGACTTTTTTTCAAATTTAAATAAAAACTGTACTTACTGAGAGCTTCTTTTGTTTTCTTTTACACTTGGCATTTGCCATGCGGCCTGCAACGTAATATATTACATATTACTTCTGATGATTAATAAGAGTTATGTAAGTGGATACACAACATATGTTACCAGATAATATTGTCTTCTTGTAATACGAAACGTTCCCAAAGGTAATGATTGAGCAATACGTGGACATGACACAGTCGCCAGACAGAAGAACCATGCTGGAGTACGCAAGTTCGGCATAGGAAGGCCGTGATGAATTAGTAATTTGTTGTATTTTCTGATGCAAGTACTAAAAAGTAAAGTAAAATGGCAGTATTAGTGAAAAGTTGGTATTTAAATTTAATTAGTGTTTTGTACAAAGCTACTTGCTTCTACATAATTTTTTTTGTTCCCGAAATGGGATCTAATTGGAACCAAGTTTAACAGCTCTTCGGCTGTTTAGGACTTTTCGAAATACAATATTGCAAAGAATATACATTACAAGATGAAGAAAGATAGGTGAACTGACTAAAACAGTCAATTCTGATGCAGTAATGATTATATCTAGCTGAGCGTCTTACGGTATGGATCATGAAATTGATAGAAAAGTGTTGGTTTGGAGACTTGGTAGTCACCTTTGGGTATGAAGGTAAATGCAATGGTATCAAAAGTAGAAAAACGGAAGTCGGACATGTTGAGGAACACTTGTAGTGTGGGGAAGGTGGGGTGGATGGTTCGAGAAATGAAGTTATCTGGTATTATTCCGAGATTCAGAGAACCATAATGGTACAGAGCTTTTACGCTTATGATGAGCACTGGGTGCTATAGGAGCTTGATGGGCAGGAAGTTGAATCAGAAATGGTATTGTAGGTGATGAAATGAAATTCGAGATATTCTGGTAAGATATAGAAGTGGTATTTAGGTGAAATAAGAGACAAACAACTGCTGTGATATGCTGAAAGATGTGGGGTCGGTCAGGGGGATTCAAATTTTCAGAACTCATCTTTGTTTTTTTCCCTTGAATTAGCCCAGAATCTACAAGGGCTAGCAAGTTAATTTTTGGATGTGGTAACGTTGATTGTACAGGGTGCCCAGACGCCCATCCTGTTGCCACCAATTTCTTCCCGGGACAGAATTTGTGGACCCCAAGTGTTTGCATACAATGTCATCCCATGTGAAACCGTACGTACATTCTCTAAGTGGTCGCCAATCGTGTAACTAAAGCGGTACGTGGGTACCAGCACGGTATTCACTTGGATGTATGTGAGAAATCGCCTAGAAATCACATCAAGTCTGGCCGGCACACCCGTCCTCGTCGTTAATCCGTCGGACGAATTCATTCTAAAGCCGGCGCTCCCCCCCATCCCCCCTCCCCTCCCCCCTCCCCCTCCCTCCCCTCCCCCTCCCCCCCCTCCTCCCCCCCAATTCTGGATGTTACAGGTGTCTCGTTGGCATGGCTACTGCAAAGTGAGACGTTATTTCAGGGACGAATTGAGTTAGCAATAGTGACAGGTCGGTTGGTTTGTGCTTTCTTGGGCTAGGTGCTCATTACAGGGAAGACGCTATGGAAATGGCACTTTGCAAATGCTGCTCTGAGGTGTGAAGAGTTCGTGTTGGGCTGCATTAAATTAGTGAGAAAACTGATGACTCAATAAAGTATATTGTCGGATGTGGGAAGACTACGATGTAAGATTCAGGATTCCCGCTTCACTTCCTCTGTTGTGATGTGTGGTTCCACAGTCTTGACCATAGCAGCGACAGTCGGTGGGAGATGTGGATGTTTGGGAGAGCAAGACAAAACAATGTAGGAGAGCAACACAAAACAATAATTTTGAGAAAAGTGTGGAATCCAGGACAAGACGTTAGGGGTAAATACACATATCAAAAATAGTTTTGCATCACCTCGATTCCGAGAGTTCCGGAACCTGTACAGAAAATCGGAATGGAAATTAACGTAAACATCATATCCGCCCTTTTCATTGATCATGAAAACTACACATTGCATTTTGTTCCACCATACAGTGAGACCTTCAGAGGTGGTGGTCCACATAGCTGTACACCGGTACCTGTAATACCCATTGATGCATGCCTGTGTTTCTCGTGGCATACTATCCACACGTTCAACAAGGCATTGTTGATCCAGATCGTCCCATTCGTCAACGGCGATTCGTCGTAGATTTCTCAGAGTGGTTAGTGGGTCACGTCGTCCATAAACAGCACCCCAGGCATGTTCGATAGGTTTGATGTTTGGAGAACATGCTGGCCACTCTAGTCGAGCGATGTCGTTATCTTGAAGGAAGTCAGTCACAAGATGTACACGACGCAGGTGCAAATTGTCGTCCATGAAGACGAATGCCCTGCCAACATGCTGCCGATATGGTTGCACAGTCGGTCGGAGAATGGCTTTCACGTATCGTACAGCCGTTACGGCGCCTTCCATGACCACCAGTGGCGTACGTCGGCCCCACATAATGCCACCCCAAAACATCAGATAACCTCCACCTTGCTCGACTCGCTGGAAAGTATGTCTAAGGCGTTCAGCCTGACCGGATTGCCTCCGAAAACGTCTCCGACGATTGTCTAATTGAAGGCATATGCGACGCTCACGGTCCACTCGGGATGTTGTTGGGCTCATCTGTACCGCTCTGCAAGGTCTCGTGGTTGCAAAGATGGACCTACTCATGGACGTCGGGAGTGAAGTTGCCCATCATGCAGCCTATTGCACATAGTTTGAGTCGTAAGACAACGTCCTGTGGCTGCACGCAAAGCATTATTCAACATGGTGGCGTTGCTGTCAGGGTTCCTCCGAGCCATATACCGTAGGTAGCGGTCATCCACTGCAGTAGAAGCCCTTGGGCGGTCTGAGCGAGGCATGTCATCGACAGTTCGTCTCTCTCTCTCTGTATCTCCTCCATGTCCGAACCACATCGCTTTGGTAGACACCGAGACGCCTGGACTCTTCACTTGTTGAGAGCCTTCCTGGAGGACGCGATCGACCGGCGGCATTTACCGTCTAGGCATGGTTGAACTACAGACAAAACGAGCCGTTTACCTCCTTCCTGATGAAACGACTGTAACTGATTGGATTTCGGACCCCTCCGTCTAATAGGCGCTGCACAGTCATGGTTGTTTACATCTTTGGGCGGGTTTAGTGACATATCTGAACTGTCAAAGGGACTGTGTCTGTGATACGATATCCACACTCAACGTCTACCTTCAATTCTACGAACTGGGGTGATGCAAAACATTTTTCATGTGTTTAATAAGAAATACTCAAATTACCGCATTGTGCATGTGTAAACTGGATACAATTTGGCGCTGTAACGAAAAAAAAAATAGTTTAGTGCCAACGCAACTCGAACATCTGTTAATCTGCATGTCCTTTCAAAAATGGTTCAAATGGCTCCAAGCACTATGGGAGTTAACATCCGAGGTAATCAGTCGCCTAGACTGAACTACTCAAACCTAAGTAACCTAGGGATATCACACACATCCAAGCCCGAGACAGGATTCGAACCTGCGACCGTAGCAGCAGCGCGGTTTCGGACTGAAACGCTTAGAACCGCTGGGTCACAGAGGCCGGCTGCATGTCCTTTCTCCACGTCCATGTCTCGTCTCAATGAGGTAATAGGCGAGCTGAAGCATATCGTGGAGTTCACTTTACCTGTTCTACACTACGCTGTACGTAACTACAGCGTTGACAGACCTTGGTGTTTTAAACTGCATTTCTATTAAACCTACTGGCACTACTAGGTTTTGCTAGATATAGTTTTTCCTTGAATTGGGATGAGGTATCGCATGCTGACCGCCAAGTGCAGCACCTTTTCTTCACCCTGTAGATTAATGTAAGCGGTTTACATTGAAGAGTCGGCATCTAAGACTCTCTCTGCCTGGCAAACTTTTAACTTTTGATACAATAAACTGGCCTTAAGTGGTAACTACAACATTTAAAGGTCAATTCTCATTCGACATGGGCAAATACATACGAACACAATTACAAATATTTAGAAACGGAAACTGTTTCATATTACACGTCATGTGCACTCCGCGCCAGGTATCTGAAAACTTGGGTGGCGTTGCAAAGCGAACTACCACGGAGCTCCATACATGCGAATGTGCACTGAACAGAAAAAAAATGACAGCGAAAACTCACGTTGAGTCATTATCAGGCAGCTTCGTTAAGCCTTCCAGTTCTCCACCGTCCTCAGAGTGAGAATTGCCGTAATCTTTTTCGCTATCACTCTCAACGCCATCTAAACTTATTATTATTTTATCTGTTTCCTCGTCTTTCATTCTATTTTATCGTCTTTCTTTCTAGCTGCATTTATTCTCGCTATTTCTTTCTTCTAACGTGTTCGCTCAAGGGAATCATATTTTCTTGTTATTGACTTCAATTTGTCTTCACACAATGATTTCACAGATGCAATGTTGCATAAAACGTTCCAAGAACCTGCCAAATATTTCACAACAACCCAAATACTGTTCCTGGATTTAAGTCCGGGGAGTAGCTGCAACGAGTTTCACCGATGATGTAGCGACAGTCATCTTTCAGCCGAGATACCATTCGGACGGTCTCGGCACGCTTTTTTTGTACACCCACTAGCGCGCCTATGCGTCGCTGTATTGCCTTATAGTACCGTTACCGACCTGCCATGGCCTTCTCATATCGACAAGATACTATCAAACTAACGTTCAACGCGTCGTACATGAAACCGAAGGCACATGAAATTGTACGGTTTCTTCGAAACACCATGCAAATAGAACCGCAAGAACTGATAGGCATTCATTTTTCTATTGTATCTAGCACAGACTACCTCAAACTGATTGACGTAGCGGCCTGTGACAGAGTCCTCCAACGATCTGCAAACGGCTTTCGCTTCTGCCACGCAGACAGTAATGTGAGCGTGGTGTCAGTTGACCATCCGGGTCTGCGGGTGAGTACCGTCTTCGTCCTTCGAACTACCGTTCCAAGTTCCCGCTAACCTTGTCATTGAGGCACTGCGGCTATGTGTCACAGTTCTGAACCACACAGAGGAGAAATTCAATAAATTCGCAACGTACCCTGTCCTTAACGGGTTCGACAAGTGCGTATAAAACTTAAGAAGCAGGTTCCATCATATGTTTTCACTGGCGGCTGCCACACATTTGTTATACAGGGTGTTACAAAAAGGTACGGTCAAACTTTCAGGAAACATTCCTCACACACAAGAAAAGAAAATATGTTATATGGACATGTGTCCGGAAACTCTTACTTTGCATGTTAGAGCTCATTTTATTACTTCTCTTTAAGTTACATTAATCATGGAATGGAAACACACAGTAACAGAACGTACCAACGTCAATTCAAACACTTTGTTACAGGAAATGTTATCCACCCTCCGTCGCATTAAATCCCTGATGCGCTGATGTAGCCCTGGAGAATGGTGTATTGTATCACAGCCGTCCACAATACGAGCACGAAGAGTCTCTACATTTGGTACTGGGGTTGCGTAGACAAGAGCTTTCAAATGCCCCCATAAATGAAAGTCAAGATGGTTGAGGTCAGGAGAGGGTGGAGCAGTGGAAATGTTACGCCTCTACCAATCCATCAATCACCGAATCTGTTGTTGAGAAGCGTACGAACACTTCGACTGAAATGTGCAGGATCTCCATGGTGCATGAACCACATGTTGTGTCGTACTTGTAAAGGCACATGTTCTACCAGCACAGGTATAGTATCCCGTATGAAATCATGATAACGTGCTCCATTGAGCGTAGGTGGAAAAACATGGGGCCCAATCAAGACATCACCAACAATGCCTGCCCAAACGTTCACAGGAAACCTGTGTTGATGACGTGATTGCACAATTGCGTCCAGATTCTCGTCAGCCCACACATGCTGATTGTGAAAATTTACAAATTGATCATCAGAATCGAGGAAGTACAGTACATACTGACGAAACTAAAATGAGCTTTGACATGGAAATTAAGCGTTTCCGGAAATATGTCCACATAACATATTTTCTTTATTTGTGTGTGCGGAATGTTTCCTGAAAGTTTGGCCATACCTTTTTGTAACACCCTGTATACGATGGCCAACCGAGGACCCGCTTGGGCTGCGGTCAGGAGGGCCATGTTAGAACTGAGTGTCAGGATCGGACACAGGTATTCCCGATGACCGAGACCGTATCGAGCCTCGCCCTCCAGTGGATGTCGAATCTCGGACGCGCAAGCAAAAATCATCCGAGCGACACTAGAAGAGGCGACTGTCAGCTGAAGAACGGGACAGGGATGTGAGAAAGGCCGAAGACATCGACTCCGTTGACGCTCCTACAATTGAAACGGATTCCAGCGGTCTCATTCACCAGAAGACGCCTGACGATAAGGAACACTCTTTTACATCTGGTGTCCCTGAAAACGAGGCACACCGGGTAAACTCCCAAAATATGGGCTC
This sequence comes from Schistocerca gregaria, assembly GCF_023897955.1. NCBI lineage: Eukaryota > Metazoa > Arthropoda > Insecta > Orthoptera > Acrididae > Schistocerca > Schistocerca gregaria. The sequence goes on along the minus strand of NC_064920.1, from coordinate 923,551,684 downwards.
CTGTGAAAGTAGCCAGCCATCACCGACCTCCAAATCCTCACTTGGTAATTGGGTAGACGACATGGAGGCCGATGATGCACAACACACACCGATACCTGCTCCAGAGCCATTGACACTGAGCCCAGAGGTCTCTTCCAGTCAGGGGATCATACGGCACAGTAATGCACGTCATGCAGATGGATGGCTGTGTTGTGTGCGAGCTCACCTTGGCCTTGCACCAGCACACTGCCTCCGCTACTTGATATGTCTCAGTCATACTGTGTGGGAACATTCAATGTCAATGGTGTCCACTCCACTGTCAAGACCCGCATGTTACACGACATGATCAGAGCGGCAGACATGGACGTTGCCCTTCGCCAGGAGGTCCGTCTGAAACGGCGTTTAGACCTATATGGCTACACCATCTACAGCCTACCTTATGGTGGTGGCGCAGGAGGAGCGACCGTCCTTCTCCGAGATGGCATGGAAGCGACGGACGTGACATACTTGCCGAATGGGCGAGGCATCGCTCTCACACTTTACGTTTATGTACCTTCCTCGTTAACGTTTATGTACCTTCCGGTACTTCGCACCGCGGTGACAGGCATTTCGTCTATTCGGAGGAGGTAGCACCACTACTGCAAGGAAATATGGACCATTACATAGTGGGCAGCGATTTTAACAGTGTTCTGCCGCCCGAGTACCAGATACCGTATCACGTCCGATGCCCGGCTCTACAAGCACTGGTACGTGACGTCGCGCTCCCCGACACATGGGGGTATGCGCACTTTACCGGCCACTCTGCCAGTCGTCTGGCAGGATATACGTCTCGCATGCTCTCCACACAGAACTGTGGCTGACGGCCTTCACGGATCATCTCGCGGATATCTGCACTATCACCTTACCCCGACTACTCGCAAGACGCAGCAGAGGCCCGCAGACGCTGAACGGCACCCTCCTTCACGAGGAAGCGTATCGGCAGGCAGTTAGTGACACGTGGCGTCTTTGTTTCAGGCGCCTGCCGATGTGTGCTTCCACGTTGCTGTGGTGGCTGAGATGTGTCAAAACTACACTCCGCAAGACCCTGATGGTTTACGGGCGTGACAGATCCAACTGGCAAAGGACAACATCGGAATTTTACTACACAGCTGAACGTCAGATGTCCGTACAACGCATCAAAGCGCGTCTACTTCACATCAGGGCAGAACACCTAGTGCAAGACTGCATCCCCATCGAAACGGCACCAGTCTTTCACATTGTGCGCAAGGGGCGCCAAAGCAAACGTCAGCTCATTACTTCAGTAAACATGGAGGAGGGCGGCCGCGCGGTGATGCAAGAGGATATAGCACACACATTCGCCCTACACTATGGGACATGAAACATCGGCGAAACGTAGGTGATTATGACGAGCTATTGCACTATTTTCCCGCCTCTAGGAATGTGGTTGTTGTTGTTGTGGTCTTCAGTCCTGAGACTGGTTTGATGCACCTCTCCATGCTACTCTATCCTGTGCAAGTTTCTTCATCTCCCGGTACCTACTGCAGCCTACATCCTTCTGAACCTGCTTAGTGTATTCACCTCTTGGTCTCCCTCTACGATTTTTATCCTCCATGCCGCCCTCCAGCACTAAATTTGAGATTCCATGATGCCGCAGAACATATCCTACCAACCGATTCCTTCTTCTAGTCAAGTTGTGCCACAAACTCCTCTTCTCCCCAATTCTATTCAATACCTCATCATCAATTATGTGATCTACCCATCTACTCTTCGGCATTCTTCTGTAGCACCACACTTCGAAAGTTTCTATTCTCTTCTTGTCTAAACTATTTATCGTCCATGTTTCACTTCCATACATGGCTACACTCCATACAAATACTTTCAGAAACGACTTCCTGACACTTAGATCAATACCTGACACTTAGATCAATACTCGACGTTAAAAAATTTCTCTTGTTCAGAAACGCATTCCTTGCCATTGCCAGTCTACATTTTATACCCTCTGTGCTTCGACCATCATCAGTTAATTTACTCCCCAAATAGCAAAACTTCCTTACTACTCTAAGTGTCTCTTTTCCTAATCTAATTCTCACAGCATCGCCGGACTTAATTCGACTACATTCCATTATCCTCTTTTTGCTTTTGTTGATGTTCATCTTATACCCTCCTTTCAAGACACTGTCCATTCCATGCAACTGCCCTTCCAAGTCCTTTGCTGTCTCTGACAGAATTACAATGTCATCGGCGAACCTCAAAGTTTTATTTCTTCTCCATGGATTTTAATACCTACTCCAAATTTTTCTTTTGTTTCCTTTACTGCTTGCTCAATATACAGATTGAACAGCAGCGTGGAGAGGCTACAACCCTGTCTCACTCCCTTCCCTACCACTGCTTCGCTTTCATGTCTCTCGACTCTAATAACTACCATCTGATTTCTGTACAAATTGTAAATAGCATTTCGCTCCCTGTATTTTACCGCTGCCACCTTCAGTATTTGTGTCAAAAGTTTTCTCTAAGTCTACAAATCCTAGAAACGTAGGTTTGCCTTTCCTTAATCTTTCTTCTAAAATAAGTCGTAGGGTCAGTATTGCCTCATGTGTTCCAACTTTTCTACGAAATTCATACTGATCTTCCCCGAGGTCGCCTTCTACCAGTTTTTCCATTCGCCTGCAAAGAATTCGCGTTAGTAGTAGACGATGATACTCTGCTGTTGCCCATTACATTCGACGAGCTGACATCGGCCTTGGCACATGGAACACCTAACAAATCGCCTGGGCCGACGGTTTACCCCTGGAATTCTACCGCACTTTTGATGACCATTTGGGCGACAAGTGGCTCCCAATATTTCAAGGACTGTTCCGCCGTGACTTCACAGTCCCCACGGACTTCACAGACGACATCTTGAACGCAGTAGGCAGGCAGAAGGTGGCAGGACTTTCTACCACTCACACTCCACAACAAAGACTACCAGATCTTCGCCCGCATCCTCTGCGCGCGTCTCCGCACCACTATCGGGAAAGCCATCCACACCGATGAGACACGTTTAGGTGATGCCAGCAACATTCATACAGCAATAGGAGCATACCGCGAAGAAATTGCCTTAACGGCGGCCTGCAAAAAGCGAGGCGCCTTTGTCACCGTCGATTTTGAGCACTCATTTGACCACGTCGACCACGGCTTCCTGCTCGTAGTTTTGGAACATATGGACCTCTCTCCAGAGTCTGCACAGGTGATCCTCCGACTGGTCCATGGAGCGCGCTCCTGCATGATGGTCCAGTCTGACCACACTGTTGTAGGACGGCCAGTGCAACAAGGGTGCCTCTTGCCGTGTATATTATTTGCGGTAGCGGTAGAACCAGCTTTACATGGTCTACGGCAGCGATTAACAGGCATTTGCATGCGGGACGTGATCTTTTACTGTGGTGCATTCGCCGATGATGTGGTGTTCCTGGTCAGATCAGAGGATGAATTACATATTGCTCTTCAGTGGCTATACCAGTACGAGGCAGCGTCATCAGCGTGAGGAAGACAACATACATGGGTGTCGGAGGGGGGACTTTCCCACGCAATGGCGGTGCCCTTTGACAAGGTGCCCGTACTCAAATGTTTATAGTGCACTAATATAGCAATGTTCGCCGCAAGGCGGCGACTATGTACCGCCGGCTCATATACCAGACACGTTGTCTGACACGGGACAACAAATTGTGTAGCATGGATATGCTCATCTGAACACGTTATTTCAACACCTATCTTGTCTTCAAACTGAACTATTTTGCGAATGTCCTTCACTTGCCGGTTATGATGGCTGATAGATTTCAAGCAGCATATGGACATTTCGTGAGCACCGACCTTGTTTTTGAAGTCCGATACGCCACCCTGACACTGCCGCAGCGGTCGGGCGGTATTGGTTTAATTCATGTTACAACCGTGCACGATTGCTTTATCTCAACACTTTGCGTCGCACGTGGACCTCTGCCCACGCCACTCAGACGAGCACCCTGATAGCTGAAGTGGCATCACACTCTCTGCATCCCCCGGTTTTTGTAGGACACATTTCACCGGCACTCATCGACATCAGAGAGTTCTTGATTGACCTCAGCTACTTACGGTTAGACCTTCCGACGACACGGATGCCCAGCACGAAAGACTATTATCGCCTCTATTAACTGCAGCAACCAGTCAATACGGTCCACACAGACATCCTGAAGTTGCATGAAACACTGTGTGGCGAGCGGTACACACGCCTTTCCTACCTACGACGGTGTGTTCATTGTGGTACGTGGCTCTGAATGGGAAGTTCGCTTCATCTCATTCATCTGACGGACGACCCCTTGTGTACGACAAGCTCAGTCGTTGACTCGAATGCACACCACCTGACTTGCGCCGCGACAAGCGAGTGCTGGCTACTTACGCAGCGCATGCTGGCATTACTCATGCGGCGATTGTCGGAGTCACTCCACTGATGATATGTTGCGCCCCTCCGTCGTATACTTTCCGTAGAATCAGGACGAACAATGTTATCTGGTTAAAACGCACAGCCCTTTACTACATATTTTGTGATGATTACAAAGGCACACTCGACTTTGTCCCTGCCGATTACGACACACGCAGCTTTCAGCCGCCCCCCCCCCCACCCCCCGAAGCACAGAACCCTTGTAGCAAATTATTTAGCTTCATTATTTCCGGATCCTCCTGCCCACTGGGGCGTCCCGGGTATGAGACGTTGAAAATGGAGAAGAATCCTCGAGCATATTGATCCTCTACGAACGGAACAGGGGGGAACCCCTCCTAACAGACGAGAAGACGACACGGACGCTCGGCTACGGCTGTTTTAGAATCTTTTTCTATTAATGAAACAAAAGTAAATCCATAAAAAAATTTTAAAAAATTATGAACATTGAACAAATAAATAAAATAAAACAACACAGACAATCGCGCTGCATCCTCTCCCTGATCCTTCGATCCTAGAACACGTTGCCTGGTCGTGGCGATGGGATGGCCAGGCCTTGGGTGTCGACCTCATCCTACCCGTCGTAGTGTTCCTGAAGCGGTAACAATTTTTTTTTTAAGCGGTAGTGTCTTTGATTCAGAATCAAATCGTCTTCTTAGGTCTCGGGTTCAAATGCAGCCGCTGCTTAAATTTTGATGGATGTGTTTGATGTCTTTAGTTAGGGTAGTTTGGTTTAAGTAGTTCTAAGTTTAGGGGGACTGATGACCTCAGATGTTAAGTCCCATAGTGCTTAGAGACATTTGAACCGTTTTTAACCCAGTCCAGCCAATGCACAATAAACGCCCAAACCTATCAACACACCTCAGCTGCAAACTACATGCCGTGCTGGACAGCAACAGCATGACGAGGGAAATACACTGCCAAACACTTTGTCAACGCCCTGGGCAGGTAACCGGAACGTTAACGGCCACAAGGCAGAAGATACCGCTGGTGCACTTCATTAATGAAGGAGTAAATTACATTAAGTTAAACCCCGTCCAAGGAAACGGCTGCAATTCTAGCCGACTTCAATTCACATATGTTGTTGCTCTCAGGAATCTCGCAGAAAGCAACAACCAGGATCAGGCGAAGAGAAGTGATAGCAGTTTAGGCTTGATAGTAGGCTAAGGGAGCACTTAACTGTAGGGTCCAAAATCGGTAGGCGACGAACTTCGTAACCCTCGCAAGAAGCGCCTCCCAACTCCAACCGCGCGTGCACGCCGCCAGCGGCTCCAGCCCGACACCGTGCGACGGGTACCTCCTCGTTGCTCTGCGCAAGCCGACCGACTGCCACACACCGCACACCCGGAAAATATATCCGCCACCCCAAAGATAGTACAGCACTAGCAGTATCGATACATGCTGCTGCTGCGACTCACGGAGAGAAGAGAACAAGGTTATGGCAGTAACTTAAGAAGAAATAAGATACGACAGGACTGCAACCAATGATAATTTTAAAAAAAAGACGTAATACAAGCCAGCCATGGCCCAATGCACATCATTAGTGTGGAAGAAAAAAATTGTTTTAAAAGAAAACGTAACGCAAAAAACATTAAAAAACCAAACACTGAAAAAATTGGGTATAAATTTATTTGTTCATACGCATCTTATGTGTAGCCTGTATACATATACACACCATGTACATCTTATAAATAGAAATTTTTTAAGTTTTTCACCTGCCGCTGGCCATCCAAGTCAGAATAGTTTTTAAGTATATATCTGTCTACATAGCTCATAGTTCAGAATTGTTTTTGTGTTTGCTATTGGGGCTGTTAAAATCAGATTGTAAATGTGCCCTGTGCATCAGAATTATTATGAAAGCTATTCTAGTCGGACTGTGGAATTTTGTTGTAGTAAAGAAAGTACAACTGCATTAGTTTTTAGCAAAGGTTCATAAAAAGAGAATTACACTGCTACTGGCAAAAAAAATTGTAAAATATTATTACTGACTAGAGCTACTCTTGTAGCGTGTAGGTTAAAAGCATCCTCGCATTGGAATAGTAGAGTCAATTTGTACCTCATGAATTACATTGTATCTCAAGAATTATATTGTACTTCAAGAACAGTATTGTATTTGTGTGAACTGAAGGAAAGAAATTAGTCACCATACGTCTTTGTTGTTGTTATTTACAAAAAACCCTATCCCCTACTGCATTATATGTATAGGCTGTGCAGGTAACAAATGACATTAGTTTTACTGAAGGTGAATGCTACTGAGGAGTTGAAGTTTAAGATGGAAGATAAAAAAATATGTGTAGAGTACTTGCATGGAATTACACCTATCTGGCAACAGGATCTGGGTTATGGGAGCAGAAGGCACATGACAGTGTTCGCATACGGTTAAAACTGTAGACTGTCAGATCAGGAACAGAATTGAAAAAAAAAAAAATCACATAGGCTGTAAAGTAAAAATTCATTTCTTTCTCATCCAATTTAAAAGTAATTTTACATTTTTATAAGCAGACACAGCAGCACTGCTTTCACACATCTTCTTCTTCTCTTTTTCTTCTTGTTGAGGCGATGGAGAGCTGCACAACCGTGGAATACCAGGTCTAGAATAACCAAAAACTTGAAGATTCGTCACATCCATCAGATCTTCTCCTTCCCCTTCACGTAGATGATGGTCAGATCTTCTCCATCCCCTTCACGTAGACGATAATAATCGAAGCGCCGTCACCAAATCTTTGTAGAGTATGCCAGAATCATCCTAATGAATTCTATGGTACAAACTTGTTAACCAGTTTGCATTCTTCCATGTCTTAGCATACTTCACATACTTGAAAGACCCGGGAGATGGAATGTCTGGTGAGAATGTCTCTATTGTTCCTGCGTCTTCTGTGTGTGCTACGAATGCTACATTTTTAATTATGAACTGTCCACGTTCACCATCGTAGAAACCCTGACCGTTAGCAATTATGTCCACATCTTGAGACGCCATTGTGGAATGCTCTAGCTATGGCGCAGGACTTGTTTATTTATACAGCTCGTTGCACAACACCAGTGAGCAGGTAGTAGTTGATCACATGGCCATGTAGAGCTAGAGCATAAGCAACAGTGTGTTCGGAGAAATTTGTCGAAGGTTCAAATTCAGTTCGAACATTTATGAGTAGGTCCAGACTTAATTATCTCCGCTTCGACGAGTCTATTACGGTGATCGGTGATAGCTTCTTGAATTCCCGCAGACTTAGTAGACACCCTCCTCCTTCTTCTTCAGCATATTCATACTAAGAAGCACGAAATCTTGGATACATGTCATATGCTACACTGTGTACATTTTGATCCAATTACAGGTGTAAATTGTTATATAGGTAGAATTCTGAATTCAGGAAGATTTCGGCATTCATTAACTTGCAGTTGTTGAACACAGTGGAATCATTTGCTGTATTCTCTCTTCTACCAGTCTGCAACGAAATTATGATAAATCTAAATGTCTCTAGCTGCAAAGAGGTTTTAACATCCCAGGTTTGTCTGCTTGCAGTCGGTAGCACTAGGTACTCTAACACTTCCCACGGGCGGAATTTTAGTGATAGAAATGCACCGAAATTCAGGACTTTTAAAAGCGTCAAACGCTCCTCGATTGATACACTGATGTGGGGTATTTTCCATATTATCTCTCTGATTGTGACCTTATTCTCCTTTTGAGATCCTTGAATGTATGAATTATTATGTGTCGCACTTGGTACCAGAATTAATCCCTGCTTATCATTTATAATAATCTGCTTCACGTCCTCAAAGGAGCCCATAAGCTCTTTTAGAAGTATGCATGATGCAAATTTCTTGTATTATGCAACTTTTCCATCCTCCTGATCGTCTATGAACAATCCCGCATTTTCTAAACCATTGAAATCCGTGGGTGATGCAGTGAGGTTTGTTTTAAAGGTTGATGTTATGCCGACGTTGCGCGTACTGTCGACCTCAGAGTCGTTGAGTTCATGGCGTATCACCTGAAACAGGAATGGTAAAGCGTTATGAGCAAGCTTGGATCCCACTCATCGCTGCTGTCGGTTTTCTTGAATGACCCCTCCAAATATATGAAACTGTTGCTTGGAAGCATTAGCGGGCCTTGGTGCTGGATTATAATCCTAATTTCATCATTATTGTTATATGTGGTTGAAGTGTAAGGCTTGTGCGAGAACTATTCTTGACATATAATTCACTTATCATACTCTACTCGACTGGTTATACTAAGCGAGGACGTCATTCGCACGTTTTATCACTTTGTTGGTTTTATACTGTACGCCCATCCTGCTTTAGATGTAATCGTACAATCATTTTCTCACGATGAAAGTCAACGAGTTGATTATTATGGTCGACATTACTCAAGTCCAAATAGGCCAATGTCTGAACTGTCACTGGAAGGTGTATTACACTGCCAGGAATCTCATCGATCTTATACACTATTGCATCTGAGAGGAAGAATCCGTAATTACTATGAACCAGTCTCTCGTTGAGATATACGTTCGTGGCAATGTTACACTCGACTGGGATTGTGCTGATGGGCAGTATGGCCACAGTCCGATCTGACTTGTAAAGTTTACTACCATCCTTCTTCAAAACCTGCCATTTGTGAAACCCAGTAGGTTCCCTATGGAACCTTTCCGGTTAAAGTCAGTGGTTGCATTTACAGTTCTTATTCCATATTGAAGTATATTGATGTCTGCACGTAGCTCAATGCCTTGTTTCACACTGTTTTAAGACTTCGTTTAAATTTTTGATGTCGTATGCACCCGGTTCTACTTCCACAATGTCTTTTTCACCATTAATATCCACATGCAGTTTGTTGTTAGTCTCAGTGATATTTGAGATGCTGTTGTACGTCTCCAGTCCAATCAATGGAATACTCCATTTACCAATGCCCAGACAAACTGGTGAAAATAACCTGAGCGTAATACTGATGATCGTTCTCTTAACGTCAAAGTGTACGACATTGTGTCTGAACCTCAACTGATGAAGGAGTGTTTAAGGGGCCTCCTTAGATATTCTGTTTCTTCTTCTTCTTCCTCTTCTCCTTCCCCTTTGTAAACATCAAGAGAAACATGATGCATAGATGTCCGCAGCGATGTTTATTAAATCCTGAAAGCGCCAAATGTTGTAGAACACACACCTTCTGCGAGTGAAGTATCGTTGTAATTCTTTTGGCGGTTGCAGGCCACCACCTGAATCGAAATAGTAGATGATTTCAGCATTTTTCATAATATATAAGAGCTACTGGGTGCTGGGACCTCCAGCAACATTTAAATTGACGATTTCTAGTTTTCCACGTTGTCTTCGGCAATATATCCCGCATAAACACATCACGGAATCTTCGAATGTTTAATTTTTTTCCTAAAAATCTCATGATCAGTCTTTGCGAGTGGTCAATCTGGTAGGACCGCTAATGGGCTTTTATTTTTTTATTTATGAATAGACCAAGGCTACGGTTCCCATCATGCGATTATGTCTTCTTGCCTCGTCTAACTGCGGTTGGGAGTTTTGCCCGTTGTTGACTGTTTGAGCAATAGCTCCAGCACTACCAACTAAGGATCCTACACCCGAGAGCGCTTAGTGGGTTGGGGTGAGGAATGGAGGAAAACCGCCAACGTCTTGGGTATTGGTAGAACTCGAAGTGCTTTAGCCCAACATCTTCCTCTTCTTCCAGCAGCTTTCTGCTTCAGAGCGTTTTTAGCTGCATACATCGCTGTTAGGATAGAGTTCTTGAAACAGCTCTGCTTCCCACCCCTCATCTTCTTTTTGTTTAGCGCACAACGTTTACCATTTATAACTCGCTTGAAATTCATCACTCCTAAAACTAACTGAATTTTTACACGCATGGATTTATCAACTGCACACACTGCAATGCGTTGACCTATTCCAATATCATTCTTCTGCCTATCTCTTTACCAGCTAAAACCGTGTCTGCAATGTGACGACTTGAGAGAACTCTACTTACAGTGTACGCAATGTCGTGTTCCATACATGAACTCCATTATCACCTAGTGCCAATCGTTTCTGAAGCCTCGTAATAGGTCTACAGTAGTTATATCTTGGAATGCGTAATTCCACTGGCAGTTTGTGTAGAATACCACCACCTCCTCTAATGCGTCTCCTAGCACGCATGTTACTCTACTGCGGCGGCTGTGGATTGTGCGCCCCCATTATATAGCAAATCGTTAGCATTAATCCAACTTTTTTGAGCTGCACGAAAACCAAGTCATCTGACCAGTGTTCTATTTTCCAACGTCGTGTGACTTTCTCCAAGAGGAACACATACGGTTCTGAGCTTTATTGCAATTCCTCACTGCAGAAGCCGCCCGCAAATTTCTTCTCCTTTATACTATCCTTCAAGATATAATTCTGAGATTCGTCATTTGCACCTTTGAAACTGTAACCATCTGTGTTGACTGTATCGGTAGCTATCATTTCTCAAACAATGTCTTGCGTTTTGAGATAAATTTCTGTCTGCGTGGATCCAGAATTTTAGTCCCTTAGTACACCATGAGTCCATCATGACGAACATCGTTTGGTCTCATTTTTATTGTGCTACGTTTGGTTATACTGAATAATTATTTCTCGGATGATATATGTCTATTTTGATGAACCACGAAGGTTAAAACGCATCCGCATTCGACCTTCCCTTGTTCTATTCAGACACTCCACGATTCTTGCCTTCAGGTGGGTGAATGCTGAAAAGTGATGTATTACATATCGCTGCATCACGGTCTCGAAATACGTATTTTAAAACTCTTCACCTTGATCGGTTTGGAGGTTGTCTGGACATTGATTCGTCCCTGTCTGTAGCAAACGCTCAAATACATCCGAGACATTTCTGGTTGTTTTTATTTCAACAGGTAATGTCCAAACCAATCTGGACTATGTATCAATAACCATTATAATATATTTGAATCCATTATTCTCATGTGAATATTCCCTCATATCTACAACATCACCCCTCCATAAATCATCCGAACCTTCAATCATAGCATGCCTACTAGGGTACGTTTTGCGTGCTGGTTTGTGCAGTACTCTAATTACTGCCTCCATACATATCGGCTGATACCTCTCTCCTCTCCCTATGCTCAGAGATTTTGAAACAGCGAAATTCGAATGAGCTGTATTACCTGCAGCAGCTGATGTAATGGACAGCCGTAGTCGATTTATTAGCCCGTTGGGGTCGTCATTAAACGTATACTGCAGGATTCGATTGTTCACTGCTTTATGCTCAATGTCAATACCATCGTCGCTGTTGTTTTCGTCATCAAGTATTGGTGTTATATTTCTTGTTTTCTACCCTTTTTGCGGTCTTATGTACATCAGTCAAATGCAGTATTTCACGTTACATTTACCTGTCATTAACTGGATAATTTACAAGGTTTTTGATAGATCTTAGAAAAATAAGATTCTTTAAACCAGGTGTTCTCTCAAACCCCTTATCACCAATCTGCATTGTGTCATCAGTTACATTTATAGGATGCATGCCCAAAATGTACGGTCTTGCCCTGCTAACGCCGAATGTAATATCTATCGGACAGGGGGCTTGATGGGTAATGAATTCGTCAATGGCAACACCATCGTTATCATGTGGTTTTGTTTTTACTGAGAGCTGTATGAGAGATTCAGTACTGGCTTAAAGGTCTATCTTACTGTTTGCTGTCGATCCCTATGCTCTACCCTTAGCAACCGTAATTTCTCTCGAATCGCTTTCCGCTCATGAATGACTTTCTGCTTCATTGACATCTCAGTGTATACTAATCAGACGTCTCTGCAGATTGATGCTCTATATATCCGCTCTTCTTCCTCTTACTATGTGCCTCCTTACCCATCTCAACAACAAAGACCTCTACGTCTACTCTCCCATCAATGGCCACGACGTTTTCAGTTAAGTCGGTTACTTTCTACCCGATTTCGTTGGTTAACTCATTTAATGCACTGACTACTCTCAGAAGAGTGACCAGGCACCTCAAACTGCACTGCCATTGTCCATGGTGCTGCGTATACTGATGCACTCGCTTCTCTTAACAGGCTATACACACAGAAACTCTTGAAAGTTTCGCCTGTTCTTACCATCATTCAGTTTCCTTGTTTTATCTTTAAGGAGCGATAAAAAAAAGCAACCGGAGGCATATTTGCAGAAACCAGTACTAGTACGATAGAAGTATTGACCCTAGCTGTAGAGACATTTGTCCCACTGTGACACAACGCCGTTAATGACTGTCTCATGAAATTCCCGGGACTTCGATGTTAACTAGTTCCATACGTACTACTGGAAATCGTCGTTCGAGGTGAATTGTTTGTCCCTCAGAGCTTTTTTAAGGGGAAAAAATGGCGAAATCACAGCGACCAGACAATATAGATGGTGGCCGAGAACCTCGCATTTGAATTTGTGCAGGAGTGCCGCGACTGTGTTGGCAGGATGAGGGTTTGCATTTTCGTGGAGCACAATGACCCCACGGGAGAGACTGCCTGGTTGTTTTCATTTGACTGCTTGGCGAAGACTGGTCAAGGTTTGCGAGTAGTGCTCGGCATCACTGTTGTCCCGCGCTGCAGGAAGTGAATTACAAGGGGACCACCTTGGTCAAAGAAGAACACCATCATAACCTTTGTTGCACGTGTGAATGCACGTGTGGGTGCTTCCACTGGGGATCTGTCGTTTTGTTCTGGTTTGAAGCGATGATACCATGAGCCATCTCTAGCACCATTCGTGCCAGGAACGTACTCCATTCCCGAGCATGGCGCTGCAGATAAGCAACAAAGACTGCCATTCGACAAGCTTACTGGTGTGGCTGAAGACTGTGGAGCATTCCAGACCAGTTCTTTGCTTGTTGAACGCCCCTTATATAATGAGAAATCCATAATGTGAATGATTCCAGCAATCAGCACGTATCTTTAAAGGAAGGATTGAACGGCATGTCAGTTTCTACTTGTATCTGGAAAATGTATTTTAAATTCAGATTGTCTTGTTTGAAGGCTATAATGAGGTTTGCATTTTTCCTAACCAACTGTTTCGGGATTCTGGAACATGTTTGGCTCAGATAAAATACATCAGCAATCATATGATGACCGAAACAGAAGTATTTTCGAATTAGGTCTTAGTTTCCCTTTTTTTTTTTTTTTTGAAATATGATGGGGCCCCCTCACGCCCACACCAACGTGGTGACCAAACCAAAAGTTCTACTGTCATCTCCGTAAACATGTTAGTTTTTTGAATCAGGCGTCAAAGGATGCGGGCTGTGATGTTGTCCATGCGTCTGGGTAAGATTACTCATTAACATGGTCCATCAGGAGACAGAAGTGGTCGAAAACGATTGAAGGGCAGCGGTTATAAGGGCAGAGGAAAAAAAGTGCCAAGGCAAGAGCCAAGGGAAAAAAACCTCTGCGACAGTAGGACGGGTAGTAAGGGCAGTATCGGCTTGCTATCTGCGACAGTGCATGCAAGGTGCGGTTGTGTTAGTTCGAGGTATCGTGCACCGTTACCTTTGTCGTTGTTGAAGCTTGTTGCGGCGCTTGCTGCAGTGTGGGCGATCGGTCATAGATCGGCTCACAGACGGTGCAGGGTGTGTGTGTGGCTGGTTTGCGTGCTGTGTACAGTACGGTTTCCCTGCGGTTGCCTGATTTTCGGCTGGTCGCACATCTGGGTTTCCAGTAATAACTGTGTTGCAGGGGCTCGCCAGGACTGTCGTGTTAGCGTTCTATGGACCATAGATGTTTAGTTCCTAGCCAGTAATGTCTTTGGTCTGTTATGCTTCCATCTATGGTTGTGGTCGTAGTTACCCAGAGAAAGAATAAACGGGTTGCGCGAGTGTCTCGTGTTATTGTACAGTCGTGTGGAGAGTTTTTGGAATACCTGCAAGATGGTATCTAGCCGGTATTCCCGGTGAAGGTCCGCGATGCGTGTGTAGCGCGGAGCGTTGCTTATGATTTTGAGTACTTTGTTCTGTATGAGCTGCAGACGGCGCAGGCGAGTTGGCGCAGCGTATCCCCAGACAGTGGCTGCGTACGTCATCAGGGGTCTAATAAGTGTCACGTACATGGACCCAGACACCCTCCTGTTCAGTGTGCTACGCCTGTTAAGCATAGGGTAGAGTTGTTTGAGCCTCGCGTTAGCTTTATTGGTCACGTGTTGGATGTGGTCCCCCCAGAGTAGTTTCCTGTCCAGCCAGACACCGAGGTATTTGACCTTCTCGCGGAAACGTATTGGGCGTGTGTGTAGTGTTATTGGGTTGCAGTGCTGATGTTTGCGTAGTTGCTTCGGCCTTCTAGTGAACAGAACGGCCTCGCACTTGTCGACGTTTACTATAACACGCCATTTAACCAGCCAAGGCTCCGCCGTTCTGAGTGCAATCTGTAGTCGTGAGTTAATGTTAGACGGCTTCCAATCTTCCCCGAAGATGGCAGTGTCATCCGCGTAGATTCCTACCGTCGTGTTATGTGTAGCTGGGAGGTCGTTAATTTTAGTTTCCCAAAGCAAAATCGTCAAATATGAGGACCGTGTTTGGCATTGCTTTTCCAGGTGGCGGGATGTCACCGCTTTCACTGAATGTCGTGTGTATAACAGCCTTTATACCGCACAATATCTCCTGTAATAGCTGATACTTGGGCTGAAACAGTGTTTTTGAGAATACACCAACAACTTAAACTCGGACTCCATCTACATGTGTTAGCAGTGTCATGAGCCCAATTGGATGGGCCTTAAGTAATTGCTCGTATATTATCAGGAAGAAGTATTCTGTTCTACATCTACATCTACGTGATTGCTTTGCTATTCACAATAAAGTGCCTGGCAGTGGGTTCAATGAACCACCGTCAAGGTGTGTCTCTAGCGTTCCACTCTCGAACGGCTCGCGGAAAAAACGAACACTTAAATTTTTCTGTGCGAGCCCTGATTTCCTTATTTTGTCATGATGATCATTTCTCCCTATGTAGGCGGGCGGCAATAGAAGGTTTTCGCAATCGGAGGAGAAAAATGGTGGTTGAAATTTCATGAGAAGATCCTGACGCAACGAAAAACGCCTTTGTGTTAATGGTTGCCACTCCAATTCATGTATCATGTCTTTGACGCTATCTTCCCTATTTAGCGATAATGCAAAACGAGCTGCCCTTCATTGTACTTTTTCAGTGTCATCCGTCAGTCCCACCTGATGCCGATCCCACACCGCACAGCAACACTCCAGAATTGGGCGAACAAGCGTGTTGTAAGCAGTCTCTTTAGTATACCTGTAGCACCTTCCAAGTCTTCTGCCAATGAATCGGAATCTTTGGTTTGCTCTACCCACAATATTATCTATGTGATCGTTTGAGTTTAGTTTACTTGTAATTGTAATCCCTAAGTATTTAGCTGAATTTACAGCCTTCAGATTTTTGTGACTTATGGCGTAATCGAAATTTAGCTGATTTCTTTTAGTACTCATGTGAATAGCTTCATACTTTTCTTTATTGAGGGGCAATTTCCACTTTTTGCACCATACAGATATAATATGTAAATCATTTTGCAAGTCGTTTTGATGATCTGATAAGTTTACAAGACGATAAATGACAGGCTCATCTGCAAACAATCTTAGATGGCTACTCATATTGTCTCCTATGTCGTTAAAATAGATCAGGAACAATAGAGGGCCTATAACAGCTGAGGCGATACTCCGTAGGCACGTAGTTTGGTTAGAAGGAGCTTATGAGGAACGGTGTCGAAAGCCTTCTGGAAAACTAAAAATATGGAATCAATTTGATATCCCCTGTCAATAGCACTTATTACTTCATGAGTATAAAGAGCGAGTTGTGTTTCACAAGAACGATATTTTCTGGATCTGTGATGACTATGTGTTAATAAATCGTTTTCTTTGAGGTATTCCATAATGTTCGAGTACATTGTATGTTCCAAAACCCTATTGCAAATCGACGTTAGTGATATAGACCTGTAATTCAGCGAATAACTCCTACTTCCCTTTTTGGGTATTGGTATGACTTCACGGATCTTTCCGTGAGGGAGTGGTTGTATATAAATGCTAAATATGGAGTTATTTTAGCAGCATACTATGAGAGGAACCTCACGTATAAAATCTGGACCGGAGGCCTTGCCTTTATTAAGTGATTTAAGCTGCTTCGTTACACCGAGGATATCTACTCATATGTTTCTCGTCTTGGTAGTTGTTCTTGAGTGGAATTCTGTGATAATTACTTCGTCTTTTTTGGTGAAGGAGTTTTGGAACACTGTGCTTAATAACTCAGCTTTAGTGGCACAGGCATCAGTGACTTCACCGTTGTTGTCGCGCAGTGAATGTATTGATTGCGTCTTGCTACTGGTGTGTTTTATGAATGACCAGAATGTCTTTGGGTTTTCTGCCACATTTAGAGACAGAATTTCGTTGTGGAAATTATTAAAAGCATCTCGCATTGAGGTGCGCACTATATTTCGAATTTCTGTAAAACTCTGCCAATCTTGGGGATTTTGCGTTCTTTTATATTTTGCATGATTTTTTCATTGCAACAACGACCTGACCTGTTTTGTGTACCATGGGGGATCAGTACCATAGTGCTCAGAGCCTATCTTCTGAGTTTAAGGGTCGATAAAACGATCCAGTTAATAGTCTAGTCCGATTGTCAGGTATAACCTCTACCCATACTATTTCATACGAACTATCCACTTCAATTTCGCTACAGGGCAAACTACCTCTGACAGCAATAAATACTCCACTACCAACTAAATTTAAACTAACCGCCCGCATCTCGTGGTCGTGCGGTAGCGTTCTCGCTTCCCACGCCCGGGTTCCCGGGTTCGATTCCCGGCGGGGTCAGGAATTTTCTCTACATCGTGATGGCTGGGTGTTGTGTGATGTCCTTAGGTTAGTTAGGTTTAAGTAGTTCTAAGTTCTAGGGGACTGATGACCATAGATGTTAAGTCCCATAGTGCTCAGAGCCTAAATTAACCTTTCTGAACTCTATTAGATCGTTTGAAAAACTTTCGGCTGAACTTACTTACGGCTTTAGGCAGCTCTCTGTCCCTACAACTATTTGAGCTTCAGTGCAGTCTCTTAGGGCTTGGAACTCTGGTTCTTTCCCAACACAGCTACGACAATTTACAAGTACAATATCGATCGTTCTGTAACTACCTTACTGTGTCCTACCTGCCCACCTTCAGACGAAAGCCCGTTCTGTCGTTCCCTTAGACCCTCTAACCTAAAAAACCGCCTAGTCCTTACCACACAGTCCCCGCTACCCGTGTAGCCACCTCCTGTGTGTAGTGGACTCCTGATCTATTAAGCATATAATCAGAGAGATTAGAGCCCACACAGAAGCATACCGACAATCCTTCTTTCCACGTACAACACGAGACTGGAATAGAAGGGAGAACCGATAGAGGTACTCAGGGTACCCTCCACCACACACCGTCAGGTGGCTTGCGGAGTATGGATGTAGAGTAGATGTAGATGTAGAACCCGGAAACCCACCATCCGATGGCGCAAGTCAAGGAATCTGCAGCCTACTCCGTCACAGAACCACTTGAGCCTTTGATTCATGCCCTCCACTCGGCTCTGCAACAAAGGATCACAGTCGGTTCTATCAACGATGCAGCAGGTGGTAAGCTCCGCCTTAATCTCGGAAGCAAGACTGGCAGTCTTTACCATTTCCGAAAGCCGACAGAATCTGCTAAATTCCAAAGCGACACAGGTCACTGGTACCGACATTAACCACCACCTGCAGTTGGCTGCACCCTTCACTCTTCATGGAACTACCAGCAAACCCATCCTCTCTGAATGACCAGACCTTGCAGGCCGAGAAGCTTCCTCTGGAGCAGGATGGACGATTGCATCAATCTCAGAGACATCGTCAGCCACAGACAACGCCCGAAACCTGTTCGTCAAACGAACTGGGGAGGCCCTACAATTGGCCCCTCGGAATGTTTTCCCTGCCTGCTAGACTTTGGAATGATCTCCTACTCGACCACAGGTGAGGCGTCAACCTCAGTGCAGGCAGTACCCGGGGTGGTCACAGCAGTGGACCGATCGAAGGAAACGTGAGACGTGCTCGACGTCCCTCGCATCCTCGCGTTCGGTCCCCCACAGTGACGCCCCTTGGCAGCAGCATCAAGCTGTGTGACTGACACCAGCGCAGCTTGAAGCTGTGAGTGAAGGGTCGCCAGCTCAGCTTGCATCTGTACACAACAGTCACAGATCCTATCCATTTATTACTGCAGTCGCTCCTGTTTGAAGCTCGTAAAAATATACAACAAACGAACGGTGCACTCGCCTTATAAGTAGCAGGAACTAGCTGTGCTGCTCTCGCTGACGGTCTAACCGACACTGTTCTGCTTTATCTTTAGGTCAGGACCAATCACCGACAACAAAGTCCTTTTGATGGGGATGTTTCACCGAACCCAGATTTCTGATTGGTGTAGGAATTTGGAAGTTAGTTGTGCATTCATACTGAAACTTTTTCTTCGAACAACCGTCATGGCGATAGGAGAATACATATGAGTGACGTCTATTGTGTCAGACATGTCTGACAGGACAGACACCAGTCATATCATTCTGTAATCCTTTGGGAAAAATCTGCTGGGCGCTTTCCCTCTAAAATGTGGCTAACTAGCACCACTATGCAGCTTCTCTAGACATAGGTTTAAAACTGCTGCCCTAACATCCTCAATGTACTTAGTGAGCATCTCACGCGTAGCTTGCACTCTGTAGCAATGCCTGTTAGCCAACTCAACCCTATTAGACAAATTCTGCAAACAAGGCTTTACAGTATTTCCACAACGACATACGTGTGTCCAAGGTCTCAGTAATTACCCTTCGTAACCTCCTTTGGCCTGAAAGGCAGATACCCTCCACACTGTATATTCTGCAATATGTGGGGCCCTGCTCTTGACCGAATGCACTATCTGTTGATTTGTATCTATGGCCAATCTCTTTTTAACTTCATCGCAAAGAGGGTTGGGTAATTTTGTGAAGAACTTACATTTCTCACCACCATCTACCCCCAAGGGATTCACCCTTTTCTCCTGATCACCTTCTACAGAAAGTGAAACCTCACTTGGTCCAACGCTACCTTCCCGACTAAGAAGGCTTTTTTGTAGTTGTAACTGAAAACTTCTTCCTCTCAACTCTTCGATATGAGGGACATTTGGGACTCTGTGTCAGCCTTATATAAATCCTGAATTCTATTAATCAAATTATACACTTGTGCCTGAATTCTAGAAACCTGGGCAGAATCTGGTACCTTCCCATGTAGCAATTCTATGTTCGCAAGCACACCAGAGACCAAATTATCACACACGGAGCAGGCATCATTTATATTCCCAGTAGTATAAGTTGTTAACAGACGGCGATCCATTGCACAGCGCAAACATTTTCCCAGTTCCCAGTTCAGCTACAGCCGCCTCTCCACTGGCATTCTCTGAATCGCAAGTCACATTATAACTGCAGCTTCGTTAGATGTTGTTGTTGTTGTTGTAGTCTTCAGACCTGAGACTGGTTTGATGCCGCTCTCCATGTTACTCTATCCTGTGGAGGCCGCTTCATCTCCCAGTACCTACTGCAACCTACATCCTTCTGAACCTGCTTAGTATATTCATCTCTTGGTCTCCCTCTACGATTTTTACCCTCCACGCTGCACTGCAATGCTAAATTTGTGATCCCTTGATGCCTCAAAACATGTCCTACCAACCGATCCCTTCTTCTAGTTAAGTTGTGACACAAACTTCTCTTCTCCCCAATCCTATTCAATACCTCCTCATTAGTTATGTGATCTACCCATCAAATCTTCAGCATTCTTCTGTAGCACCACATTTCGAAAGCTTCTATTCTCTTCTTGTCCAAACTATTTATCGTCCATGTTTCACTTCCATACATGGCTACACTCCAAACAAATACTTTCAGAAACGACTTCCTGTTACATAACTCTATATTCGATGTTAACAAATTTCTCTTCTTCAGAATCGCTTTCCTTGCCATTGCCAGTCTACATTTTATATCCTCTCTACTTCGACCATCATCAGTTATTTTACTTCCTAAATAGCAAAACTCCTTTACTACTTTAAGTGTCTCATTTCCTAATCTAATTCCCTCAGCATCACCCGATTTAATTTGACTACATTCCATTATCCTCGTTTTGCTTTTGTTGATGTTCATCTTATATTCTCCTTTCAAGACACTGTCCATTCCGTTCAACTGCTCTTCGAAGTCCTTTGCCGTCTCTGACAGAATTACAATGTCATCGGCGAACCTCAAAGTTTTTACTTCTTCTCCATGAATTTTAATACCTACTCCAAATTTTTCGTTTGATTCTTGTACTGCTTGCTCAATATACAGATTGAATAACATCGGGGAGAGGTTACAACCCTGACTCACTCCTTTCCCAACCACTGCTTCCCTTTCATGCCCCTCGACTCTAATAACAGCCATCTGGTTTCTGTACAAATTGTAAATAGCCTTTCGCTCCCTGTATTTTACCCCTGCCACCTTCAGAATTTGAAAGAGAGTATTCCAGTCAACATTGTCAAAAGCTTTCTCTAAGTCTACAAATGCTAGAAACGTAGGATTGCCTTTTCTTAATCTTTCTTCTAAGATAAGTCGTAAGGTCAGTATTGCCTCACGTGTTCCAACATTTCGACGGAATCCAAACTGATCCTCCCTGAGGTCCGCATCTACCAGTTTTTCCATTCGTCTGTAAAGAATTCGCGTTAGAATTTTGCAGCTGTGTACTTATTAAACTGATAGTTCGGTAATTTTCACATCTGTCAGCACCTGCTTTCTTTGGGATTGGAATTATTATATTGTTCTTGAAGTCTGAGGGTATTTCACCTGTCTCATACATCTTGCTCACCATCTGGTAGAGTTTTGTCATGACTGGCTCTCCCAAGGCTGTCAGTAGTTCTAATGGAATGTTGTCTACTCCGGGGGCCTTGTTTCGACTCAGGTCTTTCAGTGCTCTGTGAAACTCTTCACGCAGTATCTTACCTCCATTTCGTCTTCATCCACATCCTCTTCCATTTCCATAATACTGTCCTCAAGCACATCGCCCTTGTACTCGTATAAACCTTCGATATACTCCTTCCACTTTTCTGCCTTCCCTTCTTTGCTTAGACCTGGGTTACCATCTGAGCTCTTGATCTTCATACACGTGGTTCTCTTCTCTCCAAAGGTCTCTTTAATTTTCCTGTAGGCAGTATCTATCTTACCCCTAGTGAGATAAGCTTCTACATCCTTACATTTGTCCTCTAGCCATCGTTGCTTAGCCATTTTGCACTTCCGGTCGATCTCATTTTTTAGACGTTTGCCTGCTTCATTTACTGCATTTTTATATTTTCTCCTTTCATCAATTAAATTCAATATTTCTTCTGTGACCCAAGGATTTCTAGCAGCCCTCGTCTTTCTACCTACTTTATTCTCTGCTGCCTTCACTACTTCATGCCTCAGTGTTACCCATTCTTCTTCTACTGTGTTTCTTTCCCCCATTGCTGTCAATTGTTCCCTTATGCTCTCCTTGAAAGTCTGTACAACCTCTGGTTCTTTCAGCTTATCCAGATCCCATGTCCTTAAGTTCCCACCCTTGTGCAGTTTCTTCAGTTTTGCAGTTTCTTCGTTACATGTGAAAGAGCTAATACTCATCTCTGATCCGGTACCTGCTCTATTAGTACCCTGGAACCATATAAGCAGACAAGTATTCAGAAATATGTATAATTTTCCTTGCCGATACACAACATCAGAAAGCCGACAATTCCATTCTCGCAACCACGCTCACTGTTACCACTTGATTGGTAGGGAGCTATTGAAATACATAAAAAACCGTAGTCTGGAACATATTTGACCTCTTCTTTTACAATAAAACACTTACAACGAGGACAATAGGAAGTAACAATCTTGACGTTAAAAATTTAATCAAAGGAACTGCAAACAAAGGCAGTTATTGAAATCACTATTAAAATTTGAAGCTACTTAAGTAAATCCCACATCAAATGATACTGCATGAACTTTAAAAGAACAAACCATCAACTTAAAAAGCAGTTACATGTTTACAGCTGTAAAACTCCAGAAACCACTACCATGGAAACTGTCATGTGTAAAGTGCAGACCCAGTGGCAATGTGATCGCAACGAACCACCTTTGTTTATAAAAGCCTAGGACACAGTAACCACGTAACCGCTCATAGCTTATAGTTTAAAAGCTTTAACGACAGAGTATATAAACTACTTGTGTAAGTAGGCTGTTTAGGTTTTTTTTATTGGTAATGCCACCGCCACGTAGCGCTCTGTATGAAAATCACTGGCTGTGCCGTGTGCAGTCTGTGGCTGGTTGGCACTGTTGTAATACTCGCCATTGTAGTGATGGGCAGCGGCAGATGGGTAGTTGGACGTGAACAGCGCGTAGCGTTGCGCAGTTAGAGGTGAGCCGCCTGCAGTGGTGGACATGGGGAGAGAGAGGGCGGAGTTTTGAAATTTGTAAGACTGGATGTCATGAACTGCTATATATATTATGAATATTAAGGTAAATAGATTGTTTGTTCTGTATTAAAATCTTTCATTTGCTAACTATCCCTATCAGTAGTTAGTGTCTTCAGTAGTTTGAATCTTTTATTTAGCTGGCAGTAGTGGTGCTCGCTGTATTGCAGTAGGTTGAGTAACGAAGATTTTTGTGAGGTAAGTGATTTGTGAAACATATAGGTTAATGTTAGTCAGGGCCATTCTTTCGTAGGGATTTTTGGAAGTCAGATTGCGTTGCGCTAAAAATATTGTGTGTCAGTTTAAGCACAGTTTTGTATAAATTTTCTAAGGGGACGTTTCATATGTCGACCCTTAGCCGAGGATACCTCACTGGAATCTTCTGACTTTTTCTTGTAGTTTGTGTAGTTAGTGTAACCTTTGTTTATTGCTAGCGCATAATTGTAGAGAGAATTTCCTCTGTAGTTGTAGTTTTTCATTGTTGTACAGTAAAACAGTTGTGGCATGCATGTAGGTTTGCACCAAGTATTTCGCAGCTGCTCTTGCAGTTAACTAGATATTATTTTCAGTGCTATGTTAATGTGTTCTCTTATTTTTGTTCTAGAAATTGTGTTTTTCTGTGTTGTCCTGTGAAATATTGTGACAATAATGGTGTGTGAAAAACGTAATACTAGGCTCCAAAGTAAACTGAGAAATGGCAGCGAAGACGAAAGCAGTGTGTTAGCGTCACCATGTAATGAATTCACAAACGTTCGAAGTAGTAATTTGGTAATAGTGCATAGGGAAATGGAGCGGGCTGCAAATAATGGTGTAGGCAGTGAAACAATTAATGAACAGGGAAGCATTATCGATCGTTCGGTCGGCAACAGCTAGCCTGAGGATTCCGAAATGACAGGACACAATGTTGCAAATACTGTAGATTCATATTTTGCGTCCTCAACATTTTCTCAAATAAATCAAGACACATGTTCTGCTTTTCAAAATGCGAATATTGCCGGTTCAAATGCACTGCCGAAAATCACTGAGGAACATGTTTCAGACACCAGTGCACTGTTATTACAGTTAATGCAACAAATGGGACAAAGGCTACAAGAGTTAGACACAACGCTTGAACAAAATCAGGAACAAATGGAACAAAATCTTCAAAAGTTAGACACAATGGAACAAAATCTTCAAAAGTTGGACACAATGGAACAACACCAGAGACAAACACAGCAACAGTTAGACACAATGGAACAAAATCAGAGACAAACACAGCAAAAGCTTCAAAAGTTAGACACCACACTTGAACAAACACATGACGATTTAACTACTGAAATACATAACATTGAATCGAAATGCCAAAAAATCTGTAATGAGGTAAAAACACAAATTTGTGAACATTTTCAACCTATTTTTTAGCGGCATGAAAATGCATTACAGAATCATGAAGCAGCCATAAAAGAACTGCAAACTATTGTTCGTGAAAATCACGACACCTTGCAAGCTAAAATGGACTCAGTTGCATCCACCGATTCGGTTACGCAACTTGCAAGAACTCAGGAAAACTTAAAGGACATAGTAGATTCGATTTCAACACAAATGGACACTCATAAACTTGGTTCAGAAAAACACACTGATGAAATGTGTTCACTATCGGAGAAAGTAGCCGAACTTTCAGATCAGTTCACTAACTTATCTACAAAGGTAGATGATGATCTGAATGATACAGAAGAGTGCGAACAAATTAGGAAATTCAAAAAAAATCAGAATCAAATTAATACACAACACCAAAGAGAAATCCGGGAAGTGCAAGATCAGCTGATACAGGTAATACAAGAATTACGTGTTTCAGAGAACACTCGCGCTCCAACACGGGAAGAGGGACTTAGAAATACGGAAAAGCCACAAAATAATAACACAGGGCATTTCGGAAAGTATGAAAGAAATTGGCAAGGTGCACCGAATTTTGAGTGGAACCGCCGACACGACGTAACAATGACCGATATGCTACCCGCCGACACGATGATTTTGACTATAAGCTGTTCATTACTGCACGTAAATTCAAAACATTTAAGAATTCTGGCAACGACATTCATCCACAAGCGTGGCTCCATCAATTCTCTCATTGTTTTCCTCCCAACTGGTCATTAGAGCACAGATTAGAATTTATGTGTGGCTACTTAGAGAATGAACCAGCTGTAAGAATGCGATCGGTCATTCACGATTGTCATAGTGAAGGAGAATTTTATCATGCCTTCCTCTCAGCATATTGGTCTCAAGCTACACAAGACCGGGTAAAACATAGCATCATAATGATGAAGCATTTCGAACAATCTGAATTTTCCACTCTTGTCAAATATTTTGAAGACATCTTACATAATCAGTGTCTTTCAAACCCATATAGCCCCTCAGAACTCATCCGCATTTGCTTAATCAAATTACCTGAACATTTACGACAGATTATTTAGCAGGACGATGCAAAGACGACATTGAAGCTTTTCAGGGACTGTTACAAGAACTGGAAATTGACACTGACAATCGCGGAACGCGAAAACAGGAGCACAACAATTACAGGTCACACCTGTCACAATTCCGCAATGACAGAAATAATACACGACAAGGCTATTCGTACAACGTAAATCGTGACCAAAACAGACACCACCCGTATGACAACCGTTGGCAGAGTAGTAATTATTACAGGGAAAGATCACCTCTCTGCGATAATGAATATCACAGAGACAATCAGAGAAACAGACAATATGGGAACCAAAATAATTATTATCAAGGGAGACGGAATAACTTCGGACGCAACGGTCCAGTGCGCAGTTACGATTCAGGGAGAAATTCTCCACCACGTGACTGACAAGAAATTAATTACAGAAATTACCGACATGACGACAGACGATATTTTCGTAACGACAGACCTGAATTGCATCAGATCTGGCGGGATTCAAACAGAGCAGGGCCCTCTCGGCAAGGTGATTTGGTAGAAGTTAGGTCTCCTAATCCCAATAACGACGCGCGCCAACAAAGAAACAGACAATGACTCGCACCGCAGGCAGCCGCGTGCGCCGTCTGGCTCTGAGAAAATTAACAGACGCTAACCTTGAGAAAAATTCCAGTATTCTTTACCGACGTATATGGCATGATAATTGCGTTGAAGTTGAAACTCTGCTTACTAGGAAGAGTAAAGGTTTACACCACATTTTACATGTAAAACCGTTTATTGGAAGATAATCTGCTTTTTAACTTTGTCTTTGCCATAAAACTTTTCACTTCACACTACTAGTACAATTTGTCAGACTTAGAATCTGTTAACATGCAACCATGTTTGAAGTTAAATATCCAGTCAAGAACCAAGAGAAATTATTTAGACAGTAATTACGAGTGTATTGTTATAGTGAACAGACGTCACAGTGTTATTGTGCAAGTACATTCTTGCTTGTTAGTAGCACGATTACGTAACGACTATAAGGCTCACATACTTAGAACATTTACCAGTACTGCTAATGAGATTTTAATGCAACATTTTGGGTTTACTTGAAAATAAATTCTGGATTTAAAGTACTTTCTGTGAGATACCAGATGACTCAGTGGTTAGTTTATGTGACACCTACACGATTTTATCACGACGCTACTAATGAGTGACAATTTACAATGTTGCTTTTGCACTGTATCTGTTTTATATCTGCACAGTTTTTCTGTATTATTCTGGTAAGTAAAACATGTTTTAGTAGTAACGTTTGTGGTATAATTGCAATGAGACATCCTTTTCTGTAGCACAACAATACGTACAGTACAGTACTTACTTCATCACGGCAATAAGTGTAATAACTAAGATATCTATACGCAAAGCATTTAACTTTCGTTGATCATGAGGTAAGTACATTGACTTCTGCAGAACTTAGCTTTCGGAGGCAACAACTACGATACTTCCACAGAGATTGTCTTACAGCAAGACGCACATTTAGCGCTACAGGACACACATTTGAGTGATTACGTTTGTAGTTAAACCATTTATTTTTCAACATATTTGAATTACAAAGAAAGTTTTCCGTGATACATTTCATTCCATTGCTGTAATCTGTAACACCTGAGGATATAATTACATTAATCCTCAGGGGGTACACGCTTACTTTGTGTACCATGTGTATGGCAAGCACAAGGAGCCTTAGATAATATGGTATTTGCTTATACAACTTTACACATCGCTACCATATTTATCTAATACATAAATTGCACAGCTATCTGATCATTTAACTGAGAGACAAACATTTTTTTTACTACATCAGTGACACATGTTTACGTAATTACACTGTTGGATAACTTCACACTTACGAAATTGTATTTTGTGTGTACTTAGTGAACTGATCATATTTTTTCGTAACCATTGTGATACTACGAGAGCTGAATGACATATTTGGTATGGGATCATGATTTTGAAAGTACGTTTGAGGTAGATGACACTTTTGACATGAGCAGAGAATTTTTTTTAGGTTTTGAAATTATTGGAGGAAGCTACGACGATTTTGAGAATTTGACTGAGGTGTTATGATGTTATTATTACGATGACTATGTGTATTATGCTGTTGCGGTATGTTTATGATCAATAAGCTGATGCTGTATGAGTTATTTGATTATGCTACGTATCTGTTATGATGAAATATTTAAGAAGTGTCGACGAATAATGTAAGGAATAATGAGTAGTGGTTAGGGACTCTGGTTTGTGAAAAAGGATGTTGGAAACCGAGAATCGTACTTTAAGAGTTATGAAATGTGTGTATATGCGTGAATGTATCACTATGCTGGCGAAAATTTTTGGACACTATTATATTTAAAGGACTTTGTTTCTACAGATTTGTAACGCAAATTCTTGACTTATGAATTTTTTTTATATGAGACTGCCACTGTAGCGGAAACTGGTGTCGTAAATATTTCGATAAGACAGTTAAGTGACCACCTCCACGTAATCCGTCGTGGGCACCCAGCTGCGCGACAACCATCTGACAAAAGAAAGCCATTAGTGTGTGCCTGTCAGAGGCACAGGTGGAGAGAAAAAAAAGGAGGCCATGAACCAGGCTATTGTCATTCCTTTGTAGAAAGCATCGGAAATACGACACGCCCAAACCTGAAAACATATGATTACACTGTGAAGCTATTAATTTATGATATTTACTGAAATGAAATGATGAGAAACATTTTGTATCTATTGATTTTATTGCCGAGAGATTGCTCATTTTGTTTAATATCCAGTTTCTATCTGCACTGCAGCATTGGTTAAAATAAAATTTAATAGATGTACTAATATCACTATTTTCTGTCCACAGACCCAGTAAAGAACCATTTTATGATGTACTTTCTTAGAAAAGAGGGCACAAATAGACATTTCCCTTCACAGGAATTGAAAAAATAATTTTTTTTCGATTTGGTAACTTATCTGCTAGCGTATGTTTTCGTGATGCAACACTCTAGTGTTAAGATGTGACATAGGTATTAAACATTTTTACTGTAATATTTTTTCTGCTTGAGCTTTGTCATTTTTAGTTATAAGTTATTGCATTTGCTGCTGCTGTTTACCAGGCATAATGTTACTGAATTTGACTTTGTATTACTCTGTTAAGCCAGTTTTACTACAGATTTATTTTTTCTTGTTTGCTGCGCATTGCCTTACATTACTTGTAATATTGCTGCCTTTTTTTGCCAATTTCCATTTTTTATCGTTGTTGTCTGTGTTAATTGTTTTGCACTGCTGCATTACCTCGTCCCTTAGTTTATCATCTGAACTCAGTAGATTTAAGTTAGCTTAAGAGGGAGTAGACTATATAAGAAACTAACTGTGATGAATTGGAAGAAAAGCATTGAGAAGCTATAAGAAAATGATTTGGCCAAAAAAGTAGTGTACAGTGGAGAGAAGCTATTTTTTGAAAGAGGATGTGAAAAAAATACGGAAAGCATGCTTGGATAGGATATTTTTGGTGGAAACAAATGTTCAGATACGATGAAAGATCTACAGAATGAAGTTTTGGGTTGGACTGCAGTACCAAATGTTACACTGAAAAAAAAACCCTGCCCTTTCCTTTTGTATTATCCCACTATGTGTTTGTGTACCCTTGTGTATTTGTTTTCTTCCTGTCTCAGTGTACTGTTTTATAGAATTTTTTCTCTTCTAATACTAAGCTACATTCACTATGATAAGGAATACAGTTATCCTCAAATATAATTTGCATTATTAACATGTTATTACTTCATAAAGATGTTTACACATTATTTATTCTGTTTTGTTCTAATGCTGTTTCAAAAGTTATTCTGATCTTTTAATTATGTATTGACGTCATAATTTTTGTAACACTGATGTATTTGTTATTTCGATTCTTTTGTAAAGCCCCTATTACTACAAATGTTATCTGTATTGTTATGTTCTTTAATTATGTATTTTGTACCTTTGTTATTGTATTCTTATGTTATAAAATTGTATTTGACACCAGTTGATCAAGTTAAGTAATTTGTAAGTTACAGTTCACTGTACACGTTTCTGTTGGTTATAGTATATGGACAATATGTGAGAAGTAGGGACTGATAGTGTTTGCACATGTGTTGATAATTCAGTAAGGGACTGGTTAACAGCATTGCTCATTCTATTTCAAAAACAATTTTTGTGAGTGCACAAGTGGTGGTTATGGACTTGCTGTATTATCCGCAAGACTCTTCAATGGTGATTGTGCGCCTGCACAGTCAAACAGATGGCTGCTGGCTGTCTCTACAAGGACTGAAGTGGGTCTACACTTTTGATGACTCCCCAATACCATTATTTCTACAAGGGCTGCAGTGGGTCTGCACCTCTGGTGGCCCACCAATACCGTAATCTCTACCAGGACCACAATGGGTCTACTCTGTGTTGACCTACCGACCAATATTCTTCAAAACTTCAACTGACTCTGCTGTGGGTTTGCTCTGTTGTGGCCCATTACCTGTCTGCATGTCAAGAGTCAGCACTGTCTTTCCGTTGGAAGGACAACACTACTTCTTCAAGACTGCATGGAAATCCACTACTGCCATGTGCATTTTCTTTTACTGCTCAGACTTTGAGAAAAAAACTGCAATTACTACTGTGATGAATGATAAATACTGTCTTTATGGACTATGAGATAATCTTTGCTTTTGACCAACAGTGTATCAATAACGGTGTGCATTTGATATCGTAGTTATTGTAATTATGAAACAATTTTCCAAATCTGTATTGGCCACTGCCCAAAACAATTTGTAAAATTTTTATGGGGAGCATGGGGGCTATGTAAGTAGGCTGTTTAGGTTTTTATGTTGGGAACGTCACATAGCGCTCTGTATGAAACTCACTGTCTGTGCTGTGTGCTGTCTGTGGCTGGTTGGCATTGTTGGAAAATTCGCTATTGTAGTGTTGGGTAGTTGGACGTGAACAGCGCGTAGCGTTGCGCAGTTGGAGGTGAGCGGCCAGCAGTGGTGGACGTGGGGAGAGAGATGGTGGAGTTTTGAAATTTGTAAGGCTGGATATCATGAACTGCTATATATATTATGAATATTAAGGTAAATACATTGTTTGTTCTGTATTAAAATCTTTCATTTGCTAACTATGCCTATCAGTAGTTAGTGCCTTCAGTAGTTTGAATCTTTTATTTAGCTGGCAGCAGTGGTGTTCGCTCTATTGCAGTAGCTTGAGTAACGAAGATTTTTCTGAGGTAAGTGATTTGTGAAACGTATAGGTTATTGTTAGTCGGGGCCATTCTTTCGTAGGGAATTTGGAAGTCAGATTGCGTTGCGCTAAAAATATTGTGTGTCAGTTTAAGCACAGTCTTGTATAATTTTTCTAAGGGGACGTTTCACGTGTATCTCACCATACATACAAGAGCACAAATACTATTAACACACACATGCAATATATCAACCGTGCTAATTTCAACTTTTGAAAGTAGTTAAAAATTGATGACAGGTACTGAATTACTGTTCAACGCCTACAGCGGGATGATTTCTATAAGTGACAGTGCTTTCTTACGTTTAATTCAGCAGAACATCTATTATTTGATGTCAACTTTAGCCTAAATACGGCTTATATAGCGCTTTTAGTTACCTCGCAGTAAACCAAAACAGACTGGAAACCAGAATAGCATCTTGAAAGAACGTAGTAAAACAGATGCTCACCATTCTAACACTGACGAAATCCACTCGAAGTAAACTTCTCCATCGTCATAGTAGGAACACGAGACGGAGAGCAACTTTGAATATACCTTCCTACTGCCGTACTGTCCTCGCAACGGCTCCTCTAAAAGCACAGAACTGTAGAAGTATATACATCCACTCTGCCCCTGGCTAGCGAATCCTCTCGAAGAATCACGGCTCTTGACGGGAGACTGTGCCTTGCTTCTTAGAGCCGGCTCTCAACTGCACGCTGCCCTAGCGTCCCCTGGACTAGGCCAGACCTAGAAACTCTGCTGAGTGTAGTTGCCGGGAGCATCGAGCTCACACTGTTTACAGACCAAAGACCTACCGCTTTTTACGGCTCCGAGAACACTGTCGCCTCTGCATTCCCCATCTTCTGCCTACATCCTGGTAACAACGAGCCTAATTCAACCTATCGATCATGAGCAAACATCTTACTCGCAACAAATTTAATCGAGAAATCGCGCGCTATGACTCATTTGTTTGTGTAGGGCTGAGACGTTTTCCCTTGATGCTGAGCCCTGCCCAATAATTGTCCTTTCGCTAAGAGGACTTACTGTTAATTGTTACCAAATGTTTTCTTCAGTTCGCCTGTCACAGCTTTTGAGATTCTCTTCATTGTTCTCAAACCACTGCTGGTTGTGCCGCTAAAGTAACAGCACACATTTGTTAAATAACTCATGTTCATAAGAAACATAACATCTTGAACGACTAGAGTTAGCATTCCAGTCATCTCCGTAGTACTCACAGAGTCCGCCACGTGCCCTAGTAACTACTTTCATACGTGGTGCCATAGGAGCGTATGAGCCGCGAATGCCGTCCTGTGGTGCAGCCATCCACGCAGCGTTCACTTGGTTCCAAAGTTCGTCTGTGGCGGTTGGCATTTGGGCACAGCGCTACAACCATTGTTTCACAATGTACCACAGGTCTTCGACTGGCGACAAGTTGGGTGTTTGGTGGGCCCTCACAAAAGGTTGATATCCTGTAACACCAAGAAGGTACGCGTTCAGGCATCATGTGGATATGCATTGTCTCGCTGAAAAGTGACATCTGAGTTCTTGTGCAGGAGGGGTATGGATACGAGGAGCAGGATGTTTTTGGCATGGGTCACAATGGTCACAGTGCCCTGGACAGACACCAACTGTGACATGTGGTTGTACCCAATAGCACTCTAAACCGTAGGGTCATGAGCTGGCACTGAATGTCTTGTGCGAATGCAGTCACTGCGATGCCGCTCCTCCTGTCTGCGGTGAACAAAAATGCGGCCATCATTTTCAAACAAACAGAAACTTGATTCGTCCAAAAACACTATCTAAAGCCCTTCCTTGCCCCCAGTGAAGTCGTTCCATACACCATTGCCCTTTAGCATGTGTCTGCACATTCGTGAAATGTAGGCAAAGATGTGGACGACGTGCGCGCAAGCCATGCCGTAATAAACGGCGACAGACTGCCACCCTTGATAATGTACGATATGTTGCACTGTTACATTGTTGCACCAGAGTCGAGCAGGTATCAGATCTTTTCTGCAATGCCATTCGGATGAGATGTCGTTCTGCTTGGGGTGTGGTCTCCTGTGATATGACTTGACCCATCTCGTCGTGTTTTATGGCCTTCCCTGAACCGTTTTGCACACAAGCGCTGCACTACCGAAACTCTTCGGCCACACGAATAGCAATTTCCCAGATGAATGCATCACATTCATGCCAATAATGCTCCGTCTTTCAAACTCACAGACATGACGGTACTGCTCGCGAAAACGTCTGCGAGGCTTCCTGCTCGTCTTCTCAAGTCACATTGATCCATTACCTTCGTTTTATTGCGATAACAATAGCCACAAGTTCAATTTAGCGGTAGGTGGTGTCTCACCGTGATAGAAATGTCGAACATGTGCGCACAGGCCGACACTGTTCAAATGTTAATTATTTCTGCAGAACCTACTGATGTACATATCATGTGAATATGAACGTCCTATCTCTAGTCGTTCAAGGTATTTTCTGAAAACGAGTGTTCACCATGTCATCCCTCCTTCTGTATTTGGCGATTTGGTCGAGTCTCTTTTTTCTAAGTGCTTTGTAGTACCCGGTGTCACTACAAAACAGTTTCACGTTACAGCCAGAGTCAGGTCTGAATCTCAAAGGAAGGTATAAGTATCCATTTCCCAAATTAATCGTGCCATCCCTCTTGTGGGATTTGGGTGCAGTGAAAGCACGTCCATTACGAATAACAACGTACAGATAGATCAGAACTGAATTTATGAACAATAGTTATATAGTAGTAGCATCTTTGAGTAGTCATCATCTAGCCCTGCGTCCACAATTGGAACCTAGCCCCGGCTTCAGTTTTGAATAAATGTTTTTTATTAATGGTGGCCTAAGACTCCTGGCATAAGGAATCACCCTCGTTCTGTCAGCTGCCTTGTCAAATAGGGCGGAGGAACGGACTGAGGTTAAGAGAACTATCTAGCTCTTGGTGTGCGAAAAGGCGGAAGAATCAACAGTGATCAACGGCATGAGAATGCAGAAGACAATGGAAACTACTGCATTAAAGACACATAAGTGTATTCACAGTATGTGAGACCTGTGGTTGAAAAAGTGTCATGATGACCTCTCCGTTGGCAAAAGATTGCGGAGTAGGTGGCAATTCATGGTCCTGGGCGGAGGCTGCAAGGGGTACGGAAGCTCTGAAAAAAACATGAAGTAACCAACGAAACAGCCGGGAATCGAACCCGGGCTCGCAGGATGGCAATCCGTCACGCTGACCACATTTTTTAAATGCTTTGTTGATCTCATTTTGTTCGTTGTATATACGTTCGGGGCGGCCGTCTCATGACACCCGTTCAGGTTGTTCGTTGACCAGTTCACTCAGTTTTTTTATTGCAGAAGGTAGGTAACCGTGTGACGGAACATACTGAGCTGCCGTGCCGGCGACCACTCAGCTATCGAGGCGGACACTGTGAGATAATTCTCGCACTTGTCGTCCCTTGCTATCTTCGAAAGTGTGTGGATGATGTTTTTTCGAAAGAACGATGGTATATCTCCAGTCTTATACATTCTAGACACCAAAATGAATAATAATGAGTGATATCACCCACGAAATTAATTATTTTACAGTTGACAACACCTTTAACCCATTGGACCGCTGACACACAAGATGCCAAGATACTATAATGTATAAAGCAATAGACAACATTGCCATTGAAACCAAGAACTATGTAGGTGCACAAGTCATCCTGCATGGTCCATACGTGTTCTTTTGTGGATTCTCAACTTTACCCTTAGCAAAATTTTTTGCCACTCCCAGCAATGATTTTATAAATTCCTATGGTGTGTTATTTATTACTTCTGCCTTATCTGATCTTAAGTCGTCCAAAGGTCTCTTAAATTCTGACTAACACTGGATCCAAAATCTCTACGCCGTCGAGTCGTGTTTCTTCTCCTACACGTCATCAGGCAGCTCTCCACAGATGCCTTCAATGCAGTCTTTCCGCCGATCCGCTCTCTCTCTCTCTCCATTTAACATTGGATTCACATTGCACGCTTTGCTTTTAATTTCATGGAAGTTTGTTTTGACTTTTCTGTATGCTCAATCAGTCTTTCGGGCAGCTATTTCTTTCTTCAACTGCTTCACAACTCTTATGTAGCCATATGGCCATAGCTTCCCTACACTTCCTATTTATTTCATTCCCAAGTAACTTGTATTTCTGTACTCCTGAATTTCGCTGGCACTTTCGTACTTCCTGGTTTCATCTTTAAACTGATGTATTTCTACTGTTATCCATTGTTTCCTCTCAGGTACCTTCTTTGTAACTGTGTTTTTCTTTTCGACTTCCGTGATTGGGGGTTCAGAGATGCCCATTCCTCTTCAGCTGAACTGTCTACTGAGCTATTCCATATCACAGTATCTATAGCATCCGGGAACTTCCGTATCGCACTTATTTGAGGAAATCGAAGTTTCTGAGATTTGGTGCTAAAGAAGAAGGTTGAAAATTAGGAGCACTGATAATGTAAGAAATGACGAGGTTCTTCGCAGAATTGACGAGGGGGGGAACACACTGACTACTCCTAGAAGAACGAACATGGTACTAGACAGAGGCTTAGAGGGTAAAAGCTGT
The DNA here is from genome assembly GCF_023897955.1 of Schistocerca gregaria. Classification (NCBI taxonomy): domain Eukaryota; kingdom Metazoa; phylum Arthropoda; class Insecta; order Orthoptera; family Acrididae; genus Schistocerca; species Schistocerca gregaria. The sequence goes on along the minus strand of NC_064920.1, from coordinate 923,516,530 downwards.
AGAGAAAGACAGGGACAGGGGAATATTCAGCAAATAATTGAGAATGTCGTTTGGAACGACTGCTCTGAGATGAAAACGTTGCCACAGGAGAGGAACTGTTTGAAGGCCTGATCAACCTAGTCAGATGACTGATGACTAATAAAAATTGCAAAAATATTAAATTGCGAAAAGCTTCGATAAATGATAAATAATAAATAACTATTAAATACAGATGATGCGGTTTGTACTGGCGACCTATAGGAACCGTGGGAACATTAACACTGTTGACTGAAGCTACAACCACAAACTGTATTAACAGAGTGAAATTATTTTAATCTAACAATAACGCAGTGGCTATTACAGGCTATCAACATCCTATATTCCAGCCATGCAGTGTTAACAGGAGTCTGATTTGTGTGAAATCAGAGGAGTCTACAGGTGACCAGGGAGAGGCTCAATTGGAAGAAGTGCGTTTTCAGAATCAAATGTAAGTTCAGCACCCAGTCATGATGAAATTGCAACACATCAAATATTTAGTTGAAAATGTGTCAAACATATCAGTTTTCACCTAAATGCAGCTTCAATACTGTAGTTCATGGCAATTTTCGGTAATATTAATATGTTAGTAAATAGGATTTATATATTCAGTATTGTCGCATTCGGCGTGAGCGTAGAAGATTTCTGGTTCGAGGAAAGAATTTTGGATAATGTGGCAATCAAATATCTATGTGATAGTCGCTTTAACAACACGGATAGCCACGGGCGGTCAGAGAAACGCTAAGTCCGTTATCGAATGTTGCCATCTGTTGCATCCTTGAGCCCCCGATTCTAGATGTATGTTGATGGACCACGTTATGACGAAACTGAAACACATTTTTGTGTTGAAAAGTGCCGTCGGAACTCAGTGGGGTGAGTGGTATTGATGACGGGCCACTGACATCCAGTAAATACACTGATGGCCTAAAGTAATACTTTAACAGCTTTAGACACACATGAAATCGTCAGTAATGTGCGGCAGACACGCCTCACTCCACGAACTGAAATCGGCGAAGGCTCAGGTTCAGCCGTTGGCGAGAAGGAAAAGAGCCAGGGCTCAGTGATGATACGTCAAGCCGAGCGACAGTTGACGGTCTGACAGTGGGCGACGGCCGTGACGTCAGTAGCGCTCTGTGTTGTGCTGCGACGGTGTTGTGCATTCGCAGGCACGCTCAGACCGCGCGACGTTCACTACGAATGTGAAGGACGAGTATCATACCTGGGACACTACCTGCTGCCGTCTGGTAGGTGTGGGACAGCGATAGGGGCGAACGGCAGTTCACAAGGAGACTCATCGCAGGACGTGGCTGGCCCGATCAGGTCTCCAACGCGTTGCCGGAGCTGAAGATGACCAATCGTTATCTGGCGTGGCTAACTACCTCCGCTTCAAAATCCGCGACGATTTATATCACTCTGAGGCATTTCTGTTGCACAGAAACCTTGCACGAAGTCATGTACTTGACGACAAGAGCCTGTTCCTATTGTGATGGCACTACTCTGCCTGCTATTGCCCTCACGCTGTGTGGTGCAGTTCTGCGCTGAGTACAGCTAGCCTGTCTCGCAAACTTTATGTGGACACATTGCTATGACCCATATGATGCCACAGTATGCTTACCGTCCACTGGTAGCTTAACGTAACGCTACACTGCGGCTCCTTACAAATTATTTCAAGTTCTATTGAAAGTAAGTATTGGGACTACGTTACCCCTCCTTGGATAACACCAAGCCCCTCAGATCTTGCTCAGGACTGGTTCTCCACCGTGATTACTTCCACGTTTGATATATAAAATGAGTATACACTACTCGCTGGCAACTTGAACATTGTACACCTAATGCACTAAACTTTATGGCTACCGCTTATCTTCATTAAGCTCCACAAATTAACTTTTGTCTGATATTTATACTACAATATTCCGAATACACTTACTGTGGGTATCGTCGCTTTCGAGTTTTTCCTGTGTTACCTAACCTCACAACATCTGTCAATGGTCTCTTAAGCTGCTCATTATTTCAAGTACTCTAAAACATATTTCACTGCTAAGCGTCTTTCCGTGCTTTTGCACAAACAGCTTCTGACTCTCCATTCCACACTTACAGACTAAAATGACACAACCATTCGTGATTAATTGTAGTTGCACATTCATCACTAAAAGGTTCTTCCTCAGTTAAACTCTTATGCTTGGTATCCATTGTATGGTTTTTTAACGCTTTGTTTCGGAACACCCATCGGAAGTTTGTCCTTGTGATAATACTTCCCTCTGTGCCTTCCCAGCAAGCATGCTCACAGAACTTTCGTCTCTAGAAAACCACATACACCAATATCATTCACAACTTCTCGACAGGTTGTCCCACTTGTTCTTCCCACTGTAACGCTCATTACCGATTGACTTAACGTCAACATGCTATCTTTTCTGGTACTGCGGCACACCCAAAATAACTTCCTACTGCTCAAGAGGCGCTTTACCATGCGAATTACTCCTTAATGTATTATTCCACCGTTTAACTGATATGCCTTGATGGCCCCGCGAGATTAGCCGAGCGGTCTAGGGCGCTGCATTCATGGACTCTGCGGCTGGTCCCGGCGGAGGTTCGAGTCCTCCCTCGGGCATGGGTGTGTGTGTTTGTCCTTAGGATAATTCAGGTTAAGTAGTGTGTAAGCTTAGGGACTGATGACATTAGCAGTTAAGTCCTATAAGATTTCACGTACATTTGACCTTCGATTTGCCTTGAAGAACAGACGCTCTTCGTGACAACTCTACGATGGAAACTGCTTTCTGCCGCCCAAGGTTATATTCTGATTGACTTTTAATCGGAATGTTTAGTTCCAGGCTCGCGTTGCACCCTTGACTCACTCACCCACTTCGTACTTGGCGCTTACATCAGACTGTGGCTGTCCTACAAATAGCTCAATACATAAGAGCTGCTTGTCCTGCAACGGTGTGACCCAGTACTTGCCTTCGCCGTACATTGTGGAACTCTGGCGTATACTCTTCAACATCTTCTTGTGCGCTCCCTGCAGCATCTACAGTAACAACATCGTCTGCTGTTCCACTCTGCACCACGCAGATATCACCGGCATGTGCTCTAATCTGTTCATCTGGCGCAGGCTCTCCATCTTAAATACGACACAATACAACACCCATTACCACCCAATCGCGCAGATGCTACTGGACCTGAATGACCTATGCTTCTAGCCCCTCAACCACTACAGTACAGCCCACACTCATTCCTGCTGCCTCAGATAGAGCAGGTGCTTCCTCATTGCTCTCCTTAACTTCAAAAATGTTATTATTCTGTGCCTAGCCCACAGCCTCAGGAGCTTGTATTTCATCACCATCAGCAGTTACCCTGCCAACGGCCTTGACGCAGTGGTAACACCGGTTCCCGTCAGGTCACCGAAGTAAAGAGCTGTCAGGGTGGGCTAGCACTTGGACGGGTGACCATCCGGCCGGCCTAGCGCTGTTGGCAAGCATGGTGCACTCAGCCTTTGTGAGGCAAACAGCTACTTGATTGAGAAGTAGCGGCTCCGGTCTCGGAAACTGATATACGGCCGGGAGAGCGATGTGCTGACCACATGCCCCTCCGAATCCGCATCCAGAGACGCCTGTGGTCTGAGGATGACACAGCGGCCGGTCAGTACCGTTGGGCCTGCATGGCCTGTTCGGGAGGAGTTTAGTTTCTTAGCATTTACTTTAATCTACCCATTCAAAAGATCGTCCACCCCTCCATGATATTCCTCCCTGCTATTGGCAGGACCAACGGAATCAGTTACATTAAAGACAGTCGGCCATCCTTCAGGAACAGATAGTCTATCCACAAGCGCGCTCCTCTCCCTTGAAGCTTTCTCCTTCTGTCTCCCCTGCTTCCTCTCTTTCTCTCCGTTCCCTCCTCCAAATAATCAACATGTTTCTCACATCACGAGGCCCCAATACGCGTCTAAATTGCTCTGAGTGATCAACAGGGGTTGTACTATAAACGACCACGTCGTCAGTGTAATTGTAGACACGCCTATAGTTCAGATCCCCACGGTGCGAAATATAAAATGCGAGATAACGTTGCAGGATCTGTGGATAGGCGAATCGGAACTGTGTAATTCGAAAAGGTTGTATTGAGTATAAAACGATCTTGGAATCTTCAGTGAGGGATATCAGGTAATAGGTTTCATTAAGATGCAGGATGATACAAACATGCACTCCTGTACACCACACAAAACAGTGATATATGTTAGAAAGCGGAACAGATTGCGACACCTCCTTCTGATTTAACACACAGCAATAAATGCCTGGTCTATATCCTACAGTATTTGGTTTCGGTATGAAAACCACTGGAGTCAAGTAAGGCGAAACAGAAGATCTAATAATGCATGCATTGAAAGGTTGTTTGACAATTTTACGTGCTGGATTGGAATCTGATCAGTTATTCTAAAATGATTATTCCAACGCTATACTGAATATTGTTGGTTAACTTAATGTGTCCGTCAAGACTTCAGGAGATGCACGTAGCAGCTGTAAAAAGTTCACCACCTCAAGTTCAGCTAAATGACCTATACTGCAATTAGGATCACTAGCAAGGACACTCAATACGTTTGCAGTACTGATGTGACTACAAATTCCGTATCTCTTTTCGGTATGGAATTTGAAGAAACAAACATTTCCCAACACAACACGTAATGAGTAGCTCAGGAAACACCACAACCGAACAGTATCTTGGTTGTAAGCCCTTTGACTGCAAGAAGCTGTAAAGGCCACGTAAAATTTCCAATTCGTAATACAAAATAAGCCTGCGCTACGAAATTTAATAAATCACCTGAAATAGATCAGCTGTTCTCGCAAACAGCCTGCTACCTAACAAATTTCCCTGCCTTGCGATACCTGTAATATCAATGGTAATCTACTTAAGACGGCTTGCTGCCAAAATTAAGCAATGCACTAACCGCTTCTGAACCCAAGGGTAGTGCTAAAAACAAGGTCGACCCACTTTATCAACCGTGTATATCTCACTGCGGCCATTAAGTGGCAAAATTGACTGACACCCCTCGCTACCACTTGTGGTATCAACTCGTTACGCACTGATCCCAAAGCTCTCCGCAAACCTTAACAAAATGAACTACCTTGCTACAGCAAAATCATGAACTCCATGGCCAAATCCACACTCTGTATGGGCCAGCAAAAATAGCCTCAATGAGTAACCTTCCCTCGCGTCTCTGTTCCGCAGTGCCTCATCTTTTATCACTTAAGGGGAGCTGGAACGCTCTATTCCGACAAAGTTAAATTTCGTGACTTGTTTTTCCCGATTACAGGAACCACTGTAGCTATTGACACGAAACGTTTACAGGAATTTAACCTGTATGTTCTAGGTCTACAGAAATACAATAAATGCATTTCAGCCACTGCTTTCGGAAATACAGTTTTTTAATTACACAGTTAAAATTTTGTGTAATTTTCTTGTACGTCATTCTAAATCATTTTAATTATTCATAACATTATGTTCCTCTTTTAGTTAAATAGACTCAGGATATTTACGTTATTACTCCCCGAAAATATGAATACTCTACTGGAAGTGGTTTCTAAGATATAGGGAAAATTGCAACAGAAAATCTAAATTTTCAGGAACGACTTCTCAACTTAAGAAAGATTGGAACTCAGTATATGCTTCATTTTTTTTAATTTTTAGTCACTCCGAAGCACCTTGAACCATACTGTATATCATCCTCTTGATCTTTTACCAAGTTTTTTCATCTTTTCTTCTTTCTGTGCTGCATACTCTACTTTATCAATGCTAACGTTGCCCTTCCGTTCAAGTTATCTGAAGCAGTTTTCTCCAGGATTAATTCCCATATGCTGTAGCATTTTCACCCTACTAATGTTGCCATCATTAAAAGCAATAACAACATCACTGACCCCCCACTTTAGTGTCTTCATTCCAACAAAAACAATTTTTGGCAAGCGAGTCCAAATAACATTATTGAACGACTCATTGTGATTTGAGTTTGACCATGCAGACACTTCATCAGTAATTCAGGATTTCCCAGTTATCTGTAAACAGGTTTTATGACATCCATGACCGTTGCTGGGATGGAATGTTTGTGGGTGTATAAACTGTTTGAGTACTGGGCATTGCGGTAGTTGAATCAGGTGCAGGAGGGCCAAGGTGGTGTATTGGTTTTTCATCAGTTGACAGTCTGTGGAAGAAGATAGCCCATACTACCCGCTTCATTTTCAACATTATCCTCAGTATTATTTCTAATGGCCATCCCATAATACTGGTGTAGTTCATCAATTATTTTGTCTGTCAGCTTGCCTGTTATGGTTTTACCATCTGGAAGTTTCTTGTCTCTCAAACTTTGTTTCAACTTCGTCAACCTGGTGGCCATCCTCTTCTGAACATGCATGACATTTAACCTTAATAACACAGCAATCCATAGCTTTCTATATAAAAAATTACCGATTTTATTAGATCTTAAAGTAACGCACGTAAAAATTTTAACATTTTCAACTGGTGTAGATTATATTTAAAAAATAAAATGAAATACATCCCATGTGAGTTTATAAGTAAAAAATAAATCATTTTATTCGGAAAATTGCAAGCTTTATAATGAGATAATCCGAAAATGTGAAAGAAATTTTTTTCCGTTCTAACTCCCCTTAATGATATGGTACTGTAACTAAGTGGATTTTGATTTCCCACAAACATTTTATCAAAATGACAGAAAAGTGTGCATCATATCTTCTTTAGCATTCCTTATAAAATATTCAATAATTTCCAAGCAGAAGACTATCATTGTTTTACGTACACTATCAGTGTAATTTGACAAAGGTTCATTTACCGCTTGCACTCTGAAATAACTCTGGCCAATGTGCTCCTTCGATCTGCCGGTGTCTAGATTTTCTAAACGATTTTTCCAACAAAATGTTCAAATATGTGTGAAATTTATGGGACTAAACTGATAAAGTCATCAGTCCCTAAGCTTACACACTACTTAACCTAAATTATCCTAAGGACAAACACACACACACACGCCCGAGGGAAGACGCGAACCTCCGCCAGGACCAGCCGTAAGAATTTTCCTCTGGAGATCACTTAATGACCTGTCACCTTATATGGGAGGCAGTTAGGCATGTTAGTTAACTCACCGCTAATGAGTAAATAATGTCAACTTGAAACCGTGCAGAATCTGCCATATGTTGACCTCATTCACTATCTAAGAGCTAATCCAAATTTCGTTTGTATTTTTGCAGAAAGTGCTGATCACACGAGTTCATCCTATTCCATTTCACCTCCTTCCACTCCCACTAAATATTTTATTAGTGTAGCAGATACTACGAGTTTTTCAGAAAACGTATAATCTGAAAATGTAGTGTTCTTTCTTTTTTTTATCATTCATTAGTCCAAAGTTAGAGAGGGCTTGTAAACTTTATTTATATAAAAATAGTGACATAGATTTTCTGCATTATTTGTCAATGTGACTGAAATCTTATACTCTGTATACTAATACGTTAAGTGAGGAAGTCGTATTGATAACTGACTTTCGCGGCACTGACCATGAGCTGCACTGCTGTAAGATGCGCTTTTCGTAACGAATGAAAGTTGCACAACATTTTTTTTTAACGGGAGAGACATCATGTCAATTCTCGAGAACATTTTGTTCGACTGGGTTCCAGAAACGTTCTATTTCCTGTTGGTATCACTTATACACAGTTCCATTTCACGGACATGACCGGAAATGATTTTGCGATAAAATCTAAGCCGACCGTCACCAGCTGTGTAATAGCGATTCTGACTGATAGTAATAATTTCAACGGTATGACTACCGGTAACGTTTGTATCTCTGAATGCTGAGCAGATATATGTCATCGCTTTTTTCGACCGCGATTAACACAATCCACTTGCTGTTAACGCTGTACCAGTTTCTGCGTTTCGGGAACAGCCTACCATCAGACATTCCATTAAAGGACTTAATAAAGGGTTTCGACACACATGATTTCAGTCTTGACAGTTAAGCACAAATGTTAAGATTGAAATCATGCCACACACGATATCGTGTATTAAGTCTAATGTGGTGTTGCCGGTCGGAGTGGCCCAGCGGTTCTAGGCGCTACAGTCTGGAACCGCGTGACAGCTACGGTCGCAGGTTCGAATCCTGCCTCGGGCATGGATGTATGTGATTTCGTTAGGTTAGTTAGGTTTAAATAGTTCTAAGTTCTAGGGGACTGATGACCACAGCAGTTAAGTCCCATAGTGCTCAGAGCCATTTGAACTATTAATGTGGTGTTCTGATGATGGGCTACGCCAGAACCGTGAAAACTAAGTAACTTTTAACAACGAGTGGTGTCTGTAAGTGGTGGCAAGAATTGGTCGCAAGACTCCTGTGCGACAATGTGTCGGAATTTAAGACTTTTCTTTTTGTAGTCTGTTTTTATGATGTGATCAGTTCATTGGCTTTACGGGGATAAATATAGAGTGGCAAGGCAGCCCATTCAACAGTATAGACTTTCGTCCTGAATTAAAATTATAGTTTTGAGCTCTTTTTTTCCCTACACTTAAGGAATTAAATCGACAGTACTCCAGCCTGTATGATATTTCATTATTTTCGTATTCGTTAGAAAAATATCCGTTAAATTAAAGCTTTAGTCGTTAAATAGCACGAAAGCATCCGAGCGCGCTCTTTGCTTTATAGTAAGTCTGCTAACGAGCAGGCTGCACGTGTAACACATTGTTCTTTGTATAATGAGCTGCCAAGTGCCCGGGGCGAGCAGCCGGCTCACCGGAACGAACCGCGCAACGGACAGACAACGTGGCACTTTAACAACGCATGAGAGAACAGCGGGAAATACAACGCTTCCAGAATCCTTGGAGAATAAAATTCACAGAAGGGAGAATGATATTGTTAACAACGGACTGCGGAAATTTTATGTACATTACTGAAACACTTAAATAGACGAACCGCCGCTAGTGTTATTGTTAGCAGTACATTTTGACAATACCGAATATAACTCTGTTGTGCAACAAACTACAGTATATTTCCACTGAACGAAGTGTCGGCCCGGTTAAAGCACCAACCTTGTATTCGGCAGGATAGAGGTTCGGCACTCTTTGAGACCATATTAAGGTTTCCCGTTGTTTTCGTAAATCCAACTACCGGACGGCATATTTGAAAAGGAACACTTAGTTTTGTTTCCGATTTTTTCGCAATTTGAGCTTGGGCTTCGTGTCTCATGACCTTGTTCGTGACGGACGTTAAAACCTAATTATCATTTACATTGTTTATCTTTTCATTCTTCGCATGTATTGGATATGCATTATCGTATATGTATTTTCTCATTTCTAAGCATAATTTTGGTTATTGAGTTAAAGCCGGAATATGAAATGAATCGCAGTTAACATCATTTTAATTCTAGTGAGACACAATAACTGCAGCAAGACTCTGGTGCTGCAGAGCTTGGGCGGAGAACTGTCAGTCGCGGTGAGAAAGAAGCCGATCAAAGGTATTAATTTGTTAGTTTTTATTTTTATTTTCATTATTAAATTATTTAAACGTTGCAACTACCTCACCTGTTGTGCGTATGTCTGAGCTGACCATGGTTCAGCAGTTGTTTGTCGAAGCTGCGTATACAACAATACAACTGATAAGTTGATAATCATTCACACTGCTATGTGCTAGTGCAGTTGGAATATCATTATCAACTAAATAAGAAATTCAAGTAAATTCATTTAATCAAAAATGACCTCACTAATTTTCAAGATTAAATGATAACAATAGTTATATTTCTTGATGCGGCGGCTGTGTAACACTGGAAACTCCGTCACAGCGAAACTGGCACTCAATGAGTAATAATACACTGACGAAGATATATTTATAAGGGTCACCTCATTGGAGTGTTGTGGGAACAAACTAATTTATCTGATCTCTATCATTATGATTTGAATTGAGGCTTTACTGATCAAGAATTATTTTCATCAAAAACGTAAAGAGTAAAATGCTAACAATTTTCTGGTATGTTTGGAAAACCAACTTAATAATATCCAAATTAATGAAAATTGTCTCTGTGCACAAGGCACCTAAGTGGTTTTCAGAAGTCTGTACATTGATACACAAATCACCACAATTCTAAGAACTACCTTAGGAAAAGAGAAAATTCCAATATTAATCACAGTGATAACTGAAACACTTCTTCTTCCTTTTTGCATACAGGAAAAGTCAGCAGCATTTGCTCAGCCAGCATTTGCTGTATTCTCTATTAACAAGGTGAAGTTGGCAAAATACCAGCCCTCGCCTTGTGATTCGCAGACAGAAGTCTGGCCGCATAAAGTCAGCTCACTTCCTAAGCTGTCAACAGGAAGGTAGCAGGGACGCTGCTACCTTCTTTCCATGTTCAGGAAACCCTGTGATCTTTGATCTAGTCACTCAGGACCTCTCATAGCTAGCACGGCTTTGAAAGGCTCTTTTGCAGCACTCTGGCTTCAGAGATACTCAAAACAGCTTACTCGTGCGACTGTACCCCATAAGAACTTCCGTTGGGAAAGCTCTCTGAATTCTGCTGTTGTCAATCTATTGCTGAAGACTTGCATGCGCCACAACTTGCCACATTCCACGAACTGAGGGAAAAACGAGCTAATATGCCAGAGAGAAGGACGTGAATATAAAAAAGGTAACTGCTAAGTGGGTAACATAAGAAATAGACGAAAGAAGGAAGTTAAAAAATGTTCAGTGAAATTCAGGAATGAAAATATCCAAGTCGCTGAGGAATAAAATATACAGGAAGTGTGCGGAAGCTAAGACAAAGTGGCTCCATGACAAATGGGAAGAAATGGAAAAAGAAGTAATTGTTGGGAGGACTGAATCAGCATTTAGAAAAGTCAAGAACCTTCAATTAAATTAAAAGCAAGTGTGGTAATATTGAGAGTGCAATCAGAATTCCACTGTTAAATGCAGAGGAGAGAGCGGGATAGATAGAAATAATATATTGAAAGCGTTTATTAAGGGGAAGCATTGTCCTATGACGTCATAGAATACGAAAACAGGAGTCGATATATAAGAGGCAGGGGATCCAATATTAGACCCTGAATTTAAAATAGCAATGGATGGCTTAAGCATCAGATAAGGCAATAGGGATAGATAACATTCCATGATAATTTCTAAAATCCTTGGGGGAAGTGGCAACAACATGGCTATTCACGTTGGTGTGTAGAATGCATATGTCTGGCCATATACCATTTGACTTTCGGAAAAAGATCATCCGCACAACTTAGAAGACGGAGATAGCTGACAAGTGCAAGAATTACCGGTCAATCAGCTTAACATCTCAGCCATCCAAGTTGCCTCAAAAATAATATGTAGAAGAACGGAGAAAAAATTGAGGACATGTTAGATGACGATCATTTCGGCTTTAGGAAAAGTAAAGGCATGAGAGAGGCATTTCTGACGTGGCGGCTGATGGTGGAAGCAAGACTAAAGGAAAATGGAGATGCGTTCATAGGATTTGTCTACCTGGAAAAATCGTTCGTCAACGTAAAATGGTGCAATATGTTCGAAATTTTGAGAAAAATACAGATAAGCTATATGGAGAAACGGGTAATGTACAATATGTACAAAAGCTAAGAGGGAATAATAAGAGCGGACGACCAAGAACGAAGTGCTCAGATTAAAAAGGGTGTAAGACAGGGACGTAGTTTTCGCCCTCACTGTTCAATCTGTATATCGAAGAATCAATGATGGACATAAATAAGAAAGATACAGGAGTAGAACTAAAATTTAAGGCAAAAGAATATCAATGATACGATTGGCTGATGACATTGCTATCCGGAATGAAGGTGAAGAAGAACTGCATGATCGGCTCAATGGAATGAGCCATCTAATGAGTACAGAATATGGACTGAGAGGAAATCGAAGAAAGATGAAAGTAACGAGAAGTAGCAGAAATAACAACAGCGAGAATTGATCAGGACTGAAGCTCGAGAAGTAGATGAGGTTAAGGGATTCTGTTGCCTAGGCAGCAAAATAATCAGTGAAGGATGGAGCAAGAAAGACATCAAAAGCAGACTAGCACTGGCAAAAATGGCGTTCGTGCTTAAGAGAAGACTATTAATATCAAATACAGACCTTAATTTGTGGAAGAAATTTCTGAGAATATGCGTTTGGAGAAATGTATTGTATGGTAGTGAAACATGGACTGTGGGAAAACACGAACAGAAGAGAATCAAAAAAGTTGAGATGTGGTGCTACAGACGAATGTTTAAAATTAGGTGGACTGATAAGGTAAAGAATGAGGAGGTTCAGAGCAGAATCGGAGAGAAAATGAATATATTTAAAATGCTGATAAGGAGAAGGGACAGGATGATAGGAGATCTGCGAAGACATCAGGAAACGACTTCTATGGTACTAGAGGGAGCCGTAAACGGTAAAAACTGTGGAGGGAGATTGGAATACATCCATCAAATAATTGAGGACGTAAGTTTCAAGTGCTACTCAGAGATGAAGGGATTGGCACAGGAGATTAATGACCCCAAAACATCAAATAAAAATGCAAGTATAACCTAAAATATTTCCACATCTGGGTGAGCTTTGAGTCACAATGTTATTTCCATGTCTAAATTGTGTGTCGGCAAAATGTAAAAATACTCGGATTGACAATACGGATGTAATGTGCATCAGCAAGACATGTACGAGTATACATTCATGTGCAGCAGACGTACATACACACACACACACACACACACACACACACTCAGTCATAACAGATTTCTAATATAATGATAGAAACTGAAGAAAAAGTAAAATTTATGCCAAAGCCTGTACTTGAACCCAGGTCTTAGACTCCCTAGCCCTAAGTCCATTGCCCCTCTAACACGAACTTTCATTCAAACCTTCATCCCAATTTCCCCTTCTTACTTTGCTCCAGCTGTGGCATAAATCTTCATTCAGTTCTTCAGCTTCTGTCAGTATCACAGATAAAGTGAGATTCATATGACTCAATGAAAATTTAATTATATCATACTCTTTTATACGTCACTAAAAATTCTTTATGCCAATACCATACTGTTTCATCACAAAATATCATTGTTTAATGATCTTTTATATTTTTCTTTTCATTACTTTCACTGTCACATCCTACAGGAGAGAGCGATAAAAGAGATATTGTATTTGTGTATCCTTTGTGTATAATATTTCACACAGGTTAACCCAAGTGTTTCCAAATAATGCTCCTTTTAATCAGTAGTGTTACAAGCGTTATAACAAGTGATAAAAATGGTCCACCACCTCTCAATCTAAGCAGTTAGAGATTACAGATACAAATTTTCAGATGAAAAACACTTGTTTCCAAAATTAAAGCAACAATCGGAAATTTTTGAAGGTTGCGTTTATTTTGTAACCAAATAGTATAAAAAGGTGGCACCGAAGTAGAAACTGTGTAAAACATACAGAACATAAACAATTGCAATGTGCATAACGGTAGACAAAAATGTTCTTTGTTTTTTTTTTTTTTTTTTCGTCTTAATGGATTTGCACACACGTTCCGACAACTGGTTAACATGCTCAGTATGGTGTGTGACCATCTCTTCTAACAGTACAGGTCTGATAACGACTGGGCATGTTGCGAATGATGTCGTCAATTTTATGTTGAGGCAATAACGCCCATTGTTTCAGCATAGCTGCTCAGAACTCTTGGAGAATGGTCGGTGGATGCTGACGTGATGCAACCCGTCTCCCTAGTGAATCCCAGACATGCTCGATGGAAATTAAACCGGGAGAGCGAGCAGGGTACGCCATGTGTGCAATTTCTTCACTTTCCAAGAAAACATCAACCACCTGTGCTCTATGAGGTGAGCATGATTGTCCATCAATGCGATGTCTTCTTGGCCCACAGCACCTCGCAACAATCAAATATAATGTCTTTATATCTCGTCGGAATGCCTGGCAGCAGTTTCATGAAGAGGTGTTTGAGTGGTCAACATAGCGCCTACCAACACCATTAGGGATCCTCCTCGATATCAGTCCCTTTTCGCTATGTCTAGGTCCACAAATCATGTTGCACGTTCTCTCCAGATGCGAATCCATCGGTAATGACTCTCCACACCAAAGTGGAACTCATCTGTGAAAAGAACATTTGCCATCTGTTCGACCATTCATATGACAGGTTGCCGACTACACTCTAAACGTTCCCTTCCATGAATACGGGTCAGAGGTACACATGCAGCAGATCAAGACAGTAAAGATCATTCTGCCTAAGCCTTCAAATGGTTCAAAGGACTCTGAGCACTATGGGACTTAACATCTGAGGTCATGAGTCCCCTAGAACTCAGAACTACTTAAACGTAACTAACCCAAGGACATCACACCCATCCATGCCCGAGGCAGGATTCGAACCTGCGACAGTAGCGGTCGCGCGGTTCCAGATGGAAGCGTCTAGAACCGCTCGCTCACAACGGCTGGCTCCTAAGCCTTCGGTACACCGTTTGCGTGTACACAAAACGTGCAGTGGATACTGCGTGGTCAGATGCCAGTAATAAGGGAGTACTGCGCGTGCTCTCACAGCCAAGTAACGGTCCTCTCTCTCTAATGTCACACGTGGTCGGCCCTGGTGTGGTCTTTGGGACACAGTTTCCGTTCCTATGAATTGTCGCAACTTGCAAGAAACAACAGAACGTTTCACATTAAGCCGTCGGGCCACACCATTTGCGACTGTCCTGCTTTCATACGTCTGCCAGGCGTCTTCTCCGTACCTTGCGGCACCATGTGCGGCTGTGTAAACAGTAGCTGTGAATGTGCGACTACCGAAGAAACACTACCCGTTTGATAGCTGTACTGACATCATCGTTGGCGTGGTTGTCCGTTGATTAGAATGCCATCTTCCATGAGGAACTTGATCGTACGGACATCTGTCGACACTTTGTGTGATTATATAGTCAATTAGACACGGGACGGGGTAAAAGCGGTTTGTTGCTTTAATAACAGCGTAAATAAAATTAATGCACTGTACTTTTTATTCTACTTTCACACACTTTCAGTAGGTATCACATTTAATGTTTTTTACAGTTTCAGGAATACACCCAAAAAAAGCAGTCATTTTTCAGACAGTAGTGACACCAACTAAGGTATCCAGGAAGTATGAAAAGTATGAAACATTCATCATGTTGAGCCGATAAACAGAGCTTGTGCAGTCTACCAGTTGAAACAATTTCATATTGCTCTTTTCACTCACATTACGTGCCCTGATTCAGTCTCAGGTGCATATATTTTAGCTAGTAGACTGATGAAATCACTAATTCAATAGTAGTTTCACCATTTAACTCATCTTTCAATTACCCCACCGCCGTTTTATTTATAAGTGGAATGCTATTCTGTTATTTTCAGGGTCACCAGGAACATGAAATCGTTATCCACATGACCCCTCATGTCCTCATGTATATTTCAAGTTTTAAGGAGATAATCTGAGCTATGATTATCAGTGTTACACTGTTTTAAATATTATCAACAGTTTGCTTAGTATGTATTCACAATGAAAGACTACAAGATGAGTCTGAAATACGTAAAATGGCCATTCCTACTGTTACTAGGCTTATGAAACGCTACATTAAGCCTGTTTATCTAAAAATAACGCCCCTTCGAATCTATGAATGGTAATCAATGCAGCTGCTCCGTATCTATGTTTACGGGATGTCAGTAGATTTATAATTGTCATCTCTAAAAATTCTGTATAGTGTTACCAAGTTCATACGTTTGAAGACTTTTTCTCAAAGTCGCTGCTAGCACTCATGTTGCTGTGCATTAATCTCAAAATGTAGTTTCATCCACCGGGTAATTTTAATGCCAATTTATGAAGAAATGATTGTGTTATATTTCCTCAGTGAATGAAATAGTTTTCCTTATCATACAGAGTAGAAGTTACTTTGATTTGTTAGTCTCAGATGGTGGCGCTATTTTTTCTAAGACAGGAGAGAAAGTCTGAATGAAAACCGTCAACGCTCTCATGATATTCGAGATCTGTTTATAATATGTGTACTGTTCCAGAATGATCAGCTATTTTCTCACTTCAAAGGTTTCAACAATTTCTGCGCTCATCGACAGAGAATTGGGCGTGGCCCAGCTGTGAAGGCTATTCACATAATGATATATAATGTAAGATTCCTTAGGTTTTATACCGTAACTAATCATTAGCCTATTGTCTGGAACATGAACAATGAGAGATACGGCCTCTAATGCTTCTTTCAGTATAGTGAAGTTGTTCAGTATCAGTAACAACCTGTAATTCTGCTCTAGTAATTTTGAGAAGAGCAACCCATGCTAATCCAGATGAAATAATGTAATGAGCAGGATCCAGTTCATATGTTTAAGATAGGCTATAAAAATTTTCGAATACGTCAGAATGCTGTGGAACATAAATTGTGAAACATAAATTGGAATATTCTCAAAGCGTCTTACATTTTAATAAATGCCATACACATAATGCCTTGTGGTACTCACCTTCAGTGGTAATAGCACCCTCTGGTAAATTTTTAAATTCCTCAATTGTAGGTAAATGATCTCGTAGTTATTCATGACTCGTATTTGAAAAAAGCGCTTTTAACAACTAAATTAAACCCGAAATAGTCAGGGTAATATATCCTCATCTGGATTCCCTCCTGCTTCTACTATGACGCAGACTTTCCGAGGGAAAATGCTAAAAACTGGAAGAAACCATAGATAAGAAACTTAGACTGTATCTCTTCTCTTGATCCATTATTGCATTACGCTTTATAGATGATTTATATTTGTTCATGTATGGTGGCAGCTCAAAACCCTTGTCCACAATTAGTTCCACTTTTTCGTCACCGTCTGTCATCGTTTCTTCACAAATGTTTTTGATCAAGAACTGACCATCATCATTACACAAGTTGTGAAGTATGACTGGGGCTGTAATGTGAGGCCTATAGTTGAAGTTACTGGCATTTGCAGCACCCTGATAAACTCCAGTTATATGAAAGTGATCTTTGTGTTAAACACGTCATTCATTAAAATGTTCTTTGAAATATGGCAGATCTTTACTGGGTGAAACAGTGTTTCTTCAGGTTTAATTCATTTTATTTTGTAATAAAAACTAAATCACAGTCTCAGAAATATTAAGATAACAATGATCATAATATCTGCACTTATACCCTTAGCACCTTGTATATTCATGCCTGCCAGAAGCCCTGAAACTGTTGATTTTGCTTAACCTGTGTGCAATCAACCAAATATGCATATAACATTACTCTATATTGCAAATAGCACAAACAGAACTCACATGCTTCAGCTAAGTGCTGATGAGCAGCAACACTGCGACATGATAGCCTCGAAAGGGGTTTTACGTAAGAGTAATGGTAAGTATCTATATTAGCAACCTACAACATTAATAGATTCACGTGTTCCTGAGGATGGTGCTTTGCGACATACAGTGGTACAAATTGAAAAGTGGTCAACAGACAGTCTCGTTCTCCTGCCTGAATATGCATATCGGCATCAGCCTTGTTGGAAACAGTCTACCAGCAAAAGTTAATATGCTTCCAATATCCACACAACACACACACACACACACACACACACACACACACACACACACACAAACGCACACACGCACACTCGTAGTGCATGCTGATTTGCTGGATACCTACCGCCTAAAACTGAGCGCTTAAACAGACAGTGGATGTTCACTACTGCGTATCAGTTTGTCATCACTTTTGGCAGTTCTATGTACAGTCCTGCATGAAACCCATTATTTTCATTCCCATTAATACGCAGATGAACTGTAACCTTTTGGGCCCAACATGGATCTGTCTTCTTTTACATCACCTGAATTAGAGAAGAATAAATTGCAAACTAGTGAAAAACTGAAAGTGGTAAATTTTCTCATTCTGTTCTTCAAGACATAAAAGCAGGCAGTTAAGAAGCATTTGGGATCTTTAAACAATCTAGTTAGGTATCACACCTGTACATACAGTTTTTGATCCTTAAATTGACACTAATCAGAAACTTGGCCAGATTATTGGATCGATTTAATTTAATACAATTCAGGGAAGTTTCGATCAATAATTCTTTCAAAATTAGCAAATTATATGCTATAAAAATCAAACTGATATTGAGATGCAGTGCATAATCAGATATTCTAGGTTATTAAACTAACTCTGTGTAAAAAATATATCATACACTTCAAAATATTCTCCAGTACTTCTTCATTATTTTTGACACTTTTTTGTGCTCTCAACACAACAGCCAGATATCACCATTAAAGACTTTCTAGCCACTCTATACTCTGTGGAACCAAGAAAGTGACTGAAATAGACTAAAACCTTTCGACTGGATGGAAACAGAAAACCACAAACTTATATACAATGCAGAAGGCAAGGCAACCTTCTTTCCTGGCCGAAGGGGCGAGAGCTACTTACCTGAAATGTGCTTTATCATACGAGCGTGCTGAATGAAGTGTGCTACAGTGTCCTAATCAAGTACCCCCGTAGCCGGAATCATCCAATAATGCTCCAGAAAGGACTGTTCACAGACACCATCCACTCCTATCCAAAACTAAGATATAACTTTGAAAAAGGCTACAGTTTCAAAAGAAATAAATGCTACCATACGGTTTTTAAAACCCAACTTCAACAACTGCAGCATATTCATTGGTGCGCTAAAAAGCGCAGGAAACAAAATATATTGAAAGATTACCACAAAGAATATATTCCTGACTGGAATGAAGACACCGAAAGATTTTCAAAGAATTCGAAGGCAGTGGTGATCCTTCGACTGCCTCCGACTTTTTAGAATCACTAAAAGAAGCAGACCACACAGTTGGAAAGAAACTGTAGCCCCCAGGGAGCATACTTACTCCAGCAGAGAGGTCATAATTAGAAAGTTGGATACAACAACCAGCACCACCCAAGAAAAACGTAACATAAATGTAGGTTATACGGCCAGTTACATGATCTGCCCATCAATTCAACAAAAGATAAACGCATCAAAAAATCTCAATTTTAAAAGCAAAGAAACAGTGCACAACATCTGAGTTTTCTATGCCATTTCAATTGAAAGAGACTACAGAAGCTATAAAGAATAGAGATCCAGTTGCATCTTGGTGGTCTGTACAGGTTGAACATCTTCAAGTTCCCAAATTTAATAGAAGCGGTGAAAATATTGTTATCTGAAGCTGATCGAAGGACTTGTTTTTTTTCACGTAAGTTACCAAAATTGTAAGTTCAAAGCCTGAAATCCTTTTACTGCTATGAAGTTGTACACCTGCTTCTCCGTTGGTTTCTTGGAGTGAGATGGTATCAATTTTATATTTTTTGAATGGTCTGGCTAAATATTCACTCTTTGTTCTACTTATGCCTTCAATTTTCAGTTGCTAAATTGATACTGGAAGTTCAAAGTTAGGAACTTCAGCATCCTGAGAACTACCTCTTTGGTACATTCCCTCCATAGACTTGGCCAAAAGGTCGTTTGAGAGAGTACAGTCGTACCTTAACCGTCTGCTTACCAAACAATCTCTATAGCGTTGCCTACCAATTGGACCTCTCAGGCCTCTGTTGTTTATATTGATATAAATTCACATTATTTGGAATACTTATGAAGCAACGACTTTTGCGGTATAAAAGCTTTTAAAATAATTTTGCTTATTTAAAGCCTACATTTAAAAAAAGATACAAAATTTTTATACCTTTTACTTGTGGCTTTTACTCTTACTGCAAATTTGCACAGTGACTACCAAAGGAGGATTTAAAATTTTTACACCCTTAGGCACACTGTAATAATCTCGCCTCTGCAGAAATATGTCTTAAATAATTATATAGTTTTTAAATCACAGTGAATGTGCCCCAAGTTGTTCATAAAACATCACATTATAATCTGAAATTTTTCAAACTAATGTGACGATATAAATAAACCCTACCATTCAGCAACCTTTGAGTGTGACTTTGATGGCAGAAGACTCATTAATCATACCTTCATAGTCACGACGGTCATCAATTAGGCAGCTATGGACACGCGTTCAGTCTGTCTCCAAACAAGGTAGAACGCAGGTACGATTTCAGCCTTTTACGAGCCGTAAACGAGCGTTCTGGCGAACCATTTGAAGGTGTCGTACATAGAAATTTTCTAAGAGCAATTTCAACATTCGGAAACATGGGATGTAACCTCTTCTATCATAGAAATTAACTCTTTTCGACTGCTATATCATATGGTTCAAATGGCTGTAATCACTGTGGGATTTAACATCTGAGGTCATCACTCCCCTAGAACTACTTAAACCTAATTAATCTAAGAACATCACATACATCCACGCCCGAGGCACGATTCGAAGCTGCAAAAGTAGTAGCAGTGTGGTCCCGGACTGCAACGCCTAGAGCCACTCGGTCACAGAGGCCGGCTTGGTACATAACAAAACTCACAAGATTTCAAATGTGCTGCTAAGTGTACACATTCGCTTGGGAAGAATGGTTCTAAATCAGTTTCACTTGGCGCTTGGAGTTTTACTGTGGGTTCAGATATAACGTAGGGTGAGGTATTCTTAATTTTACTATCTATGAAAGAGTCTATAAGTGTTCGGTAACTTTCCTTCATAGTCGAGATTCCTACCTGTCAGAATTATGCGTTTCCTTGATCTTTTGCAAATGCATTCGTAGCCTTATCAGTCATAATCTCCATGGATTTATTTTTATAGTAGTCAAACATGCCATGAAAAGTGCTAATGAACGCTACAAGTGATTCATATAATTCATGGATTATGTCTGCACTACTATTTGAACTTTGCACTGCCATATTTACACTGTTAAACCTCTGGAGATTACCTTCGTGATTACATACCATGAGAGTTAGACTGGCTTATGGGTTTTTACGCATTAGCACATGTCATTGATTTTATCGTATCGGCAGATATGTGTTCCTTGTTTCACTTGGAAAAATAAATAAAATGTCAATACTTTTTCTTAAATCAAAAACTTTCACCATTGTTGTGGTGACAAGAGTAGGAATCCCAATGACCACACTGGCTTTCTTCGTGATCTATTTTAGAAGCTGCGAGCTACGGAGAAGGGTTCCAGCGGGGACAGCAAGACTTCTGTGGACGACACAATGTAAGGAGGAAACTACTCAAACAATTAGCGAACCACCAAGTGCCGACTGTTAGTTTTCACTCTCGCAGTTTATCCGTCACTCCCATACATAAGGAACTTCACGTACGGGACCATTTACAGTGTTAGTACTAGGTGGTTATAATTAAAGTGCAGCTAGTCGCAGAGGTTTAGTGTGAACCTTAATTATCGTATACCAGTGAAACGTGGTAGATATTCTAATGCGTTAATGCGGAACCGATGTACACTGGAAAAAATTAGTTAAAATCTTGGTTACGAGGTGCATATCTAGCGCTGTGGGTTAGGGAGGGGACGTGGACAGAAGAGGTCAAAGTAGTGAGGAAGGCATAACGTTTATTTTATGATTAAATGACACATGCACAAGTTGTTCAGTACGAGCATCGGAGACGTCGACGAGACTGGGTACTAACCCAGATTTGCACCTCGTGGCCACTAACGCATTAGAGCATCTAGCAAGTGTCACTGTCATGCGGTAATTACAGGTCACAGTGGATCTCTGTGAGTAGCTGCACTTATAATACAACTATATTGAGATGCAATAATGTATCGCGACAAGACGTGACATTCCCCGTTTTCATTAGAGATCGAAAGGACCACTACAAGATGTCTCGGCTTGTGATTAGACAATCTTCTAAAACGTTGAGGAACCCACAATACGAGTATTCTGTGCAAGAAAATACAGTAAAACGCCTAGGAGAAAAACTGAAAGTAAAGGCCTGGTCTGCCTGCAGACTGCCAGCTTTTTCGTGTGCAGAAGCGGACAAACGTGGGCCAGCGCAAACAGCGAGTGCCAGCCGGCCGCCAGGCTGAATTCACTTACGCTCTCCGCCCCTTGGCAAGTCTCACGGTCACGAAGAGCACCGCAGCCGCACGGCGGCTGCACTTCCTGCCGCCTTCTGCACACAAAGCGGCCATCAGCCGCTGTAGCCGGTCTCCCTCACACCTAGCGGTCCCCACCCAGCACTTCAAAGACGACCCGCCGTGCAGCCTGCACGTACCGCACACCAACTCGCGGACACTTGGCTGCTAAGCTGTGCTGCAGTCGCCGCCTACAGAGCGTTATGCCGGCACCATTCTGCAACGTCCCTTGTTACCGAGCGGACACAACAATTCCACGCGAAGGCGAAACTGCTCTGCGCCAAAGAGTTCAGCAAAATTGTATTTTTGCTGTGGGTGCACTTGCCATTACCGTGCAAATGCTTTTTTTCCCCTTAAAAGTTCAACAAGCGAAAATTCAGTGCGGGCGAAAGAACACGTAGCCCTGTGGCCCAAAGCAAACTTCCCCTTTAACGTAGTGTACCGCAGACGTGAATTTTTAAAGAAATCGCCGTTCAACTTGCTGTGCCTTCTTTTAACTTATACTTCTAAATGAAGGTAGAAACTGTTGCGTGCCTACTCGTAATTCGTAATTCCAGTCAGTAACTGCAATGTGAGTAGCGTGCAACGAATTCGAATGTAAAATTTAGCCTTTTTGAATGAAAGACGAAGACTTGCATAAAATCAGTAATCGGGTGGAAATCAGCTATTCCGCCATTCGCTGAACATAATGGCAGTCAAACAAAAGATAATACCAAGAAGGCCGAAGCGCTGAATTTGGTGTTCCTAAATAGTTTCACAGCGGAAAATCGCGAAACAATTCCTCCTTTCAACCTTTGAACTAATTCCGAAATGAAAGATATATCGGTAATTGATAGTGGAGTAGAAATATGACAAAACTCCCATAATAGTGGAAACGCACCCCGACCACCGGAGGTGCCATAGAGATTATACAAAAGAATTAGCATCCCCTCTAGCGGCAGTTTATCGTTGGTCGCTGGAATGACACAGGATACCACGCAATTGGCAAAGCATACAGTTCACTCCTGTTTCCAAGAACGGTCGTCGAACAGGTCCACATAATTATATGCCTATACCACAACACCAATATTTTTTTTTATGTTCTTGCATTAGGACGTCCCTGAAGAGATAAAAATGGATTCCGCAAACAGACGCCTTGCAAAAAACACACGACTTGCGAAACACAGGTGGCTTTGTGCATCCGCGATATACTGAGCACCGCATACAATGGTACTCACGCTGATGCAGTGTTCCTTGACTTCCGAAAGACGTGCACTATAGTTAGTATCGCCACTACACTGAATATTATCGGTTGGTGCGCAAAATACGAGTTTATGGAGTCTTGAATCAGACCTTAAACCAGATTCAGGACTTATTTAGAGACAGAACACCGTAAATTATACTTAAAGGGCTGAAATGTGCAGATGTAAAGGTAATTTCTCGAATAGTAGAGGGGAGCGTTAGAGTGACATTGTTGTTTACAATGCTAATAAATTCCAGTACGGTATAAATTAATTGCAACACATGTAGATTTAGTAGCTTCCTGAATGTTAGCAACTGATGTGTCCTCCTTTTATTTTAATGAGCTTCTGAATACGTTGTGGAAAGTAATAGACCAGGTTACATCAAATGTTGTAGATTGTTATGGAACCACCCTTTTACCACATTAAAACATGCGTTCGTTTTTTGAACAGTACAGTTTAAGCAAGACTTCTTTTCACAATACTCCACAAATTCTCGATGGGATTTAAGTCTGATAAATTATCAGACAGCCGAAGCAGATTAATGTTTTCCTCCATGAACGTCTTGACTGATTTAGAAATGTGACTTGGAGCCAGATAATTTGGAAATGTTCCTCAAAGATCTGCAAAAGTCTCTAGGGGTGGCACACTCCTGCGCTCAAGGATTTCCATGTATTTTGTATTTAGTTGAATTAGTCACGCCATTAACTGAAACTAATGGTACAGGGAGACCGGCAGTGAAGAAACCCCGTAATATTTGCTTCAGAGGCAATTTTACAGTCTGTCCGAGATGCTTAGCTTATACAGCCTCATAGTTGCTTCGCCCGACAACCCTACTCTATATCCTTGAAAAATAAAATGTAACTCATCCCTGAAAATGTTACTTTTCGACTCATTAAAGGTTCAAAATTTATATACTTGGACCCATGAAAACAGCTTTTTCTTCATGTCAGGTGTTGCCACTACATCTTTACAGGCTTTCATGCCACTTACGTCGTATGTTGAAATCAAACACGTAGCCAATGGACCTCTCTGAAAATCATTCTTGTACTGTGAAAGTAATTCTACTGTTTTCATGTAGAGTTTTGTCCGGTCTAGTGATGTTTTTTTCATTAGCGTCCACATCTGTCTTTTCCCATTGGGGACAAGGAGGTAGTATCACTACATGTCATAATAAGTTTTGAAGCACTAGATTTTTTCCACTCCAATAATAGAGGAAACTTTTTGTTATGGTCATAGACGTGTATCCATGAAGAGCAACTATTTTAGCACGCTTCTTAAGTGAACTGTCCATTTCAACGGCCACCAAGTTTCACGGTCGAAAACACAGAAATAATACATGCTGTTGCTACACACAAACGAACACTCACCTGAATTGGAGGGTACCTACAATTGTTGTTCACAGTCTACATCCACCTAACGTTCCGTACACACTCCGCTACCCACCTTACGGCTCGTAGCGGAGGATATCTTGTACCACTATCACTCGTTACCTGTGCTGTTCCACTCACAAGGAAAAACGATTATCTATAGGCCTCCATATGAACCCTAATTTCCCGTATATTACCTTCGTGGTACTTACACGCAGCGTATGTTGGGGGCAGTGGGATCGTTGAATAGTCAACTTCAAATGCAGGTTCACTAAATTTTCTCAATAGTGTTCCTAGAAAATAACGTCGCCTTTCTTCCAGGGTTCCCATTTGAGTTCTCGAAGTAACTTCGCAACACCTGAGTGTTGGTCGAACCTACCAGTAAGTAATGTAGCAACCCGTCTCTGCATTGCTTTGATGTCCTCCTTTAATCCCACCTGGTAGGATCACAAACACTCGAGAAGCAGACAAGAATACGTCACACTGGCGTCATATTGCTGTCTACTTTACAGATGAACCTATAAACCAAAGTCAGCCATTCGTCTCATCTACCACAATCCTCACATGCTCGTTCCATTCCATATCACTGTGCAGCGTTAAGCCCAAACATTTAAATGACTCGTCTATGTCAAGCAGAACACTACTGTTACTGTATCAGGACATTGAGGGTTTGTTTTTCCTATTTATGCGCATTAACTTATATGTTTCTACATTGAAAGCTAACTGTCATTCATCAAACCAACTAGAATCATTGCCTATCTTGTATATTTATACAGTCGCTCAACTTCGACATCTTATCATACAATGTAAATTCATCAGCAAACAACCGCAGAGTGTTGCCCACCCTGTCCGCCAAATCATTTATGTATATATAGAATAATAACTGTCCTATCACAGTTCTCTGGGACGCTCCTGACGATACCATTGCCTCTGCAGTCAAGGCAACAATAGTTCGACAAGATTACTACAATTGATTAGTTAAAGTTAATTGTTGGATGTAGCGTCTGCCAGTTCTGCACAACACGGTTTTCTTAAAGTTCCCAAACATGCTTCAGCACTTCTTTGCTATCATCAGTGGGTTCTATTTTATTTAGTATGTGATATGAACATGTTTACTTAATGATTACAAAATTACTGGAATATTTAACTCAAACAACTATTTGTGTCAGTTAGTTAATACCTTTACATTCGGTTTGTGTTTTGCAGAACCACTTGCGTATTATTTCGTATTGGTAGCTTGTCATCTGCAACAAAACGATGTTGAAGAGAAATTTTGCTGGGAGTTAACATATCATATTATGATTTAAATGTAGTTTACGCATATATTCATTTTTGCTTACTTTTTTGTGTGGCAAGACCTCTTTTCTCGGCATCCTGATGAGGTATCGTGAAGCATATGTAAAAATAACACATATTTTCAGAAATTCGGTCGTAAAAAGCACTTTACACTGCACCAAAATACACTTTAATCGTGATTATTGTGTGTCCCAGCGCAGTCAATGTTTGTATGTGTGTGTGTGTGTGTGTATGTGTGTGTGTGTGTGTTGTGTACTCTTCTTAGCTATTCGTTTTGTCTTTTACATGGTGTCCCTTTAGTGTGTCAAATGGTAAGCCTTTGCAGAGTGTAGTGCATTCATTTATCATGTGTGTGTGTGTGTGTGGGTGTGTGTGGGTGGGTGGGCTCGGATGTGGATGGGTGGGTAGACATTTTTACTAATTTTGTTGTCTTTTGTCAAGCTGCTTTAATGTGTTAAATAATGTGCCATTGTAGAGTGTAGAGTATTCGTTCATGACCTGTTTTCCATCTGCTATTGCCTTTGAATGTGGATGTTTTCCTCAATGGTTTGCTGTATAGACTGTGGCTGGGTTTTAGTATTCTTAAGTCTATTTCTATAGTGGTGGGGTAGTGATTGTGGGTTATTAGGTGGTCAGCAAATGTGCTATGAGAACTGCTGGTTTTTAAGGCTCTAAGATGTTCTGAATATCTGGTTTTGAAATTTATGCATATCTGTCCTAAGTGTACTGATTGGAAAGTGTTGCACGTGAGTTTATATAATCCTAATGTGCTAAATTATCTGTGGGTGTTTCTTGTTCCTGATATATTTCTGTGTTGTCTTCTCTATCCTGTATCCCACTTGGAGTCTCTGTTTCTTTAATATGTTGCCAATTTTGTTATTGTAGGTGAGTATGTGCCATTTCGCATTGTGTGTATGTTGTTGCTCTGTTGTGTCTTGCATGTCGTCAGATTTGTATTTTGTGTTGTTCTGTGTTGGGTGAGGACTTGTGTGTGTGCGTGTGTGTGTACTATGTTCGTGTCTTTACTGTTTGCATATTTTTTGGCTTAATTTGTCTACCACGTGGGTAACATAACCATTTCCTTTTTTTAAATTGTGTTCCGTCCTTGTGCATAGTTGTGTTTGTTTGCCGGCCGAGTGACCGTGCGGTTCAGGCGCTACAGTCTGGAACCGAGCGACCGCTACGGTTGCAGGGTCGAATCCTGCCTCGGGCATGGATGTGTGTGATGTCCTTAGGTTAGTTAGGTTTAATTAGTTCTAAGTTCTAGACGACTGATGAGCTTAGAAGTTAAGTCGCATAGTGCTCAGAGCCATTTGAACCATTTTTATAGTTGTGTTTGCTGATGGGTGTTTTGTTTAAGCTATGGATCATGAATCTGAGTTTTGATAGCTTATGTGTCCAAGGGTTGTTCGACAGGTTGTGAATGCTGATGCTTGTGGTTGCCGGTTTCTTGAATATTGTAAAGTCATGTGTGTTGTTCGTTTTTTGTATGTTGAGATCTAGGAAATGTAGTGTGTTGTTTGTTTCCGTTTATAATGTGAAGTTAATTTTTGGCTGTAAGTTGTTTATTTCGTTTTGTAGCGACGTAACGGTACCAATACACAACATTGTAGTTTTTTGGTTTCATTATGTGTCTGAAAATCATGTTCTCCAGGTTGTTCATAATTATGTTAGCTAGGAGGCCATTAATTGCTGATCCCATTGGCAGTCCTTGACGTTGTGAATCAAATTCTTTGTTGAACAGAAAATAAAAAGAAAATTATTTTGTGTTCAACAAATATCGTATTGGCAGTGCGTCCTGAAGGTAAACAAATTAATGTAAGATATTGTGTGTAAACATGCGAAGAAGCCTCTCATTATTCAATTATATTATTGCTGAAAACAGCTTCGAAAAGGTAACTACCTTCAAATACCAAAGAGTAACTGTCGGGAAAGACCTAAATTAGAATGATCACATAACGTAAATTGTATGAAAAGCGTATGGCAGGTTAAGATTCATTAGAGGAATCCTGAAATGTAATTTATCTACGAATTTCGTGGCTTGCGAAACACTTATGCGACTTTCTCTTCATTTTATCAAGTACAATTAATGGACGAGACAGAGCTACGTGATATGCTTCGTCACGGGTTTGCTTACCGGCGCGGGAGCGTTACTCGGTAGGCAGTCACCACAAGAGAGGTGTCGTGTATGAAGGAGGAGTTTGCTACTTCCTCCCCTATGTTGAAATGACCAAGAACAGATAATCAGAGAAATTGTAGCTCAGAATCGTTCTTTCCAAGTACCGTTCGTGAGTGGAACAGAAAGGTAGAAATGTTGGTAGGAACAGAGGTATCCTCCGCCACCGTAAGGTGACTTATCAAGTATAAGTGTGGATATAAATGTAGATGTAGACACACATTTCACTTGTCAGGGCATATCAGAGGCAAATTTTGTGCTAAATGAAAACTGGAAATCAGCGCTTTTAATCTTTTTGCTAATAAGTACATCTTGAATCTATTTTATTCACAGTCTTTTATAACAATATTTAAACGCTCACCTTATTAAGACTGAAGAAGGAAGGAAGGAATATTATAGTTTGACGTTCCGTCGATAGCGCGGTGATTGGAGACAGAGCAAAAGCACGGATTAAGAATGGATTAGGAAGGATATCGGCTGTGCCCTTCTTAAAGGAACAATACCGGTATTTGGCTCGAGCAGTTAAAGTAGAGAACAAAATTTTTTATACTCTTTCGTTTACAGGTGACATTGTTAGTTTTTAGAAGACAGCCTGCAATTAGCAGTGTATGAGGTGGAAAGCAGAGCGAGAGAATTAACATGAAGACATCGTTGTGAAATTGTGAAAAACCATATAAATTTGCTTCCGACAGAGTTAAAATACTTACACGGTAAAAAACCGTAATACCAGATAGTAACTAATGAAGAGTAACGAAATTTCTGGAATACGTTTGTTAAGTTAGCAAAAGTTATTAGCATGCCCGCCCCCGGAAGCTGAGTGGTTAGCGAGAAAGAATGTCATTCCTAAGGGCCCGGGCTCCATTCCAGGGTGGATCGGAGATTTTCTCTGCTCAGGTACTGAGTGTTGTGTCGTCCTAATAATCATTATTTCATCCAATTCGACGCGCAAGTCACCGAAGTGGCGTCAAATCGACAGACTTGCACTCGGCGAACGGTGTACCCGACGACAGGCCCTAGTCACACGACATTCACAATTTACCTATTTGCATTGCAAGATCACAGGTTAATGAAAGGGTGAGATAAATAATTGAAAATATAAAAACCTGGTACATTAATAACCGGTGTAATCGCCAAATGTTGAAGGCTAGCATGCAAACGTGCATGCATTGTGTTGTACAGGTGCCGGTCGTCAGTTTGTGGGATGCAGTTCCATGGTTGTTCAACTTCGCCGGTTAATACAGGGTGATTAATGCTGTTTGTGGATGCCACTGGCGTTGTCACCCGTTGATGTCTCATATGTGCTCAAATGGTGGCAGATCTGGAGAATGAGCAGGCCACGGCATGTTAGGTTACAACAACGGTATGTGAATGAGAGCAATGCCACTGAAAAATACCTTCTGGAAACTATTCATCAATGGCAGCACAACAATCCGAATCACTGATGTACAAACTTGCAGTCACGGTGCGTGGGATAATCGCGAGAGTGTCCTGCTGCCATAGAAATTGCACACCTGGGCATAGCTCCAGGTGTAGGTCCAATGTGTCTAGCATGCGGACAGGTTGGCTGCAGACCTTCAAGTGGCCTCCCTCTAACCAACACCCAGCCATCACTGGCACCGAGGCAGAACCACTGTCCATCAGAAAACGTAACAGACTTCCATCCAGACTGCTCTCCAAGGAGCTCTCTTTTTACATCACTGCAGTGACATCGACGGTTTGGCGTCTGTGGAACGCGTTCAGGTCGGTGCTGTTCTTAAATTAACCGACTATTAACAGTTTGTTGTGTCACTGTGATGCCAACTACTGCTCAAACTGCGATGCGTCAGTGCCATACGCCTATCACGTTGGTCTTCCCTCTCGGCAGTGCCACATGGCCGTCTGGAGCACGGTCTTCATGCAACCGTACGTTTTCATGACAACCAGTGCCAACAATCATGTTCAGTGTTAGTTAGTTAGTAGTTACGTGTTCCATTAATCAATATCACGCTAACCGTTATGATGTGGAATGTGTCAAACACATTAAAAATGCACACATTAATCACGGCTTTTTTCTAATTTTCAGATTTTTATTACCTACCCCATTGCCTTAAATGGCACAAAATGAATATATTATACCAACAGATTTATTTATTCCTACTGAAGAATTAATCCATGGTGTAGTAGGAGTTGTCAGTGGTACATGGTTTCAATTTTTTTTGAAACTATTACTGCTACATGTCAAACATTTTATTTCATTTGGTAATCTATCGTAATGTCTTACTGCCACATATTTTACCCCTGTCTGTGCCAAAGACAGGTTAAGTAGAGGATAGTATAAGTCTTTCTTTCTTATGGTATTACAGTCATGAAAGTCTCTCTTGTCTTTAAACTGGTCCATGTCGTGAAAAACAAATTTCATTACTGAGTAAATGTACTGGAGGCTGTTGTAAGAATTCATAACCTTCTAAACAGATGCCTGAAAGATGTGCGACTATGGACCCAACAAATTATTCTAAACACTTTCTTTTGAGGAGTGAATACTTTTTGCCTAAATGTTGAAATACCCCAAAATATTATTCTGTATGACACCAGAGAGTTTAAATACGCAAATTATTTTTGTTTACTGATTCCTATATCCTCAAAATTGGCAATTATTCTGATTGCAAACGTTTCTGAATGTAGTCGCTTTAGGAGTTTCAAAACATTAATTTTCTATTCTGTATGACACCAGAGACTTAAAATATGCAAATTATTTTAGTTTACTGATTCCTATATCCTTAAAATTGACAATTATTCTGATTGCAAACGTTTCTGACTGTAGTCGCTTTAGGCGTTTCAAAACATTAATTTTCCAATTAAGATTCTCATCTAAATGTACACCCCAACACTTTGTATGCTCCACCCTGGCTACTCATTTCTGTTGATGTGTTACATTTATTGAAAGTACTGTACTCCTTGCGGTAGAAAATTTGATGAACTGTGTTTGTTCAAAGTTCAGAGCAAGCCCATTTGCAGAAAACCAATTAAAAACTTTTCTTTATACATTATTTGTATCATTTTCTATTGGAGTTTCTTTTAATGGAGTAATAATGATGCTTGTATCATCAGCAAACAATGTCACTTTAGCTTCTTGTTTCAGATTAGAAAGGTCATTCACATTTATAGAAAAAGGGGATCAATAATCGAACCCTGTGGTACTTTTACTGCAGTTAGACGAAGTGGCTAACTTCTTTGAATCACTTGAACCATATAAAGAAACCTTTTACTTCCTCTTCTGCAGATATGACTTAAAGCCCTCGTATGCTGTTTCATTTATACCGTAGAATTGTGATCTCTGTAACGTAATGTCATGGTTCACACAATGAAATTCTTTAGATAAGTCACAGATTTTCTGATAACTTTCCTCAGGATTTATTTTTATAGTGTATTTATTACATAGTATATATTTTTTACAGTGTAAAATTCCTTCAAGGTCATTACTAATCCTTGCTGCTTCATACAGTTTTCTTTTTCTTTCTGTAATAATCCAAGGTTACTTCGAAAACTGTTTGTTGTCACATTTAGTAATTGTTTTTGGACAACAGTGTCAAAAGGGATACATATTTATCAAGAAATATTTTACACTATAATTAGCATTCGGCTCACTATATAAATCTCCCCAATTAACATTTCATAAACTTTCTCTTAAGTGCTCTATGCCCTATCTTTTTACTTATTGGTTTCTGAATTATAAACTCCGCTAGGTTTCGTAAGTTAATCAATTATTCATCATGGTCTGATAATCCATTTATCACAGGGAAAGTATGTGATAGTTTTACATCCTCTTGCTCTAGAAATGAATGATCTTTTAGAGTGCTACTGTCTTGAGAATGCTTGTAGGGAAATTGATCACTGATATATGTCACTAATAACCCTTCTAATTCACTTTTCCTGTCAGAATTGTTTAGGACGTTTACATTGAAATCATCACAGATTAATAACTCCTCGTTTTTGTCTGACAGACAACATAATACTGAGTCAATCATCCACGAATAGCCCCCAATCTCCAAATGGGAGTCTGTACGCTGTTGTTAATATAATATCAACACTGCATTATCTAGCTGTAATTCACAGGCACATACTTCAAAGTGCTGATCGACACAAAATTTGATTACTTCTACAGTTTTATATTTATACCCTTGTTCTGTCTATATGCCAACTCCTCCTTTATCCATGCTAAATTTGCTATTATACGATGCTAAATTATACCCATTTATACTGATAATTTCCATCACCACAGTTACATGCTGTTCAGACAAAGTACATCACTCGTTCGATCTCATTTTTATTTTAGAATTACTCTAAACACACTAACAGCTCATCTACCTAATGTTTTATTCCTCTGACATTTTTGTGAAATAAGTTGATACTACCCTTAGCTTTATCGGTATTTATTGCACATGAAGCTGTTTTAATCTATTTTTCTTGATTATCGTCTGTGTGGGTTTTGGCCTTAACCTAAAAAATCTTCTTCCAATGATTTTAGAAATTTCGACGGCAACTTGTCTATTTATTCGGGCTTACTACATCTTAAGTCTTCCAAAGCTTCTTTTATATTCTCGCTCTAGGACTGAATCCCCTGTCCCTTGCTTACCGACTATTGTTTCTTCTTCAGTCGCGTAATCAGTCAAGTCCTCCCCTCATAGAGGCGTTTAGTGCACTATTTAAACATATTCGCTCTTTCATATGAATGTAATAACTAAATTTTCATTTCTAACTTTATGTTACCGTTCTGAGGCGAAGTCGACGTTTTAATTCACCCCAGAGATGTTCCATTGTGTTCAGGTCGAGTCTCGTGTGCAGGTCAGTCGATTTCAGGAATATGGTTGTCCACAAACCATTGCCTCACAGTTGCAGCTAATGACAAGACGTATATACAAACACAATTTTCACTGTAAGCGCTACATAATGCTTACAAATGCATTTACATCACTGCATTTAACGTTGTCTTAAGCGTAACAAGGAAATAACTTTTTAACCCTGATAAACAGTTCTTCCCGTAACACCGTACCTCCGTTGTTCTCATACCTCTTGAAAAATACGACCTCAGTGATTTGCTGGATGTATTACAACTTCAGTCTCCTCCTACAGTTTTTACCATCTACAATTCCCTCCAGTACCATGCAAGTTATTCCCTCATGTCTTTACGTACAGTCTGTCATCCACTCCATTCTTCTTATCATTGTTTTCCAGATATTGCTTTCCTCGTCGATTCTGTGGAGAACCTCCTCATTCCTTATTATATAACTCCGCATAATTTTCAGTGTTTTTCTGTTGTACCACGTCTCAAATGCTTCGATTCCCTTCTCTTCGCGTTTCTTCACAGTCTACTGGGTCACCACCATATAGTGGTGTGCTCCAAACGTACATTCTTCAGATTAATGGAAACGTTTGATATTAGTAGACTTCTCTTCGCCACGAATGCCCTTTTTGCCGGTGTTAGTCTGTTTTTTTATGTCCTCGTTGCTCCGTCCATATAAGTTATCTTATTACCTATGCAGCGGAATTGATTCACCTCGTCTAGTTCTTTGTCATCAATTCCCATTCTTCTCATTACGTCGCCTTTCTTCGATTTACTCCACATTCTGCCCCCGTGAGAATGTTCATTCCATTCAATAAATCTCGCAATTCTTCTGAACTTTCATTGAGGATAGAACGCCGACAGCGAATCTCATCACTGATATTTTCCACTTTGAATGTTATCCTCGACTTGAACCGCTCTGTCATTTCGATCGTTATGTGCAGATGGAATAGTAAGGACAAAAGCGTACATCCCCACACATTTTCTAATCTGAGAATTTCGTTCTTGAACTAACAGTCTTATTGTTCCCTCTTGGTTCCTGTACATATTGCGTATTTCTTGCCTCATTTCTACATGCCGAACACTTTCTCCAGGTCGACATATCGTATTATGAACCTGTCTTTTTTCTGACCTGCTTTCAATATCACTTTCAATGTCAGAACTATCTCTCTGATGGCTTTGCCTTTCCTAAAGGCAAAGTGATCGTTATCTAACACATCCTCAGTTTTCTCTTACTTTCTTCTGTATATTATTCTTGACAGCAGATTGCATGCATGTGACGTTAAGCTGAATGTCGGCTCCTGAAGTCTTAGAAATTGTGTGGATGATGTTTCTCCCAAAGTCTAATGATGTACTGCCAGTCTCATACATTCTACACACAAACGTGATGTTTTGTTGAAAGTTCTTCCAATGATTTTAGAAATTGCGACGGAAACTTATCTATTTGTTCGGGCTTACTACATGTTAAGTCTTCCAAAGCTTCTTTTATATTCTCACTGTAGGACTGAATTCCCTGTCCCTTGCTTACCAACTATTGTTTCTTCTTCAGTCGCGTAATCAGTCAAGTCCTCCCCCTCATAGAGGCCTTTAGTGTGCTATTTAAACATATCCGCTCTTTCATCTGAATGTAATAATTGAACTTTCGTTGCTATGTTTTTGTTACCGTTCATGCTTTTAACTTCACGAAAGATTTTGCTTTCTATAAGGTGAGTCATCCTTCCGACATTCACCTCTTTTTCAATTTCTTCACATATTTCATGTAGGCATTTCGCCTTAGTTTCATTACACCTCCTATTTATTTTATTGCTAAGTGAGTAGTATATCTGTACTCATGAATTCCCTGAACATTTTTGTATTTCCTTCATTGTTCGCTCAGATTAAGTATTTCTTCTGTTAACCATGATTTTCTATGAGTTACCTTCATTTACCAATGTTTTTCAATCCAAACTGTGGGATTGTCCCTTTTAGAGATCCAGTCCTCTTCCAATGAACTACCTTTCTGAGCCATTCACTGTCGCAGTATCAGTAGCGTTACAGAACTTCAAGGTATCTCTGCATTCCTCTGTATTTCCATATCCTGACTAATGTCCTACACTTCAGCCTACTCCTCATCCCTACAATATTTTGATCTGAGTCTATATCTGCTCCTGGGTACGCCTTATAATCCAGTAATTAATTTCGGAATCCTGGTGTGACTATGATGTTGAAGTATTATTCGATATTTTCCGTGTCCTCTTGTCATTCTTAATCAGAGTTGAATATTAGTTGAATTTATTGCAGAACTCGATTAGTCTTTCTGGTCTATCGTTCCTACTACCAAACTCTGCTTCTTTCCCTAGAGCCACATTCCAGTCCCCGATTCTATTATATTTTCATATTCCTTTATGTGCTGAATTATTCTTACAGTATCCTCCCTTCACATTCTGTTTGCGTCGTCATGTATAGCTGAGCTACTGATGCCGGTTGATGGTCTGCTGTCGATTTTTATGAAAGCAATCCTATCTCTTAACTGTTCTCAGTAACTCCCATTTTGTCCTGTCTTCATATTCAGAACAAATCCTGCTTTCGTTTTACTATTTCTGCAGCTGTTGATATTACCCTACACTGATCTGATGAGAAATCCTTAGTTTTCTATCCATTTCACTTCACTGACTCCCACTGTATCTAGATCGAGCCTTAGTTTATCCTGTTTCAGGCTTTCTGTCTCCCCTGCCACGTTCCGTCTTCTGACGTTCTACGCACCGACTCGTAGAACGTATTTTAGCTTTGGTCATTCGATATTTTTCTAATGGTTACCCTCACCTTGGCTGTCCTCTACCGGAGATACGGATGAGACAGTAGGCCGGAATCGCTTGCCAATGGAGAGACCGTAATGACACTTTTTTCAAATTACAGGTCACATCTCGAGTGAACAGACGTAGTGGTTTCCAATGCCTTCTGCATCTTCATGTCGTTGATAATTGCTCATTTTTCCTCCTTTTAGGTGTACTTTTTCACCCCTAGAGAAATAAATTTCCATGAACGCCTTCTCCTTCGATATCTTTGATAAGGCCTTTGGCCGCATGAGGGTGGCTTCTTATGCCCCGTGCTTAGACACTTTAAAGCGGAGTTCTCATGCAACTCGTACCTTGTTAGCCATTCTAAAGTGGTATGACTGGAACATATATATTCCCCACTTTCTAATAGTCCATTAATCTGTTCAATATACCTGAAAAAAATTAAGATACCCAATTTGAAACAGAAGTTGAAACATGTAAATGTTGCATTTACTTTATTAATCTGTGAGCTGCTGTGCTCAGCCATGATATCGTTCCTTCTAGGAATACTAGTCCCACAAGGTGAGCAGGACAAATTTTCTGAATATTTTAAGGATAGCTACTGATGGAAGTGAAATTGTTAAGGCAAACCATGAATCATGTCACGACAGCTCAGTTGCTAGAGCTGACTCCAGCAGTAAATAATTCGTACAATACATAGTTGTAATCTATCACAACGTTTCGTGACATCGTGTAAAAAAATAATTTTTTTTCAATGGCGAAAATGGGACAGTATATTTCGATAGGTTGAAATTCTTCGGTTTATGAAAGCTAGAAACAAGTTTAATTCGATATGTACTTAAATTATCTTACATTAAAATAGTGATATCTTCTGATATGTTACTAGGTTTATCAGCCATGGAATTTATAGCTTGTGAAATCTACTTTTCCTATGAGTCTCGCGTATAATCTCCGGGTTAATGATCGCAGTGATTTCTGTAACAGTAATCGTAGTCCCAATTTCCGTTTCCCTGGACTACGGTGAGTAGATGCTCCTTCATTTTTGCTTCAATTTCTCTGAGCTGCAACTAACAGTTTATGTCATCTCAACAATGTATTAAGCAACTTTGATAAAATTTGTGGAACTGTACACCCGATGAGTTATCTCTGTCTACGTATCCTCGCAGAAAATTGGCAAGTTGTTAATGAAATATTGCTGCATTTATACACTGCCAGATGTCACACAGGTCGGGTGTATAGGATGTCTCAGGACTTATCGTCGTATGCTCAGTTTCATTTGGTACATACTCATTGTCGTCTTCCTATAATACGTCGTAACTATTTCAATGAACGCGTAAAAGGATGAAATGAAGTCTAGCTGAAAATCACAGTCATACACACACATTTATTATTATATTTCCCTTTAAAGCAATCCCGTGGTAACACTATGGCATCAAGGAAGTTTTGTTTCTGTTTGTCAGTTAATACTTCCACACTACAACAAGAAACAGGGCCTCACTATAAGTTCCTTTCTTGAAATCTTTGGCCTGTTCACCGCATAGACAAAATTTACGAAAGTCTTCTTGATCCCGTTGGAATATATACTTACCAAGATTCTTCAGAGACTACAACGCTTTCTATTTTGCCGTTAACCTATAACATTACGTTAAATATGCCATTTAATAAATCAACTAGCCTTTCTAGCTGCGAAATGTTAGACAAAAAGCATGGTCACAGTGATATACCTCAAGGATCCTCTAACCCAATCGGAATACGTGCTGACACCTTGTGATTTCTCTGACTAGGCTGACGAGGGAGCAGCAGAGTTTTT
Organism: Schistocerca gregaria; assembly: GCF_023897955.1. Taxonomy (NCBI): domain Eukaryota; kingdom Metazoa; phylum Arthropoda; class Insecta; order Orthoptera; family Acrididae; genus Schistocerca; species Schistocerca gregaria. Next base: position 923,479,093 of record NC_064920.1, on the reverse strand, counting down.
CAAGCCGAATTGTCTGAACAGTCTAGTACAACATAGCGTTTGAATGTGCCATCCCATTTCCACTTTACTAACGGAATCGCTAACACTTGATACGACTATGTTTAGGTTGAACAGTAGCCCTTGACCCTTTGGAGGACTGTGGTCTTCGAAACAAGGACCTTCCGCTACTATGGAGTCATCCAAGAAGTTGGTGATATCCCAGTGCCTCCAACATTTTTTATACTTCTCCAAGAATAATATGAAGTAATGGTACAAAATTTAGAGGGCATCAGTCAAGAGTTCCATTAGAAATAAATCTCTTCGAAATGGTAGTCAGATTCTTTTTTTTTATTAATGCCCAATTTAATTCCTGTTTTAGGTACTTTCGACTTCATATTAGCTTCAACATCTGTCCCATTATAAGGATTAAGAATATCAATCACCGAGATGCTAATTCACTGATATTATATTTCTCATAATTTGTTTAGTGTGATTGTGCACTATTTTAAATGATCGTACTGGATGAGACTCGTGACTGTCCTGTGATGCAACGAAGCAAAATTCTTAATTGCAGCTGGCGTTTGAATAAACTCAAAGGTGACAACACTAATGAAATATTTAATCGCTGGTGGAAGGGATGAAGGAGCTTTAGAGTTTAACGGTTGCAGAAACGTATAAGTTTCTGGGTAGGAATTTCTTCTACTTACGTACTGCTTCAGAAACTGTAAATATTTTTAGAGGATAGTGTCATAAAGTGGGAAACAGCCAGTTAAAGTGAGAATGAAAAATATATTTTTTTCTTATTATCTATACTTTGCTGTAGCTGATATATTTACGAAGACCTGCGAAATAGTCTACAAAAGTGTTAAGAGCGGTTTTGTGACCCATTACCTGAAGCTGCTGCGAACGCTTACGCATCGGTAACTTTTAAATTGCTTTCCAATAATCGAGAACTTGGGTAGTTGGAAGTTACAGCGCGCGCATGCGCATCATGTACGTCGGTGAACGAAGGAATCCACTCTGCTTCCATGTGAACGCTGCCAGATTATTTAAAACTTTAAGAAGGTCTAAAGCATGTATTATGCGAAATTGATTAGTATATAAATTACGTACCATCAGCATAAGATAATGGTGATTTTCATATAACTAAATTACATTACTTTCTTAAGTATTGTGAAGATGACTCTGCAGGATGATAAATAGCCCTCACAAACAACTTTTGCTTACTATATTCGAATGATTAGACAAACGAAGTTATATGACATGATCTGTTAACATCATACTGTTGTACGTTTAAGAAGAACATTAATCGACAAGTAATCAAGTAGAAGGAGCATTATTAATGCCATTAGATTTACACTTGCCCATAGTGTTAATCTGCCAACGGAAGGAGTCGCAGGTAATTAACGTTGACCGTTAGAAATCCCGCCGGAACAACGCGAGTGATGTTTACATAATGTAGCGTGTGAGTGCCGAATACCTCATCTCGGAAATGCCGACGGAAGTCTGTAGTACCGAAGCGTTAAACACGTTAAGACTACTCAACAGTGGTCAATCTGTATACATAAACCAGCTGCCAATAGAAATATTGTATTCGCTTTGCGGGAAGAAAGCAGAAACATAAAACAAAGGAAGCTCACTATATCAGTAAACTTAGGAAGTCACTCCTTTATACACCCAGTTACTTTGGTAACATTTTTGGTGGTTTGTGAAAAGTATCTGCATATCGGGTATATTTACGACAGACACTTTGTTTCCGCTATAAGCGACGTGGCCCAGTGGTTAGGGCACCAGAAGCAACTCGAGAGAAACTGAGTTCATATCCATGTCCACCCATCCAACTATAAGTTGTTTCTGGTTTCCGTGATTCACTAAACGTTAATGCCGAAATGATGATGACTTTCTGTTCCACACTTATCCAGTCAGAATATGTGCAGCATCCCTAATTACCTAGAGTGTGGAAAGGACGAAGAGGTTCAAATTCTTTTTTAAAAAAATATTCTCCATAGTAAGTGACTACGCTTCCCTACACATATTCCCATTTATTGTTCTCTACAGCTTTTCCTATACCATACTTGCTAACATTGTTCACCCCTGACGACTTGATTTACGAATGTACTCATGGTAGAAGAGGAAAACTATCGGCCCGAGTCATTTCTCTGTCCGAGAGAGGAAGGAAATTCTGACACATCACTAGAATAGAATATCAATGCGTGAATGCGTCCAGGAGCCAGATTGATAGGTAGCGGCTTCCATTGACAATTTAACCCTGCAACTGATAAGTAGTAGATAAGCAGGATTCTTTTTGGTACGTACAACGATCTTGTCTCAGGGTCACTGTGTAAGGTTACATATTTGCGCTAGTTCTGTTAAAGGTATCCTGGACTAGGTACACAAGACATAACAATATACCGGTCGTGTCTGATACATAAATGGTGGGAACGCACAGAACCAATGGGAGCACATTAAACATGGCGGGACACCACTCCCCCCCTCCCCCAACCATGGAGCAATAAGAACCAAGCACCTCCTTCTCCCCCGTCCTAGGGCTGAGTGGGTGGCTTCATTCTTACGTTGTGCACCGTAAGGACAGGAAAGGTAAAGGTTATTTGATATTAACAAATTAATTTCATTATAAATATGTTAAATCACGTCTGTCACGATCTAGGATGTGGGTATTTGTTAATAAGAAATTAAATTTAATATTACAGAATTTTCGTCATATGAGGCACCAGCAGGGACCACACCCAGGAAAACTACTCTCTGGAATAGCCTCAACACACATTTGCATTAGCTGCAAGTAACGGCGGAAAGTCTTCCTTTGTGTCAGAAATTTCACATCCCGTGTGTCGTTGGCGGTAACATTCCAGAATTCCCTTCACTGCCACGAAGCGCTAATCTGCCTCATGCAGCTGACTCTTAAAAGTTGTCCGCCCGATCCATCGCCAAGGCACGTTGACAGAGAGGTTTACCTGCACTACGAAGCAGTCACCGAATGCAACATGAAGGCAACACTAAAACGTTCTAAGATTATTTTTGTTACGCTGCTCAAGTATGCCAGTGACCTTGTCTGTGAACTGCTGGACTTGCACACACAGACTCACTAACAAAAATATGGCAATATTTGCCTAAAAGAAAATGCATTATGTATTAAGAAATACATTCCTACATGTACTCGTTACGATAAAATCACCAGGTATAAAGTATTGAACGTTAAGGTATACCATGAATACCTGGTTTATCAGGCATCGTTAGAGAGCCGATGAAATCCAATCTACGATTCGTCATTCAAGACGAAGCACAATTCAGCCAATATAGTCAAGTTCATTGCCCGAGATGAGGACTCTGTAGATGAGATATCAATAATTTTTTCGTCCTCTTCTAAGGTGGTACATGTCATGGTTTGGAAGATGTTCGTAATCGCTGCATCTGATGATTTCTTCTAACAGCCCACAGTCTTCTGAGTAATTGTGTATTTTAAGGACGTTTGTTTAAGATAATTATGCACTACGCCTATTAACGCTGCCAGGCAAAAGTCACATGCTGACGAGCAGTTAATGCAACCTAACGTACTTTTACATAACAAGCATCGAAAGAAGCACTTGAAAATTCGTATCATGTCCCAAAATATTGTTTGTAAGAGGTAATAACTATAGACAATAGCTAACCATGAGAATTTATATGACAGTATACTGACATTCCCCCCCCCCCATGAACCATGGACCTTGCCGTTGGTGGGGAGGCTTGCGTGCCTCAGCGATACAGATGGCCGTACCGTAGGTGCAACCACAACGGAGGGGTATCTGTTGAGAGGCCAGACAAACGTGTGGTTCCTGAAGAGGGGCAGCAGCCTTTTCAGTAGTTGCAGGGGCAACAGTCTGGATGATTGACTGATCTGGCCTTGCAACATTAACCAAAACGGCCTTGCTGTGCTGGTACTGCGAACGGCTGAAAGCAAGGGGAAACTACAGCCGTAATTTTTCCCGAGGACATGCAGCTTTACTGTATGATTAAATGATGATGGCGTCCTCTTGGGTAAAATATTCCGGAGGTAAAATAGTCCCCCATTCGGATCTCCGGGCGGGGACTACTCAGGAGGATGTCGTTATCAGGAGAAAGAAAACTGGCGTTCTACGGATCGGAGCGTGGAATGTCAGAGCCCTTAATCGGGCAGGTAGGTTAGAAAATTTAAAAAGGGAAATGGATAGGTTAAAGTTAGATATAGTGGGAATTAGTGAAGTTCGGTGGCAGGAGGAACAAGACTTCTGGTCAGGTGACTACAGGGTTATAAACACAAAATCAAATAGGGGTAATGCAGGAGTAGGTTTAATAATGAATAGGAAAATAGGAATGCGGGTAAGCTACTACAAACAGCATAGTGAACGCATTATTGTGGCCAAGATAGATACGAAGCCCACACCTACTACAGTAGTACAAGTTTATATGCCAACTACCTCTGCAGATGATGAAGAAATTGAAGAAATGTACGATGAAATAAAAGAAATTGTTCAGATAGTGAAGGGAGACGAAAATTTAATAGTAATGGGTGACTGGAATTCGGCAGTAGGAAAAGGGAGAGAAGGAAACATAGTAGGTGAATGTGGATGGAGGCTAAGAAATGAAAGAGGAAGCCGCCTAGTAGAATTTTGCACAGAGCACAACTTAATCATAGCTAACACTTGGTTTAAGAATCATGAAAGAAGGTTGTATACGTGGAAGAACCCTGGAGATACTAAAAGGTATCAAATAGATTATATAATGGTAAGACAGAGATTTAGGAACCAGGTTTTAAGTTGTAAGACATTTCCAGGGGCAGATGTGGACTCGGACCACAATCTATTGGTTATGACCTGTAGATTAAAACTGAAGAAACTGCAAAAATGTGGGAAATTAAGGAGATGGGACCTGGATAAACTGAAAGAACCAGAGGTTGTACAGAGTTTCAGGGAGAGCATAAGGGGACAATTGACAGGAATAGGGGAAAGAAATACCGTAGAAGAAGAATGGGTAGCTCTGAGGGATGTAGTAGTGAAGGCAGCAGAGGATAAAGTAGGTACAAAGACGAGGGCTGCTAGAAATCCTTGGGTAACAGAAGAAATATTGAATTTAATTGATGAAAGGAGAAAATATAGAAATGCAGTAAATGAAGCAGGCAAAAAGGAATACAGACGTCTCAAAAATGAGATCGACAGGAAGTGCAAAATGGCTAAACAGGGATGGCTAGAGGACAAATGTAAGGATGTAGAAGCTTGTCTCACTAGGGGTAAGATAGATACTGCCTACAGGAATATTAAAGAGACCTTTGGAGAGAAGAGAACCACATGTATGAATATCAAGAGCTCAGATGGCAACCCAGTCCTAAGCAAAGAAGGGAAGGCAGAAAGGTGGAAGGAGTATATAGAAGGTTTATACAAGGGTGATGTACTTGAGGACAATATTATGGAAATGGAAGAGGATGTAGATGAAGACGAAATGGGAGATACGATACTGCGTGAAGAGTTTGACATAGCACTGAAAGACCTGAGTCGAAACAAGGCCCCCGGAGTAGACAACATTCCATTAGAACTACTGACGGCCTTGGGAGAGCCAGTCATGACAAAACTCTACCAGCTGGTGAGCAAGATGTATGAGACAGGCGAAATACCCTCAGACTTCAAGAAGAATATAATAATTCCAATCCCAAAGAAAGCAGGTGTTGACAGATGTGAAAATTACCGAACTATCAGTTTAATAACTCACAGCTGCAAAATACTAACGCGAATTCTTTACAGACGAATGGAAAAACTGGTAGATGCGGACCTCGGGGAGGATCAGTTTGGATTCCGTCGAAATGTTGGAACACGTGAGGCAATACTGACCTTACGACTTATCTTAGAAGAAAGATTAAGAAAAGGCAAACCTACGTTTCTAGCATTTGTAGACTTAGAGAAAGCTTTTGACAATGTTGACTGGAATACTCTTTTTCAAATTCTAAAGGTGGCCGGGGTAAAATACAGGGAGCGAAAGGCTATTTACAATTTGTACAGAAACCAGATGGCAGTCATAAAAGTCGAGGGGCATGAAAGGGAAGCATTGGTTGGGAAAGGAGTGAAACAGGGTTGTAGCCTCTCCCCAATGTTATTCAATCTGTATATTGAGCAAGCAGTAAAGGAAACAAAAGAAAAATTTGGAGTAGGTATTAAAATTCATGGAGAAGAAGTAAAAACTTTGAGGTTCGCCGATGACATTGTAATTCTGTCAGAGACGGCAAAAGACTTGGAAGAGCAGTTGAACGGAATGGACAGTGTCTTGAAAGGAGGATATAAGATGAACATCAACAAAAGCAAAACGAGGATAATGGAATGTAGTCAAATTAAATCGGGTGATGCGGAGGGAATTAGATTAGGAAATGAGACACTTAAAGTAGGAAAGGAGTTTTGCTATTTAGGAAGTAAAATAACTGATGATGGTCGAAGTAGAGAGGATATAAAATGTAGACTGGCGATGGCAAGGAAAGCGTTTCTGAAGAAGAGAAATTTGTTAACATCGAATATAGATTTATGTATCAGGAAGTCGTTTCTGAAAGTATTTGTTTGGAGTGTAGCCATGTATGGAAGTGAAACATGGACAATAACTAGTTTGGACAAGAAGAGAATAGAAGCTTTCGAAATGTGGTGCTACAGAAGAATACTGAAGATAAGGTGGATAGATCACGTAACTAATGAGGAAGTATTGAATAGGATTGGGGAGAAGAGAAGTTTGTGTCACAACTTGACTAGAAGAAGGGATCGGTTGGTAGGACATGTTTTGAGGCATCAAGGGATCACAAATTTAGCGTTGGAGGGCAGCGTGGAGGGTAAAAATCGTAGAGGGAGACCGAGAGATAAGTACACTAAGCAGATTCAGAAGGATGTAGGTTGCAGTAGGTACTGGGAGATGAAGCAGCTTGCACAGGATAGAGTAGCATGGAGAGCTGCATCAAACCAGTCTCAGGACTGAAGACAACAACAACAACATACTGACATTAGTAAAGCATTGTGAAGCCTTTATGTAACACTATTTTTTGTAGCGTTGGAACAGCGCGTAACACAAATCATGATTTTTATCCGTCGTAACAGGGTGTATTCTCTCTTTTTTTAACGAGTCGTTACCGGAACTGCCGTTGTTAACAGGTGATCAATTTATAATACACACAAGTCGGTTGGTATGGCTAGGGGTATAGTTACGGGCATCTGTAAACCTGAGACTCACTCTCCATTCGGTCCTTAAACTCCTTGAACTTTGCTCTCTTAATTAATTTTTCTTCCACCATGCCATGGGTGGGAATCACGAAATCCGCCTTACCTGCAGTCTCGAGATTAATTACGCTAATGATTGGATACTTGTTACAGATCCTTGACCAAAACACCTGAAAATCCGAATTAATTCCCCAAACATGGTATGCAACTGGTAAAAGTTGTAGATGAATTCGACCCAAATGGGATAACAGCAGACGATGTGTCACTTCCGCTTTGAAGTACACACTGTTAATGCATCAGACGGGTAATTTTGGGGATTGGTAACCTCGTTAGTCTAGCAATGAATTTGCGCGTGTAATAGCCGATTTCTCTTCCGTCTTTATTGAGGCTGTAGTAGACGGAATGTTGTGGGAGCTATAGTGAAGCCAAAGAATGAAGAGTGGAGAATTCATGGTGTCTCTTGCAATGCTTTAAACCTAATGATTTTATCGTATTTTATCGTAACGAGTATGAATATGAAAATATTTATAATGCATTTAATTTAGTGCAAGAGATCGTCTATTTTTCTTAATAGCGCTGTATCTGCAACTACAATAGCTCACGGACGTGATCAGCTGCATACTTCAGCTGAGGAATAAAAATAATTGTAGAAACATTAAAGTTGCGACCATACTGCGTTCAGTGACTGCTTAGTAGTGCATGCGTGAGCGACGGTATCGGGCGGTCTTCATTTAAGAATTGCCTGGTCAAGGTGGGGTCGTGCTTCATGTCAAAGGAATTCTGGACTGTTATCGAGAGCGACACACAGTCCAGGAAATCTCCTACGCATAGGAGGATATGCCACGGTTACTTGTAGCCAACGCGAATGTGCCTTTGCGGCTCTTCCAGTACACCGCCACCCCCAGTTAGTTGATAGTGGACATACCGAGGTACAAACACTTGACTTTTCAGGCAGCGTTCGCTGTTGTTGAGATTGCACTATTGCGGCCACGGGACTATTTTTTAATGCTGGAATGGCGGGAATCGAGAAGAAATGGCGTTGAAACTGGAGGTACTTCCTTATCCTATGGTATCGTTTAACGACCTGTCGGCAATCGAGAACTTACCTGTTGTGAGCAGAGGAAGTGGAACCCCATGCACAGCTTCACAAAGAATGATTCCATCGTCAACAGGCCAGCAACGAATGTAGGAAGTGCATGTGTGGTTCCTCACAAGGTTTTGGTTTTTTTGTATTCAATGGCTGGGATTCTACAATTATCACGTACGTGTAAGGCGCTTTTTACGACAACCAATGAATGTGTGTTACCCACAGTTATTGGCGTGGCAAAGCATATACGTGAGCCATAGAGATGCAGGCAGATGGGAGTTGGCGCTCTGGAAAGAAAAGTTAGGCACGGCTTCCTCTGAGACTATGGATTTAGCGTGCACTGGAGATGATCAAGGGAATTCAGGAGAGATGGCGGAGATTCTACATTTATCAGACATGTGTAGAGCTTTAATTTTCCTCAAGTAGACAATGTGTTTCTGCTGGTTTGAAAGCTGAATCACATTGGTGGCTGGTTAATGGTAACCACTGGAGCGTGTGTGGAAAGTAGAGGGAGAATCATTTGATTTGCTATTGATAGTAGAGGGATGAGATCTTCGTCGTTTTCGTTTATAGAGGTTGCAATAAGGAACGTATTTCCTTTTTAATTAATGCAGGAATAAAAATAGTGTAGTTTGTTGTAATATCGAACCGTTGTAATTGTTTATAGCTCTTTGTTGTGAAAGAACACTTGCGGATTTTCCCTCGTGTTTTATGAGTCTTATACGGTAGTATCGTCACATACTATTAATACTGCAGAGTTTATTTGTATAAATATAGTGTTGTGTCTGGTTAACAGTAACGAATTGGCTTTCCACTATTACAGCATACATATACTCCATGTCACTGTTAATTATTGTATGGCTACACTTTTTGTAACGATAGTTTCTTTAGAATACTGCAATGTGCTAATTGTCCAGCCTGTTTAGAGTCTGTTCTATCCAAACAGATGCCTCACGTTTCGCTGGAGATATTGCCCATCTTTCTAAGTGCGCATTATGTAGCACTGTTCTGACTACTATTGACGCAGAATGTATCTTTGATTGACAGTCTTGGTAATCGATAAACATCACACACAGGTAATGTAGGTGTGACTTAGCAAGGATTTATTCCGATATTTGTTCAGCGTTGAATCTCTTTGTTGTTGAATAGTTCGTTGCAATAAGAGCATACATATTCTTGTAGATTTAAGTATACAATATGGAACATCAGAAAAAATACGAAAGAATGTGGTAAAGTACGAAGAAATTTGAAGCATTGAGATTACTGAAAAATCTGCCTGTGTGTAGTCTCTGCCCGTGCCTCAAATGACATAAATTTCTTAATTATATTTAATTTCTTGCTAACAAATACCTACTTTCGAGACCTCGAGTGATGTGAAGCAAAGTAATTACAATAAAACTAATTTGTAATTAACACATAGCCACGCCCTGATCCTCTCCCTACGGGACAAGCTCGAGAATGAAGCCACCATTCAAGTTCAGTAATTATGAAAAGAGGAGGGGGTGGGAGTGCTTGAATCTTATTAGCCCTTAGCGCTTGGGCGAGGTGCTTCCCGCCTTTTTACAGTTCTTCCATTGGTCCAGTGGTTTCATTCCAGTTTTACATCACACATGGCCGGTATTGAAGTATGTCTTGTACCTAGCTTTAGGTGCCTAACGTGTGTGGTTAAGACAGGGATACCCCTGGGGGACCTTGATCAATTACTGCCAATTCCTTGAGGGGGGGGGGGGAGTAGTGTGGGGGCTAAACTTGAACTTAACTAATGACAGGGGTGTAACCCTACACCGAAAGTCCTTATGTGTGACCTGAGATGTTACCTCTCTTAGAACGAATTTTACCTTTCCACTGTAGGTTACAGTATTGGCTTACCACCGAAACCGCGGATTGCCTATCCCCATTGCCCCTGGACTCGTGGTCACGCTGCTATGTTAACGACTAGATTCCAAAATAGTTGATTTCGTCAATCTTTTCCAAACTGGGGATCCAGAGGTCTGGATTTACTCGCTGTAGATCTTGAACACGTGAAAATTGATATCTTTTTTTTCTAACACGCCTTTTTTGTAACTGAATACATTGCGGTATGTCCAAAACATACACATCAAAAATAGTTTTGTATCACCCTGGTTCCAAGAGTTCCGGAACCTGTACAGACAAGTGGAATACAGATCAACATAAGTATCATTTCCGCTCTTTTTATTGCTCATGAAAACCGCACATTTCATATTGTACCACCATACAGCTAGACCATCAGAGGTAGTGCTTCAGATTGCTGCACACACCGGTACCTCAAATACCCAGAACCGAGCCCTCTTGCACTGAGGCATGCCTATGTTTGCCGTGGCGTACTATCCACAAGTTCATCAAGGAACTGTTGGTCCAGATTGTTCCACTCCTCAATGTGGTTGGTGAGTCATGGGGTGGATAAACAGCTCTTTTCAAACTATCCCAGGCATGTTCGATAGGGGCATGTCTGGAGTACATACTGGCCACTGTAGGGAGCGATATCGTTATCCTCAAGAAAAGTCATTCACAAGATGTGCAACATTGGGGCACGACTAGTCGTTCATGAACATAAATGCGCCGGCAGCTGTGGCCGACCGGTTCTGGACACTTCAGTCCGGAACCGCGCTGCTCCTATGGTCGCAGGTTCCAATTCTGCCTCGGGCATGGATGTGTATGATGTCCTTAGGTTAATTAGGTTTAAGTAGTCCAGGGGACTGATGACCTTAGATAAGTCTCATAGGGCTTAGAGCCATTTGAACCATTTGAAGACGAATGCCTCGCCAATATGCTGCCGATATGGTTGCACTATTGGCCGGCGGATGGCATTCATATATCATACAGCCGTTACGGCGAATTCCATGACCACCAGCAGCGTACGTCGGCCCCACATAATGCCACCCCAAACCAGCAGGGAACCTCCTCCTTGTTGCACTAGCTGGAAGTGTGCCTAAGACGTTCAGCCTGATCGGGTTGCCTACAAACACGTCTCCGACGATTCAAGGCATATGTGACACTCATCGGTAAGAGAACGTGATGCCATCCCTGAGCTGTCCAATTGGCATGTTGTTGGGCCCATCTGTACAGCGCTGCATGGTGTCGTGGTTGCAAAGTTGGACCTTGCCATGGACGTCGAGAGGGAAGTTGCGCGTCATGCAGCCTATTGCGCACAGTTTGAGTCCTAACACTACATCTTGTGGCCGCACGAAAAGCATTATTCAACATGGTGGCGTTGCTCCGTGCCATAATCCGTAGGAAGCGGCCATCCATTGCAGTAGTAGCCCTTGGGCGGCCTCAGCGAGGCATGTCATCTAAGGTTCCTGTCTCTCTGTATCTCCTCCATGTCCGAACAACATCGCTTTGTGTCTTTCCGAGACGCCTGGACACTTTTCTTGTTGAGAGCACTTCCTGTCACAAAGTAATAATGGAGACGCGATGGAACCGCTATATTGACCGTCTACGCATGGTTGAACTACAGACAACACGAGTCGTGTTCCTCCTTCCTGGTGGAATAACTGGAACTGATCGGCTGTCGGACCCCTCCGTGTAATGGGCGCTACTCATCCATGGTTGTTTTCATCAAAACATGGTTCAAAAGTCTCTGAGCACTATGGGTCTTAATATCTGAGGTCATCAGTCCCCTAGAACTTAGAACTACTTAAACGTAACTGACCTAAGGACATCACACGCATCCATTCCCGAGGCAAGATTCGAACCTGCGACCGTAGCAGCCTCGTGCTTACGAACTGAAGCGCCAAGAACCGCTCGTCCAAACCGGCCGGCTTGTTTACAGCTTTGGGGTTGGTTTAGTGACATTTCTGAACAGTCACGGGGACTGTGTCTGTGTGGTACAGTATCCACAGTCAACATCTATCTTCAAGAGTTCTGGGAACGGGAGGGCTGCAAAATTATTTTTTGATGTGTGTAGATGCCAGAAAAGTGTATGTACTATTAAAAGGTACTATTAAAAATTCTGCATTAAAGAGATATCTTGAAGAAAACAGAATGTGTCATTGATCCACAGACGATACAAGCAGGGATTTCTCAGGCTTCACTATTCGTTGGTAATACTTTGAAAGCTAAAAAAAGTACACATGTCGTATTAGATACGCAAGAATCACATTAATTGACTAATTGTACACATTAGCGATTCGACACATAGAAAGTGCGAAGACGTGTGCTGTGTTACTGAAAGACATGTGTCCAGCTAGGTTAACATTTTTAGACATAAAAAATATGTTGTTACCAGAACGTTAACGCTTCTGAGAGAACTTGTTAGTAGTGTGGATACTGACGTGTAGGCTCTGGTTTCAATAACGGCACCTCTCCATATTTTCGTTGGGAAACCTTTGAAATGAGCCCATTCAACTCAAGTGGGCAAACTAAGGAACTAACTGCGTTAAAGTGACCTACATTTTTTTTTACCGATGTGTGTTCTTCCTAATCCTCAGTTGTTAATAATAAATTTATTAAATTAATAAGTAAAAACAATTAATTTATTTAATTAAACAGATCACCCGAGATATCGAAAAATATTTGCTTATTTCTTAAGGACAGCGTTATCCAAACTTAAATAGACTTCTTCTTTTCCATTAATTTAATTGTTTGGTTTAGTTACAAGTGCATTGTGCACTTACCAGTTCTTCGTGCACTAAATCCCAAAGTGTACTTCACTTTAAATACGTGATGAAATCAAATTTCTTTTACCTGCAGTCACTCATGTCTTCCACTATTTTTTGATATCACAGTAAAAGGATGCTCAACACTGATGGTAAATACTTGCGTGCACGTTTGGTGCGATTTGATTACAGTTTCTGAGTGCAGACTTTCTTTGGAAATTGCGTGTCTCATTGTCATTATGGTTTTTTATAGCTCTTTATGTCATTTGATACTCATTATTTGAAACATCTTTATGATTTTATATGTTTTCCTTTATATTTTGAAAATTCATTCTTTTAATTTTCTCGTTGCTTTTGAAGATGTTAATTATGGTGTGAAATTTGATTTGTTTCTTTCTTTAGTAACCAGAAGACAATAATGTATTTAGCATTGTCCAGATCACGAAATTTCGTTACCAAAAATTAACTTAGGAATATTTAGCTTTTCGTCTCTATAATATACACTCCTCGAAATTGAAATAAGAACACCGTGAATTCATTGTCCCAGGAAGTGGAAACTTTATTGACACATTCCTGGGGTCAGATACATCACATGATCACACTGAAAGAACCACAGGCACATAGACACAGGCAACAGAGCATGCACAATGTCGGCACTAGTACAGTGTATATCCACCTTTCGCAGCAATGCAGGCTGCTATTCTCTCATGGAGACGATCGTAGAGATGCTGGATGTAGTCCTGTGGAACGGCTTGCCATGCCATTTCCACCTGGCGCCTCAGTTGGACCAGCGTTCGTGCTGGACATGCAGACCGCGTGAGACGACGCTTCATCCAGTCCCAAACATGCTCAATGGGGGACAGATCCAGTGATCTTGCTGGCCAGGGTAGTTGACTTACACCTTCTAGAGCACATTGGGTGGCACGGGATACATGCGGACGGGCATTGTCCTGTTGGAACAGCAAGTTCCCTTGCCGGTCTAGGAATGGTAGAACGATGGGTTCGACGACGGTTTGGATGTACCGTGCACTATTCAGTGTCCCCTCGACGTTCACCAGAGGTGTACGTCCAGTGTAGGAGATCGCTCCCCACACCATGATGCCGGGTGTTGGCCCTGTGTGCCTCGGTCGTATTCAGTCCTGATTGTGGCGCTCACCTGCACGGCGCCAAACACGCATACGACCATCATTGGCACCAAGGCAGAAGCGACTCTCATCGCTGAAGACGACACGTCTCCATTCGTCCCTCCATTCACGCCTGTCGCGACACCACTGGAGGCGGGCTGCACGATGTTGGGGCGTGAGCGGAAGATGGCCTAACGGTGTGCGGGACCGTAGCCCAGCTTCATGGAGACGGTTGCGAATGGTCCTCGCTGATACCCAAGGAGCAACAGTGTCCCTAATTTGCAGGGAAGTGGCGGTGCGGTCCCCTACGGCACTGCGTAGGATCCTACGGTCTTGGCGTGCATCCGTGCGTCGCTGAGGTCCGGTCCCAGGTCGACGGGCACGTGCACCTTCCGCCGACCACTAGCGACAACATCGATGTACTGTGGAGACCTCACGCCCCACTTGTTGAGCAATTTGGTGGTACCTCCACCCAGCCTCCCGCATGCCCACTATACGCCCTCGCTCAAAGTCCGTCAACTGCACATACGTCCACGCTGCCGCGGTATGCTGCCAGTGTTAAAGACTGCGATGGAGCTCCGTATGCCACGGCAAACTGGCTGACACTGACGGCGGCGGTGCACAAATGCTGCGCAGCTAGCGCCATTCGACGGCCAACACCGCGGTTCCTGGTGAGTCCGCTGTGCCGTGCTTGTGATCATTGCTTGTACAGCCCTCTCGCAGTGTCCGGAGCAAGTATGGTGGGTCTGACACACCGGTGTCAATGTGTTCTTTTTTCCATTTCCAGGAGTGTACATTAGTGTTCGAATTAATAATCATAAATGTTACCTCAAACTTGCTGTAATGTTACCTCACAAACTCTTAACACTGCAGCTGTGTGCTATCTTTATTTATTGTATTATAATATCCAAAAGAGTGCGTCTTTGTTGGGTTGGAAGAGGACGAACGTGGGAAACCAAGTCTGTGACTTGCTTCCATTTTAAAAAGTACGAAGTTTTGTATTATGAAAATCAGACTGTATCGAGAATACCAATGATTGTACTTCATCTGCGAGAGCGGAAAATATGAAAGTAGTGTTTAATTTTGAAGCCATATTTTTCCACTAGTGTCATTTGTTATCTAAATAAAGAGAACCATATTACTGTCAAGGCTGAATTCAAGGGAATACTATGAATACGCAACGTTAAAATATTTGTTCTTTTCGTAAACGTGTCAAAAGCATGGTCTCTGATGGAAACGTACTCTGAATTTTACAAGTTACAAGCCAACGATATCTAGAAGGCATCAAGACAAGTACTGACTGCTAATTGCTACTACAGTCAACCAGGGAACAGACTTTCTACAATTCCGTTCGACAACTGAAAGCATTATACATTTTATGTTCTATAAAATGTGAATCACCTAAAACTTGCACCACAGATATTGCGAAATGGAAAGTGTTATTCATGTGCGGTTTTCACATTATGGATTGATAGTCAGAAGTTGGTATTGTTAGGCAATAAACAGACTACTAATATTTAGAAAGTGTACTTTTAGTACAAACAGACACTTTTTAAATGGAAAAATGCCTGCTGATATTAACAGACTAAAAGCTGGGTAATTTAGAATGTCAGTGTGTCTGTTGCAGTATCTTAGTGCGTGTCGTTTTCGAGATATCGTATTTTGAAAAGTTTCCGCGCCGTCAGTTGCCTGTGCAATGCAACATGCGTAGTACACGGAACACTGAATGTGCACAAATATCGTAAGCTGCTTACACACTATCCTCCACAATGCTAGGAGACGTACACCTGCTGACTGTGATTGGGATTGGGTTGGATTGTTTGGGGGGAAGGGACCAAAAAGCGAGGTCATCGGCCTCATCAGATTATGGAAGGACGGGGAAGGAAGTCGGCCGTGCCCTTTCAAAGGAGCCATCCAGGCAATTGCCTGGAGCGATTTAGGAGAATCACGGAAAACCTAAATCAGGATGGCCGGACGCGGGATTGAACCGTCGTCCTCCCAAAAGCGAGTCCATTGTGCTAACCACTGCGCCATCTCGCTCGGTGCAGTCTAGGGGGAACCTGTAGAAACAACATGATGGCTATCCAGTCCGTAGTGAAGAGGTACTAAATATGTCTGCACCAATTTTTCCCAAATGGTTGGATTAGACGCCGACGAGCTGTACCTCGGCAGGCCCATTCCGCGGATTTGACGCCTGTACGCTTTTTTCGGTGCAGAAAGCTGAAAGATGCTGTCTCCAAGGACATACCAATTACTCACGATGATGAGCAACGAGATATTACTGCAAACTGCTCGGACATCTCCGGTGAAATTCTAGCACGTGTGCAGCAGCCATTCCATATCAGACTGGAAGCTTCTATAGCCGCTGTCTGTGGTCATCCTGAACACAATCTTTGATGGTTAGCTGTCTCATTACTGGTCAGAATCCATACAACTAGTGTGCTGGTGCTTCGTTAATTCTGATATTGAAAAGAATATTTCTACGGGTACTCATGAGAGGATACCTGCTACATTACAGATAGTTTAATTAAATTTAACTTTTTTAGGTTTAAGTCCATCTCATCAATTTATTCGACGTTTTAAACAGTATTTAAGGATGACTGGATCCTGTTTGTCCTGTCCAGAAGTGGCGTAATACGCAGGATGAAATTTCTGTGTATCTAACACTGTTGCTACTCTGCACCGTAAAGTACCATGCAAGGCTTTTTGCGAAATATTTAGGACAAATCATAAAGCTTAATTCAGTACACTTATGTCAGAAGTTTCGTGTTTCTCTCAGAATTTGTTACGTGCTTCAAACGCCTTAAACAAACGATCCTTTCGTTACTGCTATAAAACTTACAATTGCGTGATAATAGAATCAGCTGCACCTGTAAGCCAAAGTGGGCTGGTATTTCTAGTGCCCCAGTTTACTATTTTGGGTAAGTAACACTCATTCAGGATGTTGTACTGGAGCGGAGTCATATTTTCATACTTCACTTTTCCAAGTAAATCCTCTTTCATAAGCAATCGTACAGTTGTTCAAATTAAGCAATCATGAAACTATGTTCATCAATTTGTGCTCCCTCGTTCATCTTCAGCAAGTATCCATTGTTAAGAACTGTAATCGAATTTTCTAATTTTTTGATCGTACTGTCCAGCTTTTTGTGCTTCGTTCTGTATAACAATGTGTCTTGAAACAGTGATATCTCAGTAGAACATAGAATAAATTACAAACTAGATTGAAAATGGTGTCAGAAAATAATTAGAAATATGTTGCCATGACATTTTTCGTTCATTTCTAGCGATGTTATTCGCTGACATGGATGTATACGAACTTGTTAAAACTTGTATGTGGGGGGTGTGCGATTGTATCAGCAAAAGCATATTTAAAGTTAAAGTATTACATGGAAACGTAGATTTTGTGTGTGTGTGTGTGTGTGTGTGTGTGTGTGTGTGTGTGTGTGTGTGTGTGTGTGTGTATCCAACGGTCTAAAAGCCTTTTCCTCAGCAACTGGCAGACATACCAAGGTGACACGTCGTACACTAAGGTCTACGGTCCCTTGGTGGTATGAAAAATTGAAGCTTGTGAACCAAAACTGTAAAAAAAATCGCCCTTTACGTCACATATTTTTACACTCTCAAACTCGGTCATCAAAATGTGCGTTTCCTGATGACCTAGTATCATGAAATTTGGCAGAAAATAAGGTTTCACAGAACAAATAAAAGACGAATTTATAATTACATCGCACGGCTGTTGTTTTTGTGATTAATTATCCGACTGTCTGACTGTCCTTTCGTCTGTTAAGAGTCCTCTGTCACAGGAATGGGTGTACATATGAAATTGAAATTTACTTGCTAAGGTCTGTAGTTCCTCTGGTGTGTATTAGGTGCAAGCCCCTTTCTCAGTGCAATCAAGAGGTATGTCACACATTTTGTCCCTCGATAACTAGTCATGAAAACCTAGAGGGCAAACCTGTTCATCTAGAAGAATTAAATTTGCAAAGCAGGAAGGTTTAATAGTAGACATAAAAGAAGAAAATCCCGAAAGTGTTAAATTTTAATTATATTACGTGAAATAAAAATGTTTTCGTCATCAGTTATCCAACTTCAGACGTATAGTTAAAACATTCTCGGAAGTCTTGGAATTCCCGGTACCGAAATTTTGCCAGTATCTGTGACCAAAACAGACAAAAATCGTTGAGTTTCTCGATTCCCTGGCTGGATCGACTGCCTATATACATAATTAATTTTTTACAGAATCCTCAGAGTGCGAGTGCTGCTCGCACCTTGCCAGTTTCTTAAAGAACAGATCACAGTTTACGATGGATAGAATCTTAGGGAAATTTGGGCACTGATATAATCATATTTATGCAGTAAACAAGGAAAGGTCAATAGGCGGAACATGCGCGAACCACCTCAATTTGGCGACACCGAGTGTAAGTGACAAGTTGCACGAATAGTCGATTACCTGAGCACACGTGCCCTGGGGTGCAGTAGAAATGGTTCGCTGTGCACCAAATACCTCTAACCGAATGTACCCCTGCATTCATAGCAAGTTTCGCAGTTAAATATACGTGAAACTTTGATAATGTAACAACAAGTGGGGCACTTTGAACCCGGAGCACTGTAGACAGTGTGCTGATATAAACGAAAAGTGCTTCAGTTCAGAGTCGAAATATTTATTTATTATTATCATAATAAACGATATATAAATTTATGTCGCTTAGCGTGAGACAGGATGTGTACTTAATATGTTCGAAACCGCAGCGCATAAATACAACATTTTCCGGTTCTCGTACGTCGTGTTTCTTTGGTAAAAAAAAAAAAAAAAACAAAAAAAAAAACAAAAAAAAAACAAAAAAAACAGGGAAAGTGATTCGGATAGCCCTGGTGTTAGGGATCATTTGTACACCAAACAGAGGGATCATCTTATTACCATTATCCTACAGTACACGGTAACAATATGGTTATTACACTGATATTCCGGAGAAAATTGGTTGGTACTTTTTGCGTTTTTTTCTGATTACGGTGGGCTTAATTGGACTTATGGAGTCACCACAAGTTCCTGGGTGGTCCTCAAAACTGTTTTCTTTCCTATCTTTCCGCCGTCACCTGCGGACCAAAATCCGGCCGCAGATTGCGAAATGTCTGTACACAGGAAATGGCTGTAATTTTTTGATCCCGATCTCTAAAAACATTGAAAATTTTTCCATGTATTTATCCGTTTGTTAGATGCACTTGTACAAGTAAAATAAACACGTTAAATCTGGCGAGACGCCAAAACGTAGTTTATGAAGTGACGTAGTACAAAGAAATAGGCTGTAAAGTGCCCACGTTATCGTCAGGGGACCCCATGTTGTTGTACTGAAGCAAATGCAAAATATTTGCACCAAAAATCTGGTCTCAGGGGTAAAATTATTTTTTCATTATTTTAATTTCTCATAAGTAAACTACCTAAATTACATAGATTTCTTTTCATATGAGCTCCATGTCCTGTTGCGATAGGGAAAAGTAGGGAACCAGCGAAAAAATTCCTCGCATTGGAGCACAAAAAATTAGAATACGTTCCCGTTCATTTAAGCGATTCTAACTGAAAACTGAGGTATTAACTTCCTCATGCTGCCTTCCTCAGCACCTTTAAAATTTTTCCCAGAATTTTTTCTTGCGAATATATTTGCACTATATTATAGTGAGAGAGAAGAAAAAGACCGTGTCAGTCGCAAAGAGACGGAAAAGTGATAAGTACTGGTCGATAGTGGTTATGTTATACAAAGAGCGAAGGAGACAACGTCAGTTGAGAGAAAAGAGGAACACAGTAGCACTGGTACATACAGTAGGTGGCAGTTGACAGAACAGTGCTAGCAAAGGAGAGAAGGAGCCAGTGCCGCGGTGGATGATTGGAGGGGGGGGAGAGGGGTATGTAATAAAGAGAAAATGGAAGTGAGTGCCAGAGACAAGAGGAACATATGGCGATGACAACGAGGCAGAGGTAGATAGCGACAGTGAGAAGAGCCTGCAGCAGCAGGAAGGAATGAATGAGTGAGGAAGGGCAACTGGGAGTGGGTGGGTAAGAGCCACTTACAGCGATGGACAAGCAGGTGTGAATTGTTGGGGAGCTTGTTGGAGTTTGAGGTGAGTTGCGTAATACAAAAAGCGCCAGTATCTTCGCATGTCAAAAATTTTGGGAGAAATTGTGTAGCTGCTGAGGAACGTAAAATAAGGCAGCTGGTACCCCATTTGACAGTCTGATTCTTTTGAGTAAACAGAGATTTTCGTATTTTTTGTGCTCTGCAAGCAGTATTTTTTCGCTGGTTAAAGCACACTGCCGTAAGAATTGCCCCAGTGTTCGTTTCCATTACAGGCAGATCACGGCAGAACCCTGGCGTAAAATAGGTCTGCGACTGCCAGCTAAACTGGCCACCGTGTTTTGCTAGCGGCAGCTTAGTAACCACGGACACGGGGAACAAGCGATCAACGCGTCGCAGCAGGGTCGGATAACGTCACGGAGAGATCGATTCCTGTTCGGCCTACGGGGCTTGCCTGGGCTGACAGGGCGCCGCGCCAGCCCGCGGCCAGGCGGTTCGTATCGACTGCTGCGTTCGACAGCGGCGGCGGCGGCGGCGGCCGCGGCCACGGCAAGTGCGGCGAGCGGCGAGCAGCGACCCGGCGACACTGCATGCGAAGTCGTGTCACTTCGACTTCCGCGCCCTGCGTCGCCCGTTACCGGAGGGTGCGTTGTTTCTGACTGCTCTCTACCGCTCCTTGACAGTGTCCCTCCAACGACATTTGTTCCAAGCCGTAATTGTTCTCAGTTCTATACACCTCACTTAGCTCTGAAGCTTTAGTGGACTATTTAAAAACAAGCGTCATGGGCGGAAAACATTAAAAATCCCATTAAACTTTTTAGTCATTGTTTGCAGATTTGAAACATTAATTTCGAAGGAAACTACTGGAAGCTCTTTTGAAAGTTAAAATTTGTTTCATAATTACTTGAAAACGCTAGCAGAAGAAACTTGGACGTTCCTGGAAAAACTATCCACATAAAAAAGGGAAAAAAAGAAAACTATAAGGCATTTCAAAGGGAAATTGGATGTAAAAGATTCAACAAAAATTAAAATTAAAATTTTTTAGAAAATAGCAGAAACCTTGATACTAAGAGGGATAGATTTTTACATAAGTACTATGCAATTCACAGATAAATTTTATATGTGTTTCACATTGCGTCTAACGTTGAGAGGTATCTGAAACTTAAGATATTCCTGAAGAATTAAGATGTCACCATTGTGCTGTCAAGCGATTAGTGTATGCTGGGACATCGGCACAGCATGCAGTCAGTATGTTTTAAATGCGTGGTATTATATTGATGAAATGCTGACGTTCCCTGCCACTTTCTGTTACAGTTTGACGCAGTATCACTATACGACTATACATCTGATAATGTTACAAGATCCGATGATGACAGCGTAGATCTTGGCAAAGTTGATTCTTCACGAGTAATATCATAGTTAAATGTTAGCCAGAGGCTGCATAGAACCAATTTCAGATAATTTATCTAGCATTACACTGCCGAATAGCACGAGGGAAAAAATGAACGTCAAAATCTTTCGATGCATACTCTCATTTGTTTTACCACAATGGTCATGTCTCCCTATACGGGTAGGAGTCAAGAACGTATTTTAGTGATTTAAATTTCGTGAGAAAGCCTCGGTGCATGGCTTTGTTTTAATGACTGTCACCCCCGCTAGCTTATGATATCTATGGCATACTGTGCCATATTTTACGAAAGTACAAATGTTCGATGTACTCTGTCAATTCTGTTTAGTAAGTATCGCATTTCGAGCAGTAATGCTTCAGAAAAGTAGGCACAGTCGTAGGGTCTGTTTATTAGGTATGTTACACCATCTAACTGTTCCGCCAATAAAATGCCGTCTTTGGGTGATCTGCCCACAATATTTTCCATATGCTGGTTCCAATTGAAATTATTTGTAATTGCAATCCCTAGATATTTAGTTAGCCAACAACCTTAAAATTTGTGTGCCTTAACGTGTAAACATACTGTAGGGAATCTTTTTGACACTCACGAGTAGGGCTTCGTACATTTAACTGTCCAGAGTCAACTGACAATTTTCATACCACATAAATACAATTTCTTAATCATTTTGTAGGTCTTTCAGATTTTCAAATGATATTACTAGATGGCGAAAAACGCCAAATCGTTTACTTACATTAAGAACAGTAGAGGGCCTACAACGCTTCATTGGTGAACCTCAGATACAAATTCTGTTTCATCTGATGACTTCCCGTCAATTACTCCAGCCAGTTCAGGATTTTGACGATCTAACGCGTCAGTTGGACATAATTTGGCATGACAGTCCTGGGGAGACAGACTTACAAAAACTCTGTCAATTAGTGTCAAGCTGAATAACTGTTTGTAAAAAGGCCATACGTGCACCAGTGCGTTATTGCGTTGCACAATTTGTCAAACACCTTTTCTCAGTAATTTTTTTTTCAAGAATCCTTATTTAGATCACATTTTGGAAAAAATAGATGAGTGATAATAATTATAGTGTGATTACAATCAGAACAAATAGGGGCATGATACTTGAAATCAGAGTGTAATAAATTAACTGTGTTGTAAAAAAGTATTCACATATTACATCTCCTTCATTATTATTAGTATGTTTCGGGAAGGAATTAATTACAGAACAGTGTCGAAGAACAGACAGGGCACGTACAGTAGGCTGACTGTCAGAAGCCATTGCTGAATGCCCTATTTATCGTGATGAGAAAACACAAGTTAAGTGGTTCAAATGGCTCTAAGCACTATGGGACTTAACATCTGAGGTCATGAGTCCACTACACTTAGAACTACTTAAACCTAACTAATCTAAGGACATCACACACATCCATGCCCGAGGCAAGATTCGAACCTGCGACCGTAGCAGTCGCGTGGTTCCGGACTGAAGCGCCTAGAATCGCGAGACCACAGCGACCGGCCGACGCAAGTTAATTTCAGTGGAGTCTGCCCTCTATTTTAGCTGATAGCGAGGCGAGAGTGGTCAGAGTTTTAATGTTTGTGATGTGTACGGCCTCTGGCTTCTGCTTTCAGGCAGGACATTTTAGTGAGTTGCACAGTGGCTGGCTCATCCTTTGACGGCTTTAACTCTGCTGGGCCACTTTCAATGACGTGTCTGAACATATGTGGAGGAATAGCAGCCCATTCGTCGTCTAGAGTCGAAACCAGAGAAGGTAGTGATGATGGAGGCAGGGGTCTAGAGGGAGTCTACGTTCTGACTCATCCCAAACATGCTTCACAATTTTCAGGTGGAGACTCTGGACAGGCCAGTCCATTCCAGGAACATTTTTTGTGCACAAATCAGTGCTCACGGATTATGCTTCACGAGGGGATGCATTGTGTCGCCGACAGCAACAAACACCGCCTCCGAAATGTTCCTCTACCGCACGCAACGATCAATGCTGCAAAATGTAACCTACACATTCAGTGTTTTCTTAAGCACAAGAAAGGACCACACCCTATGTGCGTAAAACACCCCCATATCGCTGAACTGTGTTTAACTGTTCGGCAATACACATGACGGCGGTTTCGTTCTGCAGGCACTCGCCAAAACTCGACACCTCCATCGGGTTGCAATAGGGGACAGCAGGATTAATCACTCCAAATGACTCGTTTCCAGCCATCCACCATAAAATGGCTTCGCTCTTTGCACCACCCCAGGCATCGTTTAGCGATTGACTAAAGAATGTGTAACTTATTAGGAATTGTTCGACCGTTGTAATCCATTATTTTTAATATACTACACACAATCATAGTGATAGCTGGACGTCTAGTAGCACATCGGAGCTCACACGTGATATCTCCGTCTGGGTTCGTGCGATTTTTTAATACCATATTCCGCAATAATCGACATTTCGTTTCCTTCGGTACATGAGACTTCCTTTTCTTGATTTAGCTGAGGTTCTTCCCTCGTACTTTCACTTCACAAGCATATCACCAAAGGTCTACTTAGGTAACTTTATAAGGGGCTAAATGTCCATGATGGATTCGTTACTCAAACGACGTCCAGTGCGTAGTCCACACACGTAGCCAAAACTCTCCAGACCGTCGCATTCTGCTGTTAACTGCATCTCTATTGGCAATACAATACTCCCCGCCTGCTGCTATACTGGCAGGTTCTCCGTTCGTGACTTATAGTGGTGAATTCTGCATTACATGCTCTGTCCCGATACTTTTCATTCAGTATTGTAAAACATAACTAACTACTTCTCTTATAGGTGTTATATTCGGACACGAATGTTTAAATCGGTGAAGTTTACTATCTAATAAGCAAGGTCTAGAGACGCAGTGGTACCAAGTACTAAATTTGAAATCACCAGATATTCTGTAAGTAGGCTGCCTCATATGAATTAACTTTGCTCTTTTAAGGAATGTGTATCGTAGTAACTTTTAATAGAAATTTTGATAACGTCTGACGAAAGGAAACTGTTGGCGGTTTTTTCGATGCTCGTTTGGAAGATTAGTTTGTCGTATGTCCTCATCTCTATTCACATAAATCTATTTTTGCTTCAAATGAACCGAACGTAACACAATTGATAGCACTAATTACATGTTATCCTATACTCGATACAGTTGCAGTTTTAGCTAATCGTCGCTACACTGCACAGAAATCTAATAACAAAGCACCTCCGCTATTGCGTTTACTGTAAGCGAATTACATCGTCAGCATACTCATCAATAGGTACCTGAACATTTCTCACATCTTCCGTTGTAGCACACCTAAGCTTTTAAAGTTAAGATACCGTGAATGAAGCTTATTAAATAAGTATAATTTAATCGATACAAAAAATGTAGCAGTACTACAATTGCTTAAATATACCGAAAGTTCATTAAGTGTCATAACCGCAAATTAGATACCCCCTTAGAGTCCCCACAAGTTGATACGATAGTTATTGAGTCTCATGAGAGTGCTTGTGGAAGTGTCCCCGAAGAGTTCCTCGCGACATTGACTAATTATTGTGAAATTCTTTAATGCTAACCCAATATAGAAGGAACTTGGCTGTACCTAGGAGAACAGCAGAAGCAAAAAATTGGCTCAAATATGGGTTTATAAATGATATCACGTTTTTAATGTAATGTTATCTGCCACAAAACTAAGGAAGGACAGTTTAGAAAAGGAAATGTCTTTAAGAATAGTGGTTTTTTAATAATAAGTGGCAGGGTAACGTCAAGCTCGCTGACGAAGAACGCTTTTAGGTTTTCATAATTTGTACTTTGATAAAGGGTACGGTCCCTAGTTTAAGCCTTTTCTGTTACATTAACTAAAAGTATCTATTTTGAATTTCGGAGAAAAAAAATCTCTAATTTGGTAACGACATGGTCCACAAAACACAAGGTTGCAATTTAGAAACCGGTCCTACACACAGTTTTAATCACCAGGATGTTTCTATTTTATAATTTTGCAAATACTTTTCCAAACGAACATGACTTCTTCTTTCAGCACTGTCTACCTCCCAGTCTCCACAATTCTGGAACAATTAGTGTAACCCTCGTTGTTCAGACCTTTTCACTGTCCGCGCTGATCCCCGTCCGAGGTTCGAGTCCACCCTCGGGCATGGGTGTGTGTGTGTGTGTTGCCCTTAGTATAAGTTAGTTACATTAAGTAGTGTTTAGGCTTAGGGGCCGATGACGTCCGGGGTTTGTTCCCATAAGATCTTCCCAGAAATTTCCATTTTTCAGACCTACATTCCGAATCCTCCGATCACCATTAGTTCGATCGAACTGAAAGACCATGTCTAACGGGGATGAATCCGGATCTTTCCTGTTCTAAGCACAGCATTCGACAACATATCGCTCTGACTGATCCACATACGCAGCGAGAAACTGTCAACAATACAGAGTTATGTGGCAGAACGTTTCTGAGACGGGAAACAACATTGAACATGTGCTGTTACGTGTGACCATATTCTAACAAAAATGCCAGAACCACCCCTATCATGTTTTGATCGTTCCTTCCCTTTTTCTGTACCCACATCACATTATGACAGCCTACAGATCCACATTTTCACCTGGTGGGAGGAAGTGGAACTATGTTGTTCTCAGCATACTTCGCGAGCTTACAGATTAATGAACGTATCTACGATGTTCCAGGGTCCTGCCGGTGTTTACGGTAGCGTTGTAGCACTCGAAACGCCATCAGTTCAATTACATCATCCCAGTATGATACAAAGCTGTCCTGTTGGCATTAAAGACACCAAATATAAGTGTCGCATCCCATCCAGTGCGGCGAAGGACAACGAAAGTACTTGAAGTTCACACTATCGGTGATCCTGGTCCTCTCGCAAAACCACAAATCGATGGTGCCGCTAGGAGACAGCGCATGATCGGATGTTTGGATTGTGATGTGGATCGCAGTTTTAGATTTTTACAAATCTTAGCAAAGTCAATGATTACCGCTGTTGATACAATCATCACAATTAACAAAAGGAGGAAAATGGAAAGTCCTTTGTAGTGGAGGAGATATCTACCCAAGATCTATGGATATTGGCTACTCAACAAAACGTTCCAGGTCCGATAATAGAATCTGATTCGATGTCGAATGTTTTAAAAAGTAACAAAGACGACTGAAAATTTCCCACATACTGAATCACGTTCACGTAGTCAAAGGCATTTTCATAGAAGGCAAATAGAGGTTTATGGACAACTCTAGAGTCTGTAATAGGCCCTTATTCAGAACTCTGTGGAGAATCTGTGATAGTAACAGAGAAAAAATGAAAAGCCAGAATGTTGAAGGGTAGCTAAAATATCTCAAAAGAAAGTGAAAGAGCTAAATGTAGATGTAGTTGAGATCAGTGAAGTAAAAGGAAACGAAAATGCTATTATGTACTGCGACGAACATAAAATTAATCAACAGAAGTAGAAAATGACATAACTGGGGTACGCTTCGTTATGAATACGAAGGTAGAGTAAAACTGAGTTACTGCGAACAATTTACGGAAGGATTATCCTCACCAGGATGAAAACCGAACCAATGTATGGATGTAATGCTACAATGGGGAAGGAATACAGGGCGAACACCCGCTCGGCATTACGACTAAGAGAGAACAAAGCCTCTGCAATGAATTTGGCTAATAATCGCGAATAATCGGTTCAGAATTTAGAAGAGGGTAATTAAATGTACATAAAAACGGCCAGAAGTCACAGATGGATTACATCATGGAGAAGCAGTCGTTGTGAAGTCACATATAAAATGCAATTAAAAAAAGGATAATTGAGGAACAGATATCAAAACTAGTTCAAAATTATTCTAATATCTCTGAGCACTGTGCTACGTAACATCTGAGGTCATCAGCCCCCTAGAACATAGGACTACTTAAACCTAACTAAGGACATCATACACATCCATGCCCGAGGCAGGGTTCGAACCTGCGACCATATCAGTCGCGCGGTTCCGGACTGAAGCGCCTGGAACCTCTTGGACACCGCGACCGGCTCAAAACTAGTCTTACTTTATTAATGACTACGAGTTAGTGAAGACAACAGTCTTGCAGAACCAATGTGTAACGATGTGTGATACTGGAATACTGAGGAATGCAGCAGTGCTTTCGAAGTTCTCTGATATTGTAAAAATAATAATTATGAACAACTATGTAGGTAGCTCAGCTGAACTGGAACGGTTCTCTCTCAAATAGGTAATCAAAGAAGTTAGACAGTTAGATATAGACATAAGAGTTAACTGCGAAAAGTTTCTAGGTAATAGAAGTTATTCTTCATTTTATCATAAAAAGAAAAGGAAATAAAAATATATTCAGGGAAGAAGGAATACAGCAATGGAAGTAACTTAGAAATAAAATCAACAGGAATTTCACCGTATAGAAAAGTCAGTATATCATTTCGTGAAATTAAAATAAAGATGTCAATATTAAAAGAGCAAAGGAAGTTATGTACTTCAATATAAAGGAGAAAGAGGATAGGCGGAATGTGTACGTATGTGTTCTCAACGAAAGTGGCTAGCTATAAACTAAAGTGATAGAAGAAGGTGATCTTTTGGAGGGGATAAGGAATCAAGTATTAGTTATCAAGCATTACCATCCCAGCAGCAGGTAGTGTGTACAGTCGGTGACATATTTCGCTATACTCCTCGACTCGTCATTCTGATGAACCGCAGAGTCTTACTACCTGTTACAGTGCATAACAATTAAGGAGACAAAATACTGTCAACATACTGTCAAGTCACATTTGTGTCTAGTGTACCTTACAGAACACTTGTAATAACAATCCAGCCGATGTAGAGTTGGGAGTTTGCAAAAAACCGATTCCGTGCAGAAATGGATACACAGAAAAGTTCGTTTTCTTCGGCCACAAAGCGTGAAGGAAACATACACTCCTGGAAATTGAAATAAGAACACCGTGAATTCATTGTCCCAGGAAGAGGAAACTTTATTGACACATTCCTGGGGTCAGATACATCACATGATCACACTGACAGAGCCACAGGCACATAGACACAGGCAACAGAGCATGCACAATGTCGGCACTAGTACAGTGTATATCCAACTTTCGCAGCAATGCAGGCTGCTATTCTCCCATGGAGACGATCGTAGAGATGCTAGATGTAGTCCTGTGGAACGGCTTGCCATGTCATTTCCACCTGGCGCCTCAGTTGGACCAGCGTTCGTGCTGGACGTGCAGACCGCGTCAGACGACGCTTCATCCAGTCCCAAACATGCTCAATGTGGGACAGATCCGGAGATCTTGCTGGACAGGGTAGTTGACTTACACCTTCTAGAGCACGTTGGGTGGCACGCGATACATGCGGACGTGCATTGTCCTGTTGGAACAGCAAGTTCCCTTGCCGGTCTAGGAATGGTAGAATGAAGGGTTCGATGACGGTTTGGATGTACCGTGCACTATTCAGTGTCCCCTCGACGATCACCAGAGGATTTCGGCCAGTGTAGGAGATCGCTCCCCACACCATGATGCCGGGTGTTGACCCTGTGTGCCTCGGTCGTATGCAGTCCTGATTGTGGCGCTCACCTGCACGGCGCCAAACACGCATACGACCATCATTGGCACCAAGGCACAAGCGACTCTCATCGCTGAACACGACACGTCTCCATTCGTCCCTCCATTCACGCCTGTCGCGACACCACTGGAGGCGAGCTGCACGACGTTGGGGCGTGAGCGGAAGACGGCCTAACGGTGTGCGGGACCGTAGCCCAGCTTCATGGAGACGGTTGCGAATGGTCCTCGCCGATACCCCAGGAGCAACAGAGTCCCTAATTTGCTGGGAAGTGGCGGTGCGGTCCCCTACGGCACTGCGTAGGATCCTACGGTCTTGGCGTGCATCCGTGCGTCGCTGCGGTCGGTCCCAGGTTGACGGGCACGTGCACCTTCCGCCGACCACTGGCGACAACATCGATGTACTGTGGAGACCTCACGCCCCACGTGTTGAGCAATTCGGCGGTACTTCCACCCGGCCTCCCGCATGCCCACTATACGCCCTCGCTCAAAGTCCGTCAACTGCACATACGGTTCACGTCCACGCTGTCGCGGCATGCTACCAGTGTTAAAGACTGCGATGGAGCTCCGTATGCCACGGCAAACTGGCTGACACTGACGGTGGCGGTGGACAAATGCTGCGCAGCTAGCGCCATTCGACGGCCAATACCGCGGTTCCTGGTGTGTCCGCTGTGCCGTGCGTGTGATCATTGCTTGTACAGCCCTCTCGCAGTGTCCGGAGCAAGTATGGTGGGTCTGACACACCGGTGTCAATGTGTTCTTTTTTCCATTTCCAGGAGTGTAGTTCCTTACAAGCATCACGGCCAGTAATATCGACGTTCCTCCTGACGAGCGCTTTTGGTAAACGGCTTTACTAACACAGCTACAGTTATTTGTCCCGCAGAGTTTTAAGATCTTGACAATTGGCACGTGCCTTTCAACACCGCTGTCAACGTAGTGCCAGTGAATGGAGCCTTTAGGTGCTACACTTTACTTGAAACTTCTCACATTGTAGTAACACGATTTATAGATCCCATGGAATTCCGCGAACTAGATAGTGGGCAGCAAACTATCGGCTGTAACTAGTACCTGAATTTTCTTTCATCTTTATCACAGCAGAACGTTCGGTTGATTCCTAAGATGCAGATAATGATGATTTTAGAGAACTATGAAACAAAATCCGTAAACATTTTTCTTTATTTGTATTAACATGATTTTATTTCTTCAGGGGAACCAGCTTATATATAAAGGTAGTTCTCATAATCACAATAAATTTTTACTACTCTTCCAGAGTGTTAAACGTGTAAGTAAAAGGAAAGCCGCTATCCAGCTGGTTCAGTACTGATAGACCTGATTCGTTGGCAAGAGAGAGAAGAGGGATCCTGCTCTAAACCTTCACTGTAAGCCACTGACTCCAACCAATTTCGGACAGGATCCGTGACGGTCTCCGTCCGCTAGGTCTATAAGACGCAAGCGAAGGCGACAGCTATTTTATTCTGATTGTCGTCTCCACTAGTCTTTAACACTCACGGCAGAGGTAGAAAGTAAATTACTAATTTAAATGTATGACAAATATAAAACGGCTGTGGTGTGATTGATAAGAATCACCTTTACACATACATTATTAGCGCATTAGCCTAGCGTGCGTCGTACCTAATTGTAGAAACGGCAGTTGTTATGGAACGCCGGTTACAGTCGTTGTTAGCTTTTTTACACGGCCCAGTCACGTTAATGTGACCTCCGCCTATGTTCGATGTCAGCGGGAGGAGGGGTGGAGGGGTTACATGGAATATAATGCTGTTGTGTCGTAATGTGGAGACGGAATAATTTATCTCACTTGCTAAACAGCGTAATTGTTGCCTTTTACGCCAAGGGTGGTAGCATTTATGTGTTGTTCGCTTGATGCATTAGATAAAGTACACTGTGAATGGCAAAATGGCTCTTTCCAAATTCGATGCTGTAGTAACTATGGTGCCCCACGGTCACAGATGAAAGGGGTGAACGACTGCTGCGGAGATGTGTATGGGCGAATAGATGTGCAACTGTTGAGTAACCAAGCGGCTACCAAAAGTGTTTTCCGAAGGACCATTCAACAAACTTTTCCTCATATGGGCCTCCTCAGCTGGCGCCTGGTTCACTTATGTATACTGAGTCTGTTCATCAGCGACGAACGCCAGAATTTGCAAATCAGAACCACAACTCGACTTCCACCGAATAGCGACAGATAGCCTTTTCAGATGAATCACGTTTTGTGTTCCATCGGGCAGATGGGCCCCGACGTCTAACGCGTGAAACGTCTGAAAGAAAAAACTCTGCAACAATAATCGGAGGAGGCCGAGGAGGGAGTTTAATGCATTAGGGAATGCTTCCGTGGCATTTCGTGAGTGGTTTTGTCAGTCTGGAAAGTACAATGGATCAATATAAGTATGCATCTATCGTTTGGCAACATGTCCACCCGTATACAGGTTGGTCCATTGATGGTGAGCAGGCCAAATATCTCAAGAAATAAGAGGCAAACGAAAAAACTACAAAGAACGAAACTTTTCTAGCTTAAAGGGAGGAACCAGATGTCGCTATGGTCGGCCCGCTAGATGGCTCTGCCATAGGTCAAACGGATATCAACTGCGTGTCTTTAATAGGAACCAACATTTTTTATTTCATATTCGTGTAGTATGTTAAGAAATATGAATGTTTTAGTTGGACCACTTTTTCACTTTCTGATAGATGGCGCTGTAATAGTCACAAACATATGGCTCACAATTTTAGACGAACAGTTGGTAACAGGTAGGTTTTTTAAATTAAAATACAGAACGTAGATACGTTTGAACAATTTATTTCGGTTGTTCCAATGTGATACATGTACCTTTGTGAACTTATCATTTCTGAGAACGCATGCTGTTACAACGTGATTAAATACCACATTGATGCAATAAATGCTCGAAATGATGTCCGTCAACCTCAGTGCATTTGGGAATACCTGTAATGACATTCCTCTCAACAGCGAGTAGTTCGCCTTCCGTAATGTTCGCACATGCATTGACAAAGCATATGTTGTCAGGCGTTGTCGGTGGATCACGATAGCAAATATCCTTCAAATTTCCCCACAGAAAGAAATCCGGGGAAGTCAGATCCGTTGAACTTGGGCCATGGTATGGTGCTTCGACGACCAATTCACCTGTCATGAAATATGCTATTCAATGCCGCTTCAACCGCACCCGAGCTATCAGCCGGACATCCATCACGTTAGAAGTACATCGCCATTCTGTCATGCAGTGAAACATCTTGTAGTAACATTGGTAGAACAGAACGCAGGAAATCAGCGTACAATGCACCATTTAGATTGCCATCGATAAAATGGGGGCCAGTTATCCTACCTCCCATAATGGCGCATCATACGTTAACCCACCAAGGTCGCTGATGTTCCACTTGTCGCAGACATTGTGGATTTTCCGTTGCCAAATATTGCATATTATGCCGGTTGACGTTACCGCTGTTGGTGAATGACGCTTCGCCGATAAATAGAACGCGTCCAAAAATTGTGTCATCGTCCCGTAATTTCTCTTGTGCCCAGTCGCAGAACTGTACACAACGTTCAAAGTCTTCGCCATTCAGTTCCTAGTCCATAGAAATATGGTACGGTTGCAATCGCTGTTGCTGTAGCATTCTCAACACCGACGTTTTTGCTATTACGTTTCTCGCGAAATTTGTCTGCTACTGATGTGCGGATTAACCGCGACAGCAGCTAAAACACCTACTTGGGCATCATCATTTCTTGCAGGTCGCGGTTGACGTTTCACATGTGGCTCAACACTTCCTGTTTCCTTAAATAACGTAACTATCCTTCGAACGGTCCGGACACTTGGATGATGTCGTCCAGGGTACCGAACAGCGTACAGAGCACACGCCTGTTGGGCATTTTAATTACACTCCTGGAAATTGAAATAAGAACACCTTGAATTCATTGTTCCAGGAAGGGGAAACTTTATTGACACATTCCTGGGGTCAGATACATCACATGATCACACTGACAGAACCACAGGCACATAGACACAGGCAACAGAGCATGCACAATGTCGGCACTAGTACAGTGTATATCCACCTTTCGCAGAAATGCAGGCTGCTATTCTCCCATGGAGACGATCATAGAGATGCTGGATGTAGTCCTGTGGAACGGCTTGCCATGCCATTTCCACCTGGCGCCTCAGTTGGACCAGCGTTCGTGCTGGACATGCAGACCGCGTGAGACGACGCTTCATCCAGTCCCAAACATGCTCAATGGGGGACAGATCAGGAGATCTTGCTGGCCAGGGTAGTTGACTTACACCTTCTAGAGCACGTTGGGTGGCACGGGATACATGCGGACGTGCATTGTCCTGTTGGAACAGCAAGTTCCCTTGCCGGTCTAGGAATGGTAGAACGATGGGTTCGATGACGGTTTGGATGTACCGTGCACTATTCAGTGTCCCCTCGAAGATCACCAGAGGTGTACGGCCAGTGTAGGAGATCGCTCCCCACACCATGATGCCGGGTGTTGGCCCTGTGTGCCTCGGTCGTATGCAGTCCTGATTGTGGCGCTCAGCTGCACGTCGCCAAACACGCATACGACCATCATTGGCACCAAGGCAGAAGCGACTCTCATCGCTGAAGACGACACGTCTCCATTCGTCCCTCCATTCACGCCTGTCGCGACACCACTGGAGGCGGGCTGCATGATGTTGGGGCGTGAGCGGAAGACGGCCTAATGGTGTGCGGGACCGTAGCCCAGCTTCATGGAGACGGTTGCGAATGGTCCTCGCCGATACCCCAGGAGCAACAGTGTCCCTAATTTGCAGCGAAGTGGCGGTGCGGTCCCCTACGGCACTGCGTAGGATCCTACGGTCTTGGCGTGCATCTGTGCGTCGCTGCGGTCCGGTCCCAGGTCGACGGGCACGTGCACCTTCCGCCGACCACTGGCGACAACATCGATGTACTGTAGAGACCTCACGCCCCACGTGTTGAGCAATTCGGCGGTACGTCCACCCGGCCTCCTGCATGCCCACTATACGCCTTCGCTCAAAGTCCGTCAACTGCACATACGGTTCACGTCCACGCTGTCGCGGCATGCTACCAGTGTTAAAGACTGCGATGGAGCTCCGTATGCCACGGCAACTGGCTGACACTGACGGCGGCGGTGCACAAATGCTGCGCAGCTAGCGCCATTCGACGGCCAACACCGCGGTTCCTGGTGTGTCCGCTGTGTCGTGCGTGTGATTATTGCTTGTACAGCCCTCTCGCAGTGTCCGGAGCAAGTATGGTGGGTCTGACACACCGGTGTCAATGTGTTCTTTTTTCCATTTCCAGGAGTGTACAATAGCCATACATCAACAAGATATCGACCTTTTCCGCAATTGGTAAATGGTCCATTTTAACACGGGTAGTGTATCGCGAAGCAAATACCGTCCGCACTGGTGGAATGTTACGTGATACCACGTACTTATATGTTTGTGACTATCACAAAGCGAAAAAAGTGGTCCAACTAAAACACTCATATTTCTTTACGTACTAGGCGAAGATGTAATAAAATATGGGGGTTCCAAATTAAAAAAAAAAGAACAGTTGATTTCCGTTTCACCTATGGCACCGTCCTCTAGAGGGGCCAACCATAGCGCTGGCCTCTACCAGCAGGACAATGCAGCGTGTCACGCAGCTCGCAGTGGATGTTCGTCGCTCGAAGATTACCAGGACGAGTTTGCCGTACTCCCCTGGCCACCAAACTCTCCGGATTTCAACTCCGTTGAGAAAATAAGGAACCATCTCAATTTGGCCATTCGCACCTTGGATCTTCAATCGGGAAATCCACCGCTGCTGGCAACGGAGCTGGAGTCAGCATGGTCCCACGTTCCTGCGGTACGTTGCAAAACCTCACTGACTCTCCTACTACACGTCTCACAGCGGTCTCAGCTGAAAAAGTTTCGTGTTCTTGCAAGTGGTCACGTTAATGTGCCTGGATAGTCTCACATTGCGCCTGGGTGCGTAGGTAACATAGAATTTCTGAAATTATGCAGCCCGCTACTTCTTGAAAGTGAACCTTTGGAGCAACACTTGGTTGATACAGAATCTCCATTCTATTGAAACGGTTCGTGAAGCTTAGATGGACTGAGTTTGCTGGACCTTATGCAGACCAGATGGGCTTCAATCAGTAAAAAAGTGTACAACGGGCTTTCTTAAAAGGTCATTCCGAATCTACTCGACACACGTCTCTTAACTTAGGGATTCCTAGGACCACAGTCCGAAGAATTATGCTCAACGAACTGCAGGCGTATACAGGGGTAAGATCCAAACGGAAGCACCACCAACAGATGATGTAAATTAACAGGCAGCTTCTTGGAATGAGATACTTGCACTGACCGACACAAGCAATGAATATTTTCAACATATTTGTTTTTCAGATGAAGCTAACTCCCACGTATTAAGTAAAGCTGACAAGCACACTTTACCTCAGATCAAGCTAGAGATTCCCCTAAAAAAATGTGTGGTGCAGTTAAATCACAAAGAAGTCATTGGCCCTTTGTCTATTGTCCAAAAATCAGTAACAGCTATCTGGAAATGCTAGAACAGTTTGCGAATCTGCATCTGAGAGACTGGCCGCATGATGTCGTATACCAACAAGATTTTGCACCACGGAATTGTTGGTAGCACAATAAATTTTCTTAATGAAACATTTTCTGGCACGTGGATTGGTCTCAGTGTCTGGCCTTTTAAGGCAGATATAACCCCAGCAAGAGATGTAACCCCCCTCCGATTTCTCTTTATGAGTCTACGCAAAGGACAATGTTTACGCTAGAAAAGTACCTGGTCTGGATACATAAAGTAGAATGATAAGAGATCTTGTTGCTGGTGTTACACAAGGAATATTACCACATGGATTGCGTGAAATCGAATATCTATTAGACACTCTTCGAGCCAAAAACGGGGCACCTGTTCAAATTTATTGACATCGCAGCAAGTACTTGGTGATTTATTCTCTCATTTGTGACAAGTAACAAATCTGTAAATTGATAATTAAGACTCGCAGCTGTTACAGTTTACCCTGCACTTTTCATCACCGGCATCAGATACTTCAATGCAATTTTTATTTCTCTAAGAATATTCATCACCATTAGAATTACAAAACCATTATAAAAAAGTATCGTGAGAGAGAAATTTTTATTATATTTAACTTAAATAGTGTAGAGTGAGTTATATTTATTTATGGCTGATTCACAATTTAAAACAAAGGATTAAAATATTTTTTTAATTATCCATCGATTGCATCTATGTATCTTGATGTAATATCACTTTTGTGAGACCTGCAGCTTATTGGTATAGAAAAGTGTGTGAAGAGACAGTGTGTGAGCATCTCTCGGGGGTGATTGACCGTGCCCCTCCATACAGAACGGCAGCGCAACTGTGGCGAGCACAACCAGCGGCAAATGGGAATTCATGGAGTTAGGTGTGGCATGACGCTGGTTGGCCCATCTGATCAGAAAAGTAGCTCCGACAGCTTTCAGAGGAAGCCTCGTTACCCAACATTGGGGGTACGCAACCTAATGCCAGACACTGTGGCGGCGAACGGTATGAGCTTCAGATGGTTATAACCCCTAGACTTTGAACTACTTAAACCTAACTAACCTAAAGACGTCACACACATCCATGCCCGAAGCAGGATTCGAACCTGCGACCGTAGCAGCAGCGCGGTTCGGGACTGAAGCGCCTAGAACCGCTCGGCCACAACTGCCGGTATGAGGACTAACTCAACAAGGGTGCAGACAATGAAACTGGAAGGGAAACCCTCCCCTAGGAGTAAACCACACAGTGGAGAGGGAGACGAGTCACTTGCCAGTGAGTCCCACCAGAGACGTCGGAGGACTGATATTACAGACAACAGAGAGAACGTCCTGCCTTCACATGTATCTATATTCTAATCGATACCAGGGTTTTCATATACCCAACATGATACTCAAGGGTCTACCTCTCTTCACAGTATGCCTGTGTTCTATGACTTAGTAGGATAGGCTCCCTCACATGACGGTTCTTTAAGAATGTTTAGGCAGACTCTCTACCAGGCGAATTGAGTGCTGTACGTAACTATACTTCCAGTGCAGGCTGTATGTCAACAGTACTGTGGCCTCAATTGTGTCGACCAAGACAATAATATTAAAAAAATTCCAGAATCTAAAATATCTGAAGAAAGAGGCTGAAATAAAATTAGTATTTCTTACTGTTTCTATTAAACAGCAGCTTACTATTCAAATTTCAAAACTCATTTCGTTCTAACCACAATGAAGAGCATTCTGTTCTATCTTGACCTATTTAATTCAGTCAAACCTTATTCTCCCATGTCAACAAGGTGATCATCTAGAGAATATTGATTTCCTTTCCTGTATAACTTACCACTCACCCTGACGCATCGATGAGTCCAGTACAGGTCACTGAGTCAGCTGCAGTGGATAACCACAGCCGATAGTTACGTAACCTGTACAGAAAACTGGAATAGAGAACAACGTAAACATTATTTTCGCCCTTTTATTGCTGATGAAAACCACACATTGCATGTTGTACTACCATACACCGAGACCTTAGGAGGTGGGGGTCCAGATTGCTGTACACACCGGTACCTCTAATAACCAGTAGCACGTCCTCTTGCATTGCTGCATGCCTGTATTTCTCGTGGCGTACTATCAACTTCATCAAGGCACTGTTGGTCCAGATTGTCCCACTCGTCAATGGCGTTTCAGCGTAGATTCCTCACAGTGCTTGCTGCGTCACGTCGTCTATAAACAGTCCTTTTCAATGTATCGCAGACATGTCCGATACGCTTCAATGGAGAATATGCTCGCCACTCTAGTCGAGAGATGTCGTTATCCTGAAGGAAGTCCTGTGGCTGCACGGAAAGCATTATTCCACATGGTGGCGTTGCTGTCAGGGTACATCCGAACCATACTCCGTAGCGAGCAGTCATCCACTGCAGTGGTAGCCCTTGGCCAGCCAGAGCGAGGCATGTTATTGACAGTTCCTGTCTATCTGTATCTCTTTCAAGTCCGAACAACATCGCCTTGGTTCACTACGAGACCCCTGGACACCTCCCTTGTTGAGAGCCCTTTCTGTCTCATAGTAACAATGCGGAAGCGATCTAACTGCGATATTGACCATCTGGTGGAATGTCTGGAACTGATCGGCTGTCGGACCCCCTCAATCTGCTCATGCATGGTTGTTTACATCTTTGGGCGGGTGTAGTGACATCTCAGAACAGTCAAAAAGACTGTGTCTGTGATACAATATTGACAGTCAACGTCTATCTTTAGGAGTTCTTGTAACCGGGGTGGTGCAAAACTTTTTTGGTGTGTGTGTTTGTCTAAGGACATTCAATACATTTCTCACCAGATTAACTCAGGAGAGGACCATGTTTAATGTTTTCTGTTTCCTTTTGGGCTACACCAAAACTCACACTTTTGTGTTTACTATGTAAGGAAGTTGTTTGGTTCAAGTTTGATTTATCAACTTTTTCATTGTCAAAGTCTAAAGGATGTCTGTGTTGATAGACAGTTAGAGGAAATGGAGATCTAGGCCTCTTTCAAAATTCTATCGTAAGATACAATGAGTGAATTGCTTGCTGGCTGCTAATCATTCATGACTACTGTTTTAAGAAGACTGTCCTGTTCGCATGGATCAAATGTCCAAAGATGAAGAGCTATGGGCAGCCTTCTCCTCAATTTATATCCACTGTCTCTCACAGTGTGGACAGTGAATGTATTTCTCCGTCACTATACTTGAGTGTTGAGTGTGATCTAGCGATAAGCTTCCTTTTAGCTGACCAGTATTCTTCTTATTCCTCAATGTACATTCAATCATTGCCAGGGATTTTGCATTAAATCTCTGCTTACCAGATAATCTGTACAATGTTACCAAACAATCGGGTCTCTCAGGCCAATTTTGTTTAAATTGAAACTATATTGACTAATGATGGCGTGTAGCACCTTTGAGGAACCCATGCTTTTGAAGTAAATGAAGTAATTGAAATTGATTGTGAAAATCCGACGTTTCATTTTTTATTAGTAGCCAGCATCACCCAAGTTAGGTGGGCTTTCACTACATTTTGTAGATCATGATGGAGAAAGCAACTAATGGCCAACGTCTAGTTTTTCTCTTTGTACGGTAGCACCGCTTCTACTGGTCCAAGATGCGAACTCTACTTTTTGTGGCAATGTATATCAATAAAAAAATTTCATCCTTCTTTACTTACGATGGCCATACTATTATTGGTCATGAAGCGAGCTAAGGAAGGAAACATTTTTATTGTAGTTAGGAACATAGGAGGACACCGTCACATCAAGTAGAAAATCAAGTACTGTAGGGTACGTCCTTTAGGTGTAATAAAATTTGCAGGATGCTTACCTTTGTTTTTTTCTTGGGATAGCACCGACTTGTATAACATCCTTTTACAGTAAATAATGAGATAAATGGAGAGAGATGTCGTGGGTGCACATTATTGAACTATATGAAATAAAATTGTCGGAACTTCTGAACGGTTTTCATCAGGGCGTTCAAATTGCACTGTTGACCTCGGAGCATGGTGGGAATTGGAATGAACTGTATGGTTTGGTTTAGTCACGAAGCCCACTTTCATTTGGATGGATTCGCCAACAAGCAAAATTGGTGCATTTGTGGGACTGAGAATGCGCATTTCACGATCGAGATCAACGGGTGACTGTGAGGTGTGCATTGTCCAGTCACGAAATAATCTGAGCGATATTCCTTGATGGCACGGTGATTACCGTGATTTGGAAGATGATTTCATCCCCATTGTCGAAAGTGGCCGTGATTTCGACAAGATGGCGTTCGTGCAAGACGAAGGTCGACTCCTTCGAAGCAGGAGAGTGTTTAATGTCCTGTAGGAGCACTTTGGGGACCGCATTCTGTCTCTGGTACCTAGGGGCACTGCCATGGGCCACCATTGGTCGCCATATTCTCCGGATGTCAACATATGGGACTCCTTTTTGTGGGACTATTTTAAAGCAAAGGTCTACAACAATAATTCCAAAACCATTGCTTAACTGAAAACAGCCATTCAGGAGGACATCGACAGCATCGACGTTCCACCAATTCATCGTATCATGCAGAATTTTATTCGTGTGCATCACATCATCGCCAATGATAGATGTCATAAGCCAAATACGAGTATCTGTAGTGATGTTTACACGTTGAACAAAGTGTAGTTTGTAACTAACTTCCGTTTTCTTCCGTATGGTTCAATAATTATCACCCTGTAAAAAAATTAACATACATGATATTACGTCCAGACTTTTCAGGTTCAATCATCAGGCTTTTCACAACATTCTCCTTAGTCGTATGGCTTTGGTTTCGTCCTTCCTCCCCGTGTACGCTATCATCTTCCTGCAGTAGCTTCTTGCACTGCCACGAACTGTCCACAAGTTTACTCCGTCTCTACCACGTTTTGATGGCCTATATTATCATGCACCATTCTGGAATGTGGGCATCACTCAGGATAGTTTTCCACGTCCCGAAAACTTCGCTGTTAGGTTTACTGTTTTCCCTTGACTTATGTTCACGTCGGTTGTTGATTTTACCAAAGCACATTACATTCAGAAGAGAAAGGAAGAAGATACATGACATAATTCCATCCAGGAGTGGTCAGTCATTCCCAGGACTCCAAAGCTGACTGAAATTCTTATTTCTTGACCACAAGTCAACAGTCATGGTCAGACCCTCATGAAATTGTCTCATTTCATGCTAATTTATATCCACTCATTTTTTGTAAACGATTCAACCTTCTTTGTTAGACAACATACACCATTTCTCAGTGAGGAGTACACGAAAGAACAATATAAAACAAGGCTCTTCATTATCACAGTTCCTAATGGAATATCTTATTGGACCCTGATCTTCTTTCAATACGTCCAGTTTAATTTGCATGTCAGAAATTCCAACCTAAGGGGCTGTAGCCCATATTTCATGTCAATTACGAGAAAATAATCAGTTATACTCAACAGAATTTGCACTAAATTGTTCTTCCTCTTCTTCGTAAAGGGGTTTTTCATGATCGTCAGCACCTTCATGTTGTTCTGATTATTCAGTAAAATTCAAATTCAGTAGGTGGAGTTTCAGAGTCAGAATACTGCTCCAACAATCCTCTTCTAACTTGATAGTCCTCTTCTCCGTAACATTTTTCGTTTGTAGAACAGGCTACTAAGATGTAAGAAGTAATGAACCAAAATAAACTGTTCTTATCACAAGGAATAACAAATCGAGTGAACGACAGGAAATGACCTAATAGACTCTGCGCAGACAGACATCTGGTGGATTAAAAATAGCTTCCAACCGCATGGGTTTGCGAGACCAGTATGGGAAGAAACGTGAACGAACACTTTAACACAAATCCTTAAGTAAATTTTTGTAATTATTTTTCAAAACTGCGACCAACAACACTAACAAAGAAAAGCCCTAAAATTTTATTAAAATAAAATGTGTAGCTTTTAACACAGAAAATATTTAAAAATCACAAAGGCCCTTTCATGCCCGATGGTGTTTAAGGTTTAAAATTTCTCCTTGAGCCTTTCTTACTGTGTGACGGGTACATAAGACGTTCTCTAACCATCATTTTAAACCGAAAAGCAGGGTTGTGAAAGGGGTATGTTTTATTTAACAGTCATCTCACTCAAGTTAATTTTATTAAGAGTCTAATATTTTATACCTTGGCATTAGTAATTACAAGTCAGTCATTACTGTGATATGAGTGAACAATGGTATCACAAGCGTAAGATTATTTGGAACCAATCGATGGGTTTGGTAGAGGAGGGTTCATTCTCAGTGTGGAAGTCGTTTCGGCGGCAGCGGTAGGGGGCGGCGGACGGTCCTGGCACTGTAGATGTTTGCGGGCTGCTCTCCTGTTGTAAAACCTGGAGGGAGAGGAAGCGTAGACGGCTTTCGAAGAGTTCTGGACTCCAGGGAAACTATGGACAATAGCAGAGACACAGACTCGCCAGCGCTGGCGCCAAGCTGATGCCACAGACGCCGGCTGCTTTCAAAGGGGCGCTCTGGTCACGGTCCTTTCCGTGGGAACGGCGGTGCTAAAAGCTTTAAATGTTGACCGGCCCACGACTTTGTGGCGCCGAGCGCCGACGCCTAGCCTCAAACTTTTTACTTGACTTTTGTCCGGTGAGGCACAGGGCTAGTTTTGGTGGAGTGTTTCCCGCAGCTGGAGCGGACAGCGGTGATATTGGCTCCAGTGTGTTTCAGGCGTTTTGGTAGGAATTTGTGTCTTGAGGCGAGATTTTGCAATTGGTGCCTCTTTAACGAGCTTTTTAAGCATTGGACAGTTGTTTGGTTGTTGTTTGAACACAGAAGTGCAGAAGTGTCACGGCCTGAGAAAGTGCACAGCTTTCTGAGCAGGACTTACGGACGACGAACAACATATCAAAGAGTTTCGATTCAGGCAGTGATAACCTTAGGTTGAGGTTGCAGTTTTGAGCGGCACCCGCCATTCCGATAGTTTTATTTAGACAGTATCTGCCAGAGTGAAACTTGCGACATTGACGGCTCAGTCGTTGGCATCTTGCAGATACATTTCGCGGTGCTCACGCAGCACTTCGACGCAGCCGTGGTGCTGTTGCCCGCCAGCTGCAGACTAGAGTTTTTGGTGTGACAACTTGGCGCCTTTGCGGTTAGGAAATCTGGAGTACTAACTTGCTGAAGGTTTCCTGCAGGATTCCGTTTCATTCAGATTGGTCAGTTTGCGACACTGCACTGCACTTTCCGCCAGAAGAGCCGTTGGCAAGT
Source organism: Schistocerca gregaria (assembly GCF_023897955.1). Classification (NCBI taxonomy): domain Eukaryota; kingdom Metazoa; phylum Arthropoda; class Insecta; order Orthoptera; family Acrididae; genus Schistocerca; species Schistocerca gregaria. The sequence goes on along the minus strand of NC_064920.1, from coordinate 923,436,254 downwards.
TCGCACCTCGCTTAGAAGAAAAAATTGAAAGAGTCTTTCTTGAACAGGATAACTGCTTCGTTTTGTCGCAGAGCTTTGTTTAACTTCGCTGCTGCTGCATCTACTACTACTGCTACTACTACTACTACAACGACTGCTACTGCAACCCGATATTTGACAAGGCGACCGAGACCTCTTTCATCATTTTTATTTTGTGTTCTAGTGTTATTATGGTGGTGAAGCATTGATTATTGGAGATCTGAAGCTTATAAAGACTTTTCTTTAAGCGGTAAAAAGCCGTGGACCACTTGGAAAAAGTCAAAGATTAGTTACATTCTGTTCGGTTTGGGTTCTGATAAGGCAGGGCTTGGATGGCGGTAGCAGGTGGATGAAGCTCGTAAAAATTCGCCGTTTCAAGAATGATCACTTTAAGGTGAATTATTTGTCATATTCAATGTACACGGTTCAACGGTCACGGAAAAAGTATGAAAATTTTGAATTAATTTCTTCTGAGGAGCCATCAAAGAATTTACCTTATGCAATTTAAGCAATTAAGAGGAAAACTAAATCAGAGTGACTAGAACGTGAACTGAACTACCAGAGGTGTTGTACAGCGTTGTAGAGGTCAATCAATTCAGTAGGTGGCCATTTATACATTTTGGCTTGGATCTTATCACTGCTTCATCGAGCATGGGATACGGTCGCTCAGGTCATATCCCCTTAAGGGAGAATTACTGTATTTGGTAGGGTAAATCAGAAAATGCAATTTGTTTTGGTAGCCTAAAACTTTGTTTATAAGCTATTAACCAGCTTCCACACCAATACAAATATCTTTTTTTCAAAATGAGTTTTCAACCAGTCTCAAATCTGTACCTTAGGTACGATTAAGGCGCCTGTTTACCTAATTCGTACCGCCTGTTGCCTATGTCGTACTTACGATAAGAATAAAATGTCAACGAGTCCGTATAAATCATTGGGATAGTGTAAAAAAAATCACAATAACAAATTACAAACTGTAATCGTAACATGACTTCCATAGTTACACGTAATAAAATTACACGTGGACACAAAATCTAGATTCTCAACAAATTACTTAAATTGGTATATCGTAAAACATATATTACAGAAATATTTCTTAATTTTACTTTCCACGTCAGCGCATAGGTCACAAACCGAACCTTTACGTTTCATACGCTGAATAATGTCTTCTTATCCATCTTACACAACTGACTTAACCAGCTGACTCTGTCACTTAGTTTTTTTAGTCTTGTTAATGTTTTCATGTATCTGTCTCTTTTTACGGGTTTCTACACAGTTTTCTTCTTTTTATTTGCTTTTGCTTTGGCTTCTGTTTCCTTTTTGTAAGGACTTACGATAATTCCATTGTTAGTTCAGGTATGTTTCTTGGTTACTCTTGCAATACACGGGAAAAGAGGTACTTTGTGGATCCACATTCTTGAGACATTTTAGCAGCTCCAGGTTGGTCTTTGAGAGGTGTTGCAATGTTAGGCGTCCTTCCATATTTTTCCATGTTTCAATTCCATCATCCGATTCATGGTGTAACTGTCCAACAGTATGTATAGTAGTAGCTACAAAAGCCTCTTCTTTGACATTTCTTCCATACGGCCACAAACCTATTGCCTTAAAGCCGTTTAGTGAGATGTCCATTCATCTTCCATCTCCACTGTCACAATTAGATCTTACAAATTTTGATGTTTTGTTCAAATCCCTTGGTATGTCTTATCTTCTATATGCTTCATTGAATCCAATTTCACCATTGCATATTTCAGTATAGCTTCGCCCACATTCTACTGCTTTCACTTACTGTCCGCTCTCTTCGTCACAGTGGTCAGCAGACCCCACTAGTTTTTGTTGGTATGTGATGTCCATCAACCGTCGACAAATACGATCAACGAATTCTCCACAGGTGCGACTTAGAATGTGAGGCTTTTAACATTTCAAACTGGAAATACAGGGAAAGCTGAAAAGTTTTCTGCTGCTTTATCATACTTAAATGACCACGTAAAAGACGTGATATTAAAGAGTTACTTTATCATCATATTCGTCTCTGAAATTGTTTACAAATGGGAGAGAGAATATAATAAAAACTATCAATAAAATTTACTTGTTAATTATTTTTCTATTACCACAGCCAGCGATCCGCTTGCTTGTTTTCGCTTACTCGTACGAATGTTTAGTTCTGTTTTAAACCATTTGATGTCGCATTTTATAAAGGTGGGACCAGATATTACTGCAGTAAGGCTTACGCTGTTATACGACTAACAGAACTTTATTCTACCTATCGAACATCTATACCGGTAAGAAGACATGATGTCATTGCTGCATTAAAAGAAATTAATGTCTGAGTTATTCTTCTGGTGCGATGTTCACTCATATTGTCTTTATGAAGGCCTTATGCCTCACGCAGAAAAAGTTGCACAAGGAAGTTAGATTGTTCATATTGTATAGAATTCGTGACGCTATACATCGAACATTGGCGTCCTCAGAGCCATTGTCCACTCCTGTCGAACCTTCGGAATGCTGGGGCCTGTTGTCACAATCAGTGGGCTCTAGAAAATTGAAACTGTAACTACATGGCCGCACAAAACAGCGTTTTCCATGCCAGAGAGATTCATATTAACGTTTAAAAAACGCCTGAGCGACGTAGATGACGCTGAGGCAAGTGATGTAATATAAGATGCATAGGGGTGGAAATGTCGGAAAATACCCCATACGTGGATGACAAATGTTCAAATTGTGACGCCACCATACTGGGAACCTCACCTCTCTTGCACGTGCATGATTGCATGGATGACTGAGTGGTGCAAGACTTGCGTTTAAGCAAACGGTCACAATTTCTAACACCTTCTGTAAATAATATCTGTTGTAAATGTAGAAGTTTTCGGAATTATTGTCCACGCTGAAGCCAAGCGTAAGGTCTTCATTTCTGTCTTTCATTCTTTGGTCAAGTCATCTTTTGTTTACAGACTTTACTTAGTAAAGAAAACGAGGGTAATTTACTGATAATGACGTAATTTGGAAGCTTACCGTTATACTCAGTTACTTCCGACGCTATACGTTTAGTAATTGTTGTACTGTACTTTGCTACAAACCAGCAGAGACAATGAGACCGGGGAATAAAATAATAAATCTTACCTCAATATTAACACAAAATTTGGGCAAGCAATGAAAAAAATACTGCCTGATAGACGCAAGACTCGAATCTTGGACCCCACAATCTCGCACGCCTGAAGACACACCGACGTGAATACCTGACTTGAATTGAGATAATCAGGTGCGACCGACCGATAAGTTCAACAATTACACCTGCGACGAGGTATGTCACGTGGTGATATTATGTGTTTAACATTTGTCATCCACTTTTTGGGTATTTCCAGACATTAGCGGCTCCATGTTTGTTATATTAAATTACTTGTCAGAAACTCACCTCCAGCACTTCTAAGGTTTTCAAACGTTAATAAGAATCAATCTATATGTGGAAGAAGCAAGTGGATTGCAGTGCGGCTTCCTTTCAATTGGCAGTGGCAGCATACACAACTGCAGTAGTGTTAGCTACGAAAGTGTCACATAATATGTAAGAGAAATAGTAATTAGTTTCGTTTATTAGCATTGCTAAATATTTTCTGCTATCTTAACTCTTTAGTTGCAAGCGATTATCGTTGAAGGATGTTTACCTCTTGAGAGGTATGTAAAGTATTTGTGTAACCCGAAATCAGGTTAATGAACTAGAGGAACCGACTTAGAGTACTGTGGCAGGGATGAGCTGGTACAGAAGAAACCAGAGTAATTATAAAACAATAATGGGTACCAAAAAAGACGAAGAAAAGCAGCAGAAACAACAGCGTGGCTATACATCGGTAACTTAAAGAGAACCACCACAACTGCTACAGTAGTGAAATACCTTAACAAGAACGGAATACTGGAACAACTAGAATGTGAAGAATTGCGCACACTGGGCGACAAAAAAGCTTTCAAAGTAGGCATTCCGTGTGAAAAGCTACAAATCACACAAAAACCAGAATTCTGGCCAGAAAACATAAAAGTACGTCGATTTCGATTCCCAAGACGATCAATGGAAGAGGGAGAGCAAGAAGAAAACCAGAAGAGCAAGAAATAAAAGCAGTCTTGTGGAATACAGAGGGAGTAAAAAGTGCTCTTAACCTAACACCAACAGACATTCAGCAAAACTCGAATCTTGCAATTCTAACAGAAACCTTCCTGATAGACAGCTGGCAACATAAAGATTTCTATAATTATCACCTAATAGCAAAGAAGGGAGAAAGAGGACGACCCATGGGAGGAATATCTATCCTACTGAATTCCTGGATGACGGCCACCAAAAAAATCGGAAAACAAGAAAATGGTATTCTAATAGAAGCGCCAAACATAAATATAATTGCTGCCTTTTTTAAACCGCACACAAATGCTGTAGAAATAATTGACGAAATAGTCACACTCATGAAACAATGTGACAGCAAACCCACCATTATTGCAGGCGATCTCAATTGCAGAATAGACACAGAAAACTATAAAACAAAACTAGTCGTTGAAACCCTAGAAGAAGATGGTTTCACCCTACTCAAAGATAGACAGATACCTATGCCACAATGGGAACAGCACCATTGATATCGCATTAACAAAAGGAGACACAGAAGGAAGTATTCAATCAATATGGCATGACTCCATTACTCCTATATGAAAGTACATTCCAATGAAGGTAAAAATAAATATCGTCACGTCACCGCCAGCAAGAAAGACCCACCAAATCACACACAGAAAAATTGATATAGAAAAATTAACAAACCAGCAAGAACAACACAAATAGAAACTTTCATAGAGGAAGGAGACCTTGAAAAAGCAACAGACCAAATAGGAGGCCTCCTAAAAAATTCAGTGATACAATCACCAAACAAGGACGGCCAAAAGATGGTTCGATGCTGAATGCTACAGCAAAAGGAACACTGTTCTAAGAACCCTCCACAGACTAAGAAACCAGCATGACGAGGAAACATACAAACTGTACGCAGAAGAGAGGAGAATCTACAAAAAACTAATAGAAGTGAAGAAAAAAAATACATAGAAAGAGAGGCAAAAAGATAAACGGATGAAGCATAGAAAGACCCATACATAGCAGCAAGACCGAGAAAAATGGCTCATACACCAAATATAGACCTGAAGGAATGGGAAGACCACTTCAGTAAGATACTGAACAAACGAGGACTCAAAACACCCCCAATGAAAGAGAAACAACATCAAACTAAGGAAAAAGACAATACATGGAAACCCCTAAATGAAAATAACGTGAAAGAAGCAATAAAGGCCCTGAAGAACAAGAAAGCAGCAGGACCTGATAATACATATAATGAACATATAAAAGATGCAAAAGAGGCCCTCCAACACATATGGACCAAACTGTTTAACAAATGCCTGGAACTTGGAAGAATTCCGACACAATGGAGACACTCGACAGTAAAAGTTCTCTACAAAGGTAGAGGAGACCCAATGGACCCAAACAAGTACAGAGGTATAGCCCTGGAAAATACTCAATTCCAGATTTTTCAGAGATAATAACAAAAAAAAATCCAAGCCTCTGTGGACAGTCATCTCCCAGAATGACAAATGGGTTTCAGACCTGGAAGGCGTTTGACACAGTTCCCCACAGTCGTTTAATGAACAAAGTAAGAGCATACGGACTATCAGATCAATTGTGTGATTGGATTGAGGAGTTCCTAGATAACAGAACGCAGCACGTCATTCTCAATGGAGAGAAGTCTTCCGAAGTAAGAGTGATTTCAGGTGTGCCGCAGGGGAGTGTCATAGGACCGTTGCTATTCACAATATACATAAATGACCTGGTGGATGACATCGGAAGTTCACTGAGGCTTTTTGCAGATGATGCTGTGGTGTATCGAAAGGTTGCAACAATGGAAAATTGTACTGAAATGCAGGAGGATCTGCAGCGAATTGACGCATGGTGCACGGAATGGCAATTGAATCTCAATGTAGCGAAGTGTAATGTGATGCGAATACATAGAAAGATAGGTCCCTTATCATTTAGCTACAAAATAGCAGGTCAGCAACTGGAAGCAGTTAATTCCATAAATTATCTGGGAGTACGCATTAGGAGTGATTTAAAATGGAATGATCATATAAAGTTGATCGTCGGTAAAGCAGATGCCAGACTGAGATTCATTGGAAGAATCCTAAGGAAATGCAATCCGACAACAAAGGAAGTAGGTTACAGTACGCTTGTTCGCCCAATGCTTGAATACTGCTCAGCAGTGTGGGATCCGCACCAGGTAGGGTTGATAGAAGAGATAGAGAAGATCCAACGGAGAGCAGCGCGCTTCGTTACAGGATCATTTAGTAATTGCGAAAGCGTTACGGAGATGATAGATAAACTCCAGTGGAAGACTCTGCAGGAGAGACGCTCAGTAGCTCGGTACGGGGTTTTGTTAAAGTTTCGAGAACATACCTTCACCGAAGAGTCAAGCAGTATATTGCTCCCTCCTACGTATATCTCGCGAAGAGACCATGAGGATAAAATCAGAGAGATTAGAGCCCACACAGAAGCATACCGACAATCCTTCTTTCCACGTACAATACGAGACTGGAATAGAAGGGAGAACCGATAGAGGTACTCAGGGTACCCTCCGCCACACACCGTCAGGTGGCTTGCGGAGTACGGATGTAGATGTAGATGTAGAAGATCAACACTTACGGCAGTCAGGCTTCTTCTAAAAAACATCGATGATGCGCTACAAAAGAAACAAATGTTATACACAGTGTTCATAGACTTTACCAAAGCCTTTGACCCATTGGAAAAAGAGTTCATAGTCCGAAAACTGGAAAACACAATGGGAGAAGATAGCGTATGGGCAAGAATAATCAAATCAATCCTCGAATCCAACTTAATTACAATAGCAGACAGCCTCTCTTTTTCGAACCCGATTCTGCAAGCGAACGGAGTCTTACAGGGTGACCCAATAAGCCCTTTGCTGTACATTCTTGCCACTCGGAGAAAATGAAGATGTGTATGTATATGCATACGCTGACGACATAGCCGTAGGTTCAAAAGACATGCAGAAGCTGCAGAGAATCATTGAGAAAATAGACAGATGGTGCAGTGAACACAAACTACACATAAACAAACAAAGACAGAAATGGTAATTTTCAGAAAAGGAGGCAAAACACCCAAGAATGCAGAAATCAGTATCAGAGGGCAAAAAATAAAAATCTCATCAGACTTTAAATACCTAGGAGTGACATTGCAACCAAAAGCCAAATGCTTCACAAAATATACAACAGGACGTGCAGCCCAAGCAATAATGGCAATACAGGACATCACAAACATAAGCCTACTCAGTCTAGAGACAGCCATGAAATTATTCAACACAAAAATCTTGCCAATCCTGGCCTATGGGATGGAGGTTATATGGGACCACCTGACAGAAAAAAATCTAGAAACACTAGAAAAGGTAAAATCGACCTATCTAAAGAGAGCACAAGGTCTCTCAAAGACAACAAGATCTAGACTAGTGTACCTGCTAGCGAGACAGACATTCCTAACTGAAGACATCAGACTTCGATATATGATGCCACACACCAGGGCTTCCAGAAAGCAACTGAAGATCATGGAGGACAAACGAGAAAAAATATGGCCGGAGTTTTATGGCACCGAAGCAATGACGAACCGCTTATGGACAGCACCCAACTTCGAACAGCGACATGTCGTATCTAGACTTTCTATTCACGGCTTTCATCATCTAATCTGCAAAAACAAAACTTATCACGACCCAACCGCAACATGTGTATGTGAACTGTGTAACGAAGCCTGTGAACGATATCACACAGAACTGTGCAGTAAAAGAGTGAAATCGATAAATGAATATGCAAAAATGTAAAATGTAAATGTAAAATGTTAAGCAAAGTGACTGTTTATAGCTATATGGCTGCAATTATATTAAATAAAAAAAATTAATTATTTGTGCGTACGATACCCACGATTATACTGTGTATACATTCTTGCTGCGTCCCTAGGATGCCATTTTTTTTCCAGTTTGAATATTCAATCTCCAGCTCCAGCTACAACCATCACTAGGTTAAACACGTAGGCTCTTGTTTCGGAATTTATTCCTAGGATATCCAGCAGTAAATTTAAACAACTTTGAGAAACACGGATCCATTAGTTAAGTTTTTAGGCTACTCACTAATTTATAGTCACTGCCCTATCTTCGGAGACAGATATAATTTTCACAAGATTTGCTACTGCTCCGCCAGGCTTCGAATTCCGCGCCCTATTTTTAACTTGCTTGAATTGTACTTCATCTTGCTCTGAAAATGCAGTTACTGCTGCCGTGCAGCAGGATATTTGATCACTCTTGTCATCTACCTCTGACGTTTTGTTTCATTTCTCATTAGGATGTCTGAGAGCAACGCTCCCATTAAAAGTTATACTGAGTCCTTCCGCGTCCATGTTACTGTGCCGTCTCCTTCCCTCGTAGTGGACATGACCGATGCATGTCTTATCTTTTTTCAAATGTTTATCTTTTTTACCTAACGTCATTGTTGCAAATTTTTCTGGCAAACTTTCCTACTCGTACATGGTTCCCTTGTTCCATTATTAATTAGTATTTCTCTTTGAAGTTTCTTGTACGTCCGTAGTCAGCTCTCATACACTTGTGCTTTGACGGTTTTGTGTTGCTTATTTTTACTCCAGGGACTACGCAGATAGTCGCTGCACAATCCCATCAAGACTTAAATTAATGGAAGTATCTTTGGTGCTCTTAACTACCTTGGTTTTTGGAGGGAAGTATTCCTAACAATTAGGCTGCATTATATTTCCAAATATCTCCTTCAGTAGTCGACATTTCTGTCCGTCTACTGCTTCCGTTTTTCCTGGTTCACTGAACACTGTCGTAGCCCAATGTCGAGAGCGTTTATAACACTACAAGAGTCCCCTTTGGTTGTCCCAAAGAGTGGATTTGTTGGGTAAAATTCTTAAAGAATATTAATGGCTGACATTCTTCATACTATAGTGGTGATAGGTGGTAGTCAAACAGCGGAGGAATGTTAAGAAAAATATGAGCGTTGTTGTGATGCAGAAGTGAGAATTTTTTTTTTATTCCTCAGTCACCGTGTCTAGGTAATTTCTTCCTCGTTGGTGGGAAGTCACGAAACTGAGAGTCTATATTTTTCATTCTGCAGAGATCTCAGCCAGCAACTCTTCGTTACATTCTTTGACTATCACTCGTACGTTATTGGCACCTATACCACAGCTACAGTCATAACTAATATTTCGTTCATTGTGTTAAACGTGTATTCCTTCCGTGCTCTTTAATCCTCTACCAGCTTCGAATATATGTACTTTAACACGGCCACGGGTCACTTCATCGGCTCCCACAGTATGGATATCAAGCACTCTGTCTCACTTCAACAGAAGTCTTGCATTTTGTAGTCTGTAAAGCTCCTGCTCTCATTGTTCCATTATTCTCTACCACTCGCCGCAAAGTGACAGCTGCAGCCTACGTCCTCATTGATTTGCCGGATATACTGCAGTCTCTGTCGTCTTCTACAGTTTCTACCTTGCACAGTTCCCTGTATAACCATGGAAGGCTCTCCGTACTGTCTTAACAGTTCCTGTCGTCCGCTCCCTTGCTATTGTCAGCGTCCCCCATGTATTCTTCTCCTCGTCGAATTAGCGGAGAATCTCCTTATGCCTCAGCTTATCAGTCCACCTAAGTTTCTACATTCTTCTGCAGCACCACATCTCACGTGCTTCGATTCTCTTCTGATACATTTTTCCCATAGTCCATATTTCACTACCATACAATTCTGTGCTGCAAACGTACATTCTCACAAATTTCTTCTTAAATGAAGCCCTATGTTTGATACTAGTAGATATCCTTTGGCCAGGTATGCCCTTTTTGACAGTGCTAGTCTGCTGTTTATGTACTCCTTGCTCCGTCGTCACATGTTATTTTTCTTAGGGGGTCACAGAAATCATTTACTTCGTGACGCCAATTATAACGTTACTGTTCTTGTTACATTAATTTATGATGCCTCTCATTACTTCTGGCGTTTTCCAGTTTAATCTAAATGCATTCCATTCAACAGGTCCAGTAATTATTCTTTACTTTCAATGAGAATAGCAATGTTATTAGCGATGACCACCCTGTTCATGGACTTCGCATTGAAGGAGCAGATTCTTGTGTGGTTACCAAAGAGCAAAAGAAAGTGGTCAAATTTACCATCATAAGCGTTCTCTTCCTGAGCCTGTTATGAATGAAATAAAACCAAATTTTAGAGATGTGAGTGACCCTGTTGTGCTTAGTAAATGTCTTCATTGCAGAAGGGAAAGATTACCCAAGAATATTTTTGTGGGATTAAATACTTAAAAATTGGAGTACTAGATGCAGTGATATGTTTCAATGATGGAGTGACAGGAAGGCTGGATGTCCTTAGAAATTTAGGCATAATATGAGGCTTTAATATGGAAGATCAATTACCTGCGTGTAACAGACAACGGGTGCATGAAGTTGAAAGATTCGCTCTTCAAGTTACGAAAGGAGGAAGACGTGCTAACTGGAATGCCAAGAGGAAGCTTGAAGATAAAGAAATGCTCCAGGATAATGACTATGCTTCAGGAATGTTCTGAGGAACAGTTTAATTGGACTCATATCTTCATTCGTAACTTCCTGCAAGATGTATTCTTCTAAATTCAGGTACAAATATTTACTAAGGTTTATAAAGCATTGCTCTATTTTTTTTTTCTGTAAATTGCAGTAGTCCATACTTACACTCCTGGATATGGAAAAAAGAACACATTGACACCGGTGTGTCAGACCCACCATACATGCTGCGGACACTATGAGAGGGCTGTACAAGCAATGATCACACGCACGACACAGCGGACACACCAGGAACCGCGGTGTTGGCAGTCGAATGGCGCTAGCTGCGTAGCATTTGTGCACTGCCGCCGTCAGTGTCAGCCAGTTTGCCGTGGCATACGGAGCTCCATCGCAGTCTTTAACACTGGTAGCATGCCGCGACAGCGTGGACGTGAACCGTATGTGCAGTTGACGGACTTTGAGCGAGGGCGTATAGTGGGCATGCAGGAGGCCGGGTGGACGTACCGCCGAATTGCTCAACACGTGGGGCGTGAGATCTCCACAGTACATCGATGTTGTCGCCAGTGGTCGGCGGAAGGTGCACGTGCCCGTCGACCTGGGACCGGACCGCAGCGATGCACTAATGCACGCCAAGACCGTAGGATCCTACGCAGTGCCGTAGGGGACCGCACCGCCACTTCCCTGCAAATTAGGGACACTGTTGCTCCTGGGGTGTCGGCGAGGACCATTCGCAACCGTCTCCATGAAGCTGGGCTACGGTCCCCCGGTCCGGATCTGTCCCCCATTGAGCATGTTTGGGACTGGATGAAGCGTCGTCTCACGCGGTCTGCACGTCCAGCACGAACGCTGGTCCAACTGAGGTGCCAGGTTGAAATGGCATGGCAAGCCGTTCCACAGGACTACATCCAGCATCTCTACGATCGTCTCCATGTGAGAATAGCAGCCTGCATTGCTGCGCAAGGTGGATATACACTGTACTAGTGGCGACATTGTGTATGCTCTGTTGCCTGTGTCTATGTGCCTGTGGTTCTGTCAGTGTGATCATGTGATGTATCTGACCCCAGGAATGTGTCAATAAAGTTTCCCCTTCCTGGGACAATGAATTCACGGTGTTCTTATTTCAATTTCCAGGAGTGTATGTAATACACCTAAGCTTTATGGCAGAATCAACTAAATTATAGAAAAAAATAACATTTTATTAGGAAAAATATTATAAAAAGTAAAATGTTAGATGTGATATTTTTTTATCCTTGTAATATACATAACAGGTGGAATTAAATAGTTCTAGTACCTTAGCCATCATGTCATGCATATCTGGTAAACATTTGGTTTCCTTCAAATGTGTAACATTGGATTAAATGATAACTCAGTTTGAGGAAGCATTTTGGAAAAAAATGGTTCAATCCCTTTGTAATTTTTTTCATAACCCTAAGCAGTTTCATAAATATTCAAATTACTTCTAATTTGTTTACAAAGTGTGCTGCATTACCTGATACCAACAAAAAATTTGTAAAACATATAAATTATAAACAGTACGTGAAAGAAATAGGTACTGATTTGTACATTATACTCAGCAAGACAAGTATCCTGAATCCTTAAAATTAATAACACTGATAAGCTAATGAATGAGGAGGTTCTTCGCAGAATCGGAGAGGAAATGAATATGTGGAAAACACTGATAAGGAGAAGAGACATGATGACAGGGCAACTTTTAAGGCATCAGGGACTATCTTCCATGTACCAGAGGGAGCTGTACAGGGCAAAAAGTGTAAAGGACAACAGAGATTTGAATACATCCAGCAGATAACTGAGGACGTAGATTGCAAGTGCTGCTCTGAAATGAAAAGTTTGGCACAGGATAGAAACACGTGAAGGCCGCATCAAACCAGTCAGAAGACTGATCATCAACCTATTGTCCAACCCTACGGTTAACGTTTGGGCTACAGATTCGTCATCCAGTGCGATACGACTCGTCTCCAGCCTCTCCATCTCGGGAATCCCTTCCTCCAGGAAGATCCACCAAATGGAGTGCATCGCTTCAGGAACTGACTTCATACAGTGAATGATCTCTGGATACCCAGCACAAATGTATGAGGTAGGCTTGAGGAACAACATGTCGACCAACTTATGAGCAAATGCCAAATGTGATGAGAGCACGTTATAATTAATGGGAAAGAACGGCATAGTACAGAATGTTGACATGGTACAGAATGTTATTCAGCACCAAGTTTGGATTTCACATTTGTGCAACGATATGAACATTTCAACTAGCTGCGTTAGTTTTGATAATTGTTTAGCTTTTATTACAGCATCAATTCTTTCTTCACCGGAAAACCTTCATTCTAAACCCTGACACATTCTTAGATAGGCAAGTGGATAAAAAAGTTATTTTTAACAATTTATAAAATAAGGCTTAAAAGTTGATTTATTTGCGAGAGGAACTGATTAATTCCTTGGTGCAAAGACTTTAATTTCACTTAAATTTTGCTCATTTTTATTTTTGTGATGTGCAGTGAATTTACTGGATGTACTCTTAAAGCAGAGCTGAGTAGACGAATACAAGGCTTTTACTGCAGTAGCACGGCATTTCTGAATGCAAAATCTTAGGGCAAATAGAACACCGATATAACGTTTTATGACACAATAACTGTGATTTCTGATTAATCGGCATGCAACATATTACTTCGTGTACAATTGCGATAATTGAACTGTGGTTTATTGCGTGAACTTCAAAGCTATCGTCAATGAGGCTACAGCATTGGAGTGTTAATGAAAGTGTTACCAATGTAAGCAGGTCATAGTATTGATTTAAGAGTCGTTAAAATCATGGTGTAATTATCGCTGTGTGGGCTATAATATTATCTACTGCGAAACAGACATTGCATTGTGATTAATGAGAACGATATGGAAGGGGAAATTAATTTTCAGGGGGAAGAAATAAATAGTTTGAGGTTAGTCTGTGATATAGTAATACCGTGAGTAACGACAAAGAACTTGGAAGATCAGTTGAACGGAATGGTTGAAATGGCTCTGAGGACTATGGGACTTAACAGCTATGGTCATCAGTCCGAACGGAATGGACAGTGTCTTGGAAAGAGGTTAAACGATTAATACAAAAACGTAAGACAGAGGTAATGCTGAGAACATACTAAGATTAGGAAGAGGGTTACTAGTAGAAAATGAGATTTGTTGTTTGGGCACCAAGAGAAATGACGACGCCCGATGTAGAGATGGTTTGAAAGACAGACTGGCAACGGCAGAAATTTACTCCTGGAAAGAGAGATCTGGTGCCTTCGAATATAAATTTAAGTGTTAGGAAGTGATTTCTGAAAATATTTTTCTGGAGTGTTACCTTGTATGGAAGTAAAACGTATACAGTAAATAGCTCAGAGAAGAAGAGAATGGAAACTTTTGAAATGTGGCGCTACGGGAGAATGCGGCAGATTAGACGGACAAATCGGAAAACTAATAAAAAGCTACTGAATCGAACTACGAGGATGAGGGAGAAGGGGAGGGGGAGCATTTATGGAAGAACTTGAGTAAAAGGAGAGATCAGATGACTGGACACATCCGGAGGTTTATGCAAATGTCAGTTTAATAAATGAGGGAAGTGCGAAGGGCGGGAGTAAACTTTGTGGATGCAGACATTGAATTCACTACACAAATAAGTTCAGAAAAATGCAGGCTGCAGTACTTACGCGGAAGATGCTTCCCCAGGGTAATCTAGCGCAGTGAGCTACATCAAACCAGTCTTCAGACTGAAGGTCACAACAACGAAAATGAGAATGGCAGACTGTATGACTTACGCAAAAGAGTACTGTCCAGCTAAGATAACGTTTTAGAAACGGCAATACTTCGTGTGTGAACATGGTAATTCCTCACCCCTTCTGATTAAAACTCCTCATAAAATTCATGCCGATCAAATAAGATAGGTTAATGCTTTAAAGGTTTAATAACTACAACGATTTTATATGTGAACGCCATAAATTACTTAACTACGAGTTCCTGAAATATAGAGGGTCACTGCTGGGACTACATTTATTGGAGAAAAGCAAAAGTAATACCATACTTGTTTCGTAAGAAAAATAGCCCACAGTTGCACTAATTATGTTTATACTAAATCTTGACCATGGTTTCAACTATAATAAAATAGCCTTTTTCAGAAGTCCTAAAAAGTGATCAAAGTAACATGTAGACCAGTACTGATCGTAGCGCAGCCTTAAAAACATAGCACTGCCTTCCACGAGTAGCCGCTATTGTTGACATGACCACTCCCGCGACAGGGTGGTACGTCGGCTCCGTATCGACATTAACAACTAGGGGTCAGTGTGCTGGGCAGCCTAGTGTGGGTCCCAGGTGGTTTTCCGCACCCCACTAGATGAGTATCGCGCTGGTTCCCATGTAACGCTCTAGATACACGCTACGCAAACATTATAACTCAGTCTTAGATTTGCACAAAACATTTATTCTACACACAGGCCGATTAACTACACTGCTTTTGTCCTAGTATGTGTGTGTGTGTGTGTGTGTGTGTGTGTGTGTGTGTGTGTGTGTGTGTGTGTGGCGTGGGAGGGGGTTGGATGAATAGGAGACTGATAACCTTGGCTGTTTTGACTCGTTAAGCATTTGCCCATCATCGGGAGAAGTATAGGCAGCTCACCACTATTGCAAGAGGAAAGTGTCTTGCAGTTTCACAGTTATTGTAATAAGACAAATTACAGATAAAACGACATACTTTATGGAGTATTTTAGACAGACAATGGTGTGTGTGTGTGTGTGTGTGTGTGTGTGTGTGTGTGTGTGTGTTTGGGTGTGTGTGACCGCGCGCGCGCTTTTGTGTGTGTGTGTGTTTATGTGTGTGTGCGTCTGTGTGCGTGTGTTAGAGGCGCTCAACAACTAGATTATCAGCACCCTTCTAAGATTAGCAAAAACGAGATGCGAGGAAAGAAATAAAAATTGATCTGAGATAAAATTGCGCTCACTCTCATACAGTTTTACCCACGATCATCTGCACTGTCGTACTAGCTCAGATCATGGAAGGAAGTGTTAAAAGTGATCGGATGTTCTAAAAATGTTTAGTAAAACTAAGGAGGACAAGAGGGAAACTAAAATAGATCCACAGGAATATGTGGCTGACTGATTACCCACCAGAACACGGATGAAGCAACCATCCTGACAACACATTAAAAACGTCGCCCTACAATTTTTGTGAACGAACAGCACAGTGCACAAAATACTGAAAGTTGTACCACATTCGTTTGATCGACAGCTAAAATGGAGGGTAAATCTCGCTGAAAACGAGGTCTCGCTCTGTCAAACTATAAAACACAGTCTTAGTACAATGTGGTGCACAGTGATCTATACACCGCAAGCACCAGCCCTTGCCGGGGGACGGTTAAACTACCCTAGGATTAGGACACGCCTCCTTGGTCGGTACATTCGCCATTTCGTTCCCTGCAGTACCTACGTTTCCTGGCACCCAGCAGAAATACACCTCATTCTCCAGCCTTTGCAGTGGGAGGAGGGAGTCCTGCATATTCTAGACTACTTTATCTGCTGGATACATGCGTTGTAGAGAGTGACGAGCAATCGCAACAGATTACTAATTTAGAACTCGAAACACGTCTCGTCTGCTCCAGTGACAGCAAGACAGAGTATAATTCTGCCACGACGACAGTGAAGTCGTGGTGCAATCGGATTTTGAGAACACGATCAGTGAAAAGAACAGGGTAACCAACGGAATCCTCCTGTTTAGACCCGTCAGTAAATACAGCTACAGAGTTATATTCAACTAAAATGAAATGAAATAGTTCATCAGAAACATATACAGGACGCACTCTTTAAATAATGATGTGCCAAATATGCAAATCATGGAAATTAAAAATACGAAGGAAAGTTTAAAATGAGCACATACAGACTTACATGGAGAAGACTGAAAACCCGTCATTGTACCCAAATCCTCTCATCTCTGAGCTGTAAGCTGCAACTGGCGAGTCGCTTTTGCCACACTAGAGGAGGCACAGGGCACTGTAAAACCATCCACCAATAGGAGCACTCCTTAATGTGGATGTGATAATATTTATGGCTGTGGCAAAGAGGGTGGCACTTAAAATACCGTCTTGATTAACACCATTCTCCTGCTCAAAAAATGGCCCCACAGCAGTCGGTACCAACAAGGGTCCTAAAAAAGCAATTACATAGGAAGGACCGTATGAAAATGGGGAGATGGCCACGAAAGCCCAATCGGTGGAGCTCCTCTAGAATACAGTGTCTCCAAGTAGGGTCGTACGTACTGCTCACATTAACAATATTCAGAGACAGAGATGTTTACAAAGAAAACCTGCTGGATAGCCGCCTCTAGCAGTGTCAGTTTGCCGACAGTAGATCTAAATCTCCAAAATCCATACTTAAAGCAACTAAGGAGTTGCTGGTCTGTAACATCCAGACTAGATGGCAGTTAATCATTCGTTCCAGGATCTCTCCTTTTACAACTACACTACTGGAGATTAAAATTGCTACACCAAGAAGAAATGCAGATGATAAACGGGTATTCATCGGACAAATATATTATACTAGAACTGACATGTGATTCCATTTTCACGCTGTTTGGGTGCATAGATCCTGAGAAATAAGTGCCCACAAGAACCACCCCTGGTCGCAATAACGGCCTTGATACGTCTGGTATTTGAGTCAAACAGAGATTGGTTGGCGTCTACAGGTACAGCTGCAGCTTCAACACGATACCACAGTTCTTCAAGAGTAGTGACTGGCGTACTGTGACGATCCAGTTGCTCCGCCACCATTGACCAAACGTTTTCATTTGGTGGGAGATATAGAGAATGTGCTGGCCAGGGCAGCAGTTGAACATTTTCTGTATCCAGAAAGGCCCGTACAGGACCTGCAACATGCGGTCATGCATTATCCTGCTGAATTGTAAGGTTTTGCAGGGATCGAAAGAAGGGTAGAGCCACGGGTCGTAACACATCTGAAATGTAACGTCCACTGTTCAAAGTTCCGTCAGTGCGAACAAGAGGTGACAGAGACGTGTAACCAATGGCACCCCATACCATCATGCCGGGTGATACGCCAGCATGGCGATGACAAATGCACGCTTCCAATGTGCGTTCACCACCATGTCGCGAAACACGGATGAGACCACCATGATGCTGTAAACAGAACCTGGATTCATCCGAAAATATGACATTTTGCCATTCGTGCACCCTTGTTCGTGGTTGGGTACACCATGGCAGGCGCTCCTGTCTGTGATGCAGCGTCAAGGGTAGCCGCAGCCATTATCTCCGAGCTTATAGTCCATGCAGCTCAAAACGACGTCGAACTGTTCGTGCAGATGGTTGTTTTCTTGCTAACGTCCCCATCTGGTGCCTCAGGGATCGAGACGTGGCTGCACGATCCGTTACAGCCATGCGGATTTGATGCCTGTCATCTCGACTGCTAGTGATACGAGGCTGTTGGGATCCAGCACGGCGTTCCGTATTACTCTCCTGAACCCACCGGTTCCACGTACTGATAACAGTCATTCGATCTCGACCAACGCGAGCAGCAATGTCACGATGCGATAAATCCCAATCGAGATAGGCTACAATCCGACTTTTATCAAAGTCGGAAAAAGGGTGGTACCCATTTCTCCTCATTACACAAGACAGCACAACAACGTATCACCAGGCAACGCCCGTCAACTGCTGTTTGTGTATGAGATATCGGTTGGAAACTTTCCTCACGTCAACAATTTGTAGGTGTCGCCACCGGCGCCAACCTTGTGTGACTGCTCTAAAAAGCTAATCATTTGCATATCACAGCATCTTCTTCTTGTCGGTTAAATTTCACATCTGTAGCACGTCATCTTCGCGGTGTAGCAATTTTAATGGCCAGTAGTATAGTTAAAGCGACACTGCTGTAAACTGCTGGAACACGTTCAATCCTCACCTGGTTTGAGCCCCTCTCCACGAGTTGGGAAAGTTACCCGTCTGCCACAACAAATTAAAACAATCGAGAAGGATTTCGTTTGACGATGTTGTTAAATGTCGAAGCATGCTGTACAGGATTTTGTTTGACTGGTTGAAGTATTATAGTCTCATTCAGTGGCGAATCCAACTCATACATGGAGACAGGGCGCTTTACGACTCAGAGTTGTAGGCTCTGAAGACCAGCTTGCCCTTCTCCGTAGTCGCACGGTATCGGCGGAATGCCGGATCCCGTGTGACAGCGGCAGCAGTCGTTATTACGGAATGCTCTGCCATCGTCTAGGCGACGTCCCTGGGTGTTGCCTTGAGGCACCCTTGTATCAGCACTGCTGGTGTGGGTAAATGGCTGTGTTTACCGCAAAGCCGCCTATTGGCTTCCTATAGCACAATTGGAACGGTTGATAGAGTCCAGGAACGCTTACCGTGACTTTTGCTTCCTCTCGTTATTTACGTATCTAGCCTTGGCCATAATCAGTAAATAATAGTATTGAGGTAGTACGGATAAACTATCACACCTTTTTTTCGAGATGATGCATTTGGATTGTACTTACTGCATGAACTGATTATCCTTTTTCACACTGCTTGCGTTTCGGCAACGGCGTTTAGGATATAACTGTTACTTTTCGCTTCAGTAAATGAAAGTGCTTTCAAAACTGCTTGTTTTGAACCATAGATCATGGCCGTGACATGTCGGCGCGGAAACCTTCTCAATAATTGGACAATAGTCGTTTTTCATTGCGTAGTATGGACAACTAGGCGCTACTGATTTACACACTTGTTTCAACAAACAGAGTACTTATATGCTGTATGACCTTCCACTATGCACACAGAAGAAACAACGGCGATACCGATGATAATGTGGCACTCAGCTGTGCTGGTAGCTACGAATCTTTTACTTCACGATCCCGTATGCTCGGGGAACAAGAGAAAGTGAACCGAGTTCAGTTATATTGTCTGCAAGTGGGGTAACTGAATTTTGGTTGCATCATTAATTTTGCACCTATAACCCAGAATGCATTACACTGTAAACGTTTCACTTCCGTTTCACGTCTTAAAGATGTATTCACGTCAAAAAGACACATGAGTAAGTGTGATGTCTGAAAATAAGCACCATGCATGAATGATGCACTGAAAAAGCTTGTGTATGAAAGTTCAAGGTGGTGCAGCCTAATCCTCGCATGGTGGCCGCCGTCAATGATTTTCAGGTAAGAAGGCCTCGCACAGTGTGAACTCATCGTATAGCCACGATCGTACGAAAGTCCTACTGGTCCCCAAGGCCTGTGGGTAAGGCACTTCTGGGGCATTGATTTCGGGTCTCTGAATGTGGTAACCATGACTGGAGTCAACAATGAGGCCCAGAAAACTCACCGACTCCTTAAAATGTAGAATGGTGTACCTCATATACAAATCAGGTAAACTAAAAATACGACGAAAGCAATTAAAATGAACAAACCCAGCGTTATGTGCAGAAAATTGAAAATCCATATTTTCGAGCCATTCCTCTGACCTCTGTAATTTAAGTTGCAGATGACAAGTCGCTGTAGCAAATACTAGAGTCATAACAGAAACTACAAAGGTTTCCACAGATAAGAAGCATTGTACATGACTCCTTAGCGTGACACTGTTTATGATTACGACAAAGACGGTAACGCTTAAAATACTGCCCTGAAGAACACCATTCTCGTCTCGAAAGGATCCGACAGCACGTCACCAACTCGGTCGTAAAAAAGCAGTTAGATAGGAACGACTGTATGAAGACGAGGAGGTGGCCACAAAAGCCACGTTGATGGAGATGTCCTAGAATGTTGTATCTTCAAGTAACTTCGTACGCGTTACTACTGTAAAAGAATACATTGATACAATGATGGTTACATAGCAAAGCTTGCCGTACAGCCGATTGTAGCAGGGTCCATTTGTCGACAGTGAATTGAAACCTCCTGAATCCGCACTGAGAGCATTGCTTGGTATCTAATAACCAGACGACGGTTAACCATTCGTTCCAGAGTCTTTCCTACACAGCTCGCTAAGGTGACGCTCAGGTAACTACTGGGACACCTTCAGTCCTTTCTTTGTTTGAGGAAGAGTATCTGAATTGTCTCTCTCCACAAGTTGTGCTAGTGGCCTGTCTGCCTTAATTCCGCCGGCAGTATCTCATGCTATGTATAGCACCATAGCATAAACTAGAGGAAAAATGCTCCAGTCGGAGCACGAAAGAGGCGAATATATCCCTCTTTAAAAGGCTGACTGGAAAGTGGGGAACCAGCTACTCCCTCATCAAAAATGTAGGCCTGCCAACATATTTGCTCTCTTTTAACCGTCCGCAGCTTGTGGTCGTGCGATAGCGTTCTCGCTTCCCGCGCCCACTTTCCCGGGTTCGAGTCTCGGCGGGGTCAGGGATTTTCTCTGCCTCGTTTTGACTGGGTGTTGTGTGATGTCCTTAGGTTAGTTAGGTTTAAGTAGTTCTAGGTTCTAGGGTGCTGATAACCATAGATGTTAAGTCCCATAGTGCTAAGAGCCATTTGAAACATTTTCTCTTTTAACCCAGAGCATTCTAAATCATTTTATCCAGTCTCTCTCTTTCTAGTGAGGCCTTCATACGCAGCATCTCGCTTCACTGCCACTGTCTATGCCTCTCTCCTCTTTTCTCGTATTTCTGCCATTGATTTAGCGTATTTATCTCTGCCACTGTCTCAACATTCAGTTAGACTATGTTTTTGTTTTTGTCTTTGCCAATATCGCTGTCTCCACCCTAGCTCGGCACCTCAAAAATTCTCCTCACTTGTGCACTTTTAAGCCGGTTCCCTTCTTTTCCCTAAGACAGCAGCGTATACAGCTTATACAGAACCATTCGTATAGGTCAGTAAAGTTTCATAGTATGTAAACAGCGACATATTTATTCTCTTTGACACATATAAACAACAAAGAACTACGCCTAATATAAGGTTAACAAAAATCGCTTGCTTTAGCCTTTTTTCAATGCTTCGCTCATTGATCCCAACTCATCGAAAACGTATCATAAAAAAGTAAAAATGTTATTAGAAATATTTTGCTGAATTTGCAGTCTTTCCTATTTTTCCATCATTTTAAGTTTCTTTTTGGGCATCTTAAGATCATTTTGAGCCATTTTTCCGTTACTGCAGTACCATTTTGGGCATATTTTCTTAGGCCTGAAGTGCACATTATATAAAGACAGTGCGCCATTAAGTATTTCTGCCGGACAAATTTTGTGACCTCAGAAACGTTGTGATGACAATAGAACCCTCGCCATATGTCAGAACCTCAGTTAAAACTACGTTTACGCCACAGACTGCATATTAGACGCATATTTCACTGTGTAGGTACGACAAGTGTGAACCCTGAATCTTAGTAACGGATAACGATATTGAAAATGTTTCGAAGTTCGAAGAGAGCATCATTTTAAGAACAAACTGAACAGATTGATGATCTGCCATCCATAGAAATGACCGAAGTAACCATCACCACAACTGGTACTTCTCGTGCCGAAGAAATTGTGGCTTCTCGGTGTTTCCTCAGAAAGCACCCATGAATAAATGTCGCCTTTACAAGCCTAATAAGATCGACTCTAGGCCACTCCTAACCGATCTGCTCAGTTTGTCTGGAGTGGAGATAGTGTGTAATGTTTAAACTTGGCCTTGTTCAGTAGGACAGTTACAGAATGCTAATTCTTCTGAAAGGTGTATAAATAGTCGCTAGGCTAAGGGCCACCCAAAACAATTGACTCCTTACCTCTGTGAACATTGAAACCCGAGATATGCCCCCTGAAAAACCCCATTTTCGCTCGTTGCGTTTTGGAATATACAGGGTGAGTCACCTAACGTTACCGGAGGATATATTTTGTAAACCACATCAAATACTGACGAACTGATTCCACAGACCGAACGTGAGGAGAGGGGCTAGTGTAACTGTTTAATACAAACCATACAAAAATACACGGAAGTATGTTTTTTAAACACAAACCTACGTTTTTTAAAATGGAACCACGTTAGTTTTGTTAGCACATCTGAACATTTAAACAAATACGTAATCAGTGCAGATTGTTGCATTGTAAAATCCGGAGATATTGTAACCTAAAGTTGACGCTTGAAACCTCCGACGTTCAGTTGCGTTTTGTAACGAACAGCTGCAAAAGACATCGCGTTTCTACACAATGATCTGCCAACGTTGCTCGAAAATGTCCCACTGGAAACGCGTCGACGTATGTGGTATCAATATGATGGTGCACCTGCACATTCCGCAACACTAGGCTGACCCTTGACACGATGTTCAACGGGCGTTTCATAGGACGTGGTGGACGCATAAAATGGCCAGCCCATTCTCCTGATCTTACACCTCTGGACTTCTTTCTGTGGGGTACGTTAAAGGAGAATGTGTACCGTGATGTGCCTGCAACCCCAGAGGATATGAAACAACGTATTGTGGCAGCCTGCGGCGACATTTCACCAGGTGTACCTCGGCGTGTACGACATTCATTACTCCAGAGATTGCAATTGTGTGCAGCAAATGATGGCCACCACATTGAACATATATTGGCCTGACATGTCGGGACACACTCTATTCCACTCCGTAATTGAAAACGGAAACCACGTGTGTACATGTATCTCACCCCTCATGGTAATGTACATGTGTGTCAGTGAAAAACACCGATAAAAAGGTGTTAGCATATGGACTGTGTTGTTCCAGTCTCTTCTGTACCTAAGGTCCATCACCGTTCCCTTTGGATCCCTACGTAATTCGGTCCTCTCCGATACACACGATCGAACAGCGGAGGAGTGGTACTCAAGCGTCAACTTTAGGTTACAATGTCTATGGATGTAATTAACATTTTACAATGCAACAAACGGCACTGATTACGTATTTGTTTATATGTTCAGATGTGCTAACAAAACTAACGGGGTTCCATTAAAAGAACATAGGTTTGTGTTAAAAACCATACGTCCGTGCATTTTTTTTGGTTTGTAGTAACCAGTTACACTAGCCCCTCTCCTCACGTTCGGTCTGTGGAATCGATTCGTCAGTATTTGACGTGGTTTACGAAATATATCCAGCTGTAATGTTAGGTGACTCACCCTGTATTGTTACCGTGCTCGGACCGATTGCATTTGTGAAGATATCTAGTGTTTAATAAGAAATTATATTTATTCGTCTTTTATCCAGATTTTTTGTGTATGTCCAGTATTCCCCGAATCATGTCAGACCTTCTTTAAAATATAAATAAATTTGGGTTCTGTAGTTGTAAATGGGGCCCAGTCAAGCATCTTGTCCCGGACCCAGTTCCGGCCTTCAGCAGCACTGCTGCCAGGTCTTCGTAGACATTCTGCAAGTGGCTATGAGTATCTTTAGTGAGGCTAAAATCTTTTTGGTTGTTACGCCGCGACATATTTCTTCAAACAACATACATTCTAACACCTGTTCTAGGATCTTCTTCCGGTTCTTGTGTTCTCCACTGTAGGTTCAAAAATCTACAGTTATTCAATCGACAAAGTACACCACAAGATCCTGAAGAAGGTCCCACTAGAAGGGTTGAAACGTCGATTGAGTGAAGAAATATGATACGACCTAACGACCTAGAAGATACCTTAATTTCACTGAAAAAGGCCACAAAATCCATCAGACGATGAATGCTTTGGTTTTCCACGAGAGGAAACTCAATGACCTCTCTGCTTGGAATGCACCTCCGTTTCAGACGCTAATTTGAAGGCTACGCTTAGCACCGGCACTAATGAGAACTTCATGAGACTGTCGGGGCTGAAGTTGGAATATTCCACAATGTCGTACAACAAATTCCGCATTTTTCCACTCGAAAATGGCAGAGAAAAAATTCTTTTACTAGTTAATGAACGCCCCTCATATATATTACTGGTCAACATTGGCCCCAAGGACACATGCCAGAAACCACCACGATATAACGTATCGTATTGTACTGTATGGAACTGGGGACCCTGCCCTAGCCCTCAGTGGTACACAAATCCACAACCGGCTACAGCAGTCTACTCACGCCACCGCCACCCCACACCTAATCCAGAGTTGTAGGGTTCAGCCTCCAGTGGAATCCCCCGCCCCAGGAACGTCTTACACCAGACGAGTGCAACCCCAATGTTTGCGTGGTAGAGTAATTACGATGTATGCGTACGTGGAGAGAGTGTTAGCGCAGCAGTCGCCGACGTAGTGTAACTGAGGCGGAATAAGGGGAACCATCCCGCATTCGCCGAGGCAGATGGAAAACCGCCTTCAAAACCATCCACAGACTGGCCAGCTCACCGGACTTCGACACTAATCAGCTGGGAGGAATCGTGCCGGGGACCGGCACGCCTTTCCGCTCGGAAAGCGATGGGTAAGACCGCACGGCTAACCGGGCGGGCACCACTATATAACACACATATGACTGTACAGGTAAGCAGAGAACCAAGTATACCAACCATTTATATGACATTCAGCGTTCAGCTATTACATTTCCAAACTGACCCACATGTATACTTAGCAAACATCAGAAAAGCTTTCAAACACCAGGAGATATAATGTAATTAAGTTTTTTCCGTCGTCCAAAAATTCAGGTTTAAATATCTCAGTCACTTTAGAATTCTGAAGTATTATAATTCGGTGAAGAGAGAATCGTTACAAAGTAAACGAGAGTTTGTAAATCACAGGATCTGTGGTAGATGAATTTACGATGCCTCTTGTCTTCTACGGCAGGCGACTGAAAATGAACCGTTGATGGCGATGCCCCTTAAGATCCTGCGACTTACACAGATCTCTGTTTCATAATACATTGCTGGTGTTTGTCACGAGAGTCCATTGCAGCTCGCTTCATACAGTGCAGTTAAGGGATTAGCTCAACTCTTCTTTAGGAATGAGTTCGTTGAACCACAAATTTTTGGCGAACGGGTGCTTTAATTCTAAACATCTGAGTATACTGCTGAAGAAAAATACTACGACTCAGACTAGTGACTGCAGGAGAACTTTTGAAAAATTAAGAAAAATCCTTGTAATAGGAAAGTGTTACACTAATCAGTCTTTATTATCCTTCTGTTTGTACACCGTCACAAGAAGTAATTTAATTCGAATATATCTATCACAAATAATGGAGGTAGAAGGTAAAGAGGAGTTTGAGCGATTAATAGGACGCTGTCAAACATGAAAAGTCTTATGGAATATGAGAAAAGTAGTTCCTTCCTGCAGTGTGGGGATTTATCAAGTTCAGAAGCTAGCTTGTAGGACACAAGACATTGGTATTTGCAAAATATAAACCATTCAGCTATCTTCAGGACTGTGAAGTGTTAAATTCTAGATTCGGCCATGTTATTGTTGCAGTTTATTACAGCATCAGTTGTACAAGGCGACTGATGACAATGTGGCCTGTGCCTTCTCTGTAGTACTATTTGATGAGAAAGTGGTAGGTGATGATGAAGGGGAAGAGAGGGAATTAGGATGCTGTACTTCAAACGAGTGGCCAATGAAAGGATAGTAAAAAGTGTGCATGGATATGAGCTAATCACAGAATTGTGATGACACTGTCTGGTTAGTAAAAAAAGACAATTAGGTAGCCAGTGGCATGAGAAACTTAATAAAAATTACAAGTTCTGTAGAGGGTTGTGGAGGGTCATTTCTTTTTCTTTTTTTTCCAAACGGAAGCGTGACCATTGAGAGGAATGCAAGTTGTGTTCCCTGAAGATTACGTGGAACAGTTAGTTAAGTATACCTACCGAAGTAGTGGCCATTAAATCCACGAAAGTGCGCTGCGATCTTGTAAGATAATGTACACTTCAACAATATGTCCATAAGACTTAGGAAACAGTTTCAAGGCTGTGACACACAACAGAGAGAAAATGTATGCACAACAGTTAGTTAAGGATATATACAGAGTGTTGTGCTAGAATCGTTCAGCAGATCAGTGGAAGTTGACTTATTTGGTTCACAGCTGAGGGGCATCTGTATGCATAAGAGGGTTGAATGAAAAGTAATGACTCCACTTTCGTTGATTTGGTTTGGATGGGGATAATTTAATAAAGAAAACTCAGAAATAATCCTTACAATCTGATCTATAATTACCAATATCCCCGTTTCCACATAATCACCAGCCAGTTGGATAAATTGCTGCCAACTATGAACAAGTGTTGTTTCCGCAACCCCAGTCTTCTCTCAACGTCTTCATCAGGAGCATAATGATATCCCAGCAGATCATCCTTCATTATCGGGAACAGCTGGAAGGCAGACGGTGCTAAATGTGGACTATATGGAGGATGCTGTACAGTGATGAGATCCAGTCTCTGAAGTTCTGCTGTGGTGGCACATGAAGTGTGTGGTTTGGCATTGTCATGCTGCAGGAAAACATTTCCCTTTTCCTTTCGGACCCCTGTTAGTCGTCGTTTCAGAGTTCGCAGCGTTGTGAGTAATGATCTGAATTTATTGTTGTTACACGACCAAGAAAATCAACATTCATAACACTATCAGCGTCCCAGAACACTGTGATCATGATTTTTTCCAACTGAGGGCTGCGTCTTGAATTTCTTTTGCTGGGGCTAGTCTTTGTGTCGATATTACATAGACGGACGTTTCGTCTTCTGGTCGTAATGGTGTACCCACGTTTCGTCTCCTGTCACAATTGAATGGAGAAAGGTGTCATCTTCAATCTCGTAACGCGAGAGGAGTTCCTGGCAAATTTCAAGTATGTGCGCTTTCATTTCATTCTACCGAGTCTCGAGCGTCAGTTTGAACACCAGCGGCTTGAAAATAACATTGCAGTCGCTAGAAGCGAGCACAACCATTAGACGAAATGCATGCCGCAGCACGCCACGGGAACAGTACTAGCACAATTGAAGCATAAATACCGGACTCGTTCCACACTGGAATCAGTATCACACAGCACCGGAAGGAGACTGCGAGTCGCACAGTTAAAATATCATGCAAGAACGACGCGAATGAGCGGCAGAAACCCGATTTTTTAAGATTATGTAGGCGATAATTTTTGCTCTTATTATTACCGGCGCCTTTGAAACATTTTTTAAATAAATACTATATTATTTAGTTTGGTCTTCGGAATCTTTATAGAAATTCTGATGCTGAGCCACCCCATTATTTCACTTTAATAATATTTAATGTTGGTGCTCATTGGCTGCTTTGAATTATTTTTATTCTTTTAACATCGAATTTACTTGATGATTCTTTTAAATAATACCTGTAAGTGCCTTTAAACAATTTTGGCCTTTTAATATAGAGGTTTCCTCAAGGTGAACAGTGCTCTATTACCAGAAAGTACTTCCTTGGTGACCCCTAGTTTACCTACATAATCCAGTTCAAGTTTCAATTTTTCTGACAAAGTTCTTTTGATTGTCTTATTAACGGTATACAGTACAATAATCTTCCTCAAAATTTTCACTACGACAAAAATGCAAGGGTTGACTGAAAAGTAATGCCTCCACGTTCGTAACTCTTCAACTGCTGGCAGCATTGTTATGCGGCAGGTACTGGTTTGTTCCGTAGCCTCTTCCTTACAGCTCCAGTTGGCGGGAGCCTTTGCATTGAACGGTTGTGTTATTACAGTGTGAAGTATGGAACCTTGAGCTGACGGTCTGTCAATGCGATTTAAGCAACGTGCAGTCATTGAATTCTTGACAGCAGAATGTGTCACTCCAAACGAGATTCATAAGAGCATGAAAGCGTTTATGGTGATTGTGATAATGTGAGGCCTGTGCGTCGTCGGGCGAGTAAGTTTAAAGACTTTGAGGCAGTAACATCAGCGCGAAAAACAAAGAGTTGGACGTCCTCTGATAACAACCTATGAGTTTCACAAGAAAATTTTTACAGATTGATTTAAGACAATCGTCGTATCACACAGTTAGAAATTGCAAGCATAATCGGCATTTCATAAGAACGTGTGGTTCACATTATTGCTTTACTTGACTATCGGCATATCTGTGCACGGTGCGTAGCCCGGTTGCTGACTCCTGAAATGAAAGCCCACAGTCTTGAAATTTTCCAGGAACTCCTCTCGCGTAACGAGAATGAAGGTGACGCCTGTCTCCATTCAATTAAGGTGACGCCTGTCTCCATTCAATTGCGACGGGAGACGGAACGTGGGTACACCATTACGACCCGGAGATGAAACATCAGTCTATGGAATATTGACACAAAGACTCGCCCCAGAAAAAGTCCACAATATTTTGAGCCAAAAGAATACTATGATCAGCATTTTAGAGAAATCCTAAGAGTTACCTGTTTCACGAACGTGTTATAGAGCCCAGAGTGGACTGTTCGTTTAAATATACTCTCTGTCTCTTGTATAAAGTCTGATAATATGCATAATGAAAATACATTTATTTGTGCCTGTTACCCAATTCCCTAGCTTTAAACGGCACACGTACAATGGGGTAGCGGAAGGGGGATGCTGGTTGCGCAAGACGATGAAAAGAAAATCCCATTTACTGGATAAGGATTTAATGTATTGACCTTACTCTGGATATTAATTTAAGATACAATATCGTATTTGACCTCGCCGCTATACCGTCAATTCCCGATAATGTCCTGCTTCCAATGTCCTTTGCAGTTGCGAAATCTGTAAGTCAAGAATTGAAACAAGAGACAGTTGCAGCTGTTTGCTGGAACGTTGTTAACTGCCGCAATACTCCTCTGGGGTCAGCAGAGCGGAAACTAGACTGTGTTCTCTCCAGATGTGCCGTCCGGCCATCAGAGTCTGTCACAGTTCCGAATTGCCGTCGTTTGTTCCCGCGCTATCTTCGGCGGAGATGAACTGGCGAGCGGCGCGTAACAGAAGTTTCTCGGAAAGTGAAAACAAAGGTGGACACGAAGAACAAGGGGGAACATAGTCGATGGTAATTTACAAGTAACACGTATTTCGTAGCACAGAAGTCTTTTACATTTCAGTCACTACAAAAGCAATGAAATGTATACTCTTTTTATTAGTTTCCATTTATAGGTGAAACACAGTGCAAGTTACTAATTTTCTTAGAGCCCTAGACGGCGAGAAAGTAGCAAAATTGCAAAACTTTTCTCAAAGTCCACTTCTTATTAAATCTGGACGCTATGAAATGTTCCCTTATGAATTTCTTACTGTAACTGGCCTCGGCCGCTGGGTTATTCAGCCACCAGATCCCTGAATATACTCAAGACGCTTACAGTCATTTATTCTTGTTTTCGTATCAAGTTTTAAAAATATTCAACTATTTTTCAATATGCGAATCGTACTTCAATGCTAAAATTCCTCGCAGATGAATCTACAATTACTTTTTTGTCATAATCCATACATCACAAGAGCAGGGAGCCTGATAGGCCCATACAAAAAAGACAAGGCTGGGTCATGGATATAAGATCCCTTAGGGGTGTTTGTAAGAGTTTCTGATAGATTTAGAAAAATCGATTAACTATCAAAGTAAGTTCCCATACGCCCAGAATTCCGTCATATTTAATGTTTAGGCACACTAGTGAAACTAGTTACGTGATCCGACTGCAAAATTTGTAGAATATGATCTATTCAGGGAATACTTGCTGTGCACAGTGATTTACAATGGGCATAGCTAAAGATGAATTTACGTGATCCTGATTAGTCGTAACAACATCTCACGTTTCATGAAAACGTGCAAATTAACTAGGCACATAGCCCTGTGTCGTGCAGTGGGTGTACAGCCCTATTGTGTTATGATAGTTCACAAATACATTAGACAATCACACTTTCCACAGAAAGAAGGCTGCGACTCTGCCAGCTGCGTCAGCTTCCTCACCCACCTTGCATGCTGCGAGATCATGCACAGGAACGTGAAGTATGGGACATACCTTCGGGCATTCACTGCACAGTGTTGTGCAGAGCGTAGACATAGGTGTACAGTATAAGGTTACAGCGATTACCTCTCCGTTATTCCTGAAGGCATTATCATAGCAGTTCTGCCCCAGTTTTGGGTTGTAATCTTCTTCTTACCAACATCACACCCCTCTTATAGGATGGTGCGTTAGCTGACACGACACTACTGCTTTGCACTTAATAGTGGGATACCACAAGTCGTTAGGTCGTTAGCGACTTCGGGGAGTGTTCTTTCCAAAACTCCATTGCAGGCATTGACAAAAATTGCTGGATCTCTGTACCCCACATTAGTGTTGTCAATATGAGCCTGTCAGCAGACACAAAGTAGTCCATCTCGGCTGCGGGAGTTATTTAATGATCCATAACATACTGAACGGGAGTGCTGTTGCTGTTGGGTCCAGCATAATGACGCGGCCTTGACCGATGACGACGTTCGTTTGATGTGCCAGGTCACGATAAGTATGGCGCAGACCGCGGCGAAAGAGCGTGTGGGACTGCGGTTTCCTGGGTGCGTTGCTGTAGACAGTCCAGCCTGAGACATCTATGACCGTGTGTTCACTGTCATCGTCAAAGTGCTCGTCTGTGGAAGTCGAGCAGCAGATACACCATCATCGATGGGCCGGGCTGAGATATGCCTGGAATAAACAAATCATCAATGGGTCGGTTGTAGTAAGCACCTTAGTGCACTTCCATCCCTTCTGCAAAGAAAGAAATAAAAAAGTGTATGCGTAAATAAAAGATATATCCATACCTTTAATACTACTTAAGTGGAAAATCACTCGTGCTAGCATATCCAAGGAGTGATTTGAGCCGTTTATCATCCTCGGCACTTATCGGAATATCAGCCTTTAATATTTTGCCCATCTCTTGACTCAGTATGTCGACTGAGGTGTTAAGCGACCGCTTACACCAGACGAAGGAAGAGTCAAACCAAATCTAAGTAAATTAATCGCCATCAGATAATGAGACATTAATTGATATCGTTGATTGCTGGTACTTAGTTCTTTCGATTGCGATTTCCTCTGTTAAATTGCATGCCTAAATGAGGAGCCACCTATAAATTAGTTATGACTACGTCAACATGCGTCGACAATACGAGTGCTCACTTGGAGCACCATCGAGCGAAATGAGCGCATCTTGAATCATGTTGGAAACACCCTACGTGAACTGTAGACGGTAGGGTTCCAGGCACTGATGAGAATGGCTTCACTGTTTCATTTCACAGCTCTCATCACGGTAAGATGTAGTTACGTATCTCTAATTCAATTGCTCATGAGTGGAGGTTATCTGACCAGAAGTATCAAGACACACGTATTTAATACAGGAATGACAACTAAATGCTACTAGAGGAGAGCCCGCCAGTATAATAGGTAGAGGGAAGTATTGCGGTGTCAGTTGCGAGGTAGTAGCACCAGGATGAGTCAGTAGAAAACCTCATTTGAGACACAATATTACGAACCTTCCCAGGAATGCGACATGATCTTACGAGCACATGGGTCTGCGCAACGCCAAAACGATAGGATGAGTCGAGAAGGAATCAGTGACTACTAAATCAGAATCGGGACCTTTTTATGATGAACAAACAGCTACAGTATTCGTTATCTGCATATCACTATTATTGCGACGTATCTGAAAATATAACTGCAAATTAAAGCACTAAAGTAGTTTCAGAATGGAATAAACTACATAATAATAATTCTCGACATACAGACGAAACGAAACCTGTAAATAGATTTCGGATGTTGCTATGTTTAGAAGAAATAATAATTTGTTCAACATGGCGGCGACCGCTGGATTGATTCAGTTCTGAACAGAGACTCTTCTTGATAGTGAGAAGCGTAGCGTTACTGAAGGCTGTAAGGGCGCGAGGGTGTCGAACCTCTACAGAGAAATCTAAGTGGACAGTTTCTATTGCCCAACAAGGGAGAAATATCCTGGTAACAAAAAGCTGTAACCGAAAAGCCCTCTCCGCCGCTGCTCCGGTTATTTCCGTAAAACCCTCTTGGAAATACCAGCAGTATCCGTCTCGGCCGCAAACGCTTTTGCTACAGGCACCCACTGCCATGTAGCAATAAAGTTTATCTGTTCGTTACTTCTCACATAGCTTAGTAATGTCATTCGCTTTGGTAAATCGATCTCCGTTTGGGTTGTTTTGCAATCGCGAGTATTTTGCGATAAAACGACAGGGCAGCGGCACCAGCCATAGGATAAGGTTCACAAGGTCTGCGTCTTCACTTTTGTTGCCCAAACCTGCTACTCATGGTTCAGCATTCCCTCTCCGTTGTTTTCTCGGTTATGTGACTGTAGTTTTAGTTTTAATCTCATTCTCTATGTTGTTTTGTGTTTGTGTTTACGCCACTAGAGTCTGTGCTCTGTTGAACTGTGCATTGTTCAGTTACGATTTCAGAACATATATCAGTTGTTTTTCTAAATGGTTTATTTACTACTGCTGCGGTTCTCACCATCTTCCCCTGTATCCATACAAATCAGAGGTCCTTGACAATACAGATTAAATCAGTGCCTTTCCATGGACAGATATTGGGTTGGAAATTAATCTTATAACCCGGTGACCTATTAATACTTACGTCTCCCGCAAACTAGAGCAAGCTCTTTTCGTTTACGCCACATATAAATGTAGATGCGGAAGTTGGCGATCGCAACAAGACATACTTCTGATGCACGTTAAGCAAAAGCCGTCGCCATATACTGACAACATTGCGAGATGCAAAGTTTACGACCCCCCCCCCCCCCCTTCCTGAAGCGTTCTATCGTATTCCCCTGCATGCGGTCAAAGGCGTGTAGCTTCAGCGTTACACTGTTTCGCACTGAATTAAACATTTTTTTTAATCGACTCTAGCGATTGTGCACAGATGCCATCGCCACAAAATTTTTGAAAGATGGGCAAGAGAGATTCATCGACCAATTTAAAAATAAATGTAGAACCGTGAGAGAAGGTTAATGGCCGAAGGGGTAGAGGCTGACGCCGCAAGAAGATGGGCAGATAGAACAACATTTTTCTGCCAGCGCCAGCGATGGCCCAACGGACCTCGTCTTGCATGGCAACGGCCAAGTGGACATCGCAGGCTTCGAGCTACAGACCCCGGTCAGCACTTAAAGATACCAGGGCGGCACAGCGTTGCGTACGGACGCCACCCACACCCCGGCAGCTGAAATGGCGGCCGGCACGTCACCACTGCCGGTGCTGCCGCGTCGCCACCGCTGCCCGTTCGCTACTGCAAGTACTTCCACCAACGTCGTCAACGCCGACGCCGGCATCATCGCAACGCTGACAAGACAACCTCTCACTGTTTCTCCACAGAGCGGAGTAGCAATGTGCAGTTAAGTCCCTGGAGTAGGCCCGATCAATTCCAGGTACTGATGCTTCAGCTGACGGAAATTCAAGCTCAAGTATGTCATATCAAACTTCCTAGAAAGTTATTCGGTTCACAGAAGTAGAAATGCAGAGACAAATTAACTCGCTAAGCAATCATTTAGATAAATACCTAGGAGCCTATGTCCAGCCTTTGGAGAGAAAGTCGCTAGAAACGTCACGGGTAAGCGTTGAGAAATGTAAATTACAGGCTTCATGGTGTTAATGTGCAACTGAATAACGTAGCAGGCAAGGTGGACGAGCAGACAGGTGACCTTTAATACTTGCATGGGCAGAAATTTGAAATTCAAGAGCAGAGAAGGGAACAAACGTAACCATTTATTACAATTGAATCTGAGATCGAAGGAACACAAGGGACGTTCAGTCGATGGTAGGTTCAGTAGAAACGCAAAATGGAAACACCTAGGCCAGTGTCAGTCGTTGACTGAAGAGCTGCCCAGAAGAGTCGATACAGAGGAGAAGAATCTGAAAACTACTTTAAACGATACGACCCCCTCGCTTCCATGTGCACTGGGGCACAATCGCGTAACGGCGGCAGGGGCTCCTTTTCTCGTTGTCGACGCTATCCCTAGGGTGTGTCAATGAAATCACTTCCAGGACACAGAGTCCATAGCTCGGATGAGCAGAGACGTCTCGCCTGCAGGCGGTGCCCTCCGTCAGCGCTCGGCCCTCTGGGGGTGGGTCAGGCAGTGTCTGACGTTCCATTCCATTCACCGGTGTCGTGGCCTTCCGAACATGGGCTTTGCGACCTATGATGTCAAGACCGTAAATATTACAGGCGTGCAATTTCCGAGCATCAATGTAAGCCACAACAATGGGGGATGTTCAAATGTTTTTCGTATTTTTTATGTCTATAATTCTCATTTTTTACTTTTATTTTATTTTTAGCTTTTTTTCTACAACATTACTGCCAAAAATCATCAAACTTCTTCTCTTATTTTACGAGTTTTCTTTCTCACTCAGTTCTTTATGAAACAATTATAAACGTCTTCTTATACCCCCTAGTAGTTATGTATTCTTACAATGTCATTTAACCTTTTGTCAAAATCTACGTATCTCTTTCCTCTATTTAGAAGACGGATAATTTTCAGAACAACATTTAGTGCTTCCTTCTTCAGATTTTGTGAAGGTATAAGTTGAGATGTCTACGCTCATGTTTATTGAGGGGTTTACTTTCCTATGCCATCTTAGACAACATTCTTGATACTGTGCAGCTGGTTATAAACATTTCACACTTCCTTTGGTAGTGTGAGATTTCAATCCGCTGATCGAACATAGAGTCTGTGAATTTCATGACCTTTTCTCCACTGGACGATTCCTCCGTTATTACCATACACGCGTTATCAGCACTGCCTGGTTCAAGATATGCTGCTGCTACACGCATGCGACGAAACCGTCAGACTTCTTCTCTATGCTTGTATTTCTCTGTCAATAGTAGTTCTTGTATTTTCTTCATCGGGCGCTAGTTGAAGAGAAACTTGCAACCGGAATAAGATGCTATGGGGAGTGCTGTTTTCATAGTTTTAATTAAAGTCATTTCAAAGAGTACCACTGCAGTTTTCGGTAACTAACCAAGCATCTTATTTTTCACCACTCATCATCATCATCATCATCATCATCATCATCATTTAAGACTGATTAGGCCTTTCAGCGTTCAGTCTGGATCATAGCCCCCTTATAAAATTCCTCCATGATCCCCTATTCAGAGCTCTGCCTCTTCTGATGTTAAACCTATTACTTCAAAATGATTCTTAACCGAATCCAGGTACCTTCTCCTTGGTCTGCCCCGACTCCTCCTACCGTCTACTGCTGAACCCATGAATCTCTTGGGTAACCTTGCTTCTCCCATGCGTGTAACATGACCCCACCATTTAAGCCTGTTCGCCCTGACTGCTACATCTATAGAGTTCCTTCCCAGTTTTTCTTTGATTTCCTCATTGTGGACACCCTCCTACCATTGTTCCCATCTACTAGTACCTACAATCATCCTAGCTACTTTCATATCCGTAACCTCAACCGTATTGATAAGGTAACCTGAATCTACCCAGCTTTCGCTCCCATACAACAAAGTTGGTCGAAAGATTGAACGGTGCACAGATAACTTAGTCTTGGTACTGACTATCTTCTTGCAGAAGACAGTAGATCGTAGCTGAGCGCTCACTGCATTAGCTGTGCTACACCTTGTTGCCATCCTAAGTACTTGAAACCGTCCACCTGTTCTAACTTTGTTCCTCCTATTTGGCACTCAATCCGTTTATATTTCTTTCCCACTGATATTACTTTCGTTTTGGAGATGCTAATCTTCATACCATAGACCTTACATTTCTGATATAGCTCTGAAATATTACTTTGCAAACTTTCAATCGAATATGCCATCACAACTAAGTCATCCACATATGCAAGACAGCTTATTTTGTGTTCACATATCTTAATCTCACCCAGCCAGTCTATTGTTTTCAACATATGATCCATACATAATATAAACAACAGTGGAGACAGGTTGCAGTTTTGTCTTACCCCTGAAACTACTCCGAACCATGAACTCAATTTACCGTCAATTCGAACTGCTGCCTGACTATCCATGTAATAACCTTTAATTGCTTGCAAATGTTTGCCTCCTATTCCATACTTTCGTAGAACAGACAATAACTTCCTCCTAGGAACCTGGTCATATGCCTTTTCTAGATCAATAAAGCATAGATACAATTCCCTGTTCCACTCATAACATTTCTCCATTATTTGCCGTAAGCCTATAAGAGGCCTAAACCCACACTGATTTCCATCCAATTGGTCCTCAACTAATACTCGCACTTTCCTTTCAACAATACCTGAGAAGATTTTACTCCCAACTCCCAGGCCATTTCAATCATCATGTGTAGCCATTTAAGACCTGACATTCCACTGTATTTGATGAGTTCCGACTAAATTTCATCCACCCCAGCTGCTTAATTGCAATGCAATCTATTGACCATTTTCTCCACTTCCACAAATGTGAACCTATTTCCATCATCATTCCTATCACATTCTACCTCGAAATCTGCAACATTACTGATCGTATTTTCAAATACATTGAGCAACTCTTCAAAATATTCCCCTCCATTTGCCCAAGGCGTCCACAGGATTCACCAGCAGTTTCCCTGACCTGTCCAAAATACTCGTCATTTCCTTCTTACTTCCCTTTTCAAGACTGATAAATACACTCCAGAATGGTTTCCCAGCAGCTTGACCCATAGTCTCCAACCTGTTTCCAAAGTATTCCCAATATTTCTTCTTGGATGCTGCAATTATCTGTTTGGCTTTGATTCTTTCTTCAACATAACTTTCTCTGTCTAACTGAGTTGTAGTATGTAGCCATTTTTGGTACGCCTTCTTTTTCTTTTTACAGGCTGCCTTGACTGTGTCATTCCACCAAGCTGTTTGCTTCATCCTACTTTTACACACTACTGTTCCAAGACATTCCTTAGCCACTTCTAGTACTGTGTCCCTGTACCTTGTCCATTCGTTTTCCAATGACTGTAATTGACTACATTCACCTAACTGGTACCTTTATGAGATCGCTGTTATGTACTTGTGCCTGATTTCCTTATCCTGAAATTTCTCCACTCTCATCCTCCTACATATAAACCTGACCTCCTGCACTTTCGGCCTCACAATCCCAATTTCACTACAGATTAAATAATGATCAGTGTCATCAAAGAATCCCCTGAATACACGTGTCCCCCTCACAGCCTTCCTGAATTCCTGATCTGTTATTGTATAGTCAATGACAGATCTGGTTTCCCTGCCTTCCCAAATATACCGGTGAATGTTCTTATGTTTAAAAAAGGAGTTGGTGATTACTAAGCTTATACTGGCACAGAAATCCAGGAGATGTTTCCCGTTCGTATTGGCCTCCATATCCTCTCCAAATTTACCTATAACCTTTTCATACCCTTCTGTTCGACTTCCAATCCTGGCATTAAAATCCCCCGTTAGCAGAACGCTGTCCTTGTCCTTTACTCTAACAACTACATTACTGAGTGCCTCATAAAAACTTTCCATCTTATCTTGATCTGTTCCTTCACAATGCGAATATACTGACACAATCCTAATTTTCTTGCTAGACACTGTCAAATCTATCCAAATCAGTCGTTCGTTTACATACCTTATTGCAACTACGCTGGATTCCATTTCTTTCCTGATGTAAAGCCCTACACCCCATTGTGCTATTCCTGCTTTGACTCCTGACAGGTAGACCCTGTATTCTCCCACTTCCTCTTCTTTCTCACCCATTACCCGAATGTCACTAACAGCTAAATCTTCCAGCCCCATCTTACTTGCAGCCTCTGTCAGCTCTACCTTCTTCCCAGAGTAGCCCCCATTGGTATTAATACCTCCCCATCTCATTACCTTTTGTTTGCCAAGTCGTATCCTAGGAGTCCCTGGTTTGTCAGTTAGAGGTGGGACTCCGTCACCTCCAAAGGTCCGAGGCATTTTGCTCTGATTGTTGCCAGCATCATATTTAAAGTACCAGGGAAGCAGGTTTCTAGCCTTACTTGCCCCGAGTCCCATTGGATTTTACCCCTAACGGTTGAGGGACTAACCGGTGGATTTGGTAGTCTTAGCCGTTTGAGCACAAAGGTGACCACGACTCAGAATATGTCCGAGATGCCCAGCCTTCTTCCAAAGTAACTGGTATCCCGACTGTCAGGACCACCACCCACACCATGAACCAGCTTAAAGAGTTTTTCATATGTACTTTGACCCTTTTCTGGGAGCAAATCAAATAAAAAAAGGAAATACATTTGTCTCTTCTTGTTGGTTCCCATGTCAACGTGTGTGGTGTACAGTTGTTTGAACGGTTTTGAACAACTGTGAGATGTCCCATCCATAAGAACAGTTCCATTTCAGCAATGACAAATGACCATTTGATATACTCATTACATTTTCTGTGCACTCGATTGCACTGATCATCCTTGAGAAAACCTGTCCCCTCTTTTGTGGAAATTATTTCCATTATCCGCAGTGTACATAACTTATATAGCTTAGAGGTACAAAAGCATACAGAAACTAAGGTTATCAGGGTACTGCTATGCGATGGTGTCAGTATATCTGCTCCTGGTCAAGAACTGGGGTAAATCAGTAGTGAGGAAAGCTCTGGTCGGGAATACTACGGAGCAAAACGGCTTGGTCCGAAGTCCTATGGTATCCACGATACCTACAAAACGATTATAAATACAACGGTGTGGCCCGTTCATCGCCCCTGTTAGTTCGCTTCACAATGACACAGACAGGTGCGTTTCGAGTCTACGAAAGACTAGGATTTTGTGTCGTCCACAGGCTGTCTCCTGTACAAATTCCTTTCGACCTGCCGAGACTTCTTTGGAGAAAATTGAATAATTTCGTTCTGTCATCGACCCCATAAGTATTGTCAACTACTTCGGAGATCTGTATGGTTCCTACCCTCTACAAGACAGACAGAAAATGAATTTGTTTGGTTGTTGCCTTACGTCTGAGGCTCGCCTCACGTGGTACGTGAGGGTCAGTTCTCTTCAACTGAGTAAACATCCCTTACTCAATACGTGAATAATGCCTTTTCAAGACCTGCACAAAACGACCTGCCATCTGAAAGTCGTCAACAGGACCAACAGAAGAACGAGATAATCAGAACTCAGGCTCCATGGAGTAAATCGAAGAAGAGGAGGCGGACAATGATAACAACATTGGTCAATCCCCAGAAATAGGAGAACATGTCTCTGAGGCAGATGAACTTGCTGCCAGCAGTGCAGGATTTAGTAAACCCGCAGTGATTGTAGAACTTGGAGTGAGTAGGTGCTACATCAAAACGTCACAGAGCACAGGGCAATCTTCCACAATGTGGCTGGAACCACAATAGAATAGTGTTTCTGAGAAGTTGGGTAATTAGCCTGCTTCCACTGCAAAGAATGACTCTCTAAGTGGGTGTAGTACACCCCTCAGTTTGAAGTCATTACTAACAAGTTGGTCCATGATTGGACTGGCTGTCCTCCCGTAAAATTACTGTACGGCACCCGTTTACAACACCGATCGGAGATATAACAGGTCTGATACCCCCTGAGAGCAAGAGACAGCCACAAAAAAGAAACGATGTGAAGGAGTGGCATGATAGAAATGTCACAGCTCTTTCCTTCAACGTATGGGACCTTGACTTTGCTAGGAACCGCCTATGGTCCGATTTGATTGAGAAGAATCTATCGAAGTTTGGTTATATGATTATAAAATCAGGAAAATCATAGCTACCATTCACACTTATTAGAAGATCGAGACATTGGTGTTGAAAAGGGTTTTAATAACATAAGTTACCTTAAGAAATATTTTATTTGAACTGAGAAAGAATTATCTCATGTAGAGGTCTCTTTTATACCCTACTTACATCGTACCAGAACCACAGACTGTTTAAAGAACGGTCTAGTTATTCAGATGTTATTTCCAAAGCACTATTGAGTATTGTGTGTATAGGAATAGTATAATTTTTTTACTTGTTCCAGTGCCAATTTAAGTCTAGTAAGAAAATATTTGATCGTCCAGAATGTTGTGAGATTGAGTCTTCGTACACAGCCTGAATGAAACTGGGTTTCATCGATTCCAGTCACGTAACGTCCACCTCATGTAGTTTTATTCGTGAAAGTAGGCAGAGTATTCAAAACCTTTCACAAGGTTAGCTCTTCACATCCCTTCCTCATGTGTTACATTTCAGGTTCCAGAGAACCCCCCACAAAATTACTTGACTGAAGGCAGTCAATCTCCCTCACATGCACAGATGACTCTGCTTGATGTGTGCAACTACCGCAGCAGAAAACTCTACCTTTGCCCGTAAAATTAATAACATATCGTAAGTGATTTTCTGACTAAGACAGTCTTAACACAAACATACAAAACATTTCACTTGTGTCAGTAAGGGGTTCTTGCTCAACCAAGACTTTCTGAAAACCAACATGAAAGAGAGGAAACCATAATTACCACAAGAACCCATTTACTGTCACTTCCCAATAACTTTCAGGATCCGTGCAACTTCCAAAGATGTCGCAAAATCAAAATGCTGAGAGAACTAGCTTGTATGAAAATTCCTTTGTAGTCCAAGAGACACTTCCTGCACATAATAGGGTTCCAGCTCATAAGTGAACAAATAACTGTATTACATAGAACTCACGTCAGTATTTGCTGTTTTAGTAATTTCTGAGCAATGTGGTAATTTCCTACGAGGTGTCCTGTCCAGACACTTAGCAAGGTGTACATTGGTTTAGAAACGTTAGACTTTAGGTTACCTTGAGCACTAAGAAAGATAGAGAGAAACAGTAGTCCT
Source organism: Schistocerca gregaria (assembly GCF_023897955.1). NCBI lineage: Eukaryota > Metazoa > Arthropoda > Insecta > Orthoptera > Acrididae > Schistocerca > Schistocerca gregaria. The sequence goes on along the minus strand of NC_064920.1, from coordinate 923,395,099 downwards.
TGTCAGGTTCTTAGGTGACAGCAGTTTATTAATAATTTTAAATTTGATGTGTTTAAATATATTTTCCGAATGGTATGGAAGTGTATTTACGAGTCTCTGAATGTCTTAGAGACAAAAGTATTTTAAAACTAGATTGTTGAATTTAAAGCTGAGTGAAGTGTATATTAATGTGAGAAACTGAGTTATAAGCTATGATATGTGGAATATCCTGTTTCTAGAGTTATGTTCGTGAATCAGCCTGAAAACCACAATTATCTGTGTTGGTTTCAGGTATAGTGTAGAAACTAACAATAATGAATTAAGGAATGACGTCTCTCTCCAGTAGCAGCGGTTGAGCAAGTAGTGTTGGATGCCTATTGTCCGCAACGTGTCCAAGGAAGAGTGCTGAGACGAAAAGTTTGGTGTCTGCTGTCTGCTGTAAACCGCTAGATGACTGAGTTGCCTCGCCTAATTACTCACTTGATTAAAGAAGAGAGGAGGTGGGGGATGGGATCGTTCCGCACAAGGACAGCCGCAACGGCGGGGCTCTGAGGGTTCTAGCTAGCCCCGCCCCCCGCGACTCTGCATCACTCGGCGAGCTCCCAGCGATAGGAAGGGAAAGCGTTGAGGTGAACCCTTCCAGCTGTAGGCACTAAAGGCTTGCCGCCACCACTCGTAGTTCTGGCCATCTGTGTAGTTGTGAGCCGCACACATCTGTAATTTACAGTACACTCCTTAAATGAGCACAGAATGCTATTTTCATCATCCCCATTCATTCACATATCGTAAACCACAAGTGATGTGTCACTGAAGTACCACGTTTTTTCGCTGACTTAACTGAAAGGATTCATTGTTATTATTATTATTATTATTATTATTATTAAGAACTCTCTGTCTGTAACTAGAGTCTCATTGCTGAATATTCGCTAAGCCCATTATTGTGAATTGTAAATGGATATGTTTACTCTCTTTGTACTGAGGCAGCTTTGAAGTCTAAATGAAAAGAACTTTAACTAATGTTGAAAAAGTGCATTATATTCTATGACTATGTTTGGCTGATTTCTTGATCTATGTTTCACAGAGTTAATTTTTTATGTAGGTTTAGTTGCAGGATTCCCTCTGTCTACTGACTGATTCAGGTCTTAAGTAACATACTTTTTCGAAGGATAATGCACTGTTGATTGAGGAAGGGTGGCTGAACAACAGTTAACTTCCCGGTTTCGTTAAGGGGGCAAGTTGTAAAACATCGCGTGACTAACTCTCACAAGCACAGCACGTGCCATGACGACCATGTGGGCAAACATCCAAGGCCAAAAACATAGTCTACTAGAGAGTTTTATTTTGAAGTACCTAAAAATTCAGTTGTGAATTAAAACATTTTAATTATTTCAGAGAGGAACGAAATCATACAATAATTCCTTTCATGTAGATTTTTGCTGTCATCATTTTGAGAAGAATTAATAATATGTTGAAGATGGCAACGATCATTGCAAAAAATTGTACTTCAATAGAACATCGTATTGGTAATAAGAAGCACAGATATACAGAAAAACCCACCATTCTGATGGTTTTAACGACTCCAGGGTAGAGACTCTCTGAGACCAAAAGGGAATGGCGAGGATTCATAGTCCATCGGGCAAAAACTATCCACTGATCTGCCTTGCAGGTTGGCAACAGCTAAATTTTTTGAAGGCGTAGATAACACTGTGTGAAGACATTATAGTGGTTGACAGCCTGTCTCGTCCATCACGAGGTTTAGATGAGTACACAGAACTAATAGAACAAACCACTGAATGTAGTGCATTGCTAATGAAAGACAATAATTACAGGCAGTATTATTTAGTTATTTGCAAAATATAGATGATTTGCAAAGAGGGGTCCAGTGTTGGTTTAATATTAGAAAACCACATTTACAAAATCTCGCTGCAAAATTAAATCAAGATCGGGAAATACATAATGGATCTCTGTTCTGTAGCTAAGATGTACAATCTGACACACGATGCATTTGCTTCCCAGACGTGTGTGATGATGATTTAATTTGGTCGATATATCATGCATGAGGGCATTAAGATGCATTGAAATGTACAAGAACGATTAGTCTGTATTGCTACTTCCTTGAATGTGGAGACAAGTACAACAACTGCTTAAAATATGTCTGATATGTCATAAAAAACACAAATAAACGCTGTCATACAAAAATGCATTCCATCTTACTAACAAACTACAAATCGTTTCAGTTGGCATTGAAGGATCTCTGCCTTTACGCAGAGTTAAATATGTAGTATCACTTTATGATACTTTCTCAAAATATGTAAAGTATGCACTATAAAGACTGCTGCAGCAGTCTCAAACATTAAAAGAATTATAAGTGATTACGTACCTACAGTTAGCAAGCCTACCACCTTGTTATCAGACAACCCATCCAATTTCTGAAACATAGAAAACATTTCTACAAGAACACCAGATTAAACAAGTATGAATATAAATATTTGTCTCAGAAAGTAAACCCACAACAAGAATATTCAGTGAATTCAATAGATTTATGTACATTTATGTGCATTTGAGTACAATATTTAAAGTTATTGCAACATATCGTAAATATTTTGCCACTGTACACTTCACCATGCATTCCAGTTGAATTAGTATACCGACTGGGGCAAGTTATTTTCATTAATGCCACCTGGGATAGAAGCATTGTACCAGGCACTTTAGGTATGGAGGCGCAACTGACTTCAGACGTGGATCAGACGAGGACTAGTCTTTGGATGTCACCTGAGTAACAAATCAATTGGGACCATTTCAACTCTTCTAAAGCTGTCCATTTCAACTGTTGGTGATGATTCTGAAGTGGAAATGCAAAAGAATAATCACAGGTAAACAAAAACTAGGCAGATCTCATGTAGTAATGAACAATGAAAAGAATCACTCGGTAGTTCCAAAGTGCTACCAGCCATCCATCTAACATGGCTGGGCGTATGGAGTTAAAGAGAATAGGGTAGTGGTCGAGCAGCTCTTCATAGGTCACTCACTTTCGTAGTCAGAGTTAACTAAGTAAACAAGTCACACTGAGTAAGAAATCACGCTATACCCTGTGGCGACCCTACCGAGGGGTTGGTTTTGGCGAGTCCAACACTAACTTTACTAGCTATCTGCAATGCCAACAGACAGTTACGGAGGTTATTGTTTTGCTGATGCGGAGTTCTTGCAGTTACTTTGTGGCCCCCTTCTTGACCTGAAGAAAACAAGTGCGGAAACGTATGAACAGATTTTACACCACTGTGTCTGGATCACAGTCGACGAAGTGGTCAGAGACGATATCTGTTTAATAACTCAATACGTCATCAAGCAACAATTGTGAGGCAATGGTTTGTGGATACCAGCATTGTTGAAATGGACTGATCTGCCTTGAGGTCCGACTTGAACAATATGCAACACCTTAGGGATGTGAGGACGTGGAAATCGATCCAGAAGCCAGTGTCCAACATCACTATCATCTCTGTTTTCCACTCTTGAGGAATATTGGGCTGCCAGTCCTCCACAAACATTCAGACACATTAGATGGTCCCGTATTTATGTCAACAAATAGGTGTCCAGATACTTTTGAGTAGTCTGTGCATTTATTAATAGGTTAGGAAACTTATGTTGCCAACCCCGCAACTAACTCTAATGTAAGGGTGCTTCAAAACGGTCGAAGGCTTTGTAGCATTTATGACACTGAACTTATAATTATAACTAAAACATTAAATAAAAGAGAAACTGAAACGATTTTCCTCACAAGTGTTCAATGTAAGTACCATTCGTCACACAGCGAGTCGATAGGTGAGTTCTTTCCAAACCTTGATCAGTGTGTCTGGATTAATTGTTGCAACAATACTGGTGGACCAGCCGACAGCAGTGGCACATCCACACCATCCTTTATGAGCCCCGAAAAGAGGAAACAGCATGGCTGCAGATAGTGTGTGAAGGTGGAGGTAGTGCGAAGCAAGCTCTGTCACCCGGCCCCTTGCGGCCAGTCCAGAGATCGGATACAGAGTCGTTTAACCAATCTCATACTGAGTGATGCCAGTGAGGCGGTGCCCTGCCTTGCTAAACAATAATGTTTGCGGTTCAGCTTCTTTCGGTCGAAAAAGGATTAAATCTAGCGCATCAAGACAAGAAACACCAGGTACAGTTGGTTTACCGGAAAAGAAAGGCCCGTAAAATTGCGGACATGATGTAGCACAAAAAATATTCCATTCGTGAGAATATACCGTCTTTTGCGGCTTCGCTGACCTCCAGAAGAGCAAATTACGTGTGTTCACGTTCCACTTAGTTAAAATGTCGAGTCATCACTGAAGACAACATGATCCAGAAAACCTTCATCGTCATTTAACAAATGGTTCAAATGGCTCTGACCACTATGGGACTTAACATCTATGGTCATCAGTCCCCTAGAACTTAGAACTACTAAAAACTAACTAACCTAAGGACATCACACAACACCCAGTCATCACGAGGTAGAGAAAATCCCTGACCCCGCCGGGAATCGAACGCGGGAACTCGGGCGTGGGAATCGAGAACGCTACCGCACTACCACGAGCTGCGGACCGTCATTTAACACCTAAAGTTTATTCCGTAGGCCTTACAGTTTATAAATTGCAATCGATAAGGGCGTAGTTACAAGCGTGTCCTTAGAAGTCTCGACACAGACGTCACTCCTTCAACACATTCTTCAGCTCTCTTCGTTCCCCCGTACTCTTTTCCTTGCGCACAGATGTGTAAAGAAAACTATTTGAGGCGGTCTGTCTGATATGTTGATAGCAGATCACAAGGCTGCGGGGGATGCTTGAGTGTGTGGGGGGAGGGGGGGTTGAAAGGACTAAGTCCATAGAGGATTCTCAACAACAAACTTTATTTACCGGGGACTGAAACAATCCACATTGCTAAAAGTGGTAAGACACATAAGACACAATGATATAACTACTCACTTATTGTCCAAATAATAACTAAAGTAAAAAATTCTGAAAAATCTTGCGCTGCAATAAGCGCAACATTTAACATTATAAACTCTAATTTAAGACAACTGGTAGTAATTTCCTTCTATACAAGAATTTTCTTTTAGCTTGTGACAAAACTTAGTTGCAAAATACAGTTTCTTAAAAAGACCAGAAGATTTAAGAAAAAACTTTACCGATATTCTACTTATGCATGCAAACACTAGACAAAATTATCTGACAAAGGACTAACAAGCCTGGCGGCCAGATGGGGGCTGAAGTTCCTTGACTAGTTTAAAACACCGAAAACGTGATTTACAAGCTAAAGTTTAAAAGTCAGAAAAAATTTTTCTTAGAAGTAGATACATATATCAAATACAGTACCGCTCAAACGTAGTAGCCTTCTGCTATTGTAAACCCACTTAGTTATGCATCGCGTGAGGTGCGTCGCAGCCGGATTAGAAAGCAACAAGTTTCTTCTGTAACACACTACACTATTAGAATATGGCCCATTTTACGCCAACTCTCAAGCCAGCCAACCTTTTGCATGCAATATGTTAAGTCAGATATTAACGTAAAGCCTTGCAAACAGTCAGTAAGCGCGAATTTCTTAAAGAAAATTGCAATACTTAAAGTGCGTAAGACATTTTTATTGGAACTTCAACCATCAAATGATTTAATTAGGAAGCAATAAAAGAACAGTTCATTACAGGGTTAGGATAAAATTGCACTTTTAGAATTGCAACTAAAATGGTATTTTATCATTTGAGTTGTTGACGTACACAGTTGGGCAAATGTAACCAGTACCGTCCCCCTTCCTTAAATGAAAGCGAAACTGAGGGGGGGAGACGGTATCGAGAATTTTCTTTGCTTATCGCCCTAGGGTCACGGCGTACCTGCTCGACCGGGGTAACGGTGCGGTGTAGTGCATCTTGTCACGGTCCACGAGGCTCTTCCCTCGAGTATAGGGTTTTGTGTTGTCCATGGCGTAAGTTAGTTTAAGTAGTGTGTAAGCTTCGGGAAGATGATATAAGCCGTTTGGTCCGATACGATCTTACCACAAATTTTCATCGCCCTGTCTTGATGTCCCTGAGCAGAACGTTCATCAGCAAATGCGTCTTAACCACCACCTAAGGTCCTACAAAACGAGGTTACAATTGTTCGTAAAAACTTCAATGCTGCCCGCCTACCCTTATATGGGTCTATTTCCCGATGATGTGCCAGCTTGACGTTGTTCCTTGCTGCCTCCCACTTTCTCTCTGTCTCCTTCGCATCTGGTGGCTGCGGCAGCAAATCATTCCCCCGCCTAAATTGGCCAACGAAGAGTTCAACGAGAAGAGAATATTAATTTAGCGGGAGTGATCTTATGAACTTCGTGGTGGGTGCTATTAAAGGGAAAGTACAACCAATTCAGGGACATATCCCACCGCTTGTGTGAGACTAAATGGTTGGTGATGAGGGCTAACTTCAGGTTCCGGTCTGTACTTTCCGCGAAAGATGATCGCGGTTGATAATGTGTTATAGTAACATGCATCATCCCACGATCGAAAAAGAACTGTCTAAACCCTTTGGACTTAATTGTAGGCGCGTTATCGCTCACAAGATTCTTAATGGCTCGAAACTGTCGAATAGCTTCTCAAGATGCTGAGTACTTATGGCAGACGTAATGCCACTGCTAGGAATTAACCAGACAAACCGGGTAAAAACATCATCAACAACGAAGACAAGGCGATTTCTGCTCTTGGTCCGTCGCAGTAGACTCTTTTTTGGTGTCATCAGTCTCCTGACTGGTTTGATGCGGCCCGCCACGAATCCCTCTCCTGTGGCACCCTCTTCGTCTCAAAGTAGCACTTGCAACCTAAGTTCTAATTTATTTGCTGGTTGTATTCTAATCGCTCTCTTCCTCTACATCTCACTCTAGTACCTAGTCTTTCCCCGATGATGTAGCATCCTGTCCCTTCTACTTGTCAGTGTTTTCCACATATTCCTTCCCGCTCCGAGATTCTGCGTAGGACCTCCCCATTTCTTACCTTATCAGTCATCCTAATTTTTAACATTCGTCTGTAGCAGCACATCTCAAATGCTTCGATTCTCTTCTGTTCCAGTTTTCCCGAAGTTCATGTTTCGCTACCATACAATGCTGTGCTCCAACCATACATTCTTAGAAATTCCTATCTCAAATTAAGATCTATGTTGATACTGGTAGAGATCTCTTCGCCAGGAATGTCCTTTTTGCTAGTCTGCTTTTGATGTCCTCCTTGCTCCATCATTGGTTATTATGCTGTGTGGGTAGCAGAATTCCTTAACTTCATCTACTTCGTAGCCATCAGTTCTGATGTTAAGTTTCCCGTCGTTTTCATTCCTGCTACTTCTCATGTCTTTATTCCTTCTTCGATTTATTCACAGTCCATATTCTTTATTCATTAGATTGTTCATTCCGTTAAACAGCTCCTCACTTTCACTCAGGATAGCAATGTCATCAATGAATCGTAACACTGCTATTCTTCCGTCCTGAATTTTAATCCCACTCATGAATCTTTTTTTACCTTCATCATTTTTCTTCGATTTTCAGATTGAACAGTTGGGGCGAAAAACTACATACAAGTCTTACACCCTTTTTAATCCGAGCACTTCGTTCTTGGTCGTCCACTCTAATTATTCCCTCTATGCTCTTCCAACAGACAAACATAGAATGTGTCATCAAGTGGCAGGTCACACTTGCACTATCTTTGCACAGTCGGCCTTTGAGTGTACCAGCAATGTAACTTCATTATCTAACATTAAGATCATGTTAGAAATTCCCACCGATTATAGATTTGTAGATAACGTCACTTTCCTATAGAGACACTGTTGCTTCGATTCTTGATGTTCATTAGTCTGTAATCATGTATTCAGCTTTTCCCTCTTTAATATCCTGTGTATGAGCCCACAATTTCGGTACTTGCCAACCGCATGAATGATTACTCTGTGTTGTTCATACTGCAGTCACTTCCTGTTCTGTGAATAGCTTTCCAATGCCGAAAGCGCCATCCGTATGAAGTACATCAACAATACTGGGGTGTATCGTACCACCTCTGCAACAGGCATGCTCGACACTGCACATTATCAGCATGAGTGACTGGTCACGCCCCAACCCTTCAAGGTCAGCAGTGTTTCAGTGTTGCACGGGGTTTTTAGAATACTTCAGCAACGTCGTACCTGTCTAGTGAACAGAGCTATTTTTCCCAGTTGCATCTCTCTCCTGTGTTTCTGTGTTATTCTTTATCCATGTTTCTCGTCATATTGGGATCACAGTCGACAGACCTATTTCCCCAGTTGCTGTGTATCTAGCTTATGATATTCTTCCATCCTGAATTTTAATCCCCTGTGTATCAAGCTTTTCTTGTCTCAGGACCATCCCATGGCAAAACACTGTTTACTCTAACAGGTGATGTGTATTCTGTTGATAGTCATATTCCGATTCTGCACAATGGCTTCCGCTTAGATGCTACACTGAGGGTAGCCAGCTGCCTCAGCTACGCATAGCCCGCGCCTGCCTACAGCTATCTGACCTTGCCTGTGCCTTCTTATTATCTCCCTCCCATCTATGCAATCGTTCCATCCCTTTAAGGGACGAATCATAATTCTGGTTGTTTCCATGTGGCACTTCCACCTACACTCTCCGATTATGTAAAGCTGATATATACTCTATGCCCACGGCAAACAATTCTGTCACCATACCCATGTCAATTTATTTCATTCTTTTCCACTAATACTTGCAGGAAGCCTTCATAGATTCTCAGTCTGGCTGTACCTGTCACCACTCCATCTGCCAATAATTCTCTTTCAGTTCGGCCGACCCATATTGAGGCAGGAATTTTCTTAGAACTTGGTCAGATGACTACAAGCATTTATTGTGTCTTTAGCACAGTGGACGGGGTCACTTGTAAAATGTCCTACCACGAAAGAAATTAATCCTTTTAACAATCATGTGAATGGTAACACTTTCTGCTTAGGTAACGGGCTAATTCTGTCGTATTCGTTTTGCCACATTTGAAACCCCTTGTGACTGTGAGCAGGTGCTCCTTGTGAAACAACTCAGGCACTTTCCGTTCAGTGTCCAGAATGCGATTCGTTTCTGTTACATTAATGCTGAAATTAGCATGCACTCAAGCACGGTAGTGTTATTACACTAGTCCGTTCTTTGTTGAGCACCTCCTCATGTGCTGTTTGCTTTAATTCTACATTCTCTATAAATGGCTATTTCATTAGCTTCCAATCTTTTCATCCTGTAACTCAGACTCCTTCACATGTACTAATCAGTTGTGGCCGAGAGAACTGAGTTCCCCGTCTCTCTCTGAAAGAATAATTTTTAAATGGAAGTTAAGATGTATTTCCCATGGTACTTTATACTGAACAAAATGATTATCATAGTCATCCTTTACTTCCAGTTTCAACTTTAACATTCATGTTAACACTCTGGTATTCCCTTCACTAATTTCCGCTGTCAATTTTTCGTTGCCCAGTTTTCAATTTGAACTTGATATCACATAGTGTCTTGATTAGTAACAATAGCAAACTGTTTTGTCCAAAAGGCTTTACACACAAAGACGCTTGTTCCACTACTGAATCAGTTGTGGCTCGAGTATTCTCACAGCAAATGCGTCATTCATCCTGAGATGAGGGCTGAAAACATCAGTAACATTCAGTTCCCTCTTAGTTCTATCCGTATCAATAATTCCTTCGACTTCACCCTGTGGTGTGAAATCCACGAGGCTTTTGTCACTGTCGTCCATTGCTTTCTGAAGTGTTACAACCGTGACCAACGGTTGTGAGATAATTTGAACTCTCATCTTTTGCTGCCCACTGCTCTGGGTCATTCGTCGCTGCATTGACCACTGTCGCTGTGGTGGTGCACAGTCGTGATGAGTGAAGCAACTAGATTCCGTTGTCCGTTCGTTGGAGCTTCCCGATCCTAACATACAAATAGAGTGCTAGAACTATTTATTTTTCCCCTTCTGCCGTTAAAAGAACCAGGGCAAAAACTGCCATCAGTGAATTTTTATTCTTGTTTTTTAAACCCACAATACACTTGGAGAAATCACGAAAACTTTGTAACTATCTTATTGCCTGTAGTAGCATTCTACGTATAGTATGTAGGTTTACCTCCAATCGGTTATTTAATGTATGTTCTTATAGGAATGCGATACTATTGAGAATGAAATTCTACGCAAAGTCATTTCACATCAATTATTTTAGCAATATACATACATTGGTTTCCACCAAGAGAAGCAACCAGCTAAAAACTCACTTTTTAAATGTAATATAGAACAGCCTATCTAAGAAGTCGAGCGCTGGTCTAAAAGGGGTGAGTAACATTTAAAACACAGACCTGCCTTTGGATGCTGCTTACTTGAAGTCCAGCTCACTTTCTACACCTAGTAAACTCACCTGCCCTTCACTATGGTGCAGCTGTCTTTAAGCTGCGTTCCCACGTGTGCACCTATTTGAATATCGCACGAATACAGAACTACGCATAAAGGAGGCAATACACCATTAAGGAAAGCACAAACTAATCATATAATAACAAATTTTTTAACGATGTCCTCTGTCATTAAGTAAAGTCAGTGTTCACCAAAAAACAGCATTTATGCTAAGTTGACAGTAGCACTCATTAGAATTCGGGAAACTTGCGAGACTGGAACTAATTTCGATTTACAAGACAATTGTGTCCACGCTATCCAATTACCCGCTCGCACGAAGCACTGCAGTTCTTCTACAGCTCTGATACACAGGATTTATGCACAAATCACCAGGCCAGTTTTGGAAACTCCCGGAAATGAATCACGCGATTTGTCCAAGGCATATAATCGATAACTCAATACATGGGGCCAGGTGGCTACCAGCAACGATCTATTGCAACATGAGCCAGTACATAACTGGATAATTAACATCAATCAGCTTACTGACATTTTCTTGAATGATGACGCATGTTGCGCCACAAACTTTGCGTAGTTAACCTATTTCCATCTACGTCCTACCGACATTTCACCAGAAAAAATATGCTTTGAAAGTACATTAAAAAGCATTCCCTACGCGACTGTAAGTATTCAGACTTAATAAATATAAAATAATCAAATACAAAGCTTATGGTGTAACTAAGGTAGACTGAAATCCGATATAGAACCGATTTCTGTCAAGCCACAACGCGATCTCTTTTACACAATGATCTGTCACTCCTGCTTGCAATTTTCTTAACATCTGTGATGTCAGTCATATTATAGCAATTTTCGCAGTAAAACTGCAGTGTACTACAGTAGTTCCTCTTGTGGAAACTCTGCTGGAGCATTCACTGAAATAATGCTCACTTAATTCTCACTCTTATAGAAAGTGTTTTTCTTATGGACTAATATATTTTCCTCCGTTATCCATTTGTACGAATAGAACCTCTGCTTGTGGCCAAGGATGTACGTCCTCAGAAATCGCTCGTAACTTTTAGTTTGTGTCTTACATATTCTTACTGCGGCTTCCCGAAAAATTTCCGTCGACACTTTCTGAAGACCTCGACGCTGAAATAGTATCCTTCGGCTTTCATCAGCCTCACCGACACGACAATGGTCACCTCCGCACGCTAGCGCGAATTCTGGTTTCTATGCTTGATTAAAGTTGAAGTGCCTCATGATATTCACCTCCGTTCACCATGCGGTCTTCATCAGCGCTCTTACACAAACGACCGCTCCCACGCACCCTCTTACTCCTTTCAGTCCATTATTATGCTTAAAGCAACAAAGATAGCGGCAGTCAGCGAGGTCACTGCTTGTAAGTATTACTGACTCGCCTCAAATCTCACTACAGAATTATGGACATCACAATAGTCTAATAGTCTTTCATGGAACAAGGTGGTAATTTGGCCTGCATGTCAAAGATAGCAAGATGAAATACACCACCCACATGAAGGAAAACAAGATAACATTGGTTTAACTGTTACAACAGTGGAGAAATTCAGATAGTAGGAAACTTCGTTGAACAGTTGCAGTCAATCAAATTTCAGTTTATAGAGGACAGCGTTAACAGTCGAGAGGTACTTTATCAGTCTGCATCAGTCTGCGAAACGTATCTATGACAATACCCCTCTGATATAGAGCAGAAATCAAGGTCTACTACAGTAAACACTCGCCAGTTGTACTCCACGGCCCAGAAGCACGGACAGCTTGGGAACATGGTTAGAAAGAAATCCGAAATCTTTCGAAGAGAGGCTATGAGTATCATTCGAAATGTTCAGCACAGTTGAGAATGACGGAGATGGTGGTAGGCAAGCGATCTGGTCGTTAGGCAAGGCTATCTGAGGAAAATATGGAACTGTTCAATAGGTATCGCGGTAAATGATTTCGTAGTTAGGTCAATACCGCATTGATCATGATGGTGGTTCAGAAAACTGGAAGACGGCACTAGATCAAAGAATATGTAAGCAGTTCAGAGCACAGCATCTTGAAGACGTGTTATCAATTGATGGTAATTACTCGGCACTCATTACCCTTTTGTTGACTTTTTAGAGCGTTGTTAGTTCTAAAACCACTATTTTCTTTCTTTTAGCAGTTCTTAATATATATTCCGTCATTTCACATCCAATTTTTACATATTAATTCTTTGTTTCGTTTTTCACTTTAAGATATTTTTTCCCTCATAGGGAGTTGAGAAATTTAATTTTTTTCTGAAATTCATCACCGGATTTTGTGTATCATTGAATGCGTTTATATGATGCAGTATAAATCATTTCTTCCTTGTCTGTTCACACAATGGTCGCCTATGCTTGAAGTTGAGCAGGCGTTGTTCAGTAAGACTCCACGTTTATGTATATTTCATCGCCCGTACTAAGTGTTAAAATATTCGTTTGCGAAACAGCCGCGTGGAATAACTGAAATTAAAATGAATTTCAGTTATCTGGTATCTGTTCTTTAACTTTCGTTACAATTTCCTTTGCGTCATCGAGTGATTCACTGGTGAAAATTATGTCATTTTCTTGTATCTATCCCGCTTTATATCATTCTACTCATAAAATTGAATTGTGATGTTGGACTGAAGCGATACTACTCAGTTTCATCCTCTTGTTTTTTATTTTGTTAGTGACAAAGGTTCTTTTCTTCAAAAAGTATAAATATGATGAATTTTTCATATCAGAATAAGCAAACTTGAAATTTGTATAACTTTTATCGATTTTCTGACATCACCGCGTTTTTTCGTTTCTTACTCATGTGGCTGAGCTTGAGTCTATCAGTGTTTTGTCGCACTTTGTAACATCCCATTAGTCCTAGCCGATATCCTTACCCAGCGTTGAACCATTCTGAACTTATGGTCCGTCTCTAACGACCTCAATGTTGACCAGATGTGAAACCCTAATCATCCTTCCTTCCTTCCTTGCTTCCTGTTTTCTATTAGGGCGTTGAACAGATATTATCAACCAAACATACTTTCTTGCTGTAATTCAAACTTTTACTTTGTACTCTTCTTACATTACTTCCTAAACCATTTTCCCATGACCACATTCTTTCACATTTTTACTCGTGTTTGTTACCCTCTACAATTCTGCTCTATGTCATTTCTGAGCGACCTCTACTCTTAGCTCCAATATTAACTTGTGATAACTATTCCATCATCTGCGTTTCTTTCTTACATTTCGTTACATTTCTGCTAAAATACCTCAGTTTGTAAAATACCTCAGATTAATAGTTTATATGTAGAGTCACATCAAAGGCCAGAATCAATATTGACTCACCTTGTGGACAATCATCCTACAAAAAATTACTACTTACTGCAAACTCTCGCCAGTTCCTGAAGGGACGAATTTTGGAAAGGTCCGCTTGTCCGTTTCACTTAGAACAGTTCCTGAATTTATTATTTCATGACTGTGTTTAATGCTGAATGAAGCAGAATGAAGTGACAGTTATGCTTTCACTTCGTATTCTAGTATTACTTTAAGAAACTTGTAAACAAAGTGATGTTAGCTCTGGTCATTAGGCATCAGTTACTTTAAACTCTGAGTGAAGGAACTTAAGCTAATGAAAGTCAGCGAAGACTGAAACAATGCGACCAAATTACGTTGTTTTACTCCTTATCCTACGTTAGTATACAACAGCTCCATTGATTTCCATGGTGCAACTTTCCAAAAGAAAATATTAACAACAGCTCCATTGATTTCCATGGTGCAACTTTCCAACAAGAAAACATTAACTTTAAGGTATGTTTTAAGTAAAGTGAAACAGGACCATCCTGAAATTAAGTGCTAACGCTCGTTATGGTTCACTGTGAGTGTATTAACTCAAAAACACTTTTCAGACATTTACAATTTGTATGAGTCTGGCCCTCGTACGCAATACGACAGAAATATGTGTCTATATCTTGTCCAGTGTGATGCGATGCAGATCAGGACATGGCGCTAATATACTCCTGCATATCCTTTGTGAGATAACGAGCGTTTCGCTCTCATTTGCCGAGAGTCAGCCTTCAGGAACTGTGAAACGAACCTTGTCGTTCAGCAACGGATGCCACAAAGGGCGCAGGTTCATGACGAGATGGGGAAAGTCACAGGCGTCCTTTGTCTATTGAGTCCTAAGCGCTGCAGTGTGCGAGTGAGACAGACGAGAACCTACGTCATAGAGAAACGCAGTAAAAGGCTTTTGTGGCCAAGGAGAAGTAGCAGTGTTATATATGGCGCACCTAAGACCGGCCATAAAGGGAAACATTAATGAAAATTATTTAATTCTGTAGTAGTTCAGGGAATCAAACCACAGTAATTTTAATTTGTTCTCCTCCATAACTTATCATGGTGATCACAATAAAACTTGAATATTGATCATATGTATAATAGTTTAGGATTTACTGTTAAAGGGAACTTAACACGTTTTGTAACAACGAGATGAATGCTAAAATCTGAACGCTTTGGTCAATCTTAACGATCGACATTTCATACAGAAGTGCATCATTAAAATGATAAAGATTGTAAATTTCAACACTGTAACTTTATTTGTTTAAAAGATATAGTACATTTAAATTATCATTATTTACAATTAAGCATCTGATCATCATTTCCCCCATATAAAACACATTGAACGATTACAGCATGACACTGTACCGCATCATTAGATAATAGAATATTTGTTGTAAAGTTTAGTGCATAATAGTTACTTTTGTTCTTTATTTATTTATCAGAAAGTACACTGGTGCAAGGCTACTGGCCGTGACATCCAAAGTTAAGAAGGAAATTGTATAGGTTTCATGTAAAAGAATTTAACGTTTATTATGCAATGGATATTATTGTTAATTTATTAAGAACGTGAAAGTGGTCAAGCTTTGATTATTTATATATGTTAAAATGGAAAATAATGCAGATGAACGGCTTCAAGAAAGGGAACTGCTCTAGTCAGTTGAGCGAAAATGTTTGGCGCGCGGGGAACGCGGTCGGAGACGGGCAGAGGGACAGTTCTGGTCAAGACAACAAAGGCGCAGTTCGGATGAAGACGCGAAAACGGACAGTTCGGCTGGAGACATCAAAGGGTTCAGTTCGGCTGAGACGCGAGAGCGGACAATCGGTCTTTACGCATCTACCAAGTGAAACGACGTAGAAAAAGTCGCGTTGTGTGGTATCGCGGGACTTAGTCTCTGAGCGTTGGGCAGCCGCGCGCCTAGTGTGAACTCTTACCTTTTCGTAGAGTTATCGAGGTGGACTCCCCCCATGAACCATGGACCTTGCCGTTGGTGGGGAGACTTGCATGCCTCAGCGATACAGATATCCGAACCGTAGGTGCAACCACAACGGAGGAGTATATTTTGAGAGGCCAGACAGCCGTGTGGTTCCTGAAGAGGGGTTGCAGCCTTTTCAGTAGTTGCAGCAGCAACAATCTGCATGATTGCCCGATCTGGCCATGTAACACTAACCAAAACGGCCTTGGTGTGCTGGTACTGTAAACGGCTAAAAGCAACGGGAAACTACAGCCGTAATTTTTCCCGAGGGTATGCACCTTTACTTTATAGTTAAATGATGATGGCGTCCTCTTGGGTAAAAAATTCCGGAGATAAAATAGTCTCCCATTCGGATCTCCGGGCGGGGACTACTCAAGAGGACGTCGTTATCAGGAGAAAGAAAACAGGCTTTCTACGGATCGGAGGTAGGTTAGAAAATTTAACAAGGGAAATGGATAGGTTAACGTTAGATATAGTGGAATTGACGACAGGAGGAAAATGACTTTTGGTCAGGTGAATACAGGGTTATAAATACAAAATCAAATAGGGGTAATGCAGAAGTATGTTTAATAATGAATAAAAAAATTAGGAGTGCAGGTAAGCCACTACAAACAGCATAGTGAACGCATTATTTTGGCCAAGAGAGACACAAAGCCGACGTCTACTGCAGTAGTACAAGTTTATATGCCAACTAGCTCTGCAGATGATGAAGAAATTGATGAGATGTATGATGAGATAAAACAAATTATTCAGGTAGTGAAGGGAGACGAAAATTTAATAGTCATGGGTGGCTGGAATTCGAGAGTAGGAAAAGGGAGAGAAGGAAACATAGTAGGTGAATATGGATTCGGTTTAAGGAATGAAAGAGGAAGCCGTCTGGTAGAATTTTGCACAGAGCATACCTTAATCATAGCTAACACTTGGTTTAGGGATCATAAAATAAGGTTGTATACATGGAAGAATCCTGGAGATACTAGAAGTTATCAGATAGATTGTATAATGGTAAGGCAGAGATATAGGATCCAGGTTTTAAATTGTAAGACATTTTCAGGGGCAGATGTGGACTCTAACCACGATCTATTGGTTATGAACTGTGGATTAAAACTGAAGAAACTGCTAAAGGTGGGAATTTAAGAAGATGATACTTGGATAAACTGACTAAACCAGAGGTGGTACAGAGTTTCAGGTAGAGCATAAGGGAACAATTGACAGCAATGGGGCAAAGAAATACAGTAAAAGAAAAATGGGTAAATCTGAGGGATGAAGTAGTGAAGGCAGCAGAATATCAAGTATGTAAAAAGACGAGGGCTAGTAGAAATCCTTGGGTGACCGAAGAAATATTGAATTTAATTGATGAAAGGAGAAAATATAAAAATGCAGTAAATGAAGCATGCGAAAAGGAATACAAACGACTCAAAAATGAGATCGACAGGAAGTGCACAATGACTAAGCAGGCATGGCTAGAGAACAAATATACGGATGTAGAGGCTTATCTCACTAGTGGTAAGATAGATAAAGCCAACAGGAAAATTAAAGAGACCTTTGGAGAAAAGAGAACGATTTGTATGAATATCAAGAGCTCAGATGGAAACCCAGTTCTAAGAAAAAACGGGAAATCAGAAAGGGGGAAGGAGTATATAGAGGATCTATACAAGGGATACAATTGCGATGTACTTGACGACAATATTATGGAAATGGAAGAGAATGTAGACGAAGATGAAATGGGAGATATGATATTGCGTGATGAGTTTGACAGAGCACTGAAAGAGCTGAGTCGAAACAAGGCCTCGGGAGTAGACAACATTCCATTAGAACTACTGACGGCCATGGGAGAGCCAGTCCTGACAAAACTCCACCATCTGGTGAGGAAGATGTATGATACAGGCGAAATACCCTCAGACTTCAAGTGGGATATAACAATTCCATTGCCAAAGAAAGCAGTTGTTGACAGATGTGAAAATTACCGAACTATCAGTTTAATAAGTCACAGCTGGAAAATACTAACACGAATTATTTACAGACGAATGGAAAAACAGGTAGAAACCGACATCGTGGAAGATCAGTTTGGATTCCGTAGAAATACTGGAACACGTGAGGCAATCACGACTTATTTTAGAAGTAAAAAATTAGGGAAAGACAAACCTACATTTCTAGTATTTGTAGACTTGGAGAAATCTTTTGACAATGTTGACTGAATACTCTCTCTCAAATAATAAGGTGGCAGGGGTAAAATACAGGGAGCGAAAGGCTGTTTACAATTTGTACAGAAACCAGGTGGCAGTTATATGAGTTGAGGGACATGAAAGGGGAACAGTGGTTGGAAAGGGAATGAGACAGGTTTGTAGCCTCTCCTTGATGTTATTCAATCTCTATATTGAGCAAGCAGTAAAGCAAACAAAAGAAAAATTCGGGGTAGGTATAAAAAACCATGGAGAAGAAATAAAAACTTCGAGGTTCACCGATGACATTGTAATTCTGTCAGATACAGCAAAGGACTTGGAAGAGCAGTTGAGTGGATTGGACAGTGTTTTGAAAGGAGGATATAAGATGAACATCAACAGAAGTAAAACGATGATAATGAAATGTAGTCGAGTTAACTCGGGTGGTGCTGAGGGAATTCGATTAGGAAATGAGACATTTAAAGTAATAAAGGAGTTTTGCTATTTGGGGAGCAAAATAACTGATGATGGTCGAAGTAGAGAATATATAAAACGTAGACTGGGGATGGCAAGGAAAACGTTTCTGAAGAAGAGAAATTTGTTAACATCGAGTATAGATTTAAGTGTCCGGATGTCATTTCTGAAAATATTTGTATTGAGTGTAGCCATGTATGGAAGTGAAACATGGACGATAAATAGTTTGTACAAGAAGCGAACAGAAGATTTTGAAATGTGGTGCTACAGAAGAATACTGAAGATTCGATAGGTAGTTCACATAACTAATGAGGTGGTATTGAGTAGAACTGGGGAGAAGAGGAGATTGTGGCACAACTAGACCAGAAGAAGGGACCGGTTGGTAGGACATGTTCTGAGGTATCAAGGGATAACAAATTTAACATTGGAGGGACGTGTGGAGGGTAAAAATCGTAGTGGGAGACCAAGAGGTGAATACACCAAGCAGATTCAGAAGGATGTATGTTGCAGTAAGTACTGGGAAATGAAGAAGCTTGCACAGGATAGGGTAACATGGAGAGCTGCATCAAACCAGTCTCGGGACTGAAGACCACAACAACAAAAACATCGAGTTTGAGTATAGAACTTGTAATTCGCGATGGGATTGTGAATGATCGAAGTGTGGTAAATGGATATGTGCTTGAGTGTATTAGTAATTCTAAATACGACCACTTACGCTATTGGTTAGCTTTCTGAATAAGCATTATTTTAACCCATTCGCAACTGTGTGGCCTGCATCATTTATGGGTCGTTAATTTAGCTCCCGATGTTGTTATTACTGTTGTTATATGTTATATTAACATTGTATGGTTCATATAATCTCGCAAACTTGCCATCAGCCATACAATTTAACCAAAGGGACACAAGAGTCTAATTTAATGTAATGAGACACGTGCAGTTTAACTCCTATACGAATGTGAGTCAAGACATTTCGACGAAGAGGAACCGCATGTGAGCCCGAACATCATTGGGATGATACTTCGCACCTTTGTTGTTGTAATAACTTCTTTTGCAGAATACAGTGCACTCTGTATTACTTTATGATGCCCTTAAGATGAGTTAATACTTAGTATACACACTTACGGTTATAGCAACAAACGATTACACAACATCAGAGCATGGTTTCACAACGTGCTGATTTCATATCTCTCTATTTGATCATCATTAAATGTTCTTAAATATTCATAAATTAATAAAAAAATTTTTAGCAATGAGAAGTAAGTCTGTTCTGCTAGAAGTTCTGTTAGTCTCTACTTCAGGGCACACATTTTTAAACTGTCGGTATCGTTCATCCTCTTATGGTCCTTCTTTCCACTGTCCCTTTGAAATTTACATATGTTGTTTATCAGTGTCAAGCTATGTCATTATACATAGATGCATTCGTCTGCCTAGTTGGCTGTTTCTAAACTTTCGTATAGGTTGACGATTTGTTGTGTCTATTACGCTTACCCGAGTAGAACACGTGCTCATAAAAATTCTGAAGACTGTTTTCAAACAGTATCTTGAAATTTCAAACATTATTTTAGTAGTCTAACTCGTTTCTGTTTCTTTTTCTTATCATATCCCAAAATCTCTTTATTTGGTTTTCTCTTCTTCAAAAATGGTTCAAATGGCTCTGAGCTCCATGGGACTTAACTGCTGAGGTCATCAGTCCCCTAGAACGTAGAACTACTTAAACGTAACTAACCTAAGTACATCACACACATCCATGCCCGAGGCAGGATTTGAACCTGCGACAGTAGCGGTCACGCGTTTCTATACTGTAGCGTCTAGAACCGCACGACCACAACAGCCGGCTTCTCTTCTTCCCTTTCTGCTGTGATTATAATATTTTAAACGTATTACACGTTTCTGAATTTCTTTAATTCTTATCTACGACAACAGCTCATGGTGTTGTTCATTTCCATATTCATTGCGATGAAATTCGTTTTACATATATCCTGTTGATATTAACAAGTACTTGCCAGAACCAATGTCATTCTCTATTTTCCATTTCACTTGTACAAATCGTATTAAGATATAAGATGTGGAGTAATAGGGTCTTCTGTCAGTTGTTTTTCGTCGTTCTCAGATGATATTTCGATGGCGTGACTCACAGTCTTCTTCCGGTGCTTTCTGAGACTCAGAGGGCAAATGGAGAAGACAGCGAGTCACAAAATGGATATATCGTCCGAGAACGAAGTGAACAACGCGCAGAAGATGGTTATTCACCGTGTCAACATATCTTCGGGAAAACCTAAACTGTGTGCTGAGATCCTAAGTTTCCTATCAATATCGTATTAACATCCACCACTTTGATATTCCAAGGTTTGATCCGTAGTGCCTCAACCGACCTCCTCTTTCTACTTATTTCTCCTACAGCCCAGCTCAAACTTGAGATTCGAATTTTGTGGCGCACACTGAAACTACTAGTCAACTCAGTTTACTCTGTAACGAGTCTAAGTCATTTCCCCCGCCTACCGATTTCAAATCTCCCATTTGAATGTCCAGTACTTTGCGATCATCCATTTTACTAAACTGTTTTCCTCCCTAAAGGCAAATGCATATCATGCAACTCTGTACGCTCCTCCGACGTTCTTATAAATGCACACTGACAGAACAGAAATAATAAATCTTCAGTTGCTACATCTCGTAGTTGTCGGCACTGGCAAAGACCGTGGTTGTGGAATTATAAAACTCTTAGGCTTACCACAAGATAACTAGAACACTCATGAAGCAATTACAATGAACTTGAATTCTACGGCCGAGCGTATGCATGCGTGTGTATGTGTCTGTGTGTGTGTGGTGCGTGCGTGTGTGTGTGTGCGTGTGTGTGTGTGTGAGAGAGAGAGAGAGAGAGAGAGAGAGGGGGGGGGGGGGAGACAAAGGATGCCACGTACTACGATTTCATTTTCCGTGAATTATACACACGTCACTTTTTACAAGTGGATTAATTTGTACAACAGCTTTAATATTGTCGGCAGCACTCTGGGAATTCATACGTTCACAGCGTAGCAGAGAATCATTAAGAGAGTACCACAATGCGTCATTTCGCAGCACGCAACTTCATATGCGTAATGCACCAGGGAGACAAGTTTCTAAGATTATTGTTTTTTTTATGTAAGCGAATCAGCGAGAGATGTATCACACACCAAAAACTATTTTTATAGTTGCTCCAATGCATCGGTCTTTTTTTTTTTTTTTTTTTTTTTTTTTTTTTTTTTTTTTTTTTTTGTCATCTGTCCGTCTTTGCGCTAATATACGTACGCTTATATCTTGGGGGCTGGCATGAGTACCTATCCCACTGAGTAGATTTTATAAAAATTCTAGGACTGTGCCTACCTTGAACTCTTGTGATTATAAGAAATAGAGTGCTTGAGGGTGGATAGGTGTCAAATTCTTTTCATTACATTTTTGTCTTAAAAATTCTCTCAACAAAAAAGCTTACTTTGAGGAAATTACACTGAAGAAAGCCACAAAATCATAGGAATTTACAAGCATCTACACAAATGCCTTTGACCCCATGTTACGCGGATAGCTCTGTAAACAAGGAATTTTGTTCTCACTTGTTCATTTTTTATGACTCTTTAGTCTATAACGTCTTTGTGACACCAAGATTTTACGGAAGGTTATTAGGGAAGAACCCTGAACCCAAATGAGAATATCAATAATTGTGAAACTTCCTGGCAGATTAAAACTGTGTGCCCGACCGAGACTCGAACTCGGGACCTTTGCCTTTCGCGGGCAAGTGCTCTACCAACTGAGCTACCGAAGCACGACTCACGCCCGGTACTTACAGCTTTACTTCTGCCAGTATCCGTCTCCTACCTTGCAAACTTTACAGAAGCTCTCCTGCGAACCTTGCAGAACTAGCACTCCTGAAAGAAAGGATACTGCGGAGACATGGCTTAGCCACAGCCTGTGGGATGTTTCCAGAATAAGATTCTCACTCTGCAGCGGAGTGTGCACTGATATGAAACTTCCTGGCAGATTAAAACTGTGTGCCCGACCGAGACTCGAACTCGGGACCTTTGACTTTCGCGGGCAAGTGCTCTACCAACTGAGCTACCGAAGCACGACTCACGCCCGGTACTTACAGCTTTACTTCTGCCAGTATCCGTCTCCTACCTTGCAAACTTTACAGAAGCTCTCCTGCGAACCTTGCAGAACTAGCACTCCTGAAAGAAAGGATACTGCGGAGACATGGCTTAGCCACAGCCTGTGGGATGTTTCCAGAATAAGATTCTCACTCTGCAGCGGAGTGTGCGCTGATATGAAACTTCCTGGCAGATTAAAACTGTGTGCCCGACCGAGACTCGAACTCGGGACCTTTGCCTTTTGCGGGCAAGTGCTCTACCAACTGAGCTACCGAAGCACGACTCACGCCTGGTACTCACAGCTTTACTTCTGCCAGTATCCGTCTCCTACCTTCCAAACTTTACAGAAGCTCTCCTGCGAACCTTGCAGAACTAGCACTCCTGAAAGAAAGGATACTGCGGAGACATGGCTTAGCCACAGCCTGGGGGATGTTTCCAGAATAAGATTTTCACTCTGCAGCGGAGTATGCGCTGATATGAAACTTCCTGGCAGATTAAAACTGTGTGCCCGACAGAGACTCGAACTCGGGACCTTTGCCTTTCACGGGCAAGTGCTCTACCAACTGAGCTACCGAAGCACGACTCATGCCCGGTACTCACAGCTTTACTTCTGCCAGTATCCGTCTCCTACCTTGCAAACTTTACAGAAGCTCTCCTGCGAACCTTGCAGAACTAGCACTCCTGAAAGAAAGGATACTGCGGGGACATGGCTTAGCCACAGCCTGGGGGATGTTTCCAGAATAAGATTTTCACTATGCAGCGGAGTCTGCGCTGATATGAAACTTCCTGGCAGATTAAAACTGTGTGCCCGACCGAGAATCGAACTCGGGACCTTTGCCTTTCGCGGGCAAGTGCTCCACCAACTGAGCTACTGAAGCACGACTGACGCCCGGTACTCTCAGCTTTACTTCTGCCAGTATCCGTCTCCTACCTTGCAAACTTTACAGAAGCTCTCCTGCGAACCTTGCAGAACTAGCACTCCTGAAAGAAAGGATACTACGGAGACATGGCTTAGCCACAGCCTGGGGGATGTTTCCAGAATTAGATTTTCACTCTGCAGCGGAGTGTGCGCTGATATGAAACTTCCTGGCAGATTAAAACTGTGTGCCCGACCGTTTCATATCAGCGCACACTCCGCTGCAGAGTGAAAATCTTATTTTGGAAACATCCCACAGGCTGTGGCTAAGCCATGTATCCGCAGTATCCTTTCTTTCAGGAGTGCTAGTTCCGTGGCAGAAATTGACCTGTGCCAGTACTCCTGGATTGTTCCTTTGTAAAGGAAATTCTAAAATTAATTAGAGTAGTTTTGGTTTTGCTCTGTTAGACCCAGTTTAAATTCGTGTGTGATTCACAAACGACCTGGCAGTAACATGAATACACCACTGACATCCTTCAACGATAAGAAAGTATTTGAGTTTGTGAGAGGTCTTTTGATAAGATTCTGATACGGTGGTTGCTGAGGCTTTCAACGTTTCATACTACACTCCTGGAAATTGAAATAAGAACACCGTGAATTCATTGTCCCAGGAAGGAGAAACTTTATTGACACATTCCTGGGGTCAGATACATCACATGATCACACTGACAGAACCACAGGCACATAGACAAAGCCAGTAGAGCATGCACAATGTCGGCACTAGTACAGTGTATATCCACCTTTCGCAGCAATGCAGGCTGCTATTCTCACATGGAGACGATCGTAGAGATGCTGGATGTAGTCCTGTGGAACGGCTTGCCATGCCATTTCCACCTGGCGCCTATTTGGACCAGCGTTCGTGCTGGACGTGCAGACCGCGTGAGACGACGCTTCATCCAGTCCCAAACATGCTCAATGGGGGACAGATCCGGAGATCTTGCTGGCTAGGGTAGTTGACTTACACCTTCTAGAGCACGTTGGGTGGCACGGGATACATGCGGACGTGCATTGTCCTGTTGGAAGAGCAAGTTCCCTTGCCGGTCAAGGAATGGTAGAACGATGGGTTCGATGACGGTTTGGATGTACCTTGCACTATTCAGTGTCCCCTCGACGATCACCAGAGGTGTACGGCCAGTGTAGGAGATCGCTCCCCACACCATGATGCCGGGTGTTGGCCCTGTGTGCCTCGGTCGTATGCAGTCCTGATTGTGGCGCTCACCTGCACGGCGCCAAACATGCATACGACCATCATTGGCACCAAGGCAGAAGCGACTCTCATCGCTGAAGACGACACGTCTCCATTCGTCCCTCCATTCACACCTGTTGCGACACCACTGGAGGCGGGCTGCACGATGTTGGGGCGTGAGCGGAAGACGGCCTAACGGTGTGCGGGACCGTAGTCCAGCTTCATGGAGACGGTTGCGAATGGTCCTCGCTGATACCCCAGGAGCAACAGTGTCCCTAATTTGCTGGGAAGTGGCGGTGCGGTCCCCTACGGCACTGCGTAGGATCCTACGGTCTTGGCGTGCATCCGTGCGTCGCTGCGGTCCGGTCCCAGGTCGACGGGCACGTGCACCTTCCGCCGACCACTGGCGACAACATCGATGTACTGTGGAGACCTCACGCCCCACGTGTTGAGCAATTCGGCGGTACGTCCACCCGGCCTCCCGCATGCCCACTATACGCCCTCGCTCAAAGTCCGTCAACTGCACATACGGTTCACGTCCACGCTGTCGCGGCATGCTACCAGTGTTAAAGACTGCGATGGAGCTCCGTATGCCACGGCAAACTGACTGACACTGACGGTGGCGGTGCACAAATGCTGTGCAGCTAGCGCCATTCGACGGCCAACACCGCGGTTCTTGGTGTGTCCGCTGTGCCGTGCGTGTGATCATTGCTTGTACAGCCCTCTCGCAGTGTCCGGAGCAAGTATGGTGGGTCTGACACACCGGTGTCAATGTGTTCTTTTTTCCATTTCCAGGAGTGTATTAACAGCCGAACACGTTTGATTTCGCATGCTCTTATGCTTCTGTGCTGTTTCTACACCTAACTTGCAGTAGTCTGTGTTTCTTTACAAGTTGCTTTACAGGGACTGAATACCATAGATGCTTTCTCACATCACGAACTGTTTTACTAGGTACATTTGAATCCAGTTCAAGGCAAGCCATTTTAATAAATCTCAGTCGTAGCTATCGTCTACATGCTTCCTCTAGTAAATGGCAATATTTCTCAAATGATGGTGCTTGCTTAAAGCACTGCTTTCCAACTTATTAATAAATAATCTATCATAAAATGCCTGATAAGCATGTAGAGGAAGGTGGCTCTTGCTTTTCAGGTCTCGTTTTGTCTTTTTGCTTCCCACAATTTGGTTCCATTTCCCAAAACAATTAGTTGTATGTTATTTGGACATCATAGAGAAAGGGGATGTGTGTGTTCATGCCCTACACGTGAAGAAACTAAAAATAAAATAAAATATCATTCACTACTCACTCCAAATATATTACTATGAAATGATTAAATAATTACCTTCCGGTTATTTACTGAATTTATTGTATTAGTTGTAATAAATTATTCCAAAACACTAAAAATTATCCCCAATATTTGTGAGGCAAATGTGATGAGAAAGTCGTTTTTGTACAAATACTTATCCTTTAACAAAGTCCACTTTTTGAGATATAGAAACTCACTGTGAGTTTCGAGCGCAACCTGAAGCACGCACTGCTCCTGTTTTTCTTTTATTATAAACAGTGTATTGTATTACTCCTTAAACTTGACGCTTTTCAGCCAGGTCATTTCAAAATTACAATTTGTCGACTAGACGCAGTGCGTTGGTGAAATCTTCATTTTCAGGCCACTGTGGAGAATGTGGCTCAAGGTATTCTCTCAAGTCAACTGTGCTAGAAAGTAGAGTGTTTTTATTAGAAACAATCTATGTAACCCTTTTATTGATGATTTCTGGAATTTTATCGATTCCCACTTCAACCCTTTCAGTATTTTTATATGTTGTTTCCACCTCATGGTCCATTTCATGGCCCATTTTCATTTTTCAATCACAAGACAAATTATAATGAAGAAACCATACACTATTCGTTAGTATTTGCAAGCCGTAGGAGAGATCTCACAAGCGACAACCCGATATTTATGAAGTTTTGAAAGAATGCTGTAATCCATATATGCTGTAATCCATATTCAGTGCTTTGGCTGCTGAATGGGCAGAGAAGATCGCTGTGACGTAGATAATAACAAGGAAAACACAAATAACACGAACTGTATTCCCTTCTTATGGTGCCAATTCATATTAATCACGGATCGCAAATACCTGGCTGCAGGCAGTAAATGGCTTTCACCGTCCAACTTGCAATAGAGGTAGGCCCTGGGAGGTGGAAAGAAACTCCACAAAATGGTTCTTCGTCAAGAGAGGTCGCAGTTACTTTTGAAATTTCCTTAGAAATCTCCCTAGCTTGCGGTTCTATCAAAGTATCTCGAAAAAAGAAATCGACTACTCGAGGCCCATCGATGTGATCCATGTGTTCCTTAACGTTTCCGGAGGAGTCATATGTATCCTTTCTTATCCTTACTGTCGAGAGATAGCCGCGAAGGAAAAACTCTGAAACAAATTATTATATGCGAGAGCAAAACAATTGTGACGGTTTATTGTTTTGTGTGCACGTGGAGAACGATGCCCAGGGATGACACGTGTCTTCAGTATGAAACGGTGATAGCGGTAAATTTGCGAGAGGAACTAGTTTAAACGGACGCTAATGTCTGAGCTGCTTTCATCGCCTGCTTACGTTGGAGAATCACGACGTCCTCGTAGAAAATACTCGCAGCGTTGACAATGGATGTGCTCAGATTCGAAGAAATGAGCTTTTTACAATATCTGAGCTGCTTTCATCGCCTACTTAAGTTGGAGAAGCACGACGTCCTCGTAGAAAATACTCGCAACGTTGACAATGGATGCGCTCAGATTCGAAGAAATGAGCTTTTTACTGAGCAGTCATTCTGAACCATTCGCACTGTGAAAAACTAGTATGTAGGGGTTTCGAGTCTCATCATCTGATTGCACGTTTGAACTATATGAAGGATATTTTACATCACTGTGGACAGCATATGGAATATGTGCACAAAGAAGTGCATATAATTATTCAAGAAATGTAAAATTGTTGCGTTACAGTTCCTACCAGCAAGAAGAAAGCATTGAGGAGATGAGGTCTATTACCGCCACTTGCTAGGCAATGATCATATAAAATAAGGACAAAAGCAGAACATCATTAAATCTCCATTGGATGATATCAGTTCAACCCAAGCAATACACTGAACTGTATTGAATTCCATTTTGGAATTTATTAACCTTAATTCGAGACCAAACATTTTGAAATATTGTAAAGAACTTTAGAGCCATACCTCTACTTCTAGAGTCCATGTTTTCCTAAAAAACACTTAAGAAACGCTTTCCAAAATGTCATCAGCGCAACATAAATGCAAGAGGTCTTTTTCTGCAAAAACTGAATTAAAACACACATACCTCTAAAAGTTCCAGTATTGGCGCTGTTACACATAGCTGGGCCATAGCGGATAAAGGTGGAGCGACTGATTCAGTTTGGATTACATTTGCGTTTTTTAAACATTTATTGAATAACAAATTTGCATAAAACAGTAATTACTTTCAGAAGCCAATATGGAAAAACAATACTTTAGTTCTGAGACAAATGTTAGTAAAGAACTAACAATCATTCACTTTTGTCAATAAACTTACAATTTATTGAAGTAACCAGTACTTTATCTTAAAGTGAATTTCAGTTTTGTTTAATTTACGCAAATAATAAAAAAAACTGCCTCTCTCTCAATGAATTACGAGGCCCACGTAAACATAGCAAATGGCACCAATACAAGTCAGTAACCAATTAACAGTTACACAGTTACACACTAAAAAAAAAAAAAAAAAAAAAAAAAAAAAAACAGTAACACCAGATGCAAATGCTGCAGTAGTACATAATCTGAGACGGAACATGGACTCTGTCTTTCATAAATGGCTGGTCGCGTCCGGGCCACTGTTTCAACACTGACAGGTCCATTAGAATCCAGCAAAAGCTTATATCAGTCCACGGAAATACAATGCAAATATCGGCTTTTACATCTGAGACAGCTCAGTACTAGACATTTGCATAAATGATCTCCTTGAACCCACTAGTTAGTGGATATCTAGTCTCTAAAATAAGGCTGCAGAGTTTTAATTATCAAGATCAGTAGTAAGAAATGGATGCACCATCTAATACTGTAAACAGTAATATAGCCGAGCGACAGTAAGTGTCGCAAACATTACATCAACACTACCGCTCCATTTCGCTTCACGCATCTGTCCACCAGAGACGCGTTATGTGCAGGCCACCTGCTCCGAGCCACTGTGTCTGCCGTACACACCGTGCGAGCAGCTAACCGCCCTGCTCAACGTGGGCCCCAGTAAACGAACAGCGGCGCTCCAAATCTGCGTCTCCCTTACGACAACCGGCGTCCGCTAACGTCCTCCAATGTCCGTCGGCAGAACTCTTGCATGCTCTGCCGCCAACTTCCTTCTTCCACCTGAGCTCATTCGTTCGCCCAGGCGACTCAATCTGAAGGAGATGTTCCGCTACACCGAGACAAGACAACTTCACCAACCTACTGTAGTTAGGTTGCTCCCGGCATCGAACGAAGTGCTTTATACGACACAGTGCAATTGTGTCAACTACTAATGGTGTAACTTACCGCTCAAGATATCACTGAGCAAGGATTGAATACACAGATATAGTCCGCTCTTTTCCAGTTACAAACTGTAACGAAGACTCTCCAAAGTTGCTCAGAAACGCAATTCGAAATATTCACAGTATATTTTTCTGCCGTATCGTTGCCTGCTGTTGTTGGTACTAATCTACCATCCAAACAGACGGTCGTAGTCTGCAGGATTTTTTATCCTTAAATTGTTTATTGATTTCAATATTATTTTTGTCACGGTGTTTCTATCGAAACTTGTGAATACAATCCCTTTTGACAGAAATCCGTTCGGTATCTTGACTTACGTTAGTGATTTGGTTTGTAAGGTGCTTCCTTGTTACTGACTCTAGGTTTCTCAAAGGCAGCAACGAGCATTGGAGTCAGTATTGTATTTTGTACATGACGATGAAATTTTTGAGGCAGTGTCGACGTTAGTGATGCTTCCTCGAAATCAAGTAACTGTCCCTAAAGATTACTTGAGCCTGATGTTGCAAACTGGAACGTTTGCCTGAGGAAAAAGGATAAGAAAAATCTTAACGACAGGAAGATAAACGATAGAAATATGAGTAAGATTATTACGAGTGAATAAACGGTGGACTCTTGTTTTACTTTATTTTCCTACGTATAAAATTTATGTTACAAATTTATAGACAGATAACTCATCGAAATGCTGAATTTCATATTCATTTTGTTGTTCCCTGTACCGAGCTAGCGCTGCTCCCTCAAATATCC
The DNA here is from genome assembly GCF_023897955.1 of Schistocerca gregaria. Lineage (NCBI taxonomy): Eukaryota > Metazoa > Arthropoda > Insecta > Orthoptera > Acrididae > Schistocerca > Schistocerca gregaria. The sequence goes on along the minus strand of NC_064920.1, from coordinate 923,365,284 downwards.
TTCTGTCTTTCTCAAGCAACTGGTGATCGATTCCATCCATGAACACTGGCTGCTCTTCCAACAGCTGGTTGACGAACATGTTTCTACAGCGGTAATGATATCTAATGTCAATAGTTCCATCAATTTTTTTTTCACAAAATCGGATTACTTTCGCCTAAACGTCCGGCGACTTTCAACCATATTTTTATATTTGTCACCGTTATTGACAGCTTGCTTCTAATTTTGGTATGAAGTTTCTCAGCTCCTGTCAGAATTTGTACTTTTTTCCAGAAAATCATCGCTTCTCGCTCAACTAAAGTGGTACCTTGCAGGGCAGTTAATTTACACCCACAATGTGATTGAAAACCTTTGAGGTTTGTTTCACAGATAACAGTTTGCTTCCATTTGCTTTTGAGAGTAATATTCTGAAAACATATTTTCTCACTTTAATAAACAACGTCGTAATTTGTACTTGTCATACATGCTACTTTCCCTAACAGGTGAAACACCTGGGGTGGTCCAGTATGGATCGAAAAAGGAAGACATCAGCTCGCCATATACTCTTAGCTGCCTTGCAAGCACTTATCTGTCACGACACTCTTCAGTCACTGTCATCTGTGATAAGGAGGATTATGAGGTACATAAGATGGTTGCAGAAATTTCTCCCTCAGAGGTAATACTTTGTGAACTTTATGGTTTTATTTTTAAAGATTATCCCAGGAGAATCTGTTTCTCCAATCATATAGAGCCCAAGTTTCACACAGGTCTTTTTTACACTGAATGGCACAAACTGCGGGGGGAGGGGGTAAAACGTTGTAGTTAGAGAGTTCCTAATGTAGAGGCTACTTATCTTATAAACTTAGGAATTAAATATCTTGTACTAAAATTAGAAATACGTTAATTTGTAAGACATCTATTAAAACAAAATTTTGTCTCTTCGTAGACTATCTGATGACGGTTTACCTGTAAAACACTAATATTCGCACAAAAATCATTGTGACACGATAAAGCTTTAGGGTGAAAGGATGGGCTCAGCTGATACAGTTGACTTACCAGTATCACATTGTTACATATTTATTTAAACGAGAAAACAAAATTTAGCTGATTACTCCTTAAATTATCTCAGTAAAGCACCCTAGATTCCAGAGCTCGAGGAAACAGATTTCAACACCAGTCATGTCAAAAAGTTGGCCAAGTGCGAACAGGATTCACCCCGCACGCTGAGGATTTTAAAATTACGTTTATAAACAGTTCATCCGTTTCGGAAATGGAGGATTTCGACGATATTTTTCTGTTATCACTATTGATACTGGCAAGATATCGGTTACAGGTATTCTGAAACTTCCGAGAACGGTTAAATTTAAAATTCAAAGGCGGATAACAAGTATCGAAGGTAAATTTTTTCCTGTGATATAATTAGAGATTAACATTTTTCTGATTTTTCCCTTTACTTGCACTAAGAAACTTTTCCTCTTGCCAAACTTCATTAGTTTACCTTAAGTTCCCTATACGTTATAATTAATGAGTTTCTGCCATATCTGTGAAATAAATGGCCATTTCTTTTGAATACTTTTATTTGTAAGCTTATCTGTTTTACACAGTCGAAGGTTTACAGACATCAAAATATGATATAAATTTCAACTTCATTCATCTACCCTTTCCGAAGAAAAACAGACGAAGGGAAAGACAGACTGATAATAAACGGCAAAAAAATTCTTTCGTGAAACATAAATACAATTAACAATTTTTTAAATTTTTTGCGTTACTTATACCGTGAAACCCGACTTCTTCCAAAATTTCACGAATCTATGTTAGTGGGAAGTACACTTTAGGTGTTGATGAGTGAGTCTACATCTACATCTACATCCATACTCCGCAAGCGCGTGGCGTGGGGTACCTTGAGTACCTCTATCGGTTCTCCCTTCTATTCCAGTCTCGTATTGTTCTTGCAAAGAAGGATTGTCGGTATGTTTCTGTGTGGGCCCTAATCTCTCTGATTTTATCCTCATGGTCTCTTTGCGAGATATACGTAGGAGGGAGCAATAGACTGCTTGACTCTTCGGTGAAGGTATGTTCTCGAAACTTTGACAAAAGCCCGTTCCGAGCTACTGAGCGTCTCTCCTGCAGAGTCTTCCATTGGAGTTTATCTGTCATCTCCGTAACGCTTTCGCGATTACTAAATGATCCTGTAACGAAGCGTGCTGCTCTCCGTTGGATCTTCTGTATCTCTTCTATCAATACTATCTGGTACGGATCCCACACTTCTGAGCAGTAATCAAGCAGTGGGCGAACAAGCATACTGTAACCTACTTCCTTTGTTTTCGGATTGCAATTCCTTAGGATTCTTCCAATGAATCTCAGTCTGGCATCTGCTCTACCGACGATCAACTTTATATGATCATTCCATTTTAAATCACTCCTGATGCGTACTCCCAGATAATTTATGGAATTAAGTAAGTCCAGTTGCTGACCTATTTTCTAGCTAAATGATAAGGGCTCTATCTTTATATGTATTCGCAGCACATTACATTTGTCTACATTGAGATTCAATTGCCATTCCCTGCACCATTCGTCAATTCGCTGCAGATCCTCCTCCATTTCAGTACAATTTTCACTTGTTACAACCTCTCGATACACCACAGCATCATCTGCAAAAAGCCTCAGTTAACTTCCGATGTCATCCACAGGGTCATTTATGTATATTGTGAATAGCAACGGTCCTATGACACTCCCCTGCGACACATCTGAAATTACTCTTACTTTGGAAGACTTCTCTGAGTTCAGAATGACATGCTGCGTTCTGTTATCTAGGAACTCTTCAATCCAATCATACAATTGGTCTGATAGTCCATATGTTCTTACTTTGTTCCTTAAACGACTGTGGGGAACTGTATCGAACGCCTTGCGGAAGTCAAGAAACGCGGCATCTACCTGTGAACACGTGTCTATGGCCCTCTGAGTCTCGTGGACGAATAAAGCGAGCTGGGTTTCACACCACCGTCTTTTTCGAAACCCATGCTGATTCCTACAGAGTAGATTTCTAGTCTCCAGAAGTGTCATTATACTCGAACGTAATACGTGTTCCAATTTCTACAACTGATCGACGTTAGAGATATAGGTCTATAGTTCAGCACATGTGTTCGACGTCCCTTCTTGAAAACGGGGATGACCTGTGCCATTTTCCAATCCTTTGGAACGCTACGCTCTTCTAGAGACCTACGGTACACCGCTGCAAGAAGGGGGGCAAGTACCTTCGCGTACTCTGTGTAAAATCGAACTGGTATCCCGTCAGGTCCAGCGGCCTTTCCTCTTTTGAGCGATTTTAATTGTTTCTCTATCCCTCTGTAGTATATTTTGATACCTAACATTACGTCATCTGTGCGACAATCTAGAGAAGGAACTACAGTGCAGTCATCCTCTGTGAAACAGATTTGGAAAAAGACATTTAGTATTTCGGCCTTTAGTCTGTCATCCTCTGTTTCTGTACCATTTTGGTCACAGAGTATCTGGACATTTTGTTTTGATCCACCTACCGTTTTGACATAAGACCAAAATTTCTTAGGATTTTCTACCAGGTCAGTACATAGAACTTTACTTTCGAATTCATTGAAAGCCTGTCGCATAGCCCTCCTCACACTACATTTCTCTTCGGGTAATTTTTGTTTGTCTGAAAGGCTTTGGCTATGTTTATGTTTGCTGTGAAGTTCCCTTTGTTTCCGCAGCAGTTTAATAACTCGGTTGTTGTACCACGGTGGCTCTTTTCCATCTCTTACGATCTTGGTTGGCACATACTCATCTAACGCATATTGTACGATGGTTTTGAACTTTGTCCACTGATCGTCAACACTATCTGTACTTGAGACAAAACTTTTGTGTTGAGCATTCAGGTACTCTGTAATCTGCTTTTCGTCACTTTTGCTAAACAGAAAAATCTTCCTACTTTTTGAATATTTCTATTTACGGCTGAAATCATCGATGCAGTAACCGCTTTATGATCGCTGATTCTCTGTTCTGCGTTAACTGTTTCAAATAGTTCATGTCTGCTTGTCACCAGAAGGTCTAATATGTTATCGCTACGACACCGGGTTCGGATCCCAGACGGTCTTGTTCAACGTTGGCATTAGTGAAACACCCACCTGCTTCCTTCCATTACACATGCGGACTGGGTACAAAACAATCCATAACGAACCACATATAATGTGTACTAATTTTTTTCCATTATTTGTAGGTTTATCTGGGAGAGTCTGTGTTATTCACTGGTGGACACTACGACATGTTATCAGTATCAAGTTATACGAATTTAAATGATCGTTCACTGCGGCAAGTTTAATCTAAACTTCCAGTTACAACAGTTTCCAGCGAACTAAAAGAGCTGAATTAAAACGTGGCTGTTACTTGTGTATATTTTTCCTAATGTAGATATTACTCGCGCGTATCTTTCATAATGTGGATGTTATCTGCTCATATCTTTCATAATCTAATTTTTGGACTCTTACGAGCTTATTTTTAATCTGTATAGTATCCACATTGTTCTGACAGGTATCTATTCCTGCGGAAGTATTTGTAATGGAGAGTTTACCGTTATTGTTTTCCTCACTGACTGCTAAGATAAGCTCCATGATTCCCTCCCATATCTCAATTCCTTAAATGCCTCTAGCATGAAAACCTTAACGTGATGCTTTTAGGTGAAGTCTAACAAGGAGCCTCTTCCGTGAGAGGTCGCATGTTGAATCTTTAATAAGGCTCAATTCAAAGCGTTGTGTTAACAATTATGAAAGACAAATAGTAACTGCTATGACTCACCATGTGCATCAGGGGGCGTCAGAAAATGAGTGTCCCGAGAGTTACAAAGGTCAACCTGCTATGGGATGCATGTGTCACACTTTCAAAATGGACATAGTCATCATTCAAGAAATGTTCAGAACAAACCGGTAACGTGGGCTATGAAAACTGAATGAAAAATGGGGTGCCTCAGTGATCACAAAGGTCGAAGGCGAACTGCTGGGGAGTTACAAGCTTTACAGGACGTTTCGCTAGGTACCTGCTCCTACACAGTGAATGTAGGATCATACTGGTGTAACGGCATGATGAGAGTTGGTAGAATGTGTGTACACAACCGAATGCGAAACAGTCTATGGTGGAGTTTATCTTGAATCTGGCCATGCCTTAAGGAGTAGGTGCAGACTGCGGGCAGTGAAAAAAACAAACATCCAGAGGAAGAATTTGTCCTGACAGTTAGTTACTTAAATCTTCCAGTCGTATGAAATGAAATAGCACATATTTTGCATGAGGGATACTTACTGTAAGCATTAAGATTTTTATGCGCAAACCAGCAGTTAAATAACAACTAGTTTTATTATGACCAGTTATTGGCCGGAAGCACTGCTCATACCACAGTTGTAGCTCTCTTAAGCCGATTTTCTCATTCTTCCTTGCTATGGCATAAATATTCTCTGCTGACCTTGCACGATCACGTACATGAGAAAAAATCGTATGTGGCAGAGCACCTTCAATTTCTCATAGTACAATAAATAACTTAGCACCTAAATTTATTATACAGATTAAAAGTCGGCATCAGTGTACACGGATCATTAAAGTATTGATGTTATTTGATCTTGATAAAATCTCTTGGTACCTACAATTTCCAGGGTGCCTTTCACATGAATTTCCTTTACAAATCCCGGTTCGTCCGCTTTGAACACAAATTTCTTACTGAGCTATGGGGTAAGTTTTTTATCTCAACGACTAATTGTCAGGCCGATTCCGCAGTTTCCTCTGTTCCAAATTTCGGTATTTTACGTGTTCCTGTTCTGTACCACTGTTTGATGTTATGCAAGCACCCATTTTTTCCTTTCAACCACTGTAATCTATGTCAAGCGTAATCTGATCTGTATATCTTAGTAGATCACAATCATGCACAATCTGTAGATTGATCCGACAGTTCTCGAAACACACACCCATGCCCGAGGGAGGACTCGAACCTCCGTCAGGACCAGCCGCGCAGTCCATGACTGCAGCACCTTACACCGCTCGGCTAATCCCGCGCGGCTGGATTCAGCACCAACAACCGACGGCAGTGATTCAGTATATTTGCTTTCACTTGTCCCAAGTCCAATAATTTCGTGTGTTATTTTGGATTGAAGACGTGGGTCTTTAATCACCAACCAGCCATGTAATCATGTTATAAACTCAGTTGAACGTCTGGTACTGAGACATGCCTTTGGTTTTTAAAATACGGTTTGGGTAACGAAGCACCGACTCTGCAAAAATTGATTGAAATAGCGCAGAGCGAGTCTGTGCTTGTTGTAAGATGGGGTCGATCGGCAAGTGATCACGGGAAGCTACCGTTGCACCCGCAGTATGCGCTTTTAAACTGTGACACGGGATGCCAGCTTCTAGAATGCTAGTTTCCTCTATACAAAATACACACACAAAAAAAATTGCATCACCACGGTTCCGACAGTTCCGGAACCTGTACAAAAAATTGGAGAGACGTCAACATAAACATAATTTCCGCCCTTTTTATAGGTCGTTGAAACAACACATTCTACGTTGTACCACCATCCATCGAGACCTTCCGAGGTGGTGCTCCAGACTGCTGTACACACCACTACCTTTAATACTTAGTAGCACGTCCTCTTGCATTGTCGCACGCCTGTATTCGTCGTTGCATACCGTCCACAAGTTCATCAAGGCATTGTTGGTCCAGATTGTCCCACTCATCGACGGCCATTCTTTGTAGATCCCTCAGAGTGGTTGGTAGGTCACGTCGTCCGTAAACAGTCCTTTTCAATCTATCCGAGGCATATTTCATAGGGTTCTGGTCTGAAGAACATGGTAGCCGTTCTAGTCGAGCGATGTCGTTATCCTGAAGGAAGTCATTCACAAGCTGTACACGATGGTGGAGCGAAGTGTCGTCCATGAAGACCAGTGCCTCGCCAGTATGCTGCCGATATGGTTGCACTGTCGGATGGAGAGTGGCATTGACGTATCGTACAGCCGTTATGGCGCCTTGTATGACAACTAGCGACATACGTCGTCCCCACATAATGCCACCTCAAAACAGCATGGACCCTCCACCTTGCAGCACTCGCTGGAAAGTGTGTCTAAGGCGTTTAGCCTGACCGGATTGCCTCCCAACACGTCTCCGACGATTGTCTGGTTGAAGGCGTATGCGACACGCATCGATGAAGAGAACGTGATGCTAATCCTGAGCGGTTAATTCGGCATGTTGTTGGGCCCATCTGTACCGCGCTGCGTGTCTCGTGGTTGCAAAGATGGACCTCGCCATGGACGTCGGGAGTGATGTTGCATGTCATGCAGCCTAGTGCGCACAGTTTTAACTCGATGTCCTGTGGCTGCACGAAAAGCATTATTCAATATGTGGCGTTGCTGTCAGGGTATCTCCGGGCCATAGTCCATAGGTAGCTGTCATCCACTGCAGTAGTAGCCCTTGGGCAGGCCTGGGCGAAGCATGTCATCGACAGTTCCTGTCTGTCTGTATCTCCTCCATGTCCGAACTACATCGCTTTGGTTCACTCTGAGACAACAGGACACTTTCCTTTTTGAGATCCCTTCCTGGTACAAAGGAACAATGTGGAAGCGATCGAACCACGGTATTGACTTCTGTGCATGGTTGAACTACAGACGACACGAGCCGTCTACCTCTTTCCTGGTGGAAGGACTGGAACTGAGCGGCTGTCGGACCTTCACCGTCTAATACGCGCTGCTCATGCATGGTTGTTTGCATCTCTGGACGTGTTTAGTGACATCTTTGAACAGTCAAAGGGACTGTGTGTTTGACACAATATCACAGTGAACGTCAGTCTTCAGGAGTTCTGAGAACTGGGAAACGCAAAACTTTTTTTTGATTTGTGTAGTTTATTCACCGTTTGATTGTAGGCTGTGGGAGTAGGTGATGATACCATTTGCCTTCCTAGTTCTTTGTGTTACTTCCTTTCGTCGTTTGCACGTCCGATTTCCTACTCCAACATCACAAATCTAAACGAAGCTGCCGGCCGCTGTGGACGAGCGGTTCCATTAGCTTCAGTCCGGAACCACGCTGCTGCTACGGTCGCAGGTTCGTATCCTGCCTCGGGCATGGATGTGTGTGATATCCTTAGGTTCGCTAGGTTTAAGTAGCTCTAAGTCTAGGGGACTGATGACCTCAGATGTTAAGTCCCATAGTGTTTAGAGCCATTTTAACCACTTTTTAAAGAAAGCTGGAGATGAAATTACACCATCCTGCTCTGAATTTTGACAACCAAAAGATAAATCCCTGCTGATACTGAACGGACTACTGTAGGTAACTCAGGTTTTATATGGGTATCATTATGATGAATATCTGTTAACTGCATTTTCGTAATAAATGATTAGGAAATTCAACAAAAATTTTCATGTTAGTTCTTTCCATCTTCCTCTACATCATAGAGTATGAGGTCGCTTTTGGTGTCACTTTAAAGAAAAACCACACTGGGTGAAATTCGTTACTGCGTTGTTGTACTTTCTCAAAGCGTTATCGTTGCATACATTTCTTCCTTTTGTCTGTAAGATTTAAGCGAGAAGCGTAGGGCCACATGTCTCTCACTAATCAGTCAGAAGCAACAAAAACAGTGCACGTGTAGTGAACGGTTCAGTAGCCGCCGAAGCGAGAGTCGGCATGTAAGATCGTGCTTTGAGAGCTAAGCAAAACGGAATTTCCCCCGCTATACGCAGCCGCCAACGCTGAGGATACTGCGCAGTTAAACTAGCAAACAAATGAAGAGTACCCACCTTTCACAGTCAGTGTGGATAAATAGGGCCGAATTAACAAAACACCAGCTGACAATACCTGTTGGAAGCACTATCGTTGTTGTTTTATGCTAAAACATTTACTTGCAGGTCACGCCATAACGGCCAGTGTCCAAAATGCCAGAAATCACAGCCACAAACGCACACTCAACACCATAAAGCCACACACTTCGAAAGGCCAGGCGTGACCCCTGTCCAACAAGCCACGGCGTTGGTTCCGCTGACCTGGCCGTAGTCAACAACCCAGAGTCTCGGATCACAGCGAAGTTCCCGCCACAGCCCGAATCAGCGAGATATCGCCTTTCCGCCACAGAAAGCACACTCGATATCTATCTAGTAACTCATCGATTCAGAGTTGTGCCAACTTACTTAAATAAATATGATAACACTCTTGGCACAACACATTCCTGACAGAAGTTTTAGATCTTGTTAACAACGGGCATAGGGCGCCTACCACTAAGCTAAATAGACGCGACTAGAATATTACGGAAAACAAAAATTGATAGTTTCAGTAAATAAGAGGAGAAGGAGGTTTAATGTTTAACGTCCCGTCGACAACGAGGTCATTAGAGACGGAGTGAAAGCTCGGGTTAGGGAAGGATTGGGAAGGAAATCGGCCGTGCCCATTCAAAGGATCCATCCCGGCATTTGCCTGAAGCGATTTAGGGAAATCACGGAAAACCTAAATCAGGATGGCCGGAGACGGGATTGAACCATCGTCTTCCCGAATGCGAGTCCAGTGTGTCACTAAATAAGAAGTTCACAGTCCTCGGACGGCGATATTAAGTAGCATATTAAAATCTAGTAACAACTGCCTAAAACACATATGAATTTGCATTACTGCAATCGTTAACTGCCATATATTATCCAAAGCAAAGTCATATTCGACTTACATAAGTTTTGTTAGGCAATGATCTATCTGCCAAACACGCACAGTTGTTTCTTCACCAGAGTCACATAAAGTTTGAGGATGAGACTTTCACACTGCAGCGGAGTGTGCACTGATGTGAACCTTCTTGGCAGATTAGACCTGTGTGCCGGACTAAACACGAAACTGAAGCTGTGAGGACGAGTCGTGAGTTGTGCTCGGGTAGCTCAGTTGGTGTTGAAAAGAAGACGCAAGCTTTATAAATATCAAAAACTTCCCACCAATGGAAACACTCAGCTGACAGTCTCGCTGCTCACCTGCTTACAGAGACAGCTCCGGCACACCTCAGTCTACCTATCACTGTGCAACATATTTCAAACGGACTTTACCATTTAAAATGGTTTTTACTGGAGTACAGTTATGTACAAACAAGGATCCCCGAACAAGAAATGAAGAAAGTAAAACACGTGTACCAGGAAGTCATGAAAGATAAGAAAAAAGGTAACATCTAAGAAAAATACAAACTTTACAACTGGAAGGTAATTTGGGAGAACATCCATTGTCGGTACTTGCCGTCCACAATGAAAGCCACTTGGTATTTAGCAATTAACAGAAAACTGGCAACTAACTCCAAACTACATAAAATAAACCTCGCAGATTCACTGTTGTGTACAACATGTAATGGATACTGATGAACACAGGTTCGTGTGCGACAAAGTAAAAGATATATGGGAATATATCACCAACAAGTTAGCACTCATCAGTAGGACATCGCCCAGATATATAACACCTGCTGACTTTCTGACGCCGGATGATACATCGTACCCACGGACGAGAAGGAACACACTAAACTGGTTAAAAGGAGCAACAGTTCACTACTTAATTACAAAAGAAGATAAGAGTAAAGAAGACTTCTGGGTATATCTTACAACTCAGCTCCATATGCTAATGAAAATAAAAAATACTATAAGGATAACTTCGCAAACTAACTGCTCAAAACTGTGACATAAAATAATGGGACTAACAGATTAATTGATTGTATTTCATGTTAACAATCATTCAGCAAATACTCACCCCAGATAAGACGAACCAACTATAAGGCAGATAAAATGTAGTACTGACCGAATGTTAAGTTACAAACAAACTGAAGTCATCGATTGGCAAGATTCAAGCTTCATTTCGTAAGAAGAAGAAAATGAAGTTTTCTGTTTCGAGGAAGATTTTAGTTCTCTTTTAGTTTCAAACAGCTCAGAACACAGAGTTTCATTTTTAGAAGAAATGGATTTTCACTTTCGTTTGAACTTCATTAAATTTCAATTACTGTATCATCCTAAAAAATTCACGAACAGGTAATCAAACACGTTTTCTTTTTCCTTAATTCAAGACCTTTGAACCCGCTCCGGCGAAGGCGACGTAATGGCGAGAAGAAGGACGGGCTATAAGGTGTGGATGGAGGCCCAATAAAAAAAAAAAGTCCTGGAAAGGCAAGGTCCCGAGTTCGGGTCTCAACGAGAGATGAAATCATTTCCTGTTTTGAGAAGTGTAATTTGTCTTTTTTTTAGATGAAGTACTCAGGGAACAGACACTGCAGCTATGCTCAATTTACAAAGATTGTTGAAATAGTTATTATAAGCAATGTATTACTTTCCTATCAACATACGTGACGACCGTACGCACTCCGCAGCGTATTGTGCGCTGATATGAAACTTCTTGGCAGATTAAGACCGTGTGCCAGACCGAGTCACGACCCTCCTCGCAGCTTTATCAGTCCCAGTTCCTCTTCTCATTTTAATGGTAAGTACTATCTGTATACGTTATCCTCAGCGCTGGGCTCAGTACTAGATGAAACTACAATCCAAGAAGTTTCGAGACTTGATTACCAAAAAAAAAAGTGAATAATTAGTTAATGCTTCAGGTTTTCCACATTGTCTAAGGGAATTATCGTAAAATCATGTGAAACTATTAGTAAAGTAATTTTTCGGGATGTGCTTCAATTCGTTCTCCGATTTGGCTATTTCGTCGTTGACACTACATCTGAGTTCATGCATTTCGTGGTCCTGTGATAGGTAATCACAATTATGAAACTAACAAGTAAAGCTACCCACGTTGATTATGAATATGTTGTACTGCCGACGAATATTCCCAAACTTTATATACTTACTCATACGGAAATTAACGGGATGAAACACCTACCTTCCTGAAGAAACTGAGTTTAATACTTCTGAATCAACACTCTTGAAATGATAATAGACGCAAAAAACAGTTCAAATAAAAGTTCTATCGTTTTGAATGTACACCACAATGGTGCAACCAGATTTGTTGAAACACTCAATGTTATTGAAATCCCTTATGGTTGTTGAAAAAACCCAGAGTTAACTGAATGTTTTTTGAAACGTACAATTCTGCATTTCCTCGTTATTGTAGAGGCTTACGATAATACTACAGAAATAGAGTACAAACAATTCCAAACATAAAATAATTACATCTGAAAAGTTACAAATTGACAAACAAAATGTCAAGCCTAAAAAGTAAACACAAAAACAACACAAGATCAAAAGATAAATAAAATTAGTGTTCAAAACCCTCAGAAAAATATTTTGATGAAGAGCAACTGTGCAAAAAAAAATCGTTACAGGTAATGGGACTTACAAATAATTCTACCCAAAGGATACGCTTCAACTTCGATCGGCCTAGAATATGTTTTAGTGCAGGGCAAAATAAGAGACGTATTTTTCTAAACTTGTCCATACGGCCATAAAGGTGGTGAAACAGCCTCCTGATAAAAATTAGTTTAATATTTCTGAATGAATACCTTTGACATGTAAAAGATATAAAAATGCATATAGAAGTTTAATCGTTTTAATATACGTTACAACAGTGCACACAGATTACTCGAGAAAGACATTTTTTCGGAATTACCTTCCTCCGCTATTTTTTTTTTTTTGTTTCGATATTTCACGAACAGCAAAACTTATAACATCGTTAATACCAGATTCATATATTATGAAATGGTATTTCAAAGATGCATTGAAATAAGCTAGTAAATCTCCACATCGTAAGCGCCCCCAACGTATCTCCACTTCAGTGTCAGTTATAATGGGTTGTTTAATAAGTTTTCCTAGATAAATATAGTCTAAATGTAATATATTTTGAGATCAAGTACTCATAGAACAGGCACTGAAGCTACCCTCAATTTACAAAAATTTTTGACACCACCTAAATTTCTACCGCAAATATCGTTGGTTATTTTTATCAGAATATTACAGTCCAGTCAACCTGTGAACAACGTACGCACCCTCGAATTTTAAGGTAAATGAGAAGTGTGGTATGTACTCAGAATGAAACTTTCCCGTTGCAGCGGAGAATGCGCCAGGAATAAAATTAGTTTTTGGACCGACGGTGTATATCTGCATGTATACCGCATAGGCAACCTTACAACGTGTGGTGGTGGATACTTCTGACATAACTACCAAAGTCCTCCCTCCCTGCTCCATACGTTGTTGCGTGGAATGAATGTGAGTCGATTAACCTCCGAATAAGCTGAAGGTCAACTGCCTGAGTCTGCAGCAATCACTGACCCTCCTCTGGTCTTCTGCACTGCTAATGTCTTCTGACTTTTCCACCAACATATAGACAACTCAGCATCGTCTTCGAGTAACCTCACGAGCCTTCCACCGTTATCCATTGTTTGATAGTCTGCAGCAACTTACGTAGTACAGATTTGTAGGAAATAACTTTAAATCACATGTAACAACTCGCTTTCCATCTAAAAAATTTGGATTTTTACTAAACTGTAAGAAATACTACTTACTATACAGACCGTTATTTTATTTTTTGTGCGTGCAGCTTATTAGCATGTGTAAAACTGCTTGAAGTCTGGATTTACAAAACTTTCTGCAAATTCACCGCGCCAGGCCAGGTTTCGTATACGAATTGTAATGAACCATGTGATGGTTTTTCTGTATATTTAATTTTCCTGTTTAATCACGAGCCGTTTCCAAAGTGCCTTTTTTTAGTTAATAATTACTCATCGAAAACTAATTTATGCAGTGAGTTCACAACAAAAAAATGGCGATAAATTGTTATTTAGGGCTTGTACTATTTGATGGGTAAATCTGTAGGTAGCATTCTCAGTCGAGTAACCTTCCAAAATCCGAACTGTGACATGCTGAGTGAATTATATTCACTTATATGTGAGACTACTCTTCGAATATTTTAGAAAATCAAGTCAGCAATGAGATCGATCTATGATTATTTAAGTCACTCATATCTTCTTTCGTACGAATAGGTATGACAATTGCGTATTTTAGTATGTCTGGAAAAATTTCCTTTGCCAGCAACGCATTACATATTTTTCGTACAAAAGCTCCAACAGTGCTCGAACTCTTACGGGAATCGGCAACGCGCCACGAGTAATGAGTATAATGGGCGGGGACACTACGAATGTAGTGCGGGGCGATACGTTGAGAATGTGGGTTTCGCGGGAGGCGTGCCAGAGATAAATCCCTGCAGTCGCGCTATTCTCTGTGTCCTCGGTGGCTCGGATGGAGCCTGCACGGTAGCTCAGCGTGCTCGGTCAGAGGGGCTGGCTGCCCTCTGTAATAAAAAAAAACTGAGTTAATGGATCAACAACGCACTGACACGGGTGTCTTCCGACGTCCGCCCAGAGCAAATACAATGAACGAAAACGAATAAAATTAGATTGAACAAAAAAAAAAAAAAGTGGATAGAGTGTCTGCCACGTAAGCAGGAGATCCTGGGTTCGAGTCCAGGTCGGGGCACACATTTTCATCTCTCCACGTTGACGTATGTCAACGCCCGTAAGCAGCTAATGGTGTTCCGTTTATTGTAATTTCATTACATATAACACTAAGCACTCCACTTATTAAATTAGAACAACATTACAAAATTCTGTTAGAGACTCCATCAACACCAAGCGAGCGCTTATGTTTCAGTATATTTATAATTCCCTTAATTTCAGTGGGGGATTTTGGTGTTATTTCTAAAGGTCTAAAGTCCTATGGAATTCCATTTTTAACATTTTGTTTGCTCGTTCAACTGAATCCTTTAAGCCTATTTTTGTTGCTCCATTCAGAAAGTGATTGTTAAAAATAATTGCAACTTGTGAATTATCACTCACAACATCATCACTTAGCTTTATTGCTATGATATGCCGTGCACTGTCAGGCTGCCCCATCTCCTATTTCTCAATATTCCATTTAGTTTTTATCTTACTATCGGCATTATTAGTTTCTGCGAGAACACGTAAGCTCCTCGACGTTTTAATGACTTTCCTTCAAATATTACAGTATCTTTCGTAGTAAGCAAGTAACGGCGTATCCTGACTTATTCTGGCCTGTCCATATATTTCCCGCAGGAGTGCCGCGGCTGTGTTGTTCGTATGAGGCTTTGCATTGTCGTGGAGCAGAATGACCCCACGGGCGGAATTGCCTGGTCATTTTGATTTGATCGCTTGGTGAATGGTGGTCAACGATTGCGAGTAACGCTGGGCATTCACTGTTGTCCCGTGCCGCAGGAAGTGAATCAGAAGGGTGCCACTTCGTAAAAAAAAGAACGTCAGCTCCGAGGGGCAAACGATTTACCACGGACGCCGACGTCCAGCTGTAAGTGCGAAACTGGTTAACACTGCAGCCCCGGGAATTTTATGAGACAGACATTCACCGCCTTGTGTCACAGCTCACTCTTGTTTGGGCTTTGTGGTGTGGATGTTTTGCAGGGCCATGACCAGCCCTGGATTAATATGGCTGTCAAACGAGTTAACAGAGAGCTAGGGGGATGGGGGGGGATATATTGCAGAAACTAAATCTCGTATCTGTGCTGTGATTATTGATGCAATTGGGAGGTGGGGTTACCCTAGTCATGGCCTACACCTGAGTAGGACGGGGAAGAACAGAGTAGTTGACCTCCTTGCAGAAAATGTAAAGGGGCCCACATGCACACAACACAAACACAAAATACCTGTGATTACTGGAGTCAGAGGGACACATTTTTTAGGTTAGAGTCAGGTTACAGACAGAGAGTCTTGAAAGAGATTAAAACAGAACCGTGTCATAATGTCTGTAGCAGTATCCAAAGAAATAAAATTTGGGTTTTTCATCAGAACATTGGAGGACTTAAAATAAGATAGATGAGATTCTTGTATGCCTAGAAAATGGGTAAATTCTGAAGGTATGGATGTGTTGTGTCTCTCTGAACACCATGTAGCGACAGGGATGGAGAAGTTAAATTTAAGGGACTACAGTACAGCATCTTATTCTTGTAGAGTCAACATGGAAAAAGGAGGAGTTGCTACTCATATAAAAATTGGACACAAAGTCAAAAATAATGGAACAAATAGGTTTCGTGTAGATCAGATCCTTGAAGCATGTGCTTTTGAGCTGCTACTGCAATATACTTCTGTAGTGATTGTAACAATCTGCAGACCCCTCAAGGTTACTTTCAGCTATTCCTGAAAAATCTAGAGGCATTAATGAGCTTCCTGTAAGACAAAAAGAAGCAGTTAGTGGTTTGTGGTGATTTAAATGCGGATTTCTTAAAAGATACAGATAGGAAAAATGAGCTATAATCTTATTTGGTTGTTTAAACCTAGTATCTGTTGTAAATTTTCCAACTCGTGTGCAGCAACATAGTAGGTCACTTATCGATAACATTTTCATACTAAATGCTCAGGCAGAAACAATTAATATGTACGCAGTTGATAACGGGCTATCTGATCATGATGCACAGTTAATGTAAATAACACATATAGCACCTTACTGGCTTCAGGCAAGTTCATACAATGCAGGGAGGCTTATTGATGAAGACAGGGTACAGAGTCTTAAGAACAGCCTAGAAGAGCTAGAATGGAATGAAATATGCATAGAAAATGATGGTGATGTCTAATTCAATTTATTCCACCGGAAATGTGTTTCAGTATTTGAGAGTTGCTTTGCTGAAACGTTTCCGAGAAAATCATTACAAAGTCAAGTAAGCCATAGGTTACTAAGGGAATTAAGATTTCGTTTAAGAGGAAGAGGGACCTCCTGCTTACATGGCAGACGCTCTATCCATCTGAGCCACCAAGGACACGGAGGATAGCCCGACTGCAGGGATTTATCTCTGGCACGCCTCTCAACGTATCGCCCCGCAAATCATTCGTAGTGCCTCCGCTCATTATACTCACTACTCGTGGCGCGTTGCCGATTTCCGTAAGAGTTCGGGCACTGTTGGTGCATTCGCACAGAAGAAGAAGATGGTCAAGTCGCCGGTGAGCCTTATATATATATATATATATATATATATATATATATATATATATATATATATATATATATATATATATATATATATATATACTAAGATGGTATCTGTTCTTTCGGACATGTACGAAAAAGTAAAAATATGTAATGCGTCACTGGCACAGGAAATTTTTTCAGACATACTACAATACGCAACTGTCATACCTATTCGTAAGAAAGGGGATATGAGTGACTTAAATAATTATAGACCGATCTCATTGCTGACTTGATTTTCTAAAATATTCGAAGAGTAGTCTCACATATAAGTGAAAATAATTTACTCAGCATGTCTCATTTCGGATTTTGGAAGGTTTAATCGACTGAGAATGCTACCTACAGATTTACCCATCAAATAGTACAAGCCCTAAATAACAATTTATCGCCAGTTATTATTTTTTTGTGATCTTCCCAAGGCATTGGGCTGTGTGGATCAGGTCACACTCTTGGAAAAATTCTTGTTTTATGGTTATACAGACAGCTGGTTTGAATCATACTTAAAGAACAGAAAGCAAAGTGTTGTGCTGAATAACACAAATAATATTGGGAGGGTGATAAATTCTAGTGAATGGTGAGTTATTACAAAAGAAGTCCCACAGGGTTCAATTTTGAGTCCTCTGTTGTTCCTTATTCATGTGAATGACCTCTCACTTAACGTTCTGCAATCAGAACTAGTAGTTTTTGCAGATGACACGAGTGTTATAATAAATCCCACTCCAGCAAAAGCAGTTGAAGATATTGTTAAGTATGTCTTTCAAAGAATTATTAAGTGGTTCTCAGTAAATTGACTCTCCCTTAATTTTGAAGAAATTCACTATATTCAGTTCTGTACACCAAGTAGAGTCATACCGACAATTAATGAAGTATATGAATAGGGCTCAGTTAACAAGGTAGATTCCTCCAAATTTTTGGATGTTCACATTGATGACAACATGAACTGGAAGAAGCATATTACTGAGCTTCTCATACAATTAAGTTCAGGTTCTTTCTCTCCTCGTATAATCGCTAGTTTTGGTAATAAACAGATGAGCCTCATAATGTACTTTGTATATTTCCACCGAATAACTGCGGTAACTCACCAATTATACATGAAGAATGACAATAATTACTGGTGTTCTCCCAAGGACGTCAAGTAGGCACCTATTCAAGAATTAGGTATTTTAACTGCATAATAAGAGTACATGTATTCGCTAATGAAAATCGTTATAAATAATCCATTTCAATCAGCGAAGGTCAGTGATGTTGATACGTGCAACACGTGAGGGGAACGTGACCTTTCGTATACGTTATTGAAGTTGTCAGTTGCTGAAAAAGGAGTACGTTATTCAGCAACAAAAATCTTTGATCATTTGCGTAACAACATAAAGTGTCTGCCACGTAGCAGATAAAGTCTTAAACCTAGCTTAAAATCATTTCTTTTCGACAACTCCTATTCCATGGAAGAGTTTCTGTTTGAGAACTGGTAAATTATAATGTACCTCTAAATGCAGTTACATGTGTAGAACTAGTATTAGCACCATTCATGTGTGTGTACATGTAACTTGTAATCTGACTTTTTCCACTTCATATCGATAAAATAATCGTGAAAATGCTCTGCGGAACGTGACATAACTAAATTAAACTCTCAGTGGGACAAGTCTTTCAACAGGCAGGGTCAATTCTTCTGACATACATTTACTGATTTCTGTAATCAGGCCTCCGACTCTTTGAACGCCCTTACATATGCAAGCATGCATCAAGTGTGAAATTAAACGATCATTCATTAAATGGCTGAATCCGTGTGCATAATTACGGCATAATGCTTTGTATCAGAGCCTGTGAATTGAAAAAGATCGTTAGATAGATAGCGGGGTTGTATAGGATTGGGTCGAATTATTAAATCAGTCGTAAAGCACATCCCCTAACTGATTGAAATCAAAATATGATTCGTAAATGAAACAGAAAAGATAAAAAAACAAGATAGGCGATAATAATTTAGCTCCTCCTCATTGAGATGACTATTTTGGAGCGAATCGTTAGACAAAAAATGGGGGGGGGGGGGGGGATGGACGTGGAGGATAGGCACTGGTGGGTCTAATAATGTACGTAGAAGAAGTATGAATTAGATAAATATTCCAGGAATATTAACGTTCTCAAAGCACACTGCAATTTCGACAGACAGAACATGCAGTGTATTTATTACAACTGAAACAAAATGAAATAGTTAATTAAGGGAGAAGCCTGCTTAATTCATTACGGGTATCAGTCGGCAATATAGCCGGACATTCAGAGAGAGGCGTGGAGCATATCACAGTTAAGAACGATCTAATATGAAGAATATATTGGCAATGGCAAGAACGGATCAGAGGGAGGCTTGTTAGTTATTGATAATAAGGAGGAAAATTGTCGGTCGGGCAAAAAGGTTGTTTCGTTTCCAAATAAATTTTGTGCTGGGTTCATTTTTACAACAGCGGTAATTAAGTGTTAAACTGATTCTTGAAACAGTTTTTCTTACGATTTTTTATGTAATCGTGTTGTACATGTATTGTGTTGCCATTGCAAAGTCAGATGTTGTGCTGAAAGTTAACTTCACATTTTTTGTATTTTTAGGAGAGAATGATTACATATAGACGTACTTGTGGGTTCATTTTCAAATTAATATAGCTTTATGGCGAATGGGTTATACAGGGTGTTTCAGAAGTGGTGGTCAGTATTCGGAGATATCACAGGAATGATAATTCGAATCAAAAAAAGTCAAACGTGGGCTCTTAAAAGCATTCCTTAAGAGCTAAGAGCAGTTCTTGATCTTCGATACTGTGAAACAAATCTCTTCTACTGCAAGCTGTTTGCCTTCCATACTTTCTGAAATGGTATGATGGACCAAAACAAGAAAAATTTACCAGTAAACGTGTGCTCTAAAATGCATACCTTAAGAGGCATGAGCACTTGTCCATCTTCATTACTTTGTAACACAGCTCTTCCAATTAAGAGCTTGACTTTTTGTTTCGAATGATCGTTTCCTCACAATGATCATGTCCCAAAAGAGTGAAACTGATAGTTGATATTAAACAACTACACAACCACCATAGTTTTGATTCTTAAAGAATTCGAAACTGTTTGCTTTAGGCACCCGCCACAATGGAAAAGTTTCACATTTTTTACTGGTGGTTCCCCCCACATGAATCATGGACCTTGCCGTTGGTGGGGAGACTTGCGTGCCTCAGCGATACAGATAGCCGTACCGTAGGTGCAACCACAACGGAAGGGTATCTGTTGAGAGGCCAGACAAACATGTGGTTCCTGAAGAGGGGCAGCAGCCTTTTCAGTAGTTGAAAGGGCAACAGTCTGCATGATTGACTTATCTTGCCTTGTAAAACTAACCAATACAGCCTTGCTGTGCTGGTACTGCGAACGATTGAAAGCAAGGGGAAACTACAGCCGTAATTTTTCCAAAGGGCATGCACGTCTACTGTATGGTTAACGATGATGGCGTCCTCTTGTGTAAAATATTCCGGAAGGGAAATAGTCCCACATTTTGATCTCCGGGCGGGGACTACTCAACTGGCGTTCTACGGATCGGAGAGTGGAATGTCAGATCCCTTAATTGGGCAAGAAGGTTAGAAAATTTAAAAACGGAAATGGATAGGTTAATGTTAGATATAGTGGGAATTAGTGAACTTCGGTGGCAGGAGAAACAAGACTTTTGGTCAGGGGAATTCAGGGTTATAAATTCAAAGTCAAATAGGGGTAATGCAGGAGTAGGTTTAATAATGAATAGGAAAATATGAATACGGGTAAGCTACTACAAACAGCATAGTGAACGCATTATTGTGGCCAAGATAGACACAAAGCCCACGCCTAATACAGTAGTACAAGTTTATATGACAAACAGCTCTGCAGATGACGAAGAAATTGAAGAAATGAATGACGAAATAAAAGAAATTATTCAGGTAGACCGTTCGCCTATTGCAAGTCTTTCGATTTGTCACCACTTCGGCGGCTTGCGCGTCGATTCTGATGTTACTGGCATTCAGCATAAGTTTACATATTACCGCTTATTTTCTCTTTGCAGTCCCTTCTAACATGTGTTAGACTGGTTTCTGATATATCGTCCTGCCACATTTTTGGAAGGATGCTTTGTCAGTATATTAGAAATTTGTTTTGAAGCTACGACCTGAATAGAAGAAAGACACCAGCTCAACATGCAGAGTTCGGAAGAGTGCAGCAGTACTGACAATGATGTAAGCAGACAATGATCTCAATGCCGGACCCTTTACACTCCCTGTACAGGAAATGTTATCGCTAACAGAAATTCGTGTACGCTTTTAAGCGTAAGTACACTCCTGGAAATGGATAAAAGAGCACATTGACACCGGTGTGTCAGACCCACCATACTTGCTCCGGACACTGCGAGAGGGCTGTACAAGCAATGATCACACGCACGGCACAGCGGGCACACCAGGAACCGCGGTTTTGGCCGTCGAATGTCGCTAGCTGCGCAGTATTTGTGCACCGCCGCCGTCAGTGTCAGCCAGTTTACCGTGGCATACGGAGCTCCATCGCAGTCTTTAACACTGGTAGCACGCCGCGACAGCGTGGACGTGAACCGTATGTGCAGTTGACGGACTTTGAGCGAGGGCGTATAGTGGGCATGTTGGAGGCCGGGTGGACGTACCGCCGAATTGCTCAACACGTGGGGCGTGAGGTCTCCATAGTACATCGATGTTGTCGCCAGTGGTCGGCGGAAGGTGCACGTGCCCGTCGACCTGGGACCGGACCGCACCGACGCACGGATGCACGCCAAGACCGTAGGATCCTACGCAGTACCGTAGGGGACCGCACCGCCACTTCCCAGCAAATTAGGGACACTGTTGCTCCTGGGGTATCGGCGAGGACCATTCGCAACCGTCTCCATGAAGCTGGGCTACGGTCCCTCACACCGTTAGGCCGTCTTCCGCTCACGCCCCTACATCGTGCAGCCCGTCTCCAGTGGTGTCGCGACAGGTGTGAATAGAGGGACGAATGGAGACGTGTCGTCTTCAGCGATGAGAGTCGCTTCTGCCTTGGTGCCAATGATGGTCGTATGCGTGTTTGGCGCCGTGCAGGTGAGCGCCACAATCAGGACTGCATACGACCAAGGAACACAGGGCCAACACCCGGCATCATGGTGTGGGGAGCGATCTCCTACACTGGCCGTACACCTCTGGTGATCGTCGAGGGGACACTGAATAGTGCACGGTACATCCAAACCGTCATCGAACCCATCGTTCTACCATTCCTAGACCGGCAAGGGAACTTGCTGTTCCAACAGGACAATGCACGTCCGCATGTATCCCGTGCCACCCAACGTGCTCTAGAAGGTGTAAGTCAACTACCCTGGCCAGCAAGATCTCCGGATCTGTCCCCCATTGAGCATGTTTGGGACTGGATGAAGCGTCGTCTCACGCGGTCTGCACGTCCAGCTCGAACGCTGGTCCAACTGAGGCGCCAGGTGGAAATGGCATGGCATGCCGTTCCACAGGACTACATCCAGCATCTCTACGATCGTCTCCATGGGAGAATAGCAGCCTGCATTGCTGCGAAAGGTGGATATACACTGTACTAGTGCCGACATTGTGCATGCTGTGTTGCCTGTGTCTATGTGCCTGTGGTTCTGTCAGTGTGATCATGTGATGTATCTGACCCCAGGAATGTGTCAATAAAGTTTCCCCTTCCTGGGACAATGAATTCACGGTGTTCTTATTTCAATTTCCAGGAGTGTATATGACACGGCCCCGCAGGGGTTACATGGCATAGATAAAGGGGGAAACGTCAGACAACGCCCGAAGGCCAATGCTTTGAATACGTCGAAGTTGTGGGGAGTAGGGGCTGGCGCCATTTCTCTAATAAGAGCCTTTTTTACCTTAAAAATTTTACAACCTTATTATTTTGATTTTAAAATAGTAAGTGAACACTTGTTATCATGAACAACAAGATCTTCGAAATGGTTAATGAAAGTTCCTGACGTATTATTTTAACAGATCAAAAAACAGCTCTCAGAATCAATTTACAGGGCTCAAAAACTAAATTCGTTTTTAAGCTAAGGAAAAAAATACAAATTGAGTAATGAGTGGTTAAATAGATTCCAACGCTAGATAGCAATACCAAAATTTTCGTATATGTCACCTGTGATTTCTAAGGTCAATACAATATTCATCACAAAATATTTAATTAAAATAACCTGAATGCAATAAAATGTGATAACTACCATCTTATACTCA
This sequence comes from Schistocerca gregaria, assembly GCF_023897955.1. Taxonomy (NCBI): domain Eukaryota; kingdom Metazoa; phylum Arthropoda; class Insecta; order Orthoptera; family Acrididae; genus Schistocerca; species Schistocerca gregaria. The sequence goes on along the minus strand of NC_064920.1, from coordinate 923,342,113 downwards.
AACCCCGTAGCCTCTACGATGCGCACCATATCACAAAATATTTTCCTTCCTTTTAAACACTTTACACCATAAACCTCTGTACATGTGATGCATACTACACCCAAGAAATTATGACAATTAAGCATAGATGTTATCATTAGCCAAAGCAATTGTTAAAATGGCTCTGAGCACTATGGGACTTAACATCTTAGTTCATCAGTCCCCTAGAACTTAGAACTACTTCACTAACCTAAGGACATCACACACATCCATGCCCGAGGCAGGATTCGAACCTGCGACCGTAGCAGTCCCGCGGTTCCGAACTGCAGCGCCTAGAACCGCACGGCCACCGAGTCCGGCTATCATTAGCCTGGTATGTAATCTTTCCCTTTCAAAATAAATGAAAGAACACACAAATGAACTCATAATCTGAATGATTACATCCGTTAAAAAGTGTACAGTACATATGTTTTGATTTCGTCGTTGTCATGGGTTGTTGTGCACTGTCCTCTCCTTGAGGATCACATGCGGCACGGGAAAGGTTTTCTATGTTGTACAAGACGTTAACAAGGGGCAACCAACTTACAGAAATTGCGAATTGGGATTTTACGTCGATGCGGATGCGACTCGCGTACCTTAAAACGGGCAAGGAAGTAGATGCAGTACTACCGAACACTTCGACTATACTGCATGACACCGAACAGCACTACAGGGGTGTAGGCAAGAGACAAATCAACAACTGTTGCAAGGCAACCTCAGTAAGGCAGTAAGAACTATTTCGGACTTTATAAACTCTTGGAAGGGCAACACCAAACCACACGTCACAAACTCAGTTATGAAAACACTATCGGCTATTTCGCCACGACAAGTAGAACCATAAAATACCATAAGACTTGAACTGCATTTAACAGTATTCATAAGCGTCCGACTGAAAAGCTCCATAGTCAATCTTTCCCTTACTACAAACACTTAAGCGTACCTCCAATGTTCACTCGTGGACAATACCAGAGTGACAATTACTCGTTATAACTGTAGATACACAGAGTTTAACACGGTGCGACCGACTGAGGTTTCTTAATAAGACAAGGAATGATTCGGTCCTTCACCTGGTTCCACCTTCGATCGAAAACAGTCAGTTACTTTAAAGCAGTTAAATAGATAACAATGCCGATATCAAAGGTCTCCTCCCAAGCAGCGCTCTAACTGGAGACTGCAGTACCGAAGCAAAGCTTACGCCACTCACAAGCCTCACTTGTACCTTTTTAGAATTCTTATGTTCACCTCATACACCAAAACTTGCCGGAATTCTTCGGCGGAATTCAGTCGGAATCCAAGGGCAAAACCAAGAAATCACTTTCCTGCCCTTGAATGAGCACACGATGATCGCCATGGGAACAGCACCGGCCCTCCACACTAGGATCTTTGAGCCCACGGCGTTCCGTCCCCACCCCTTTCTGCGGTGCCCACCAACTAAACGACCTTACCCTTCAACACCGACGTCGCTCCTCACGCACAGTCCAGAGCTAACTCACAGGAAGCCTCTTCTTCCTCGTTCTGTCCGCCTCTCTTCGCGCGGGAAGCCAACTCGCCAAAGATCCACGGCGACCAGAGGCTCCAATCCGATCTCGATGTTGACATTGCGGCGAGTATTGAGAAGGCGGATGGTTTCAAAAAAACAGGAAATTTAAGTATCGACCCTTATTGGTCACTATATGTTAGTAAAAATGAAAATCAAAGACTTTCGTTATTCATGTTTTTATTTTACTCTAAGTATTATTTTAGTGATATATTAGTAATAATTTTAATATATACAGGATGTTAAAGTATTGGTGTTGGATGTTTATAACTGTGAAGCGAAATTCCTAAGTATTCTAAGGTTCTTTAACGGTGGGAATGGAAATGAGCGTACGGCACTGTGGGTCGGGAGTCCCCCATTCGGCGAAGTTCGGCCGCCGAGGGCAAGTACTTATTGCATTCGACGCCACAGTGGACGACTTGAGCGTCGGAGGTGGGGATGAGATGATGATGAGGACAACACAACACCCCATCCCTGAGTGGAGGAAATCTCCTGCCCCATCCGGGAATCGAACCTGGGCCCTTTGGCGTGGCATTCTGCCGCGCTGACCACTCAGCTAACGGGGGCGGACTCTTTATCAGTAAGATGGTTGATGACCATGTCTGAGGGTCGATAAAATACAAACTAATTAAATACAGTTGAGGCCAGAGATATCAATTAAGTTAAAATGTGCAATTAAAATAACCAAATAAAGGATGAGAGACAGTAAAGAGAAATTAAAACAATTCAATAATTTCAAAGTATAAAGCACTCTACAGTGGCTGATCAGTTAGATCGGATATCTCGCGTTTCTGCTTCTGCTTAAGGCCGACAATCGAGAATATGTTTAACTAGAGGTTATGATCGAATATACGACGAAATACGAGAGACGGAGACGACCGTGTTCTGAGTGTCAATTGAATATTACTTGCTGGCATAGCGCGAATGCGTGTGTTTACCTTTCTTCAAATGGTTCAAATGGCTCTGAGCAGTATATGACTTAACATCTTAGGTCACCAGTCCCCTAGAACTTAGAACTACATAACTAACCTAAGGGCATCACACACGTCCATGCCCGAGGCAGGATTCGAACCTGCGACCGTAGCAGTCGCGCGGCTCCGGACTGAGCGCCTAGAACCGCGAGACCACCGCTGCCGGCTTACCTTTCGTCAGCGGCGGCAATAGCTGCTGTCGGCGCGAGCTGTCAACTTGAGAATCTATTCTAAATCTGTCCTGACTGTTACATACCAGTCTGATATATTTCCTACGTCTGTGGTGAAGCTGCGACTCATAATTGCTCCTTAGCTAAGGTAATTGGCATAGTACACGCTACGTGGTTGGAATAATGCATACTTCGTGTCCCTCAAATTCCTCGCAAGAGTTAACTGTCAGTGCTCAGCACAATTTTTCATACTAGGAGACTATGCAGAGTACCTCCTTAAGAGTAAAGACGAGCCTATGAACGTAATTACTCTATCAATCGCCTCAGTACGGCGTGAGTTGCCTTGCTCAAACACTAGACGATTTTTTTGCTACAGAAGAGTCGAATTTCTCTGTCCGAAATTTGCCTATATCAAATTTGGTGTCCACGGGTTTTGTTTCTGGTCAGTCAGAGCTTTCCTACTAATTATAACTCCATCCAAAAGAGTTCTGTAGCTATCGCAGGCGTCGTTTCTTTAGTGGAACAGAGTTTAGCTTCTGCAACGTAATACTGAGATAAACAGCTTCCTTCCAGATGGAGTTTTATGCAGGTGGCCACGGTGAGTCGCCAATGTTCTGAGTTGGATGATTTCTCTGGCCGTTTAGCTGCCATCTCCAGCCGTGTTCCTGTAGAAAGGCTTTCCGAAGGGTCGTTGTTAGAGGCAGGGAGGTTTTTGCATCTCCGGCAGTATTCAGCAAGGTTACCGCCCTTCGATTGTGCAATTTCCGCAATAATCGAAACTAGGATTTCAGGTGCCAGCCGTGCAGTAGCAGTCCAGCCGTGCAGCAGCAACAGCGGTCCTGACCATCAGCAGCGGTCCAGCCGGCAGCAGCCAGCCAGCCCTAAAGCAGCGGCGGTCCAGCCAGCCGGCCAGCCAGCCATCCAGCAGCAGCAGCAGCTGCGGCCCCAGTCCCGGCCCCGGCCCCGGCCCCGTCTGCGGCAGCGGCAGCAGCTGCGGCGGCATTCCTGCCAGCCGTCGTCGGCGTCAGCGTCAGCCCCAGCGCCAGCGCCAGCAGCTTGGGACTCTGGTCCTCATCCGTCTTCGTCTACCTCCGTCTTCGTCTTCATCTGTATTCGTCTTCTTCCGTCTCCGTCTTCGTCTCCGTCTGTTCCCAGTTTTTTTGTCGTCATGTCAGGCCCTACCACCGCTACGACCACTACCACCACAGCCATAGTTTACACTTCCCCCTCCGCCGCCACCACCACCATTGCATGGTGTGCCCTGTCACACTCCCCTCTTTCCATCCCATCTCTTCTTACTCTCCCTTCACCCTCGCTCTTTGTCGCCCCCTCTCCAGCTTCTTCCCCACCACTCCCCCAGACTGTCACTGCAGCTCCAGCTAGGGTGGTGGCTCGTCGGGCCACTGCCCATGCCCCGCTCTCCCCATCACCTTCGCCATCACCGCCGCCTCCGTCGACGTCGCCTTCACCGTCACCGTCACCGTCACCATCTCCGGCGCCGACTGCTGCGTCCACGCCAGGACCTGCCCCTTACCGCCATCTCCCTATAGCTCACGTCCCTCATATCAGCACCCACCCTTCTGCCGCCGTTAAGCGGCCTAGTGGCACCACCACCTTCTCCGCTCTCAAAAAGGCTCCATCCCGTCCTCATTCCCCCCCCCCCCCAGGATGCCATGGATGTCACCTCACCTCGCCCTGCTCCCACCGCCTCCTACTCCACCTCCCCCCCCTCTTTATACAAATACCTCCTCTCCTGTCCTGATCCTTCCCTGGTGCTCCCATCTCTCTCCTCACTCCCAGACGGGATTCTGTTCTCATTTCCTCCCCCAGCGCTACTCTCCATACTGACATCCTCTCCCGCCTCCCCATCACCCGTTTTGGCCCCCATGCTTCCCTCACCCCTGCTCCTTCTCCATCTCCAACCCCATACCCCCCGTCACCCGCCAACCCTCACTGTCTCAGTGCCGTGATCACTCGGCTCAGTCCGTCGATCACGGAGGAGGAGGTGTTGGCACAGCTCAAAGCCCATCCCACGCTGGAGGTGCGGGCGGTCCGCCGCATTCTCAACTCGGCCGGCCCCACCCGCCTTATGCAGGTTTTCTCTGAGGACGAGGACACCCCCTCCAGTGACCGTCTCCTGATGGAGGGTGCCCTCCTCTTCAACCAGCGCTACAAGGTCGATCCCTCCCGTTCCCCTCCTCAATCCCTGCGTTGCCAGAGGTGTCTTCGCTATATTGCACACCCTACAGCCGAGTGCCACGAGGCCCCCACCTGTCTGCATTGTAGACAAGCGCACTTCCTCTGGCAGTGCTCTAACCTCCAATCCCCTCCCTCCTGCTATACCTGCAAATCTCCCCCATCCCACCTACTCCCCAAAGTGTAAAGCCCGACCCCCTCCGACCACTCCTGAACTCACCGTACCTGTCATCCTCTGGACGCCAACGCCCCTCCTGGCAATTCCCTTCGTCGCCCCCACCGCTAAGGACATCATCAGGTTCATCACCATTGTCCTACAAAACGTCCACCCTTTCCAGCGCCCTCACACCCTCCAACAGGTCTCCCTCGCTGCCCATTCACTTTTCCACTTGAAAATGTATGCCACCTACTCCAACAACCAGGCCCATTTCACCTTCTCCCGTCTTGACACCCTTGTCTAAATCCCTGTCACGGCGCGACAGCACCGTATCTTTTTCAACAACAACCGCTCCCTTCCCGCCAACAAGAACCTCTTTCTGCACACCCTTGCCACACACTGCGTGGATGCCTTCCTCCTCAATGAAACTTTCCTCCAACCCCACCACACTGTTCACACGTCGCCCTACCTCCTTCACCGCTCCGATAATCCCCTCCCGATTGCGCGTGAAGGAGTTGCCATTGGTCACCACCGCCAGATCCCAGTTCGGCTCCAACCTCTCCTTCTCGACCCAACCGAACACCTGATCCTTAGTCTCTTCTTCCCCGGCCTTACTATCACCTGCGCCACCATCTACGTCCGCCCTAACGTCCCTATTCCGTTCGACTTCCTCTTCCACATTGACTGTACCTCCTCCTCCTAAATGATCGCCACCGACCTCAACATCCATAGTCGTTCCGCCACCCAGTTACGGCGGTGGCATCGGTTCGTCTCCTCCCTTCACGGCGACCTCATTCCCATCCCCCAGCACACCCGTCCCGAATCCAACTCCACTGCTGATGTTGTCCTTTCCTCCTCTAACCTCCTTGTCCGCGTAACTGTGGATGTCCTGGAGCATATTGGTAGCGACCATCTCCCTGTCCTCCTCACAGTTTCAGACGGTCGTCGCCCCCACCACCACCCTCGTAATGACCCTCCCCCAAAGTATGTTCATGATTATTCCCATGCCGACTGGAATGCAAACTGGGATAACCTTTCTACCCAGGTCGATAGCCACTCCTTCACCTACCACCATCCTGATGATGTAACCCATGCCGCCTCCTTTCTCCATCAGGCGATGTCAGAGGCCGTAGAGGCCCACATCCCTACTGTCGCCATCCACTCCCACCGTCCTACCTTACCCCCACAGGCTGTCCTCCTGCTCCGTGGATCCCGCAGTCTCTACCGTGCCTTCCTCCACACGCGTGACCCAGACACACTCCTACGCCACCGGCAACTCCAGCGACACATTCGAAATTTGCTCGCGGCTAAGAAACGCTGGGACTGGCGACAGACATGCACCCGTTTATATGCTATCCTGCCTATAAACTCGTCCAAGTTCTGGTCAGCCTTCTTTCGGCTTACCGGAACTAAACCCTCCCCCTGCTATCCTCTTCTCCATGATGATCACCCGTTCCCTGACACCCTTAGTAAGGCCAATCACTTTGCCTCTTACCTCTCCGATGTCTTTTCCATCCCTGATGATTCCCAGTTCGATTACTCTCTCTTCCCGGATGTCTGTGATCGAAATGACACCTCTGCCCCGCCACTCGCACCTGGTTTCCAGTACTTGGACAACATTGCTTACACGGAACTCAATGCCCCTATCACTACACAGGATCTCATTGCTACACTCCGCACAAAACGCAACACTGCTCCTGGTCACGATCGTGTCACCTACTGTCACCTTCATGAAGCTCCTGTCTCTTTCCTCTCCACCCTGGCCCAGTTCTACAGTGTAGTCCTGTCCACCGGGTACTACCTCGACCTGTGGAAAACCTCCTGTATCCTGATGTTCCTTAAACCTGTTAAACCGCCGTCCGCCATTTCCTCCTACCGTCCCATCAGCCTTACCTCGGTCTTCAGCAAGGTCCTGGAATCTATCCTCACCCCCAGCAGCCACCAGCATCTCCACCAGGACCGCCTCCTTCCCGTTACCCAGTGTGGCTTTCGGCCATCCTTCTCTTCTGACGACCTTCTCCTTCACCTCACTCATCTCCTTTCCAAACAGCTTAATTCCCATCGCTCCACAATCTTCCACTCCCTGGACCTCTAACATGCTTATGACAGAGTGGGGCATTCCGGTCTCCTCTTCAAGCACCAAACCTTCGCCCTCCCCATTAATTACGTCTGTCTGATCGGCTCCTTTCTCTCCCACTGTCCTTCATACGTCACCATCCATAAAACGGATCCCTACACCTTTTTTCCCTCCGCCGGTGTGTCCCAAGGCTCCGTTCTCTCTCCCCTTCTGTACCTTTTATATACGGCGGACATGCCGCCGCCGTCACCCCCCCGTCCACCTTCTCCAATTTGCCGATGACACCGCCTTCCTTGCCCTTGCCACCACCCTGCAGCGCTCTCAACACCTTCTCCAATCCCATCTTGACCGGTTCACCGCTTCATGCAACCAGTGGTTGCTCAAGGTCAATCCCTCTAAAACCCAGGCGATCATTGTACGCAAAACCATCCCTTCCTTCTGCCTGCTTGATTTCTGTCTAACCGTCTATGGCCGTCCTATCGCCCTCACCCCCACCCTTAAGTACCTTGGCGTCACTGTCGACCGTCGACTCTCCTGGACCCCCCCATCTCCGGACAATCCAAGCCAAGGCACGCTCCCGACTCCATCTCCTCAAGCTCCTTTCCGGCCGTACGTGGGGTCTGGACCCCTCCACCGTACTCCACACCTATAAATCCTCATCCGCCCTATCCTTTGTTACGCCCATCCAGCCTGGATCTCCGCCCCTCCCCTACGTTTTATAAATCCCTCCAAATCCTTGAACGCCATGCTCTCCGCCTCGCCTATCACATCCGTCTCCCCTCCCCCAAGCGGATCCTGTACGATCTCATACCATTCCTCCACCTCCTCCTTTTCCTTGAGAGGATACGGATCCTGTACACCTCCCCCAAACTCGATCCTTCTCACCCACATGTCTCACCCATCCTCTCCCGCCCCCACCCGCCGCCGCGCCTGTATTCCCACGACCCACCCGATCTCCATCTCTCCACCCTCCTTACCCTCTCCCAAAGTGGCTTCCGCCAGCTCCCCCTCCCTGTTGATGCCCTCCTACCATCCATATACTCCTCCTACCAACTTTGATCCTCCCTCCCTCTTCCTCTGTCTGTTCCTTTGGGCACCCTCCCTCCCTCCTCCCTTTCTCCCCCCTCCTCCCCCGGGCTTCCCCTCCCCTGTCCCTCTGCCCCTCCTCCCATCTCCTCAGCCATTGGCATCTTTGTTCTCCCACCCTCTCCACCCCTCAACTTTCTTCCCCTCTTGGCAGGTCCCTGGACTCTCACACACTACGTGGACTTCCGCGCGCTGGAGATCATCGCCATCTGTGTCTCGTGTGTGTGACGTTTTGTGTTTTTAGTGTCCGTCGTCACGCTTCTACGTTCACTTGTGCCGTCGGAGTCATCAGTGTTCCGCGCGCCGTGTCAACGTGTTTTCAGTGTCGTTATGGTCGAGTGTGAACGGCTTCATGTTTTTTGTGTATCTGTGACCACTGTTTTTTAGCCCGTCACTATGTTCATTCTGTTTCTCCAATCTGTATTCTGTTATTGTCAACACTATGGCTGAAGAGCGGCGTAGCATGCCGCTGACAGCCTACCTGATTGTATAGGTATTAAAATAACAATAATGGAAAGAAAGGAGGCTTTTGCTGGCGGTCTGCCTAGTGGCTCTGGCGTCTCACTGTGTTTGCTGTATGTCCAGCTGTGAAGGTTTCGGTCTAATATGGAACAGGCGTCGTCATCATAAAATTCTCCTTCCCTCAGATCTGCGTCTCGTTGCTCCGGTCTGGGAAATTACTTGTATGCAATTACTAGTGTGCGTTAGTGGTTTATATTCACGAAATGCCGGCTTGCTTATTCGATACGCCGATTAATAAAGTTCGTACACTTTCATGTAACTATGGCGTGTGACATATCGATTTAACCGGAATTGTTTCAGAAATTCAATGTAAGATTTGTTCTTTGTTTGACACCTTACACACTTTGCAGGATGTATGTGAGCGGTTTTCGTGTGTTTGCCCATAAATCTTAGATAAAGCTTTATAGAGCTCACCTCTTAACTGGCCTTTCATGAGAGCCTCGCTTACTTGCCATAGTCTTACAAATATTCCAGTCTTAGACATATGGTGTTTGAATCCATTGTGATGAGGAATGTCATCTGCAGAGCGACAGACCGACTCTAATTTTCTGGAAATCTTATCACATTCTGATAGGACTTTTCCATTAGTTAGAAGGCTGTCTTGCCATCCACCTGTCACTGGCTAGGTAGTCAGCTATTACAATGAAAAAAGTAGCGTACTAATATACAGGAGGAAAGTCACAACCATGCAGAGTATACGTGGATTGCACAATGAAATTCAGAACCATAATAGCTACACTCATTGATTTCAAATGATTGTTAGTAAATATTACGCCGTACGTGTCGTAATCTTCTTTATCGTATTCCCATTACTTGTACTCTAGAAACGCGACAGTGTAATTGAGTCCGAGTCTTCATTGATAGCATAGTGTATCATGAGAAATACATTACCATTCCATCCATAATACAAAGCTAACAGTGTCACAAAGTTTCCATTACAGTACACATTGAATCATTTACATCGGTGCAGCTGGCTCACGCATCCATGCATAATTAAAAGGTATTGCAAGCGTAGAGAGAGATTCGCGAGTTAACCATAGCTTTGCACATTTTCTTTTTTACCCCAACGTGCTGATTGACCATGATATTATATTCTGTCTAGAGCATAGTACATCCAGTTGAGTAATACATATAATCGTAGTGCTAGTTATTTATTTATTCTACTATCTTACATCGTGAATCATGTAATGTGCAATAAGCCGTTTGGGCCATGTATATTCTCAAATTTACGATCTTATCTTTTTCAATCTTATTTGAAGTATTTAAAATTAATAGTAGTATATGTCGTACAAACACAATTAACCCCTGTGATAATAAAGGCAAATTTCATAAAATTACTGTACCACAAAAAGATAATTTTCTTATGTGAATATAAGTTGTCATAAGTGTTGTACTGTGCTGTTGAGTTAATTTCTCTTTCTGTAAATTAATTTATATTTAATGTACTATGTTTCGATCTTATTATGACAATATCTTTAATGATGTACTTTGGAACGATGTTAACTGGGTGCCAGTTGGATTGCCTGTTCTCTGGCGAGAAGAAAGGCAGGAGAGATGTAAAGTTTTCTTGGAGTTGCGTAAAAATGAAGTGTATTTTGCTAGATGAACATTGTAATCGATGACAGCAAGACATCTAGGAGTATTAACAATGAAAATTACATACGAATCAGCTAGCCATCTATATTATTTCAAGAAACACGCCAACCTATAGGGTTTCGAGGACTACAAGAGAAGCTTGGTTCTTGACAGAAGAAATTCAAGCAACGGGTTGAAGGACATCCTTAAAAAACGAGATGAGTTTTCTTTTTAAAAACTACCACTAGACTCGACCACTATTTTTAATCCCGTGAACATTTATTACAATTAACGGCCATTCATCTGCGCGTAACAATAGAGGTCGTTAAAATGAATTAACCAAGAAGTACAAGCCATAACAAATGAATGTCAGTGTTCCGTTGAGCAACACCAGTGGGAATTTTCCCGTACGACCATTCCACGAGTCCACCGTGAATATCAGGAATCCAGTAAAACATCAGATCTCTGACATCGCTACAGCCGGAGAAAAATCATATAAGAATAGGGCCAACGACGAGTGAAGAGCCTCGTTCGACGTGACATAAGTGCAATCCTTCCGCAAACTGCTGTAGATTTCAATGTTGGGCCACCAACAAGTATCAGAGTGCGAACCATGCAACGAAACATCATCGATAAGGGCTTTCGGAGCCGAATGTCCACTCGTGTACCCTTGATGACTGCACTACACAATGCTTTAGCCTCGCCTGCGCCCAACAACAACAGCATTGGACTGTTGGTGACAGGAAACATGTTGCCTGGTCGGACGAATCTCGTTTCAAATTGTATCCAGAATATGGACATGTACGGGTACGGAGACAACCTCATTAATCCATGGAACCTGCATGTCAGCAGGGGACTGTTCAAAGGGGTGAAGGCTCTGTAATGATCTGGGGCGAGTGCAGTTGGAGTGATATGGGACCTCTGATACGTCTAAACACGAATCTGACAGGTGACACATACGTAAGCGTCCCTTCTGATCGTCTGATCACCTTCATCCGTTCATTCCATTGTGCATTCGGACGGTCTAGGCTAATTCCAGCATGACAGTGCATATGACAGTACGTATCCAGAGTGGCTCCTGGAACACTTTTCTGAGTTTAAACACTTCCTCTGGCCACAAAACGCCCCATACATGGAAATTATTGGTCATATTTGGGATACCTTGCAACGTGCTATTCATAAGAGATATCCACCTCTCTTACCGATTTATGGATAGCCCTTCAGGGTTCATGGTGTCAGTTCTCCCCAACACTACTTCAGAAATTAGTGGAGTGCATGCCACGTCGTGTTCCGGCACTTTTGCGTGCTCGCAGGGGCCCTACACGATATTAGGCAAGTTTACCAGTTTCTTTGGCTTTTCAGTGTAGATGAGCTTATATGGCATGGATGACTGTAATTTTAATAGAACAAATTATGATGGGGGAAGGAGCACCACATACAGCTTCACTGTACTTCAATAGGCCTGAAGAATGGTTGGTAGCAATGTTACAGACATCTGGTTCTACTACTTCTCTGGATAGGTCGTTTTTTCATCGTAAGGTGGCTACATTTCGAAATCAAGATGGACTATATGCATGTACATGGCATGGAAGAGTCTGCTTTTAAGCCGCGTAGAGTGGCCGCGCGGTTATAGGTGCCATGTAACGGATTGTGCGGTCTGTCCCTCCGGATGTTCAAGCCATCCCTTGGGCACGGGTGTGTGTGTGTGTCTTGTTCTTAGCATAAGTTAGCTTAAGTAGAGTGTAAGCATAGGGACCGATGACATTAGCAGTTTGGTCCCAGCAGAATTCACACACATTTGAACATTCTACTTTTTATGGAATATTTGTTAATAGTGGGGAGTGCCGTGCCTAATATCACTGTACTTAAATACCACTGGCAGACGTTTGGAAACCATGCCACAGTATTTTGTAAAGAATTGTTTCTTGTATGCTCTAACTTTCACATTTACTCCATGGTGAAAGTGTTGGAGTAGGTATACCATCTCACAAGGAACTTTTGTTGTTTTAGAATCTTTGAGTGACCGAAATCCAGAATAGTAAACCTCCTTCTGAATCCTCGCATTATCTTAACCAAACAATAATACGTAACTACTCTTTCTACACTGCAGCATATCCCGTTTAATGCATAACATTTGCGTTCATGGGACTTCGTTGCTTTAGAGATATGTCCTATCATGACTCTCAAGATATTAATTTTAACGTAGCAATGCCAAGCACAATGAGTAATGATGCACTAACACTGCTGCTGTCGAAGATTAATAGAGGTAGATATTCCGTACACGGTCATTGGAAGTGTTAATTGCCGTAAAATGCCTAGAAGTAAGCATCTGGAGAGAGCTGAAGTGGAATTCATGTTTCGGGATCTAGCTGATTTGATGCAATCTTACGGGAAGCAATCCAAACACTCTCAACTGGAAAGCCAGAAAAATATGGCAGGCTCAAATTTATATGCATGGATTTTAAGGGGTTTGTAGTTCTTCCACTACGATGAGATGGTGTAGGAGACAAGTGACCGCAAATCCCGTCGGTATGCCACATAGATATAATTGCACTACAATGTGGATCGTGGTGTAAGGGGCATTAAGGTGACTGCTGTTGCTGGAGGAAACACTGACCTCGATTTGCTGTAGCTTGTACTTGTTGGTTAATTGGCTCTTAAACGTACCATAGTTGGATAAGTATGTAACTTCTGGGTTTGCTTGTAAACAAGTATCTATGGCTAGGCATACGCGTTTTAACCAAGTGGATATTCTCTGACCTACATGAAATACAGTATCATGTGCGATGCAGTATCGAACAGCAATTGGGGGTAAAAAATGAGCATTCCTCTGATTAAGCCCTGAATCACTCCCTTCTCTTCCAAAACTACTGAATTATGTGTAAAGGTGTGAGTCTGTTGGAACAATGGAAATGATTCAATGTACAGTGTTTTGGGAGCTCTGTCATACATTTAGAATATCAGTATGGAGGTATGTTCCATCTGATAAAAGATTATGTATATCTCACGAAAGGCTATGTTATGAATGAAGTTTCTGATACTATGACACTGTTGTATTTCAATCGAAGTAATCAGAGGAATACGGCAAAGGAGATTACTACATGCACAGGAGGAAATTTCTAAAGAATCACTGTGTGCTTTTTTCTCGTTGTGATAGCCCTCTATCCAGTCAGTGAAGTGTGGGTGAGTAGCCAACCTTCTGATGAATGTAATAGAGCAGTTTTACATCTACAAGTATATGAATACTTCGCAAGGCATCGAACTGTGATTTCACAAGCTGCGACATGGTCGCGAATTGAAGAGTGACCCGAATATAGAATACATTTCAATTACTTCACGTCTTTGGTCACACATCTTTTATCATCATACTACCGGTTTCTCTCTATAGTGATTAGAACATATTTTTTTAAAACAAATCAGAAGACTCATTATAGATCGAACCCGATAGTCCGATGGCAAAATATTTGTGACCATATTTGTAAAGGAAATTTATCGTACTGTGCATGGTGAATGGTACCCTGTACCACTACTCCTTTGCTATTCCACTCACAGACACAGAGAGGGAAATAAGTCCGTCTTCATGCCTCCATATGACACTGATTTCTTCTCAAACAACTTACGGGAATTCAGTAAGATAAAATTTACAGCGACCGCCGATATCGAGCAATGTTCGGCAATAACAGCTGCTGTAATCGTGTGTGCCGTACTATTTCGTCAAAATGTTTATAGAGAAAGAGAGACTGAACGTGCATTGCGCTATCGACCAACTGTGCACGGGGTGACTGATGATAATACTGAGTCGACACCTATGTCTACTGCCTTTTTGCCTTACGTAGAAAGCACTCCCAACAAGATCGGTCATATTTTGCAGAAATACGACGTGAAATGTGTTTTCCGACCTCCATCTAAAATTATAGTGCTTTTGGGTTCGGTTAAGGAAGATCTTGGTTTGCCTAAGGCGGGTGTATATTACATTCCTTGTGGCTGTGGCATGGCATATATTGGTCAGACTATCAGGACCGTGGAGAACCTATGTACTGAGCATAAACGGCACACACGATAACAGCAGCCAAGTAGATCTGCTATTGCTGAACATTGTTTTGATATTTGTCACCCTATGTTATATAAACAATACCGAGATGTTGGCATGCACGTCCAGCTATTGAGACAGTGTTATTAAGAAGGCAGTTGAGATTAAATTAGCGAGCAACCTCGTAAACAAGGATGGAGGTTTTTTTATAAACTGTGCTTGGAATCTTGCTCTCTCCCTTGTCAAATACCAGAGGGACAGAGTCAATGTCACCTCACCTGCTAGTTCGTAGACTCACTATAGATATCTCAAACTTTGGTCATCTTTGGTGGCACCAGTGTTCAGTGTGTGTTTGTGTGTGTGTGTGTCATCTTTCCTGTGTTACTCCAAGAAACGAGGTTTTAAATTTGCCTGTACATCGCTTGTCCGTTGCAGTTTGTGTCTTGAAAATGGCGCGGTGTACTTCCGCCGAAATATCGGCGGTCGCTGTAAGTTTTCCTGGTTGAATTCCCGTAAGTTGTTTGAAAATTGTGTACCCCAGAAGAAACTCTGATTTCTTCTATCTTATCTTCGTGGTACTTAACTAAGTTGGTGGCCGTAGAACGTTTCTGCAACGAGCTTCAAATGTCGGTTCTAAATTTTCTTAATAGCGTTCAACCAAAAAACATTATCAACCCTTCAGACATTCCCATTTGAATTCTCGATGCTTCCTCTCACTAATTTAGCAGGAGCAAACAGAGATGCTTCTTGAGGGCTGTATTCTGATGGAAACCCAGGTCTTGAGGCTAATATACGTTTGGCATAAAGTAGTCACGAGACAGGTATTTTGTTGTTATTCAATGAGCCTTTCCTGCATATTTCGAAAACACATCTCAGATCGTTTCGTTTTGCTGGTGGTAGGAGACAAAGCATGTTAGTGAAAACCTCGGTATTTACTTCAGCTACGTTCTAAGAAGGACAGGACAACTTCGACGAGTCTGGAAATATTAACAGCTATCTGGAACTGTGAGCGGCTGCATATGGCAGGATCGGTACGACCGCAACCTATGTGCAGAGTTTTGTGACCTAGTGGCGGCGGACGCTGATATTCGCTTGCTGGCCGATGGCAGCAGCAAGGATGCGGTTGGAGGCGTCGCAGGGGTGGAGAAGAGAGTGAAACATCCTCGTACCCCCACAGACCGACAGTTATTAGCAGGATTAGTTCGGGGCAGTATACTGGAATTGTAAGTGACCAACTTCCACCCGCACGACAATGTAACTGACAAAATATAATTAGTTTTGCATATCTTCAGCTATTTGATGGCAGATAACACCAGTTTCTGTCTCCCATACTTGATTTAGTAATTAGTCAATCAGCTTGATATCAATGACTTGCCACTGGATGCTTGGAAGCAAGACCGTGAGTATCACATAAATGATTTGCGAGTTGGAATGGTAAACAGGCTTTGTTTCGCTGCTGCGAGGAGAGAGATGGCGATCGTAATAAAATCAGCTATATTTCCGAACTTACAAAGTGGTAATTAGTAGCAACCGAATAATTGAGGCTCCTCTGCGTTCTTACCTAAACATTCTGTCACAGTGACAGTCTCTTCTGTCTCTGTGCATCTCGTATGGCTGGCGTGTTGATAGCAAGAGATGGCTGTACATTTTAGGGTGAGGCCTCCAATCGTCTCCCGGCCTGCGAGACTGCAGATTCTGCGAGTCCAGCAATGCTTCACATAAATGTGTATTATCATAGGGTCTCTCTCACAAGATGTGTTTACTGTAAGGCTCTAAAAGTTGTCTTAGAGGAGGGTGCTTGTGTTCTCAAAGGTCAGTACACACAGGGTCTCCGATATAATTAATGCTTAGATCTACCTGCGGTTGAAATTTAATGACTTCGTTTTCAAAATGTGTGTGTTTTTCTCAAACGTTGAAAATAACTTTTTTTATGAATATGAGTCATTGCAAGGTGGTGGTGAATGTTTTATTCGATCTATACTTACTCATGCAAGAGATTTCTTCCTTACATTGTCTCCTGCAAGCTGCTAAATAATTAATTTGGCAGGGTTTCCACCATTTTTAATTTTACAATTGTACCAGCTTCCCATCATTATCGAATAGAAAATCAGTATTCTGAGAGATATGAAAACCTTGGCCATCGTGTTTGAAATCTTTTGTTCATGCAATTCTTCACACAAACGAGAAGTAATCACCAGAGAGAGACAGAGGTGGGAAGCTAGTCTAGAATTTCCTGATGAAAGGGATGGCGCCACCTGATGCTTTGTTCAGGAGCTGCAAGGTCACATAGAGGTCCCTTGGATGAATAAGGACATGCATCCACTCCATTCGGTATCAGTAATGGCAGTACCCGTCTTTGCAGCTTCTGACATCACTTCCTCTGGGATGGGTTGTTCAGCCGCAGATGGAGTTTCTCAGTGTGGTATGTTGTCACGGTAGCTCTGCTGGCCACCATTTGGAAATGCTAGTGATACTTCTGGCAGTTGGTAGCTCTGATGCACAGTTAGCTTGCTGGCTTCCACAGCAAATGGAGCCGTCAACGCTCACCAGGACTGGCACTAGCAGCGGCAGACAACAGCATGCCCAGTACCCAGTCAGCTGACATATGCACAAGCGACGCAAAACGAGGCTAATGTGTAGCACTTCACTCAAATCCTCAGTACTTACACTTATTACATCATGGAAATTGGCGACGGGGTAGAGTTCAGATGAAAGCTCTACCCAAGTGGGGAAGTGGAGGGGAGGAGCCTTGTTTTCCATGAACTAATTAAACAAAGAATATGCAAACTGGGTTGAGCAATATATTATTGTGTTGCCCAAAGCTGATTTAATATCATGTCATGAGATCCTTACTTTCCAACAGCACAGTACAGACCGAGTCTTCTTGCCTCCAGTTAACCGATGGGGGAGGGAGGAAGAAGTGGGCGAAGGGGACAGGTGAGAAAGGGGAGAAAGTGTCTCAGAAATGAATTGAGGAGGGGTAACAAAAAATGTCTCTTTTCCCAGAGGGGTGGGGAAGAGGAGGGGACAAGGCATTTCTCACAAGGGTGGATTATCTGCAAGGGGTCATAAATTAACCCCAGGGGTCATAAATCAACCCCAGGGGGATCATAAATCAATCTCCTGGAAATCATAAACCACTTAGTAGAACAGTAGGTTAAGGGTATGTGGAGTAGAAAGGGTTGTTCAATTGATCAATTTAATAAATTGGCATGTCAGTTTGATATTAAAAGTCCACTAGAACTGTCTCTGCCCTACTAACAAGTCTGTAATGTTTTCTGTGATTTCTGCACATTATTGAGACGTCCTTGTGCAGTATAAGATTCCTTCTTTTGCAGAGCACAACTGTAAGGAAACCACTGGTTGTGCAGTAGATGAAGCTACACCTAATGTCGCTTGCCCAGTGAAAGATCTGCTTAATGCAGCCTTCCACAAACATATCATCTCCAGAGGTTTCGCAAATGCACAAGTCACCTAATCTGAATGCGTGTCTTTGGGCTTTATGAATATATAAAAGAACGCATTTTCTACGGACGCATTCGGTCTCCACTTGATATGAAGGCCCATTTACAGGAATATGCGAGCATCTGTTGATGAAGTAGTTTTGTGGATGCAAAGTATTGTCGACGTCCCCTATGCTCAATATTGAACAAATTGTGTAAGAAGCTGTTAATAATAAGGTCTAAAGTATGCATTTATCACTTATTTCACCTTTTCTGTCTTCATACCATTCTTTATGCAATGTATAGGGAAACATTTGTATACGTCTTTCTTGCATTCATAGCACCAAATTCGTACCTAAATGGCAAACAGGAAAACTTTTTTCCTGTGGAATTCGGTTTTTAATTAACGCATCAGAATATTTGCCAAATTTTACTACCATAAGATAATCACAGACCACAATGGACCTCTTTGAGTAGCAGCACTTTAATTATAATCATGAAGTATCTCCGTTTACAAATGGTCGCTATACCGATAGCAAACTATAGTTATCTTGGAGTGGTAATTGAAGATAACAATTGGGGCTGTCTGCCACCTAACACGGTCATCCAAGTCCTAGTGCGATGGTGGTCCGAACTAGCACCCTACAGTTTCATCGAAAACTCAGCAATTACGTATGAGTATTTCAAGAGAGTCAAAAACAGAGCGTAACAGGGTCGAGAAATCACAGCAGTTTGGACATGTCTGTCTTAAAGGACTAAATACGGCCTAACGGCCTAAAGCAGACAACATGCGGTAATTAACTTCAATACAGTGTCATTTTCTCAAGCCTTGGCATCTGCACAAATTGGCGGAGGTGAGTTTCTTGTGTGGGACTTCTGAACGAACGACAGGTTCCACACTTGGGCACAGAGTTACACCATCAGTGTGTGTGTGTGTGTGTGTGTGTGTGTGTTTGTGTGAAGGGGGGGAGATACTTTTTATCATTTTATTTATTTATGAACCGTTGCGCGACAGATGACTCGCACAACGGTCTCTAGTAGAAAATCCTTGTCTTAGCAGGGAGTATTTCATGCGGGGATGGAAAACGCGAGGGCAGTGACAGGGAGATGGGGAAGATAAAGTAGTTCGCTCAGGCAGAGGAGGCCTAGTTGGAACCTGACGGCGTGGCGAGTAGTGTGCAGGCTGTTGACGGCCGGTGAACTTCGGCAGTTAACAGTCACAGGCTCTGGGCGTAGCAGCGCTACCAAGAAGGGACACTGAGGCAGGTTCCTGCACTGCGGAACGTTATTACCCCGTTTGGTACTACCGATGGGAGGAGAGTGTTGTGCGTTTCCGCGACCTCCCGGTCCTGGAGGTGGACCGCCGCTATGTTGTGTGTCGGCTTCAAGCTGTGCTTCCTAGATCGTTGTACTGTTACGTCTGGTGAGCTTCCGATTTGATTTATCAGATGCAAGTGAGCCGTGCATTGGCAGCAGCCACAATTATAATTGCCATTTCCTGTACCAGCACTGTGATTGTTCCGTTCTGTAGTTTTATGGTCGTATGTTCGAGGTTCACGTCCGGTTCCATATCTGATAAGTGGTCCCACTTCCGTCTCTAGGCAGGAACGTAGTGTGTGCTTTCCTAAAAAAAGCATTTATATTGTTGCTGTGTTTATTTCATGAACCATGTTCAGCATGCACTATTGCTGGAGCGTACTATTTCATCTATTGTCGCACTGGATGTTCATACTGTGCTTTTTTCCTGTTGTGACAGTGGGACCTCTCAATGTTTTGTCTCTCTCAGTGAGGACTATATTTTGCGTTTGTTACTACTATCTTACACGTAGCAGTAATGTTACACATAAGGTTATATTCTGTCTGCTATTACTCTGGGATCCGTTAGCCAAACGAACGCAATAGCTTGGGGTTTAGTGTTCCGCCACGCGTGGCGATTTATTGTTTACGCTTCGCCCACGTGGCGCAAATTTGGTAAAATTTATGGTTGGCAGTTGAACTTCCTGCGTGGGAACTGTATTTAGATTTTGATCTCCTTACAAGTTTCGCTGATATGACTCCTGTAACTGATTGAAAAATTATTTACTTCTTTCTTGTTGCTGTAATTTTGACTGTCATGCAGGGGGCGTTCGGTCTATAGTAGACGCCTGGCCCAATTCCTGTACTAAACTCTGTATTTCTCTGTTAACGAAGCTACCTTTTTTGCATCTATTGGTGGGACATGGGTGAAATCTGCTTGATTATTAGAGTAGGCGCTGCGTCCGAAAGCGAAGTCGGCGCTCGACCGAACGGCCAGCCGGGTGCAGACCAACTAAGCCTTGCCAGGACGAGGTTGTATAGGACGACCATGTATTTATGTGTGTCTCAATCCTTGCGTGCCTACTGCAGCTCTGCTTTTCAATTTCTTTTGGTTTCTATCTCATATTATTAGTTGAAGTGTTAACCGAGTGATTTTCCAAATGGCTAACTAGTAGATATATTTGGACATTTGGTTTCTACAGAAGGGTTTACGATTGACCAGTCAAGAACCGAGGACATTTATAGTTTCCGCCCTCCCAAAACCAAAAAGGGCATGGCACCTTTTCTTAGGAAGAGCAATTTTTTCCGAAATTGGTCCCCAGGTTTGCGGAAATGGCTCGATGCTGCCTCTGAATCACGCGGACTCGGGATCGATTCCCAGCCGGGTTGGGGATTTTCTCTGTCCGGGGACTGGGTGTTTGTGCTGTCCATACTATTTAATCATCATCATCATTCGTGACAGTGGCTTGTTTGTATTGCGTAAAAAATTCGACTGTGAACAAGTTGGAACTTTGTATGGGCACTGATGACCGAGCAGTTGAGCGCCCAAAAAACCAAACATCATAATCATCATCATCATCATCGCGGAACTGGCTGCGTTGACAATTTTGTGAAAGAAAGGTGAACGTTTGGTCTGGATTGACAATGAACTAGCCGCCATTGATTCTCTGAAAATCACGTTGACTAGGAAGTCTCTGACTTCAACCATTCACGTGCAGCTCAGACCGATGCCTTTAACTCTGATGTTGCTGCTGTGCTTCCTCGACAACACGATGGATTGTCTGTCTCCAAGACAGAGGAAATATTCCAAATACGAGTTGTAAGCACTGTCCGTTCTCTGTGCGTCGGAGAAATTCTATTTTTACTTGGAACACCGGAAGTTCACTTTGAAAACAGATAATCAGGCACTTAGTTGGTGTTCAGCTCATCCCTGTGCAACAGATAGTATAGCGTGATGGGCTATGCGTATTTCCACCTTCCAGTTCAGAGTACGTCATATTAGGGTGTGTGATAACGTTTTTACCGATACCCTGAGCCGTAAGGTCGAGGATCAGGAGAAAGCTCCTCTCTTAAGTGAGGACAATCAGCGAGAGTTTTCTGTTGAACGCTTTACCTACTGACATACTCGTGCTGTTTGGCAACCTCGTGCAGCAACAGCATGGCGATCGCGAACTAGGACACGTTAGGAATCAGTTGAAGTCCGGGCAAGCTGTTCCCAGTTATGAATTGCGGATGGGCATATTGTGCGGTAGGTGTCCGAGGGAGGAGGAGGTTAAGATCTGCCTACCAACGTTTGTTGACCATCCATAAAATAGGTGAATCTCTCACCTGGCCCACCTGGTATTGTTGTGTCGGGACGATGGTGAAACAGTGACGAGACTGTCAGATGGCCAAGCCCAGTTCTGAAGGGTGATAGAGATTGTTCCAATCCGTCTGGGTACAGGCGCCCTTAAAGCTTCCCTTCATTGAATTTGTCGGTCCCCTTCCTCACACCCAAGAGGTACATCGTTACATATTTGTCGTCGTCGTTTGTTTCACAGTGCTCAGCGACCGACCGAACGGCCAACAGGGTGCATGCTCACTACGCCTTCCCAAGATGGGGCTGCACGGCACGTCGATGTATTTATTTGTGCCTTAATATTTGCGTGCGTACCGCAGCTTGTAAAGCTATTGTAAATATAGCACTGCCATGAACCTGCATATTTCAAAATTTTAATTTTTTCCATTATAATTTTGAAAAATTAAGCTAGTACAATAACGAGAGTAAGCTTTTGTTAAGTGTAGTTTATCGGTTTAAAATAACCACTTTGACGTAGGTGGAATAAATGTATCAAAATATATTATGTAAATAATTGTGTAATATTTCAAGTACAGCTGTACTGAATTATGTCAATTTTGTAGGTGTATGCTGTCATGCAATTATAGATGGTTCATACTTAAGGTTTTTGTAAGCAGAAGTGTAAATTGAAAAGGTGTAGAGATCATAGGTAGATCGGAACTCCGTACTATGGTGGAATGGGAAAGGTGGTGGGGTGCGCGAGTGAGATTTGGCGCACAAGTGACTCGCACAGTCGGTAGCTGCCCTGCAAATGGTGAATACGCATTACGTTGGTCAAGCACTAGAGGCCCCGAATTTATCTGCAAGACTGGGTTTTGGCATCGGACGTATTCTACATCATTGGCGGAGTACGGCAATAAATTAATAGCTCAGAAATTTGCAATTTTATCCTCGCCACCAAGAGGAAGGCCGTACCTGCGCAATGTTACTACGCAGCACCGCCTCACACCACCTTCGACATCAGTAACAGGCAAAGTACTTTATTTAGAAGTGTATCACAGTAAGAGAAAAGAGAACCACATGTATGAACATCAAGAGCTCAGATGGAAACCCAGTTCTAACCAAAGAAGGGAAAGCAGAAAGGTGGAAGGAGTATATAGAAGGTCTATACAAGGGCGAAGTACTTGACGACAATATTATGGAAATGGAAGAGGATGTGGATGAAGATGAAATGGGAAATACGATACTGCGTGAAGAGTTTGACAGAGCACTGAAAAACCTGAGCCGAAACAAGGCCCCCGGAGTAGACAACATTCCATTGGAACTACTGACGGCCTTGGGAGAGCCAGTCCTGACAAAACTCTACCATCTGGTGAACAAGATGTATGAAACAGGCGAAGTACCCGCAGACTTCAAGAAGAATATAATAATTCCAATCCCAAAGAAAGCAGGTGTTGACAGATGTGAAAATTACCGAACAATCAGTTTAATAAGTCACAGCTGCAAAATACTAACACGAATTCTTTACAGACGAATGTAAAAACTAGTAGAAGCCGACCTCGGGGAAGATCAGTTTGGATTCCGTAGAAATGTTGGAACACGTGAGGCAATACTGACCTTACGACTTATCTCAGAAGAAAGATTAAGGGAAGGCAAACCTACGTTTCTAGCATTCGTAGACTTAGAGAAAGCTTTTGACAATGTTGACTGGAATACTCTCTTCCAAATTCTAAAGGAGGCAGGGGTAAAATACAGGGAGCGAAAGGCTATTTACAATTTGTACAGAAACCAGATGGCAAAGAGTCGAGGGTCATGAAAGGGAAGCAGTTGTTGGGACGGGAGTAAGACAGGGTTGTAGCCTCTCCCCGATGTTATTCAATCTCTATATAGAGCAGGCAGTAAAGGAAACAAAAGAAAAATTCGGGGTAGGCATTAAAATCCATCGAGAAGAAATAAAAACTTTGAGGTTCGCCAATGACATCGTAATTCTGTCAGAGACAGCAAAGGACTTGGAAGAGCAGTTGAATGGAATGGATAGTGTCTTGAAAGGAGGATATAAGATGAACATCAACAAAAGCAAAACGAGGATAATGGAATGTAGTAGAATTAAGTCGGGTGCTGCTGAAGGAATTAGATTAGGAAATGAGACACTTAAAGTAGTAAAGGAGTTTTGCTATTTGGGGAGCAAAATAACTGATGATGGTGGAAGTAGAGAGGATATAAAATGTAGACTGGTAATGGCAAGGAAAGCGTTTCTGAAGAAGCGAAATTTGTTAACATCGAGTATAGATTTAAGTGTCAGGAATTCATTTCTGAAAGTATTTGTATGGAGTGTAGCCATGTATGGAAGTGAAACATGGACGATAAATACTTTGGACAAGAAGAGAATAGAAGCTTTCGAAATGTGGTGCTACAGAAGAATGCTGAAGATTAGATGGGTAGATCACATAACTAATGAGGAAGTATTGGATAGGATTGGGGAGAAGAGAAGTTTGTGGCACAACTTGACCAGAAGAAGGGATCGGTTGGTAGGACATGTTCTGAGGCATCAAGGAATCACCAATTTAGTACTGGAGGGCAGTGTGGAGGGTAAAAATCGTAGAGGGAGACCAAAAGATGAATACACAAAGCAGATTCAGAAGGATGTAGGTTGCAGTAGGTACTGGGAGATGAAGAACCTTGCACAGGATAGAGTAGCATGGAGAGCTGCATCAAACCAGTCTTAGGACTGAAGACCACAACAACAACAACAACAACATCACAGTATGAACCATCCTTCTTCAATCAATGGAATATAAGTGTTATATGTACCTTGGTGTGTAACCGTAATTTTCCTATTTCATTTACCTCAGTAGGGTCCTTACCTAAGAGAATTTGTTCAGAGTATCCTGATGTTTATTGAAGCCCGAATAATAGTAAATTACTGACAATTGTATTGTTTTGATAGTAAATTCTGAAACCATTATTAAATACTAAAGTTTGCACGTATCACTTTAAGGGGCACCGCTTTGCATGACCATGAGGATAAGTTTTCAATAGCTTTTCTGAAAGTAAATTGTTGAACTGCAACAATCTTAACAGTAATTGTCCGTGTTGCTTTTCCATGTTAAAGAAGGCCAGAAAAATATTAGTGTTAGTGAAACTTTAACAAATAACAGTCCTAAAGAAATGAAATTTATTCGTATTGAATAATAGTTTTGGTAATATGAATAATACCTATAAGTTTAATATTTTTTTCTATCCTTGTTGAAACATATTTGTGTCTTCATTAAACAATTACTGAAGTATAGTGATAAATTCCATAAGTAACAGAACGAGGAATTAATAGTACTTACTGCCAAATGACCGTAGTAAATGGAAATTAAGTGGTTGTATTTAAATTACGTAGTAGTTATTTATTCAGTGTCGAAAACTGACTTCATCTTTTTGTGTAGACACTGTGCCCGATTTGGGCTGACGGGCGTTTTATTAAGCGAAACAGTTTATTGTTATAACAGGCTTCGTCTGATAAAAGATTTCCAAAAGTAATTATTCTCTCTGCTTTTCCCACAAACTGTATGATTCGGAGAAAAATAGTTCGATACTTTACCATTAGGTTGAACACGGTTAAAATCTCTCTCCGAGATTCGATGGTTTGGAGTGTTAGTGCTGCGTAATTTTGTGGTGGTGTTTCTGCCGCTACTTACTACACAGTTCTGACATTCCGAAACGCTGATCTTCCGTCTTTACAGTGGTAGAACTTAAACGTTCTGGTTGCGTATTGTCGAGACTGCGAAATTACCGTTGCACATGGCGACCGTGACAGGTGGTCAACACACTCCCCACTCTTCAATTGTCAGATTTTTCCTTTAGTAATGGATGGCCTTGTGTATTTAATAGAATTTGGCTATCTGCGGATGTTGGGCGGAATCAAATTTGACTTTTACTGATTACCAATTTTCATCGTCATTCCGGTAATGCCTCATACTTTTACAAATTGATTCAATCTTCTTCCTGAAAGGTACTTCCTTACGATAGAATATCCGAAACTTCCCGTCTTCTGAGTTTTCTCTGGGGACAGAATCCGCATCCTCTGGTAACCTAGACAAAGCGTCTGCAACTATGTTTTCTTCTCCTCTTATGTAATGAATGTCATAATCGTACTGTTGCAAACACAGCTCCCAACGCGTCAATCTCCCATTCAATAGTCTGCAACCTTTCAGAAAAGTTAATGCCTTGTGATCTTAATGAATGACTACTTTGTGTCCCCATAGATAATGCCTGAATTTTTTAACACCCCATATAATTGCTAATGCTTCCTTTTCTGAAATGGTGTAGTTCTTTTCATATTGCGTCAGAGTTCTGGTAGCGAAAGCAATAGTGTTATGTAAAACATTTCCTGACTCTTGAATTTCCTGAAATATTTCGACACCAATGCCATAAAAACTACTATCTGTTCCCATATGGAACGGTTGAGATGGCTCCGGATGATGCAGTACATTATCTCTTATTAATTCAGCTTTTAACCTGACAAATTCTTTTTGACATTCCGGCATCCAAATGAAAGCCCGGTTTTTCTCAGTAACGTATTCAAATGTGGACTATTGAACAGTTGTCCTTTTGCAAATTTTTGATAAAATCCGAACAAGCCTAAGCAAGCTTTGAGCTGTTTCCTGTTTCTAGGTGGAGGACAATTTTCTATTGCTGTTAGTTTTT
Source organism: Schistocerca gregaria (assembly GCF_023897955.1). Taxonomy (NCBI): domain Eukaryota; kingdom Metazoa; phylum Arthropoda; class Insecta; order Orthoptera; family Acrididae; genus Schistocerca; species Schistocerca gregaria. Next base: position 923,316,062 of record NC_064920.1, on the reverse strand, counting down.
CAGCATCTTTGCAAATTCCTGAAGTGGTAATGGTAATGACGTGTACTAACATTTTTATTTATTTATTCATTTTATTTATTTATTTATTTATTTTTTGCTTCTGCGCGCATTGACATTTCTTCATACCTCCTTTAATTAGTGCCACAAAGACATCTTTTAACAGATCAATATGTTCTTGCCATTCCTGTGTGGGTATTAATAAATCATCAACAGAGATAACCTGTTGATTAAATTCCTACCTAGAACAAAATCTAGGTTTCTAAGAAAAACAGATACTATAAAGTGATCAGTCCACATGGGACTACCTTATACTGGCAACACTTTCCACCAAAAAGGAAAGATGTATACTTCCTAGATTCTTGGGCGAGGGAAATTTGCCAATATCCGGCAGTCAAGTCGAGGCTACTTAAGTGCTGTATGTTAAAAAAATTTTGAAGCACTTCATCGAAACCTTCTGGTCAATCCACTTCCCTTTTTACTACATTATTCAGAGTTCGTGCATCAATCACCACTCTGACGCCACTATCGCGTTTATTCACAATAAGGAGCGGGTTATTATATTCACTATTGCTGCCTTCAATTATGCCCCATTCCATCATTTTGTCTGTTTCGTCTTGAACAGCTGATTTCTAAGCAATAGGTATTGAATATGGGTGCACGAAAAATGGTTCATGTGGCAAGGTCTCAGTCTGGTAGGTAAAGCCTTTCACTAGTCCAGGTCGATCAGAAAACACTCTTTGGTTCTCCTCTAAGGTCTTAATTAATCCTCTTTTCTGCTCCTCTTTTATACCTGCTGTTTCCAATACCATGTATTTCAAATTGTCTTTCAGTTCGTCTTCATCACGTACTTACTTAACGTGGTAACATTCATGCAAATTTGATACACTATTATTTTATGAATTGATTTCTACCTTCAAAGATTGATAGGTGTTACTTGCATCACTGGATGATTCTTCGAAAACAACTTCTAACAAGCCTTTGACTGTATTAATCTTCAAGATTTCATTCACATATTCAATACTTACTCGCTGGTTAATCAACCAATCAATCAAGAGAATCATTTCACGACTTACATCCGGTACTACTAGGAAATCGTGTTCGAAAGTGTGTCATTTAATGCTAAATTCAGCAATAATCTGATTTTTGATAGGCATGCTTGGTTTTCCAGCAGCTCCTATGATTTTTACTCCTACCACAGACATAATGACTATCCCCGGTTTGTCTTTGATCTATTCGAACAAATGATTTCGATACGGCACTTATTTGAGAACCAGTGTCTAGCAAAACCTGTACTTTACGGTTGTAAATATCGACAGGTATAACAGTTTGTTTAAATACTCTTCTTATCGGAGTTTTCCTGCTCCTACCACAACAGATCCTGTCCGCCGGCCGCGGTGGTCTCGCGGTTCTAGGCGCGCTGTCCGGAACCGTGAGACTGCTACGGTCGCAGGTTCGCATCCTGCCTCGGCCATGGATGTGTGTGACGTCCTTAGGTTAGTTCGGTTTAAGTAGTTCTAAGTTCTAGGGGACTAATGACCACAGCAGTTGAGTCCCATAGTGCTCAGAGCCATTTGAACCAAGATCCTGTCCAACCATTAGGTCCTCCCAAGAGGTGTTGCTTATTCGTTTTTGGTCAATATTGGGTGGTTTTTTTCTCTGTGGGATTCGCAATGATTTTTGCGGCACGCCCTTGCACATGTACTACGTCAGGTGGTTCCTTGCTTTTACTGATCGCAAATTCCTTTGCGACCTGTTAATCACCTAATCTATCATGACTGAAACTGTTCTCCAATTCTTCTGTTTCGAAACCTGTGTGATTTTTAACTTCTTTGTCTGATTTACTTGTTTAAGATAGGCTAGTTTCTTTCAAAGCTGTTTCTCTTACGTCATCCTCTGAATTACACGACCTATGAACCCCAGCTTTCACTTCAAACTTGGTATACTCTTCCCCTATTTCTATGATCCGTATGTTCTCATTTTCTCATGTTACATTATATGCATGAATTTCATTTACTTCCCGATAGTGAGGATATTGGGTGGCTTCCATATCGAGTTCAGTCAAGCTTAGCAGATTGTCATCTTCATCAAAAACATACTTAAATATCTCATCTACCTTTTACTCCTTATTTCTTTCCCTATAACTTATGTCGACTGCTCGCGATCTTTGCACGGCATCTATTATTTCCTCATTTATATCATTAGCAAGTATCGTCTCCTTTTGGACGAAGTGCTTTTCGACTTCCTTCTCTTCAACCTTCATTAACTCTTCCTTCGTCGCCTCTTCCCATCCATATTGCTTTAAGCCTGTGACTAAATTACTCATTTCTTCACGCCATTCCCGTACCTGCTGATCTTGGAAACTATTCTGAGTTTCTTTTGTTTCATATTTATCTGCTTTGCAGATATGAGCACGATTTACTTGATTGCAATTCTGCGTTGTTTTCACGCGTTCTGAATCATTCCTGCTGGTTACGAGTTCACCGAACTCTCTTGTGCCGTCACGCACAGCTGTTAACTGCTCCACCTCGTGACGCGGTATTGCGTTAGGTCGTCCTGTGACGTATCTCTGTACTATTTGTCGCCCGGTCCCTGTTGACAAGTGTCAGCTTGCCGGCCGAGTTCCACTGCCGGCGCCATATGGCGTGTTGTGAGCGTTACATTGCATCGCTGTGCTCGCCTGGCAGCGCTCTCCATTACTTTGCGTAAGCATCCTACCTAGCGGCTGAAACTTTTCTCTATCGGCTCTATATTGTCTTTCCGCGAGGCGACGACCCTCCACCCACGCGGGCGTTAGTTTTCCTGTTCATTGAATGCTTGTGTTCGCGGGCCATAAGTTCTCCCGCGATCACTTTGTCCACCCGGATCCCGAACTCTCCCACGCCCCGCACTATGTCGTTGATGCGGTGCCGACCGTCGTGATCGTCTCCGTTATCGTCGTCTACATTCCGATAATTCCTATTAGAATTATTCGGTCGACTGTCACGGTTATTTCTCCAATGGTCTTCATCTTCAGTGCGCTCTAGGAAGACCGTAAGATTGCGATGGTTGTATCCTACGTATCTTTTCGAGTCATCTGGAAGCTTCTTCCAAAGCCCCCAGATAATTTCGGAGTCGGTTCTGTGACCCCTTAAATGTATAATTTTCTTGTACCACGACCCATAGAAGTCTTTCATAGACACTCTGCTCCTGTTGTCATACATTTTAGCCATTATAAACTCACGCCACAAGGAATCCTGCTTCTGTGTGGACCAGTATTCGTTGATGAATAGCTGTTTGAATCCATCAAATGACATAGTTCAGTTTCTAGATTGAGACTAAATCTTTTGGCGTCTCCTGTCGTAGCACTAATTACCAAATTTATTTTCTCATGGTCACTCACATTTCCACGTAAAACTCTCTCGCAATTTTTCAAAAAGTGTAATGGATGCCTTCCATTTTGTCAAGTGGTTCAAGTGGCTCTGAGCACTATGGGACTTAACATCTTAGGTCATCAGTCCCATAGAACTTAGAACTACTTAAACCTAACTAACCTACGAGCATCACACACATCCGTGCCCGAGACAGGATCCGAACCAGCGACCGTAGCAGTCGCGCAGTTCCGGACGGAAGCACCTGGAACCGTTCTGCTACCGCGGCCACAGTTTCTTGGAAAGATCGAATGTTTCCTCCCGTTCCAGTAACTTATGATACTCTACTTTAGTTACCACATGACTAGGTGTAACCTGTATTTTCTTTTCCAACTCATTAATATGACCACGAATACTGGAAGTGTTGCTATTACACTTCTGTTTACAATTGTCTACTTTCTCTGGTAACAGCTTTTCAGACTTTCAAACAGATTCTCTGTAATTTGAGACTTTTGTTTGGCATTCTATACGTACTTCAGATTTAATTTCTTCATACCGCTCGATTATAGTCTCATTTATGAGGGGTTTGACTTCCTCTTGAATCTGTTCAATTTCGGAGTCGAATCTTTCATTAATTCCCTTGACCTGACATTCTACAGTTGTTACTCTATCCTCGACCCCTTGCATTCTGGTTTTCACTTCCCATATCATCAATTCTCTTAATGATGTTTTCTCCCTGTTTACTAATTTGTTGATGTTGTGCTCTAATTTGTGTACCGGTTTGCTTTCCCTGTACTTTAATTTGTGCTTTCATTTGCTTTTATAGTTTATTATTTTGTTCAATTAATGTTCTCACTAAGTCGTGAATGTCCAATACATTACTACTTTCAGTTTTGTCTTTCTGACTTACATAGCCCGATTCTTCTACAGTTTCCTCGTCTATTCTTTCTTTCTTAATGGGTGATTGACTCCACATATCACAGAAGTCATCATCCCTTTCTTTGTCTCCTGCTATGTTTTGTTGTTGCTTTGTATGTTTGTCCGACTGACTGTTCATATCGGCCTGCCCAACTACATTACCTGTTTTTGTTGGCTCTGAGCACTATGGGACTTAACATCTGAGGTCATCAGTCCCCTAGAACTTAGAACTACTTAAACCTAACTAACCTAAGGACATCCCACACATCCATGCCAGAGGCAGGATTCGAACGTGCAACCGTAGCAGTAGCGCGGTTCCACACTGTAGCGCCTAGAACCGCTCGGCACCCCGGCCGGCCTTGTTGTTGTTACTGGGGTACTCGTGCCTACTTCTTTATCCATGATTTTATTAAATGTTGCTAACAGTTTACTTTTAAGTGATCCGGTAATTGACTCACACCTCCCAAACTGCTACATATTCGTGTCTCTGGACCTTTGTTCTAGACTTTCGCCGAGTCGAAAGTCCTGTCACGCGGCGACATGTGCAACGGTACTTTCACTTTATCGTTAATACTGTACCAGAATGTTTAAGTCCTACCACTGTATAGACGGAAGATCCGCAATTCGGAATGTTAGTGCTGCATAATTTTGTGTTGGTGTTCCTGCCGCAACTTAGTACACAGTTCTGACATCGTGAATCGCGGATCTTCCGTCTTTACAGTGGCAGAACTTAAACGTTCTGGTACCGTATTGACGAGAATGTGAAACTACCGTGCAAGCTCTGCTATTAATTTTTTTTTTAGGTCTACCTCATTTAAATTGTTGAAGTGTTAGTAGATTTATTTACTTAAATGTGTTTATGCAGGTGTGGCTCGATAAAGTAAATGGTTATCAATCTTACTCCCTGTTTGCACTGTTGGTGCTTGAAATGGCCAAATACTAGGAGATTTAAGATTTGTTAAATTCGTGAACGTTCTCACTGGCTATTTGTACCATGCAGGATGCAATATTTGACGCCGAACTTGTCTGGTTATTTCTTTCGCGTGCCTTATGCACGTCCGCTATCCGACGGTTCCAAAATGGCTCTGAGCACTATGGGACTTAACATCTGTGGTCACCACTCCCCTAGAACTAAAAACTACTTAAACTTAACTAACCTGAGGACATCACACAACACCCAGCCATCACGAGGCAGAGAAAATCCTTGACCCCGCCGAGAATCGAACCCGGGCGTGGGAAGCGAGAACGCTACCGCACGACCACGAGATGCTGGCTATCCGACGATACTATAGGTTTCTCACGTTGTGTTTTTTTGCAGAGCATACTTCTATTTTAGACTGTAAATCTTAAAATGTCTTTCGAGACATAATTCTTTCCTCTTCTAATGTACTGATAGAGCTTTTATTATTCTATTAAGTCTGTTTACAAATAACCAACGTGATACAGCTTTATGATTGTAAATTATTCTGTTTATTAGTAGTCAATGCTACTGGGGGGTTTCTCCAATAGTTGTTTAACAGACTTAACTTAGGGCGTTCTATTAAAATAAAGAAAAAGTTCGCAACCCGAATGATGTTCACTCTCCCTTTAGCCCTTTCCTACCAACAGCCTGACGTAGGTACTGCATACCAATTTTTTTCACGTGTGTCTACATGCATTGGAGAGAAATGGGATTTATGATCACATTTAGGGGTTACTGTCTATTATATGGTCAGTGAGTGTCAACAGTGAATAGTTAGCCATTTTCATTTGGTCCTTTAGTAGGTCTTCCTTCGAGCCTTTGTTTTGTGCATGCGGTATTTTCTTGTAATTTTAGGAAATATCTTTCTTTACTTAGTCTAAATATCTACATAAATATCTATCTTGTGGAAGGTTTGATTATGTTCTCTTAAATGTTCTACAAAAGCTGAGTGGGTTGTCCCATATTTGCAGATTATGGCGCACATTGTAACAAATGATGCCTGTCGTGTGGGCTCCGAGGTCATGCTGGAGTCATTCTGGTGACTGACAGAGAAGGTTGAGAATACCAGGCTTGTGCATCGAGTTCCAACGACGCTCATAGTTGGCAACATTGTCACCAGAAATGATCGTCACTCTTTGGTTCTGGGTCATGTGGAAGGACTGAACCAGAAACTTCGAAGCTTCTATGATAAGCTACGCTGATTTCCTGTACTTGAGCCGTAAGGTGGAGAATGTAGCGTTCCACTAAATGCAGGTTTGCACAATACATAAGATGCAGCTACTGAAATAAGTGACTGTGTGTGGGGGGCAAGAAAGTGTTTTTTAGATTAGGCGACTCTCTGTCCAATCCAGATGACGACAGCTGAAGGAAACCCAAAAATATAAATGAAATACATAAAGAAATGCTGCCACACGTGAAGGCACATTACTGGCCATTAAAAATTGCTACAATACGAAGATGATGTGCTATAGACGCAAACATCAACCGACAGGTTGAAGATGCTGTGATTGTTGTTGTTGCGGTCTTCAGTCCTGAGACTGATTTGTTGCAGCTCTCCATGCTACTCGATCCTGTGCAAGCTTCTTCATCTCCCAGTACCTACTGCAACCTACACCCTTCTGAATCTGCTTACTGTATTCATCTCTTGGTCTCCCTCTACGACTTTCACCCTCCACGCTGCCTTCCAATACTAAATTGGTGACCCATTGATGCCTTAGAACATGTCCTACCAATCGATCCCTTCTTCTAGTCAAGTTGTGCCACAAACTACTCTTCTCCCAAATTTTATTCAATACCTCCACATTATGTGATCAACCCATCTAATCTTCAGCATTCATCTGTAGCACCAGATTTCGAAAGCTTCTATTCTCTTCTTGTCTAAACTATTTATCGTCCATGTTTCACTTCCATTCATGGCTACACTCCATACAAATACCTTAGTAAGTGACTTATTGACACTTAAATCAACACTCGATGTTAACAAATTTCTCTTCTTCAGAAACGCTTTCCTTGCCATTGCCAGTCTACATTTTATATCCTCTCTACTTCGACCATCTTCAGTTATTTTGCTCCCCAAATAGTAAAACTCCTTTACTACTTTAAGTGTCTCATTCCCTAATCTAATTCCCTCAGCATCACTCGAGTTAACTCGACTACATTTCATTATCCTCGTTTTGCTTTTGTTGATGTTCTTCTTATATCCTCCTTTTAACCACTGCTTCCATTCCATTCAACTGCTCTTCCAGGTCCTTTGCTGTCTCTGACAGAATTACAATGTCGTTGGCGAACCTCAAACTTTTTATTTCTTGTGCATGGGTTTTAATACCCACTCCGAATTTTTCTTATGTTTCCTGTATTGCTTGCTCAATATGAAGATTGAATAACATCGGGGAGAAGCTACAACCCTGTCTCACTCCCTTCCCTACCACTGCTTCCCTTTCATGTCCATCAACTCTTATAACTGCCATCTGGTTCCTGTAAAAATTGTAAATAGCATTTCGCTCCCTGTATTGGGGTACAAAGGAGGAGTCTCCTAGAAGATTGTGAGCCTAAAGACTGAAGACAGACACAATCGGGCGTACCCTGGAAAAGGTGAAAGATTTCACCGGCTAATCCTTCTAACACCAGATCAAGTTAAAGTCCAAAGGAAATTAACATCCAGATGCAACGGTCATTACCAAGACCATCCCTTGCGACGATCTCGATAAATATTGAGAGATTCTCTAGTCATAAGACTGTTTTATTAGCAGACATGTGCTATAAGCATAAATGCGACGTATTGTTGGTGCAGGAAACACACTGGGGAGCAACCAGCCACAGACCTAAAATATCAGGAATGGATCTGGCCATTGAAAGACCTCACGACAAGTATGGGAGTGCAATTTACATCAGACCCGGGCTCAACGTAACATCAGCCGCAATGACAGAAGTAAATAACATTGAAGTGCCTACCATTCGCGCCTAGAAGTTCTCTGTGACGTCTGTGTACAAACCACCAGATGTGGACTTTGTTTTCCATGAACCAAACATTGTTACATATGACTATATTAATTTTCTCATGGGCGACTTCAACTGTCACAGTGATGCATGGGGATATAATGAGACTCATGAAATGGCGTACTGCTTAAATCCTGAGCTGACTAATGACATACAACTCATTCATGACCCAAAACAGCCAGCATCGTTCAACAGCAGAAGATGGAGAAGGGATGTAATCCTGACACCATCTTTGTGAGTAGGAAGTTGGCAGCACAGTGTATGAAGCTTGATGAAGAACCTGCTAAAAGTACACAACACAGACCCGTCATTTGTGTTGTGAATGCCATGGTTAAACCAGAGGAGGTGCCTTTCCGAAGACGGTTTGATTTCAAAAACGCAGACGGGCAGAAATTTAAAGAGCAATTGCACGAAGAGATAGAAAAAATCCCTCCTCGACCAGATGAGTATGGTAGATTTATCGATCTTGTGAAAGGGATCTCAAGGAAAAACATCCCAAGGGGTTGCCGTACCCAGTACATCCAGGGTCTGACCGGCAGCAGCAAGGTCCTACTTGACAGGTACCACCAACTGTGCACTCAGGACCCCTTCAGCGAAGATACGATTGAGGCTGGGGAGGAACTAACGCAGGCTATTGCTCAGGATAAGAGATCACGGTGGTGCAAACTATTCGAGAATCTTGACTTGAAACAAAACAGCAGACGTGCATGGAAATTACTGAAAAACATAAGCGGGGACCCAACTGACCACGAGCAGAACAACGGGGTAACAGAAAATCAGATTGTTAGCCAACTTCTGAAGAATGGGAATGAGTTATACCCCAAGAACAAAAAGTTTACGGACTCCTCAATGCTTCATTCACAGCAACCGAGCTGGAAGGCGCCATTCAGAGTATGAAACTAAATAAGGCCGCTAGAACTGATGACCTTAGAACGGAGCAAATAAAATAGTTTGGGCCCAAAGCTAGAAACTGGTTACTACAAATGATGAACACCTGTATTAAAGAGCTAAATATTCCAAAACTATGGCGGCAGGCGAGAGTGGTGGCTTTACTAAAACCTGTCAAGGAGATAAAGGACACCAAAAGTTACAGACCAGTGTCACTTCTATGCCATCTCTATAAGATACTGGAGCGGATGATTCTCAACAGGTTGGCAGAAACTATAGATGGAAAGCTCATAAAGGAACAAGCCGGTTTCAGACCAGGAAGATCTTGTGAGCAAATACTTAATCTGACGCAACATGTAGAAGGTGGGTTTGAAAAAAAAATAACTGAAGCAGCTTTCATAGATCTTACTGCTGCATACGACACGGTAAACCACAGAAAGCTATTGCACAAATTATATCACCTCACAGGGGACTGTAGGTTGACGATGATTATTGGTAGTCTTCTGCAGAATCGAAGATTTTATGTCTCCCTAAGTGGTAAGAACAGTAGATGGCGACTGCAGAAGAATGGCTTACCACAAAGAAGTGTACTTTCTCCCATGTTTTATAATGTGTATACTAATGACCAACCTATATCTCAAGATGCAAGACTGTTCGTATATGCTGATGACACAGCTATGGTGGTCAGTGGTCCAATTTTGATGCAACATCTGGAAATCTCTCTAGAGCGCTTGAAGAACTGGCTCAATACTACGACGTCAATCACCTCAAGCCAAACCCTAACAAAATCCAAGTATGTGCTTTCCATCTGCGCAACAGAGATGCTGGAGTTGAGCTCGACGTTACATGGCAAGGTAAGAAGCTAAAGCACTGTCCAAAACCTAAATACCTTGGGGTTGTATTTGACAGCACGCTTTCCTTCAAGCAGCATTGCCAAAACACCAAGGCTAAAGTCTGTTTCAGGAATAACATCATCCGCAGGCTGCCAATCTATGAATGGGAAGCTCAACCATCAGTACTAAGAACATCAGCACTTGATCTGTGTGTTTCTGCAGCGGACTATAGAGCGCCAGTATGGGAAGCATCTGCACATGCTAAAGAGGTTGATGTAAGTGTTTATGAGGCAACGCGAATTGTTACAGGCTGTCTCAGACCCACACCAACGGGTAATTTGTACGTACTTGCTGGAATTTCCCCATCCAAGACCAGAAGGCAGGTGGCAGCAGACGCTGATAGAACCAAGAAAGAAACAGATTCTCGACACCTGCTGAATGGGCACGTCACACATGCTCGCAGGCTTAAGTTTAGAAACAGCTTTATTGCAAGAACCAAGATCCTTGACGGTTCACAGGATGATAATAAATTCCGTAAATGGAAGAATGAAGAAACCGCACTGCAGATAATACCAAAAGAGAAAATGGCACCTGGAAACAAACTTCCTGATACAGTGTGGATAACATTAAATACGCTGAGGGCTGGTGTACCCAGATGCAAAACTAATCTGTGCAAGTCAGGACAGGTGACTAAGGATGACGACGTTCTTTGCGGATGCGGAGAGGTACAACACTAGGCACATCTGCTCATGTGACGACTAATGCCGCAGCCCTGAAGTTTTAGTGACCTGCTACAAGCTAACGACAAAGCCCTAGCGGTGGCTAACTATTGGAAAAATAAAATTTGATCTGGACACGGAAAAGTGAAAGTGAAAGCTCCCTGTATTTTAGCCGCGCCACCTTCAGAATTTGAAGGGGAGTATTCCAGCCAACATTCTCAAAAGCTTTCTCTAAGTCTACAAATGCTAGAAACGTAGGTTTGCCTTTTGTTAATCTAGCTTCTAAGGTAAGTCGTAGGGTCAGTATTGCCTCACGTGTTCCAATATTTCAACAGAATTCAAACTGATCTTCCCCGAGATCGACTTCTACCAATTTTTCCATTCGTCTGTAAAGAATTCGCGTTAGTATTTTGAAGTCGTGACTTATTAAACTGACGTCTCGGTAATTTTCACATCTGTTAACGCCTGCTTTCTTTAGGATTGGAATTATTATATTCTTCTTGAAATCTGAGGGTATTTCGCCTGCCTCATACATTTTGCTCACCAGATGGTAGAGTTTTACAATGGCTGGCTCTCCCAAGGCCGTCATTAGTTGTAATGGAATGTCGTCTACTCCCGGGGCCTTGTTTCGACTTAGGTCTTTCAGTGCTCTGTCAATCTCTTCACGCAGTGTCATATCTCTCATTTCATCTTCAACTACATCCTTTTCCATTTCCATAATATTGTCCCCAAGTACATCGCCCTTGTATAGATCCTCTGTATACTCCTTCGACCTTTCTGCTTTCCCTTCTATGCTTAGAACTGGATTTCCATCTGTGCTCTTGATATTCATACAAGTGGTTTTCTTTTCTCCGAAGATCTCTTTAATTTTCCTGTAGGCATTATCTATGTTACTCCTAGTGAGATAAGCCTCTACATCCTTACATTTGTCCTCTAGCCATGTCTGCTTAGCCATTTTGTACTTTCTGTCGATCTCATTTGTGAGACGTTTCTGTTCCTTTTTGCCTGCTTCATTTACTGCATTTTTGTATCTTCTCCTTTCATCAATTAAATTGAATATTTCTTCTGTCACCCAAGGATTTCTACTAGAACTCGTCTTTCTACCTACTTGATCCTCTGATGCCATCACTACTTCATCCCTCAAAGCTAGCCGTCCTTCTTCTACTGTATTTCTTCACCCCATTCTTGTCAATTGTTCCCTTATGCTCTCCATGAAACTCTGTACAGCCACTGGTTTAGTCAGTTTACCCAGGTCCCATCTCCTTAAATTCCCACCTTTTTGCAGTTTCTTCAGTTTTAATCTACAGTTCATAACCAATAGATTGTGGTCAGAGTCCACATCTGCCCCTGGAAATGTCTTACAATTTAAAACCTGATTCCTAAGGCTCTGTCGAACCATTATATAATCTATCTGAACCTGTCAGTATCTCAAGGCTTTTTCCATGCATACAACCTTCTTTCATGATTCTTGAACCAAGTGTTAGCTACGATTAATTTAGCTCTGTGCAAAATTCCTCTTTCATTTCTTTCCCAGTCCATATTCACATACTACGCTTCCTTCTCTCACTTTTCCTACTGTCGAATTCAAGTCACCCATGACTATTGAATGTTCGTCTTCCTTCACTACCTGAATAATGTCTTTTATCTCAACATACATTTCTTCAATTTCTTTGTCATCTGCAGAGCTAGTTGGCATATAAACTTGTACTACTGTAGTAGGCGTGGGGTTCGTGTCTATCTTGGCCAGAATAATGCGTTCACTATGCTGTTTGTAGTAGCTTACCCACACTCCTATTTTTTATTCATTATTAAACCTACTCCTGCATTACCACTATTTGATTTTGTATTTGTAACCCTGTATTCCCCTGACCTAATGTCTTGTTCCTCCTGCAACCGAACTTCGCTAATTCCCACTACATCTAACTTTAACCTATCCATTTCCCTTTTAAAATTTTCTAACCTACCTGCCAGATTAATGGAGCTGACATTCCACTCTCCGATTCGTAGAACGCCAGTTTTCTTTCTCCTGATAACGACCTCCTCTTGAGTAGTCCCCGCCCGGAGATCCGAATGGGGCACTAGTTTACCTCCGGAATATTTTACCCAAGAGGACGCCATCATCATTTAACCATAAAGTAAAGCTGCATACCATCGGGAAAAATTAAGGCTGTAGTTTTTCCTTGCTTTCAGCCATTCGCAGTACCAGCACAACATGTCCATTTTGGTTAGTGTTACAAGGCCAGATCAGTCAATCATCCAGACTGTTGCCCTTGCAACTACTCAAAAGGCTGCTGCCCCTCTTCAGGAACCACACGTTTGTCTGGCCTCTCAACAGATACCCCTTTGTTGTGGTTGCACCTACAGTACGGCTATATGAATCGCTGAGACATTCAAGCCTCCCCACCAACGGCACGTTCTATGGTTCATGGGAGGGGGGCGGATACTGTGATATTCGTTTGCATTTGATGCTGTGTTATCAAATGATTAGCCCTTTAGAGCATTCACATAAAGTTGGCGCTTTTGGAGACACCTACAACGTGCTGACACGAGGAAAGTTTACAACCGATTTCTCATACACAAACGTCAGTTGACCGGCTGTTATGATGCCTCGTGTAAGGAGGAGATATGCGCACCATCACGTTTCCGACTTTGCGGTTTATCGTACCGCGACATTGCTGCTCGCGTTGGTCGAGTTCCAATGACTGTGAGTAGAATATGGAATCGGTGGGTTCAGGAAGGTAATACGGAACGCCGTGCTAGATCCCAACGGCCTCGTACCACTAGCAGTCGAGATGAGAGACATCTTCTCCGCCTAGGTGTAACGGATAGTGCAGCCACGTCTCGATCCCTGAGTCAACAGATGGCGACGTTTGCAAGACAACAACCATCAGCACGAACAGTTCGTCGGCGTTTGCAGCAGCATGGACTATCAGCTCGGAGACCATGGCTGAGGTTACCCTTGACGCTGCATCACAGACAGCAGCGCTTGCGATAGTGCACTCAGCGACGAAGCTGGGTGCACGAATGGCAAAACATCATTTTTTCAGATGAATCCAGGTTCTGTTTACAGCATCATGTTGGTTGCATCCGTGTTTGGCGACATCGCGGTGAACCCGCATTGTCGGCCGGGATGGTCGAGCCGTTCTAGGCGCTAAAGTCTGGAACCGCGCGACCGCTACAGTCGCAGGTTCGAATCCTGCCTCGGGCATTGATGTGTGTGATGTCGTTATATTAGTTAGATTTAAGTAGTTCTAAGTTCTAGGGGACTGATGACCGTAACTGTTAAGTCCCATACTACTCAGAGCCTATGAACCATTTTAAACGCTCATTGGAAGTGTGTATTCTTCACCGCCATACTGGCGTATCAAACCGCGTGATGGTATGGCGTGCCATTGGTTACACGTCTCGGTGACCTCTTGTTCGCACTGACGGCACTTTGAACAGATGTTTTACGACCTGTGGCTGTAACCTTCATTCGATCCCTGCAAAACCATACATTTCTGCAGGATAACGCACGACCGCATGTTGCAGGTTCTGTACACCCATTGTAAACAAACTCCTAAAGAAACAAAGATTACTGCATAATTTGTGTAACACAAAGCATGTATGTATAGACAGAGAGATATTGAATAAACTAATTTTGCTGTAAGAAGAGTAATGTGTGATTCCTTCAATGACTGTTGTTGTTGTTGTTGTGGTCCTCAGTCCAAAGATGCAGCTCTCCATACTACTCTGTCCTGTGCAAGCCTCAATCTACATCCTTCTGAAACTGCTTAGTGTATTCATCCCTCGGTTTCTACTACGATTTTTAACCTCCACATTTCCCTCCAATACTAAATTTGTGATCCCTTGATGCCTCGGAACGTGTCCTACCAATCGATACCATCTTATAGCCAAGTTGTGCCACAAATTCCTCTTCTCGTCAATTCTGTTCAGTACCCCCTCATTAGTTCCGTGATCTACCCATATAATTTTCAGCACTCTTCTGTAGCACCATGTTTCAAAAGCTTAAATTCTCTTTTTGTCGAAAGTGGTTCTCGTCCATGTTTCACTTCCATACTTGCAAGCAAAATACTGTAAAATGATATCCCACAAAATCCAAAGAAATTCTGGTCGTATGTAAAGGCTGCTAGTGACGACAAAGTTTGTGACCTGGCCCTATCGAACGAGAAAGGAACTGAAATGGAGGGTACTAAAGCTAAAGCTGACATGCTTACCTACATTTTCTAATGTTCCTTTACAAAGAAAACCTCAATGTGTCCCAGTTCAATGATCGTACCACCGAAAAGATGAATGAAATAAGTATTAGTGTCAGTGGTATTGGGAACCACCTGGAATTGTTAAAATTGAACAATATTTTAGGGCCCCGTGGAAACTATGCCAGAATCTATACTGAATTTTCGGCTGAGCTAGCTACTATTTTAACTGCAGTCTGTCGTTGATCCGTCGAGAAAAAGGCCTTGCGAAGTTTTTGGAAAACAGAGCAGGACACGCCCAGCCACAAGTAGGGAATTAGAAGTGATTCACAAAACTACGATCCAGTAACCTTGGCATAGATTATTGTCGATTCTTAGAACAAATTCTGAGCTCAATCATAATGTGGTATATTGAACACAATGACTTCTTTGATTCATGGATTCCGAAAACATCGATTAAGTGAAACCCAACTCGCACTTTTCTCACTTCTCATACGGAAATCTTTGGTTCCACGCAGTCAGGTAGATGAAATATTTCTTGGCTACCGAAAAGCATTTGACTCAGTACCACACCTATGCTGTATCAAGTGCAATTTGTGACTAGTTTGAAGACATTTTGGTAGGGAGGACGCAACAAGCTATCTTGGATGGGGGGTCGTCATCAGATGTAGAAATACCTTAGTATGTGCCCCAGTGTGTGTTGGGACCCTTGCTGTTCATGTTGTATATTAAAGAGCTTGCAGACAATATTAATAGTAACCTCAGAGTTTAGGAAAATGAAGCAGTTGTGTATAAAGAAGTACTTTCTGAAAGAAGCTGCATAAGTATTTGGTTATATCTTAACCGGATTTCAAATTGGTTCAAACTCTAGCAAGTTACTTTAAATGTTCAAATCGTAAGACTATACACTTCACAAAACGAAACAATCGTAGTATCCTTAGACCATAATATCAATGATTCACTGCCAGAATCGGCCAACTCATAAAAATACCTGCGTGTAACACTTTTTATTGGTATGTGCTCCCTGCCGCCGTTGGATAAGCAGCTGCAGCAGCAAGTCGTATAACCCTAGCTTATCTATTTGTTAGATAGTTTAATTAATTTCTTTGCGTGTTTTTGGGTACTTGCATTGTTTAATTCATATATTTCGGGCGTATTATAGTATTTGAGGGTTGTAGCATCGCGCCTTAGTACCTGAATAGTGCAAATTCGCGTAGTCGTCTGTCTTCTGTCTTTGTTTTGAACAGCCAGTGTCGGTTGGTCACAGTCATTGTGCTCCCTGCCGCCGTTGGATAAGCAGCTGCAGCAGCAAGTCGTATAACCCTAGCTTATCTACTTGTTAGATAGTTTAATTAATTTCTTTGCGTGTTTTTGGGTACTTGCATTGTTTAATTCATATATTTCGGGCGTATTATAGTATTTGACAGTTGTAGCATCGCGCTTTAGTGTTTACTTCGTAGATTCTTATTTAAATTGCGTGTGAGTTTCGTATAGGAGGTGCAATTACGAGTTTTAGTTACTGTATTCGTAAATTCAGCAGATTGTAGCGCAGTCGTTAGGCATTTGTACAGGTTAGTTGATACATTCTTGGCGTGTTCCGCTTGCGTTATCTAGGCACGGACTCGTGTTTCGGTAACTGTTGTTAAACATCGATTAGAATGGACAGGGACTGCGATTGCTGTGTTCGGATGAGGGCTGACTTGGCATCCCTTCGCTCACAGCTGCAATCGGCGCTGACTTCGGTCGCGCAGCTTGAGGCTGTTGCCAATGGGCACCACTGTGGGGAGCCGGACTCGGGTATCACGGGGATGTCAACCTCGTCCCGTCTGTCCCCAGATCGGTCTGCCGCTGTGGTTGCCCCGGTTGCTGCCCGCAGTGGGGCTGAGCCCTCGCCTGTGGTTGAGTGGGAGGTCGTTCCAAGGCGTAGCAGGCAGCGAAAGGCGTCCCCGGAGGCTGATCAGAAAGCCTCCCCGGTGCGTCTGACAAACCGGTTTCAGGCACTTTCTCTGGCTGAGCCAAATGCAGCTGCCTGCCCTGTTTCAGAGGATCATTCTCAGCCTTCAACTTCCGGGCAATCGCAGAGGGTGGGCTTACTGGTAGTTGGGAGCTCCAATGTTAGGCGCGTAATGGGGCCCCTTAGGGATACGGCGGCTAAGGAGGGGAAGAAATCCAGTGTGCACTCCGTGTGCATTCCGGGAGGAGTCATTCTTGATGTGGAAATGGTCCTTCCGGATGCCATGAAGAGCACAGGGTGCAGCCAGTTGCAGGTGGTGGCACATGTCGGCACTAATGACGTGTGTCGCTTTGGATCTGAGGAAATTCTCTCTGGATTCCAGCGGCTATCTGATTTGGTGAAGGCTGCCGGTCTTGCTTACGAGATGAAGGCAGAGCTCACCATCTGCAGCATCGTTGACAGAACCGACTGCGGACCTTTGGTCCAGAGCCGGGTGGAGGGTCTGAATCAGAGGCTCAGACGGTTTTGCGACCGTATTGGCTGCAGATTCCTTGACTTGCGCCATAGGGTGGTGGGGTTTCGGGTTCCGCTGAATAGGTCAGGAGTCCACTACACTCAGCTGGCGGCTACACGGGTAGCGGAGGCTGTGTGGCGTGGACTGGGCGGTTTTTTAGGTTAGAAGGCCTCGGGAAAGTACGGGGTGGGCTGCAATCTCAAATACAGGACGTGCTTGGATCAAGGAACAGTCGGAATTGTAGTTGTAAATTGTTGTACTTGTGCTGGGAAAGTCCCTGAGCTTCACGCGCTAATAGAAAGCACAGAAGCTGAAATCGTTATAGGTACAGAAAGCTGGTTAAAGCCTGAAATAAGTTCTGCAGAAATTTTTACGAAGTCTCAGACGGTGTTCAGGAAAGGTAGATTAGACAGAATTGGCGGTGGATTGTTTGTGTCTGTCAGTAGTGGTTTATCTTGTAGTGAAGTCGAAGTAGATACTCCGTGCGAATTGGTGTGGGTGGAGGTTATACTTAACAGCCGAATTAAGTTAATAATTGGCTCCTTCTACCGACCCCCAGACTCCGATGATACAGTTGCGGAACAGTTCAGAGAAAGTTTGAGTCTCCTAACAAATAAATACCCCACTCATACGGTTATAGTTGGTGGGGACTTCAACCTACCCTCGGTATGTTGGCAAAAATACTTGTTCAAAACCGGTGGTAGGCAGAAAACGTCTTCCGAGATTGTCCTAAATGCATTCTCCGAAAATTATTTCGAGCAGTTAGTCCACGAACCCACGCAAATTGTAAATGGTTGCGAAAACACACTTGATCTCTTGGCTGCAAACAATCCAGAGCTGATAGAGAGCATCATGACTGATACAGGGATTTGTGATCACAAGGTCATTGTAGCTAGGCTCAATACCATTTCTTCCAAATCCATCAGAAACAAACTCAAAATAATTTTATTTAAAAAAGCGGGTAAAGTGCCACTAGAAGCCTTCCTAAAAGACAATTTCCATTCCTTCCGAACTGACTATGCGAATGTAGACGACATGTGGCTCAAATTCAAAGATATAGTAGCAACAGCAATTGAGATATTCATACCTCATAAATTGGTAGGAGATGGAACGGATCCCCCGTGGTACACAAAAAAGGTCCGAACGCTGTTGCAGAGGCAACGGAAAAAGCATGCGAAGTTCAGAAGAACGCGAAATCCCGAAGATGGGCTAAAATTTACAGACGCGCGAAATTTGGCACGTACTTCGATGCGAGATGCCTTTAATAGGTTCCACAAAGAAACATTGTCTCGAAATTTGGTAGAAAATCCCAAGAAATTCTGGTCGTATGTAAAGTACACAAGCGGCAAGACGCAGTCAATACCTTCGCTGCGCAGTGCCGATGGTACTGTTATCGACGACTGTGCCGCTAAAGCGGAGTTATTGAACGCAGTTTTCCGAAATTCCTTCACCAGGGAAGACGAATGGAATATTCCAGAATTTGCAACACGAACATCTGCTACCATGAGTTTCTTAGAAGTAGATACCTTAGGGGTTGCGAAGCAACTCAAATCGCTTGATACGTGCAAGTCTTCAGGTCCAGATTGTATACCGATTAGGTTCCTTTCAGATTACGCTGATACTATAGCTCCCTACTTAGCACTCATATACAACCGCTCGCTCACCGATAGATCTGTACCTACAGATTGGAAAATTGCGCAGGTCTCACCAGTGTTCAAGAAGGGTAGTAGGAGTAATCCATTTAACTACAGACCTATATCATTGACGTCGGTTTGCAGTAGGGTTTTGGAGCATATACTGTATTCAAACATTATGAATCACCTCGAAGGGAACGATCTATTGACACGTAATCAGCATGGCTTCAGAAAACATCGCTCTTGTGCAACGCAGCTAGCTCTTTATTCGCACGAAGTAATGGCCGCTATCGACAGGGGATCTCAAGTTGATTCCGTATTTCTAGATTTCCGGAAAGCTTTTGACACCGTTCCTCACAAGCGACTTCTAATCAAGCTGCGGAGCTATGGGGTATCGTCTCAGTTGTGCGACTGGATTCGTGATTTCCTGTCAGGAAGGTCGCAGTTCGTAGTAATAGACGGCAAATCATCGAGTAAAACTGAAGTGATATCAGGTGTTCCCCAGGGAAGCGTCCTGGGACCTCTACTGTTCCTGATCTATATAAATGACCTGGGTGACAATCTGAGCAGTTCTCTTAGACTGTTCGCAGATGATGCTGTAATTTACCGTCTAGTAAGGTCATCCGAAGACCAGTATCAGCTGCAAAGCGATTTAGAAAAGATTGCTGTATGGTGTGTCAGGTGGCAGTTGACGCTGAATAACGAAAAGTGTGAGATGATCCACATGAGTTCCAAAAGAAATCCGTTGGAATTCGATTACTCGATAAATAGTACAATTCTCAAGGCTGTCAATTCAACTAAGTACCTGGGTGTTAAAATCACGAACAACTTCAGTTGGAAGGACCACTTAGATAATATTGTCGGGAAGGCGATCCAAAGGTTGCGTTTCATTGGCAGGACACTTAGAAGATGCAACAAGTCCACTAAAGAGACAGCTTACACTACACTCGTTCGTCCTCTGTTAGAATATTGCTGCGCGGTGTGGGATCCTTACCAGGTGGGATTGACGGAGGACATCGAAAGGGTGCAAAAAAGGGCAGCTCGTTTTGTATTATCGCGTTATAGGGGAGAGAGTGTGGCAGATATGATACACGAGTTGGGATGGAAGTCATTACAGCATAGACGTTTTTCGTCGCGGCGAGACCTTTTTACGAAATTTCAGTCACCAACTTTCTCTTCCGAATGCGAAAATATTTTGTTGAACCGAACCTACATAGGTAGGAATGATCATCAAAATAAAATAAGAGAAATCAGAGCTCGAACAGAAAGGTTTAGGTGTTCCTTTTTCCCGCTCGCTGTTCGGGAGTGGAATAGTAGAGAGATAGTATGATTGTGGTTCGATGAACCCTCTGCCAAGCACTTAAATGTGAATTGTAGAGTAGTCATGTAGATGTAGATGTAGATGTAGAAATGGAATGATGACATAGGCTCAGTCGTGGGTAAAGTGGGTGGTAGCCTTCAGTTAGTTGCTAGAATACTGGGGAAGTACAGCAAGTCCAGTAGGGACACTGCTGACAAATCTCTCGTGCGACCGGTTCTAGAACATTGCCCAACTGTGTGGGACCAGTATCAAATAGGACTAACAGACGATGTTGAAAGTATACAGAGGAGGGCAGCACGAATGATCACGAATTTATCTGATCCGTCGGTAAGTGTTACAGAGATAATGAAGATACTGAACTGACAGACTTAAAGATAGACGTAATGTATCCCGAGGAAATCTACTAACAAAGTTTCAAGAGCCAGCTTTCAGTGATGATTCTAGGAACATACTACTACCCCTTACACATCGCTCACTTAGGGATTGTGAGGATAAAATTAGAATAATTACTGCAAGTGCAGAGGAATTCAGGAGATCCTTCTGCGCGTGCTCCATATGTGAGTGGATCAGGAAGAAACCCTTAATAACTGGTACAATGGGATGTGCCATCTACCATGCATCTCATTGTGGTTTGCAGAATATAGATGTAGATGTAGATATTTCCACGCTCTCGTATGTTCCCTTTACTAGGTTTGTCCTACATATCTTCCACTACATTTATTGCATTGTAGTTGGTACATTACTACATTCTGGTACATATCTGTGCCCTCCTTTGTTAATTTTAAAATATACTTTTGGAATGAAATGTCTTTCGAATGCTGTGATTGGGATTTGTCTTTTGAAATGTTTGTTACTTTATGTATGAGTCTGTGCTTTTAGGTCATTGTGTACCACCATGAATCTTCTCTCTTGTTTTCACGAATTTTCTGCGTCATTGTTGTTCAGTTGCTGTGTGTGCTGGTTTGTGTAATGTCTTGTTTTTGGCTGCATGTGTGTCGTTTTTACTTACTGTATTGGTTGTACAATTTTTTGTTTAACTTTGTTGCTAAATTACCATTGTATTCATTGTCTGTTGCTATTTTGGTCATGATGTATAGTGCATTCTGGTAGTTTTCAGTGCTGAGGGCTACTGTTTTATGTCTACAAAGCACGTATTTGAGTGCTGATGGCTTCTGTGAGTGTGTGTGATTTTAAGTCTGTTGTGCGATAGTCCTTTGTTGTAGGTTTATGGTAAATTTCAAAGATACGCTAACTGTTTTCTTTTTTGATAGTTATACCCTAAAAAGTATGTTTGGTTGTCATCTTCTTCTTTTTTGCATGGATCTTATCTTCTTGTGTGTTGTGTTTATATCGGCATTCAACCGATCAATTTTTGTTGGAGGTTTATCAGATAAAAAAGGATGTCTTCCAAGTTACGATTTAATGAAGTGTGTTGTAATTCTTTGTCGTAATGTTGTTTGAACATGAGTTTTTTCTACGTGGTTTATAAAAATGTTGGCCAGGCCACCTTACACTCGCTGTACGTCCGATTGCGCGCTTCAAAAAACCTCCCACTTGCAAGCTTTCAGAACACCTGTTAAAATTGAGAACTATGAAATACAAGACGGCAGAACTATAAGAACCACATCACAGCTAATACAACTCATAAAAGATATAAAAATTCTTGACACATGTACCCTTCTCTTTTTTGACATAGAAAATGTGTGGTGCAGCGTATCAGTAGCACAAGCAGTGAATATCACAGTGTAAAACCTGAATGATTAGAGCCAACTACCAGATGAATTCATCACATAAATACACAAATTGCTGGATCTCATAAAAGAACAGAACTACTTTCAGTTTAAAAATAAGTGCTGTTGACAAGAAAGTGGGGTGCCAGTGGGATTCCAAATGTCATTTTCCTGTCCCAGTTACGAGATGGGCTCATGGATAATCGTTTACGAGCCCTCGATATCCAGCAACGAACAAAATATGTTAATATTTGACTTGACGTAAACACCACGTAAAACAGAGACTCCTCATTACATTACCCATGGCCCGCCGAAATCTTACCACGACTTTCTGTTCAAGATGTACGAGACCCTCCACCTCTCGCGGTGCAGGGGTTGTACGAGTTTAGATCCGTATCAAGTCCCTGACAGAGCGATAGTTCTTGGCGTCAGCTCTCATATGTTGTTGTGCCGCCGTTCTTCTCTAAATTCTACCTTTTTTCCTCAAAATAAGCTACAACCGAACTCGGATATTGCGGTTTCGCTTGATGTCCACGAAGGTAAGCTACGGATTTTTGCAGCAGAACAAGTTATATTTCTCTCTGGCTATTTGTTCCTCTCTCTCCGTATTCTCTCTCTCTCTCTCTCTCTCTCTCTCTCTCTCTCTCTCTCTCTTTCTCTCTCTGGCTATCTGCTCCTCAGCCTCTCTCTACCCATATCTTCCAACGACTCTGTCCCTCTCCTCCTGCACCCTCTCCCATTTCTGTCCCCTTCCCTCTATCTATGTCCATTTCCTTTTCTTTCTTCCCCGTCTGGTCACCTCTTCCCCCTTTCTCTGCTCCACATTCTCTATGTCCGTTTCATCCTCCGAACTCTATGTACATTTCGTCCTACCCCTGCCTGTCCTCCTCCTTCCTCTCACTACACATCTTCTCTTCTTTCCTCCTTCTCAGCTCTGCCGTGTCCACCCATATACTCGCGTACAACCCTTTGTACGTATCCATACAACACATCGGTCTTGCACAGCGTAGATGTCAAACGTTACCAAACAGTCTGACAAGAAAGTGAGTTAATATTGTATTGAGATCCATTTGGGACCTATGTTGGAGCTTTCAACTCTCTGGCTCATCGGGAAGTTATTTTAAAATCAATTACAGGATTTGTACCGAACAGACAGAAAGACAAGAAAGCGATACAATGAAAACCTGGTACAAAATTCTATTTTATTTGCCCAGTACGTTACATCCCGTGTTCCGAAAACCATCACAGATTGCACTTGCCTGTTCGACGATTTTTCATTTGTTTCTGGATCTCTGTCATATTTCTGAGGTGAGTATTAAAATGTAGAACAATTAACTCAAGAGTTTTCAAGCGCTGCATTCCTTTCATGTTTAGCGGCCGCTGTATAATGTTGCCAACGAACAGGAAAAGTGATCAGAGATTCACCAAAATTTAGACCGATTCTCTGAGTCCATTAGTGTATGCTTGTAAAAAAACCTAAAGCCTTTTTGGCGCTAACTTCATTGTGGACTACAAGCTATTGTTCACAGATATTCAACGAAATAGAGCTGCTCTGTTGTTGTTCAAGTATTCCTGTATGTAACCATCATAAATGCTCATGGAACAGTATGGGAGGCTAGCATAGAGATGTGGTCATTTGGACTTTTATTTTTTTTAAAAAAAGAGGTATTTGTTTTAAACATAGGAATAAATGCGTCACTGCTGAACAATGACTTGCATTTTTTGCATTTACTTGTCCTCACCTGTAAACAGTGGTATGGATCATGTTGATTGTTCTGAGAAATGGCGTAGTTACGTTTTGGCCAAAGCTCGTAAATAAGTTATCTCAGGTACGCCCATCGTGGTTTATTTATTGAGATAAAACGCTCTTTTCATATATTTCTAGAATAACGGAATATTTTAAAAATCGTCATTTCTGTCCAAAATTTTGTTCTTAAAAACACGTCAGTTGGTACCTGACATTGTTTACCTGAAAACCGACTGCAGTTAACATGGCTTAGCATCGACTTACCTTGTTTACTTGCTGGCCGAGTTAACGAAACATTATTTTGAATCGTCGTAAAAATACGAGATTGTAACAACCTCATTGCTTAGCTGACGTACTAAGATGTGAATTACTAGTTTTTGTGGTAGTACAATATAACAACCTCAGAAATTAGTCTATGATTCAGTACAATACAAGTTTTACTGTCTCTCTACTACGAAACGTAAACAATTTTGAGGACATCCCGTACCATCTCTGCAATCTCATCATCACGTAAATTCACGTAACTAGACTAGAGACATAGTTTACTTGCATTAATAATTATTCACATCTACCTCATAGCAATAACTTTCGAGGCTCATTTGTGTTCAGGAACAGCTTAGGGTCTTTATCTTGTAACACCTGATATGGATATCCTCCTATTTCCAACTATTGTACTATAATTTTTTTCCTTATTCTGTTACATGAAGAAATAGCATTTCTGTGTCTTTATATATTGTAATTGTTTCACTATTTGCTTATATATGTTTATGCATTTATGTCGACGTATAATTGGTTTGTTTTGTAAATATCGTTTGTATTTTTACGCTGAGTCTGGCCTATGCTATCGAACGATTACATAGATAGGTCGTGTGGAGAACAAAACTGTGTAGGATCCTTGGTAGGGTTAATTATGCCGCGTGGAGCGCGGGATTTGGAGGGTCTGGCAGGAGTAGGGCGGTGGAGCAGGTGTGTTGTGTGACGCCCCCGCGAGTTGCCGCGCTTTCGGGATTTGGCAGCATATAATTGCGCTCGACTTGCTATGATACTTTCTGACACGATGTCGTGGACGGGAAGCATTAGCTGGCGCACATCAAGAGCCCGTTTCGCCTGGTGACCATGTCGAGAAGAAGGCGCGCCATCATCCAGCTTCTGCAACAGCGACAGCCGACAATGAGTGACCGTAGCCACCTCCCTGATCGACGACTGCAAACCTTCAATCAACCAACAAGGAAGACTAAAAGCACAAAGTTTTAGAACTGTATGGCAGACCTCAGCTTTTCAAACTGTTGGATCACAAATATACAGGAACTTAGCATGAACCTTTGTTGCTCATTGTCCCAATTCCATTACCAAGCAGGGTCCCTTCCTTTTCTGGAATGAAGCCGAGTGTCGTTGAAATTCATACGGCAGCATTAAAGTAATATCATTCCATTTCACTGCTTTAACTTCAGAGTTCTGTTAAAGTATTCATAGCTGGCTATAATACTTAGATTACACAAGGAGAAATTAACAGTCCGAGTTTTGTTACCATATTTTAGCTTACCTGTGACTGCAGGTACGTACTAAATTTTACTATTGTTAATTGTTTAGAATCATTTAATTCAACTTTAAAGTTAAATCTCTTATGTCTAAATTGTGTAGATTCAAGTAGCTTTTGAAATGATTGTTGAGGTAGCCCTAGACTAACCTTATTTTATTTTATTTCGTAGTGCTTCAGAAACAAAGTTCACTATTAACTTCAGTCACTAAGTTGACTTTCAGTTTTCCAGTTTTATTAATTATTTTGCTAAATTAAGTCAGAGTGTAGCGAAATTTATTACTTCTGACAAAAATTCAATTTTCACACAGCACGTGTCAACTTTCAGTTGCCACACTTTTAGTGCTAATTATATGTGCATGAATCTTTCATTTTCAGTTATTATAGTAGTTGTCCATAGGACTGGCGACGGTAATTTTCCCCAAATCTCGAATATCTAATTTACTGTTAACGTAACGATCGCACATTTACTTTCTTTATTAATTTTACCCTTTTCTCAAAATTAATTTTCACCAATTTCATTTGCATTTTTCCTTTCATTAAGATGTAACACTCTCCTCCCTCTTTACCGACAAATTAACTTCGGTGACGATTGCTTTTCCCAAATTTCCATTAGGTGCACGCGGTTTAATTTTTCACTGTCATTAAGGTCGATAAGTGAGGGGGAGGTTACAATCTGACTCATAGTTATCCACATCATCCTCATAATTGTACAGCTCGACCCTGAAAAGAACTTTCCTGGCACTAACACCACGCACGTTATTACTATGGGCAACCATGTTTCTGGCACTTACCACTGCTTACATGCACGCATTCTGACTTACAAAATTCTTTCGAGCATTATCAACGGCCGCGAGTGGAGTACTCGGCCGAAAGATCGTGAATTTTAAGCCACTCATCACAGCTGTGAAAGCATGCAATTGTGTAGTTCGTAATTTTTTTGTCTAGAAGATAGATACAACCAAAAATAGCGATTATTTCCCGTTGGAATATCCCGCAAAGAATAATACCCTTTTTGCGTCTTTAGGTGAATACATTTCAGCACGTTGATCCTTTGTTGGAAATGAAAACCAAAACTGACCCTGGGGAAGGCACCAAACCCCTAACCGAAACAACACTATCCTTCTCTATCCGTCTTCATTTATTACAGCGAAAAATAAATATGAAATATGTATTTACGGGGAGCCAGTTACGTTTTCTGTTCCGACTCTGCTGCTGAGTGGTCGGCGTAGATGACTTGCATGCCGAGGACGCGGAATCGATTGCCGATACTGCCAAGGACTTTCCTATGGTGGGAGAACTGGTACGAGGTGCACTCAGCCTCGTGATGCCAATTGAGGAGCTACTTGACCGAGTAGTAGCGGCTATGCGGCCTGGAAAGTCTGCAAAACGGCCGGGAGAGGTGTGTGCTGACCGCATGCCCCTTCATACCGCAGCGCACGTTGCTGCAAGGCCGCGGTTGACGCGGTGACCGTAAACATCCTTGGGCGTTCACGGTCTGGGTGAGGAGCTCACTTTATACGTTTTCAACAATTGTTGGTCAAATTGTGTATGTCATGTACAAACTGCGTGCAGTTTAAAAGGAATGGACCCTTGGAAATAGCAAAATATGCCTGATAATTCTAATTAAAGTGCAGTAACTCGAAGAACTCCAGTGTGGGCTTTAATTGTCGTATGGCAACGATACTCGGCAGATGTTGAAAAAAGTTAGTACCAATTTTGTCCACCAAGTACAAGTCTTGCGCTGTGAATGCAAGAAGGATATACAGATTTATTCCCATATGCAGTGGATTATGAACGGAACTTGGGCCAAACAAGTGAGAAGTTTATTTTGGTATAAATCGTCGCTTACACAATTTGCTCAATATGAGCACCGGGAACTTCGACGAAATGCTGTACAGCGCCAGATTTACGTTTGGTGGCCTAAATCAAAACTAATTTTTTCCCAGCTTGTATTAGCATATCTACCAAGTTTCCACATTGTATCTCCGTGAGAAGCACTTTTATTATGACAGACGGAAAACAAGTTGATGCGAGCTTTCGA
Source organism: Schistocerca gregaria (assembly GCF_023897955.1). Taxonomy (NCBI): domain Eukaryota; kingdom Metazoa; phylum Arthropoda; class Insecta; order Orthoptera; family Acrididae; genus Schistocerca; species Schistocerca gregaria. Next base: position 923,288,722 of record NC_064920.1, on the reverse strand, counting down.
GGTCATGATGTTTCAGCCAGAGCTATTGTTCGAATTCCAGCCGTAATACACGGAGATTGATCCAGTATGTTAAGGAAGATACTGCCGTCATGGAATATACGATGAGGGCCACAGAGAACCGCTGGCGAGACCACGCATTCATGGTGGGTGAAACCGAACTTCATTTCCGAAACTTTACAGGCAATTTAGCTACATTTTCAGAGTTCTATTGTAGTAAGGCCCTGTGATCTCCGCTCCGTAGTGACAGAGTGACAACATAACGTAACGTAATGTAACTCAACGTAACATTTTGTTACCACAATTGTCCTTCGTTTGTCTGAAAATACCTTCAAAGCAGTGAAAAATCCTTTAAGACGCAGTCACAGAAACGTAGGACACAAAACTCAGAGTAATGCAACAACCCTCAGACTGTAATGCCATTGTCTCTGCTGCGGGATCAGCTCAGCATAGTGACACTGTGCCACTCTTGCATTCATTCAGTGAACCCACTCCAAGATGCATATAGGCCAACTCTTCATCAGTAAACCTATCCATAATGCTGTTAGCCGTTGTTAACCTGAAAAACAAACCCGAGACAGAATCGATTAGTTCTGAAAACGGGATTGAGGTGGAAGCGTAAAGTGGGTACCGTGGGTGACTGAATAAAAGCTGCTTCCAATTAAAACAGCGCAAACCTCCACTTTTTACCGTTGTCAACACGTATTCAAAAAAAAAAAAAAAAAAAGTTTCAAATGGCTCTGAGCACTATGGGACTTAACTTCTGAGGTCGTAAGTGCCCTAGAATTTAGAACTACTTAAACCTAACTAACCTAAGGATATCACACCCATCGATGCCCGAGGCAGGATTCGAACCTGCGACCGTAGCGGTCACACGGTTCCAGACTGAAGCGCCTAGAACCACAAGGCCACACTGGCCGGCCAATACGAAAACAAAGATTAATAGCGGTAAGAAATGAAAGGTTATGTAATTACCCCGTAATGGGCCACTGGAGAACACGAGCTCCTTCTACTAAAGTACTCATGTGTCGACGACACAGCCCCCATGCACTCCATTGGTTGCGTTTGGTATCGACTTCTGGATCATGCCAGCCTGTATTGTATCTCTCATTGGCCTATGTTACTGGGCTTGGTTTGTGGTCGTTTCATTCTTGACTGTGCATGAGTAGGCTTCATTGATGATTCCTTGCTACGTACTACGGATTCGCATAGACCTCCCCCGCGGACATATCTCAGCTGAGTCTAGGACGACCTGACAGGGTCGCCTTCAATATTTTCACTGTCCGAATGAAGTAGTTAAGCAATGATACGTGAGTGAGCTTTAAACAAAGCAATAAAACAAGGAAAACTGCAGCGAATTAGTTGGAGATGGTGCCGTCTCTAGACCACACTGTGCTCAGCACATTGAGAAGCTGTACGCCTCGACCTGCGGCAACAGCTGTGCAACGTTACGACGTTGACATCGAATGCGACACTGCAGCAACGCCCTCCGAAGTTGGAATGGCGGCTATCGCTGAAATATGCGCATATTGGTTATATTGGTCTTTTTCCACGTCAGTTTAACCTGACTATTATCAACGCTCAAAATAACCGGTTTCTGAAATAACCGATTTTGGGTTTTTAAATAAAAAAAATAAAAAAAATTACAAATGTTCACTCTCTCACTTTCAAGATACATAGACTTAAAATATTTAACTACACAAGCAAATAAAATTAATTGGTAAGTGGCTGAATACCACAAATAATGAACGGTATTCTCCTACTGAATCAAATATTAAACCTGCTGAAAAATAATGCTGAAGTTGGGGCTGAATCACTATTTGGGCATTCCGAATAGTCACTGCTAAGTGGTGAAACCTGATGTTGAAAAACATTGTTTTTCGTATGAATTGTCCGTTTTATAGGGCTACAAGCAGTTAAGGTCTGTTTTGCAGCCGAAGGCAGTAGATCAACTACTTTAAAATTTTATTGTATACTTTTAATGAATTGTTATGGTTTTAATTTATTGCTGTTTCCATATTTCCTTTCTCTTTTACTATTTCATAGGAATGACAGACAAATGATTACTGTATTAAAGCCAATGAAGTATTCTACTTCACTCTTACGCCACTCCGTAAAAATAGTTCCGCATTTGAGTTTGAGGTCATTCTGCAACATAGTGGATTTCCGACAACTGCAGCGAGAAACTACTCTACAGACTACTTATTTAGTCGTTTAATAGTAAAAACCGAAAAACACCTGTTATAACCGGGAACTAATAAATACCGAAAAATACCGGTTATTGAAGACTAAAATACAGTCATCAGTTGTAAATGGACGGTTTTTCCAATTCCTACTCCGGAATTAAGGAGAGATGCCGCGTTTTGCTGGAAGGCAGAAGTCTGAAGAGCGCAGAAAACTACACCTTCGAGGGAACCAGAAACTAGCATCGAGCAAGGGAGCGGGATGGGTAGCTGTTGTCGGTTCCTGGAAGGCGCAGTTCGGAGTAGCATCTTGAGCTGCTTGAATGTGTTGTCATACAGTGCTTCCCTAAACACTTGGTGCAAGTGGTTGTTAACTATCTCCCCAATACGACCAATAGTGTGCTCATTGTAGAGAGCAGACTTATTGTTGTGTAATCTTTACGTATATTCTGGCCAGTGTTAGGGCGACTACATATTATTGCGTGCATGTTAAATTCGTTATAAAATCACTGATGTTACAGACTATGTCATGTTAATCATTCAGAAGAGTTATGTTGCAGTGCTCAGTAAAGCGAGTTACGTTATTCTACTTGTTGCCAGGTGATGTGAACATGTATACAGGATGTCTCAAACGTTTTATGTCGAGCTGAAATAGATGATAGTGGGTCCACAACCGATTATACTGAGTTAGGGAAACAACAGTCGGGCATGCGAGTTCGTTGTGTTATGGACATACACAGCGTACACCACATAACAACAACATAGTTCATAGCAATTGTTGAAAGTGACAACAGCCAATATCAGTGCATTAAGTTGGTAGCCTTTTCTGAAAAGTCCCTGGTGCCTATTGTACCAGGAGGCAGGTGGCTTCGACCCGAGCAAGCAGGTCTTTATCAGTTTCTAAGGGAATTCCATACACCAATGTCTTGACATAACCTCAGAGGAAAAAGTCAAGAGATGTGAGATCCGGGGATAGCGCTGACCATGGAACAGGACCACTATTTCCTATCCAACGATGATGGTACGTGTTGTTCAGATGCCCGCGGACATTAACATCGAAGTCGGCTGGTACACCGTCGTGTTCAAATCACATTATTTAGCGGACAACAAGGTGCACAGTCTGAAAGAACTGTGGCAGCACATCTCACAGGAGCAGCAGACAACGGGGACCAGTCAACCGGGGAGGCAGGAGATAAGGCACTATTATCTGATTTTCAACGTTACCCGCCGACTCGTTCAAAGAGAATTGTTCCTGGTGGCCACCGATGTGGGTGGCGTGGGGATTGTCCTCAGTCCAGACATGGATTTTGCGGATGTTCAAAACACCACCAGCTGTGGATGATGCCTTAGCTGTGAACAATACTAACTGTACGAAGTTCGGGACTACTGAATCGCTGCGGACAATCCATTGACAGAAGTGAACGCGGGTTTCAAAATTTGTTGGTTCCAACGCTTGTAAGTGTTCATTATAATATCGGTTTAGTACCTGTTCCACCAATACTTCGTGTATCCTTCGAAGTGGTCGTTTCACGGGCAATTTGACGGGTCTTATTGTTGTTCAATGATCAACATACAACCGGAATCTCTGTGATAGTGCGGCAGAACTGCACTCGACGTTGCCATGCATTCACTGAGACTGGCAGCCATCACATGGAACAATTACCATGAGCTGCGTTATTGTTATGCGGTTTACACTGTTTATATCTATAACACAATGAACGTACATTTCCGACCACTGGTTCCAGATCTCAATGTTATCAGTTGTGGACCCACTATAATGTATTTCAACTACACGCATAGGTTTAAGACACCCTGTGAATGAAACAAACCCTTGCTATATTTTCGTCTAAAGCTCTAGATCACCGCTCTGGTTCCCTTTTGCAGTGGTTTTGTAGAACTCTCACTCTTCCTTGTTACTGCCGTTGCCATATATTCGCTTTGAACATAAGGTCTAAACTACGTTGAGTAGTTTTTGAGGACATTTGGTCACTATGCTGTAATTTAGAATTTTCTCGATATTTGTTATAACTGGTAAGATTTCCGATCGATTGTGAATGTGTTATCTGCCTGTTTATGTGCACCGTTATTTACAGTAAGCTCTCATGTAAAGGTTCTGACGGTTGGGCAAGCTTGTATGAGATTTATTTCAGAATGTTATGCATTTTAAAATTTTTCCTGATTGTACTTGTCTGGGTGGGCAGCCACAGTTCAGCTTTATTATTGAAGTGTTTTAACAATATATTGGGTATCCTTAGGATCTGCATCTGATTTCGAATTTTTTCGCATTTATTATAACACGTTAGTAATCTTGGACTGATTGAGAGGCTATCAGTCTCCTAAGGAATATTTCTTGTATAATATCAGTTGATGCTGTTATTTACCGTCTAGTAACGTCATCAGAAGATCAAAACCATTTGCAAAATGACTTAGACACAATATCTGAATGGTGCGAAAAATGGCAGTTGTCTCTGAATAAGAAAAAGTGCGAGGTCATTCACAACAGTACAAAAAGAAATCCGTTAATTTTCGGTTACACGAAAGATCACACGAATCTAAATATTATCAATTCGACTAAGTGCCTAGGAATTACTTTAAACAACAGCTGAAAATGGAACTCTCCCGCAGATAACGTTGTGGGGGAAGGCAAACAATAGACTACGTTTTATTGACAGAATACTCAGTAGATGCAATAGCTCTGCTAGAGAGAGTGACTACACTACCCTTGTTCGTTCTGTGCTAGAGCAATGCAGTGCTGTATGGGACCCTTACCGGATTGGATTGACTAGGAACATCGAAGGAAGTTCAAATATGGCACCATTGGGCGACGTAGTTTCACCACCTTCTCTTCTCTTGCTTTCCTCGTCTTGGTTCCGGAGCTTGTGGTTACACCAGAAGATATGATAAGCGAGTTTGGATATCAATCACTAAAACAAAGGCGTTTTACGTCCTGGCGAGGTCTTTCCACGAAATTTCAATCACCAACTTCCCACACTGGCTGAGAAAATATTTTACTGTCTCTAACCCACACAGGGAGAAATGACCATCGCAATAACGTAAGAGAAGTCATAGCTCATATAGAAATATTTAAGAGTTTCCTTTCCCAACGCGCTGTTACAGAGTAGAATGGGAGAGAAATAGCCTGAAGTTGGCTTGAAGACCCATTCTCCAGGTGCTTAAGCGTGAACTGCAGAGTGGTCATGTAAATGTAGGTGTAGGTTAATCTGTTAAATTGAGCATTCTCAAGCTTCTATTTTTTTTTCTTCAATTATCGCCTTTGTGATAATGAAAAAGTTATAGAAGTCCACTATATATTGCCATTTGTTTCCCCTAATGGCTTAATCAAAATGTTAAATGGAATAACCGTTCGGGGGCCACATCTTTCTTACATCTTGCTTGACTATAAATTCAGCCACGATGCGATTAAATTAAGCTTACCTTCGTCCACAGCATATGCTCGTAGTGACATCCGTTTTCGGCAGGACACTTTCTAAGCACTTTACGAAATACTCCTAGAATTTCGGCTGCCTAAATCTTTGAAATCAAAACTCAAAAACGTTCCAACTCTCTGAGCATATTATTTGTGTACGACTTATCTTGTACATTCTACAGACATTGAAATCACAGTGATTCAAACCCCTGCAAGACACCAGTCAAGTCTCCTATCCTCAAAAATACTTCATAATGGTATCATAGACACACTGACGATCTGAGCTGTGTTATTGTCCTGCACTAGCTGTTAATTCTACGAGGACTTTTCCAGCATATTGTTTACCTTCTGTACCTTGTGGTTCCGTAGAAAGAGATAAGTCCATAATTGGCAGTGTACTAATTGTACACCGTACTCTTGTTTTTACAATGTGCTGAGGTTTTTTGTTCTCCGAGTTCAAGTACCACCATAAATGCACCCATGCTTCACCAGAATAAAAGACTTCACTAAAATAAAAGAGGAGGTGTGGACCGACGTAGCCATAATGCACGGATACTGTAATCAGCTGCAGTACTGACGTTGAATCTGTAACGGTTAATCGATGCTCTACCTATTCTGTACAAGGTTCCAGATTGCCTACGTCCTCAGTCCTTTAAAATATCTGTTAAAAAAGGCAACTATTTTCTTTGATTAATTTCCAAGATACCAATTACTTCACTGTTGAAGTTCTTTGTGTACTATAATGACATAGGTCGAAGCAAAGTATTAAAATTAATACCAGCAGCTGTGGTAGCCTCAGTGCCGATGTGGCGTAACAGCTAGCTCATATGTGCAGTAAGCAGCAGAACCGCATTCGAATCCCAGTGCTGGCACAAATTTTAATGCATTGGCTTGGCACAGATAATTGTTGTAGATAAAGGTGCCTCCATACGTAGGACCTATGTGATCAAAATATCACATATGCCTATGTTACAGGCAGATTAACACCATTTCACTCATTGCTAAACTGTTATTCCGGTACTGGAGAGCCTTGGTAATATCAGTGTGAGTTTTGAAGTTGGGGATACAATGGCATCAGGCATGAGTTGGAATTTGTGTCGGCGAGGGAGATGCCCAACCTTAAGCCGTGCAGACGTGCTAATTGCAGTGCCACTGCGACGTAGCGGTTAGCGAATCTGCATAATAAGCAGGAGACCCAGGCTTGAATCCCAGTGCTGGTAGAAATTTTAATTCATTTCTTCAACTTACTTCATTATCGTCGATAAATGTGAGACTCGATACGTTTCACGCACATGAACTATGTAAGAAGTTCTTTGTGTAATACAGATTCACTATTTTGTAATTTTTTAACAATATCTTATACTTTATCATTTGAAATGGGTACACAGACAAACCTCCGTTTTAGGGTTCCTGCTCAAAATCCCTGAAACTGTAAGATGTGACCGATTTTATGCGATGATAAGTGGTAAAGTTAAGTTACAACACTATTAACGTTTATTAAATGCTAGACCTCGCTTCAGAGTGACACAGACAACAGGGCACTGGTTTTCAGCATAGTCACGAAGTATCCATAAACAATAGTCGGAACATTCGATCAACTGATCAATTCCTCGAAGGAGAAACTCACTCTTTGGTCAAGGAGCCATTGGAGAACCGCTGTATAAACGTCCTCATCATTAGAAAATCTCTTCCCTCGGTTGCCCTGATCATTAGAAAGTGCTAGAAACTGCTCTCAATAAGAGTTTACTATATATTTCTGACTTTTCGCAACAATATACAGTCAAGTCACATTAATGTGACCACCGTCTTAGTACGAGGTCAATATGCGTTAACCACTCACAAACACTAGATGGCAGCACTGGCAGGGGAGGTTGTCGGGGGATAGAGGCTGTGGGGGGGGGGGGGGGGCGAATAACAGTGCAGTCTTTGTTGTAATGCGGACTCGGAACGATTTTTATGACATCCAAACTGGCACGATAATTTGCTTACGGGAAACGGGTGGAAGCATTCCCGAAATGCTTGTTCGTAAACAGTCGCGTTCTGCAGTGGCTGAAGTATACCGTGCATGGTGAAATGGTACTGTTCAAAAGTGGCAAGACGGAACCATAGTGCACAACGGGCCATAGATCACAGGGGTGGAGGACGTCTGCAGAGATGTATGGGGGCGAACAGACGTGCAACAGTAGACCGCCCCGATGATCCAAGGGGCTAGCAACGGCGTGTCGTCAAAGACCGTTTCAGCGAAGGTTGTTGCGTATGGGTCCGCACAGCAGGCGCCTGTTTCGTTCATTCATGCTGACTGCTGTTCATCGTTTACGATGGCTGGAATTTGAACTCTAATATCGTAACTGGACCACAGGTGACCTTTCCAGATGAATCACGTTTTATACTCCACAATATGCCGTTGGCCTATACCGCGTGAAGGGTCTGAAAGCAAACATCCTGCATGCGTTATGGTCTGTGCCATGTTTTCGTGGCATTCCTTGGCTGATATCGTCATTCTGGAAGGAACAACAGATCATCGCAACTATGACCCGTCCGAGGTGACCATTTCGACCCCAATATGCAGGTTATTTTTCTTCGATAGTGTGGCTTTTATCAGCAGGACAATGCAAAATGTCAGGCAGCTCTTAGTATACGTACGTTGTTCGAAGAGTATCAGGATGAGTTTACCGAACTCCCCTGACCACCAACTGCCCCGATTTATATACCCAATAGAGAATCTGTAGGACCACTTCTAGCACACTGTTCACGACGTGGATACTCAAGCGAGAAACCTAGCGAAGGTGGCCACGGAATTCGATTCAGCGTGGCTCCACATCCCTGTTAGTTCCTCCCAGGACCTCATTGCCACTCTTCCTGCACGTCTAGCAGTTGTCTGCGCTACAAAAGGTCGACTGGAGGCCCCAGTCACAATGCTCCATAAATTCTCAGCTGGCGAGAGACCCGGCAAGCTTAAGGGCAAAGACACTGTTTGGCACGCACAAAGATAAGCAGGAGAAACTGTGCGGGAGGACATTATCTTGCTGAAATGTAAGCCCAGGATGGCTTGCGACGATGGGCAGCAAACCGGAGCCTAGAATACCGACTTACCATTGTGCTGTAATGGTGCCGCGGATGACCACCAAAGGAATCTTGCTGTGAAAAGAAATGGCGCCCCAGACCATCACTCCTGATTGTCGGGCTGTAAGGCGATTGACAGTCAGTTTGTCATTCCAAAGCGGTCCGCAGCGTATCTAGACACGTCTTCACTAGTCACCGGGGCTCAGTTCGAAGCAGGACTCATCACTGAAGACAGTTCTACTCCAGTAAACGAGATTGCCCGTTACCACTAAAAATGTGTTTGTTGCTGTACAGAAATCAATGGTAGTCGGCGCAAGCAACGCTGTGATCTCAGCCCTCTTCCTGTCAGCCGCCTATTAATGTTCCTGTGGCTACTGAAGTACCAGCTGCACGTCGGATCGATGATAATGATGAACCTAGGGCTCTGAACGCTTCTCTGACTATTGCTCAGTTCTCGCGTTCTGTCTTCTTCTTAGGTAGACCTCTTCGTTTTTGACGGTTACTCCAAATGTCTTCCTTGAGTCCAAGTATACGTACTCTTCCAAATGTTTACGTCTCTGGTGCTGTCACGCGTCTGTCTGCGAGGCATAGCTACTGTTCAACTGAGTACACGAAATGAAATACGGAAAGACCTTACACCCTGGTACTTGCGCTGCCACGTGACACATTCATCCATCGGCCGACAAAGTTTAAAATTTTGTACTTTCTGTCGACAGCTGTATGTATATTAAATTGTGACCAATTTGCGTAACTCCTTCGTGGTGCTCCGATATTTACTTTTTTTCGTCATTCTTAGAATGTAATATTTAGAGTTTCAAGCAGCTTGTATTGTTGTTAAGAAATACAATAGCAGAATGCCGATCAAAAAATCCGCTTTTATTAAAAGAGTACAAACAGTCAACAATAAAGACACAGACGACGTAAAAAAGATCGCCTTTCTGTGACGCAGGCCATGAGGTTACGAATCGCTGGGGCAGTCACTCCACGGCCTCGCTGCGAGTGCGAGACGAATCTGCGGTACCTGCGAACAAACATTGAAGCTCCATTACTCGGCAAAGAAGTCACTTGTGCTCTAAAGCAACGTCGTACATGCGCAATAACTAACATAGTATATCATCAAGTTATATTAGCTCGTCTGAAATCGCCAATGCAACTTAACAAGAGGCTCATTTATACGCTTACAGGACAGGAAATATCCTGACAGACAGATTAAATTCGCGTGGCCTGCTGACCTCTCTAGAAACTACGATATCGAACCATTACTCGGCAATGAAGTCACTTGTACACTAAAGCAACGTCGTACATGCGCAATAAGTAACATAGTACATCACCACGTTATATTAGCTCCTCTGAAACCGCCAATGCAGCTACACAAGAGGCTCTTTTATACGCTTAGAGCACAGGAAATATCCTGGCAGACAGATTAAATTCGCGGGGCCTGCTGACCTCTCTAGAAACTACGATATCAAACCGTGTCTCTCGAACCGCTTCTGTGCTAGTACTGTCTCTGTCCTCTTCACGTTATATTTCCTCCTTTGAAATCGCCAATGCACCTAAACAAGAGACTCATTTACACACTTACAGGACAGGAAATATCTTGTCAGACTGATTAAATTCGCGTGGCCTGCTGACCTCTCTAGAAACTACGATATCAAACCTTGTCTTGTAAACAGCTTCTGCGCTAGTGTTATCTCTGTCCTTCTATACCAGACTCCTCATTGACTTTATAGAAACATTATGGGCTTCGTCCCTACAAGACAAAGGAAATGTGCAACCGTGTTCAACTGCACTACACGGCTCCAGTAGACCTCTACGAATCCTTGGCTTATTCCCGGGACTCGTTCTCAACCTGTGTCGCAGCGGTAGCGGAAATGCCTTATTGTCTTCCTCGAATATAGTCGAGAGTTTTTCTCACCTGCAGCGTCGTCTTTCCTCACAGTTTACTGTTTACATACTCCGAGGATTAGCATTCTCCGATCCTAACAACCCATTTTTGAGTTAATGCATTGTCTGTTGTCATAGTTATGTGATAAGGGCTACGACTGATGAACCAGTACTCAGAGATAGTCGTACTAGCATCTTGTACGCGTGTCAAAGGAATCTGTACGGCGCTTTCCCGAAACCTTTTCAAAGCTTTCCATTTGCTCTGAGGATGGAGGAGGATATTGGTGTTTAACGTCCCGTCGACAACGTGGTCATGGGAGACGGGGCACAAGCTCGGATTAGGGAAGGATGGGGAAGGAAGTCGGCCGTGCCCTTTCAAAGGAACCATCCCGGCATTTGCCTAGAGTGATCTAGGGAAATCACGGAAAACCTAAATCAGGATGGCCGGACGCGGGATTGACCCGTCATCCTCCCGAATGCGAGTCCAGTGTCCTACCACTGCGCCACCTCCCTCGGTTTCCATTTGCTCTAATATAGCGTACAGCACATGGTGTCAAAGGAACATTCACGGCGCTTTCCCAAAACCTTCTCAAAGCTGTTTCTTTGCTCTAATACTGATTTTACGTTAGTGTCCAATTTCATATACAGTTTTGTTATCAACTCTAAATATTTAAATGAGGCTATGGGCTTTTGATACTAATAGCAGAATCGATATCTCTCTCTTTGTTAACGATTTTACTTTCATTTGTTCACATTTAAAAAGGGATACCATTCACTAGGGAGAGGCTAAATTATGTATAAATTGTCCTGAAGTTTTTTACAGTCGTCCACATCGACAGACAACAATCTGAGAGTGTTGTTGACGCAGGGACACAACCAATGTGTCTTTTCTGTTGAACACCCATGGTGCAGTATAAGGTACTAGTTCCGACTTATGTACTCAGCCAAAGTATTCAAGTGAGTCACATATCTGTCAGTGTAAAAGACACGATCGTATCCTGGCCATCGGACGACAATTTGGAACAGAGTATAAGACCTAGTTTGAACCTGATATATGCTCCTCATACCACGAAGAGACAGGAGTTAACTACATTGGCCTTTATGCATCTGTTCTGCTACCCTTTTCGTTACCACTATCATCTTTTCATGAGCTACAAGATACATCCGCAGCTTGTATGTGTAAATACCATAGGTATCCAACGAAGATCATTGTTGTTTACGTCGGGAACACATGGGCTCAGGATACCACCTTCAGCCCCAATTGGTCTTTTGTTACTGTCATAATTTCCTTTCATACGTAATGGAACATAGGGCGTACCTTTGTGCAGATATAGACTCAGACCACAATTTTAGCAATGATGTACTGAGGTTTAAGAAAATTGTTCCGAGGAATCAATGTACAAAGAACTATGATACTGATGTGGTCCAGAATGATAAGATGCATTTGGAGTTCTCTAAGACTGCAGAAAGGGCGATGATGTATACAGACCAGTTCAAGCAGAATGGACATATGTAAAAAGAGCAATCACATAATTTGGACAAATGTAGGTACAGGGAACGGAATTGTGTAGAAACCTTCGTTGACAGCAAAAGTACTTCATCTGATGAGGAAAGAGGGAAGAGCAAATATGCTGAGAAGACATCAATGTAAGTAACTGAGGAATGAAATAATTGGTAAGTGCACGGAAGGGAAGACGATATGGGCGCAGAAAAGCACTATAAAGAAATAGAAAAACGAAGGACTGAACCACTGTAAATAAAAGTCGATACAACCTTCGGTGACATCAAATGCAAAGACATCAACATTACGATTTAAAGAGGAATTCTACCTTTACAAGTAAAAGAGACAGCGGATAGGTGAAGACAGTATGCTGAAGGTCTATGCGGGCGTGGTAGGACTAAATGAAGACATGACTGAAAAAGATGCTATTTCTGCGAAAGACAGTGGTTTGGAAGACTAGTATTTCGAAAAGGCGGAGGATATACGTACGTTCGTTCGGAATTCCTAACAATCAGTGGGGAAAGCAGTAACCAAACGACAATTCAAACCAGACTGTAGAATCCTCAGTAAAAGTAATAAAGGACTGCAGGACTTATTGAGTGAAATGAACAGTGTAATGAGCGCAGACTAAGGATCTGGATTAACTCCCAGAAAGACTACAGTACTGAGTACCAACAATGAGATTTGCAATATATTTAACATCAGAATTGGAGTATCACGGAGTAGGTGAAACGAAGGAATTCTGCTTCCTTGAAAGCAAAATGAAGAATGAAGAACGAATCAAGGAGGACAAAAAAGTAAACTAACACAGGCAAAGATAGCACTCCCGGCCAAAACAATTCCAGAGCATGAAACATTAGCCTTAATGTGAGGAAAAAATTTCTGAGAACGTGCGTTTGAAACACAGCGTTGACAGTGAATCATGAAATATTGAACAATAGGGAGAAAATCGAAGCTTCTGAAAATGTGGTGCTACAGAAGAAGTTGGACTGATATGGAAAGAAGATGTCCTTTGCAAAATTGATGTAGAGAGGAACAAAAAAAATCAAATGTGGGGACTCTTGTGGGACTTAACTGCTAAGGTCATAAGTCCCTAAGCTTACAAACTACTTAATCAAAATTATCCTAAGGACAAAAACACACACCTATGCCGGAGGGAGGACTCGATCCTCCGCCGGGACCAGCCGCACAGTCCATGACTGCAGCGCCTTAGACCGCTCGGCTAATCCCGCGCAGCGAAGAGAAGAACGCGCAGGAAACATTGTCAATATGAAGGAACAGGGTCATAGTACATGTGTTAAGACATAAAAGAATAAAATCCGTGGTACGTGAGGGTGTTCCAGAGGGTAAATCCTGTAGTTGAAGATTGAAATGAAAAGTTTGGGTGCAAGTTCTACACTCGGATGAAGACGTCTATTCGTGGTGGACCACAACAGACAAGAGAAAAGATGATGAAATGGATAGGCTCAATCCATTCTGTGTAAAGCATCATCTGTAGCTGCTGTAGGTAGTTACACAGGGTGATTTCAGCTTCCCCTACCGATGGGATTTATTTAACCTGCAAAGCCTTCAGAAACCCGACATGAGATTTTCATATTTTCTCTCTCGCTATGTGCAAGCTAGTAGATTTACAGAACAAATGAGCAGCTGTAGGAAATTTTATGCAGTTATAGTTTCTACTGGAAAACGTTTTACTGGAGGCCACTATTTTCGAATTATGCAAAAAATAATAATAATAAAAATAAACCCACATTTGATGATCACTTTTGTACGTTTTTCTTTAGTAATTTGAAACTACGGCTTCTGACGCAAACATATCCCACAACAAAATTTAACTACATCTAATTTCCTACGAAAAGGTCGTGTTCATTTCTTCTGTAAGAGTAATAGTTTGCGAGTAGCAAGCGAGAGAATATGAAAATTCTGCACGTGGTATTTAAGGCGTTGTGGGTTGCATAAAACCCATCTGCACAGGCAGGGGAATCACCCTGTATTTTATGAGAATTATGAAATGGATGCTTGTGGGTTACATCGGAAAAAAGAAACATTTTCATTCTGTATTTTATTTTTGTGAAGGTTTGCAGTATGTACTAGATGGTACTTCTTTACCACATACTTAGGAAATTGTAATTTAATTATATTGAGGAACTTCTCAGAGCATGCTAAGAGTGTTGTTCCGTAAAACTGATTTCCTCTCTTGTACAATTTGATAAAATAATGTCATATACATCATAAGTGGATGGAAACCTGTTAAGTTATTGCTCTCAAGTGGCCAAACGTACAAACGATCAGAAAAAGTATCAAAATTACCGACCAAGTATCTGGTACCAAATGAAGAGTACAAGCTGCTACTTACATACGGTAAGATATCTCAGGGATTGCATTAAAGTAGTTCAGTTATTACTTTCGAGTTATGATATTTCGTGCTTTTAACATCCATTAGAACTTAGCAGGAGATAGTTTCACTGTTGTTGCAAGGGGGTGTAGACGTTTAATTGCCCAAACGCCTAGAAGCTGTTACAAAATCATGATCCGCAAGCAACATACAACTTAGTGACAATTATTGGTTACTAATAAATAAACAACTGATGAACATACTTCTGGTGAACGACTTTTAAATTTGAGCGTTATTCTTACAGTCGATTTTTTAAATTTTCTGTCCGCATTACATAAATATAAATATAGTCAAAATATGTTTTGTAAATGAGATTTGAGATGTAAATGGTTGCAGTACAAAATAGAATATGTCGTGAAATAAAAGCAATGGTAATGAACTTCGTTTATATTTAAACATCTAGCATATTTTATGCTTTATTTTAACTGCTAATGCTGATGGTGCACTCCAACTTCAGCTCTTTTATTGCTAAGAAACACGGTTCAGATCAATTAGCTTCGTAAATCACGTTACTAAAATTTAACACTGTAAACTGTTGAATCAAAACCAAACGAAAATCATCCTTTAGCAAACACAATCGACACAAGGTGTTTCGTCATTTCATCTCTGGGTACATACGCATCGCAGACAGGCCAGCGCTCGTCACGTACACATTGCCATGAACTGCGATGGAGCAAGGGTGGTAATTTCTGCACCGTCTGTAGATTTGTGCTGTGGTACTAGCTCGTGCAGAAGATAACGCAGTAACTTACCAATCAGGAAGTGATCTTCCTGTTTGTGTTGCGGACACGGCAGACTTTTGGTTCTATCTGAGGGGGCAGAACTGTGCAAGGGTGTTGCTGTCGTGTGGGGAGTGAGCGGCCTGCCGAAGTCGCGCGGGGCGGCTGCAGCTCACCTGCGATTGGCGCAGCGGCGATCCGCCGGCCATGGCCGCGGGCCCGCACCGGGAGTCGCTTCTGGGGCGCTCTTCCGGTGCTGAAACAGAACGCAGGCTCAACAGCAGGGTGTCACTCTCATTCCCTGATTACCTACTGCATATGCGTTATGGAAGACAACAAAAAAGTTCAGCTACGAATGGTGGCATGAGTAAAAGTTTCAACGGCGTCCTTTTGGAGTGGGGCAACTTGTACCTGTGCGGTCAGCTTGAGCACAAATAAAATTGTGTCTTAACATTTATGAACGGTGTGCACAGTTTCGTTTCGGGAAAGGAGTTGTATGTGCCCTTTTCATCCTTTGTACAAGGATACTGCAAAATTGTCGAGTGGGTTTCTGTGTCTGGATCTGAGCACTATGGGACTTAACTTCTGAGGTCATCAGTCCCCTAGAACTTAGAACTACTTAAACATAACTAACCTCAACATCACACACATCAATGCCCGAGGCAGGATCCGAACCTGCGACCGTAGTGGTCGCGCGGTTCCAGACTGTATGGCCTAAAACCGCTCGGCCAAGAGTTTCTGGTTGTGTACACTTTAACAGACGAGGTTACACCAGTAGATAACATTTGTAAGGCGAGTGAATTTTTAAAACTCGTGTGCATCGCATTACGCTTTCATGCAGATCAGTATATCATATGTTTTTTGTTATACTGGGTGATCAAACAGTCAGTATAGATTTGAAATCTGAATGAATCTCGGAATAATGTCGACAGAGAGGTACAAATTGACACACATCCTTGGAATGACATGGGGTTTTATTAGAACCAGAAAAATTCAAAAGTTGAAAAATGTCCGACAGATGTCGCTTCATCTGTTCAGAATAGCAATAATTAGCATAACAAAGTAACACTAAGCAAAGATGATGTTCTTTACAGAAAATGCTCAATGTGTCCACCATCATTCTTCAACAATAGCTGTAGCCGAAGAATAATGTTGTGAACAGCAGTGTGAAACATGTCCGGAGTTATGGTGAGACATTGGCGTAGGATGTTGTCTTTCTGCATTCCTAGAGATGTCGGTCGATCACGATGCACTCACGACTTCAGTTAAACCCAAAGCCAATAATCGCACGGACTGAGGTCTGGGGACCTGGGAGGCGATGCATGACGAGACTGGCGGCTGAGCACACTATCATCACCAAACTACGCGCAGAAGA
Organism: Schistocerca gregaria; assembly: GCF_023897955.1. Lineage (NCBI taxonomy): Eukaryota > Metazoa > Arthropoda > Insecta > Orthoptera > Acrididae > Schistocerca > Schistocerca gregaria. The sequence continues at coordinate 923,272,178 of NC_064920.1, read as the reverse complement.
GATGTTTCACGCGTCTAGCAATACTTGTTTATTTTATTTATTAATTTTTTTGGTTCTAATAAAACCCCATGTCATTCCAAGCATATGTGTCAATTTTTACCTCTCTAAGTTTTCAAATTTATACTGACTTTTTGATCACCCGGTATACCTGACGTCATAAATTCATCATCTAGTACCTGCTAAGGACTCTTATTAACGTAACAGGCTTTGATCTGTGGGCAGTAAAAGGTGCTGCTATGATTCCCAATAAACTGAAACGGTATTTATCAACCAAATATTCCCGTCTGTTAAGTAAAGATGTGAAATATTTTCGGCGCTTGGTGGAACAAAATAAAGAAAACCACAAGTGAAGTTCATAACTACGTCGATAAATCTTTCGAACTAATCGCAAACGACATAAAACAACAGACATAAGCAGAAATGTTAGTAATGCCCGTTAGTAAAGACACGGTAAAAATTGTCCTTGGTTCAAATGTGCTACTGAGATTACTCTCTCTGCTGTTAGAATCAGCCGCCGAGTTAGTGATACGTCCAGTGATATTGAAGACAATTAGAAAGGGGAAAAAAAGAGCAGCCGTAAGTTCTCGCATCATATCGAAGAGTCCATCGACATTTGCTGTCATGAACAACTTCATTTCCACATAAGATGTTTTGATGGGGTGGAGTGGTAAGTAATTTCTTCTGTAGCAAGGATCTACCCGAACGAGCAGCCAGTGAAGAAATGCTAAATTGATACCTCAAGCAAGCAGAAAAATTGACCCATTGCGTGGAGACATAGATTCTATTCCTGATAAGATAAACTTATCAGTATAGCTCTAATAAAATAGAAAGTCAACTTTTTTGGACATTACCTTACAGATAAAGAACAACCACATTTTATTCGACACTTTATTCACTTTGTGATGTCTTGATCACACTTTTTATTATTTATAAAATCTAAGAACTTTCAACATCGCAGCGCGTCAGCTATCTTTGGTTAATATATTAAAAAACTAAAAACCCACGTCGATTGCGAAAAAAGCACCTAGTGTTAAGTGTTAACCCAGGTTTCGGCATAGATAACTACACCTTCTTCAGAACACTTGTGGGTTTTATTGTTGTTCTGAAGAAGGTGTAGTTATCTACGCCGGAACCTGGATTACCACTTAACACTAGGTGCTTTTTTCGCAATCGAGGCGGGTTTCTGGTTTTTTAATAGATTTCTAAAATCACCTTATGCGTTTCGACATTCCAACATTTTCAACGAACATAAAATGCAAAACAACATTTGTATCAGAAGATATGAAAATACGTTACATTTCACTGCCGATTAGAGACATAAAGAGTTAAATATGGCTCTCTTTCTTACCATTGATGATGTGAAACACAGTTACAGGACACCATACTCCGTATGTCAGACGTTGGTAAATAATTTTTCATATGATGTGGCGACTCTGGACATAATTATTCATAGCATATTCATAGGCTCGATACCGGTTTCAACAGGTGCGACGATTCTGCTATGGGAACCGTAAAGCCTCTAACTTCAAACACAATTAATCAGACTCGATTTTGAGAGTGACTAGGATGTAGTACATTTAAACGTTGAAAGTGTGAAAGAGCTATCGATAAATGTTACTCTTCCAACCCTGGATTGGCGCCGGTAATTTTATTACTGTTTCGTAGGGCACAATGAATGCTCTAAAACTGCATTTCGACATCACTCCTTTGATGTTGAAAAGATTCTCGGCAGGATGTGGTAATTGTGGTCAAGGGCTGCACTCACACTGGCCTTTTAGAGACACTGCTTCATATTTGTGTGCACACGTAGTGGTTACGTTTCTGTGCTACATACCAAGTAAATTGACCTCGTTCGCATCGTACACAAAGTCTTGTAGTATGTCGAGCGGACTCCGTTGATTTATCCATGTTTCGATACCATACAAAAAATTGGTTATGTTGTGGGAAAGGTACGCTACCACCTGTGTTGTACTTGCGAAGCACCTAGGATATGCAACATATCTCCTAAAGAGATTTGCCTACCTTGCAATTGTCCGTCCTCGTATGAGGTATTACTGTGCGCTGTGGGCTTCTTACCAGATAAGATTGACGGATAACATCAAAACATTCAAGAGAAAGAGGTATTTTGTATCATCAAGAAATACGGGAGAGCGTCACCTGACATTGTCAAACGTATGGAGTGGCACTCGTTAAAAATAAGGCGTTCTTAGTTGCGGTGAGATATTTTCATGAAATTTCAGTCACCCACTTTCTATTCAGGGTGCCAAAATTTTTTTTCTTGGCTGGCACTTACATATGGAGCAATTAACGTCGCACAAAAAGCTTTAGATATTAATTTTTCCCATGTGCTGTTCGAGATACGAGAAATAGAACGAAAGTGGTTCTATACAATTTCTGCCAAGCACTTCAACCGTGAATTGCAGGGTAATCAGATGGATGAAGATATATGTCTCAAATATTATAAACAAAATCTGCTTTTCTGTTACACATTGTCGACACAGATATAATGTCATCATTTAGTATACCAACCTTCTTGAAAATTAACAATTTCACATCCAAAGATCTGAAATATTTTACTTTTTTTAATGAGGCATCATTTAAATATTATTTTGAGTATACCTGACATATAACTAACACAACGTTGTCTCTTTTTCTCGTTTTTCACAAATATATATATTACGAGGATGAGATAAACAGAGATTTGAAAGGTTTGTATGGTCTGGTAGACACCGAAAAAGAGATTCGACTGATATACGTCGACATAGTTCAATGCATTCAGATGCTTCGCTTTGCGAGCTGTTGACTAAGTCATTCAAATAAACAATGGACAGGTGACAGGCAACATTTTTTATCAGGGCTCTGATTGTTACTCAATACCTCACTAAGAGGTATTAAAATTGCTACCTCCCGTACAAAATATAATGATTTCACTCAAATTCCAATTACTCAGCCTGACCCTTTTGTGTAGTACACGAGGGGGTGCTCAAACGTAATGCCCCCAAATTTCTTACGTGCAAACTCTTAAAGCTTTTTAAGTAAAACAAACGTCATTAATATCTATATTTTTATTCTTGAGTGTGCATAATATATTTCTCGACGTACTGACCCTGTCGACGAAGACATTTCTCCCAACGAGAAACCAGGTTGATGACACCGTCACTTTGTTGACGGAGCCACAATCTCGCCTCTGCTTGCACCGTTTCACCACAATCAAAGGGATGACATCGAACATGTTGTTTAAGTTATGGATACAGATGAAAGTCGGATCCAATTTTTTGACGTTATGGTGGATGACCAACGGCAGTGAGCCCAAGGCGTTGGTCGGGTTATTACAGATGTCGCAGTACTCGTGTGTGGCCTGGCATTGTCACGGTGAGGGAAAGGGTTCTCTATGTGTGGACGCATTTCGAATTCGAAGCTCTCAAAGTTACGTACCACACCGCAATGCTAGACGCTGCAATTCAGAGCACTATAGGAGCAGGGGGCTGAAAACATGTAGAGATGAAAAATAAAAAAAATCTGAGGTATTATTTGCAGTACACCTTCGTATGAAATACATATATCTGAAGATTGCATTAATGATCTCGTGATAATTTCAAGGTAAGTGGGATGTTCGGTAAGTATTTTTGTGCACATGTGAACTGATCGTAGCTGAAAGCTTGGAGCTACGTAACAAGTTTTTACTGAAATGAATTAAATGATAAGATTCGCCGGTGACATTGCTATCCTCAGTAAAAGCGAAGAAGAATTACAGAACGTGTTGAAAGGAATGAACACTCTGACGAGTACTGAGTATGGATTGAGAGTAAATCGAAGAAAGACGAACGTAAAGAGAAGTAGCAGAAATGAGAATATCGAGACACTCAACATCAGGATTGATTATCAAAAAATAGATGAACTTAAGGGGTTCTGTTATTTAGACAGCAAAATAATTCATGACGGACGGTGAAAGGAGGACATAAGCAGACTAGCACTGGAAGAAAGGGCATTTCTGTCCGAAAGATGTATACTATTATCAAACATAGCCTTAATTTTAGGGGAAAATAGCTGAGAATGTTCGTTTCGAGCACAGCGTGGTGTGACAGTGAAACATGGACTCTGGAAAAAGCGGAACAGAAGAGATTCGAAACATTTGAGATGTGCTGCTACAGAAGAATGATGAAACTTAGTTGGGCTGGTAAGGTATACAATGAGGAGGTTCTCCGCAGAATCGATGAGGAAAGAAATATAAGGAAAACACTGACATGAAGAAGGGACAGAATAGTAGGGCGTCCATGATACTAGAAGGAGCAGTAGAGGGCAAAAACTGTACACAAAGACAGAGATGGAACACACGTAGGAAGAAACTGAGCACATGCGATGCAAATGGCACTCTGAGATGAAAAGGTTGGCACAGGAAAGGAATTCGTGCTGGGCAGTATCAAGTCAGAAGACTGATGGCACAAAAAAAAAAAAAAGTTTCAAATGCCTCTGAGCACTATGCGACTTAACTTCTGAGGTCATCAGTTCCCTAGAACTTAGAACTACTTAAACCTAACTAACATAAGGACATCACATACATTCATGCCCGAGGCAGGATTCGAAACTGCGACAGTAGTGGTCGGGGGGTTCCAAACTGTAGCGCCTAGAACCACTCGGCCACTCTGGCCAGCGATGACTCAAAAGAACTGCAAGTAATAGCGGTGCCCGTGGCGTACCAGTGTCATCGTAGGACGGAGTGTTTGGCAGCGCATGCGGTGCGCCTGGTTCCGCTACACGGTGCTCTCCTTGTGCTGCTGGCCCAAGGCGGCAGCTGCGGCGGCGGTGCCAGGGGCAGGCGCGGGGGCGGCTGCAGCCGTCGCCAGCTGCAGGGGCAGCGGCAGCGGCAGCAAGGGCGCCGCCGTCTGCGTCTCGGCGTCCTGCAGCCGCGGGGAGGCCGCTGCAGAGCCCAGGGGGGCGGCGCCGGGGGGCGGCCCGCCGGGGGCGGCTGTGGCTGTCGCGGGCGCCAGCAGCGGCGCCGACGCGTCAGACGAGCCGGGGGACGGCCAGCACGGCGCCAGCACAACCGCCTCCTGCAAACCGGTACCACGCTCATCTCAACTGGCCCCCGTGGTAGACTGGTACGGTTGTAACTTCAAAACCTGGGACTACGAAGCGGACCAAGCGAAGAAATTTCGCTTCAAGGAGTGAGACAAAACCGCAATGAAGTAAACAACGTGTCAGTGTACGAAGGAGGTGTCACTGAAAATATAAAATTCCATGAATTCTGCTTTCTCGGAAGTAAAATAACGATGATGGACGAAGACATGATGATATTAAGAGGCAGAGTAACACACATATAGAGAGTATTCCCCGCCAACAGAAGTCCACTCTATTTTTAAAAAAAATAACTTTGTGATCGGCAGGTTGGAGTGGTAGGGGACAGTTTTCTTGTGCAGACAGCCATACTTGATAAGGTTACGGATATATGAAACTGTTAAGGCTTTCGTGGCCACTTGTTAATAAACCTCGTATTGGCTTGTCTCGAGTTCCTCCGCCGACGTTTGTTTGATAATTTTGCTGACATTTCGCCATCACGAGTGCCTGACAATATCAATGTATCATCCTCCATAGCTGGTGGTGGACTATAGTCGCGCTCCTGGCGCACTAACTTCCGAGCGCTTTTCCGTGGTCATAACCGCTTTGTTCCTCCCTTGCTACCTGCAATTCTCCATTCTCTACAGCACGTAAATCCATCCGGCCACATTAGGCTTTTGTCTTTCTTGTGAAGCTATTGTTCTGTTTGTGTATTTTTATAGCTTCCCTAAACAAACGTGTCTAATAGCTCTTCTCTACAGCAAGAACTTCTGTGTCGACGAATTATATTATTTGGTCGGTCTCTCACAGTGCGTGCTCCACCACAGCCGATTTCTCTAGCTGCCCCAACCTGTAATGCCACTTTTGTTTGGTGATCCTGGCGTTCATAGATCGTCCAGTCGTTCCAAGTTAGACTTTTCCACGTGTGTATGGTATTCGGTGTATTCCAGACATTGTCAGTGGATACCTTTCCTCCTTTCCGATCTGAGACACTATTTAACCTTCTTTGCCGGTTTGTAAATAGTCTCTACACAGTGTCTGCTCAATATGGAGCGTATACATGTATCTCTTAAACATGCAAAGCAACAAGAACGTGGCACTCGAGAAAGAACCATGACTGACTGGTGGTTCTCCCATTCCAATTTACTTGCTGATATGTCAGTCACATAGTTTTATCGAAGTATTGTATGAACCATAGGCATTAACCGGAGGGATAATCTATGAGAATTTTTATCGAAGTATTGTATGAACCATAGGCATTAACCGGAGGGATAATCTATGAGAATGTACGCAGGCAACGTAGCATTCGCGTGAAAACGAATGTCTGGCTTTGGTAAAAAGAAACAGAGATGTGTTACAAAAGGATGCTGAAAATTTGTTGGTAAGATGTGAGATGAGAAAGTCCTGTGCAGAATCATCGAGGAAAGAAATGCGTGGAAAAAATTAACTAGAAGTAGGGGCAGCATGACAAAACACGACTTAAGACATCCGGGGCAATGGCAATGGAGGGGAGAACAGGCACTGGAATGTATCCAAATAAGAACAGAGGTCGCTGAGTGTCACCACGAGACGTAAGCACAAAAGATAGGTTGGCATCGAACCTATTTGCAGATTGAAGCTCTACAATAGACGTGATTCGAAGTAATTGCTGTGGTCGCTTCTTATCTCTTCAAACGTCGTTTTTAGCTGCTGCGACATAACCACAGTACACTGGCGTGATGTAAAGTAAAAAACTGGAACTATCAGCCGGTGATGCATTTCATTGAGGCATATTAGAAAAACGTCGAGCTTCCAGGACAATTTAATGATATGTATGCTATGATCGTGCTACTGATTTTAATTAATGTGGCAACTGATTCTACTTTTTAAAGCAAGTCTCATGTTTAGGACGTGGCCATTAACGTTACTAGGAAGGATTCTTTATGAAGCAAATAGTGTGTTCTGAAAATAGTTCGACACTGTGTTAAAAACCGCGCTTGAATGTGTATTCCAAAGAAGAAAACTGTACTCCTTGGCTAGGAGAAATTTCCTAACGGGGGTGATAATACGCAAGACACTCTATCTTAAGCTTCCTGTTGCTCTGTCGTCCGAACAAGACACAGCCAGGGCCAAACCACCACAGGCACGAAGATGCGAGGTGGTGCCAGTCCCATTGACACTCGCCACTTGCACGAGTTCCATGAGCGCCACAGACGGCGCTGAAGACGAAGACAACGACTTCGCCTGGGTTAATTGCCAGCCCAAAACAATCCGCCAATAACCTGACGACAACGGACAGAAGCCTACGTTGAAGAGAGAATAGCAGGTCTCCCAAACTTGGTTGTAAATCATCGTCCAGGGCCGACTTAGACAGGGAACGTCGTTTAGTGAACAGACAGTTGTTGTAAATTGCAAATTTCTATCTACTGTGGAGTTTACCTACGATTATTTGCACTTAGCCATTCCGGCCTTTCTTTTGTGTTATATTACATGCAGTGTTGTAGACTTCATCATTCGACAAGCCACGAAAATAAGGAAACCTTTTTAACTCATTTGGGTGACTTTGTTATTGATTTGTTGGAGTGTTGTAGAACATTCGTTCTCCTATCCTGTTACCTGACCCTGGGGCATAGCTCTGTAATAAGTGGCAGGGAGAAATTGTCCTAGCGGTGTACTGCAGCAGAAGCCATTTCACGGGCTCACAAATTCGCCCTACCGTATCAACCGTGGTAACTCGGCCTACTCAGCAGTTGCGACGAGGCCTTTATAAAACTGGCAACGAGGGTTTACAAAACCTGTGGTTCCCCTACATAGAGTAAAATGCTGGAATAGTTCACTTACACTTGTCATGGTAGATTACCCATCCTATTCGTAAACTATCCGATGCTTGGTCACCACTAATGACTTCGTCGTCCTGTAGACGTTAAACCCTATTTTTTTTCCTTTCATCGCTAGTACCCTCTACAACCTAAAGAACAGAAACTGTGCTAGGTACACACACTAGCTAGGCTTTAAGGCCAGGAAAAGCGATCAGCATATGACACTACCTGCGCCTTATCTCTGTCCCGCTGTTTGTAACCCCCTCCATGTACGAAGAATGCATGCGGAAAGCAAATATAGAAGATATGTCGTCGGGAACGGTGGCGCGGATGAGCGATTGTCAAGCCTGAGATGGACTAGTGAAGGCAACTCGACCCATAAAATTCTGTGAAATAGATACACAGCATTGTCCTGTTGTTGTCGTTGCGGTCTTCATTCCTGAGACTGGTTTGATGAAGCTCTCCATGCTACTCTATCCTGTGCAAGCTTCTTAATCTCCCAGTACCTACTGCAACCTACATCCTTCTGTATGCGTTTAGTGTATTCATCTCTTGGTCTCCCTCTACGATTGTTCTATTGTGTGAATATAATAACGAATGAGCAATCGTAAGAATGGTCTACGTCAGAACCAACATGCATCTTTAAAATGACCTTTCTTTTCACAGACGGCTGAGAAATAGATTTTCTTACTGGCTTTGAACACTATGGGACTTAACATATGAGGTCATCAGTCTCCTAGAAATTAGAACTACTTAAAACTAATTAACCTAAGGACATCACACACATCCATGCCCGAGGCAGGAATTGAACCTGCGACTGTAGCGGTCTCGCGGTTCCAGACTGAAGCGCTTAGAACCGCTCGGCCTCACCGGCCGGCAATAGATTTTCTAGAGGATAACAAACATCAGTCATTCGAACCAGAACTTACGGAAGATATGCCAGTCATTTCGTGAGAATCTGCTGTACAACGGCAAGTTTTGCTTCATCCTTCACTTTCCATGCCTTTTTAGGACGACTACTACATATTTTAATCGCATCACATCCTCCACACCTCAAACAATGCTTTCTAGTCTAAGGATATAAGGAAAAGCTCAAGCTCTCAAAGTCAAATAACTTGCCAGTTACCACCCTCACATTTCCGTAGATCCTCGCTATCGTTTAAAGCATCACAAACTGCGGAAACTTCCTGTTTACGACATAGTTACTGTGATAAAGTCATCACTAAACCAATTTAACAGTAATTTTCATCGAGCCTTTTGTTACAAGCATTCCAGTATGAGCATTGGAAAAAGCGGCGTACAGAAATTTTCTCTATCGTATTTACCATCTTTATTTTTGTGAATTGTTCCTTACCTTGTTCCGTGGGAAAAAAGTGTTTGTTCTATTATTTCGTTGCATATGCTATTCTTTGTTATGCCAAAGGATATCTTCAGGTGAGAAGTTGTCTTGAAACAAAATTCACTGGCTCCATAGTTCACATAACTTAAATATGTGGCTTTAAGAAAGTTTTATAGATGAAGGGAATATGCATCCAGGTCGTGCTATTGAGAGAAACCTGTGTTACTTCAGTTAAGTAGTGTACAGGTGTTGTAACAGAACCAGGCAGCTCTGTGGACGCCTAGCTGGGTGCTCACCGTCATGGGGAAGGTGTTGACGGCGCTGTAGAGGACGGTTTGCGCCGACGAGTCCACGTTGACAGGGCGCGCCTCCACCACGATGTTGTACTGCTGCAGCGCCTTGTACGCCTGCCCCGGCAGCTCCGTCTCTGCAACACAACGGCCTCGACACGTGAGGAATTGCCCAACACGGTATAGAAGAGTTCTGTAGGGTTGTAGATGTCTGCACAAGGCAAAATGTCTCTCTTAAATGGCGTGAGTTCCATATGACCGCGGAAATAGCATTTCACCATACAATTTTTCAACACACACTTATTTCAGTCTTAGGAAACATCGTCTATATAGCCAGCACTGACATAGTTGAACAGACTCAAACACTCAGCTGAAGTAAGTTGACAGAAGAAGATTAGCATTGGGTATAGTACACCACCATAAGGACATGCACAGGCTTACCGACCTCCACTCTTCCCACGTGCCACTCGCGAATGGAACAGAGTAAGGGGGAGATCAGTTAGTGGCAACAGAAGTAACCTCCGCCATATATCATTAGTTGCCTTTCGGAGAATGCTGTAACCGTAGATGTAGGTATTTCATATGGAGCGTCTTAGTCAATATAGTTCGATTCTTCATATCCAAATTTAAATTCTGAATTTTGAAAAGTATGCAAAGGTGCAACATAATCTTCAATGTGATAGAGTCTGCAGCTGGAATGAAGTTTTTGAATGGTTTCGTGAAGGCTTCATCTGACATTCCCTTTACTTAATGTACGACTGTAAAGTTTTGGCCTTAGGCTGTTTACAAGTACCTATAATGAGAGCAATGCACATTGTATGCATTAGTATCATTTACGAGCTTAACATCAGAAACTTAAATTCACTAAGGAAAGAGAAACAAATAAGAGCATGAACATTTTGGATTTAAAAATTTCAAGCGGTATATCTGACACACATTTGATATTTTTCGTAAACCACCGGCAGTAGACGTAATTATCCACAATCAATCATGCCAACCGAGAGCATAAAAGATCAGTGACGCACAGACTGATCGACGTAGCACTGAAAAAATACAAAACATTGGAAAAGACTCCGAAACGTGGCTATAAATATTTTTAAAGGGTACACTATTCAATTAAAAAAACCACATGCCAAGCAAATCAGAGCATGTTCCGCAGTCAGAAATATATTAAATTAACAGTGAAGAATACTGAAATACTCAAAAGTTTTATACTGGACAAAAAGGAAGGAAAGTTAGCAGATTTGGTAAAGAACACATGACAATAAGCGACCATAACCCACCCACCTTTTGTGCACACTTAAAAGACACCAATCACAAAATACCTAATATTGACGAATCGCTACAAATATTACAGAAGTTACAGTAAGGCAATATCAATCGTGTGATGGAAGAAATTAATATTTACATCCATCTTAAAGACTAATGAGACAGATTTTTCAATAAAAAAAGATGCCAGAAACTGAAAGTTCCTAGACAACTTTTTATCAGTTCTACGACGAAACATAAAGAACGATAGAAAGTACATTTATCACTATACTCATTTTTAAATATGACTGTCAACCAAAAGATCACGCAAGAAGAAAGTAGGTCATGGAAGGTTACACATGATTTTAATGGTTTACAGTACCGTTTCATCAGAGTACTGTGAGCTTATACAAGGCTTTTGTAACAGTTATTCAAAAATGACATGCTCCCACAACAATAGTATAATAAATATTTTCATGTTATTTTAAGGAAAAAACAGACAAATATATTCACATCAATGATAAACCATGATTAAATGTAACAGAACTGAGGCATACGTAGCCAAAACAGCGAAATTCTGTAAAATAATTATGATCTTCCAAGTGTAAGTACGTTTAAAACTTCGACCTTGTATAGAAGAGCTTTGCAATCACGATTGAAAAGTATTGTACTCCTAAAATAGCGAAAACCTATTTCTAATTTACTAATGACAGTTACATTCACTCACAGGTGCAAGGATGGCATCATATATCACGAATAGTCTATAAAGTAATTTATAAACAGCTAGAAAATAATGAAATAACACTTGTTGCTATGTAAAACTTGTAAGTGTTAGTAATGCATCCAGTGTATAATGCTTCCGAAATTGCACAATCGTAGATAAAATGAAGAGAACGTCAGTTTGAGGCGTCACGAAATCATTCAAAGGCTACAATAGTTTGAGTCTTCAATTACAAATATAATTTGTTACTTTCTAAAGTGTGTAATGATACGGTCGTGCGGTACCGTTCTCGCTTCCCGCGCCCGAGTTCCCGGGTTCGATTCCCGACGGGGTCAGGGATTTTCTCTGCCTCGTGATGACTGGGTGTTGTATGATGTCCTTAGGTTAGTTAGGTTAAAGTAGTTCTAAGTTCTAGGGGACCTCAGATGTTAAGTCCCATAGTGCTCAGAGCCATTTTTTTTTTCAAAGATTGGACTGTCACCATAAGATTACTTGAACCAGAAAGACTTATAGAACAAAGTTTTGAACTGTGTATCAGATTCTTTTAAGTTTTTTGTTTCCGAACTATACTTATTTAAAGCGAATCCACAGAGTAAGGAGGTAACACTTATTGTTAAGAGAAAACCACATGCAACCAATTTGCTGTACATACTTCGTATCGCTCCTTGTGTATACCTGTAATTCATGATTCCTATCCTGATCACAACTTCCACAAAATAGTCTTTTTATTTCGAAATAGAAAATTCTCTGATACCCTTTTATCCATAACATATGCACATCTACTTAATTTTTTTCTTGGTTCTTTTATTATCTTCAACACAAGCAGAGTATACATGTTAGTCTGCTTGTCGATTTTTGGGTTTTTACATCAACAAAACGCTTTGGGAGTCTATTAGTGTTAATATGAGAATAAGTGCATATATTCCATAATACATGGCCTCCTGTACTACCAGTAGATAGAGATTTTAGATGGCAGTGCATTCATCTAATAAGCGTCGTTAGAGGGACCGAAACAAAGCGTATCCTACTCACGCTTCTTACAGGCACCTGTGTACATGCAAGCGTAGTGTGACCGATATCTCTCATAAATAGCACTAATAATTAATGTCCATCTGTTACTTAAAATCGTCTATCATGTTTGACGCCACGGCTGTATTAAAGAAGATATGAAACGGGTACTGAAAACAAACTAATTTGGTGTGCTGACAGATTTTTGGTAAGATGCTTTCCCATCTCCAGCAGCTTATTACCAGTATAGGTTTCGGTTCGTGAATTTGAGCGAAATGAAAGAAGGCACAGCTTCTTTTTTTGAAGTCAGACACCTTGGCTATTCTCACATATGAAGGAAGATTGATGCTGCTATCCTGGAGCTTTTGCAGCACCAGAATTTACACAGAATGGTGCGCTCATGTCGTTACTATGACAGGTTGTCGATCATTACACAATATTTACTGATTGCTACCAGGGTACTCTTTTTCGTCTACAGATTTGAAAACGAAGGTAACTCTTTTGTCATCCGGCTCACTGCCGCATCTTATCCATGAGACCGGCAACTGGGTCATTTTAGTATGCAGTGGTCAAGAAAGTATTCATACACGCATCAGTTTGTTGCAGCATAACTTCGCATCAGAAAAGTACTTCACTCATTATGACACCAGCGCTTATTCAGGTATGATTCATTATACCAGACATGAAACGAAATTATCTTGAATGGAAAGTCATTGACAGATGTAGATGTAAGTTCGGGCATTCTCCAGGGAAAAGTGTTAGGAACATTGTAGTTCATGTTATACGAGGGGCGTTCAGTAAGTAGTCCAAAACTTTTTTTGCTGAAAAAAGGTTTGGCTTTACTCAGAATTTCAATAAACCATATATTTTGCAACTCTTTCATCTACAAAACCGTATTTTTTTCACGTAATCTCCGTTCAATACGATGCCTTCACGTCAACTCGTCAGGAGGGTGACGCTTTATGGAACAAAATACACTGCGTAGCGTCACCCAAGACAAAAGTTACCATTTGAAAGGAACAGTACTCACACATTTCTTAATGCAAACGTAATTTTAGTACACAAAAATCTTTCCTATATAAATATTTCAAGTTCACATATCGCGGGATTTAGCTTGCCGAAGGATATCGCAACAACATGAAACTGTGTTTTTTGGATACTCGTCCATTGATGATTGTGAACTGCGTTGGATATACACATTTTGACTAGTGAGCTGACGATATCTTCTCGTATGTGGACGCAAGAGGCTCTTGGCACTTAAGTATAAAGTAACACTTGATGCCCGTATCACCTGCAAACAATACGGAGCTATGATGACAAGAAAATAAGTTGGAAGATCGTACTGTTACATGCTCTTAATGCTGACGTTTCTTGTCAGTTTTATGACCTTTCTCAATGCTTCAGTAACGTAAATTTGGTTTATTGACTTCCTCACTTCAATAAAACATCGCGGTAACTTCTGGAAATTCATTGAAGCACTTTCATTCAAAAAATTGTTAAACAAAATGCAAAGTGTATGGATGAGAATATAAATCCTGTAGCAAAATTATGCCCCTGGTACACGTCTTAAGCGTAATCTTAATTCCTGTAGATCCCCGTGAGTTCCCAATGATTGCATGTCATACCCTTACGAAACCTTTAGAAACAGGTGGCGTCCCCTTCATAGTGCTTCTCGTTGTTATTACACAATGAACCTGCCTGACGATTGCATTGCGGCTCGGATCGGTATCACGACGCCCAAGGCAGAAATATACCCCAAAAGCTACTGAGCTGCCGCGGCATACTAACCATTTTACACATGGGCGTCAGATGCAAATACGCGGTGCTCTACTATACACATACTAGGTGTTTCTAAAACATGAAGAGCTCATTTACTTCTAAAATGGATCGACTTCCGTAGCTCTGGGAGAACTCAAATTGGAGCCTGACGCTTTGCTCACTCCCTTTAGGGTGTTTTAGCTTTGCATACAACCTCATGACGTCTATTCTCAATGACCGACAGGGTAAGAGAATTACAGAAGTAGAAATGAGCTCTTGTGATGTATCAGCAGCGCTCATATCGGGCCTTACCGTCTGCCCCTTCGTGTTGTCGGTGACACTAACTAGTGTGTGAGTTTTCTGTAGCCTTGCGCAAGTCTTTTTGTCCACCTAATTATCAATAACCTTCTTGACAATATTCTGTAGTATACTGTTAGTATAAATTACTAAGAATGTCTCTGTAGACGAACAACAGGAAGTAATGTTATTAAATCTTGTTCAGTTCCTCTGTGTTACGATTCATTCTCTCGTACAGTTAAACTGCAATTTAACTCTATTATCTGAAGTACTTTTACAATAAATGCACAGTTTCACATAACATGTTATCTTTGCAAACAGACGTTCTCGCACTAGTTAATGAAAAAACAATATATACTGCTCGAATGCCTTACTCTTATTTCATATTTTCGTTTCCTCTTGATGGTTAACATTACCAAGGAAGTTAAGAAGCTTGTTGTATTAGGTAACATTTCACACATTACTACTCGTTCGCTTAGAGTAGCACATTATAATGTATGTTGCAGTTGTAAATCGTGACCTACATGAAATCTTTTCTTTATTATAATGGCAATAGATCTCAAATGTCGGCATTCATCTCGAAATTTGGGCTGTATGTGGATCAGAAGCGATGAGTGAAAATATGGACCCACAGTGATGCCGTTTGTATAAGAATGGAGTACCTAGTGTTACGATGTGGTTGTTTGATCGTAGTCATCATCGAATGGATGTAGAAAAATGGCAAAAACATTAGTGAACACCGGCGCTTCACGATGTCTCCACAGTTAGAAAATTTTCATTAGATATATCGGAGCGTTTCGCATGAGACTATAACTAAAACTTTATGACACCCCTAGGTTATCGTTGGTTACCAGACGTCCTTCCTGAGAACTATAAAACTCAACAGATGCCTGTTTCTATGGTCTAACGTTTTCCTTGCGATGTGGAATGAGCAGGGCAACGTGACAGAGACGTCATATGTGAAAAGACGTGTTTCTCGAATCAACACCGAGACGACACAATAGACTATGATGCTGGAGCGTAACGCCCCGCCTTAGAAAACCAAAGTGACGAGCTAAACTAGGTCATCTAGTAAGGGTATTACTACCATATTTGGGTCAGTACTGGTAGAAAATGCATGACCTCAAACGTGTAAGCATAATTTACTTGCATGATTCAGTTTGCTTCAAAACTTATTTCCTCTCCCTTTGTGAGTTCGTAGTCGTGCTTCAGGTAACATTCTCACAGGGAGTGACAAGGAAAGGTCTCATCAGATACAGCAGGTTTCACATTTCATACAGGAAATAACTATAACTCATCCAAACTGCAGATTAAAGTTTTCTATAATATAACGGAGGTAAGCTTCGTATTTCACCTTTCCGCCCGGATACAAGGAAAAGAACATTTAATGCTTTTTCTTTCCATTTACTCTGCTAAATCCTGTGTTTATCACTATTTTCTTTTCCACTATGTCTAGCTAAGGCAGACGTATTCTATGACTTATGTTTGTGTGAGCTTTGACAGCAACATGTTTTCATCGCCACGTTAAAGCCTGTTAACTGGAACAATGTGAGTTCTGGGATGACAGTTATACGAGCCAGGAAATGTCTGTATGCTTAGCGAACGCAGCCAGACGCGTTAATTACGTGACCATGCAAGCACTAAACAATATTATGTACAGGTTGGTCGAAACGCTTGTTATACCATTGTATCTGTTTTAGTTTAAGTCCACTTGTTGTACCTTTAGCTATTCTTCATCTTAGCTGTAGATGTTGCAACGCTTATAATTGTAACGGACTAGTGGCTTTTTCAATTTGCGATTTTAACGCAACTGTATATTTAGGAAGTCTGTTGTGTGCTTCCCAACTACGTAACATATTATTGTTTACCAAATTTTTCGAGATTCCTGGAAAATAAATAGCACGTTGTACGAAAAACCTATGAGTTTCATGGAGATAGTAATCTTCCGAATTTTTTGCCTGGTCGTCTCGTCAAGATTCTCAGACCCACGGTTTATCATTAGGCTCAGAGGTTTTCTGCCATTATGTAAATATTTTGGACTGAAAAAACGTAGCCCCCTCCACACGAGTGCTTGTTGCATATAGACGGACAACATATAAGTAGAAATTGATTAAATCGAGTTTACATGAGGACGACAGCACGAAAAACGTAAAAAATTAACATAATATTACCAAAACAAAACCTGACTGGGTTTCTCCCGTCATGCATATCCAACGGTAGCAAATGCTATTTTGAACCAAGAAAGGTGGGGTAATGATACGTACAATGGCGTCACATTCTGGAAAACGACAGTTTCAATTCTCGTCCAGCCATCCAGATTACGTTCCGTAAATAGCTCCATTAAACGCCGCGATGGTTGCTTTGATAAGGGTGCGGCTGATTTCCTCCCCCATCCTTTGGAAATCCGAGCTTGTGCTCCGTCTGTAAAGACCGCGTTGTCGATCTGACGTTCAATTCTAATCTTCCTTCCTTCCACCTAGAAATACGAATCTGAAGATTTATATACACAGTGTGCATGGAAAGTAATCCATGATTTTATTAAACTGATATTTTAAGTAACTGATATTAACAAGAATATCATTCTGTTTTGAAATCCAGGCGTCACAGTCTAAATCCTTCTGTATCTGTTTCGAGTGATGTAGGTTAGTCACTTCAAGAAGTTGTTGCTTTTAACTGACATAACAAAGCTCTACGTTACAACACTACTTGTACACTCCGATATGAATGAAGTTGATAGTTCTTCTTGCAGGTAAAAATCATTCATTGTATGTCCTCATTTAACTTTCTTACTTTTAGACGTAACGATTTACACAGTTCCTTTGCCTCGTTTCTAATTGCTTTTAAAATGGAAATGTAATTATCAGAAAGCTTTATGTAATTAAACTTATTTCATTCTTGAATGATGAATGTCTTCCATTATACAAAGGAAACAGCAGTTGTGGGCTCGGAGCATCCCACCACAATCTGAAAGAATCTCAGATCTTTTCCTTAAAACCCTTTATCACAAAGTGGTATATTGCTTCTAAATCGGGTTTTAGTGATTTCCCTACAATACCTTACCACCAATAAAAAATGGTTCTGACTACCAATAAAGTTTAGCAACGGTATACACAGTTTGTAAACGGGAAACATCAAGTGAAAAGTTGAATCATATTATGACAACTCACGGAATAAATCTGTAATATTCAGAAGGGAAACACTTCCTAATGTTCTGCGAAATTATATTTATTTGGCCACTAACCGTCTTTTGGCATTTCCAGGTACAAGGGAATGTCGCATACACAGATAACTGCGATGTTCGATTTACATAGACATCGTTTGTACAGAAGGTACTAAGACGACAAAGTGTTTTCATAAAAACAAGCAAAGTTACATGATGCTGCTCAAACATGTGTAAAAGCGAATTACGCCAGTTGCTAAGCAAGTATTTTCATGGACGTTTTCAAACAAATTTTCTTATAGAAGGAATCACAGAATTGTAAATTGAAGTACTGGTTCAGATATTTCGCTGATGTGCTGCCGTTGTGAACCGGAATCACTAGGCAAGTACATACATTACTACAGCATTTGACCTCACAAAATCAGAAAATTCAGTTTAAAATGGAGTTGGGAGACTATACTATAAATTTATAAGACTTTTATATATGTTAGTACAAGAAAATACGTATTTAGGATTTACAGGAAAAGCATAGCTGCTGATAATAACAGAAAGCTCCAAGCATTCACAAAGTCACAAATTTCAGATTCCAATTCAATGGCGCATTGCCTCCTACCTATTCCATTATCCAGATCAGCCTTTCAAATAGAATTATAAACCGTCAAACAGATCGCTTCCAGCAATATCTACAGCTCTGTCCGGATTGATGATATTGTACGTAAACAGAAAATGAATAAACTTACACCACGTCTGTACGTCAGCCGACAGCAACCACTCAGTAGTCACAAAGTTGTTGCGAAATTCCATATATTTGCAATATTTAATGCAATTTCGCAAAAAAAACTCGCCACTACAGACCAGTTTTCGTCACAAATACTAGATTCAAACTGCAAATTCATTTCATTTCTTATATTTTTCTTTTAATTTATGTTCACATAAAAGCTTTGTTTATTCCCTTATTCAGTCAATGTATTTATTGTAATGTTTTTCCATGTAGACACTTTGTCATTTTTGTGTCTTCTGTACAAATAATGTCTGTGTAAGTCAAACATCGTGTTTATCTGTTGTTTGTGACATTTAGTTGTCACCTGAAGTGTACTAACAAACCGAAAGCCGTTTCATGATCCAATAAATATAGTTTCTTAAAACATTTATAAGTGCCTTCCTTTTTGGTATTATTATCATGCTCTGCCAAGCATCGACGGAAGAATTAACTATAATATTTTTAAAATGAATGGTTTGAAATTAAATACAAGACTTCAAATAATCTTATTCTGTATTGAAACTGTATGTGACATTAGATGAGAGCCATCTTCTAGGTTATAAAACCGAAGAGCCTTTAGTTAGATTCAATCATATACCAATCTAGTGCTTGCTATCTATCTTTGAATGCTTGTAGGTGCGAAGGTATACTAACTGTATCGTCGTTGGCCACCGACTGGCAACGATTGTTATCGATTGCTTTTAGCATGTTTCTTCCTTGAGAGAATGTGAACTGTGGTACGATCACATTCGTAATCTTTCAAGAACTCATGCTGATGGAATGTATTCAGACATATTTTTACTCGACGTTTCAACTGTATAACGCTTTAATTTGGTGTCATCCGGTACTACAAACTTTGTAAATCTCTTTTAAGTTATATGTCCTAATTTCACAAGTGGCTTCTTTAAGATAAGATCGCTAATATTTCGAGTTATATCCATGCGGCGGTAAAATTAAATTCTTCGATAAGGCACGGCAACTTGAGAATCCAGAGCAGTGCCTACGTCTGGTGCTCCAAGCATTACGCAGTAAATCTCTAGGCGCTGTGCTTTAATCTCAAGAAAAGACAAACACCGAAAGTCTTGCCTCTGTTTCTTGGGGCGCTTAATGAACAGCTGCGTTTGCAACGCGATGCCTGAAACCGGGTAATCTCACGAGAAGACAAACATTGAAAATCTTCCCGCAGCATTCGCAGCCCTTAATGAGGGTGTCTCCGCTTGCATTAATCAATAAACGGGCTATGAAAGAACTTGGTGCGGTTTAGCGTCTCCAATGGGATTTAGTACGCGCTTCTTGAAGATCCTCTGAAAGGAAAGCTGCATAACGGGTCTGTCGAAACAGCAGAGACAACGACCCCAACAGTGGAATGGAAGACATTATCACAGCCGATCCTAATACGCCGGTTGTGTGAAATGGTTGTGGAGCATTCCTTGAAGAAAGGAGATGACAGGGAGCTGAGAATTCGCCAAGGCTTGGAGAATCGTTGATTTCTAGCGGTTGCGGCAGGCGGCGAAGTTTTCGGTGGGGAGGAAAAGTTGGAACTGTGATCTGTTTTCGGGAGTCATTTGCAGATGCGGGTGCAGTGCTTTCGCAGGGAAGGAAGAGGCAGTTGGCGTTAATTAGAAGCTGCGGTTACGGGGGTGAGAGTAAAGCCCAGAAGTGGAAGGAGTGCTGAGCGCCAAATTAATGCCCGGGTTCGGCCGAACTGCGGAGAGCAGTAATGCGCGAGACATGGATGTCCCAGTTAAGGCAGTCAGCGGTCATGGGAAATACCCGAACTGAAATGAAGGGATGTGGGTGTGTTTGCTGCGCAGGGATGATCCAGTGAAGGTGTGGATTCTGCTGCGGAGGACTGGTGGAACCGCAAACGCGGAAAAACGTTGATTTAAAGAAAGCAATAACTTCGCGCTGTCGCAGCTATAATGCCAAGTGTATCAAACAACTACGGAATAAACTATAGAGCTTAGAGTGTGGTTGTATCTTTCTTACCTCTATTTGAATATGTTGAGTAAGAGGAGCCCTCTCATAAAATGTGTATAAAATAGCTACTTATCTATAGCGCTTTAGCATATCTGAACGAATTCAGAGATGATCTTTAGATTGCTTTGAAGTGACTTGTGGATTGAAATTTAAAATGATATACAATAAGCAACAATTGTATTCTGTAATTCGTTCTTTACATACTACAAAAATATACTCGTGAACCCATCACGTACTGATTAAGAAAATTGGAAAACGTTTTTAGATTGAAGGGATTTTCTGTTTTTCCTTTTCAACGAATCATTTGAAGTAGAGGACAGAGACTTTAGAAACTATGATTCGATTTCGTATTATTTTGTTTTCTTAGACAAGTATTAGGTGAAACCGGTAATGATTAACTTATTGTCCTGTCTCTGCAGACTTTCTTCGCGAGATATATGGACCTGGTAGGATACCACAACTAGGTGTGATGGGGGCATGGTTCCGATACTGTTCAGAAATCAGGAGCAGAACCCTACTGATCAAGAATGAATGTTAACAGATACATTGGTTCCTACGATATTTATTTCAGTTTGGTTTAAATGGTAAAAGCACTACTGGTAAGCTGTAGGCTGTGAGATGTGCTGCTTTTCTGTTTTTGACCTGCTGAGTCTCCACTTGTCTGCTTAGTAAGACCATTTTTAAGTACTCGTCTGTTGTACCCTATTAGTCACGTTTATTTATGCGTTATCCTTTTTCCCTCTTACGTCGTCCAACGTATCTAAAGTGAGTACTATTTCGTCATTGTGTCTTACGCTTATAAATAGTGCAGAAGAAGGAAACTATTTTAGCTCGAAAATAAAATACCAGCTGTAATGAGCCCTGACAAAATGTTAGTACCTCCTGGTACCGAAAACGGTTCATAACAGGGAGTCTTTATGCTGTGCCTAAATTGTGTTTCCACTATAATAAGATATTGGCTCGATTACGTGAAAAAAGCCGCAAAGAGCAAGTTATGTAAACGTGAATATGGCTACATCCAGTGGAATTTGCAGTGTTTAGAGATGAAACATATTTTACATGTAAGATAACAACAAAATTCAAGCAGAGGCATTTGTAGAGACAAGCTTTATGAGAAACAATTAAGCCATATGCAAAACCACACACAAGATACGAAACGGATCTGAAAAATAATCTGTGCAAAGTACACCTTACTGAATGAAGTATCCAGGTATGGTGATTAATTATAAAGCTCAAAGTCTCTAGGGGAAACAAGCTTAAACTGAATTAGACAGTTGTTTACCGCTATCTGAAAGGATTAATGAGACACGTACATATATTTTCTGCCGTAAACAGGTTTTTGTGTAGTAATAACTGTACCTTCTCCTGAAATTAGAAAACAGATGCCTTAAATTTAAATAAAAACAAGAAAGGCGTATCAGGATGTTCCTCAACGTCATATTAAGATGAAGATCTAACAAAATACAGCCTACCAAATTAATAGTGATATTTATCTCACAAAGTACTTAACGGTTTAATGCTAATGTAGTAGCTCTTCCTAACAGCATCCCATATGAGCAAAACAGTTAAGGCTTTTCCTGTTGTTACACATACCACAGGTGCTTGAGCTATGCATGGCTCTGTTTATAAAGAATATCGCAATCGTACGGTTGAGCTACGAACGTCTGCTTTCATGCCCGCTGGTAATTCGCAGGAAGTACCACACTGTAGCTGTGACCTTGCCGTCCGATAGTATGTGAATCTTCTTATTTTCTACAGAAATCATTTGGTTCATCTTATCCACCTTCCAGCCTAAACTAATATGTTACACAAGTATTTAACTGTAGAAATGTGATAAGTATTCGTTTTCACTCAGTTCAATTACTTTAAACATAAGTAATAGTTGGAGAATAAATAAATAAATGAGCATTCTTGCGAAAGTGTGCTCACGATAAATGACAACAGATTGTCTTTAAATGTTATTCAGACAGTTATTTGTTTCTCTTTCTACTTTTCTGTCCGCAAACACACGCTACTGACCACTTTTAATTAAGCAAACTTTTCTAAGAGCACCTGCGGTCAACATTTCAATAAATTTGCAGGAAAAATAGCAAAATTGTTCATTAAATAGATACATCAGCATGACAAAATATGAGGTTTCCATGCTGTATTCATTTTCTGTGTTGTGCCCGTTGTGACGTTCTGAAAATGATTTTCACAGTGAAACAGATATAGAAGACGTAGTAAATAAATAAATAAAATAGATAAGATATGTAGCTATCAGGGATGATATCTATAGTAGAATCCTATCATCTGAGATAAAGTTTATTGAAACTACATGAAGTGATTAAATGTTGTTAATTCAGAGGGTCATGGTGAAAATGTTTATTTGTTGTGAGATATTAACTTATGTAGTTTTAAAGATACTCAGATACTGTTGTGACAATGGATGTGCCTTACTTTTTCTGAGATCTCAACTTTCTTCAGATTGTATTAATATTTGATTTGAGTTACTGTAGAATCTGTGGGAGCTTAGTCATCTTTCAGTTTGTCTGACACTCCGCCATTCTTAGAGTACTGTCTGTGCTCTCACGCATCAAAAGACCCCTCCTGGGATTTTTCCATTTCCGGCCCCGCACTCCTTGCATCAGGACTCGCCGAGACTTGCCGCCTAGCTGAACCTGCTGCTTTGTGCCCTCAGTCCTTGTGCCTGTAAGTGTTCAACTACGCAACAAACTCATCTGACCCTGAACCAGTTTCAGGTGACCGATTATCTCGGCTACGTACGTGTAACATTAGACTGTGGTGAATGTATACCTTACAAAAATTAGTCTCCGCTGTCAGCACCATGTACTGAATGCGATTCGAATGTATTTTAACCTGTCAATTAACGCGCTTTGGCTCTTACCGTCAACACAGTAGCCGTGATAGGTGGTTGTGATGTTAACACACTGGACTCGTATTACAGAAAAATTTGGTTTAAATCCCTGTGAGGTCACCATGATCTAGGTTTTAAATCCTTTCCATAATTGTCCAGGTGGCTGAACCGTTGCCTAACTTAAAGCGGAGTTTATAATAATGCAATAACCTTGATACTTTATATCATTGAAATCAATTCCAGTGTGACTTTGCAGGACACATTAGCGTTTACTGTCCTGTCGACGTGGTTTTTATTAGAGGCGGAATGGGTAGCGCAGGTGGAGAAGGAGGAGAATCAGATCTGTTTTAATATTTTTCAAAGAAACAATATTTGCATTCTGTAACTAATTGCATTGACCATGCGTTAGGTACGTGACAACACAAATCGTGTTTTCGGATTACAGAACTGATCTTGTTCTTCGACACTTAGAATTCAGCCTGCCATGTAGGCGACTGGCGACATGAAGGGTAAACGGTGTTACTCGTTCATTTGTCGAGGAATGTTTGCACATTTTTTGCGGAATGAGGTTAGAAATGCTTCAGTTGACATTCAGTACTCCAATAACCTGAAAATTAGCGTTAGACTAGGTGACTAATGACCTCAGATGTTATGTCCCGTAGTGCTTAGAGCCAATTGAACCATTTAGTGTTACACCTACGTGGCGGCTCCTGTTCAGATACCTTTAAATATGAAGGAAATTGAGATTACTTATCACATCCAGTTGTGCTACAATAAATTAAAATTCGATATTTTAATTTTGCACCTCACAGTGCAGATTTACTTATATTCACCACTAGGTAACATCTAACACGCGTTATCCAGCATTATAGACGAGAGTCGGACTCTTTTCAAAATCTGGAAAAAGAAATATCCGTCAGCGACGATATTCAAGTGCCTGTTTCACAATATGGAATAGCTGGCTTCTGAACAAACGGGAAACCTCATATTCTTCAACAAATCGAACTCCCATGCATGGAAGAGCTTGAAGGGTCTCGTTAATTTACAAATGAGTTAACGTGCTAAATACTTGACGTTAAGACATATACACGAGAAGAAAAAATCAGGAAAGGTTCCAAATAATATTTTAAGTCGAAACTTCTCTTATTATCAAAGACTGGATGAAACTAGGTGTTTGAAGTTGTTAACAAAGTCTAGAGAAGTTCTTGACGGATTTCCTTCACGTTTTTACACGATATGCTTATAAACGCTCGGTGGGACATAGAAGCACGTATAGTCACTATATAATGGGCAAACTTTGTACTAAAAATATCGAAAAGTTCTTCACCGACTTATCTAAAATTTTTACGCGATACTCTACTAATCATTTAGACGTGCATAGGCTATATTGTTTCCAGCAATGTACAGGTTTGTTATTACTACCGCCTACCAGAAAGAAAACGGAATGCTATGGTGTACAGTGAAAACGCATGATTTCGTTTTTTTCCTCGCAGTAATTTTTTTACAACGATATCAAGGAAGTTAAACCAATACTTAAATTATTTATCATAGAAATTCTTCCTTTTTATGTTTAAAAAAGTTTTTACCGGTACACAACTATGTGGTGTTTTATTTTCTTCCTCGTAGTGTGTTTCATCAGAAAAGAAGGATATATTTACGGCTATGATTAGAAGACTACTACGAATCTGAACAGCGTGAAACCTTCTAATCTTACCCGTTTGCAGATGAAAATTATGCTAATTCTGTCTTTAAAGCTACTATCCTCACTGATAGAGCAACAGGAGGTGTCTCTCATACCACGTATGCAAACGATCCCCACCAATTTATACATTCATTTCTAACAACTACAATTCCCGTCAAGGTTTCTTTGGTAAAAAATGTAAATGTCGTGTGACTAGGGCCTCCCGTCGGGTAGACCGTTCACCGAGTGCAAGTCTTTCAATTTGCCGCCACTTCGGCGACTTGCGCGTCGATGGGAATAAAATGATGATGATTAGAATAACACAACACCCAATCCCTGAGCAGGGAAAATTTCCGACCCAGTCGGAAATCGAACCCGGCACTTTGGTTTGACAGTCTGTCGCACTGATCACTTTCTTTATCTCATTTTGTCCTGTATTGTTCGTTGAATTTGCTTCTTGGCGGACGTCCGATGACACTCGTTCAGGCTGCTCATTGACCAATTCACTCAGTTTTTTTTTTATTACAGAGGGTAGCTAAACTCTCTGACCGAACGCGCTGAGCTACCTCTCAGATACCGGGGGCGTACTGTTTCTTTGGTAATAGCAGTCAACAACGTTCAGAGTCAGTGCGAGACGATAGAGGGGGGGGGGGGGGGGGTGTTGATAGACATAGAGAGGGGGAAGGAGGAGACGGACGGAGAGAAGAGAGAGGAGAAGGTGGAGAGACATAGGGGGAAGAGGACATGGAGATGGACAAAGGGGGAATGGGGAGGAGGAATTGATTGACAGAGGGATGGGGAGGGCGAGGCGATGGACAAAGAGCGGGAAAGGAGATTAGAACAAATATCCAATTCTTACATATATTTAGCAATTGCGACTTTGTCTTGCATGACTTTGAACTTTTACTGCATGAATAAGGGAAATGTAGTAAAAGACTTTTATCCTTTTGTTATTTTGTGGGTGTTTCCACCAAGAAAATGTTTGAACAGGGTGTTAAGTTTGTTGGAAGTCGTTAAGTGCTGTAATTATTAAATATTGGATGAACATAATCCGAATAATTATAGCGCCGTGGGTTACACTGCCGCAAGACATACGCACAATTTCTAACTCTGATACTTGTCCCACTGTGTTAATCCGTAAAATACTATTATACCACTTAAAGACTAGTTTAAAGCTTCATTTCAAATTTGGTCAATGATTACATGAGATATTTAAAATCAATATAGATTGAATCCTTTCCTGTAGGAGCAATAAATTTCATCTCCATCTCAGACGCAATAAGATGGCAATGTTTCTACACTGAAATACCTGATATTCAATGATATACGAAAAAATAATGTAGATTCATATTGCTATAAGCTGGTTAGTCTTATACTACGTGGTTGTCATTAAAGTGCAGCTACTCACGGAGGGCCAGTGTGGACTGTAACTGTTGTATGACAGCAAAACTTGGAAGATATGTTGATGAATTAATGCAGAACCGATTTACGCTGAAAAAAAATTAGTTCTAATTTTGGTCACCAGACACAAATTGGGCAGTGTACAGCATCTGGTCGACGTCTTTGGTGCTCATATTTGCACAAAATGTCTATGTAGCGTTAAATAATAAAATCAGCGTCATGCCTTTCTCACTTGTTTGACCTTTCCTGCCCCTGTGGCGTTCCTAACCCATTACATACAGAAACTTTTCTAAACGTCTTTCTTGCATTCGCAACGGCAGGTTTGCACCTGTTGGTCGAAACTGGAACTACTTTTTTCCAGTGTGAGTAAATTCCGCCTTAATGTATTTGAATATCTACCAAGTTTCTCTACATATGATAATTACAGCCAACAATGGGCCTCTGTGAGTAGCTCCTCTTTAACTATAACCACCATCAACTCATAGAAGTATTCGCCCTTGCTTTAAAAGACGTTATTTTGAGTAACTGACCTAGATATGGACAGAAAATAAAGGAGAAAAGGAGAAAAGAAAGGAGAACGTGTTCCATTTCCCTGGAAATTAGAAGCAATCCAGCGAAAAGGTATGCCACTACTCTCTAAAAAAAGTCTAATTACGAGACATCACAAAAAAGCATACATTGAGGCTTCGTACTTGAGTACTTGCAAATTACGCAGACGATTCAAAACATTACGAACATCTGGTTGATTGCATGTTGGTCAATTTTTGGTAATGTTACACAACAAATTAGAAGGAAATGGGAGAGTAGAACTTTCTGATTTAAAACAGCCGGCGTCTCTCAATCGCGCGAAGTATCCAGTCGCCAGCCGGGAAGCGTAAACGTTTCGTTACCGTTACTTGGTCAGGAAGACAGCAATGTCGACATTTTTGTGTGTGACTACGAGCAGGCTCAGCAGAAAATGGGTAGAAGAGCACAAACCTAACTGCCTTCGTTACTCTTGTAACATTATGTAAGAGACATTAGACAGGAAACAGCTTCATCTGGCAGAAATTTGAGTAAGTAATAAAAACTCTGTGAGACATTCGTTAAGCGAATGTAACGTAGTTCAAGGCCGCTGACAACTCAGAAGAGCGGAATCGATTCAGTCATTACGAATGAAGTAATAGAGCGGAGCCTCTGCTCAGCAACATAAATACTCCAACCCCAACAGCTTAAAGCACTCGATCGATAGGATCAACGGCGTTCATGTCGTTTCCAATCGATTCTGTGGTTATGGCACGGTAACATCCTGTATTAGCTGTGGATAACGAAGTCCACCATGAAGTAATGAAGTGACCACAGTAGCCAGCACTGATGGATAGTCCATTGGTCTACAAGCACTTCTCCGGTCCATGGCAGGAGCTGCCCTAAAACTCCAGCTTCGGCCTATTCGCCCGTACCAGCAGGCCATGTCAGACTTCAGAACGTCACGCCATCCAGAATCACTACCTGCCTGAGGGGAAAACCCGCGCAATGGTCTTGGAGGGATTGAGTACTCCCCGAAAAGGCTTGTGAGTCAAACACCCACGTCGCGGTCACTGTCATCTCCAAGCAGGTCTACCACAGGATCCGGGTCTAACTCGCCTGCGGTCGGTAAACCATAGCGCCCGGAAGTCATCGACTTCGCTTTGAGTTGATGCGGCGTCCTCGGCAGCCATGAGCCGACTGTTGAATTCAGCGGATTTTCTTCGGATTACAAGGACATTAGCCATCGTAGAAGACGCGACATGACTCTTATTCTGTATAGTAAATGGAATACTCTTGAATACTGTTTTGTTGCGCCCCACGACGCTGCATAGGTCCTCGGTCTGCATCCTGACAAAACAGAAGGAGTTTCCAACATGGTGGTTTGCCAGCCCTGCGGTGCGTAATACAGCAGCAATTCATCGTGGTAGCGATTCAACAAGTCCTTGGTGGGTGCCGGGATATCTGTTGCACTAGGTGTCTACGCAAGGAATTCCCGTAAATTACGGGCCGCCGGTTTGTGAGCGCAGATATGGCAGCTGATAGCGGTCCTCATGTATTCTCTCTGGGTAATATCAGGAAGTTTCAGTTAAACATCATGTTTTAGAAGCACGTAGCATGACTCTCTCCTTGTGACATGGGCAATTATCTTGTAGCGAGATACCATCGACGTGAAACTCTGGCAAGTTAAAACTTTGTGCCGCACCGAGACTCGAACTCGGGAACTTTGCCTTTCGTGGGCAAGTGCTCTACCATCTTAGCTACCAAAGCACGACCCACGACCCACCCTCACAGCTTCAATTCTCCCAGTACCTCGTCTCCTACGTTCCAAACTTCACACCAAGAGCTCCTGTGAAGTTAGGAAGGTAGGAGACGAGGTACGGGCAGAATTGAACTTGTGAGGCCGGGTCGTGAGTCGTGCTTGGGTAGCTCAGATGCTAACGCACTTGCCTGCGAAAGGCAAAAGTACCGAGTTCCAAGTCTCGGTCCGGCACACAGCTTTAATCTGTCAGGAAGTTTCATATCAGCGCACACTCTGTTGCAGAGTGAAAATCTCATTCTGCTACCTTCAGCGTATAGGACAGTGGAGTAACTACACCTGAGGGATAAAATGAAGATTTCTGGAGGGAAAAATTATTAGTTTATGTCATGAAACTAAATTGTTTTGAAGAGATCTTTACTGTCATGACAGTTTTGAAAGTCTCTAATATTGATTATATAAGTTATCAGTTATATAAGTTATCAGTCCACCCCCCATGAACCATGGACCTTGCCGTTGGTGGGGAGGCTTGCGTGCCTCAGCGATACAGATGGCCGTACCGTAGGTGCAACCACAACGGAGGGGTATCTGTTGAGAGGCCAGACAAACGTGTGGTTCCTGAAGAGGGGCAGCAGCCTTTTCAGTAGTTGCAGGGGCAACAGTCTGGATGATTGACTGATCTGGCCTTGCAACATTAACCAAAACGGCGTTGCTGTGCTGGTACTGCGAACGGCTGAAAGCAAGGGGAAACTACAGCCGTAATTTTTCCCGAGGACATGCAGCTTTACTGTATGATTAAATGATGATGGCATCCTCTTGGGTAAAATATTCCGGAGGTAAAATAGTCCCCCATTCGGATCTCCGGGCGGGGACTACTCAGGAGGATGTCGTTATCAGGAGAAAGAAAACTGGCGTTCTACGGATCGGAGCGTGGAATGTCAGATCCCTTAATCGGGCAGGTAGGTTAGAAAATTTAAAAAGGGAAATGGATAGGTTAAAGTTAGATATAGTGGGAATTAGTGAAGTTCGGTGGCAGGAGGAACAAGACTTCTAGGAAGGTGACTACAGGGTTATAAACACAAAATCAAATAGGGGTAATGCAGGAGTAGGTTAAATAATGAATAGAAAAATAGGAATGCGGGTAAGCTACTACAAACAGCATAGTGAACGTATTATTGTGGCCAAGAAAGATACGAAGTCCACACCTACTGCAGTAGTACAAGTTTGTAGGCCAACTAGCTCTGCAGACGACGAAGAAATTGAAGAAATGTATGTTGAAATAAAAGAAATTATTCAGATAGTGAAAGGTGATGATAATTTAATAGTCATGGGTGACTGGAAGTCGGTAGTAGGAAACGGCAGAGAAGGAAACGTAGTAGGTGAATATGGATTGGGGAAAAGAAATGAAAGAGGAAGCCGCCTGGTAGAATTTTGCACAGAGCACAACTTAATCATAGCTAAAACATGGTTCAAGAATCATATAAGAATGCTGTATACATGGAAGAAGCCTGCAGATACTGACAGGTTTCAGATAGATTATATAATGGCAAGACAGAGATTTAGGAACCAGGTTTTAATTTGTAAGACACTTCCAGGGGCAGATGTGGACTCTGACCACAATGTATTGGTTATGACCTGTAGATTAAAACTGAAGAAACTGCAAAAAGGTGGGAATTTAAGGAGATGGGACCTGGATAAAGTGAAAGAACCAGAGGTTGTACAGAGTTTCAGGGAGAGCATAAGGGAACAATTGACAGGAATAGGGGAGAGAAATACAGTAGAAGAAGAATGGTAGCTTTGAGGGATGAAGTAGTGAAGGCAGCAGAGGATCAAGTAGGTAAAAAGACGAGGGCTAGTAGAAATCCTTGGGTAACAGAAGAAATATTGAATTTAATTGATGAAAGGAGAAAATATAAAAATGCAGTAAATGAAGCAGGCAAAAAGGAATACAAACGTCTCAAAAATGAGATCGACAGGAAGTGCAAAATGGCTAAACAGGGATGGCTAGAGGACAAATGTAAGGATGTAGAGGCTTATCTCACTAGGGGTAAGATAGATACTGCCTACAGGAAAATTAAAGAGACCTTTGGAGAGAAGAGAACCACGTGTATGAATATCAAGAGCTCAGATGGCAACCCAGTTCTAAGCAAAGAAGGGTGGAAGGAGTATATAGAAGGTTTATACAAGGGTGATGTACTTGAGGACAATATTATGGAAATGGAAGAGGATGTAGATGAAGACGAAATGGGTGATACGATACTGCGTGAAGAGTTTGACAGAGCACTGAAAGACCTGAGTCGAAACAAGGCCCCCGGAGTAGACAACATTCCATTAGAACTACTGACGGCCTTGGGAGAGCCAGTCATGACAAAACTCTACGAGCTGGTGAGCAAGATGTATGAGACAAGCGAAATACCCTCAGACTTCAAGAAGAATATAATAATTCCAATCCCAAAGAAAGCAGGTGCTGACAGATGTGAAAATTACCGAACAATAAGTTTAATAAGTCACAGCTGCAAAATACTAACGCGAATTCTTTACAGACGAATGGAAAAACTGGTAGATGCGGACCTCGGGGAGGATCAGTTTGGATTCCGTCGAAATGTTGGAACACGTGAGGCAATACTGACCTTACGACTTATCTTAGAAGAAAGATTAAGAAAAGGGAAACCTACGTTTCTAGCATTTGTAGACTTAGAGAAAGCTTTTGACAATGTTGACTGGAATACTCTTTTTCAAATTCTAAAGGTGGCAGGGGTAAAATACAGGGAGCGAAAGGCTATTTACAATTTGTACAGAAACCAGATGGCAGTAATAAGAGTCGAGGGGCATGAAAGGGAAGCAGTGGTTGGGAAAGGAGTGAGACAGGGTTGAAGCCTCTCCCCGATGTTATTCAATCTGTATATTGAGCAAGCAGTAAAGGAAACAAAAGAAAAATTTGGAGTAGGTATTAAAATTCATGGAGACGAAGTAAAAACTTTGAGGTTCGCCGATGACATTGTAATTCTGTCAGAGACGGCAAAGGACTTGGAAGAGCAGTTGAACGGAATGGACAGTGTCTTGAAAGGAGGATATAAGATGAACATCAACAAAAGCAAAACGAGGATAATGGAATGTAGTCCAATTAAATCGGGTGATGCTGAGGGAATTAGATTAGGAAATGAGACACTTAAAGTAGTAAAGGAGTTTTGCTATTTAGGAATTAAAATAACTGATGATGGTCGAAGTAGAGAGGATATAAAATGTAGACTGGCAATGGCAAGGAAAACGTTTCTGAAGAAGAGAAATTTGTTAACATCGAATATAGATTTAAGTGTCAGGAAGTCATTTCTGAAAATATTTGTTTGGAGTGTAGCCATGTATGGAAGTGAAACATGGACGATAACTAGTTTGGACAAGAAGAGAATAGAAGCTTTCGAAATGTGGTGCTACAGAAGAATACTGAAGATAAGGTGGATAGATCACGTAACTAATGAGGAGGTATTGAATAGGATTGGGGAGAAGAGAAGTTTGTGGCACAACTTGACTAGAAGAAGGGATCGGTTGGTAGGACATGTTTTGAGGCATCAAGGGATCACAAATTTAGCATTTTAGGGCAGTGTGGAGGGTAAAAATCGTAGAGGGAGACCGAGAGATGAGTACACTAAGCAGATTCAGAAGCATGTAGGTTGCAGTAGGTACTGGGAGATGAAGAAGCTTGCACAGGATAGAGTAGCATGGAGAGCTGCATCAAACCAGTCTCAGGACTGAAGACCACAACAACAACAACAAGTCATCAGTAATTACTTTTTCTGACTTGGTTGTATTAATGCTAGGGAGGTTACAGGGTTTCCTCATATAATGCACCCAATACACACATATACCGCGCTTTGCCCCTACATCGCTGTGACATATACATAACAAATGCTAAATATTTCAAGGGAATGTCTTATCGAAATAGTAGGTAGTAACTGCAGCAGTCCTGAAATTGAGTCATTACTCGCTTCGAAGCAGATGAATGAATTGATTGTTAGCACGACACAGCAGTAAATACGTAAGGGTTACTACAGGGCTGTATGCATTATTATTATTATTATTATTATTATTACTGCTTCTATTACTACTTAGACACAAAGAATTAACAGCCCAAAGTCACCCCATTTCTGCCACTTCAGAAGTAGAGTGTGCAGCTATCAAGTGATTTATAAGCAGTAAGTATGGTATACACATTTTAACTTGTTTGAGTTTAAATGGGGTGGCTATGTGCAGGTTAAGGAAGCGCCGCAATGGAGAAGAGTAATGCAGGGGAAGTATTATTTGTAAGAAGTGTCTACCATTACTGTGGATAGTTAGCTCTCTTATCTGAGCAGGAGTTATGAGCAGCACATGCGAGGCACCACGAATTGTTTCGTCACTCAATCTAACCCACACACACACACACACACACACACACACACACACACACACACACACACACACACACGCGCGCGCGCACAAACTATATACATTCATCTTTCATGTATAAATAAAAGTATTCCATGGAAAGTCTTTCATTCTACAGTTTATTTAGGTGTTATGGATGGTGACAACGTGGGAGAGAGGGGGCAGGAGACAGTGGGTGATCATGCAGAAAGAGGGGGCTGGGGGGTAGAGCGGTGTACTAGCTAACGTCTAATTGCGCTGTGAATGTGAATGTCGTGTGACTATGGCCTCCCGACGGGTAGGCCGTTCGCCCAGTGCAAGTCTTTCGATTTGACGCCACTTCTGCGACTTGCGCGTCGATGGGGATGAAATGATGATGATTAGGACAACACAACACCCAGTCCCTGAGCGGAGAATAATCTCCGACCCCGCCGGTAATCGAATCCGGGCCCTTAGGATTGACATTATGTTGCGCTGACCATTCAGCTACCGGGGCGGACTAATTGCGCTTAGGATTAATAATCTAAGAAAGGTTAGGAATTACTACTCTGTGAAGCATCAAGGGTACAGAGATATAGGCACCCCGCCGAAGTGTTCACTTACACCCCAGCTGTCATGGTGCATTATACACACCTGGAAATGGAAAAAAAAACACATTGACACCGGTGTGTCAGACCCACCATACTTGCTCCGGACACTGCGAGAGGGCTGTACAAGCAATGATCACACGCACGGCACAGCGGACACACCAGGAACCGCGGTGTTGGCCGTCGAATGGCGCTAGCTGCGCAGCATTTGTGCACCGCCGCCGTCAGTGTCAGCCAGTTTGCCGTGGCATACGGAGCTCCATCGCAGTCTTTAACACTGGTAGCATGCCGCGACAGCGTGGACGTGAACCGTATGTGCAGTTGACGGACTTTGAGCGAGGGCGTATAGTGGCCATGCGGGTGGCCGGGTGGACATACCGCCGAATTGCTCAACACGTGGGGCGTGAGGTCTCCACATCGATGTTGTCGCCAGTGGTCGGCGGAAGGTGCACGTGCCCGTCGACCTGGGACCGGACCGCAGCGACGCACGGATGCACGCCAAGACCGTAGGAAACTACGCAGTGCCGTAGGGGACCGCCCCGCCACTTCCCAGCAAATTAGGGACACTGTTGCTCCTGGGGTATCGGCGAGGACCATTCGCAACCGTCTCCATGAAGCTGGGCTACGGTCCCGCACACCGTTAGGCCGTCTTCCGCTCACGCCCCAACATCGTGCAGCCCGCCTCCAGTGGTGTCGCGACAGCCGTGAATGGAGGGACGAATGGAGACGTGTCGTCTTCAGCGATGAGAGTCGCTTCTGCCTTGGTGCCAATGATGGTCGTATGCATGTTTGGCGCCGTGCAGGTGAGCGCCACAATCAGGACTGCATACGACAGAGGCACACAGGGCCAACACCCGGCATCATGGTATGGGGAGCGATCTCCTACACTGGCCGTACACCTCTGGTGATCGTCGAGGGGACACTGAATAGTGCACGGTACATCCAAACCGTCATCGAACCCATCGTTCTACCATTCCTAGACCGGCAAGGGAACTTGCTGTTCCAACAGGACAATGCACGTCCGCATGTATCCCGTGCCACCCAACGTGCTCTAGAAGGTGTAAGTCAACTACCCTGGCCAGCAAGATCTCCGGATGAGTCCCCCATTAAGCATGTTTGGGACTGGATGAATCGTCGTCTCACGCGGCCTGCACCTCCAGCACGAACGCTGGTCCAACTGAGGCGCCAGGTGGAAATGGCATGGCAAGCCGTTCCACAGGACTACATCCAGCATCTCTACGATCGTCTCCATGGGAGAATAGCAGCCTGCATTGCTGCGAAAGGTGGATATACACTGTACTAGTGCCGACATTGTGCATGCTCTGTTGCCTGTGTCTATGTGCCTGTGGTTCTGTCAGTGTGATAATGTGATGTATCTGACCCCAGGAATGTGTCAATTAAGTTTCCCCTTCCTGGGACAATGAATTCACGGTGTTCTTATTTCAATTTCCAGGAGTGTATTCCTACCACAGGTCCCGTGGAGGTCCAAGTGAATGTTGCCCATAGCATAATACTGCCCAAACAACCTACATCCTTGTCGGAGTGTATGTTTCGAGTAACCGTTTGCCTGTATGATGGCGTAGGCTGACACAGTCATCAACCTACTGTAAGAGGAAGCGTGATTCATAAGGCCAGGCAACATTTCCATTGTTGCATGGTTAAATTTCGATGAACCCGTTCGAACTGCAACAGTAATTGATGGTATCATTTGGTCAACATGTAAAGATGTATGGGTTGTTTGCAGCATAGCTCTATGTTCAACAATGTGCGGCGAACTGTTCCTCCAGGCAAGTGTGGAAAACTCTTGAAATAGTAAACAATCATAATAGTCGGACAAATTAGACGGTGTAGAATCACACAAAGCTAGATACGCTTTCAAATATAATATATTGACTTGAGCTGTTAATTGGGAAAACTATTTTCACACTAGCGGAATGTCTGGGTAACACAGGAGATACAGGCACACTGACGTCACAGAGAAAGGCTATCTCGTAGAACTGCTCCAGCGTCGTTATTGATGAGCGCTGAGCCATTTCTCAAGTAGAGCAATCTCCAGCGCTGGAACAGTCGACAGACGTGCCGGTCGGGCAGCATGCAATACGTCTTCCGAGCGAATCCCAGATATGTTCGATAGAATTCAGGAGGGCACGCCGGCCACGGCATTCAAGAGATGCCTTCCTATCCCATCTAGGGAGCTGTGTAGGAACGAACACAGTCTTCCCTCCAGAACAGGCTACGAATGCCCTATGTGCACACAGGGTGCCTTCACGGACAGTGCAGGATGGTGTTCTGTTTCCTGGTACTGCTCGTGTGACTCGACGCAGTTAAATTGCTTTCTGTGGTCTGCTCCCGCAGTAAGTGGGAAGGAGGAACGACCATTTAAATTTCTTAGCATGTAAAAATGTACCAAATGAGGCAGACTAGAATCAGTAAAACTGGAAATGTACTGAGCGATTGTAGCTTATGACAGAAGCTCACAATAGCAAAAAATTTGCATCAACGCCTTGCAAGAGCAAAAAAGTAACAGAATATCTCATAAAAAACAATAAACTATGGAACTGTGAATAGTTTGCCATTTTAAAAAATTATTACGTATTATTACATGTACAAGGTTATTAATGTCCAGTAAACACGGGCTCTAAAATGCATACCTTTAAGACACTTGTTCCCATCTTTGGGGTAATTACCCGTAAGGGCTAAAATGAAATGGGTAAGAACTAAATGATTTGATTCTGTTTTAGACATGAAATTAAATTGTTTTCAGAAGATCGTTACTATTACCACAATTTTGTAAGACTCTAATATTAATTATACAGGGTGTTACAGAAAGGTACGGCCAAACTTTCAGGGAACATTCCTCACACACAAAGAAAGAAAATATGTTATGTGGACATGTGTCCGGAAACGCTTACGTTCCATGTTAGAGCTCATTTTATTACTTCTCTTCAAATCACATTCATCATGGAATGGAAACACAGCAACAGAACGTACCAGCGTGACTTCAGACACTTTTTTTACAGGAAATGTTCAAAATGTTTTCCGTTAGCGAGGATACATGCATCCACCCTCCGTCGCATGGAATCACTGATGCACTGATGCAGCCCTGGAGAATGGCGTATTGTATCAGAGCCGTCCACAATACGAGCACGAAGAGTCTCTACATTTGGTACCGGGGTTGCGTAGAGAAGAGCTTTCACATGCCTCCATAAATGAAAGTAAAGAGGATTGAGATCAGGAGAGCGTGGAGGCCATGGAATTGGTCATCCTCTATAATCCATCTGTTACCGAATCTGTTGTTGAGAAGCGTACGAGCACTGCGACTGAAACGTGCAGGAGCTCCACCGTGCATGAACCACATGTTGTGTCGTACTTGTAAAGGCACATGTTCTAGCAGCACAGGTAGAGTATCCCGTATGAAATCATGATAACGTGCTCCATAGAGCGTAGGTGGACGACAAAACTAAAATGAGCTCTAACATGGAAATTAAGCGTTTCCGGACACATGTCCATGTAACATCTTTTCTTTATTTGTGTGTGAGGAATGCTTCCTGAAAGTTTGGCCGTACCTTTTTGTAACACCCTGTGTAAGTAATCAATAATTACTTTTTCTCAATTAGTAGCATTAATGTAATGGGCGTTACATATTTGTCATATAGTCTACCCAATGCACACATCTGCTGTGCTATTTCCCGTACATCGCTGATGATAAAAGTGGGGCATATACATAACAAATGCTAAATATCTCATGAAAATGTCTACTCCAAATTGTGGATAGTACCTGCAGTGGTCCAGAAATTGCTTCATTAGTCGCTTAGAAACAGATCAATGAATTAATTGACTCCACGACACAGCAGTAACTAAGTAAGGGTTACTGTTGTGCTGTACTATTATTATTATTACTACTGCTACTATTATTAGTATTAGTGGCTGTGGCACATACAAAGCAGTAATAGTGTCAAGTCATCCAATTTCTTAAAGTTCAGACGTAAGGGGTGCAGTTTGTCCGACTATTATGATTGTTTATTATTTCAAGAGTTTTCCACACTTGCCTGGAGGAACAGTTCGCCGCACATTGTTGAACATAGAGCTATGCTGCAAACAACCTATGCGTCTTGCATTATTCGATAATACCGATCCTCGGTGTCCTCCTCAGACATTTAATCACCAGTGTGTCATTTCCTACTCGATGAGAAATTTGACATGTCCATTTCAGGTAGTAAGAATAAACTGAATGGTCAGAAACCGTGTGAAAAGCTTGTAAGGTTGCTGGAGAAAAGCTTTTGCTGAGAAATAATTGTTGCACGGCTCGCGAGTAGTTTGGCACTGAAGTTAACTAATCAGGCCTTTGCGCCTGCAAATTCAAGCACGCAATTGTAAGATGTGGTAATGCACAGACATTTGTGTGTCTGTAAGTTACCACTCGTTCAAATGCTCATTACCAGTTGAATTGCGCCTTTTTATGAAGTAATAATTTGACGCTATGTGAGCAGAAGGTACGTATGTTCGGTTTGAGGAAACCAAACTAAGAACAAGTTTGGCGACACTGTCTCTGGCAGGCTGCTTCATTTTGCGCGAGCAACGATCTGATCGACTAACTTCAATGCTAAATACCTCGAAAACGGCACAACATATCGAATTATTTTCTTAACAAATATTTCTCAGTACGTCTTCCCCCGCTACTGTGATACAAGCTTTTCAGACTGTTTCTGAATGACGTGTATATGTATCAATACCAGTCCGGTCCTTATACAATCCAAATGCTGAAAATATACAGGTCAACCCATATTTGGACCAAACAGGGCAAAAATGTTCGGTAACCACATCCTCTAAAATGCATGTCTTAAGACCAATGAGCATTTCTTCAGTAAGTGTAGTGCACACATTTTAACTTCTTTGATTTTAAATGGGGTTTCAGTGTGCAGGTCAAGCCAGCGCCGCAATGGGAAGAAGTAATACTGGGAAGTATGTTCTGTAACAAGTGTCTACCCTCACTCTGGGTACTTAGCGTACTTATCTGAGAAGAACTTGTGAGCAGCACTTGCGGTGCACCACCAATTCCTTCGTCATTCATTCTAACACACACACACACACACACACACACACACACACACACACGCACACACACAAACTAAATACCATTCATCTTTTTTCACTGTAAAAACGGAAGTGTTCCAAGTAAAGTCCTTCATTCTACATTCTAGCTAGGTGTTAAAGTTGGTGATAGTAACAGAGAGAGACGGCAAAGCAGCAACAGTCCTCGAGGCGGGGGAGGGGGGAGGGGTTGGAGAGGAGGGGTGTACTAGCTAATGTATAATTGCGCTTACGGGTAATGAAGTAAGAAACAGAGTCGTAAGAGCTATGAGCACTTATTCATCTTAGCTAGAGGGAAACACATCTCTTCTATTGCTCACATACTGTGGGTATTTGCCCCAACAAGCAGCTTCATTGTATCAAATGAAGGAATGCTCATTGGTCTTAAGACATGCACTTTAGAGAATGTGGTTACCGAACATTTTTGCCTTGTTTGGTCCAAACATGGGATAACCTTTCCATTCTAAGAATTTTGATTGTATAAGGAACCGACTGGTATTGATACATATACACATCATTCAGAAACAGTCAGAAAAGCTTGTATCACAGTAGCGGGGGAAGACGTACTGTGAAATATTTGTTAAGAAAATAATTCGATATGTTGTGCCGTTTTCGAGGTATTTAGCATTGAAGTTAGTCGATCAGATCGTTGCTCGCGCAAACTAAAGCAGCCTGGCAGAGACAGTGTCGCCAAACTTGTTCTTAGTCTGGTTCCTCAAACAGAATATACTACCTTCGGTAGTATCGGTATTATCGAATAATGAGAGAAAAAATAATTACACATAACCAACAAGCCAAAAGTTTTTTTTCTTTTTTTAGTTTTGAACCACTATACTTAATAATACATTTCACTCAGTCTCTCTGAGTAATGCTTTAATATTCAATAAAATTTCGAGCGTGCTGCCGGTCGTCGATTAATTCATTGCACGATTTTTCGACTGAGCACCTGCCAGTCATTTCCAAATGAGCCTTCGAAGACTTAAGATGACTGGTACATCATTAATCGATGACCGGCTGCACGCCCGAAATTTGTTTAAACATTCAATTTGCCGAAAATAATTTAAAATTCACACTGTTTTAATAGTTGCCATTAGAAACTGCACTGTGTGATATTATCATAATCAGGTGACAACTACTTCTAATAACACCACATTTTGCTTTGTTCCTTGCTGAGTTTCCTTTAATGAAATACTATTGTTTACTTCGCTTGTAGTGTTACTGTCATTTCTCTTTGGTTAATAATTTTACAAAATACCATAACGTCATATCAGATAGCACATAGTTGTTGTTATTGTTGTTGTGGTCTTCAATCCTGAGACTGGTTTGATGCAGCTCTCTATGCTACCCTATCATGTGCAAGCTTCTTCATCTCCCAGCACCTCCTGCAGCCTACATCCTTCTGAATCTGATTAGTGTATTCATCTCCTGGTCTCCGTCTACGATTTTTACCCTCCACGCTGCCCTCCGATACTAAATTGGTGATCCCTCGATGTCTCAGAACATGTCCTACCAACCGATCCCTTCTTCTATTCGAGTCGTGCCACAAGCTCCTCTTCTCCTCAATTCTATTCAATACCTCCTCATTAGTTATGTGATATATCCGTCTAATCTTCAGCATTCTTCTGTAGCACCACATTTCGAAAGCTTCTTTTCTCTTCTTGTCTAAACTATTTATCGTCCATGTGTCACATCCATACATATGGCTACACTCAATACAAATACTTTCAGAAATGACTTCCTGGCACTTAAATCTACACTCGATGTTAACAAATTTTTCTTCTTCAGAAACGCTTTCCTAGATAGCACATAATCAGAAAGAATTATATTACTGTCACAGGTGTATTGTAGATCGAATGGCGTATTCCCATGTGGTAATAGTATACTAGGAAACATAGGTTTCGGCAAAGTACAGCATGTTGAAAGTGAATGACGCCTTCGTTATTTCTAAGTTGAGGCAATATGCAACATATTAACCGAAGTATGGTGTTTTTTGACGTGCTGCTATCCATAACTGGGCGACAGATGCTTGCAGTCAATGAATGTCAGTATCGCTGAGCCATTATCGGCTCATTATGGCCGTATTCTTTTTCGACTGGTGTGCTAGTTCTGCATGTCTCGCAGGAGAGCTTCTGTAAAGTTTGGAAGGTAGGCGGCGAGGTACTGGCAGAAGTAAAGCTGTGAGTACCAACCGTGAGTCGTGCTTCGGTAGCTCAGTTGGTAGAGCACTTGCGCGCGACAGGCAAAGGTCCCACGTTCGAGTCTCGGTCGGGCACACAGTTTTAATCTGCCAGGAAGTTTCATATCAGCGCACACTCCGCTGCAGAGTGAAAATCTCATTCTGGAAACATCCTCCAGGCTGTGGCTAAGCCATGTCTCCGCAATATCCTTTCTTTCAGGTGTGCTAGTTCTGCATGTCTCGCACGAGAGCTTCTGTAAAGTTTGGAAGGTAGGAGACGAGGTACTGGCAGAAGTAAAGCTGTGAGTACGGAGCGTGAGTCGTGCTTCGGTAGCTCATTTGGTAGAGCACTTGCGCGCGAAAGGCAAAGGTCCCGAGTTCGAGTCTCGGTCGGGCACACAGTTTTAATCTGCCAGGAAGTTTCATATCAGCGCACACTCCGCGGCAGAGTGAAAATCTCATTCTTGAAACATCCCCCAGGCTGTGGCTACGCCATGTCTCCGCAATATCCTTTCTTTCAGGAGTGCTAGTTCTGCATGTCTCGCAGGAGAGCTTCTGTAAAGTTTGGAAGGTAGGAGACGAGGTACTGACAGAAGTAAAGCTGTGAGTACCGGGCGTCAGTCGTGCTTCGGTAGCTCAGTTTGTAGAGCACTTGCGCTGAAAGGCAAAGGTCCCGAGTTCGAGTCTCGGTCGGGCACACAGTTTTAATCTGCCAGGAAGTTTCATATGAGCGCACACTCCGCTGCAGAGTGAAAATCTCATTCTGGAAACATCCCCCAGGCTGTGGCTAAGCCATGTCTCCGCAATATCCTTTCTTTCAGGAGTGCTAGTTCTGCATGTCTCGCAGGATAGCTTCTGTAAAGTTTGGAAGGTAGGAGACGAGGTACTGGCAGAAGTAAAGCTGTAAGTACGGGGCGTGAGTCGTGCTTCGGTAGCTCATTTCGTAGAGCACTTGCGCGCGAAAGGCAAAGGTCCCGAGTTCGAGTCTCGGTGGGGCACACAGTTTTAATCTGCCAGGAAGTTTCATATCAGCGCACACTCCGCTGCAGAGTGAAAATCTCATTCTTGAAACATCCCTCAGGCTGTGGCTACGCCATGTCTCCGCAATATCATTTCCTTCAGGAGTGCTAGTTCTGCATGTCTCGCAGGAGAGCTTCTGTAAAGTTTGGAAGGTAGGAGATGAGGTACTGACAGAAGTAAAGCTATGAGTACGGGGCGTGAGTCGTGCTTCGGTAGCTGAGTTGGTAGAGCACTTGCGCGCGAAAGGCAAAGGTCCCGAGTTCGAGTCCCGGTCGGGCACACAGTTTTAATCTGCCAGGAAGTTTCATACTAGCGCACACTCCGCTGCAGAGTGAAAATCTCATTCTGGAAACATCCCCCAGGCTGTGGCTAAGCCATGTCTCCGCAATATCCTTTCTTTCAGGAGTGCTAGTTCTGCATGATTCGCAGGAGAGCTTCTGTAAAGTTTGGAAGGTAGGCGGCGAGGTACTGGCAGAAGTAAAGCTGTGAGTACCAACCGTGAGTCGTGCTTCGGAAGCTCAGTTGGTAGAGTACTTCCGCGCGACAGGCAAAGGTCCCACGTTCGAGTCTCGATCGGGCACACAGTTTTAATCTGCCAGGAAGTTTCATATCAGCGCACACTCCGCTGCAGAGTGAAAATCTCATTCTTGAAACATCCCCCAGGGGCTGTGGCTACGCCATGTCTCTGCAATATCCTTTCTTTCAGGAGTGCTAGTTCTGCATGTCTCGCAGGAGAGCTTCTGTAAAGTTTGGAAGGTAGGAGACGAGGTACTGACAGAAGTAAAGCTGTGAGTACCGGGCGTGAGTCGTGCTTCGGTAGCTCAGTTGGTAGAGCACTTGCGCGCGAAAGGCAAAGGTCCCGAGTTCGAGTCTCGTTCGGGCACAGAGTTTTAATCTGCCAGGAAGTTTCATATCAGCGCACACTCCGCTGCAGATTGAAAATCTCATTCTGGAAACATCCCCCAGGCTGTGGCTAAGCCATGTCTCCGCAATATCCTTTCTTTCAGGAGTGCTAGTTCTGCATGTCTCGCAGGATAGCTTCTGTAAAGTTTGGAAGGTAGGAGACGAGGTACTGGCAGAAGTAAAGCTGTAAGTACGGGGCGTGAGTCGTGCTTCGGTAGCTCATTTGTAGAGCACTTGCGCGCGAAAGGCAAAGGTCCCGAGTTCGAGTCTCGGTCGGGCACACAGTTTTAATCTGCCAGGAAGTTTCATATCAGCGCACACTCCGCTGCAGAGTGAAAATCTCATTCTTGAAACATCCCCCAGGCTGTGGCTACGCCATGTCTCCGCAATATCCTTTCTTTCAGGAGTGCTAGTTCTGCATGTATCGCAGGAGAGCTTCTGTAAAGCTTGGAAGGTAGGAGACGAGGTACTGACAGAAGTAAAGCTGTGAGTACCGGCCGTGAGTCGTGCTTCGGTAGCTCAGTTGGTAGAGCACTTGCGCGCGAAAAG
The DNA here is from genome assembly GCF_023897955.1 of Schistocerca gregaria. Lineage (NCBI taxonomy): Eukaryota > Metazoa > Arthropoda > Insecta > Orthoptera > Acrididae > Schistocerca > Schistocerca gregaria. Next base: position 923,228,835 of record NC_064920.1, on the reverse strand, counting down.
CAAAGGTCCCGAGTTCGAGTCTCGGTCGGGCATACAGTTTTAATCTGCCAGGAAGTTTCATATCAGCGCACACTCCACTGCAGAGTGAAAATCTCATTCTGGAAACATCCCCCAGGCTGTGGCTAAGCCATGTCTCCGCAACGCAATATCCTTTCTTTCAGGAGTGCTAGTTCTGCATGTCTCGCAGGAGAGCTTCTGTAAAGTTTGGAAGGTAAGAGACGAGGTACTGGCAGAAGTAAAGCTGTGAGTACCCGCGTGAGTCGTGCTTCGGTAGCTCAGTTCAGTGCGGCACTCGCAGCCGAGCGAAGCGGACGTGCGGTGTGTGCTCTCCGTTGGCAGAGAGGGCCCGCGCGCCTTGTTTACTTTCTTCGGCCGACACTAACGTGACGCCGTAGCGCTCCAAGACCATGGCAAACCAGTACAGAAGATCAACCTTGAAATTCACATTTCGGAACGACTTTACCCGACCAAAGGCGCTCGAAGTCGAACGTTTTTTAAAAGAGGAAGCCAAGATCCCGGCTGCCGACATTGTCGGCATTCACTTTTCGATCGTCAGTAGCACGGTCTAAGTAAAGCTCATAAAGGAAACTACTTGCGACAAGGTGCTTCGAGAGATGAAACAAGAACTCCGCTTCTGCCACGGAGATGGAAATGTTGGCAACGTCGAGGTCGGCCATGCCGCAATGGGACTGCGGACTATACGCATCTTCGAACTTCCATTTGAACTCCCGGCGGCAGAAGTTGTAGCGGCGCTCCGCCCCTACGGCACGGTACACGAACACGTGCCTGAAAAATGGACCCAGTTTAAGACGTATCCAGTACTCAATGGAGTACGCCAAGTGCGCATAGATCTCCAACGAGACGTGCCATCCTATCTACAGATAGGTGGATGCCGGGCCATAGTTATTTATGACGGCCAACCGAAGACGTGCTCCGGATGCGGTAAGGAAGGTCACCTTCGTTCCGAGTGCCTCCAGCGTCGGATCACACAACTACCACCGAAGGACGTTCCACCACCAGCGGCGAAGACTATTCTACCCGTTACTTACGCGGCGGCGCTCACGACGTTCTCCACACAACAGACACGGCCGACCGCTTCAGCGGTACAAGAATCACTTTCCACGGACAAAGACCTGGATGATCCGCCGACCTGGCCAGTGGTGGAAAATAGCACTACGACTCTGGAGCTACCGAACGCGACAGACATTGACGCCAGTAAGATGGCAATTGATTCCCTTATTGTACCGACCGAAGCGTTTGTTCCGGCGGAGCATGAGTCAGTGCCGTCTTCTGACAATGAAGGCCACGTACGGAAACAGCGATCACCGAAACGCCGAAAGCGGCGTCGTCGGACCGTGTCGGAACACAGTGGTTCGCATTCGGCTGGGGAAGAACGACTGACCACTCAAGAAGCCAGCCGTGAAGCTGAAGCTGTTTCCACTGACTCCAACCTTGCAGAACAGACAGAAAAACGTTCAGCTTTCGACCACCGGCCCATTGACAGAAACAGTGAGCAGCGGGAAGGTACCAGTGCAGGTAGCGAAGTCGCTCGGTCCCTTACAATCAAACATACTGAGGCTATGGACCATGAACAGACATCCGCGCCCGCTTCATGGGCCGAGGACGTTGAGACACAAGATCACGACCCGCGGCCAGCTGAGGCGCCGCCGGATCATGCAGCATAAGCAGCACAAGGAGGAACGCGTTCGGCGGGGGGTGACATCACTTCCGATGTTCGCTTCTCTCCACCTTCACCATGGATAACCTCGCCCAAACAACTCGTTGCCAGGCTTACCGCCTGGCGACAATGAATATCAACATGATCAGTTCTCCTGTCTAGATCCAACTTTTGAAAGAAACCATACGAGCCATGGGGGTTGACTTTGTTTTCCTACAAGAAGCGAAAACGACGGCACTCCCGCACTTTTACGGGTACACCACACGTGTGACGCCCGGTAGCCCTGCAGATACCGGAGTGGCAATATTAGTGCGTGAAGGTATTGAAGTTACCGACGTCACGTTTCTTCCCTCCGCTCGAGGAATAGCATTTACGGCACTCAACACCCGATTCATTAATGTTTACGCACCGTCGGGTACCACAAGACGTCACGACCGCGCCAGATTCTACTCCACAGATGTCGCTCCTCTTTTCCTAGGACGATACGACCACAGCGTCTTCGCCGGCGATTTTAATTGCGTGCTTCACCCCAAGGACCAAATCCCACATTACACGCCTTGTCCGGAACTGGGTGCGATGATCCAAGAACTTCACTTGTGCGACACGTGGGAAAAAGTCCACGGTAACCACTCTGGCCACACTCATCTTACCAGTCATTCGGCCAGCCGACTCGACCGCATATATGTGTCACAAGATCTCACACAAGGTGTGGTGGACGCCGAACTATGGCCTCAAGCCTATTCTGATCACAGTGCCTATATCTGCACTATACACCTACGCCCCCAACAAGTCTGGCGCAGCAATGGCTTTTGGAAGCTCAACATAACTCATCTCCAGGACCTGGATTGCCGTCGGCAAGTTGCAGCAACGTGGACTGACTGTGAACGCCGCCACCCTCGATACGCCTCGACCCTGGAGTGGTGGCTCCTCTGTGCCAAACCAGCAATCCGTAGGACACTTATGCAATATGGCAAGGACGTGACTGGGTGGCATCGACAGACCCTCGATTTTTACTACGCGACTCTCAGGGACCTCGACGCCTTACCCCCTTCCCCGGAGAGACAACATGATCAAAGCAGAACCAAGGCTCACATACTATCATTGACGAAGCGCCGACTAGAAGGTGCAGTCGTCCGCTCGCGACGGCACGACCGAACGTTTGCGGAGGAACCCACTATGCACCACGTTGTGGCGGTTAAGCCCCGACAACGCCAACACTTAATCACACAACTCAGGACACACGACGGTCGCTTATGTACGACCCAAGCAACCATAGTAAAGGCGGTGGAGGATCATTTTCGTCATCTTTACAAGGAAAGAATCGTCGATGACGAGGCCACTACTGAAGTGTTGCAGCAGGTAACACGTACTATCGACGAGGCTACCGTGAATGCACTAACAGAGGAAATCTCACTCGAAGTAGTCGAAGACGCCGTGGACAAAGGTGCGGCCAATAAGTCTCCTGGACCTGATGGATTGCCCATCGAATTCTACCGGACTTTCCGTGACATCATGATGCCTCGCTGGGTTATAATGTTCCGCGAACTTACGTCTCCAGACTGTGTTGTGCCGCCAGCGTTTGTAGAAGGACTTCTCATACCGGTACACAAGCCAGGTGGAGGGCTATCGATTAACGACTATCGGCCGCTTACAATGCTGAACTCCGATTACAAGATTTTCACCAGGATTATGGCGAGCCGTATTAAGACGACCTTGCCGATGATCCTCGCTCCAGAACAGACGTCGCAGGGGGGAGAAGCCAAGATACACATGGCCACCGGTGACTGCAGGGACTTAATAGCGATCGCTTCTGCGTGCCGTCTGAGAGCGGCGATCGTCTCCGTAGATTTCAACCGCGCCTTTGATAGAGTGCACCACAACTTCCTCCTACGACTGATGGACTGTATGGGATTCCCCCCGGGCCTCATCGACACCCTACGGCGTCTTTGGACCTCAGCCAGCTCACACGTCCAGGTCAATGGAAGGACGGTAGGACCAGTACCCATTAAGAGGTCTCTACGACAGGGTTGTCCCCTTTCTACCTACCTTTATGCCATCGCACCCGAGCCACTCCTAGGGGGCCTTAACCACCGCCTATCTGGCATCACGCTGCGGGACGTCACCTTTCGCTATAGGACATACGCTGACGACCTGCTACTGCTGGTTCGTTCCAATGACGAAGTTCAAAGCGTACTAACCTGGATTGAGCGATACGGACAGGCCGCCGGCAGTCTTCTGAACATCAACAAGTCGGCGGCGTTGGATATTGGGCGAGGTCTCGGACCGGAAGCCCTCGCTCCCCTCCCACCAGTTTCTGATCTGCGATATTTGGGAATCACGTTCAAGAAAGATGTACGTAAAACAGCTGCAGAAAACTACCGTCGGTTATTACAGATCATACGCGCAATGGTGCGACAGAACCTGCTCCGGGACTTGAACCAGCTACAACGTGCTGAATACCTGAACCTCTACGTGGCATCAAAACTCAATCACGTGGCACAAGTCCTCCCACTACCGCTGCAGATAGGTCGCCGGCTACAAGCGGCCTTCAGTTACTACGTTTCCGCAGGTCATATATTTAAAGTACGATACGACACTCTTACCCTCCCAGTGCACAAAGGAGGGCTGGGATTGGTCAACGTCAGGGCGAGAGCAGCTAGCCTTTACATGAGCAACATGAGGAAACGATGGAAAAGTCAATATACCTCTCTCACGGGTCGTTTACTACAGGTTCTGATGCCAGTCTCTAACGTCCCGCCGGTGTCGGTTGCACACGTCGCACCACAGCTCTCCCATGTGTCGACCTTCATTCTTGATTACAGCTATGTCAGCTCGAACCTCTCCGCCACGCGTCCACCAAAGGCGAAAGATTTTTACACCAACCTTCTGCGTGCTGTTCCCCATAACGTGGTGGAAAACAAGTACCCTACGGTTCACTGGCCAACAGTGTGGAAAACGATACACCACAACTTTCTGTCCTTCACGGTGCGTTCGAAGTGGTATCAGATCGCCAACAAAAAATATGCCACACTACAGCGACTTCACACTATTGGACTGGCAGACTCCCCTTATTGCCCAGATTGTCACATTTTGGATACTGATGAACATCGTTTTACTTGCGCATCATCGTCCGGAGTTTGGCGACTAGCACAGAAGATATTGGCTTGTTACCTCCGGGTCACACCTGATATGATTGACCCTCAGACCCTACTCTGTCCCGATGGAACTTACTTTCCGGCTGCAAAATATCATGCGCTTACATGGTTCAAAGGACTTACCGTCGCCTACATCTTTCGCGACGGAGAGAAAGAGCATCTTGATTACTGGTGGTTCCTGCAAAATGCTCACAATGCCCTCGAACGCACACCGAAATACCGTAGCCGGCCGCGGTGGCCGTGCGGTTCTGGCGCTGCAGTCCGGAACCGCGAGGCTGCTACGGTCGCAGGTTCGAATCCTGCCTCGGGCATGGGTGTGTGTGATGTCCTTAGGTTAGTTAGGTTTAAGTAGTTCTAAGTTCTAGGGGACTTATGACCTAAGATGTTGAGTCCCATAGTGCTCAGAGCCATTTGAACCATTTGAAATACCGTACGCTCTTCGCAAATTATTTACGCAGCGTTTTCGTTAACCCCCCATTCAGCTGGGGAGTGCCGAGCTGCGGTTAATGTTCTGTGCCGCATCACACTAACGGCTGAACGTTCTGCCTTGTCAGCCATGAGCGAAGGAAGAGACAAGCTGCTGCAAGGATGCTGTTTTCCTTGAGGCACTAGCGAAGCTGAATGCCTCCGTTGCAGATGCCCTTCAAAGGCGCAATTGGAGATATCAGATAACGATGACGAAGCTCCAAGTGGAACCAGTTACATTATTGAAGAACCTTTTCGTTGGAATTACATCAGTGATGTTTTTATTTCTGGATTACACTTTTATGCCACCTTTGTTGTTGTAACATTTACTTGTAACACTTAGTTACTAGAATTCACATGTAACAAATAAAAAGTGGCAAAGGATAGCCCTAACCTTGATTTCCCATATTTCCCCTGATATATAGGCGGCTCTCCGGGGTGGGTTTACTCAGGAGCCAACGTCTGAAGTGGATCAGATTTTTTGTTATAGGATGAAAAGTGGCGGTGGCACTTAGGGGTTTTTTTAGTTCCATTTTCCTAAGGGACTGTTTAAGGGAAATTACTTAATGAAAGGGTATGACAAAAAGGGGGTAGAAAAAAAAGAAAAAAAAAGTTGGTAGAGCACTTGCGCGCGAAAGGCAAAGGTCCCGAGTTCGAGTCTCGGTCGGGCACACAGTTTTAATCTGCCAGGAAGTTTCATATCAGCGCACACTCCGCTGTAGAGTGAAAATCTCATTCTGGAAACATCCCCCAGGCTGTGGCTAAGCCATGTCTCCGCAATATCCTTTCTTTTAGGAGTGCTAGTTCTGCATGTCTCGCAGGAGAGCTTCTGTAAAGTTTGGAAGGTAGGAGACGAGGTACTGGCAGAAGCAAAGCTGTGAGTACCGGGCGTCAGTCGTGCTTCGGTAGCTCAGTTGGTAGAGCACTTGCGCGCGACAGGCAAAGGTCCCACGTTCGAGTCTCGGTCGGGCACACAATTTTAATCTGCCAGGAAGTTTCATATCAGCACACACTCCGCTGCAGAGTGAAAATCTCATTCTGGAAACATCCCCCAGGCTGTGGCTAAGCCATGTCTCCGCAATATCCTTTCTTTCAGGAGTGCTAGTTCTGCATGTCTCGCAGGAGAGCTTCTGTATAGTTTGGAAGGTGGGAGACGAGGTACTGGCAGAAGTAAAGCTGTGAGTACCGGCTGTGAGTTGTGCTTCGGTAGCTGAGTTGGTAGAGCACTTGCGCGCGAAAGGCAAAGGTCCCGAGTTCGAGTCTCGGTCGGGCACACAGTTTTAATCTGCCAGGAAGTTTCATATCAGCGCACACTCCGCTGCAGAGTGAAAATCTCATTCTGGAAACATCCCCCAGGCTGTGGCTAAGCCATGTCTCCGCAATATCCTTTCTTTCAGGAGTGCTAGTTCTGCATGTCTCGCAGGAGAGCTTCTGTAAAGTTTGGAAGGTGGGAGACGAGGTACTGGCAGAAGTAAAACTGTGAGTACCGGCTGTGAGTCGTGCTTCGGTAGCTGAGTTGGTAGAGCACTTGCGCGCGAAAGGCAAAGGTCCCGAGTTCGAGTCTCGGTCGGGCACACAGTTTTAATCTGCCAGGAAGTTTCATATCAGCGCACACTCCGCTGCAGAGTGAAAATCTCATTCTGGAAACATCCCCCAGGCTGTGGCTAAGCCATGTCTCCGCAACGCAATATCCTTTCTTTCAGGAGTGCTAGTTCTGCATGTCTCGCAGGAGAGCTTCTGTAAAGTTTGGAAGGTAGGAAAACGAGGTACTGGCAGAAGTAAAGCTGTGAGTACCAGCCGTGAGTCGTGCTTCGGTAGCTCAGTTGGTAGAGCACTTGTGCGCGAAGGGCAAAGGTCCCGAGTTCGAGTCTCGGTCGGGCACACAGTTTTAATCTGCCAGGAAGTTTCATATCAGCGCACACTACGCTGCAGAGTGAAAATCTCATTCTGGAAACATCCCCCAGGCTGTGGCTACGCCATGTCTCCGCAATATCCTTTCTTTCAGGAGTGCTAGTTCTGCATGTCTCGCAGGAGAGCTTCTGTAAATTTTGGAAGGTAGGAAAACGAGGTACTGGCAGAAGTAAAGCTGTGAGTACCGGCCGTGAGTCGTGCTTCGGTAGCTCAGTTGGTAGAGCACTTGCGCGCGAAGGGCAAAGGTCCCGAGTTCGAGTCTCGGTCGGGCACACAGTTTTAATTTGCCAGGAAGTTTCATATCAGCGCACACTCCGCTGCAGATTGAAAATCTCATTCTGGAAACATCCCCCAGGGGCTGTGGCTAAGCCATGTCTCCGCAATATCCTTTCTTTCAGGAGTGCTAGTTCTGCATGTCTCGCAGGAGAGGTTCTGTAAAGTTTGGAAGGTAGGAAAACGAGGTACTGGCAGAAGTAAAGCTGTGAGTACCGGCCGTGAGTCGTGTTTCGGTAGCTCAGTTGGTAGAGCACTTGCGCGCGAAGGGCAAAGGTCCCGAGTTCGAGTCTCGGTCGGGCACACAGTTTTAATCTGCCAGGAAGTTTCATATCAGCGCACACTCCGCTGCAGAGTGAAAATCTCATTCTGGAAACATCCCCCAGGCTGTGGCTAAGCCATGTCTCCGCAATATCCTTTCTTTCAGGAGTGCTAGTTCTGCATGTCTCGCAGGAGAGCTTCTGTAAAGTTTGGAAGGTAGGAAAACGAGGTACTGGCAGAAGTAAAGCTGTGAGTACCGGCCGTGAGTCGTGCTTCGGTAGCTCAGTTGGTAGAGCACTTGCGCGCGAAGGGCAAAGGTCCCGAGTTCGAGTCTCGGTCGGGCACACAGTTTTAATCTGCCAGGAAGTTTCATATCAGCGCTCACTCCGCTGCAGAGTGAAAATCTTATTCTGGAAACAAGGAATACTGTTTGACAAAGAACTGCACTGCAGGCGAAATGGCAGTTAAATAAAATAATGTTGGGAGAAGTAAGCTTTGATGATGAGTGACATCAATAAGAAAGGAAGAATAAAATAAAATCAATAATAATGTAAAAGGACCGCCCTGTCATTCGTCTAAACAAACTTTATCCTTACAAGAGTATGTGACGCTGATCTCAACTAATAGTCTTCACCCGAAGTGTGAATTGAAAGACTAACCATCTTGTAGCTCCTCCAATCCTGAGTACTGACAGTGACGCTTCAGAGATACAGATACATGTGGCACTACCGTTTTTCAAGGCGTAAATGATATGAAATCAATTAACAGGTGCACAGACCGATATCACACTGAGATCTCAGACGTACCCACTTGAGCTGATTTCTCGGGCAGATTTTACTTCATAAAACTGACGCCCCTGAAGTGGGTGGGTTCTTCTTTACCGGTTGACTGAGGCGCGCGAAGGACATCCGGAAGAAACTATAGTGCCATCACGGAAGTAAACGATACTTCTCAGAATTGAAAAGAGAGCTTTAAAAATATTTCATTCCCTCCGAGACAAAATATGATTACAAACATATTTAAATAATCCAAGTTTCGTACATAAATGACGAATTAAAACCATGTGTCCGACCGGGAATTGACTGAAAAATTCAAAATTTCGCAACCAGTATTCTTTCAAATGCGTTGTTTATGTGGGTGTTTTAAGTATTACAAAAGTTTGTTCTTCTAAAATGTTTACCTCCACATCTTCCGAATTAGTGTATAGTATAGTTTTCTCTTTTCTTTATCAGTGGAGACACATATCAGCGTTGGTTGAATAAACCGTCTGCAGATGTTTGTAACCTCGTGTAGTAGTTTTTACGACGTGATTCCTGGTACGTTATCGTGCAAGATGCCGCAGTAGTTAGCACATTGGACTGACATGCAAACTTAACTCACATTCTGGAGGAGGACGTTTCAAACCCGCGTCCGGCCTTCCAGATGTGATTTCCCCAAAAACGCTCCCGGTAAACGCCGGGACGGTTGTTATGAAAGGGCAAGGGCGATATCCTTCCGTCTCCGTCTCTAATGACCTCGATGTCAACGGGACAAACTCAATATTGCTTCCTTCCCGATACGTTATATCATAGACGTAACTACGTTTTACCACAGTGAATCTTCAAGATAGCACCTGTGGTCTACGTTCAGGGTTCGAAACTCGCCACCTCTTAAATTTCGAATACAAATCATCATTGGGGGTCGACAGTTCAGGCATATATGCCGACGTCGCAAGGTTAAGTTGAAGAGATAGAGAAAGTATATGACGATACTGAAATGGTTATTCAATACGTAATGGGAAATGAAAACCTAATACACACGGGGGACTGGACTGCAATTGCAGGGAAAGAAGTAAAAGAAAAGGTTACAGGAGAATATGAGCTTAATTCTAGAAATGAGAGAGGAGTAAGACTAGTTGAGTTCTGCAATAAATTTCAGCTAGTAGTTGCAATTACTCTGATCAAGAATCACAAGAGGAGAACCCATACTTCTAAAAGGCCGGGACATAAATGAAGATTTCAATTAAATTCCATCATAATCAGGACAGATTCCGAAATCAGAAACTTGATTATAAGGCGTAAACAAAAGCAGACATAGACTCAGATCACAATATAGTAGTGATGAAGAGTAGGCTGAAGTTTAAGTGATTATTCGGGAAGGATCAATATGTAAAGAAATGGGATGAGGAAGTGCTTATGAATGAAGAGGTACACTTGAAGTTATCTAAGGTTGTACATACTGCAGTAAGGGATGGCTCAGTAGGTTGTTCAACTGAAGAGAAATGGAGATCTCTAAAAAGGGCAATCACAGACTTTGGAAAGAAAAATGTAGGTACAAATTAAGTAACTGGGAATAAACCATGGGTTTCAGGAGAAACACTTCAGTTGATTGATGAAACAAGGAAGTGCAAAACTGTTAACGGAAATTCAGGAATGAAAAACCTACATGGTTCTGAAGAATGAAATGAACAGGAAGTTCCGGGAAGCGAAGCTTAAATGTCCAGATGAAAAATGTCAACAAATCTAAAAAGAAACAGTTGGTGGAAAGAGTGACTCAGCATATAGAAAAGTTAAAATAACGCATTGGTGGAATGAAAAGAATGGGTGGTAACATAACGAGTGCAGTATTAAGTACAAATGAGAGAGCGGATGAGCGAAAAGAGTAAACTGAAAGTCTCTACTAGGGTAAGACTCGTCTCATGTGATAGAAGACGACACAGGAGTCCGTGTAGAAGAGGTAGGAGATCAAGTATTAGAATCATAATTTAAAAGAGATTTGGAATACTTAAAGTTAAATAAGGCAGAAGGGATCGATAACCCTCCATCAGAATTTCTAAAATCATGAGGATAACTGGTAACAAAACGACTATTCACATGTAGAATGTATGCGTCTGGCGATAAACCATCTGACTTTCGGAAAAATATCATCCACACAATTCCGAATATTTCAAGAGCTGACAAGTGTGAGAATTATCGCACCATCAGCTTAACAGCTCAGGCATTTAAGTTACTGTCATGAATAGTCTAAGGAAGAGTGGAAAAAACAATTGAGGATATGTTATATGAAGATCTCTTTGCCTTAGGAAAGGTAAACGCACTATACAGGAAGTTGTGACGTTGCGGTTGATAATGGAAGCAAGACTGAAGAAAAATCAAGACACGTTGGAAGGATTTGTAAACCTGGAAACAGTGTTTGACAGTGTCAAATTGTGCTAGATGTTCGAAATTCTGAGGGAGAAAATGGTTCAAATGGCTCTAAGCACCGTGGGACTTGTCATCTAAGGTTAGCAGTCCCCTAGACTTAGAATTACTTAAACCAAACTAACCAAAGAACAGCACACACATCCATGCCCGAGGCAGGATTCGGACGTGCGACCGTATCAGTAGCGCGGTTTCAGACTGAAGCGCCTAGAACCGCTCGGTCGCAACGGCCTTCGAGGAAAATAGGGGTAAGCTATAGAGAGAGATGGGTAATGGACAACATTTAGCCAAGGGTAATAATAAGCGTTGGAGACAAGGAACCAAGAGGTGGATTAAAGAGGATGTGAGACAGGGATGTAGTCTTTCACCCTTACTGTTCTATCCACACATCTAAGACGCAATGACGGCAGTAAATGAGAGCTTCAAGGTTACAGGATATCAACGATAAGATTCGCTGCTTGCATTGGTATTCCCAGTGAAAGAGAGGAAGAATTACAGGATCTAAAGTACTGAATGAACAGACTAATCAGTACAGCATATGGCCTGAGAGTAAGTCGAAGAAAGACGAAAGTAATGAAAACGAGCAGAAATGAGAACAGCGAAAAAATTTACCGTTAGGCTTGATGGTCACGTAACAGATTAAGTTTAGGACGTAGGCGGCAAGTGCTACTCTGAGATGAAGAGGTTGGCACAGGAGAGGAATTCCTGGAGGGCTGCATCAAACCAGTTAGAGGACTGACGACACAAAACAGAAAAAAATGATCTGCATGTACATAAATACTTAGCAAGCCACTGTATGATGCTTGGTGGAGGGTACCTGGTACCACTGCTAGTCATTACCTTTTCTGTTCCACTCCCAAACAGACCTAAGAAAAAAGGAATATCTAGACCTCCGTACGAGACCTAATTTCTCTTATCCTGTCTTCCTGGTCCTTACCCGAAATGTATGTTGGCGGCAGTAAAATCGTTCTGCAGTCAGCTGCAAGTCTCTAAATCTTATCAGTAGTGTTCCGCGAAAAGCACGTGATCTTTTCTCCAAGGACTCCCATTGAGGTCACGAGACATCTTCGTAATAATCGCGTCTTGATCGAACCTACCGGTAACAAATGTACCTTCTAGCCTCTAAATTACTCTCATGCCTTCCTTTAACCTGACCTGGTGCAGTTCCCAAACACTCTGGCAGTAACGTACTCAAGAATGAGTCGCATCAGTGTTCTACACGCACTCTCCTTTACAAGTGATATGTAGTTTCTTAGAATTCTCCCGACCAACCTAAGTCGCCAATTTACTTTCCTTACTACCGTACTCATTTGCTCATATCATTTCATATCGCCTTGCAACTTTAGGTCCCTGTATTTAATCGAAGAGACTGTGTCATGCACCGCCAGACTAATGCTGTACTTGAACATTACGGAATTGGTTTTCATCTTACTCTGCAATAATATCCGACAGTGTCTTGAACAAGGTTACTTTATAATGGTTTTTATTATAGTTTGTTGCTGTTGTGTATGTAAACTTATTTGATATTCTTTAATTTCGTGTGTGTCTGTGTTATAATGTGGACCTGGATATTGCAAGCGGCGTGCTTAGCAAACGCTATCTAATAAAAAGGAGTCCTCAAATCCATCTGAAACTGTATAACTGTATTGTAGCTATAGTTTACAAGAAATATTTAGCAATCGTAGAACTGTATACTAAATAACCTGGCCTGTAAATTTCTTTATTCTACAGTTCAGTGAACAGTGCAACATTGCGTGACGCCACAGTGCTTATCCCAAAGTTCCAACACACAAAACTAAGCGAATAATAAAAAAAAAACCTACAGAAAATTATAAGCCAAACTTTGAGAGAATAACTCTGCAGAATGCTTTTGTGAAAATATAATACAAATTTATGTACGCAAAGTGACTAATTAAAATGCGAACATTAAGTGATATATACACGAATGTAACACTTTACTGTAACAGTAACCATGTACACATAAGAATGAGATGTGAACTAAACTTTACCTGAACTGACCTTGAAGATAATTTCGAAATGCAGTGATTTACTGGCCGTAACAAATTTTAATGACTGTCCTTGTGGCAACAGAAACTCAGTACTGCTCGAAAGAGGTGAATATTAAAATACAGTGCAACAACAAACCAGCGAAAAGAAAATATTGCCAAGAGCAAGAAACAAATACGATGTGCACGCCATGCTTTACTTTGAGTGACTGTGTTCCACTCAGTACATTGCGATGACACGTAATTAAAAAACAAAATTTTTGTGTAGAGATAGTGAAAGAAATTAAACTTACTGAATAACTGAAAAGTGAATAGCATTTATAAACCGCATTGTGAATGTCTGATTCCTTAGCAATTACAACCACCTTGACATAAATTCTTTATAAAAAATATTATTCTGGCATATAATATGTCACTGACATGGTAAAGGAGTGGACTAAGTCCGAGCCTTGTCAGCAAATAACTTCGTTTAATCACGTGTCGACAGTCAAATTAACAGATCCGAATCAATAAAGAAAAAGTCGTGCTATATGTCTGGCTTTCTCAAACTCATGATAAATCACGTGCGAGCAAGCAATGCAGTGACATTACCGGAAAGTCTTCATATTTTTCAAATCAATCTTTGCAAAATTATATTTCCAAAAAGGAACATCCACTGCGTTTATTTTCTCAGTTACACTAATTATTTCCAGACTGCTCAGTGGCGTAACCAGAACTGCAGAACTACCGTAAGCTGCCGTAGAATACCGTTACCTCATTTACATCTGCTTGTTTGCAGTGCGATCTTAATGAATTTCCCCAGAAATCGGAAGCAATGAATCGCTTATAAACAGTGTGATCATATATAAAGGGCCCCATAACCTACGGAACATTTTGGTTCAGAGTAGTTATCCTCCGGCTTGTTACTTGAAAATGAACAGTGTTAATACCAAAATTCAACTTGCCAATGTTTTTATTCGAAAATTGTTGATTTGTAACAGAGGGAGGCCGTATTAAGAATTAAAAAGAAATGCTGATTTATCATACAGCGCTAGAAAACGCAATTTTCTCAGATGTAAAATATCACTTCAGTACCTCGCTTACCTTATATACAACTTTTTTCTGTTATTGTCAAACAACTTTCGCACTTAACAGTTATGACAGGCCACTGTAAACTTTGATCACGACGAAGAACGTTCTATAGAGTATAAAATAACCTCAATAATTATATAGCTTTTTTTTTTGTTTGTGCACATAAACTGTACTTGCATCAAAAATAATTGCCTTAGTTACGTAAGTGTGCAAAACTTTCGTAGTCATTTAATTACTATAAATTATAAAACGCATTTTATTTTCTGTAAGGATGTGAAACACATGATGGACCAACTCTGAACGATGTTCGTCTCTTGTCGTGAGGAAATAAACAAACGGAAGAAAACAAGAAGTCATCGGCTCCCAATTTCTCTTTCACACATTCATTTATCTCTCTCTCCCTACCAGTGCCACCAATACTAACGGTAATCGTACCATTTTCTACGTAATTTACGTACTCTAACAAAGTAAGCCAACCATAATTTTGGTAGTACACAACTATGAGATTGACCAATACGCGACTCCTCTCACTCACTTCCAGCACAATGCTCCGATGCCAACTGAGAATCAAAGATCTCACTACCTGAACTCAGAACGCCTGTGACATAAAATATCTACTACTGAAGATTTATTTTCGAAAAATATCCGCTGCAGACGTATGAAGTATGTCATATCGAATAAAAAGTCTCTGCTAACACATCGAGGACTGTGGGAGAGCAGCCGGACACAAAGTACTTGAATTACTAAAACTGAAACCAAGAACAATATTGTAGTTCAAACGTCGTTTATTCAAAACATACGACGAGTTTAGACCTGAAAAAGCGTCGCCTTCAGGCCCCTTTATATGGAAACGAGTTTCTACGGGAAAAAGCGTCGTCTTCAGGCCTCTGTATACGGAAATATGCGTAGCACGATAGTGAGCTGTAATGTGATTTCTGAAAACAGAAACTAAAATACGAGACAGAAAAGGGGTAAATAATATCACAAAATTACGTACTAAAAATATGTTATCGGTATACATACAAAACGGTTCAAAATTTAATTTATATTGCTTAGTTCTTTCATACATTAATTACATACTCCTATGATGTAATGCACGTAAATGGAACTGACGTGCACAACTAACTGCACGTGAAAAGCAATCGAAGTCATGTATATCCCTAATTGGAATACATACGAGTGCGAGATGTACCAATAATAAAAGTAGCAACCTAATAACTTAAAACCAGAAGGTCGGAGTAAACGGATGCAACAAAACCTAATGAACAAATGTTCTATAGAGATTTAACGACCACATCCTGTTTTTAAGGTGTGTGAGCGTGTCTTAAGTCTTGTACGTTGTTTCAGCCTTATCACTACTTGGTGTGCGCTTTTGCATTGTTCGGTTGTGATTCTGTTGTCTGTTGTTATTTGGGTGTTCCGTTTTTTTACTGGTCTATCCCGCATTTGTAGGTATTACGGTCAGGGATACACATGACTTCGGTAGCTTGGCTGCTGTAATTCGCTGTACTAGTGGGCTCCCGTCAGATACGTTACATTACTGGAGTATTTAATTATTGTATAAAAAAGTTAAAGAATATGAATTAGATGCTGAACTCTGTTTTGGGTGGATACCGTGAGTATATTTTTATTGTGCAGTTTTATGATGTGATTTATCTTCGTTTTAGTCAGTTTTTGGGATTTTTACTGTCAGAACTCATTATTCTTTATTCTCACGCTGTGTAAGTCTCCATATACAGGGGCCTGACCATGATTCTTTTTCGCGTCGAAATTGGTGGCATGTTTTGAATAAAGGATGTTTGTATTACAATACAGCTGTTGGTTTCAGTTGTCGCAATTCAAGTAATTCGAATAAAAAGAGAACTCGCATCGCTTTCTCTGAACACCAGTAATAAGGTTGTAAGCTTCGCATCACCCCAGATGTGATACAGAAAGCACTGAATGGGTTACTTTCACTTTAGAAATGGCGTCTGCCTTGCTCCTCTGGTGCTGCAAAAGCGGTATTTTAGTGGATTGCTTTCCGTTACGTAGCATATTCCGAACATCCGACGTCAGTTATTCACACCTTAGAAGCGTACGTGTCATGAAATTCTACGTTTTGACGTCACAAAACTCGGTGCCCTCCACGCCCACGTTGGCCTCCACCTTCCATGCGAGAGACAACTGCCTGGCTTTCCGCACAGATCACAATAGAGAGCATGAGCACAGATCTACGGAACCGGAGCGCTTGGCACACCTGCGGAGCCGAGCTGCCGGGACCGAGCGCCACGAGAGCAGCCGACACGTCGACGAGAATATAGGGCGGAAGACGCGCCGCCGCGACAGCTGATTGTAATCGCGCTCGTCACGGTCGTTAATTATGCAGCAGCGAGCGCTATTAGCCGGCGGCCCTGCGGAGCGGTGCCGGCTGTCCGATTCTGTTTGAGGCGGCCTTCTTTGTCACCTCAGAGCTGCCGCATTCTCTCTCTCCCTCCTCCTCCTTTCGACGCCGTCTCCAGTCTCTCTCTCTGTCCCATCTCTCCCTTCATTAAACGGTCCGCCAGGATCTCGAATATTGTCGGCGACGTGCCAATACCGGAGGACTGAATTATTCCGCCTCTTCCTCTTGAGCTTCTCGTAATGACACTTACTGATACACCTTCCCTTTTGTGAGAGCGTCGGTTCGTAATTATTACAGTATTATTAACGCGAGTTAAGCGATAAAGTTTCTCAACTCTAGCATCAAGAGAAGAGGTTTCCATGCAAATACAGCTAAAAAGGGTACCTAAATTTTAATGGTTTTTATGCGTGAAAGAAAACTGTCGGTGAGGTGGGCCGTACACTATTCCACGTCCTCAGACAGGATAAAATATTAATGCTAGCATAATATTTTTGTCCCTCCTTCCTGTTTCCTTCTGTCTCTATAAAAATAATAAAAATTTTACATTTTCATAAGTATTTGATTTGAAGATCAACCATTCCTGTTCAAAATTTATAATGCCATTTTTGTTTTTAATTTAGAATTAGCACTATGAAAAAAGCTTGACTAAAACATGTTTCAATGTCACATGATATACTGCAACAGCTAAACATATGAGAAACTTCCTAGCAGATCGAAACTGTCTGACAGATCAAGACTCGAAGTCGGTACTTCTGCCTTTCACGTGCAAGTGCTACACTGACTGAGCTACCCAGGCACGTCTGAGACCCCGTCCTCTCAGCTTCTCTTCTTCCTAGAATGCTAGTCCCGCAAGTTTCGCAGAAGAATTTCTGAGAAATTTGGAAGGTAGGAGACAAGGTACTGGCAGAAGTAAAGCTGTGAGGACAGAGTGTCCGTCGTTCAACGGTTGTTCAGTTGATGGAGCAATTGTGTGGGAAAGGCAAAGGTCCCAAGTTCGAGTCTCGACCCACGACAAACTTTTGGTATGCCAGAAAGTTTGATATCAGCGTGCACTCCACTGAAAAGTGAAAATTTCACTCTGGGAACTGTGTTGTTTTTGTGGTCTGTGGTGCAAGGATGTAGCTCGCCATGCTACTCTATCCTGCGCAAGCTCCTTCATCTTCGAGTAACTACTCCAAAATACATCTTTCTGAAGCTGCTTAGTGTATTCATCTCTTGGTCTCCCTCTACGATTTATACCATCCACGATTCCCTCCAATACTAAATTTATCATCCCATGATACCTCAGAACGTGTGCTAGCGACTGACCCCTTTTTCTAGTCACGTTGTGCCACAAATTCCTCTTATCCCCAGTTTTATTCAGTACCTCCAATTTAGATACGTGACCCACCCACCTAAACTTTAACATTCTTCTGTAGCACCACATTTCGAACACCTCTATTGTTTTTTGGTCTAAACTGTACATCACCCATATTTCACTTCCATACATGGGTACACACCACACAAATACTTTCAGAAAAGACTTCCTGATACTTAAATCTACACTCGATGTTAACAAATTTCTATTCTTCAGAAATGCTTTTCTTGCCACCGCCAGACTACAATTTATATCCTTTCTACTTCGACCATCATCAGTTATTTTGCTGCCTAAATAGAAAAACTCATCTACCATTTCAAGTGTCTCACTTCCTAATCTAATTCCCTCAGCATCACCTGATTTAATTCGACTACATTCCATAACCCTCGTTTTCCTTTATTTAATGTTCATCGTATGTCCTCCTTTCAAGACACTGTCTTTTTTTTTTTTTTTTTTTTTTTTTTTTTTTTTTTTTTTTTTTTTTATAACTCAATATACAGATCGAATAACATTGGGGATAGGTTACAACCTTATATCACGCCCTTCCCAACTATTGCTTCGCTTTCGTATGCGACTGTCAACACTGTCAAACGCTTTCTTTACGTCTTCAAATGCTATAAATGTACGTTTGTCTTTCCTTAAACTCTCTTATAAGGTAAGTCGTAGGGTCAGTATTGCCTTGCGTGTTCCTACATTTCTGCGGAATACAAGCCGATATTCCCCGACATCTGCTTTTGCCAGTTTTTCCACTCGTTTTTAGATAATTCTTGTTAGTATTTTGCAACTGTGACTTATTAAACTGACAGTTAGGTAATTCTCACAGCTGACAACACCTGCGTTCTTTGGAATTGGAATTATTATATTCTTCTTGAAGTCTGATGGTATTTGGCCTGTCTCGTACATCTTGCTCACCAGATGGAAGAGTTTTGTCATAGATGCCTCCCCAAAGGCTATCAGCAGCTCTAACGGAATGTTGTCTACTACCGGGACCCTGTTTAGACTTACGTCTTTCAGTGCTCTGTCAAATTCTCCACGCAGTATCAAATCCCTCATTGCATCTTCACTTACGTACTCTGCCATTTTCGTAATATTTCCCTGTAGTACATCGCCCGTATAGACCCTGTATATACTCCTTCCACCGTTCTGATCTGCCTTCTCTTTTTCCTCTGAGCCCTTGATATTCATACAAGGGCCTCTCTTTTCTCAAAGATCTTTCTATTTTTCCTGTAGGCGGCATCGATCTTATCACTAGTGATATATGCTTCAACATTCTTAAATTTTTCCTCTAGCCATTCCTGCGTAGACATTTTGTACTTCCTGTCGGCCTCATTCTCGAAACGTCTGTATTCCTGTTTCCTGCTTCATTTGCTGCATTTTTATATTTTCTCTTTTAATCAATTGATTTCAATATCTCTTGTGTTACCCAAGGATTTCTACTAGCCCAAGTCTTTTTACCTATGTGTTTCTCTGCTGCCTTCAATATTACATCTCTAAGAGCTACTCATTCTTCTCCTACTGTATTCGTTTCTCTTACTGTCAATCGTTTCCTAACACTGCCTATGAAGCTCTCTACAACCTCTTGTTATTTCCGTTTATCCAAGTTCCGTCTCCTTAAATTCCTATCATTTTTAGGTTTCTTCAGTTTTAATCTATATTCCATTAACAATAAATTGTGGTCAGCGTCCACATCTGCCCCTGGAAATGTCTTACAGTTTAAAACCTGGTTCTTAAATCTCTTTCTCATCATAATATAATAAACCTGAAACCTTTCGGTGTTTCCAGGTCTCTTACACGTGTACAGCTTTCTTTCATGATTCTTAAACCAATTTAAAGGTATAATTCTGAGCTATGATTAAGTTAAGCTCTATGCAAAATTCTACCTGGCGGCTTTCTCTTTCATTTCTTACCCGCAGTCCGTATCCACCTACTACTTCTCCTTCTCTTCTTTTTCATACCATTGAAATCCAGTCCCTCACCCCCATTAAATTTTCATCTCCCTTAACTATCTGTGTAATTTTTTTGTCTCATCGTACATTTCTTCAATCTCTTCATCATCTGCGGAGCTAGTGTGGATATAAACTTGTACTACTATGGTAGGTGCGGGCTCCGTGTCTATCATGGGTACAATAATGCGTAGTAACTTACCCCGGGTCCTATTTTTTATTCATTATTAAACATACTCCTGCATTACCCCTACTTGATTTTGTATTTATAACAAAATGTTTGCCAGAGCAGAAGCCCTATTCCTCTTGTCAGTGAACTTCACTAATTCCCACTAATTTAACTTTAACATTTCCATTCAGCTTTTTAAGATTTCTAAGCTACCTGCACGATTATGGGATCTGACATTCCACGCTCCGGTCGTAGAACGCCAGTTTTGTTTCTCCAGCCAACGACGTCCTCCTGATTAGTCCCCGTTAGGAGATCCGAATTGGGGACTATTTTACCTCCGGAATATTTTACCCAAGCGGTCGCCATCACCGTTTAATCATACAGTAATGCAGGGTGCACTTGTGAAAAATTACGGCAATGTTATTGAAATGGAAGGGGAAGTAGATGAAAATGAGGTGGGAGATATGATACCTTATTTGTCCGCTTATTTTCGTTCACCGTTCGTGTGTTTCGAGACACAGATGTGGTCCTACATTTCATAAGCCGTACTTCTGATTACAAAAATTCCGATTCCACCATTTACAGGAATGTCAACCGATTGCATAGAGTTCTCGCAGCTGATCGTAGCTTTCCATGGACGCATTGTACCTGACAGTCATAGTAACAAACCTCACAACCGCTTTAACTGAAATTATATTTTAGCTGTAAATGGTTGCGCTGTCTTTAAGGTGATCCGACGTTTTGAGAATGGTCGATCTTTGTTGTTCTGAAACATTAGTTCATCATTCCATTTATACTGAAATTCGTCCATATGCAGCTGTCATTCGTGGAAGCCTTTGATGGTTGATTCCCACTGCGCTAATCAAAGGGATTATTCACTTAGGTGACATAAGTCATGGGATAGCGATCTGCATATATACCGATGGTGATAGTATCGCAATACAGCGTGAAATAACCGCAAAAAGCAATGTTGGACTAACGACAAAAGCATGCGAGAGGGTAGTGCGTCGAAATTTGGCTTTAATGGGCTGTGGCAGCAGGCGACCGAGGCGAGTGTCTTTGCTAACAACATGACATGGCCTGCAATGCCTTTCCTGGGCTTGTGACCATATCGGCTGGATGCTAGACGACTCGAAAACCGTGACCTGGTCAGATGAGTCCCACTTTCAGTAGGTAAGAGCTGAAGATAGTTTTCGAGTGCAGTGCAGACCCCCCAAGACATGGACCCAAGTTGTCAACAGGGAACTGTGCAAAATGGTTCAAATGGCCCTGAGCACTATGGGACTTAACATCTGACGTCATCAGTCGCCTAGAACTTAGAACTAATTAAACCTAACCAACCTAAGGACATCACACACATCCACGCCCGAGGCAGTATTCGAACCTGCGACCGTAGCGGTCGCTCGGTTCCAGATTGCAGCGCCTAGAACCGCTCGGCCACTCCGGCCGGCGGCACTGTGCAAGCTGATGGTGGATCCAAAATGTTGTGGGCCGTGTTTACGTGGAATGGAAAGGGTCCTCTGGTCTATCTGAACCGAGCATTGACTGGGAATCGTTACGTTCGACTACTTGGAGACCACTTGCAGTTATTCATGGACTTCATGTTCCAAAACAACGATGGAATTTTTATGGGTGGTAATGCACCATGTCCCCAGGCCAAAATTGTTTGCGATTGGTCTGAAGAACATTCTGGACAGTACGAATGAATGACTTGATTACCCAGAACACCCTACATGATTTCCATCGAACATCTATAGGACATAATCCAGAGGTCAATTTGTGCGGAAAATTCTGCAGGGGCAACATTTGGCAATTAGGGACCGCTATAGAGGCAGTATGGTTCAATATTTCTCCAGCGTACTTCCAATGATCTGTTGAATCCGGGCCACGTTGAACTGCTGCACTACGCCGGGAAAAAGGAGATCCGACACGATATTAGGAGGTATCCCATGACATCAGTTAATGCTGTCATAATCTGATAATTTAAAGGTATAATCTCATTTAAATGTGGAACAAAATAAGCCAAATCTGGCTCTTTGAAAATGTGTGTTTGTCTTGAGGCCACCCAACTGATATGGCGCAGATACCCAGACTTCATTCATGCACTACTTGAGAATTGGAGCACTAAACGACTTTCATCAAACATTATATATAACTCTACACATCTTCGTAAAGCTTTTTCTCGCTCAGCTCCCCCCCCACCCCCACCCCCTCCCCAAACAAAATGATGAAAAGAGAGAAATTTATCACTTACTACATTTGCGCTTCTTATGGAGTATCAGTCATGAGGTTTTAATTTATTTCTTCTTTACTGGTAACTCTATTCGCAATACACAACGCAGGCAGTCTCTGCATGTGTCATGGAATTTACCTGCAAAATTATATGATTTTACAACACATAGTTCAGCAGATCTGACGTCATAAACATGACGATGAATTAAAAGTTTGCTTTTTCTTAAAATGGATTGCAAATTACTTTGCTATAACCGTCCAGTGTCTCATAATGAGGGCACTTAGCGATTTCCAACGAACTTTAAGACTAAATTTAAACCTTTTATAAACTTTTTGTCTCTTACATTATCAAAGCTAAAATTTAACACCTTAACTCATTCGTAAAGTAGTCAGGCGTTTGAACTTGTTTTATATCTGGGAGTTTCATTAATGAAAAATCGGAGGTTTATTGATTTCATTAGATTCAGTGTGGCGGGGATGGGGGTCGTAGACTATGAAATGCTACCATTCTGTATGTGTACTATTAATACTGAATAAGGGTCTGAACAATCATTGTCCTTAACGGCATATTGCAAGCTGAGGTTATGCAGTAATTTGTGAAGGGCTGGGATGTATTCCATGTTGGTTCAGCAGTGATAAGATGATTTACTGTGAACTCAGGAAAATTATTAAGTTTGTAGGAAGTATGCTTTAAGCGGTCTGAGAAAGGTTTTAGCATGAAATGGCTAATCTTTATGATAATTACGTAGAGCGCAATTGATGTGCATTGACTGTTTCCTCTCTCTATCGTTTGTGAATACATCTGAAATAACTTAGATCTGTACGTGATCCAAACTGATGGAAACGTTAATCTAATTAAAAATGTGCAGCACAGACAGAAAAATAAATATCTTAAGTATTTAGGCAGTTGATGAATCTCTCAAGGTGATTATGTCGACTATAGTGAAGTCGTAATCGTATGTGGAGGCTGGTAAAACCAGAGCTTGACGACGTTCGCATGATAGGTCCTAGCTTCTGCGTAAGTAGTCAGTGACGTCAAGTGTACCAGATATAGTGATTTATGAGTTTATCAGTGAAAACAAATGTGGTCAGTTTTAAATACCAATTCTTGATGCAAACTGATTATATTTGTAAACAGACTGTCTCACTGTGCGATTAGTCGGAAAAATGTTTTACTTCAGCAAATGTTTTCCAGCAGTGTAAATGTTGCGTCTAGAGGACAGCATTATTCTACTGAGAAATGGCGAAAAGTGTTCTCCAGAGTGCTCCCGAATTTACTGGTTAAAAGCCTTCTATATTTTGAGGTCATCATGTAGCAGCAATTCAGATCTAGCAATATCTCTTCCTCGTAACCTACTTTAGACAGGCATACCCCCCACCGCGTAGCAAACAATATTGGTTTCTGTGTGCCCGCGTTCTGTAATCAAATCTTGCTGAGCATCTGATCATCCAGTGAAGCATACAGGCGCTAGGAATTTGCATTGACGTGTAGTATCCGGAAGAGGTGTTTGTAGCCATCACGAACAGGCGGCAGATAATTGGGTCTGTAGCGAGACAATGCAGGAAAGATACGTGAAACGTCTTATGTGGAACGTCACTGCACTTCTGCTTATATTACAACATAGTTGCTTTCTTAATTAAAGATCATGAAGAATTTTGTGACAGTATATTAGAGAAGTGTATTTGATCAAAAGTACTATCTCTTGAAGTAGTAATGTGCACGCTATTATGACTCGCTGGCGAGTCACGTAACGGTCTCTCTGGTGTAGGATCGCTTTCACTTACATTACACGTCCGTTATTTACAGTCACAGTATTTCCAGGTTAAGTCGAAAACATTCAGAATTTAGTGATAACTAATGAATGATCAAAATTTTCCCTGACAACACGCATGTAATTCGGAAGCGTAAACATTATTATAGGTGCGCTGCTCCTGGTTAATCTCACTGAAACGTTATCGCGTTAAACTAGAATGTCTCTGAAGTATAGAAATTCTGTGCTGTGTTACAGTTAGACATTAGTGAATGTGAAATCATCATATATTACTTTTAGTTAGTTGTGTGTCTTCATAATGAATATTTACTCTGGAGCGGAGTGTGCACTGATGTGAAACTTCCTAGCAGACTAAATCTGTGTGCTGTACCGGTACTCGAACCTGGGACCTTTGCCTATCGCAGACAAATGTTCCTCGACTGGGTTGTCCAAATACGACTCACGACACATCTTCATAGCTTCACTTCCCCAACAGACGTTATGCTGAATAACTTGCAGGATTAGAACTCCCGGAAGTAAGGTACGCACAGATCCCAGGTTCAAGACCGTCCCGCATACAGATTTAATCTCCCAGATAGTTTCATTTTGAGTCTTCTTTGGGTATGGGTTTCAAGATTAAGTTTTCTAATAGAAAAGAAGAAATCTTCACAGACCGAACCAGCATCCTATCCTGCAGAGCAGGCAGATATATCACTTCAGTATTACGGTCTGAATATAGAACAGATGTGTACTAGAAGCATGTGTACCCACGGTCACATGTCGTGAAACTGCGAAACTAACATGGATTCCTCCCCACCAGCTGCAGTCCAGCACAGGTTTTTTGTAGGGCAGATTCATAAAGCACATAGACGCTTATAATTGCAAGACTTCCTTTTGCTGGCTTATTTGTTTGTCAACAGTCGTAATACGCTAGCCAATGTGTCTACAGAGAATAGGTTTACAAGATAGATAACGTTTCAACGGGGTAACACAGTACGTAGATTAATAAAAATTAGACCGATTTCCTAAAGAAAGACGTAAGTTTAACGCAAGCATACAGAATATGTGAAAGAAGTCATTCGACAGACCCCCGACAGCAACTAAGGATGAAGCTGAACCGAAAAATAGTCTTACGCCACGAAGAAGATGCACTGAGAAAACATTGACTTCCAGATTCAATTGCTCTGAATAGCTGATGATGTCCATAACAGTTTCGAAGTTTATCACCGAGTCTACCAGATGACAGTGTATTATGTATGTACTGAACACCTGGGAAAATAGACCGGGGGCTGTGTATTCTGTGGACTGTAATGGAAGATGGTTGTGTTATGTATTCCTGTATCTATCTTTCTCTACTTTTTTCACCCTATACGGCTCCCTCTAGTAGTATGGAAATTAATCCATGATGTCTTACTAAATACCATATCAGCCTATCCGTATTTCTTGGTAGTGTTTTCCACGTGCTCCATTCTTGGCCGATTCTGCGAAGAACCTAGTTCCTTATCAGTCTACCTAATTTTCAACATCTTTCTACAGCACTATATCTCAGATGCTGAGTGTCTCTTCTTTTCCAATTTTCTTACAGCCCATAGTTCACTAACATACAATAATATACTCCAAAGGTACTTTCTCAAAAATTTCATCAGATTAGGGCTGATGTTTGACCAAACTTCTCTTGGACAGGAATGTCCTGGTTGACTGTGTATATCTGCCTTGTTGTCCTCCTTGACACGTCGGTCATTTTATTTATGACCAGTGATACCAGAATTTCCTAAATTTCTCTATTTCATAATGCAAAATTTTGTTGTTAAGCTTATAGTTAACCTCATTCCCACTACTTCTAATTACGATTTTCCTTTCCTCGGTTTAGTTTGAATCCACACTCTATTTCCATTTCCATTCAACAGGTTTTGTAACAAGTTTTCACTAGATTCGATTAGATTAATACTTGTTCCATAGATCATGAATACGACACTTCGTAATGATGTGGAACGTGTCAGGTTAAAGAAACATATCTGTACAAGATATTACATTTCACAAAATATTGCATGACACTAATGCTTAAGTTAGTTTTTTTCCTCCCTTAATTTATATCTAAAAATTCACCCAATGAGTAGAAGGAGTTGTCATTTAGAAATTTTTTAAATTTATTTTTAAATCTTGGTTGACTATCTGTCAGGCTATTGATGCTGTTTGGTAGGTGACCAAAGACTTTTGTGGCAGCATAATTTATCCCCTTCTGTGCCAAAGTCAGATTTAACCCTGCATAGTGAAGATCATCATTTCTCCTGGTGTTATAGCTATGCACACTGCTATTACTCTTGAACTGGGCTGGATTATTAACAACAAATTTCATAAGTGAATATATATACTGTGAGGTTACTGTGAGGATCCCTAGATCCTTAAATAGATGTCTGCAGGATGACTGTGGGTGGACTCCAGCAATTATTCCGATTACACGTTTTTGAGCAATGAATACTTTTCTACTCAACGGTGAATTATCCCAGAATATGATACCATACGAAAGCAGTGAATGAAAGTAGGCATAGTAAGCTAATTTACTGACATTCTTATCACCAAAATTTGCAATAACCCTAATAGCATATGTAGCCGAACTCAGACGTTTCAGCAGACCATCAATGTGTTGCTTCCAGTTTAACCTCTCATCAATAGACACACTTAAAAATTTTGAAAATTCTACCTTAGCTACAGACTTCTGTTCAAAGTCTATATTTATTACTGGAGTAGTGCCATTTATTGTACGGAACTGTATATACTGTGTTATATCAAAATTTAAAGAGAGTCCGTTTGCTGAGAACCACTTAATAATTTTGTGAAAAACATCATTTACAATTACATCACTTAGTTCTTGGTTTTTGGATGTTATTACTATACTTGTATCATCAGCAAAATGAACTAACTTTGCATCTTCATCAATATGGAATGGTAAGTCATTAATGTATATCAAGAACAGTAAAGGACCTAAGACCGAAACCTGTGGGACTCCGTACTTGATAGCCCCCCAGTTTGAGGAATCAGCTGTTGTATTAACATTACATGAACCACTAACTTCAACTTTCTGCATTCTTCCAGTTAAGTATGAATTAAACCATTTGTGCACTGCCCCCCTCAAACCATTATGATTTAGCTTACCTAAAAGAATTCCATGATTTACACAGTCAAAGGCCTTTGAGAGATCACAAAAAATACCAATGGATGATGTCCGATTTTACTGGCGCTAGTAATATCATAGTATGAAGGCTTTCACGACCAGATGACATACCTTCTGGTAAACCTTCCGGGATGTAAGGTCGTGGTCCAGTCGGCAAGACTCCCTGGAGGAGAGAAAACACCTCTCTGAAGATGTCCAGCGCAGCTCTGGACGAAACGTTAGGAGCTGAAGAGTTTCATGGACCACGACCTTAAATCTCGGAAGGTTTACCAGAAGATAGTAATATTCCAGCGCATCATGTCATTGATACCGTTTCACACGGAGTCTTAATAACACTCTTGAACCATCGATGTATACAATGAACAACAGCAGCGAAAGACTACGTCCTGTCGTACTCCCTTACTGTTCCCTCCTGGTTCTTAGGTGTAATGTACGTTATCCGTCTTTCTCTATAGATTACTCCTATTTTCCTCACAATATAGAAGGTCTTGCATCATTTTACATTGTCAAACGCTATTACCAGATGGATAAATACTGCAAAATTGACTTTATTTCTCTTCATTCATATTTCCCGGTTTAATCGAAACGTCAGAGTTGCTCCCCTGGTGGTCTAACTTCTCTGAAAGAGTATCTGATCGTCATCTAACTAATCCTCAACTTTTTCAATTTCACTATTTATTATCCTTGTCAGCAAGTTGAATAGATGAGTTGTTAAGCTGAATGTGGGGTAGTTTTCGCCTTTATATGCTCTTATTATCATCCGGGTTATGTGGATGATACTTGTACGAAGTCTGATGTTACATCTGCAGACGTGTAAATTCTATACACAAATCTGAACAGGCCTTTGGTGCTATTTTCTTCAGTGATTTCAACAATTCCGAAGGTATGCTATCGATACCTTCTACTTACCTGATTACAAGTCACCAAAGTCGTCTTAAGCTCTGACATTAATACTGGATCTTCTATGTCTTCTTTACAGATAGTTTCTCCTTCTATCATGTGGTCCTGACAAGTACTGCCTCGTAGATTCCTTTGCATTTTCTACCTATTTCCTCTCTCTCTCTCTGTCTGCCTGTGTCTACCTATCTCTCTCTCTAACTCCCCTCTGCGCTTAGCAGTGGAGTTCACATTGCAGTGTTAATGTTGACGTCCTAGCATACAATTTCACTGAAGATTGTTTTGAATGTTCGATTAGTCGTTGTGACAACCATTCCCTTTACGATTTCTCCATAATTGTTGTGGAACCATTTCATCTTGGCTTATTTGCACTTATTATTTATTCACTTCTAGGGTATTTATATTTCTGTGTTCTTGAACTTCCCTGATTTTTTTCTTTTTTTGATCAGTTGCAGTATTTCTTCTCTTCCCAAAGGTATGTTCACTGTTGGTTTCCTTGTATCTATGTTTATCTGTCCAAATTCTGTGACTGTACTTCTCATAATGTCCTTTCGACTTCATCAGAAATGGTCACCATGGCATTCATTTTCACAGTATCTGTAGCCTCAGAGAACTTCAAACGCATCTCTTAATTCGTCAGTGTGTATGTGTGCTAATTCATTGCACACTGATCCTTCTGGACGAGTCTCTAAGGGTTCGGTCTATTCTTTACCAATATTAAATTGTGATCTAGATCTATATCTGCTCCTGCATCCAATAACTGATTTCGGAACCTCTATCTGGTCAGTATGTAATCCAGCTGTAATATTCCCCTGTTTCTGGGCCTTTTCCACGTACACCCCCTCCTCTTGTGATTTGTGAACAGTGTAATCGCTATTCCTAGTTGAAATCTGTGGCAAATTTCCTATTGCCAAGCCTCGTAACTCTTTCTTCTACTATTTTCTTACGTCGGCTTTGCAATGCCCATGTATTTTGGATTATCATCTCCTGTTTTCTACTGAATTACCCGTTTGATATCCTCACATACTAACTAGATCTCTTAGTCTTCTGTTTTTGAAGTCGATATGTATACATGCACTTTGTTGGAGTCTGTCTGCTGTCGATTGTGATGAGAAAGCACTATCACTGCGCTCCTTCACAGTAATACAATCTTTTCCAATTTTCCTATTCGTAACGAATACTGCTTCCATTATACCCAATATTCGTCTGACTTCTACCCATTTCACTTCACCAACCCCGACTGTATCTTGAGTCCGACCGTGTCTCTGAATCTCCGTTTCCGACTTCCTAGCTTGTCTACCACTTCAAATTTCTGACGTTCCACTCTTAGAATATTATCCTTTTCTTGATAATTTAATCTTTCTCCTCGTGGTTGCCTAGCCCTTGGCAGTCTAGTCCCAGAGATTCGAATAGGGACTAATCCGGGCTCGTCTGCCAATGGAATGTGTATTGTGACACTTTTCCAATTGCAGGACACGTGTCCTCTAGGTATTCAGAGTGTATCTTTAATTCAGTGGTTTTTACTGTCTTACGTATGCTGTGATCACTTCTGATTCTTCCGTCTTTTAGGACCCGTTTCCCATCCGAAGTGCAAGATGTTCACCCGAAACTCTTTCTTCCCTTCCACCCTCCTTGAGAAGGCAGTGAGCAGAAAGAGGGTGACTTCTTACACCGGCAGTCTTTAGCAGTCATTCCTGATTGTTTTTATTCAGAATTTAAGCAACGGCTGAAATTGAGCCCAGGACCCAGGAACATTTATATTACTAATAAAAGACGCTATTTCTACATCATTTTTTCCCGCTTGCCAGTCTGGTCATCTTTGGCTAGTTTCATTGCCATAATACATTTACAACTGAAGAATTTAAGCTTGTTCCCGTCTGGTAGCTTTGTTACTTTGTGTTGACTTGCATTTTCTTTATTTTGTAAAAATACCTGAAATATTTTCATACCTTTGCATACGAATGAATAACTATAGTTAAAAGTATTCTCCTTTGTTATGAAGCTGAAAATATTTCTTCTCCGTATTAATTCACATGTTTCTTGTTAATACACGGAATTATAAGTCATTTGGGAACTTAACACAATATTGTCCTTCCTGAACATGTAGGAACAATGAATATACGCCTTCTTACAAACGCTACTTTGAAATTTAAATTTTCTCTATAATAAAAAGATGTGGAAAAGTTATTCATTTTTGGGCGTTAGAATTCATTATTGTGATTCGATCCGATATAGTCGTTCGATGACATTCACTACGTTATTAACAGACATTGTACCAAGGCATTACTACATCGGAAGAGAGGCCATTGAGACCAATGTTGTGGTAAATAGCAGCCCAATCTACATTTATGAATTTTTCTGCTTTATTTCTTGCTTCAGGCGTAATTTCTTTCGCGCATAATAGCTTCGGATGCCAGCTATTGCGACCTTATAAATTCATTACTTAAGTAACTACCTTCAATACTAAACATCATGAGATGCTGCAGTCGAACGTCAATATCTTGCACGTCAGTAGGGGGATGAAGAGTTTGTGATTTAACAACTTGAAAAAGTGTATGTCGCGATTCTCATTTAGCGAAGAGCGTAGATACCTTGCTTGCTATGTCTCTCAGTTCGAATATTCCCCATCTGAGATTTTCAGTGTATACTTTGTCGCTTACTCGAAACACGTCTACTTTTCACAACTACATTGTAAATTTTGACATGTTTTTTTCTAGCGATCATGTTTGGTATGGAAAAAATGTGCAGTTTAATAAGCTGTATAAATAATAGTATAGTTATTATATTTTACCTTCTCAATGTAGTTCATGATACGTGCTAGCTTTTCTTTTATGGCTCCTTGTATTTTACTTCACGCTTCTTTCCAAACTATAGTGGTCGTTTTCATCGACTTGGTGTTAAGGTTCTCCGAAGTGTCTTGGGGTGGCTGACTAATTTCGCCCAGTCTACGATAACATGGTCGAAGTCCTTCAGATTTAAAATTTTTATTTTGATTTCATTTGTGTTAGCTACCGAAGCGCGGTAGAACATTTGATTCATTGTTCCTAGCATGCAATCTTCGTCGCTATTTCTAATGATGACTACTACTTCATCGAAATAGTTTCTTATGATTTTTTTAGGGCCTGCTACTGTTACTCCCGTCAAACGGATATGGTTACACGGAAGAAAGTGGTCTAACAAAATGACGAATATGAATAAAAGCATGGAGAGCGGAATTCCCTGCAGAACACCTCTTCTTTTTAGTAACTGCTTCGTTGTTTCTCCGTTAAGGCATTTTTGCGTTTATCCCAAATGCGACGTTTTTAATCCTGTGTACGATCGCTTAGTCTGTGCAACTTCTATTGAAGATATGTATGATTCACTAAGTCGAAGGGGTTCAGAAAACTTAAGTACAGCAAAGTATATCCTACATTACTCATAGAGTTTATTGAAATGGTATTCTGGTGTTCAGATGTGTTTTGAAATACTGTTCTTCCTGCAGCGCAGTTTTGATGTTGGATTATGATTTCTAGCAGCTATTCTGTAATCAGAGCTGTGCAGCGAGAAAGAATAAAAGGCATTTTAATCTTTGTTCCTATAATTCTTTATGGCAAGTACAAATTAGCTTCTTTAAATTCAGTGAGAATCGTTTTGCCTTGAACAATGTCGTTTGCTATATCAGACATCTTCTTACCTAGTTACCTAGTCGTGCCCAGTATCGTTCATAATGCTCTATAGGCAAATTATCAGGTGCTGCGGATTCTTATGGTTGTGAGTTACACGCAGTCTCATGTACTTCCTCGTCACTGACTTCGGAAAAGAATCCTTGATTATCATCTACCGAAAGCTGTGGCGTTTAATTTTCGATAAAAACGTGAGATTCTGAAAGAACAGGATTTTCAGGGTAAAGTTCTTCATAATAGTGATAAATAGCTACCGTTCAGTAAATCCTTTAACCTGAGTACCATGCCATCTTTGTTTCGTATTTTCTCAACAAGGATCCTACTTCTATTTCTAGCATTATTCAGTAAGTGATATGGGGAGCTTGTTTCAACCTCCAGTGCAGTTTTAGCTTTATATTTCAATTTGAGCCCTTCTATTTGTTTATTGATGATGTTAAGTAGTCTGGCCTAGACCTTCATGTCGTACATACAGACAAATTGTGGACCCAATTTTCTGGTCATATGAATTTCTCCACACTGTATAGTAAAACTGTTTAGTATGTTTGACTTCTCTGGCTCTTTGTGAGCTGTATTACACAATGACCTTCCCCAAATTCGGCTTCGCCACCGTTACCCACCACCATGACATGGTGGAGCGTCTTCGCAAGAACAAGGGCGTAATGCTGGTAATTCTTTTAACAAGTCTTCTAACTTGCATTCTTGTGATAAGAAGTCAATTAGTTTCCACTGATTCCTAGCTCGAAGGGTCGGATGTGCTATTAAATTTAATGCAAACCAACACACTTGTATGGTCAGAAAAATTTACAGGAGTTGTCTCGATTTTTAATAAGGAGGATTCAAGGTTTCTCGGGATAAAGGTTCGCCAGTTCTGTTACAGGCGATGGGAGTTGCATATGTATGTATGCTGGCCATATGCCGGTTGTCTGCTCTCCCGTGCATCCTTTAAGCTGAAGTTTTTGACCAAGTATATTGGTCCAACAGAAAAATCAAAATTGAACTCTTGTGCTTTGTGATTGGAAAAACGATTAAAATTACCTCCGATTATGAACTGGTTTTGGTTTTTCCGTAATAACTACATACAGGATTTTTTTAAAAACTTTTCCCTATCGGATCTGTGACTCTTCTCTAAAGGGGCATACACGATGCTATGAGTCATTGAAAAACTTAAGACTTACTACCCTTTCGGATCCCAATCTTTCTCTTTCAGATACTGGAAAGCCTTCCCTTACTAAAATGGTGTTCCCAACATTTATTTCGTGTGACACATGTATTTCATTGATATTTATAGGGATATTTAAATCCGGCATCACCATTTCTTGCAGCTGGGTGATAACCGTCCCAGCCTTATTCAAGAATTATCTGAGTGCCGTAATTTCCGCTTCTAGTCTTTACTTCTTTATTTTTATCTCAGTATCTAATAAATCTTCGTCATAAAATCGTTGGTTTTGTAACTGTTTTCGAAGTGAATAATTTAGATACTTGTAGGTTCTCCTGACAAGTACATAACCACGGAAATTTTCACAAAATTCGTTAAAGAACATAATACTTCTGTTAAGAATTCACAAGCCACTATACTTTTACTGAGTGATTTTGAGATTTTTTCTAATTTGTCGTTACAGGGTTGCGAGACATCAGATAAGTCTTCTAGCGATTCTCACCAAACAATGCCGTATTGAACATTTTTTATTTTTGTGTCGATCTTCTCGGACTTTGGACTGCCGTTGGTTTCCAGCAAATGGTCGTCGAGCGAGAGTACGGTATCGTTATTACTTTTGAACCACCTAATTATATCGTATGAACTGAGTTAGCCGGCCGAGGTGGCCGTGCGGTTCTAGGCGCTGCAGTCTGGAACCGCGAGACCGCTACGGTCGCAGGTTCGAATCCTGCCTCGGGCATGGATGTGTGTGATGTTCTTAGGTTAGTTAGGTTTAACTAGTTCTAAGTTCTAGGGGACTAATGACCTCAGAAGTTGAGTCCCATAGTGATCAGAGCCATTTGACCATTTGAACTGTGTTAGAGCTGAGACCAGTTACCTTAGCTAACCAGCTCTGGGCGCTACAGTGTGGAACCGCGAGACCGCTACGGTCGCAGGTTCGAATCCTGCCTCGGGCATGGATGTGTGTTATGTCCTTAGGTTAGTTAGGTTTAACTAGTTCTAAGTTCTAGGGGACTAATGACCTCAGAAGTTGAGTCCCATAGTGATCAGAGCCATTTGACCATTTGAACTGTGTTAGAGCTGAGACCAGTTACCTTAGCTAACCAGCTCTGGGCGCTACAGTGTGGAACCGCGAGACCGCTACGGTCGCAGATTCGAATCCTGCCTCGGGCATGGATGTGTGTTATGTCCTTAGGTTAGTTAGGTTTAAGTTGTTCTAAGTTCTAGGGGACTGATGACCACAGAAGTTAAGTCCCACAGTGCTCAGAGCCATTTGAACCATTTTGATAACTTCTGACGTCGGTCATCTTTTGTTTGTGATGGTACTAGTGTTTACAGTGTGTGTGTGTGTTTTGTGTGTGTGTGTGTGTGTGTGTGTGTGTGTGTGTGTGTGTGTGTATGTGTGTGTGTGTGTTTGTGTGTGTGTGCGTGTGCGTGTGCGGATGCATGTGTTGCTGCAGTTTTGCCTTAAAGATGTCAGGTATGCGCCTGTCGAAATATCCGTGGTTGTCGGCAGCAACAGCTCGCTGCATTCCCGTAAGTTATTTGTATTTCACGTTTACAAAATGTTTTTGTGCATCTTCCGAATAAACCTCGTACCGGCAACGATTAAATACAAACATTCAACAAGAGTTAAAGCAATTGAATTTTGCATTACAGGTGTGGCAAACTTTGGAAATGAAAGTCTCGAAACTTATCTTGTTGACATGTCTCTCATAAATGTTTGCTAAAATAGTGCTGTGGGACAGCTCTTTATGTAATAAAAAAGTGTTATTTCTTGGATTAGTAAGTCGTTTCAATCCTGACATCTCCAATACATTTCTAGAATACTGTCCGCAACCCAAAACATATTTTCTACTCTTAACTTTGTCGGCAAAATCTATTTGGGTTATAAACCAATTCAGCATACAATGTATTTGGTAGTAGTACCAGTTTTCTCTTTCCATTACTCCGTACGAGGGGCATACAAAAAGTAATAATTTTTTCCCTCCGCAAATTTCGGTAGACAAAATGCGGAGTCAACTGCGGAATGTTCACGCTTGTACCCAAACATTTTCATGAAGTTCCAATTGGTGACGCTATATGTAGCCTTCCAAATGGCATCTTTAGCGGAGATGCGTTCCAAAACAGAGAACTGCCATTGAATTCCTTTTGGAGAAAAACCATAGCATAGCACACACTCATAGGTGCTTGCAGAATGTCGATGGAGACCTGGTAGCGAACGAAAGCACGGAGAGTCGTTGGGCGTGGTGTCTGTCATCATCGCAACATTGTCGCGCAATTCTGTCCGATATCCCGCGGACCGGCCGGCCGCGTACAGATGTGACTGCTGCAGTGTTGGAACGTGCGGACACTCTGATTCGAGGTGATCGACGGGCCATACGCTGGCCCTACTCAGAACACTTCGCTGCACAACTTGACGTCCCAATCGGTAGTACTGGCGCACTCATCCAGCATTTGTGGTATTCAAAGAGTTGTGCCCTCTGGATTCCTCGTCGCCGAAGGCAAAGCTGATAGCCGCAATTTTTTTCGAACATCGACAAAGGCGACGAATATTAGTTCATCACTTCGAACCGGAAAAAAAAGATAACCCATGGACTGTCCCCACCCCACATATACTCCGGAGAAATCATCCAAAGCCGTACCCTCAGCAGGTAAAATCTTAGTTACAGTCTTCTGGTACTCTCAAGGGGCTACTCTGTTTAACGTTCTCCCTCATGATACAATGATCAACTCGGAAGAGTATTGTGCTACCCTCAGAAAATTGAAGAAGCGACCTCAGCGTGTTCGTTGCCACACTATGCGAACGAACTTTTCCAGAACAGCGCAAGGCCTAAAAGAAGTTATTTGTGATAGAGAATAATCACGCTAATTATTTTGCGTCGTGACAAACCTGCAGTATATTAGTCATTTACGAGATATCAATGGCATTTCCAGTTTGCTCGAACGGACATATAGCATCAGTTTGACTGTGCACTACTTTTACGCTCTCGCTTCACTTGATGGAGCACGGGCTCCCCCCGTCGCAGGTCCGAGTCCTCCCTCGGGTGTGTGTGCGTGCGTGTTGTCCGTAACATAAGTTAGTTTAAGTTAGGTTAAGTAGTGCGTAAGCCCAGGGACCGATGACCGCAGCAGTTTGGTCCCATAGTCCTTAAGACAAATTTCTAATTTTCCTTGGTGGATGCAGGTAGAGTGCACATGACGTTGAAACTAATGTCAACACATTAAGCAGCTGGTTATGCAGACAGCACTTGAATCTGTAAACATGCACAATCGCATCAAAGACAGATCATCGGCGTTGCGGTGCATTTATTTATTTTCAATTAATTTGTTTATTTTTAACATTAATTTTAACTTTTTACTTCCTCTTTAACATCAGATTCGGGCCTTTACACATCAAAATATGTTTAAATAATGAAAATAATTGCAAAATTGTATAACGTAATAACAACTTTGTGATAGAATTCGGTATAAAATACCACACTTTCGATGATTGCCTACATCAGTAATTTCAGGGGTATGTTTGACTCATCTCGCCTTTATGTCCAAAGGGTGGTATCTGATTGGCTGAATTATGTCATGATGACATCACGAAAATGGCGAGTATTGAGTTGGCGCCCTCTGTGTCTTACAATTAGTTTTCAGCTCTCTGTCCAGCTCTTCTTGTAATGTCATCACACGCATCCGGCGATAAATTACGCGAATCTCCCCCTGTGCACTTTCTTTATCAAGTGCAAGCGTTCATGCATTAATAAAACCGGCGTCTCAGTTGAAGTTTTTATCACATATTAATTTTAATTTTAATAATCAGCCGGCTGGGGTGGCCGAGCTGTTCTAGGCGATACAGGCTGAAACCGCGCGACCGCTTCGGCCGCAGGTTCGAATCCTGGCTCGGGCATGGATGTGTGTGATTTCCTTAGGTTGGTTAGGTTTAAGTAGTTCTAGGTTCTAGGGGAACTGATGACCTCAGAAGTTAAGTCCCATAATGCTCAGAGCAAATTGAACCATTTTTTAATAATCAACAGCCTCAGTAGCACCGTTTACTTACAATTTACCTAGGTTTCAGTCAGGATAATCCAACCTTTTTGAGAATAAAAGTAACTATCCTTTTTCCATAGTGGACATCTTCAAGCTAGAACTACAAATCCACAAATTATCGCCAGACAATAATTTATGGATTTGTAGGTTTTGCTTGACGATGTCCACTGTGGACAAACGGTAGTTACTCTTATTCTGAAGAAAGTTGGGTTATCCTGACTGAAACCTAGGTAAATTCTAAGTAAACGGTGCAACTGAGGCCGTTGATCATTAAAATTAAAATTAATATTTATGCAGTTGCTGACAGGGCCAGGAAATGGTGAAAATATTTCATCACATAGTCTAAATTGCACTGCTTCCCTAATCACAGAGACCCAGTAATTCAAAGCGTGGGTTAGGATTCTCACAAGTTGAAACATAATCATGAGTTTATTTAAGAGGCTGTACTCAGCCACCGTTGCATGGAATTCGTCAGTTCCTTACGTTAAGCGCGTGGGTGTAATTATCTGCCTCTACTGCAGTGGATGAATGTCAGGTGGACGCTTATCATCTAGTAATGCGCTCTCACTATAATCGGAGCTACTACACAGAGATCAACTTGCCTGCTGCACGTACCTGGATGGAAAGTAAACAACAGAACATTTCTGACCTCTATAGGGTACTTGATAAGCAATTTGCGGTATTACTGCAAAACATACTGGACAGCATACCACAATATTGAGCGCGGTGCTTCAATTTACCTCTTGATAAATTAAGTGGTCAGTACACATGGAGTGTAGTTTCGCTTGCGACGAGCTAGAACGAAGAGCTGTTTACTGTTGCGCTCTGCTCGTGCTGTTTCATTGAGTGCCGTCTGTCTGTTATCTTTCGTTTCTGTGTGTATTCGTTTGTGGATTACGTGAGTTATCATTCTTCATTCTGCTGTTCAAAGCCAATACGTTTTTTAAAACCGAATTTAATTGCTGCATATTATCATGTTCAGCAACGTCTAGAAAAACACACTAGTTTTCTATTTTGAAAAGGAAATCCGTATTGTCCAGCCCATATCTCTGAAAATATAGAGCTGGTTAGCTAAGGTAACTGGTCTCAGCTCTAACGCAGTTCAAATGGTTCTGAACACTAAAGGACTCAACTTCTGAGGTCATTAGTCCCCTAGAACTTAGAACTAGTTAAACCTAACTAACCTAAGAACATCACACACATCCATACCCGAGGCAGGATTTGAACCTGCGACCGTAGCGGTCTCGCGGTTCCAGACTGCAGCGCCTAGAACCGCACGGCCACTTCGGCCGGCTAACTCAGTTTATACGGTATAATTAGATAATGAAAAATACTGCTTGGTGATGAATAAACTATTTGGAAAGTGGCGTAGCGAGTTCGAGTTCAT
Source organism: Schistocerca gregaria (assembly GCF_023897955.1). NCBI lineage: Eukaryota > Metazoa > Arthropoda > Insecta > Orthoptera > Acrididae > Schistocerca > Schistocerca gregaria. The sequence continues at coordinate 923,190,692 of NC_064920.1, read as the reverse complement.
ACACAGAAATGCGTCGAAGAGGAAGGTTACTATTTGGAGGGCTGATATTGTCTATACAAACATTCGTATTGGGAATCTACCAATTAAAACTGAAAATGATTTAATTGAGGAAGCACTTTGCAAGTATGCAGGCGTTAAGTCTATTACAACGGAACGATGGTGTCGTCATTGTAATCTGCAGTGGTTTAATTGGGTCTGCTCTGCTGAAATGGAAATCAACACGATTATTCCGTTGCATATATCTGCAAATGAATATAACAAGAAAGTAGTTTATTTTTGTCAAGAACCTACTTGTCACATCTTAATGAATCTAACCTTTTTCGACAGGACTGTCTACATCGGGTTTCTCAGTTGAAAACTGATTTAAACCCACTCCAGAAATTGACTGTTAATTTTTGACTAGCAATAAAACTACCCTTACCGATTGCCGATACAAACGCACAAAGCCGCTCTGATTCGCCTCTTGTTGCAGACTGTCAATTTCTGTCCTTAGAAACGTTGACAAATTTTGATTCTCCTTCCCATGTTAGCCACTTTCAAAACACAAAAAATATCCCATTAGCCCACCGACAGTTCTTCAGGCGACAAGTCGTCCTATAAACCACATTCAGTTCGCGATAGAGAACAATGCGAGGAAATGCTTTTGGGTTGGCTCTGAGCACTACAGGACTTAACTTCTGAGGTCATCATTCCGCTAGAACTTGGAACTACTTAAACCTAACTAACCTAAGGACATCACACACACCCATGCCCGAGGCAGGATTCGAACCTGCGACCGTAGCGGTCACGCGATTCCAGACTGTTGTGCCTAGAACCGCTCAGCCACCCTGGCCGCCCATGCTTTTGGGAAAAGAAGAAGACATTTAGATTGAAATAGATACAAAAGCAGGGAAAAATTAGTCGAAAAACCGTTCTGTAGAGGGATCTTCAAAGTAGCAGGCATGAAGCAACAATAGCGGTACACGGTTAATAAAGAACAAACAGTTGCTACTTGACGGTTAACAGATTCAGAAATGATTTCAACAAGTAGCCTCTGCTTCGGCCATTTGTTCTCATTAGATAAAGGTAAACAGCAAAGAACCAGTACTTATGAGAGACGGTTTCCTATGAGAATGGTTAAAAAGTAATAACGATACCGTACTCTCGCTCGACGACCATTTGCTGGAAACCAACGGCAGTCTTAAGTGCGAGAAGATCGACACCAAAATAGAAAATGTTCAATACGGCATTGTTTGGTGAGAATCGCTAGAAGACTTATCTGATGCCTCGCAACCCTGTAACGCCAAATTAGAAAAATCTCAAAATCACTCATAAAAGTATTGTAGCTTGTGAATTCTTAAAGCAAGTATTATGCTCTTTAACGAATTTTGTGAAAATTTCCGTGATTATGTACTTGTCAGGAGAACCTACAAGTATCTAAAGTATTCACGTCGAAAACAGTTACAAAACCAACGATTTTATGACGAAGATAAATAAAGAAGAGTGTAGCGCACAGAACCGCTCGGCCACTCCGGCCAATCACTCTCAAGCAACGCTCTGGCCTAGTTCTCGTCCGTGAAGGAACCATTACATCGTCGATAGTTTGATTTTGTTTCCAAGTAATTCTTTCCGCTTCATTTAATGTTTGCTCCAGAAATTTCCTCTTTCACTTGGGGGGGGGCCTAGACGTTGCTCGACTGTCTCAATCTGATTGGGAATTTTTCTGCAGCAATCCGGCTTTTGGGAAAAAATGAACGATTCCATGGCTCGGATTCTAATTGACGACGTTCTGTGATAAGTCTCACGGAAAAAGCTTTGGACGACGCAGTTCTATCCGTGCTAGGAAAAGGTTTAAATTTTGCACCATTGCCCTAGCATTCGCCTGTGGACTATGTTGTTAGTCCTGTTGATCAGGCTGTTTTTCAACCACCGCCTGATGTTGCAGAGGAGGCTAGGAGGAAGGCATATCGTATGTTCACTGATGCACGTAAGCCTAATATCGCAGCGGCTGAGAGGGCAGCCTTCCGTTCTCTCGAAGTTGATCCGGATATTGTTACTTTACCTGTTTACACGGCCAATTCTACAGTTGTTTTGAACAAGCAGAATGACATTCAAAAGATGCAATTTTTGCTGTCAATTACACCTTTTCGCAAGATCAGTCCAGACACCACAAAAATCATTGGGAGAAAAATTTAACAGCATTTTGAAGAAAAATTCGTAGTCGTAGGAGGCTATCGAGAATCTTAAGTTTTATTCTGGCGTTATGCTTAGGTTATAATGCCTTCCTAATATCCACAAGGAAGGGTTCCTCTACGCCCGGTTGTGAGTAACATTGGTGCTCCGACATATTGTGTAGCAGAACACTTTGCTACTCTGTTGAGTTGAACAGTACGGCGGTGTGAGCATCACATTAAGAGCTCGGCGGATTTCAAAAGTGGATTAGAAGGAATGGGTTTGAATGATTCTTATGTTCTAGTAAGTCTTGAAGCGGTCTCCCTCTTCACTTGTGTTCCTCTATCTGACTCGTTACGGTTTATTGAGGCTATGTTTGGTGTTGGATTACTGAACCTATTTGGACATGTGCTTAGTTCCACTTACCGTTTATTCCTTTATTCAGTGACCAGTACTACGAACAGACAGATGGAGTTGCGTGGGGAAGCCTGCGTATTTTAGACAGGCTGCGTATTTTAGACAATAAGTATTACGTTTAGCTTCATGGCAGTGAGAATTAGAACGCGTTTTTATAGCACGTGCTTCCCTTCCCCCGAGTATTTGTTTCACGATGGAGGTGGAAAAGCATGGCTGTCTTCCCTTTCTTGACATCTGGTCAGGAGGAATGTTGATGGTACGTTGGGATATTCCACTTATAGGAAGCCTACTCCACTGACTTCTGTCTGCAGGTTGCCGTCAGGCTCAACGTGAAGGGGTACTACGTAACTTGGTTCAAAGGACCACTTATCATCTCGGAGCCTGAGACAGTGTCAGGTGAGTTAGCCCATTTCGAGGTCAACTTTCGTCAGATTTTCTAGAGTGAATGACAGATATTGAAGTGTGTTGTGCAACCGACCAACTACGCCCAGAGTGAGTGATGGTAATATCGAACTGGCACCGAAGTCTACGGACTTTTTGTCCTAAGCAGAGAGAATTTCGACAAGATTGGTCGTATTTGATACGAATGTGTTTTTGGACCACCGTCTAAAATCTGGGTCCTCTTAGGTTCTGTAAAGGATGACCTTGGTTTGTGTAAGGGGGGTGTCTAACGTATTCCTCGCTGTTGTGGCATGTCATATATTGGTGAAACTATGAGGACGCTGAAGGACCGTTGTACTGAGAATAAGAGGCACAAACGCTGACAACAACCATGCAAATATTTCACTGCTGCTCTTGGGATCGGTAATCCTATGCAATACGAAACCATGGAGATTATGGCATGCACTTCCCGCTAGTGAGTTAGTGATATTAAGAAGGCTATCGAAATTACATTAGCAAGTCATCCTGTTGTTGTTGTGGTCTTCAGTCCTGAGACTGGTTTGATGCAGCTCTCCATGCTACCCTATCCTGTGCAAGCTTCTTCATCTCCCAGTACTTACTGCACTCACATCCTTCTGAATCTGCTTAGTGTATTCATCTCTTGGTCTCCCTCTATGATTTTTATCCTCCACTTTGCCCTCCAATGATAAGTTTGTGATCCCTTGATGCCTCAGAACATGTCCTACTAACCGGTCCCTTCTTTTTGTCAAGTTGTGCCACATACTCCTCTTCTCCCCAAATCTATTCAATACTTCATCATTAGTTATGTGATCTACCTATCTAATCTTCAACATTCTTCTGTAGCACCACATTTCGAAAGCTTCTATTCTCTTCTTGTCCAAACTATTTATCGTCCATGTTCCCTTCCATACATGGCTACACTACATACAAATACTTCCAGAAACGACTTCCTGACACTTAAATCTATACTCGATGTTAACAAATTTCTCTTCTTCAGAAACGCTTTCCTTGCCATTGCCAGTCTACATTTTATATCTTCTCTACTTCGACAATCATCAGTAATTTTGCTCCCCAAATAGCAAAACTCCTTTACTACTTTAAGTGTCTCATTTTCCTAATGTAATTCCCTCAGCATCACCCGACTTAAGTAAGTAATCTTATAAAAAGAGATTGTGGTTCTTCTTTAATACACACTACAGTACTGAATGTAATTTTCTATCTTCTTACGATTAACATTTACGAAGTGAGCAAATGTGGTCGTCTTAAGAGTTTTGCTAACATTACTTCATTATTATAATTTTGAATTTGATGACGTTGAATTTATAGCAAATTTTTGATTTCCATAACTGATCATAAACAGGCGCGTTTCCAGCTATTTATATGCAGATTTAAGGAAGTAATGTCACGTGATGAGGAAAACTAGATTAGTTTTTAAGTCTGTTGAGATTATAATGTTCCTTATCAAATCTGTTCAAAATTTTTAAGACAAGTAAGTCACAGCGATACATGACTTCCCGAGATGTATTACTGCGAAACATACAAACAGTTTTTAATATCAATGAATAAAATTGATCAGTTTCGAGTGCGTTTCAATATGGACATAACCATAACAGCCAAGAGAGACACATATAAAACCTGTTCAACTTTACCATTGTTTTGAGAGAATGTTTACTTTTAATTAGCATCCACACGCTGTATTTGTTTTGCTTTTGGTCCGACGTGAAGTGAAATCTATGTGTTGTTTCGCAGCGAATGATATGCCCTTCAGGATATTACGTCGAGATTTCAATATTCGATAACCCTACAGCGTTATTAGTGTTTCCACTTAAAACCACTGAAAATTTCTCTTTACATATTGCAAACAGGGCGAGGTTCATTTATTTTGCCTTTCTAAATTAATAATTAACGGAAATGGTTTTAGTTATGAGAGTAAACTTTAGAACTCTGTCCTGATAGTACGGCAGGATATGATTCGTACCTTCGTGCCAATGTTTTGTAAAGATGATGGCGTTACAAACTCCATGCGTCTTAGCCTATTCAAAAGTTTCCTCTACTCTGCCCTCTCAACCGCGATTCTTCGTTATTCTCTGACCGAGATATTATTTTTTTTTTCTACACCGTCTGATAACTACTTTATGGCCTTCCAATCGACCTTTATTCAAAAATCTGTTTGTTTGCTGTTCCGATATACACCATAACAAAATGTCCAAGCCAGACTATTCTACTAAATTCTCCATCTTCAGTTGGTAGATGTCTTGCAAATAACTGCTATAGTATGATTATTAGAGTTACGGAAGTTATAATTTAAAGAAGTTGGCGAGCATGATTATCACAAATATTATATATTATATACCGAGCTAAGTACTACAGTAAGCGAAATTTCGAAACACATACATCGCCAACATCTTGGTTTTAGCTGCGCATGGAAAAAATAAATGAAGGAGCGTTTTTCATTAAAGTCTCTTCGGCAGGACCGCCCTTAGAGTCAGAGTGCTAGACGTGGTATAAAAGGAAACATATCGGTCGAACCCTTCTCGGTGGAACCATCTAAGCACTTTTAATTGATTAAGCAACATAATAACCAAATCAAAACTAGACGAACAGGAAACCTTCTAAAATTTCATTACCCTGTAAATGTTGCCAAGTTGTTCCATCGCAAGAAAAGCTGGGTTGGTGCATAAGTTCGTAGCTTTTTCCCATTAGTATAATAAACACAACAGATACACATAACACAGACTTCAGTCACCAATAATATATTACCCTCTATTATTTACATCAATCTCTCAACGCTTGGGGTAACTTTTCGATTTCGCAACTGCGTAAATCACGTTGTTTTGAGACGAAGAGATCGTCCAGTCAAGTTCGGAGCTCATTTTCGTCCAGAAATGAAGTTCCTTGAAGGTGAAAATTTTAGGGGGCAAAATCAGGAGAACAACGTGGGTGATTTACAAACCCGTCAAATATGTAGCATTTTTTGTCAATCTAGCAGAGAGAGGGAAGGCGGTATCGTGGAGTAACATCGGTTCATGCAGTCATCCTGGTCGTTGTTCTTGCACTGCGTATTTATGACGACTCAGTTGTTAACTGTAGTGTCAGCAGAGATGGTTACATCATGGGGAAGCAATTCTTAGTACACCTCACCGTCGCTGTTCTACAGTATGCTTAACTCCATCAATTGTCGATGCTCGCAGGTCTTATAAGGGGAGTTGGTGCATTATTTGGGCTGAGCCATTACTTTCTTTTTCTTGTGTTAGCATAAAGCGACCATTTTTCGTCAGCGAAAACGCCCAGGATAGGAAAGGTCGGTATTGTTCATTATCCAACTGATGACGAGCAAACAGAGATGCACAATGTCCACTTGCTGATTTTGTAATTTTGACTTAGAGCATGCGGTACCCTTACTTCTGAAAGTTTCCCAGTGCATGAAAACGTCACTTACTGGTGGATTTATCACAGTTTAGCACATTTGCCTGTTCTAGAGTACGCTGACGTGGATCATTGTAGATTATTACGTTTAAACTCTCCTTATCAAACCACTTATAGCGAAATAACCGAAAAATATACCTATTCAAAAAATCAGATGAAAATTCACTTGACGCCTTCCTGGGAGACAAACTCCACTCATTCCAAATTAATAATATAAGTGTACACAAGATGTGGCTCAAATTCAAAGAAATGGTATCGGCAGTAATTGAGAGATTTATACCAAATAAATTAACAAACAACGGAGCTAATCCTCCTTGGTACACAAAACGGTTTAGAACACTGTTGCAGAAACAATGAAACAAACATGACAAATTTAAACAGACGCAAAATCCTCAAGATTGGCGATCCTTTACAGAAGCTCGAAATTTAGCGCGGGGTCCAATGCGAGACGCCTATAACAGTTTCCACAACGAAACTTTGTCTCGAAACCTGGCAGGAAATCCAAAGAGATTCTGGTCGTATGTGAAGTATGTTAGCGGCAAGAACAATCAATGCCTTCTCTGCGGAATAGCAATGGATATGCTATCGAAGACAGTGCTGCCAAAGCACAGTTAGTAAACACAGCCTTCCGAAATGCTTTCACAAAAGAAGACGAAGTAAATATTCCAGAGCCGACCGGTATGGCCGAGCGGTTCTATGCGCTTCAGTAAGGAACCGCGCGACCGCTACGGTCGCAGGTTCGAATTCTGCCTCGGGCATGGATGTGGTAATGTCCTTAGGTTAGTTAGGTTAAAGTAGTTCTAAGTTCTAGGGGATTGATATCTCAAATACTAAGTCCCATAGTGCTCAGAGCCATAAATATTCCAGAAATCGAATCGAGAACAGCTGCCAACATGAATAACGTAGAAGTAAATATCCTCGGTGTAGTGAAGCAACTAAAATCACTTAATAAAAGCAAGTCTTCTGGTCCAGACTATATATCAATTAGATTCCTTTCGGAGTACGCTGATGCATTAGCTACATACTTAACAATCATATACAACCGTTCGCTCGACGAAAGATCCGTACCCAAAGACTGGAAAGTTGCACAGGTCACATCAATATTCAAGAAATCTAGTGGGAATAATGCACTAAATTACAGGCCCATATCATTAACGCCGATATGCAGCAGGATTTTAGACAACATATTGTGTTCGAACGTTATGAATTACCTCGAAGGAAACGCTCTATTGACACACAGTCAACATGGGTTTAGAAAACATCGTTCCTGTGAAACACAACTAGCTCTTTATTCACATGAAATGCTGAGTGCTATTGAGAAGGGATTTCTGACCGATTCAGTATTTCTGGATTTCCGGAAGGCTTTTGACTCTGTACCACACAAGCGGCTAGTAGCAAAATTGCTTTCTTATGGAATATCGTCTCAGTTATATGACTGGATTTGCGATTTCCTGTCAGAGAGGTCACAGTTCGTAGTAACTGACGAAAAGTCATCGAGTAAAACAAAGTGATTTCTGACGTTCCCCAGGGTAGTGTTGCAGGCCCTTTGCTGTTCCTTAGCTATATGAACGATTTGGGAGACAATCTGAGCAGCAGTCTTTGGTTGTTTGCAGATGACTCTGTCGTTTATCGACTAATAAAGTCATCAGAAGGTCAAAACAAACTGCAAAACCATTTAGAAAAAATATTTGAATCATGCGGATATTGGCAGTTGACCCTAAATAATGAAAAGTGTGAGGTCATCCACATGAGTGCTAAAACGAACTCGATAAACTTCGGTTACACGATCAATCAGTCTAATCTAAAAGCCGGAAATTCAACTAAATATCTAGGCATTACAATTACGAACAAATTAAATTGGATAAAAAACATAGAAAATTTTGTGGGGAGGCTAACCAAAGGCTGCGTTTTATTGGCAGGACACTTAGAAAACGTAACAGACCTACTAAGGAGAGTGCCTTCACTACGCTTGTCCGTCCTCTTTTAGAACACTGCTGCGCGGTGTGGGATTCTTTCTAGATAGGACTGACGGAACACACCGTAAAAGTTCTAAGAAAGGCAGCACTTTTTGTATTATCGCGAAAGATGGGAGAGTGTGTCACAGAAATGATACATGATTTAGGTTGGAAATCATTAAAAGAAAGGCGTTTTTCGTTGCGATGGAATCTTCTCACGAAATTCCAATCACCAACTTTCTCCTCAGAATGCGAAAGTATTTTGATGACAACGACCTGCATAGGGAGGAACGATCGCCACGATAAAATAAGGGTAATCAGAGCTCGTACGGAAATATATAGGTGTTCATTCTTTCCACGCGCTATAAGAGACTGGAATAATACACATTTGTGAAGGTGGTTCGATGAACCCTCTGTAAGGCACTTAAATGTGATTTGCAGAGTATCCATGTAGATGTAGATGTAGATGTAGATGTAGAAGGTGTTTCTGAACGTGGAGAGTCACTAATGTCAAAACGATCTTCCTTAAATTGAGAAACCCATTTTCGTGCCGTGCTCTGTCCAGTAGCATTATCGCCATACAAAGAGCAAATGATTCTGGCTAACTGCGCTGCTGTCACTCCTCTATTGAAATCAGACAGAAGAATATTTGCATATGTTCCGATTTCTACACTTGACACCCCATTTTCTGGCGGCCGCACTCTATACACTATCTGCAAATGACAAAATAACAAAACGTTAACTCAGACAGCAAGAAAATATGACAATCGATAAATAAACCCATAACACCCTGTAGAGCAACATGCAAAACAATAACGCTACGATCTTATGCACTAGCCTAATACAGTGCACAAACATGTGTCATTTGTTTGTGTATTTTCACTGCAGACAAACCTGGGCATTCATGTCAATAGTTGCTGTCAAAACAAAGACTGGTGGGTCTTAGATAAGGCAGGAAATATTCCATCCATGAAGCTGTGGGATACAAGTCCGTAGTTATGCCTCTGAAATTAAACGCTACTTCTGTAGTTCTCGCGTCAGTTGTAATGCGTATTTACACAAGCGTTCACTAGCATCGAAGTTTACTTAAAACTATCCTGAATCATTGCAGTGTCTCCCTAGTCAGCAGCTCACCGACGTATAAGCATGGTTAGAACCAAAACTTACGTGTATGATCCGTTTCGCGAATTATATGGAAATGAGCAATACTCTTAAATTAAGGAATCGGTGGAAGAAGGTGCTAACACTAAATGCGGGAAAAATTTTATGAACTCACCGTCTGTTGTGAATGCACCATGCCGCCCCATATGCTGTTAACAGGTCATGCATATACAGGTTGAGTCGCGTAAGACGTAACACCCTTATTATGCCGGGGGCGGTTGCACGTATCGACAAGCGGTGTTCGGGGAATCATAAACGACTATTGGGCACTTACTTTGGTACATGCACAATAAGCACAACGTTTATATTGGCCGAGATAATGAGGCAAGTACATGTTTTTTAAATGGGAGGCTATATTTTTTTACCATCATTCGAATGCTCTGGGAAAGACGCGTATAGCGATGTAACGCATGTTGCTATTGTGATTCAAACTTCGCTTAAAAGACGCTGGTAAATATTGTACGATTGAAGTTTGAGGCTGTCGGAAGCGGCTGCAGACTGTAAACACGCCTCACGTGACCCGCAGGCCGAGTTGCCGTGCTCTATGCAGCATGCACGGCCTACGCTACCAAGGTAAATCCTCATCCGCCCTCTTTTAAGCAAAGTTTGAATCACAATAGCAACATACGTTAAATCACTATATGCATTTTTTCCAGAGCGTTCGAATAAGAGCAAAGAAAGTATAGCGTCACATTTAAAAAACATGTTCTGACCTCATTATCTCGGACAATATAAGCATTGTAATTATTGTGCATGTACCAACGTATGTGCCCCATAGTCCGCTATGATTCGCCGAAAACCGCATGCCGATATGTGAAATCGCCCCCCGGAATAAAGGGGGTGTTACGTCTTACGAGACTCACCCTGTATACCCCAAAAAACAATTGTTTGCCATATAATTTAGCACGCAGAAGTTCAATATGCGTTCTTATGAGTTAGGACTTTCTTCTGCAGCCCCTTCACATGTAATAACATCTGCCGGCTCATCCCACATTTAAGCTAGAGATCATTATTTAAATTTGGGCTTGACAATTACAATAAGGTTACCGTGATTAGAATGAAATATATTTCAGTTCTACAATACTGAGAGGAAACAATCCTTCCTCAGATGATTGGTTTTATCTATAAATGTCAACAATCTGAATGGAAGATTAGAACTATGTGATCTTTACTGTAACTTTTGTAACTGTACTTGTTTGTGTTATCCATTAACTGATTTGCTTCGAGAATATTTTTATTCCGTGCCAAGCACAGCCGAGAAACCATGATGATTTCTCATGAATCCTGTCAAGTAACGCGGAATAAAGAGATCATCACAGTTATGAGAAGCACACAGTACATAAATCCACACGGTTACGTATATTTGCGTAAAGTTGAGTAAAACTCTCATCTTAACATGAAAAGATATTCAGTGGTAACTGGGTTAAAAACTTTTTAAGAGTTGATAACAGCTCAGGAAATGGATAGCATATAGAGATCAAACGAATTTCTCCATAAGCAAATATTGGAGAATTTTTGGTTTCAAGCGAATGCGAATTGTTATTCTTTGTAGTTCCATAGAGAGGCCAGAACCTACTTTTAAATCAACTGTAGCTGCAAACATCACAAGACTAACGTTGATCCCCAGCAACTGATTTCATCACAAAAATTAGGAAATATATCTTTATCAATTTGGACCGGGAACTGTTCGAACTCTACCTCCTGTATTCAAATCAAATATCGCTTACATTCAGCTTCACACACATGGTACACTGTTGCAAAGTGAATTTTTCTAGTACTACAGAATATGTTGAATTTCCCCCCCCCCCCCCCTCCTCCCTTATCATAAGAGCCACCATGGATACCACCGACATCTTCCCCACTCTATCTACCACCAAAAGTACTGGCTGCAGAAGGTGCAGATAATATCCAGTACTTCCGATCCCAGTTTACCATCTTGCTAAAGCCATTAAACATATAGCATGTTTGAGTCATTAACATGACTTCCTATGCAGAATCGGTCTTACCTACGTCAACGATACTGACAGCCGTATCGCAGGTGCCACCGTACCTGACGGATAGCCGTGGAGAGGAAAGACTGACTGGTCTGGCCCTGTAATACTAACAACAATTCATTGACCACTCGTACAGGTGGCTACATACGAGTGTTAAACCATTTAAAATATAAGACTGAATGATATGTCAAATAGACCACAATAACTGTGTTTATTGATGTCGATTAGAGACTAGAACAACCGATATCGTAGCTTTTAAGTTGCGTCTTCCTGTGAACAAAACGATGTGTCACGTGATGTAAGGAGCTATTACAGTAACAGTCGGGGTGGCTAGGTAAAATTGTCAAACTTCTTCCGGTAGTAAAAACCATTACCAGTGATGAATGTCCAGTCTGCATTAAAATCACGATGAATTGTCCTCACTAGACCGATTAAAATACGTTCCAGAGGCATACGTCAAGCAATGAACGACACCCCGCGTAAATGTTTTCTAAGCGGGGACCGTCCGTTGCTTGGTACAGGTCTAGTGGAATACACTCTAATCTGCAAAGCGATGACAGTTCATTGTGATTTTAACACAGACTGGACATCCACCGTTGATGATTGTTTTGCCAGTTGAAGACGTCTGAGGACTTTGCCTATTTACGCCAACTGTTACTCTGCAGCATTTTGTAACAGTTCTCTATGCCCTATGATATAACATTGTACGCACCAGAAGATGCAACTTAAAATTTGCGTAACAGGTTTTGTGAGTCTCTAGTCGAATTCAATAAATACAGCTTCTGCAGACTATTTGTCTTTTAACACAGTTTTCTGTTTTAAAAGTTCAACTATCTGTTATTTAGACACATGTGATATACTGTATGAATCGTCAAGTAGTTATGTATAATTACTTTATGTGTGGCTGTCCCAGTTTCGATAATAATGTTACCCAACTTGTCTTTGTTACCATGCACATGGATGCCTGGAAGTTCCTGAGGCAACAACAGCATGCTCACGATGATCGTCATTGTGGCATATTAAATCGTAGAACTGTATGATCCCCGGCTGTTCCAGCGCTAGATATGGTGCGAATTCCTTAGACAGAAATTTGTGTAAATTCTAAGTATGTAGGACGATTGTAGTTGGTCTAGCATTGTTGTGCCGTGCGGTCCTATCCTCCGATGATTTTAAAATCCCCCGCCACCTCACGTGTATGACGCTGCTGCCAAAGTGACGTTCCCCGGAGGCAGTTATCGCGATATGAAGCGTGCAGCGGGCAGAATCTTGGGTTTCTGTCTCGTGACAACGAGCGTTGTGCACCTAGCCAGCAGTTTGCACCGCCTCTAGCTGCCGTCCTCGTATCGCTGAGGCATGCAGTCACGTAATTTATGTATAGATTGTTGCGACGAGATCCATGACGCTGAAATCAGCACTCGAGTGCAGAAACGAGAGTTGTTCGACTGTTTGTTTAGTATATGAAGGCTCGATTGAGCATCGGCTAGATTGTTATAGTCTACCGCCTCAGTAAGCTGTTTCTTGTTGTAGGTATTGACATTCTGGCACCTGTACGGCTTTGCCATGAGTTTAGTGTGTGTTTGTGTTCCTAGTCAATCATTTATAAGGCATCTGAAAATAGATTTATTGTCTATCATACATGTTTCAGCAATAACTTTTGGTTTGTGCGAAACCCGTGCGGGATTAGTCGTTGATATTTGTCGGTTTGGTGTGCATCACTGAGCGTGCATGTTCTGGCTAGGTTTAGGCATCAAGTGTAGGGAAATAGGTTACAGATCTCTTCTCAAGATTTACACAGTTATATGCGGTATATAAGGGGATATTTACTTTCGTCAGGCGTGCGTACATCTGCCGGTTTAGCCCTGGACAGCTTATTTGGCGGCGCTTGGTACTGTCAGCGGTATTTTCAGATTTGATTTCTGGAACCTGATTTAAATCTTGCATTGATTTCCTGTGGCAGTGACTGAGTTAAAAATGGGTACCGTAATATACACGGAGTTAGATACAGTGCAGTGTTCTCCAGTCCTAGGAGAGGATAGCTTACTGAAATGTTCCCTCAGCTGTCACATGGCTTGGTATCGCACAGGTGAATATCAAAAGCCATGACAGGAATCAATTTGGCTGGCTGTGTTACGATAATGGCTCAAATGTGACAGATTATGGAAGTGTTGTTCAATCCACAATCCTAAAGTCCAATCCAAGAGTAGTTTATATGACATGTGCCTCATACAGTCTGCTGGAAAATCTACGGAAAAAGAAAATTTTTGGTATAATTCAAAGAATATACATTGTTTTCAGTGCATCTACTCAAAGATTAGAAATTTTATTGAACAGGGTATCAACTTTAAATGGAAAAGGAAGATGAAGAGTGTCAAAGCTATCAACTACCAGACAAAAGTTGGAGATTCATTCTTGATGTGTCCAACAACACTGTTGAATCGAAAATAAAAGAGCGAAATACACTCGCTTGCTGTGAACAAATTAGAAAGCTTCGAGTTTATTATATGTGTTGTCATATGGTATGACCTTTTTGATGAAATTTTGAATATATCAAACATTTTCAAATAAAATTGTTATGGAATATCGCTCCTAAAATGCGTCAAAATCTGTTCTGGAGTCTGTCTTTTATTTCTGTTTCAAGCAGCACAAAAGACAATGACATGAGAAAATTGCTTCGGCTGTTTGTGCCGCCATTCCCCTTGTACAAGACATAGGCGTTTATTACTGACGCATCTAAAAGCCTATACATGTATGGCATTGGCCAAGGCCTGGCATTTAATGCCGTGTTATTGTTATGGAATAGTAAATCAAATACGACTTCCCCATTTGTTATCGTTGCAGAAAAGGACTATGTCCGATTTCTTTCCTTCTCATCTATTTTACCTATCTCACGCATCGTTGACAAAAGAATAAGGTTTCTCTTTTTCTTTGCAACGTAGGACTCCAACATTTTTTCTCTCCTGTAAATGAATACAGATTAAGAAACGGGCCTATTCTTGGTCTGAAGCAGGGATTCTGGTATTTCTGGTTTGTTGTTCCGTAAGGTGCCAAGCGTTGTCAACTTTTTGTCGACCAGTTTGTCGGATACTTCACAAGATACAAACCAGTTGTACATCGCAATGTTCCTTTTGGTTACTTATATAGGCTCACATAATTTCATCACATACAATGTAGGAACTGAAATACATTTAACCCTAGTCTCTTTTCCCAAATATGGGATGGCCTCACAAAAGTAATACGACTCCGCGTCAAATAATGACATTATCTAAAGCCCATGTTTGTCCGGCTTGCTTGACAGATACGTCTTAAATGGGCATCTGCCTCGGAAGCTAAGGAGTTACTCGTCAATGCTTAGGAGAGCAGAGGCAGTGTACAGTTCTCGACTGTGCTATACAAACATACACTCTAAATCACGGAATGCAATGAAACTGTCTGCTGTTCTTCTTCGCAATGTAGAATGTTGGTCACAAAATCTTAGATTACTGATGAAAATGTGGAAACGGTTTTTCGTCATAGCTCCTCGGAAAAATGGGGACCCGTATATTATAGACCACGGATCAGTATAATTGACGGGCGCTTTTTTAGAGCTCCACTCATAAAAAGTTTTGGTTGGTATCTCCAATATACGATTACGGCGGTTTGAAATCTGCCCTTGAATCAGCAGTTTTTTGGTTTGTGTATATATCTATTAGTGAAACCATGTAATTATTAAACAACAGTTCAAATAATTTCAGGGGAGTCGTTTCGTTTGATGCCTCGCATAGTGCACCACGTACTCGCATTCTTTACTTGCACTCTCGACGGGAAGGAGTGAGTGTTCCAACAATACCTATTTATGCCATATAAAATTTTCCTTACTTGGCGATCACCTTCATCTGACGAATGAACCTCAAATGGCGTTACACCGTATTCGTCATCCTCCATGTTGTCTGTGATATGACCATCTTCAGGTTCACTCACATCTTCGTCTGACACGCTGTAATATACGTTTTCAGCCTCTTCTCTTATTACTTCCTCTGGAGTTCTTAATATGTTCTCAGAAAAAAATTCTCTGACTGCAAAAGGAAGTATCACTTATTCTGTAAAAAAAATTAACTTAAATAATAAGGCAGGGTGATGTTTTACCCTGACGGATAAATTTCACGATTTATCTATTAATGGATGATGGAGACTAAGGCCTGAGAGATTATAGCCTCCTCAACTTGAACAACAATACTGAGTGGAAAGGCAAAACGAAGTGATAGACAGTTGCTCGCAGCAATGTGTTCCTGTATACTGGCCTTCAGGTCAGGTAAAGACATAACGCGTCGATGATAAACATGTTCTTTTACATATCCACATAGCCAAAACTCACATCCTTAAGATCAGGTAATCTTGCAGCCCATGCTATAGAAATCCCCTGGATTTAACATGTTCGTACAAGGTTGTATTCCGCAGATCTCTTACTGGGCAAGCGAGATCAGGTGTTGCTCCATCTTGCTTGACAACAGTGATATACAGACAGATTGCGCACTTAGAAAGCAGGAATCATATGCTGCAGAAGGTTTCTTCAATGTGCTGGCATAACGGTAAATCTGACAGGCTCTCTGGGCATATGCTCTTCAAAGAAGAACCGACCGAGAATAACAGTGATTGTGAATCCACATCACACAGTCACGTAGGTCGGGAGCAGTGCCACTTCGTGCACAACACGCGGTTTAACAGTACCTCAACTTCGGAAGTTCTGTGTATTCACTGCACCCTGTAGCGTAAAACGTCCCTCGTTACTCCGAAGAGTATTGCGCTACCACATGTTACCAACGAAGATTCGTGTCAGAAACTAAAGAGCAAATTCAGAACGTTGCTTTGGATCATGAGATTTCAGTTGTGTCGCCGTCTCTATCGTGTACCGGTACCAGTGAGAAACAGATCGCAGAAATTTCTTTACTGTTAACCATGGGATGGACACTTCTCGCGATATTGCACGAGCACTAACACCACTCTGGGGCACCTGCGGCATTTTCAGTTACAACAACAGGAACATCGTCGATAGATTACACTGGAGGAGGACACCTTCCCTTCTAGGTGCCACACGAAGCTTACCCGTGTTTTAAAATTTCATTGACATCTTCCATCAACTACCTAATGGTACTGAGCCTCTCCTGAGTCGGCGATCCTCTCTCAATGCAGCAATCTAGTTGTTGCCGTCCAAACATAACACTTTCACTAATAGCGCCCAGTCCATCAACTCGATAGCCATACTTCTCACTCATGTTACGGCTTGTCCATCTACAGCGTGGATGTCATGCAATCATACAAACTACATAAAGCGACGGATTTATACCTTGTGGCCACAAATGGAACTGATGTTTTCTCCAGCTTAAGTGAGTTACGCATTAACGCATTAGCATATCAACCAGATTTCGTTGGCATATGACAATTACAGCCAACACTGGACTTCTGAGAGTAGCTACACTTTAATTATAGCCACCTGGCACATAGTTGACCAGTTTTGTACATATGCGGTAGATAAAAACAAGGAAAAGAAGAAATAAAAACAAATGAGGTCAACGATGTGCTAGGCTTTAAACGTACTTCCAGGCCTTCATTTCACTTCAAGCAACGTGTTTTCATTTTCATGTCAATTTATAGAGAGGTAACAATTCCTGGTTACATATTGTGTAAATAACCATGATTTGTTTAGCTGCCAAGGAAGTATTCTTTTGTGTTCATTCCCGAGAGGACAATATTGCACACTGAAGAAGTGTATAATTGGTTATGAATTTTTCATTTATCCAGAGTAACCAAACGGTTCCATTTTATTTCCTCTGTAATAAAATGCGCCATTGTACTGTTCTCGTCGCTACTCGGGCACGTCACTTGGTCGAAATAAACACAGGAATGTGACGAAGTCCTACAGAAGTATACACTTAACGAGAAATCGATACTGGAAATCAGTTACTGACTGACACGCTCGCCATCAGGCAAAAGCAGCAGAAAGGAACTTTAGTTCACAAAGGAATCGTATATAATGTGCAGTGTTTTCTCGTGTGGAATGCCAGGCCGTTTGAACAAATGCTCCGCCATCGTTTGTCCTCTGAAGTCAGTACTCCAAAGTGTCTGCGGCATTTGCCAGACATGTGAAGACACCTCATGTGTTCGTGCCTGCAGTGGGACCAGTGTGTGCTCGAGAAGAGTCGGGCACGGGTTGCTCTGTTAATGAAGACGGCTGAGCAGTAAGCTGGTGAGTTTGTCAGTGTCTGCTGGAAGCGCCCGCCGGACCTCCTGAAATACGGTCGCGGTTGCCTCGCGGGGCTGATAGATGCCGGCCATTCGTTCTCACAGCTGCCGCTGGGAAAATCGCCCAGCTATCCGGTGTCACCCTCGTTGAGCGGCAATAGCCAGTTAAAGCTCTCCTTAGTCCGTTATAATCTTAGAAAGCTTCGCTCATTATGCTCTCACCGCTACTAAAATCTGCAAACACTTGAATGTATTACAGGCACTCGACATCATCATTTTTATTATATACACGTAAGGATAGCTCTAGGTAGGAAAAAAAGGTCGTTTAGGGCTTACCGCGCAGTCGGCGAAGGATCAGAGAGAGATAACGAGCTCGAATTGGCGAAGGAAATTACCCGCGCCTATTTAAAGGAACATTCCCAGCTTTAAAATTAAACCATTTCGGGACACCTCGGAAAACCTTAGGCAAGGTCAGTGGTTCCCTATTCTGTCTGATTAGTGACGACTTTTATTTCCTTGCTTTTAGCAGGGACGGCTAGGTTCAAGGAAAATGAGCTGCGTCGGTCCAAAAATAAATTTTAATCAAATCTCCTAACATGTTCGTTGAACTAGAAATTGTAAGGGGTGGTGAAATAGTTTCCGTTCGAAGGCCGTACAATACAGAAGCTGTATGCCAATCGGGCAAATCGCTGTGAGCACTGAGGCATCATCCCACCGAGCCACCAGGTTGATGGTACCCGTAAGAAAAAAAAAATCGTTCCCTGCAGTGTGAGTCAGCCGCTGTGGCCGAGAGGTTCTAGGTGCTTCAGTCTGGAACCGAGCGGCCGCTACACTCGCAGTTTCGAACACTGCCTCGGGCATGGATGTGTGCGATCTCCTTAGGTTGGTTAGAATTAAGTACTTCTAGTTCTAGGGGACTGACGATCTCAGATGTTAAGTCCTATGGTGCTCAGAGCCATTTGAACCTGGAGTGTGGTGAAGTCCGTGACTGCCTACCACACACCGTCTTCCGACAGGAATCGTCGATCCTTCAAGGCCGTTTTAAGGGTCAAGAGGCGCTATAATCGCATGGGAAGAGATCAGGATTGTAGGGCGACTGCTCGAATACCTCATATTGAGCTGGTGTAATTTCTGCGTGACGACATTCGCGATGCGGGAACGTCCTGTTACCATGAAGCAGCAATACTCCTTGTCCACGACGGCGGCTTTCGACAGACATGCTGCCCCACACACATTCTTCGGTCTCCGGCGTCTGTCCTTGGGCAGCAGGGAAAATGATAACAGTACGTTGGACCTGCTTGAACGCATTTGATAATAGCGTCACCATAGCTCATGTTTCTAAATTTACCGCGCTCACCTCGGTAAGAAAAGAGTGCCACACTAACGACTTGCCTACATCTCCTTGCTTATATACCCTCATCGGAGTTGCGCTACATTGCATATGTGCTGCACAACATGTTTTGTAGACATTCGGATGGCATCAATGTGATTTTAGCGTCCACGTCTTCCACACAATTTTGGTAATCCCGGTTTCAATAATATTGCTCGAACATACACGCATATCATCATTTACTTTCAATAGATTCATAGACTTTCCTCTAGTTACCAGCAAAGCAGCAAACACTCTGCATGCAAACGAAAGTTGTAGAGCAAAGCATAAAAGACGAATTCTCGATTTTTAGTGTGTGTAATTACGTTTTTACACCAAAAACGCTCAACAGATCAGAATCTATCATTTGAGAACTCAATGAGCTCGTTTTGGATTTATTTTGGAACTTATCCAACATTAAAACTAAAAGATTTGCGAATTAGTTTCCGGTCAACTGTAGCTTCTGTTTTGTTACTGCAGTTGACTCTTGACGTTTTCTTGTACGTTTGCCCTATTCCTGTCATGTATTTTATTAACGGATGCTTTTAATGACACGAAAGCAGTGTAACTGATCCTTCCGTAATCATCCATAGCTGTAGTTTGCAAGTAAAGACACGGCATTTATGTTCAAACACAAATATTGCCACACCCTCCAAATGTGTGTTTCCGGAAGCTTGCAACTTCATGTTACACTCATTCAAGTGAGTGAAAATATCCACAAGGTAAGTCAAATGTAAGTCAGAAGTCAGACCAGAAAACTGCTCTTGGTAAAGGTATGAGCAGTATTCAGTCTATTTCAAAGAAGTTACGGATGAATATAGAGAGGCCCTACTTAATGCAGTGGAAGAAATTGACATCTGCAGTAATCTGAAAGATAATGGCCACGGTATACTTTACCAATAACGTAAATTTTGTCATACTGTCGACACTTCAAGTGTTGGGATGATTTGCTATGGGAGTGTACATACTGATGATACCTGGTTACAGTTCCTATCATAAGCCTGCGACATCATTCTATAAAGACTTTGCCAGTGACGAAGGAATGCACAGAGCCCACCGATCCGATGGTTCGGAGTACATAGAAAACTGATGACGGTCTGCACAACTGCCCTGCTGTGTGATGATGGACTTCTTGAACAATCCGATAGCTGCTAACATCTCTTTCAAGAATCGCTTATTCATAATACATATGCTTCGTCTGCATTAATTTTAGTTCTTATTCTTTATACTTTCAGGCACATTTTACAGACACTAGCTATGAGATATTAGTTTATTTTTATTTGCAGTTATGTCACGCCCCTTTTGGTTCATAAGCTAACAATTACACAACATTTTTTACGTCTTTTTTTTACTAACGTGATTTAACGCTGTATGAATCTCACTTTTTACTTAACTTTTCCCCGTTAATTACTTTCAGAATATATTTGCTTTTAAGACGACATTGTAACCTCCACTACCAGCAAGATTCGTACGCCGTAATTTATGTATCGATTATATCATTAGTTATTTCGGTCAACTATAAGGCCTCATCTTTGTCACTCCATTACTTTCCAATTAGCACGTAATATGTTGACTTACATGTTTATCAATATGGGAACTACCTTCATTATTATATTCCTCTTGTCAATATGAAGATAGCTACAAAGCCAAAACCGGTTATCTGTGTGCAAACAGAATTAAATGTAATCGTTTTGTAAACACTGCGAACTATTTAGCCGGCCGCGGTGGTCTCGCGGTTCTAGGCGCGCAGTCCCGAACCGTGCGACTGCTACGGTCGCAGGTTCGAATCCTGCCTCGGGCATGGATGTGTGTGATGTCCTTAGGTTAGTTAGGTTTAAGTACTTCTCAGTTCTAGGGGACTAATGACCACAGCAGTTGAGTCCCATAGTGCTCAGAGCCATTTGAACTACACTCCTGGAAATGGAAAAAAGAACACATTGACACCGGTGTGCCAGACCCACCATACTTGCTCCGGACACTGCGAGAGGGCTGTACAAGCAATGATTACACGCACGGCACAGCGGACACACCAGGAACCACGGTGTTGGCCGTCGAATGGCGCTAGCTGCGCAGCATTTGTGCATCGCCGCCGTCAGTGTCAGCCAGTTTGCCGTGGCATACGGAGCTCCATCGCAGGCTTTAACACTGGTAGCTTGCCGCGACAGCGTGGACGTGAACCGTATGTACAGTTTACGGACTTTGAGCGAGGGCGTATAGTGGGCATGCGGGAGGCCGGGTGGACGTACCGCCGAATTGCTCAACACGTGGGGTGTGAGGTCTCCACAGTACATCGATGTTGTCGCCAGTGGTCGGCGGAAGGTGCACGTGCCCGTCGACCTGGGACCGGACCGCAGCGACGCACGGTTGCACGCCAAGACCGTAGGATCCTACGCGGTGCCGTAAGGGGACCGCACCGCCACTTCCCAGCAAATTAGGGACACTGTCGCTCCTGGGGTATCGGCGAGGACCATTCGCAACCGTCTCCATGAAGCTGGGCTACGGTCCCGCACACCGTTAGGCCGTCTTCCGCTCACGCCCCAACATCGTGCAGCCCGCCTCCAGCGGTGCCGCGACAGGCGTGAATGGAGGGACGAATGGAGACTTGTCGTCTTCAGCGATGAGAGTCGCTTCTGCCTTGGTGCCAATGATGGTCGTATGCGTGTTTGGCGCCGTGCAGGTGAGCGCCACAATCAGGACTGCATACGACCGAGGCACACAGGGCCAACACCTGGCATCATGGTGTGGGGAGCGATCTCCTACACTGGCCGTACACCTCTGGTGATCGTCGAGGGGACACTGAATAGTGCACGGTACATCCAAACCATCATCGTTCTACCATTCCTAGACCGGCAAGGGAACTTGCTGTTCCAACAGGACAATGCACGTCCGCATGTATCCCGTGCCACCCAACGTGCTCTAGAAGGTGTAAGTCAACTACCCTGGCCAGCAAGATCTCCGGATCTGTCCCACATTGAGCATGTTTGGGACTGGATGAAGCGTCGTCTCACGCGGTCTGCACGTCCAGCACGAACGCTGGTCCAACTGAGGCGCCAGGTGTAAATGGCATGGCAAGCCGTTCCACAGGACTACAACCAGCATCTCTACGATCGTCTCCATGGGAGAATAGCAGCCTGCATTGCCGCGAAAGGTGGATATACACTATACTAGTGCCGACATTGTGCATGCTCTGTTTCCTGTGTCTATGTGCCTGTGGTTCTGTCAGTGTGATGTATCTGACCCCAGGAATGTGTCAATAAAGTTTCCCCTTCCTGGGACAATGAATTCATGGTGTTCTTATTTCAATTTCCAGGAGTGTATTTAGGTATCTACATCAATGGTGTCGTCCGTTGGCGACAGCGACATTATTTCATATCCTCTATTGCTCGCTGTTGAAGCTAATTTTATGATATCATTTTATAATGTGCCATTTCAGTTCCTGAACATTATCAATTACATATGTTGTACATACCTTTGCCCCTCCCTTACTCCCCTCCCCCTACTACTAAAATAGTCTCACATGTTTCAGCCGTATAAGTTGAGGTACCATTCTGTGGTTTGACCTGCCACAGAAGTGCGTACCATATAGGGAAGAGTTACCTATAGTGCCCTTAAATTCGATCTCCTGAATATCTTGTCGTCATGGTTTTCCCTCTCCAACTGCAATTCAACTTTTTGGGCTACGACATTTTCCGGGATATGTCACCTACTTTTGTTGTCTCCTGTCCTCTTTCTCCCCCATGGATTCCTCAGCGCCCACTATCGAGCATGGTAGCCAGTCGGTTGTAGTGGGGCCGTCATGTACGCATTTGGTGGTAACCCTCTGACAACACAGGGATCACACTGCTGATGCCTGAGCTGCAAACTTCCAACGTATGCAGAGAAGTATATGCCCGTTTTCCTGGGGCATTAGGACTCACACCAACAGCCGTCATGCCAATTCGCCTTTGCTGTGGCTGGGTGGTGACCATGGGGAGAGCCCCAGATTGGAGTGGGTGGCATAAGGCCTGATGACCCGCAATGAAGCGGACTAATTCATCTTCTGCTGCGGACCGAATGGCCCCAGCAGTCCCTAACAAAAGAGAGGTTGATTACAATGCTGACAGGTATGACCCTAATTTGTTCCCCTCTATAGCAACGCCTTGGCAGGAACGTAGGGCTTCAGAACATAAGGATCCCGTTACTTAGTTTTCAGCAGAACTGATGCGTACTACTTTCTGCAAACAAAGGCTCTGTTCTTTATTGGGCACCTAGAGGATATTTTTGGGGAATGCACAGTTGGATCGATTTTGATTCAGACAGAATCCCCAACCCAGTCCTGGCCGTTACTCGCCTGTGACAAGCTGGGTGATAATCCTGTTTCAGTCACTCCCCCTATGTGGTGCTTCAAGTGGTGGAAATTTGGGCACATGTCCTCCCCCTTCCAGCTCCAAATGTAGAGATTGTGGACGCTTGCTGTATCTGAATACTCCATATGCGCCGCCTCCCACCTGTGTGAACTGTGGACAGCTTTACTCCCTCTGCTCTCCAGACTGCCCAGTACTCCAAATGGAGTGCATAATTATGGAGTCTATGACCCTGGATAGGCTATCTTATC
This sequence comes from Schistocerca gregaria, assembly GCF_023897955.1. Taxonomy (NCBI): domain Eukaryota; kingdom Metazoa; phylum Arthropoda; class Insecta; order Orthoptera; family Acrididae; genus Schistocerca; species Schistocerca gregaria. The sequence goes on along the minus strand of NC_064920.1, from coordinate 923,167,007 downwards.
ATGAGGCTAAACTCAAATATGAAAGATTAAACCCTGTTTCCATGCTATCTTCTCAGGATCACCAATTTCCTTCCCCTATCCAGTTGGCTGGGGCCATGTCTTCTTCTGTTGCTCCCAAAGCTTCTACTTTGGTACCATCACTCCCCCCCCCCCCCCAAATGCCGCGGATATCGGTCCCATCCCCTCCAGCTGGGGAAGGAATTGCCTTCTCTGGCTCTTCTTATGCAGAAAGGGTCCCTGGGAGTCTACCTCCACAGTCCCCACAGTGGCCTCCAGTCTGTGGTTGAAAGAGCCACTGGCTGCTGGTCAAAGGGCTTCACAGTCTTCCTCTGTCCCTGAAGCTACTTCTGAGAAGCCCTCGCAGCAAGGCCCTAAGGAGAGGCGACAGGGGAAAGCTTCAAAGAAATAGTCCGCCAAGAAACGGGAGCCTCCAGTGCCCCCTACACCACCCCTCACACATAGCTCTGTGTCCAAGAATGAGAAGGAGATTCTGGCATCCCCTGAGGATATAGTTATCACTGTTGCCTCGTATGTCATGGTACAGGATGTGAACACTCAACCAGTGGCGACAGGTGATACTGAGGCCTAATTTGCCTCCTTAGTCACTCCATGTTACTCCAGACGACGGAAAACGTCACTCTCCAGTGGAGCTGCTGCAGTTTTTTCTCCCACCTGGCTGAGTTACATAAACTTTTAAGCAGTTTACCTGCTTTTTGCATTCTCCTTCAGGAGACCAGGTTTTCCGCAGTGCAGACCACCACCCTTCGTGGCTACTGGGGGTACTACAAAAGCCATAGTGCCTGTGACAGACTTCAGGCGGAGTATGTATTTTCGTCCTTACCTCTGTCTGTGGTAAACCTATGCCCCATCAAACACCTTTGGAAGCACTGGCTGTCAGGGTGAGGACAATGCACGAAATTACCATCTGTAACATCTACCTTCCTCCAAATGGTGAAGAACCATCCCACGTTTTGCTGCACCCATTTCGCAACTCCCCCCAACTTTCAACCTTCTGGGTGATTTTAACGCCCATAACCCTTTGTAGGGTGGAGCCAAAGTTAATGGCCATGGCAAAGTTGCTGAGGACCTTCCAACTCACCTTGACCTTTGTCTCCAAAATACAGTAGTCCCCACACATTTCAGTGTGGCACATGGCACATATTAGGCCGTTGATCTCTCAGTTTGCACTCCTGGTCTTCTCCCAACTATACACTGGAGAGAACATGACGACTTGTGTGGCAGTGACCACATTCCACTTTTCCTGTCCATACTGCAGCATCTCTTGTCTCGACACTTCTCCCCAAGGCTGACTGGAACACTTTCACCTCTGCTATTAACATTGAGTATCCATTGCATGTCACCATCGATGAAGTGATCCATGTCGTCACCAATACCATTGTTGTCACAGGTGAATCAGTAATCCCCCTTTCCTCTGGTTGCCCCTGGCGGATGTCAATGCCTTGGTGGTCGCTGGAAATCGCTGCAGTCATTAGAGACCGTAGGCAGGCCCTCCAGCATCGTAAGTGCCATACCTCTCTGGAGAACCTTATTGACTGCAAACGGCTCTAAGCGCAGGTTCGCCTCCTCATCAAATGAAGCAAGCAGGAGTATTGGGAATGCTATGTCTGCACCGTTGGCACACGAACCTTCTCCTAGGTTTGAATCAAGCTCCGACAACTTAACGGTTATCAGACCCCTGCAGGTGTACCTGGAATTTACAAAAATGGAGCTTTATCTGCCGATCCCGATGTAATTGCAGAGCACCTTGCTGAGCATTATGCTCACATCTCTGCGTCCGAGAACTACCACCTTACCTTTCATCTCATTAAACAGAGAGTGGAGCGACAACACCTCTCTATTGATCCAAGCCACACTGAGCCCCTATAATGCCCTCTTCAGTGAGTGGGAATTTCTCAGTGTCCTTGCCGACTGGACACATCCCCTCGCCCAGATCGCATCCATTTGCAAATGTTGCTGTCTTCAACCGCATTTGGAGCGATAGCGGATTCCCATCGCAATGGCGGGAAAGTGTAATCTTTCCAGTCTTAAAGCCAGGGAAAAACGCGCTAGATGCTGGCAGCTATTGTTCGATCAGCCTTACCAACGTTCTGTGCAAGCTGCTTGAACGTATGGTGAGCCAGCGGTTGTGTTGGCTCATTGAGTCAAAGGACCTTCTGGATCTGTTCCAGGGTGGTTGTCGCCAAGGACGCTCCACCATCGACAACTTGGTGTACCTGGAGTCTGCCATTCGATTCGCCATGTCCCGGCGACAAACCTCGTTGCCCTCATTCTCGATCTCACAAAGGTCTACGATACCACTTTGCGACACTACATCGTCGCTACTCTGCATGAGTGGGTTCTTTCGGGTCCACTCCTGGTTTTTATACAGCACACTTTGTCACAGCGCACTTTCAGAGTTCTAATTGGGTGCTTCCCATACACAAGAGAATGGGATCCGTCAGAACACTATCCTGTATGTTCCGCTCTTTTTAGTTGCTGTCAATGGTCTCTCATTAGCAGTAGGATCGTCAGCATCTCCCCTCCTATATGCTCACTCACAATTTTTGTACTTCATTCTGTTCCTCTTCTACTGTAGCGGCTGAACGCCATCTGCAGGGAGCTATATGGAAGGCGCAGTCGTGGACCCTAACTCACAGCTTTCAGTTTCTGGCCGCCAAAACTTGAATGAAGCACTTTCGTCGTCGTCGTACCACCCACCTCCCCACCTCGCGCCCCCCCCCCCCCCCCCCCCAGAACTTTACCTCGATGACCAACTACTAGATGCAATGAAGACTTCTGGGACTTGTCTTCGACGCTCACTTAAGTTGCTTAAGGACAGCTTAAAGGCAAGTGCTGGAGGCACTTCAATCTTATTCAATGCCTAAGCCACACCGACTGGGGTGCTGCAGCTGTACCAAACCCTCATAAAGTCCTGTATTGAATACGGGAGCGTAGTATATGACTCGGCAGCCCCCTCTACACTGAGTATACTAGACCCCATTCACCACTGTGGAGTTCGTCTCGCGATTGGTGACTCCGATCTAGCCCCGTGAACAGCCTACTTGTGAAGCTGGCTTTCCTCCATTGCGGCTCCGGCGGCAGCTATTGCTCGCAAATTATACCGACCACATACATAGTTCGCCTCGCCATCCAAATTACCGTCTCCTTTTTCCCAACACGGTGGTCCATATCCCGCAACAGCAGGCTATAACTGCGCTTCCCTTCGCCGTCTGTATCTGTTCACTTCTTCATGAACTTGGCACTTCCCATGCACCGCCTTTCCTTCAGGACCACTTCCGTACACCTCCATGGTCCATACCTCGGCCACGGCTTCGGCTGGACCTATTGCAAGATCCCAAATGCTCACTTCCACATGAGGCCCTCTGTCGGCATTTCATCTCTCTTCCTGGCCAGTTTGAGGGCTCAGAAATAATCTATACCGATCGATCACTGGTCGACAGTCTTGTTGGCTACGCTTATGCTCACGTTGGCCATACTGAACAACGCTCCTTGCTGGATGGCTGCAGAATTTTCACTACAGAATTGGTTGCCATCTATCGTGCTCTTGATTTTCTTGATTACATCCACTCCTCCTCTGGTGATTTCTTCGTCATTTACAGTGACTCCTTAAGCAGCCTACAAGCTCTCGAACAGTGCTTCCGTGGGAATCCTTTGGTACTGTTAATCCAGGAGTCTCTTTATGCCCTCTGCACCAGTGGACGCTCAGTGACCTTCATCTTGGCCCCAGGCCGCATTGGGATACCAGGAAATGAACTTGCTGACCACCTTGACAAACAGGCCACCAGTTAACCATCTCTGGTGGTTAGATTACCGGAGACCGATTTGTAAGCAGTCTTCCGCCTCAAAGTTTGATTACACCAAATAAACGTCGTGCTATTAAGGAGACGACGAATGTGTGGCGGTCATCCATGCGACCCACTCGCAGGGAATCTTTTATCCTCTGACAGCTCCGCATTGGCCATACGTGGCTAACAAACGGTTATCTTACCCATCGCAAACTCCCACCTCAGTGTCGCTGTGGCTCTCTTCTGACTGTCGTGTTCATCTTACTTGACTGCCAAATTTAGCCTCTCTGCAGCGAACTTTTAAACTTCCCAGCACCCTGCAGTCGGTGTCGGTGACAATGTCTCAACGGCAGATTATTACTGAGGGAGCTGTTTGGCCTTCTCTCTGAGGCCTCCACCATCCCTCCATTTTAACTCTCTGTCACACTTTCTTTGGACTCGTTTGTCTTGGTATTCATCTTTCCCATTCATGTGTTCATCTCGTCTTGTCATTTTGCGGTGTACATTTTAATGTGTTGCAGAGCTATTCTTGTGATCAGCATGCCCAGATCATCTGCTCTATCGTTTTAATACAATCTTCTTTCCTTATGATGAATGTTTTCTCCGTTTTTTGTTCGTACCATTCGTTTTCGTTTTAGGTGTGGTTCTATATTCCTTTTCCTCCTTTTACTTCCCCAAACGTACTTGGGAAGTTGTTTTATCCTGAGCCTTGTTTGAGTCTGGAACAAGGGACTGATGACCCTGTAGTTTGGTCCCTTTCTCGCTCAAACCAACCAACCAACCATACCAGTACGTCACATTTCTTATGACTAAAATGTACCTCTTTTTGCGAAAAGAGTTCTTCTTTCTTCATTAGATATAATTTTTAGATGCTAGTGAAAACCTTCTGGTAGAGAGATCTGAAATGCCCTGAGAGTGAAACACCTTCGTAGTTACTAACTGGTCTAATAAGGATGTTTGGCCTTGACTAGTTTCGTAGTGTTCATGCCTACTGCGAAAAAGAAAGCATTGTGGTGCAGCGTACCAATAGGAGGGGCTGGCCTAGACCTGTCCTGGACTCACCGTCTTTGCGGGGCGGCACGACGTCGGGGTTGTCCTCCTGGATGGGGGGCGGCGTCTTGCCGCTTGGGGAGCTGCTGCCGGTGCTGTCGCCCTGGGCGCCGCGGCGCCGCCCCCGCAGCCGGCAGCCGCGGGCTCTGGCCACGGCGACGCCGGCGGCGGCGCACAGCAGCAGCACGGCCGCCACCACCACCACCACCAGCCACGCCGGGGGCGGCAACAGCGGCGCGGGCGGCGACGGCGCCGTCGACACTGGCCAACAGAAGGCAGCCGATACACACCAACGGTTCCTAAAGCTTCATTCCTGCAAAGCCTTTTTCCTGCTGCTGTTTGATATAGTAAGTTATGTTCCAGGAGCGTTTCGACTTTTACATTAAGGCAGACTGTGAGAAAATATTCAGGTACATACAAGATAATGTAATGTTTACTGCTTCAGAGACAAATGAACCAAATTTTCTATGTGTTGCCATTATGTTATTAGCCATAACGTGGATTATTCAACCTGATTTACAAATAACTTGATCAGGACCTTGCTGGATACTTCTAGAGTACTTACTATCACACCAGGTACATTTTCTTAAAAGTTACTTTACTTATCATTTTCAAAAGATGGCAGGATATACTTTGCCGTCAGATAAATTTGCATACCAGCTTTTTAATATCAGTCTTAGAACACTAGCAACATTGTTTCCTAAATTTATGTGTATAATGAATATCAATTTTTCGATGGTGCAGAGCAACACTCGTACAGAACCTTTTGAAAGAATACACCGCCATTACATTGTAACCCTATATTCCCTGTGTACAACCCAGATTTCGGTCTTCACGTCATTATCTAGCACAATGTTCTTCGATCATTAACACAAGCTGGTGGTCTTTAAATTATACCGATTAACATGTGATTAAGTAAAAGATTGCCTTCTTAACATATCTTTAACGAAATGACAAGTATACGGACTCCATTCTCCTTCTTTTTTAGAATTCTGCCATTAACCAAATTATTAAACCTCGAACGCAAGTTTCGATCCTGATTTTGAAAACATTTAAAATAAAATAACACATAGTGAATGAATGCGTATCATAAAAAAAACCTAATTTTGACTTTACACACTGTAACTCTGAAAACAAATGTAGTGTACTTGTTAGGGATGAAGGAAGAAAACGTTACTAACAACTATGTTGAACTGTGTAACTACACTTAATAAGTTTTTACAATACAGTTTCTGTTGAGCAGCTGCCAAAAATGTAGTTTTCTCACTTTAACTCAGACTCTTCCAATTAGTGTTGCTGTAAGTAGGCTGTTTAGGTTTTTTTATTGGTAACGCCGCCGCCATGTAGCGCTCTGTATGAAAATCACTGGCTGTGCCATGTGCAGACTGTGGCTGGTTTGCATTGTTGTCTGCCATTGTAGTGTTGGGCAGCGGCAGCTGGATGTCATCAGCGTGTAGCGTTGTGCAGTTGGAGGTGAACCGCCAGCAGTGGTGGACGTGAGGAGAGAGATGAGGGAGTTTTGTAATTTGTAAGACTAGATGTCATGAACTGCTATATATATTATGACTATTAAGGTAAATACATTGTTTGTTCTCTATTAAAATCTTTCATTTGCTAACTATGCCTGTCAGTAGTTAGTGCCTTCCGTAGTTTGAATCTTTTATTTAGCTGGCAGTAGTGGCGCTCGCTGTGTTGCAGTAGTTCGAGTAACCAAGATTTTTGTGAGGTAAGTGATTTGTGAAACGTATAGGTTAATGTTAGTCAGGGCCATTCTCTTGTAGGGATTACTGAAAGTCAGATTGCGTTGCGCTAAAAAAATATTGTGTATCAGTTTCAACACAGTCTTTTATAATTGTTCAAAGGGGTCGTTTCATATGTCGACCCTTAGCCGAGGATACCTCACTGGAATCTTCTGATTTTTTCTTGTAGTTTGTGTACTTAGTGTAACCTTTGTTTATTGCTAGCGCATAATTGTGGAGAGAATCTCCTTTGTAGTTGCAGTTTTTCATTGTTGTACAGTAAAACAGTTGTGGCATGCATGTAGATTTGCACCAAGTATTTCGCAGCTGTGCTTGCAATTAACTAGATATTATTTGCTATGTCAATGTGTTCTCTTATTTTTGCTCTTCAAATTGTGTTTTTCTGTGTTGTTGTGTGAAATATTGTGACAATAATGGCGTGTGAAAAACGTAATATTAGGCTACAAAGTAAACTGACAAATGACAGTGAAGACGAAAGCAGTGTGTTAGCGCCACCGTGTAATGAATTAACTAATGTTCAAAGTAGTAATTTGGTAATTGTGCATAGGGAAATGGAGTGGGCTGCAAATAATGGTGTAGGCAGTGAAACAATTAGTGAACAGGGAAGCATTATCGATCGATCGGTCGGCAACAGCTTGCGTCAGGAATCCGAAATGACAGGACACAATCTTGCAAATACTGTACATTTAGGTTTTGCGTCCTCACCGTTTTCTCAAATAAGTCAAGACACATTTTCTGCTTGTCAAAATGTGAATTTTGCCGGTGAAAATGCACTGCCGAAAATCATAGAGGAACAGATTCCCGACACTAATACATTATTATTGCAATTAATGCAACAAATGAAACAAAATCAGAGAAAAACACAGCAACAGTTAGACACAGTGGAACAAAATCAGAGACAAACACAGCAGAAGCTTCAAAAGTTAGACACAATGGAACAACAACAGAGACAAACACAGCAAAAGCTTCAGACGTTTGACAAACACAGCATCAGTTAGACACAATGGAACAAAATCTTCAGAAGTTAGACACATTGGAACAAAAGCTTCAAAAGTTAGAATCAGTGGAACATACGCTTGAACAAACACGTGAAGATTTAACTGCTGAGTTGCATAAAGTCGAATCGAAATGTCAAAAAGTCTGTAATGACGTAAAAACACAAATTTGTGAGCATTTCCAACCTATTTTTTCGCGGCATGAAAATACATTACAGAATCACGAATCAGCCATAAAAGAACTGCAAACTATTGTTCATGAAAATCATGAAACGTTGCAAGCTAAAATTGACTCAGTTGCATCTACCGATTCGGTTACGCAACTTGCGAAAACTCAGCAAAACGTAGAAGACACAGTAGATACGATTTTATCACAAATGGACACTCTAAAATTTGGTTCAGAAAAACACACTGAGGAACTAAGTACACTATCGGAGAAAGTAGCCGAACTTTCGGATCAGTTCATTTACTTATCTGCAAAGGTAGATGATGATCTGAATGATAGAGAAGAGTGCGAACAAATTAGGAAATTCAAACAAAATCAGAATCAAATTAATACGCAACACCAAAGAGAAATCCGGGAAGTACAAGATCAGCTGACACAGGTAATACAAGAATTACGCATTTCAGAGGACACTCGCGCTCAAACACGGGAAAAGGGACTTAGAAATACGGAAAAGCCACAAAATAATAACACAGGGCATTTCGGAAATTATGAAAGAAATTGGCAAGGTGCACAAAATTTTGAAATGGAACCGCTGACACGACGTAACAATGACCGATATGCTACCCGCCGACACGATGATTTTGACTATAGGCTGTTCATTACTGCACGTAAATTCAAAACATTTAAGAATTCTGGCAACGACATTCATCCACAAGCGTGGCTCCATCAATTCTCTCATTGTTTTCCTCCCAACTGGTCATTAGAGCACAGATTAAAATTTATGTGTGGCTACTTGGAGAATGAACCAGCTGTGAGAATGCGATCGGGCATTCACGATTGTCACAGTGAAGGAGAATTTTATCATGCCTTCATCTCAGCATATTGGTCTCAAGCTACACAAGACCGAGTAAAACGTAGAATCATAATGATGAAACATTTGGAACAATCTGAATTTTCCAGTCTTGTCAAATATATCGAAGATATGTTACATAAGAATCAGTATCTTTCAAATCCATACAGCCCCTCAGAACTCATCCAAATTTGCTTAATAAAATTACCTGAACATTTACGACAGATTATTTTAGCAGGACGATGCAAAGACGACATTGAAGCTTTTCAGGGACTGTTAAAAGAACTGGTAATTGACACTGACAATCGCGGAACGCGAAAACAGGAGCACAACGATTACGGGTCATATCCGTCGCAATTCCGCGATGAAAGACGTAACTGGACACGACAAGGCTATTCGTACAACGTAAATCGTGACCAAAACAGACCGTTGGCAGAGTAGTAATAATTAAAGGGAAGCATCACCTCTCCGCGGTAATGACTATCACAAAGACAATCAGAGACACAGAGAATATGGAAACCAAAATAATTATTATCAAAGGAGACAGAATAACGTCAGACGCAATGGTCCAGCGCGCAGTTACGATTCAGGGAGAAATTCTCCACCACTTAACCGACAAGAAAGAAACTACAGGAACTACCGACATGGCGACAGACGATATAATCATAACGATACACCTGAATTGCATCAGAACTGGCGGGATTCAAACAGGGCGGGGCCCTTTCGACAAGGTAAATTTGTAGAAGTTAGGTCTCCTAATCCCAATAACGGCGCGCGCCAACAAAGAGACAGACAATGACTCGCACCGCAGGCAGCCGCGTGCGCCGGCTGGCTCAGAGAAAATAACATAGCTAACCTTGAGCAAATTTCAATTTTCCTTACCGACGTAACCACATGATAAATGCGTTGGAACTGAAACTCTGCGTACTAGGAAGAGTAAAGGTTTACACCACATTTCACATGTAAAACCGTTTATTGAAAGATAATCTGTTTTTTAACTTTGTCTTTGCCATAAAGCTGTTCACTTTACGTTACAAGTATGCTTTGTCAGACTTCTAAACTGTTAATATGCAACAATGTTTGAAGTTTACTATCCAGTCTAGAACATACGGAACATATTTAGACAGTAATTACGAGTGTATTGTTATAGTGAACAGACGTCACAGTGTTATTGCGAGTGTACATTCTTGCTTGTTAGTTGCACGATTACGTAACGACTATAAGGCTGACATACTTAGAACATTTACCAGTACTGCTAATGAGATTTTAATGCAACATTTTGGGTTTACTTGAAAATACATTCTGGATTTAAAGTACTTTCTGTGAGATACCAGATGACACAGTGGTTAGTTTATGTGACAGCTACACGATTTTATCACGACGCTACTAATAAGTGAGAATTTACAATGTTGCTTTTGCGGTTTATCTATTTTATATCTGCATAGTTTTTCTGAATTCTTCTGGAAAAGAAAACATGTTTTAGTATTAACGTTTGTGGTATAGTTACAATGAGACAGCCTTTTCTGTAGCACAACAATACGTTACAGTACAGTACTTACTTCATCACGGCAATAAGCGTAGTAACTACGATTTCTATACGCAAAGCATTTCACTTTTGTTTATAATGAGGTAAGTACATTGACTTCTGCAGAACTTAGCTTTCGGAGGACGATAACTACGACACTTCCACAGAGATTATCTTACAACAAGACGCATAGTGTAGCGCTACAGTACACGTATTTGAGTGATTAATTTTGTACTTAAAACATTTATTTTTAAAGAAATTTGAAGTACAATGATACAAATGTTTTCCGTGATACATTTCATTCCATTGCTGTAATCTGTAACACCTGAGGATATAATTACATTAATCCTCAGGGGGGTACACGCTTACTTTGTGTACCATGTGTATGGCAAGCACAAGGAGCCCTAGTTAATATGGTATATGCTTACACAACTTTACACATCGGTACCATATTTCTCCAACACAGAATTACACAGCTATCTGATCATTTAACTGAGAGACAAAAATTTTTTTACTACATCAGTGACAGATGTTTACGTAATTACACAGTTGGATTACTTCACACTTATAAAATTGTATTTTGTCTGTACTTTGTGAAATGTTCATATTTTTTCGGAACCGTTGTGATACTATGAGAGCTTTGAATGATGTATTTGGTATGGGATCATAATTATTAAAGTACGTTTGAGGTTGAAGCTTTTGACATGAGCAGAGAATTTTTTTAGTTTTTGAAATTATTGGAGGAAGCTACGACGATTTTGAGATTTGGCTGAGGTTTTATGATGTTATGATGACGATGTGTATTACGCCGTTGCGGTATGTTTATGATCAATAAGCTGATGCTATATGAGTTATTTAGTTATGCTACGTATCTGTTATGATGAAATATTGAAGAAGTGTCGACGAATATGTATATGTGTAATAAGGTAAGGAATAATGAGTAGTGGTTAGGGACTCTGGTTTGTGAAAAACGATATTGGAAACCGAGAATCGTACTTTAAGAGTTATGAAATGTGTGTAAATGCTTGAATGTATCACTATGCTGGCGAAATTTTTTTGGACGCTATTATTTTTAAAGGATTTTGTTTCTACAGATTTGTAACGCATATTCTTGACCTGTGAATTTTTTTTATATGAGACTGCCACTGTGGCGGAGACTGGTGTCGTAAATATTTCGGTAAGAAAGTTAAGTGACCATCTGCACATAATGCGTCGTGGGCACCCAGCTGGGCGACATCCACCTGGAAACAAGCCATTAGTGTGTGCCTTTCAGAGGCACAGGTGGAGAGAAAAAAAAGAGGCCATTATCCTCGGTATTGACATTCCTTTGTAGAAAGCACCACAAATACGACACGCTCATTTATTGGAAACATTCTTACATCTGCACACCTGATTATGACAAGTGTCTTTCTACGAGAGTTGAGAGAACTTCTTCTGACTTATGAAATGCCACATAGCTATTTTATTCTTTACTTTGCATAATTGCTTATTTCATTTGATATCTGTTTTCCAGCTGTGTTACAGCATTGGTTTTATAAAGTAAAATTAAATGCATTTGCTAATGTGAAAACTTTCTGTCAACAGATCTGTTAAATAATAATTTTATGATCCACATTCTTCAAAAAAAAGGAGCACTTGGAACGGAAAGAACAATAAGAAGGGACTAGTAACAGTAACTGCATACATAATTTTCTTTTCAAGCACTTGGTAATTTATTTCATAGAATCAGTTTTGTGGTGCACCACTTTAATGACATAGATATTAATATGTGAATAGACATTTCCCTTTCCTGCATTGTTGTCTGTACTGTAATATTTTTTCTGCTTGAGTTTTGTCATGTTTAGATATAAGTCATTGCATGTGCTACTGCTGTTTGCCAGGCATAGTGTTCCTAAATTTCACTTTGTATTACTCTTTTAAGCCAGTTTTACAACTGGTTTCTTTTTCTTGTTGCTGCACATTGTCTCATATTAGTTGTAATGTTGCATTGCTTGGTGATTTAGATTTACTGTAGCTTGCTTTGCCAATTTCCACTTTTTTGTCATTGCTGTTTAGGTTCATTGTTTTGTGCTGCTGCATTGAGTCGTCCCTTAGTTTAGCATCTGAGCTCAGTAGGTTTAAGTTAGCTTAAGAGGGGGTAGACTATATAAGAAACTAACTATGATGAATTGGAAGAAAAGCATTGAGAAGCTATAAGAAAATGGTATGGCCAAAAAAGTAGTGTACAGTGAAGAAAAACTATTTTTGAAAAAGGATGTGAACAGAATACAGAAAGCATTCTTGGATAGGATTTTTTTTTTGGCTGGAGCAAATGTTGAAATAAGAGAGACGATCTATGGATTGAAGTTTTGGGTTGGACTACAGTACCAAATGTTACACTGAAAACAAACCCTGTCCTTTCCTTTTGTGTTATATCACTGTGTGTTTGTGTACCCTTGTGTATTTATTTTCTTCCTGTCTCTGTGTACTGTTTCATAGAATTTTTTCTCTTCTAATGCTAAGCTACATTCACTATGACGTGGAATACTGTTATCCTCAAATATAATTCGCATTAATAACATCTTATTTACTTCGTAAAGATGTTTACACATTGTTTATTCTGTTTTGTTCTAATGCTCATGTGTGAAATTGATGTTTCAAAAGTTATTCTTATCTTTTATGTATTTACTTATGTCATAATTCCTGTAACACTGATGTATTTGTTATTTCGATTCCTTTGTAAAGCCTGTATTACTGCAAATTTTATCTCTACTATTATGTTCTTTAATGATATATTTTGTACCTTTGTTATTGTATTCTTATGTTATAAAATTGTAATTGAAACCAGTGGATCAAATTAAGTAATTCGTAAATTACATTTCACTGCACATGTTTCTGTTGGTCACTGTATATGGACAATATGTGAGAAGAAAAAGTGATAGTGTTTGCACGTGTGTTAATAATTCAGCAAGCTGGACAACATCATTGCTGGTTCTAAGGACAATTCCAGAAACTTTGTGCATGCACAAGTGGTGGTTGATGGACTTGCTATATTCTCCGCAAGACTCTTCGATGGGGATTGTGCACCTGCACAGTCGCAACAGATGGTTGTTGGCTATCTCTACAAGGACCACAGTGGGTCCGCATCTTTGATGGCCCACCAATACCATTATTCCTACAAGGAAAGCACTGGGTCTGCACCTCTGGTGGCCCACCAATACCATAATCTCTACTAGGACTACAGTGGGTCTGCTCTGTATGACCTACCTGCCAATATTCTTTAAAACTTCGACTGACTCTGCTGTGGGTTTGCTCTGTTGTGGCTCATTACCTGTCTGCATGTCAAGAGTCAGCACTGTCTTTCCATTGGAAGGACAACACTACTCCTTCAAGACTGCATGGAAATCCCCTACTTCTGTGTGCATTTTCTTTTACTGCTCAGACTTTGAGAAAACAAACAGCAGTTTTAATGTGATGAATGATCAGATCTGTCTTTATGGACTGAGAAAATTTTAGCTTTTGACCAACATTGTATTAATAAGTGTGTGCATTTGATATCTTTCTTACTGTAATTATGAAAAAAAATCAAATCTGTATTGGCCACTGCCCAAAACAATTTGTAAAATTTTTTGTGGGGAGCATGGGGCTATGTAAGTAGGCTGTTAAGGTTTTTTTATTGGTAACGTCGCCGCCATGTAGCGCTCTGTATGAAAATCAGTGACTGTGCCATGTGCAGTCTGTGGCTGGTTTGCATTGTTGTCTGCCATTGTAGTGTTGGGCAGCGGCAGCTGGATGTGAACAGCGCGTAGCGTTGCGCAGTTGGAGGTGAGCCGCCAGCAGTGGTGGACGTGGGGAGAGAGATGGGGGAGTTTTGTAATTTGTAAGACTAGATGTCATGAACTGCTATATATATTATGACTATTAAGGTAAATACATTGTTTGTTCTCTATTAAAATCTTTCATTTGCTAACTATGCCCATCAGTAGTTAGTGCCTTCCGTAGTTTGAATCTTTTATTTAGCTGGCAGTTGTGGCGCTCGCTGTGATGCAGTAGTTCGAGTAACCAAGATTTTTGTGAGGTAAGTGATCTGTGAAACGTATAGGTTAATGTTAGTCAGGGCCATTCTCTTGTAGGGATTACTGAAAGTCAGATTGCGTTGCGCTAAAAAAATATTGTGTGTCAGTTTAAGCACAGTCTTGTATAATTGTTCAATGGGGACGTTTCATATTTTTCTCACTTTAACTCAGACTGTTCCAATCAGTGTTGCTAACCAATGCTGTTACGCCAAAATAGTCAACTGAAGTGAAGAGTTTCACATGACGAACCAAGTATGAAAACTACAAATTCAAAACGTATCAATGAGAATATGTGCCGCTATTACGTAAGTGAAGTGCAAGTGCAATACTTATCCTTCAACGAAATAGGAGGAACCGCTGATTTTGATAGGACGCACAAGTAATTGTAAGTAAAATTTTGTTCATGTAAAAACTATAGTGTGTATTGTTTTGAATCGAGAAGCGTAATTAAAAATTAAACTGTATTTGTATTGAAAACTCCAGTCAGTATGCCCTCAGTGCTCGTATAAAAGTTGGGACAACTATGAAACATAAGCAAATAGTACACTACAGCGAGAATGAAGTGTCTGAAATTGCTGTGGGAAATGACCACACCAGGAAAGTAGTTTGTAAGATACTGCAGAACAAACGCAGCAGGCTCAATAGCAAGAAATCGGTTCACTTTCCTGTGCTGTTAATAGTAGTTTGTATTAGGAACTAAGATATATCTCTCGCTCAACCTCACGTAGCGTGTTCCAGAAATTTATGTTACCACGCTACAGTTAAACTAAACGCTGCCGAACAGCGAATGCACTGAGGTATGCTGAACAGGACTCTGTTCACTGATCACAACAACATGAGAAGCTACAAATGTGAAACGATTCTTTCTGTATTACTATGTACATAACTTTTTGTAGCTTTTATTAATAATTTGTGCAATTCAGTGTTGAAAAACGGAATTTATTTTCAAGCTCCACATAATACTGATAGTGACAGCTCGTTGTTAAGTCTTCGTTACCGTTTTCTGAGTAGCCGAAAAATAGCTTCACCCCTGTTACAATCCGTACAGTTCTACTCCTATCGCCAGGCACGTATATGGTTTGGTCGTGTTATAAGAAGGGCAAATATGCGCTCTGCGCCGCAACAGTCATTGGCAGTTAACCCTCTGGCCCATATAGAGAGAGGCCAGTCCCTACATCGATACGAATTCAAATACCTTTGGCATACTATGCGGAAGAGAGACCTTTTATATCAGCACATTTCCATTTTAGAAAAAAAAATTTGGGCAAATTTCACGACGTACGATACGTCTCACAACAACTGAAATCGTAAAAAACACTCGAAAATAAGATATTCTTTAAGCATAAAATCAGCTGGAACACGGATAGCGTCAGAATTCAAAGAGTTAGTAACATCACTCCATTACACATGCAATCATACTAGGAAAAATCACCGCCAGAAGACATCAAGCAAATACCATATAAACACTTCTTACAGTCTCGATAAGTGCCATAATTCGGCGAGGAAGAGAGTCCACAAATTTTTTCGCGTATGCCACATCCTGCTGAAGCCCGTAAAGCTGATTTCATTCTACAGAATGATCAAATTCCTCTGATGCTAGGTTCCACCCACTGTTCAAAACGATCTATGGAATTAAGGTCAGTTGATTTCGTTCAGCAGTCGAGGTGCGGTAAGCTGCCTGAATGATAACCAATAAGAACGTATTAGCGGACCCCTGTGAACAAAACTGCATTCTTTGCAGTTTCTACTGCCTACTCGTCATGAGGATTAAGAGTAAAGGGCAACATGTGATCACCAAGAATTTTGAAATAAATATCCAGGTTCGTGTTAATAGCAGAATGAATAAGAGAGCTTACGTCATGTTGCGAAATACGTGCCCAAAGCAACACAACTATCTCCCACCTGAGCTGCATCATCCCCGCTCTGCAGGTTAAATGCCTCACACGGCTGCCAGTGTGCTCGTCGCCTTTCATCATCTGAAAAGAAGCAAATCAGCGACAACATTACACGCTTCCATTCAGCTACTGCCCGGCGTCTGCGTTGTTCGGTCCGTTGAAGACCTACAGCTTTACGTGCTGTTCTGAGCAATGGCGTTTTGCGACGTAATACGACCCCTGCCCTCCCCCGCCCCTCCTATCTATCCCCCACCTCTCCACTTACATGAAGTCCACTGAATGCACTTCATCCTCGTAGTGTTCGCTTGCGAACTGAGTGAGATGGGACTGTATTCACAGGCAGGAACAGTCTCAGTCGGATATGAAAAGGATTGTCACTGACAAGGTGTACACTCCTGGAAATGGAAAAAAGAACACATTGACACCGGTGTGTCAGACCCACCATACTCGCTCCCGACACTGCAAGAGGGCTGTACAAGCAATGATCACACGCACGGCACAGCGGACACACCAGGAACCGCGGTGTTGGCCGTCGAATGGCGCTAGCTGCGCAGCATTTGTGCACCGCCGCCGTCAGTGTCAGCCACTTTGCCGTGGCATACGGAGCTCAATCGCAGTCTTTAACACTGGTAGCATGCCGCGACAGCGTGGACGTGAACCGTATGTGCGGTTGACGGACTTTGAGCGAGGGCGTATAGTGGGCATGCGGGAGGCCGGGTGGACGTATCGCCGAATTGCTCAACACGTGGGGCGTGAGGTCTCCACAGTACATCGATGTTGTCGCCAGTGGTCGGCGGAAGGTGCACGTGCCCGTCGACCTGGGACCGGACCGCAGCGACGCACGGATGCACGCCAACACCGTAGGATCCTACGCAGTGCCGTAGGGGACCGCACCCCACTTCCCAGCAAATTAGGGACACTGTTGCTCCAGGGGTATCGGCGAGGACCATTCGCAACCGTCTCCATGAAGCTGGGCTACGGTCTCGCTCACCGTTAGGCCGTCTTCCGCTCTCGCCCCAACATCGTGCAGCCCGCCTCCAGTGGTTCGCGATAGGCGTGAATGGAGGGACGAATGGAGACGTATCGTCTTCAGCGATGAGAGTCGCTTCTGCCTTGGTGCCAATGATGGTCGTATGCGTGTTTGGCGCCATGCAGGTGAGTGTCACAATCAGGACTGCATACGATCGAGGCACACAGGGCCAACACCCAGCATCATGGTGTGGGGAGCGATCTCCTACACTGGCCGTACACCTCTGGTGATCGTCGAGGGGACACTGAATAGTGCACAGTACATCCAAACCGTCATCGAACCCATCGTTCTACCATTCCTAGAACGGCAAGGGAACTTGCTGTTCCAGCAGGACAATGCACGTCCGCATGTATCCCGTGACACCCAACGTGCTCTAGAAGGTGTAAGTCAACTACCCTGGCCAGCAAGATCTCCGGATCTGTCCCCCATTGAGCATGTTTGGGACTGGATGAAGCGTCGTCTCACGCGGTCTTCACGTCCAGCACGAACGCTGGTCCAACTGAGGCGCCAGGTGGAAATGGCATGGCAAGCCGTTCCACAGGACTACATCCAGCATCTCTACGATCGTCTCCATGGGAGAATAGCACCCTGCATTGTTGCGAAAGGTGGATATACACTGTACTAGTGCCGACATTGTGCATGCTCTGTTGCCTGTGTCTATGTGCCTCTGGTTCTGTCAGTGTGATCATGTGATGTATCTGACCCCAGGAATGTGTCAATAAAGTTTCCCCTTCCTGGGACAATGAATTCACGGTGTTCTTATTTCAATTTCCAGGAGTGTAAAACACCTGTCCAGTCCCAGTGAGAGAGGATCTTTTTCCGAGCAATTTTCTCACTCCGTGAACACATGACTGCGAATGGTTCACCATTCCTTGTAGACATTCAGAAGTGCACGTACGTACTGTACCAAGGAGTGACACATTTGTGAGATGGTACGTCTAATCGTGCGTTCTGCCCCTATATTCTGTTCTATAGAGTATGCCAACATTCCTAGTAACTACAGCCTTTTGCAGTTACAAGTGCTGACACATCAGAATTCTGCAAACATTTTGCTGCCAACGGTTGCGACTACATCGCACAATTGTCTCTATTAGGAGCAACTGTATATTCGCATGTTAGACAGAGCCGTTTCTCACTTCACCACAACCACACTGATTATACGCTGAGACGACAAAAGCATGGGATAGTGACAATCACATTTACAGATGGCGGTAGTATCGTGTACACAAAGTGTAAAAGAACAAGGTATTGGTGCAGCTGTCATTTGAACTTTGGTGATTCATGTGAAATTTTGACTTCATGGGAATTAACAGACTTTGAATGCGGAATGGCATTACGCCTCGCCACGGACAACGTGACGACTTTCACTTGTCGACCGAGAGCAGCGGCGTTTGTGTAGTGTTGTCAGTGCTAACAGACAAGCAACACTGCATGAAATAACCGCAGAAATCAATGTGAGAGGTACAACAAATGTATCCGGTAGGACAGTGCCGCGAAATCAGCCGTTAATTGGTTAAGGCAGCAAACACCGACGCAATTGCCTTTCCAAACAGCACATCGCCTGCAGCGCCTCTCCTGGGCTTGTGACCATATACGTTGGACTCTAGACGACTGGGAAACCGTGGCCTCATTAGATGAGTCCCAATTTCAGTAGGTAAGAACTGATCGTAGAGTCCGAGTGTGGTGCAGACCCAGTGGAGCCACGCACCCAAGTTGCCAACAAAGCATTGTGCAATCTGGTGGTGGCTCCACAACGGTGTTGACTGTGTCTAAATCGAATGCAATGGGGTCCTCTGGTCCATCTGAAATGATCACTGGCCAAAAAAAAAAGGTGTGTTCACCTACTTGGAGAGATTTTTCAGTTCGTGTGTCCAAAAAAGATGGAAAGTCACAACTGTTCGCGACTGGATTCAAGAACATTCTGGACAAATCGCGCAAATTATTTGACAATGCAAATCATCAAAAAGACTCCCATCGAACATTTATAGGTCATAACCATGAGGCACCTTCGTGCCAAAATCCTGGACGGTTAATACCTTCAGAGTTACGGACGGCTATGGAGGCCTCAAGGCTCAGTATTTCTGCAGAGAACTTCCAGCGATTTGTTGAGTCGATTCCAGGTCGCGCTGCTGCATTACGTCGGGAAACAGGAGATCCGACACGATTTAAGGAGGTTTCCCATGGTTTTTGTCACCTCAGTGAATGTATGATGTAACGCCTGAACAGACGAATGTGGAATGAGGTACTTCTATGTAGTATAAGCAGAGTTATTTTAAAGGTTATAGACATATGCAGAAACTGGTATTTCAGTATGCTGAAGGGATATCCGTCTATTTTAAAAAGAGGTATGGCGTTGGTGGTTTTTCTCGTGCTGTTACTCCACGATGTTTCAGCTAATTTTGTGTCCTTGGCGTAACGCACCTGATTACCGCCTTAAGGACATGAAAAGACAGCTCCTAAGGCACGTAGTGTTTTAAAATGTCTTAGCTACAATCCATGGGGAGCAGACCGAACGTGTCTGCTCCTGTTTCAGAAGGCGTTCATGCGATCTTAACTTGATTATTGGTCCACGGTGTGTTCCTGCAAGGACCTCTTACTTAAAAATGTTGGACGTGGTGCATCACGAAGGAATGTACTGGCTACCGAGGCCTAAGGCTTTGTCACAATTGCAAACGAGCAACGATACTCTATGGGATTCACCCAATGCATTGCCTTGTAGAGATCGGTGTGACTGATTTTAAAGGTTTGAACCAAAGTTGAAAGAATCTCCATTTCGGCTCATACACACGCCCCGAAATTATTTTATACTTGATGAATTATGAAAAGGGTTGCGCTCCAGAGTTAAGGTTTCAGTCTTTGAATTTAAAGTTTTAGACAGGCACCACAGTTCTGAAGTTGTGTGCACTGACAGATGCAAATAAGGGGTCTCCGTTGGCTCTTCAGTAGCCTTCACAGTAGCTTGGTTCAAATGGCTCTGAGCACTATGGGACTTAACATCTATGGTCATCAGTCCCCTGGAACTCAGAACTACTTAAACCTAACTAACCTAAGGACCGCACCCAACACCCAGCCATTACGAGGCAGAGAAAATCCCTGACCCCGCCGGGAATCGAACCTTCACAGTAGCCTTCAGTAGCATTCAGAATTCGCCTTCCCTGTGAATGTACAGCATTCATCAGTGAGTTCCGTACGATTCATTCGGCAGTGGAATTCATCTGCTCCTGCTCCCTTAATGGCCTGCGTTGAGAACATGTACTCTGCAGGGAAAATTCTCCGGCGAACAAATTTCTAACTGTACTTCTTCCAGCAGAGGGCTGAAGCAGGTATCGTCCTGTTGCGTACCGCGTGATATGGGAATTTTGGGGAATAAAGAAGTAGCTCAAGCCGCCTGCATGGACCATAACGAGACAAAATGTGCAATTCCTCTCATTCCCCTGTAGGGTTTCGTTTCTCTGTTACGTCGGACACCTATGCAGTTGTGGAAGAGGAGTAGCTGTCACTGAGGGACAATAAGTTGTTGGTGGTGAAGCCAACTATCCGGCCGAGGCGTTCACCATGTCTGTCACTCATGCAGTATGAAGTGGCCCTCACCAACCTACAAACTGGGCATCGTACACTAATGCATGCTTTCCTCCTCACACATCCAAATCATTGCACTCCACATTTTAACTGAGGATATTTAATATTGTGAGAGAAGAACCTGTCCTGTATTTTATCTGATGACGAGGCGAATGTGATCAAGCGTTTAATATTTTGTGGACTGTGTTGGACTCTGGCCTTAGGATTTAGGCTGCAGATTTTAATGCGTTGAAGAGTTGTTGGCTCAAGTATTGTATCTGTCCGTGTGTGTGTGTGTGTGTGTGTGTGTGTGTGTGTGTGTGTGTGTGTGTGTGTGTGTGTGTGTGTGTGTGTGTTTATGGCATCCTTTTCGTTTCTATTTGCAGTTCATGTTTTAATAATTCTGCAACATTTCCCACACACGCCTTATAAAAGCTTAGTATGCACAGTAAAGACCGCGATGTCGTGCGTCCACGCATACCTTTTACCTTCATTATCATCAGCAGCATCAGCATCTCTATCACGCATTGCCCGCCTGACGTGAACAGAAGAATCCAGTATATATTCCTGGGGAAATAATAAAGGCTTCTAGTCGCAACGCCGGCTGGAGTGGCCGTGCTGTTCTGGGCGCTACAGTCTGGAACCGAGCGACCGCTACGGTCGCAGTTTCGAATCCTGCCTCGGGCATGGATTGTGTGAAGTCTTTAGGTTAGTTAGGTTTAATTAGTTCTAAGTTCTAGTCGACTGATGACCTCAGAAGTTAAGTCGCATAGTGCTCAGAGCCATTTTTTTCTACTCGCAAAGCGCTGCTTTTGACTCACCCCGACGCACTAACCTTCACCAGAGAAAACCCACACACGTTTTATGAGAAAGGGAATAACTTACATTCTTGTCTCCTTTTTTTCCGAAAAGCGTCTATTATAACAACCACCACAAAGTTTACGATCGTATCATACAATATGTTTCATCGGCTGTTTAATTACGATCTCCGTAAAATATTCCGTTCCTGAAATCAAACAAGACACCATTTCGTCCTGTCAGTACTCCACCTCCTTTTAATGAACTTGTGAGTAATGCTTCCCGTATCCAACCCCATTCGTAATTCGACAGATAGGCCGTTATGTGTGAGGAAGCTTGCATTTTTGTCTTGTCTCTGTTTTAGTACGACAGCTTCTGCTATTTTACAGGGCTTTCGGAATCATCTTTGAATCATACATTCACTGGTTGTCCTGGTATTGTATGGTACAGCTTAAGAACTTAGCGACTGTACAAGTTCCTCTGCCATATGTCTGTATGCTCTCTTTCGTTTCACGTACCATCATAAAAAGGAAACAAGAACAATGTTCGTGATTCCGTCAACTAAGAGGTCATTCGAAACGGACCACAAGCTCCGACAGGACGACAATGGCGAAGACATAAGCGCGTCGTTTCCACAAAAAACAGAATTCACCTTAACCGACTTAGGGCACCCATAAAATCTTAATGGCTGAAGGAGGAGTTGAATTTCAATCAGTTAGAAGAGTCCAGCAATTACTGGTTACAAGTAGCAGATTATGATATATTAAAAATGCAATGATATTGATTATAGAGCCTTGATATGAAGGGATAAAAAGGCTACCGCAAGACTTACGTCATCTGGTAAGAGTTATGTGAAAAATCTCTCTGAAATCGTAGAAGATAACTCGTATGCGCTACTGTATATGGACAGCACTGCAGAGATGGAAGATAACTACGGGTTATTACATTTGACAGACATTTCCATTAACGCAGGTGACCTAACCTGTATAATTCTGGGTTTGGGTTAGGCATGATAAAGCTTATACTCCAAACATGACGTTATGAAGAGCGCCAGAAGAGAGTGAAATGTGACGAGTCTGTTATTAAAGCAATAACGGCTAACGCCGGTTTAATTTAAAGTAAGGTTCAGAAATGGCAGTGGTGCTGAATATTTATACTGAAATATTCTGGTTCAATCTAGATAACCGAAGCGTCTGATATCGACCAGTACACGCAAATCGCCCTGAAAGTAAAATATCTCTGCTAACGTACTTCAGCACGTTCAATTGAACACAGACTCATGATCAATTATAATAAGCATCTGTAGCACAGTACGTCTTTTTTATCATTAATACACTGCCGGAAAATATAGGACACCTGAAAAGACGACATCGATTTTGACCCACTGACGGCTTATGCCTTCTCGGGGACAGTTCATGTACTGATAATTGTTTCAACGTCATTCAAAATAGCTCTGAGCACTATGGGACTTAACATCTGAGGTCATGAGTCCCCTAGAACTTAGAACTACTTAAACCTAGCTAACCTAAAGACATCACACACATCCATGCCCGAGGCAGGATTCGAGCCTACGACCGTAGCGGTCACGCGGTTAACGATTGAAGCGCCTAGAACAGTTCGGCCACACCGGCCGGCCGTTTCAACGTCGTCCTCCAATACACAGTGTAGTGGCATATCTACCAGAGCGCTATCTGAGTCTACCCTTTAATGGGTAATGCTCACAGCCAGAAGGCTGTGGTGCAAACGTGTGAATCAAGCAGGAAGCCATGCCACGCAGACGCACTAGTGCTTCCTACAGCCAACTGAGATATTTTGAAATGGATCAAATTGTGGTCTACCGAATGGTGGGATCGTCATTTCAGAGCATTACCAGACAGTTTGGACGTGCTGCGTCAGTTGTGCAAAGACACTCTGTAGTCATGTGAACATTCTCACAACCATAGACGAGTTCCCGAACGTCCACACAGCACAGATGTCCGCCAGAATCGTCGTATTGCGAGGGCAGCAGTGGCAAAACCACAGCTACCACTATTCAGATACGAGGCCTTGTGAGCGCAGAAGTCTCAGAATGAACCGTTGTGAACCGTTTATTACCAGTGGGACTACGTGCACGCACAGCTCTACCTCTCTCCCACTCATGGAACAGCATCGTCGGGCATGGCTTGACTGGTGCGGTCAGAGGATCTGTTGGAAGATGAAGTGGTGTGCCATGGTCTTCAGCGATGAAATCAGATTCTACTTTCACGTAAGTGATGGTCGTTAACGCATACAATGTAGATCTGGTGAG
The DNA here is from genome assembly GCF_023897955.1 of Schistocerca gregaria. Lineage (NCBI taxonomy): Eukaryota > Metazoa > Arthropoda > Insecta > Orthoptera > Acrididae > Schistocerca > Schistocerca gregaria. The sequence continues at coordinate 923,143,232 of NC_064920.1, read as the reverse complement.
CGCTGTCTCGTAGAATTCATTCGTCCCAGACACACTGGCTCCACCTCACACCTGATGGTCTGGGGTGCAACAAGCTACAGTCTCGTTCACTTTTGGTGTGTCTGGAGGGGACGCTAACCAGCGCTCGGTACGTGCAAAATGTTGTTAGTCCCGTTCTTTTGCCGTTCTTGCAACATAAGTTGATGTGTTCTTCCAACAGCTAAATGAAACTCAGTATGATCTGCAAGAGGTGCAGCAACTTCCCGGGTAAGTATCATCTCTCACTTGATTCCAATCGAGAAAGCGTGAGCTATGATGGGACGAGAAGTGACCCCTGCGACTCGTCAACCAACAATCCCTCCAGAAGTATGAGAACAGGTCGAGCAGACATGACATAACGTATCTCAGGACAAAATTCGCCATCTGTAAGACCGACTGGGTCCCAGAACCAGTGCTTGCAATGGCGCCAGTGGAGGCTACACCACGTACTAATACAGGAGTATCAGCATGGGTTGATACCTGGCATTTATGCTATTAATCTGTAAATGTAATCATTTCATGTACTCCGTACGTACTGTTGCATCAATAGATCGTGATTTGATGGGAAACCTTCAAAAGAGTGTACTTTTTTTCTAAAGTGAGTAAAACATACTAATTCGCTTGTAACTTGTGTCAGATTAGTTTAATTAGCTTACCTGAAATCATTCCATAGGTGATGATCATGTTACAACGTTATACGTGTCTCCATTCACTTCTAAATTAGTTTTTCATTCCATCTGAGGTAACACCCCCTTGCGGTATGCTGTGATCTAGACTCATGTTCAGAAAAAACAAAACACCCAGAATTACTAGAGATAGGACTTTCTAATTCACAGTAAATGTTCATTATTATTTGTTGACGAAGTTATCATCAATTCAGTGACCTCGGTTCAGCACGTGTCCTGTTCCCTAGTAGGCACAGAGTCCGTCATGGACCATGACAACTTGTTCCATGCTGCATGCCACTAATGCCTATTAGGAGCAGATGGTTCCAAAGTCCATCCGTAGTGGTTGGCATCACAGCGCTGCACCCATTTCTCCGTATCCCACACATTTTCGCTTGGTGACAGGTCTCGTGATCTAGCGGGAAAGGGACAAAGCTGATATACTGTGACACCAAGAAAGCACAAATTCGTGCAGCAACATGTGGTGCTTTATTGTCTTCCTTAAAAGTAGCATCTTTGATGCTGTGCAGAAAAGGTATGACTCTAGGTCGCAGGATGCCATTCACGTAGGACATACTGGTCACAGTGTTCTGCACACGCACCAACTGTCATACCCCATACCATAAGGCCTTCATTTGGCGCTATGAGTCGTGTGTGAACGGAGTCACTGTGACGCCACTCCGCCTGTCTGAGGCGAACCAAAATGCGGCCATCATTTTCAAACAAACAGAACCTGGATCCTGACACCAGTCACGTCGTTCCATACACCACTGTCGTCTAGCATGCGCCTGCACAATCGCCAAGGGTAGGCAGAGAAGTGGGCGACGAGTACGTAACCCACGCCGCAATAAACGGCGACGGACTGCCACCCCTGATAGCGTATTATGTGTTACATTGTTCCACTGTTGTGCCAGAGCCGGGAAGAACACGGATCTGTCCTTTCGGATGAGGCGTCGCTTAGCCCGGGGGTTGTTCTAAGTGGTGCGACCTGACCCATCTCGTCGTGTTCTACGGCCTTCCGCGCATCATTCTGCACACGCCAGTCGCACTGAGGAAACACTTCGTCCCACACGTGCAGCCATTTCCCGGATTAATCAACACATTCTCTGATACTAATAATAAGCCTTCTTTCAAACTCAATGATTTACGGTTCGCGGATACGTCCAAGAAGCATCCTGCACATCTGCTCAAGTCACATTGATCCATTACCCTCTGCTTATAGCGACTACGAGAGCCGCAGGCGCGGTTTACCGGTAGGTAGCGATGGTACGCGATAACAGTGTTGAGCTTGAACCCGCGAGGAGACATGGTCCACATGCTAATGAGTCTTACAAAACAAGTGAATGACCTGTGAATACGAAGGTTCTACTACTAGTCGTACAAAGTGTTCTGGTTTTTTTTTTCTTCTGAAAATGAGTGTATTATAAAATTCGAAGCCTGCTGAACGAAGAATTTACCCTACCATGATGTAAGCGGCAAAAAAAGTAGAGATGGGATCGTACTATTTTTCTTACTAACGTTTATTTTTGCCTAGATTTTAACAGAAAGAGACAAAAGTAGATAGAGACTGCGGCGTAAAATAGCCCATGACTTATCAAATTATTCTTCATGGAACATCGATTCACTGAAGAGGGAATAGTGTACAGAAGTTTAGATTTAGACGGTGGGATTAGCGTCTGTAACTCACATCTCCCAAATATGAGTAAGATTCTTAATCATCTTCCCGCTTCGCAGGTGGGGAAAAGAGCGTAGGACTGTTGATTTTCATTCTTACATCGAATGAAGACGTTATGTTCGACGAATCTATTTGTTTCGGTATTAATATTTGTTGGGTACAACGAATTCTCTTGACAAACGCCAGTACTATCTTCAGATGTTACACTGCTATTGGTTCCATTGTCACCAATAACTCAGTACCACGACACCCATCTGAAAATGTCAATACCATACCAAACAAAACGTTCTATTTATAAAAAAAAGTACCAACTTCGATAGCAATGTATGGAAGTTTACATTCTAGGTAAGACTGACCTTCTCAATGAAGGAGACAATTTCTCGATTCACGTTTACTCATCTGATTACTCGAGCAAGGCTACATCAAAATTTTTGTTGCACCTTGATATGACAATGGTACTTCGTTTCTGCTATTCCGTATAACATGTATTATACAAATAAACGAAAGCAGGAAGAAATATAACGATTCAACGTCTAGTCGATAACGAGATCATTGGAGACGAAGCACAAATTCGGAATAAGTGTGATGTGCAATGAAACCAGCTGTACCCACTTTCAAAGAAACAATGGAGGCATCTCCATGGGCAATTTAGGGAAACTATGGGAAACTTAAATACTGACTGCAGGACAGAAATATACCTATCTGTAAAAATACGACTCTAGAATCGCATGTTTACCAAAGTGCCACCTAATTAGTACAAGTATACACCGCCGCACAGCAGTTTATCAACTGTTATTAATGACATTATCTTTTCTCAAAAATTAGTATACGGTGTGGATAAAATACAAGGAGCCACAATAATCTCTACCGATATTTCAAGGACTTACAATCAATATAAACACAAAAGGAGTCATATGAGTGGGCACATACACTCCTGGAAATTGAAATAAGAACACCGTGAATTCATTGTCCCAGGAACGGGAAACTATATTGACACGTTCCTGGGGTCAGATACATCACATGATCACACTGACAGAACCACAGGCACATAGACACAGGCAACAGAGCATGCACAATGTAAGCACTAGTACAGTGTATATCCACCTTTCGCAGCAATGCAGGCTGCTATTCTCCCATGGAGACGATCGTAGAGATGCTGGATGTAGTCCTGTGGAACGGCTTGCCATGCCATTTCTACCTGGCGCCTCAGTTGGACCAGCGTTCGTGCTGGACGTGCAGACCGCGTGAGACGACGCTTCATCCAGTCCCAAACATGCTCAATGGGGGACAGATCCGGAGATCTTGCTGGCCAGGGTAGTTGACTTACACCTTCTAGAGCACGTTGGGTGTCACGGGATACATGCGGACGTGCGTTGTCCTGTTGGAACAGAAAGTTCCCTTGCCGGTCTAGGAATGGTAGAACGATGGGTTCGATGACGGTTTGGATGTACCGTGCACTATTCAGTGTCCTCTCGACGATCACCAGAGGTGTACGGCCAGTGTAGGAGATTGCTCCCCACACCATGATGCTGGGTGTTGGCCCTGTGTGCCTCGGTCGTATGCAGTCCTGATTGTGGCACTCGCCTGCACGGCGCCAAACACGCATACGACCATCATTGGCACCAAGGCAGAAGCGACTCTCATCGCTGAAGACGACTCGTCTCCATTCGTCTCTCCATTCACGCCTGTCGCGACACCACTGGAGGCGGGCTGCACGATGTTGGGGCGTGAGCGGAAGACGGCCTAACGGTGTGCGGGACCATAGCCCAGCCTCATGGAGACGGTTGCGAATGGTCCTCGCTGATACCCCTGGAGCAACAGTGTCCCTAATTTGCTGGGAAGTGGCGGTGCGGTCCCCTACGGCACTGCGTAGGATCCTACGGTCTTGGCGTGCATCCGTGCGTCGCTGCGGCCCGGTCCCAGGTCGACGGGCACGTGCACCTTCCGCCGACCACTGGCGACAACATCGATGTACTGTGGAGACCTCACGCCCCACGTGTTGAGCAATTCGGCGGTACGTCCACCCGGCCTCCCTCATGCCCACAATACGCCCTCGCTCAAAGTCCGTCAACTGCACATACGGTTCACGTCCACGCTGTCGCGGCATGCTACCAGTGTTAAAGACTGCGATTGAGCTCCGTATGCCACGGCAAACTGGCTGACACTGAAGGCGGCGGTGCACAAATGCTGCGCAGCTAGCGCCATTCGACGGCCAACACCGTGGTTCCTGGTGTGTCCGCTGTGCCGTGCGTGTGATCATTGCTTGTACAGCGCTCTCGCAGTGTCCGGAGCAAGTATGGTGGGTCTGACCCACCGGTGTGAATGTATTCTTTTTTCCATTTCCAGGAGTGTATGTATTAAGCAATTATGCAGAGACTGTTACGTGTCAACGAATTTTGAGTAGATGTCTCAAATTATGGTACCACTTAGGCCAAAGTTCAATGTGGATCGCAAATTACGTTCGTAAGTAATGCAACATATTTGTTTATCGGCTATTTTCTGAAAAGAAACACTTGAAATTTGTTGTGGGGGCTTTAGCCCTGTGAAGGTTCATGAAATTTTCATAGGTGGGTGCACTATACGTACCCTTCAAATGGTTCCTGCAACGGAGGTGCGTTCCAATTTTTTTTTTTGGTCATCAGTCTACTGATTGGTTTTTGATGCGGCCCGCCACGAATTACTTTCCTGTGCTAACCTCTTCATCTCAAAGTAACACTTGCAACCTACGTCCTCAATTATTTGCTTGACGTATTCCAATCTCTGTCTTCCTCTAAAGTTTTTTTCCCTCTACAGCTCCCTCTAGTACCATGGAAGTCATTCCCTCATGTCTTAGCAGATGTCCTATCATCCTGTTCCTTCTCCTTATCAGTGTTTTCCACATATTCCTTTCCTCTCCGATTCTGCGTAGAACCTCCTCATTCCTTACCTTATCAGTCCACCTAATTTTCAGCATCGTCTATAGCACCACATCTCAAATGCTTCGATTCCCTTCTGTTCCGGTTTTCCCACAGTCCATGTTTCACTACCATACAATGCTGTACTCCAGACGTACATCCTCAGAAATTTCTTTCTCAAATTAAGGCCAGTATTTGATATTAGTAGACTTCTCTTGGCCAGAAATGCCTTTTTTGCCATATCGAGTATGCTTTTGATGTCCTCCTTGCTCCGTCCGTCATTGGTTATTTTACTGCCTAGGTTTACAGAATACCTTAACTTGATTTCGTGACCATCAATCCTGATGTTAAGTTTCTCGCTGTTCTCATTTCTACTACTTCTCATTACCTTCGTCTTTTTCCGATTTACTCTCAAACCATACTGTGTACTCATTAGACTGTTCATTACGTTCAGCAGATCATTTAATTCTTCTTCACTTTCACTCAGGATAGCAATGTCATCAGCGAATCGTATCATTGATATCCTTTCACCTTGTATTTTAATTCCACTCCTGAACCTTTCTTTTATTTCCATCATTGCTTCCTCGATGTACAGATTGAAGAGTAGGGGCAAAAGGCTACAGCCTTGTCTTACACCCTTCATAATACGAGCACTTCGTTCTTGATCGTCCACTTTTATTATTCCCTCTTGGTTGTTGTACATATTATATATGACCCGTCTCTCCCTATAGCTTACCCCTACTTTTTTCAGAATATCGATCAGCTTGCAACATTTTATATTGTCGAACGCTTTTTACAGGTCGACAAATCCTATGAACGTGTCTTGATTTTTCTTTAGCCTTGCTTCCATTATTAGCCGTAACATCAGAATTGCCTCTCTCGTGCCTTTACTTTTCCTAAAGCCACACTGATCGTCACCTAGCGCATTCTCAATTTTCTTTTCCATTTTTCTGTATATTATTCTTGTAAGCTGCTTCGATGCATGAGCTGTTAAGCTGACTGTGCGATATTTCTCGCACTTGTCAGCTCTTGCCGTCTTCGGAATTGTGTGGATGATGATTTTCCGAAAGTCAGATGGTATGTCGCCAGACTCATATATTCTACACACCAACGTGAATAGTCGCTTTGTTGTCACTTCCCCTAATGATTTTAGAAATTCTGGTGGAATGTTATCTATCCCTTCTGCCTGATTTGAGCGTAAGTCCTCCAAAGCTCTTTTAAATTCCGATTCTAACACTGGATCCCCTATCTCTTCTAAATCGACTCCTGTTTCTTCTTCTATCACATCAGACAAATCTTCACCCTCATAGAGGCTTTCAATGTATTCTTCCCACCTATCTGCTCTCTCCTCTGCATTTAACAGTGGAATTCCCGTTGCACTCTTAATGTTACCACCGTTGCTTTTAATGTCACCAAACGTTGTTTTGACTTTCCTGTTTGCTGAGTCTGTCCTTCCGACGATCATATCTTTTTCGATGTCTTCACATTTTTCCTGCAGCCATTTCGTCTTAGCTTCCCTGCACTTCCTATTTATTTCATTCCTCAGCGGCTTATATTTCTGTATTCCTGATTTTTCCGGAACATGTTTGTACTTCATCCTTTCATCAATCAACTGATGTATTTCTTCTGTTACCCATGGTTTCTTCGCAGCTACCTTCTTTGTACCTATGTTTTCCTTCCCAACTTCTGTGATGGGCCTTTTTAGAGATGTCCATTCCTCTTCAACTGTGCTGCCTACTGCGCTATTCCTTATTGCTGTATCTATAGCGTTAGAGAACTTCAAACGTATCTCATCATTCCTTAGAACTTCGGTATCCCACTTCTTTGCGTATTGATTCTTCCTGACTAATGTCTTGAACATCAGCCTACTCTTCATCACTACTATATTGTGATCTGAGTCTATATCTGCTCCTGGGTACGCCTTACAATCCAGTATCTGATTTCGGAATCTCTGTCTGACCATGATGTAATCTAATTGAAATCTTCCCGTATCTCCCGGCCTTTTTCAAGTATACCTCCTCCTCTTGTGATTCTTGAACAGGGTATTCGCTATTACTAGCTGAAACTTGTTACAGAACTCAATCAGTCTTTCTCCTCTTTCTTTCCTTGTCCCAAGCCCATATTCTCCTGTAACCTTTTCTTCTACACTTTCCCCTACAACTGCATTCCAGTCGCCCATGACTATTAGATTTTCGTCCCCCTTCACATACTGCATTACCCTTTCAATATCCTCATACACTTTCTCTATCTGTTCATCTTCAGCTTGCGACGTCGGCATGTATACCTGAACTATCGTTGTCGGTGTTGGTCTGCTGTCGATTCTGATTAGAACAACCCGGTCACTGAACTGTTCACAGTAACACACCCTCTGCCCTACCTTCCTATTCATAACGAATCCTACACCTGTTATATCATTTTCTGCTGCTGTTGATATTACCCGATACTCATCTGACCAGAAATCCTTGTCTTCCTTCCACTTCACTTCACTGACCCCTACTATATCTATATTGAGCCTTTGCATTTCCCTTTTCAGATTTTCTAGTTTCCCTACCACGTTCAAGCTTCTGACATTCTACCCCCCGACTCAATCTTTTTCTCATGGTAACCTCCCCCTTGGCAGTCCCCTCCCGGAGAGCTATAACAGAGTTTCTTTTAGTGGAAAATCAGAGCATCGCAGATATTAACAGGAGCTTTCAGAATGTCTACAGAGACCTGGCTGTGAAAAAAGCACGATGAGTCATTGGGCGGACAGTCTTATTCGATATCATGGACGGATCACAATCAAACACCTCGCTGCACAACTGGACATCTCTGTTGATAACGCTAACACACTTACCCACCAAATTGGGGTAATCAGATGTGTGTGACCGCTGAGTTCCACTCCGCCTAACAAAAGACCATAAAGAGCAGTGGAGAACATTCTGTGCGGAATTACTTGCGAGTTACGAGGCTGAGCATGAAAATTTTTTGTCAAACACGACAAAGGCGACGAAACATGGGTTCATCACTTCGACTCGGAAACAAAACGGCAAGTCAAGTCATGGCGATGGTTTTCTGGGACTCTAAAAGGGTTATTTTCTTTTATGTCCTCTCTCATGTTGCAACGACTATCTCTGAAGTGCACTGAACTACCTTCAGGAAAGTGAAGAAACTACTTCAGCGTTTTCATCGCCACAACTTTTTGCCTTCTCCATGACAACGCAAGGCCGCACATAAGTTTACGCACCCGAGAGGAGCTTACCAAACTTCATAGGACAGCTGTTTCCAAACTACCCTACATCAAAGATCCCTCACCTTCCGGCTTCCAACAATTTGGTCCGATGGGGGATGCACTCAGCGGGAGGCGCGGATTATGTGGTGTTTATTGATGAATCAAGGGATTTGTCTCCGACGTGGACAAGGAGACTGGTACTACACGGGCATAAAAGCCTTCACAGTAACATGGGATAAGGTCATCGCATTGAGCGGAGACTATTAAAAGAAATAGGATTTTGTAAAAGAGTGCCGGCCGAAGTGGCCAAGCGGTTCTAACCTCTGGAGCCGCGCTACCGCTACGGTCACAGGTTCGCATCCTGCCTCGGGCATGGATGTGTGTGATGTCCTTAGGTTAGTTAGGCTTAAGCAGTTCTAAGTTCTAGGGGACTGATGACTTCTGATGGTTAGTCCCGGAGTGCTCAGAGCCACTTCAACCAATTTAACCGAAAGAGTGGGAAATAATACGGTGCATTGGAATCCTGAATTAAACCAACTTGCTTTCAGAAAAAAGTTGTATTACTTATTGAACAACCTTCTTATTAATAACAGTTTAAATTTTACGGGTTTCGTAAGAGAAAGAGACAGAGGGTAAGTGGTTAGGCTTGTATATACCAGTACTATTAACAAGTTCATATGGTACTAGTCAGACGAGATACCATATTTCTATTTTCTTTTTTTTACGTCTCAGGAATAAAACAGCGAGGGAAAAAGACTGTAAAACGAACCTCGTTCGAACTGGAACATACCACTTTAAATAATAAGTGATAATTGTATTAATCTGTCGCGAGACGTTGCGTCGATTTCAATCTTTTGATTTTGAAAATGTGCAAAATATTTTGTGTTTTTAATCAATTTTGATCCACTCCGAACTGGTATTTTAGAACTATTATACGGGTTGCATTTGTGTTTTCAAAAATACACTTCGTAATTTTCCATTTCGCAATTCCCACCATTTGATTGAAGAGTATTTTCCCTTGAATTCGTAAGCCTAAAACACTACGTTAGAATAATACTAATATTACAAGGCGTGCCACTATATTGCATTTAAATAAAACTTTCATGTTTGACTTTCCAAAAGAGTATTTCCACAGGACCGTTAGAGTAAGTTCATGAAATATGATGTATGCAATATATCGGAACATGTTGTATTATTAACTCTGAGCTTTAAATATAGAATATACGTTACTACATGAGTTGGAATAAAGGCCAACGGGGATCTTACAGTGAACCTATCTTTGCGATATGAACAGAACAACACCTCTACCTGTAACTTTCACCAGCAGAGAATGATGTTTATTTTAGAAGGCATATGCCCACAGTATTAAACAAGACAGATTATCTTCTCGGTGCGTTATGTAAATGATACATAGTTATCAGAATGAATCTCCACTCTCAGGATGATTATAATATTTTCAATACTATGAATGAATCCCTAAATCACTCCCAACAATTGGACACATATTTTTGAAATGGTTGTAACTCTTGCAAAAGTAGATGATATTGCTAAAATGTCGTCTTGCGTATTCTTGTACGTTATTACGACTTTTTCGTTACTTTCAGTCACTGCCACTACATCCTTTATACGTCTGATTCTCTCGAGCAGAGTGATATCGTCAAAACTAAGATATTGGGAAAGGAGAGGTCCGCGCTCGGTGTGAAGTTTTGACTTTTACTTTTTTGCTATATTCAATCATCAGATACTGCTACAACAAAAAACGTACAAGATTATTTTGTAAATGCATAGGTTATGAATTATATTAAAGGTGGACTGTATATACGTGTAGAGTCTTGTTCACTATCAATTATTTCGTGAGTAATAGAATCAACTAAACGTAGAAATTTATTCACTACATAGAGGGAGAATTGGAGACCTCTCAAAAGAGAAGCTGGACCGTAAGCTGTGAAGAAAATCAGGAATCTGTGAGCCACGTAATGTGCCAGCTTCAGGATTTCCATATGGAAGAACGGTTCCACTTTGTAACAAGGAGGAGTACATAAATTTGAATCCTCAATCACTGCGGTCGGGCAGAGCCCTGTGTCTGATGCATGTGTTCCATGGCCGTATTTTACACTCCATTTTCTCGGCATTTGCATGAAAGTATGAATTGATAATCTTAACAATACTTCAACTTGCATTCAGCATTTCAATAGCAACTTTATTAGATACTTTTGTTACAGTTTTGTTCAGCCCTTCCGGAAATGAGACGGGATTGTGCTTTACCTAGACTGTCTATCGATGGTGGGAAAAACTGTATGGTCTCGGTGAAATTACTCTTTTCACAGTCTAGCTGGCGGATTCGAACTAAAGAGATATGCCAATCAGCTAGCGCGAGGAACTCATAGTAACATTATCACCTAACATGCAAACGAAGATGTAAAATAGGAGGAGTTCTAGATTCTGTTGAAACAGAATACGAAGTCAGAAGAGTTTTTTGTTCTGTATGGTTCAAATGGCTCTGTGCACTATGGGACTTAACTTCTGAGCTCATCAGTCCCCTAGAAGCTTCAAAAATACAATTAAAAAACTGCACTTGTTATAGTGGACAGCTGCTTCTCCAAAACAATTTCATCACTTCGAAACCTTCTGTGGTAGTAACACTTGAACCCCTGGAAACTTTGAAAGAAATATTTCCAGAATTTTCGAAATAATAGCGGGTAAACTAGTCGTGGTAGAAATGGAACTAATTGCACGCCAAGACATTTATGAAGTTGGTGTACTTGAAGAAACTGAAGAAATCGATTCATCTTCGTCAGACGATTTCTAGGTCGTTGAGAATCAGTTGCAACTTGACAGAGACTACGTTCCGCAGTATTATGAGGTAATGATAAACAGCCTGGCGAGAGAGCATCCAGAATGGAGTTTGGCCACTTTTCGTAGAAGAGGAACTTCACACCTTAAAAGCGTGAAAGGCTTGGAAAGACGAGTGGAACATATACAACAGGGTGGAACAAGACACAAACAACCTAAAACAATTGATTCGTGAAGTTGAGATTGTTTAATAGAAGCTCGACAATGTCACCGGCAGTTGACGACGAGTAATCTGCGCCAATGGACTCTTCTTGCTACTGGTGGCCAATTTACTGATACAATATTCAAGGTTCTGATTCGTGGCTCGTTCTCTTCAAACGAAGACACCTGCTCTGTTAGAGAAAAATTACAAGATTTGTCTCCGAGAGGGAAAGCGCTGTACTGCCGCAAGTCCATGATGCAACAGCAAATTTCCGAATTCAGACTTGCCCCATCGAACCAAAATACGACACGGATTTTGTTAATAACACTGGTCAAACAGTATTATACATAAAACTACCTGATTCATTTACATCAATTGCAATACTGTTTTATAAACCATACGAAGCTAATTTGTGAATGTTTGTTCTAGAGTGAAAAAAAAAGATCAAGTTATGATAAAACATTCGCCGAACGCGAAACGATTGCTGTTCTTTCACAGCGAGAGTAAATTCACAAGGTAGCACACATATACACTTCACAATATGCTGTCAGTTTGTTACCAATGGTCTACGTTTGCTTGGAAGAGACCAATGGGTCGTTTGGATCAAGGGTGCAAAGAGCAGCTAAGGAGTACGCACACAAATACAAAACGGCAATGATAACATCTGAAATGTCTTCAGACTCACAACTGCATTACTCACAAAATTTCTAATGGACTTTTTGAAGCCATACGTGAGTGAAGAACAATTTATTTTGTTCCTCGATTCATGGGGAGGGCAAAAGAAGCCAGTTTTGTGCGCTGAAATTTTTAAGATAGGGAGGGTATGCCGATGCTCTGTGTAAAAGTAATTCCTGCACAATGTGCTCCTTTGGTGCAGTCCTGCGACGTTTATTTCTACAGACAGGTAAAAATTCAGTAAAGTGACTATAGAATTGGTGGTACATCACCGAGCTCAATAGAGAGATAGCTTCAGAGAAGACTGCACAAAAACTCAATCAGTCGTAAAACATCAGTTGTCTGCACCAATATTCTGTCATATGATCAGATATCCATGGTACGCCGCGCATCTGTGTTTTAACGAGAACCGTTTATGAGCATAGACCAAGTTTTTTTGCAGTATAAACAGTGAAAAAACCATGCTCATGAAATAACTGGGCGTTCATTACATGTACTGTATGCAACCATAATATTTATTTTCTGTGTTTCTACGATCAGTATCATACTGATTCTTGCAGTACTCCGTATGTTATACATGCAGGTACAATAACGTCAATAAAAAGATTCAGAATGGTCGGGTATCCGTTTTTATTTCCAATGTCCTTACAAATAATAATCGATGAATCATAAAATACTGCTAATCTGGAGAACCATAATAAATCTGGTGTTAGATTTACTTGAGAATAAAGAGAAACAGCAGCAGCATAATTTGATCCTGTGAAGTTTTCTTAAAGGAACCTTCTTGGCGCCCAAAGGAAGGGGAGACACTAAGTGGGCAGTGGCCGCAACCCGAGGCCTGGCCACATGTCGTGTTCCCTTCCCCCAGGAACCAAGGAAAGTGCACGGAACGTGGACTAGAGGTACAAAGAACAGCAACGATTTATTTAATTATTTATTTCCGTTTCTTTGTTCTATTTTTATTATTGTTGTTCTGACTGGCACCGAAAATACCAGGAAACCTATGGCGTGGGTACTAGGGAGCGGCAAGTCCCCAGATTCGGTTGGGCTGCCGACGCATAGTTTTTCGGGGAACAACGTTCCAATGATCAGAGAATAACCAGTTCTAAAAGTGCAGAAGGCGTGAATAAACTCATAACTGTAGCAGCTCTCCAACTCCGGAGATGGGTTAAGAAAGACGTTATAAAAGAAATTGGAGAAAATTTGTCTGTATTTTTGATTGCGGATAATTGCAAAATGCTTCAACTGGCTCTGAGGACTAAGGGACTTAACATCTGTGGTCATCAGCCCCCTAGAACTTAGAGCTACTTAAACGTAACTAACCTAAGGACATCACACACATCCATGTCCGAGGTAGGATTCGAACCTGCGACAGTAGCGGTCACGCGGTTCCAGACTGAAGAGCCTAGAACCGCACGGCCACACCGGCTGGCAGATAATTGAACATGGCGTCCAACAAGGAAGCGCCAAAAATGAAGGATATTTCTCTCGCCGTCAGCAAACAAATAGTGAACTGCGTGTCCACAAATCCAGCTCACGGAATTCGCCTTCGCTTACTGGAAGTTTCCGGAGTCCGGAAAGAGGAGCAGGTGAGCAGGTATCTCATGAGGAGTCGTACGGATAAGTATGGGCAGCATCTGTCGCACTTAGAACCAGAGACTTATCGCCGATCAATGGTTCCCACTGACCGTTAGGTACCATACAATCACTTGGCTACGGACTCCCCGCCTGTTAGTGAGCACACAAAACAATATACATACATGTCTAAAACTTTCAAACTCGATTTTTTCGAAAACGACTGAGAGTTGCGCCTCTCTCTTTAAATGAATTTAAGTCCAAGGCATGCTCCACACATCCTGGCGACATGAATGAAATCAGTGAGGGCAAGTTCGTAGGGTCCTCTTGTAAGCTATAATTGTAAATACCTGTGGGTGGCTATATATACACCTCTGCTTGCTCGTCGTCAATTGTCTCATGAACAACACTTACCATTCCTATCCTGCATCGACAAAGGTGACGATAAAAGTTGTTATTGTGGTAACATAAGGAACAGAAACGAACTGTTGAGCCCAAACAAAGCAGCACGCCCCTTTCAAAGACCTGCACACATCCACGTAAGATAATGTTTTGTGTCTGGTGGAACAGCGACGGCGCGTTGTGCCACGAAATGCTTCCCCGGCCTGTAACCATCACTGCCGACATTTATTGTGAACAGGTGAGACGTCTTGCAGACGCAGTCAAAGAACAATGACCAGGAAGACTGCGAGAAGTGATGCTACTCCACGGTAATGGCCGTTCACATTTTGCTAGACTAATAGAAAACATTACACAGGAGTTGCATTGGCCTGTCATTCCGCAACCACGTTATTTTCCTGATCTTCAAAAAATGGCTCTGAGCACTAGAACTTAGACCTACTTAAACTTAACCAACCTAAGGACATCACACACATCCATGCCCGAGGCAGGATTCGAACCTGTGACCGGAGCGGACGCGCGGTTCCAGACTTATCCGCTGTCTATCGATATACCTTTAGGGCACTTCCTTTGCGGATGAAAATGCTTTCCTAATATGATTCGACGAATTCTTCGCACAACCTCGTGATTTCTGGAGTCACGGAATCGACAAGTTATTCCAGCGTTGTCAGACGTTTGTAAATAGTGAAGGAGAATATATTGTTGATGACTGGATTTCTGTTATATGTGTACGTCATGTCTTACGCAAAAATGCCACGAACGTGTGCACCAATATAATGTCCCTTCACTCCTGTACTCTCCCAAATCCGAAACCTGCAAATACCAAGATCCTTTAACGCAGGCATTCCCATCGATTACACCTGTGGTTCCCAATATGGGGCAATTACTCCATAGAGGTAAAATATGATTTTCTCAGGGGCAAAAGTAAAAGGGTCCCCTTGAGATTCTCACTAAATTAACTAATTTTTAAAAGACCATAACTTTTATTACTATGTAGTAAGACTGTAATACTGTTTACATGTGTTACCAATAGTTACATTTTGCTTCAAATACTTGCATTAATGCGTGACACAATGTGGTGGTGGTTGCAGTTTGTGAAAAAAATACTTAAACGTCTTTCTTACACAGGTCACACAAGCACGCATGCTTGCTATCAAGTAAGTGTGACAGCAAAATGGAGACATAAATATCACATAAGCTTAAATATCGCGTGAAAATGCTTTCTCCGAGATGTAGGTGGTTCCCACAATAAACTAGAACTTGCTTTATTATTCACTTCACAATAATAAACGAACAAATTGACAGCAAAAGGAAACAGTAACTATGTAATGGTTACTGCAATACTATTGGTCCTACATATCAATATCATTGTTATTAGTGGCAGTGGTCTTACACAAAGGACTGAGAAACTGCTGCCATTTCAGAAGTGAGGGGTGTAGCAGTCGAGTGATTTACAAACAATATGTGTAGTGCACACATTTTCACTTCGCTGATTTTCACTTTGTGTGCAATGTGTGGGTGATGCAAGTCTCGCTAGGGAGAGGAGTTGTGCAGGCGACGCCTGTTTTGTTGATCCGTAGTTTTCTTTTCTGAGGAGTTACCGGTAGCACTTGTAATTCACAAAGAATTGCTTCATCTTTAAAAAAAAAAAGTGTTGGAAAGAATCTGTACCAATTTTACAATTAGCTCGTGGTTTAATAAAACACATAAACAACTCAATATCAATTATCTGTCGTTGTTTAAGAAAAATAAACATTTAAAGGGAATTATTTTTCGTTCTAATGTTCAGTTAGGCAGCAATATAAATTATGTTGGGGTTTGGGGGGCGGTAGCTACTATCTGATTACTCTCAGGGGAAATGATAATAGACACGGCTGGTACCAGCGGATTACAGAGATACGTACAACAATATGATAGTGACAACAATTTCATCTTCACTCTTTCATCACCTAATGATTATGTATGTCTGTCTGAAAATGGAGTATTTAAAAGTCTAAAGCGTGGCAATCAGGCCGATGTCGAACAGTCTCCTTAGTCATATGAGAATGTCACTGAGAATTAGGAAAGTTCAGTGACAGACGACATTTGGCAGGTGTAACAGATTCTCGCAAAATAGATGTGAGTGTGTCAGTGATTAATATCTGAGGAATTATGGATTAGCATTTTGTTCATGCTGGGCCGAAAATCACAGCAAGTTGCACAGTTAACAAAACAATTTTTCCACCTTGGGAAAACAGAAGATCTTTTTCCAATTGTTGTCAGAAATATTGTACACCGAACTGATGAGAAGTTGATTGGAAACTGCTGAAGATTTCACTACAGTTGTGATCAAGACAAAAGCTTCTTTCAGTCCGTCGATACTGGGCTCTCTGGTGTCGGTAGCTAATTACGACAGTCAATATAATGCTATTCAGTGTTTTTGTAACCTCTTAAAATGAGTTTCCTTTATTCATTCTGTACGTCGTTGTTGATCAGTAACATCATCAGTAGCCAAAGATGTTGGTATATCACACAGAACTGTAGTAGATCAGTAATACTTGACAATGAATACATATAGACGACCTCTTTATGTACGTTATGCTAAAGGCACAGTCGTATACGGTGAGACCGTGCAGTTAGAAAATTATGATGAAATACACTTATGATGAGTGCTTGGTTGAAACACTGACAGTTGACGTCCACATACATAAATGTAACGTAATGTGCTGAAATAGAAAAGGAGAAACGATACCTTTGAACTGGGTCCGTCGCTAGGCTCAAGATGTCGAGAAGTATCTAGATGTAGCTGTCGAAATCTACTCGATGTGCAAGGACCACATAAAGCTGTACTGAGGAACTGGAATTTATCGAAGTAATTATAAGCGTTTGTAAGACACGCACGAGGAGGTCGCTTATAAAACATTCGTTCGACTAAATTCTGACTTCTTTGTCAATCTGGATCTCTTGCTAAACGAGCTCAATGCAAGAAATACATTAAAAGGACACTGAGTGCCTCTAAAGCTCCAACAGAAAACGTTGCTAGAAACAGACTGTGCTTTACGATGATCCTTTCTCACAGAATTCAGAGAGGCAACGTTCGTGAGTGACGAAACAAGTTACTACTGACAGTTTTCTGATCATCTAGACACGCACCCTTAGATAACTTAGGAGTTCATCGAATACTTATCGTGTACTTACGGGGCAAAGGTTTATTACAATTGCTTTTTAGATCCTCAGTGTCCGATGCTGCGTGTTGCGTTCTTGATCTGCCTGAAGAATCCTCTATCATTCTCCTGGGAGGCCGAAAGAATATGCACTCGCGCCTTACGAAGGCTATGGACCCTGATTCACAGACTAGGCAACCTTCCCTGGTATGATGCTTGTGTGCAACCGGAAATCTGGGCTAGTTATCGGGTATCACAGGTGCTTTCATGTGAAAAGGTGTCTTTTTCCTTTTTGTATCCTAAAAGTGATGGCTCACATGTAGTTGATGTTAAAAATGAACAGTTGCCTGTCTATCAAAGTCTGCTACTAAAAACAGCCATTATTTGTTACTGTCGTCGAAACTTGGTGAACTATAGGTGTTGATACAGCAGGTTGTGTTTATCGGAGAGCAAAGAAATCATGGTAGCTTTAGAAATAATGACTAATGATTAACATTCATACCGTATCGATCACAACTTCCTGAGCATAGTTCTTCTGATTTTGAGAACTTATGATAGAGAGCCTTCTGTCGTTCACACTAGGTTGTCCACAGTAAAGTATCCTGAAGGTGGTGATTTTACTGCTGCGAAGTGGATTACTGGAGATGTTTAAGACAAATTCATGACAGTGTGTTCAGTGCCAACTGCATGCAGTTAAACTGTATTGCGGTGCCGAAAATTGTTCCGGGTTGTATGGCCGTGGTCCATGGAACTCTTCTATCCCTGATCTTTCGTCCAAATCTACGTTGGACATCTTCGGAGGTGCTCCTGGTTGTACTGAGTCTTGCCGACCGATGAGTCGGACATCGAAGAACAGACTAAATACCGTGAAAAGTGGGCGTGGACTAGATTTCACGTGACAGCAGAGATAAACCTTGTAAAGCATCTCACTTGAAATCCAGACCACGCCCGCTTTCCGCGGTATTTAGGCCGTTATTCGACGTCCGACTCGTCAGTCGCAAGACTCAGCACAACCAGGAGCACCTCTGAAGACGTCCAACGTAGCTTTGGAAAAAACGTCAGTAAAAGAAGAGTTCCATGGACCACGGCCATAAAACCCGGAACAATTGCCGGCAGCTGAAACATCCGATCGTGAAAGCATTCATTTTATGATTAAACTGTATTGACCTCCGTGACAATGTCTTCTGTCACTTGTCTGAAGTTAATTAATCCTAGCAATGGCGACGCATTTTCTCTAACGCAAGCGGGGGGACGAGGGTTGAGGGTATATTATTCCAACCACAAGAAATAAAAAAAAAAATTGGTCAACAATTGTTAACTTACATTAATAACATAGATTATATAGATGTAATGATCTATAAGTAGGGTGCAGAACCTGAAACAACTGTTTGGCACACTCTTAGTAATGTCAAGGTACTTTCAATAATACATACTACCAACCGTACTATGACTATCACAAAAAAAAATGTTTAAATTAAAATTTCGTTTAAAGTTAACTCTAACTCGAAACATACTATTTAATGAAATATTGATATGTAAGTAAGGTCTTGTACAAGAAAATATTGAATATGGCATTCACTGGAAAATGTAACATTTTATGGTTTAGATTAACTAAAAAATTTAAAACATTTTTGGAATCTAGTAGAAGAATTCATTAAAAGCAACGAATATTTTTTCGAAATTTTTGAATATAAAAAAGAACCAGACTTCAATATTTCCAAAAGGTGGCCATAAAGTATCGCTCCCCCTTGGTATCACGAGGGTTATGGGAGTCACACAGAGGCAGGACGCGAACTATTACACTCGGATGTCTCAGTAACATGGCAGCTAAATGTAACTTATTCAGCTAAAATAATATTCTCTCAGAAACTAAAAATAACGATGTTGTTCCACCTCTATAAGACGACTAAGAGTAACACGTTCATGAATAATGGTGTGTAGGAATATTCTCCTGGGGGTTTGATTGTCGTCCTCACCAGCATCGATCCTCCGGTGTTGCTGCGAAGCCCGGAGGGTGGTGACGTTGAGCTCAGCCGCGGCGTCGCTGCGGCCCTTGCCGTTGCTGGAGTAGACGCGGAGGTGGTAGGTGGTGCCGGGTTCGAGTCCCGCGACAGTGAACTCCGGGGAGGCGCGGCTGGTGACGTTGGCCACCAGGCGGCCGCCGCGGCCGGCCAGCAGCTCAAGCGTGAAGTGCTGTGGCGGCAGCCCGCCGTCCGAGCCCCGCGTGCAGGACACCTGCAGCGACGTCGTGGAGCGCGAGGACACGCGGCAGTCGCGGGGCGGGTCCGGCTTCCCTGTGGGAACAGGTCGCCGTGCGTGAGCGGGCTTCACATTAGTTTCATCATCGAAACGTTCTACACAGGACTGCAACGACGGCACCAAGACTGTGGACAAGTAGCCGATGCAAGTAGCGATTTATCCGGAAATAACAAATGGTTCAAATGGCTCTGAGCACTATGGGACTTAACATCTGAGGTCATCAGTCCCAGCGACCATAGCGGTCACGCGGTTCCAGACTGAAGCGCCTAGAACCACTTGGCCACATCGGCTGGCTCGGAAATAAAATCCAAATTCGAGTAACAAGCAGGAATATAAATGAACTTTTATTTGCTGAAATTTAAGCTCTAATATAACGTCAGAAATCGCGATATATTCGAAAATAAACCCTATATGTGGGAGTAGGAGTCACGCACCAAGGGCTCCTTACAAACTTAATTATGTATATACAAAGTTCATCCATTCCGGTAAGCTGAAATTTTGACGATTTTTGCTTGTTACCGTTATCGATACTGTCAAGTTATCAAAGTATGTGACATAAATGAACATTTCTTGTTGTTCAGTTAACGTAGAGGCTTAAATTTCTCACACCGTCAAGGTGTGTCAGTACGCCACATAACGTCATTAAAATGATATTAAGTAACTGACGTCGTAACAAAATTCGTTATTGTGTGAACTTCCAAAGACATAAATACTATATCTTCTCAGAAAAATAACAAAGACTATGTAATCATTTTGTGTGGTCTGAGAATGTAATAGTAATCTCTGTGTTACTTTTATTTTTTTTATTTTTTTGCGAAAAAGATTCTCTCCCTTCCGTTTTGTATCTTCGTATTGTATGATGCCATTTTGTGACTAGGTACGAAAACGTGTAAGTTTCATGTAATATTTAGCCTAAAATACAATCAAATATTACCTAAAAGTGTTGGTAATTTTCATATACACCAGCTCCTACATTCATGAAGTGGTAAAATTAATTTCTTAATGCAAATTTTATGGGGGTAACATGGTCCCCTTTTTAAGGGAACCAAAAAAGGTGTGATCACAGGCAGAAAGGTCCGTACTGTATGGAGGCTGGCCGACAACCTTCCATTTGAATTTCTGCAGGAATGCCGTATGAGGCTTTGCACTGTCGTCGAGCAGAATGACCTCACGGGTGAGACTGCCTGGTCGTTTTGATTTGATCGCTTGGCGAGGAGTGGTCAAGGTTTTGCGAGTAACGCAGGGCATTCACTGTTGTCGCGTGCTACAGGAGGTGAACCAGGAGGAGGACATTTTCGGCCCCCTTAAAAAGGCTCTGAGGGGTAAACGATTCACTGATGTCCAGCTGTACGTGCATAACTGGTTAACATAACAGCCCAGGGAATTTTATGAGACAGCCCTTCACCGCCTTGTGTCACAGTGGGACAAGTGTCTTAACAGCCCGTGTCAATACTTCTAACACACAGGTACCGGTTTTAGTAATTATGTCTCCGGTCCGTTTCTTTTTGAACGCACCTTACATCAAGCGGTCACGATCATTCCGCCCTGTGATCACACTGCGTGATCCAGTACATGATTATCACTGTGTACTGCCCTGTCTCACTTACAGGTTTCCCATACGCATATCTAACACAGCAGCCTATCTAGAGTTAGCCGTACGCCGATGTTAGCATAAACCTCTTCTATAAACAATCTCCTTCATTCGAACTCAACTTCATGATGTGTAGCCTTATTCACTTCAGCGAGGAATGCTAGCACACCGTTTTAGAATTCATTTTGTCTGACAGATTTACAGTGACAAATTGACGCAGTACTGACGTTCCCTTTTAGATTAGTATGTGTACTGCAGGGCTCCAAAATATATTGAGATTGAATTAATAAAAAAATGTGGTGGTTTTAATCCTTCAGGGGATCTGCATAGTCTCCCTCCACTTGAGTACATATCACAGGAAACTCTCAGAAAGGTCCTCAACTAGCGGGTCACATTGGCCTGAACGTCAGTTACGTCGTCAAAGCTCTGATCCTTCATGTGAGTTTCTGGTACTACGTTGTTTTGTGGTAGGTCCGTATTGATAACACCAAGTCTCGTCAGCAATGACGATTTTTTACGGAAAAGAATTGTTCGTGTTTTGCATTTTACTCAAGTCGCGGGTGGGGTCAACGCGTCATTGTATTTCTTCCGGAGTCAAAGAGTGCGCTCATTTACATATCTCCGCATATACCATAGAGAATTAGCATAAAGATAAAAAGAGTAATGTGGGCCAAAGAAAGGTGAACACTCTTACTGCAATCCACAATAAAGGAGCCAGCCGCTGTGGCTCAGCGCTTGTAGGCGCTTCAGTCCGGAACGGCGATGCTGCTACGGTCGCAGCTTCGAATCCTGCCTCGGGCATGGATGTGTGTGATGTGCTTAGGTTAGTTAGGTTTAAATAGTAATAAGTCTGGGGGACTGATGACCTCAGATGTGAAGTCCCATAGTGCCTAGAGCCATTTTGAACCACAATATAGGAATGCATTTTAATGCGACCACCGATTTCCACAGTTAGCACAACCATAGGATTACTATACAATAAGGATCACGTTATTCTTCGCGCCACGTTGATCTGCGGTACAGTATACCTGTTAGTACCATTAAGCACACTTTTGCGAACTACATTGGATGATGTAACCCTTTCACTGACAGCAACAATGACGGACTTGAGCGTCGCGGTTCCTTCCCTTCGACAGTACAACAGCAAATACCGGGGATCCACGCCTGCCATCGTCAATCAACCATTCAAAGATCGAGCATGTGTATATTAAATGACGCCATGGTTTATGAACAACAGGACCGCGAACAATTAACTTCACCAGTACTTCTTAGATAAACCTGTCTCCTTTATCTCAATCAATATTTTGTTCGTTTAAGGATGCTCCAACACCATTTCAGTTACTTAACTATCCCAGATATCTCTTTCTATTCTCAAATACGTGTCCCACATGCTACTATCAAACAAACAAGTGACTGCTACTTTTAGACGACAAAATTGAATTGAATTCGTAGTGGTACACATTGGGTAAGATACTTTTGCAAGCTACGGCTGTGACCAGTTTATATTAATTACTTACTTTTCCTGATTTTTGCGATTTTCATTATTTTCCATGCATCAGATCCTTTACATAAGATTTTATATCCGATCAAGAAAACGGCGCAAGGATTATAGGTACGTGGCGGCATGGAAACGACTAGTGCTTTGGCGCCAAGTTAAAGCATCAAGTGCCAGGGGACAAGACCGGGTAAGCCACATTTTTTCGAAACTGAGTTACTGTTACTGTTCAATGCAGGTTGATCATAGCAGTTATTTACAAGAAAAAATCGTGAAAATGCTAAGCGAGTCGAAATTTTCCTATAAGGAGAACGAACCACGCAAGTCTATAAAAATGTTAGACTATGGAACGCAAAGGCACTGGTGGAAACACTAGAAGATGGGGAGGAAATGATGGAAGCATCCAGATGTTAATCCGCCGGAGGTTCGAGTCCTCCCTCTTGCATGGGTGTGTGTGTTGTTCTTAGCATAAGTTATTTAAGTAGTGTATAAGTTTACGTACCGATGACCTAAGCAGTTTTGCCCCTTAGAAAGTCATCCAGATGTCATCCATCCCCATTCATTATGGTCAATGTTAATCAAAAGTGGTGTTGGCTGGAAAACACTGTTGGATTCAAAAGTGCGCAGCAAAATGCAGCCTCTTAAGATAATATCAGCGGAATGGGGTCACTGCCATATGGTCAAATATCAAATGCCTTATCACAGAGAAATAAAAATTGGTATCATAAGAACAACACGACAATGACAATCGATCGAAGGGCTGCTTGAGCTGCCCATACCTTCTATTAATAGAATGGTTAACTTCAGAATTCCTTACTTGGAAAGTGCGCAATAGCTTTGCACTTATTTTCTGTTCGTTGTAATCTAACTCGAACAATTCCCTTCTTTATTAAACTGTATCAGTTCCCCACGTTTATGTTCTTAATGGCTGATGCTATGCTGTCCTAAAGTGATGTGAAGTTTTTTACTGCTAACCCATAGGTAAACACACATAATGTGAGTGTTGTCGCTGTAATATCACAACCAGAGATTCGTTCAGTTGTGATTATTATTTAATTATTGCATCTGTTTCGTTTGTCTTATCTCTTTCTTTCCCTTTACAGAATGACGTCTGACTGCACTTCGGGAATCTAGTTCATTTTGGGGACAATATGAACGCCAAGAATGCTATTTCCACATTCGCTGGACTCAATATGTTTAATTTATGAAACAAAAATTATTGTAAGTACTTATATATTGCTGAAATCACATTGCAAACATTAAAACCGCTTTTTCTCGAAATTTAATAAATATTGACTTAGTTGATTTTTTCCTCCTGATTCTTCAAATAAACTTTAAATATAGAAAAGTACTGAATTTAACTGATTATTTTTCAAATAAAGCAAATGAATCTCTTTGCTGTATGATGTAGTGGAAATTGGAGTACAGCAATATGTCAAATGATATTGTTTGTAAATTATTTCGACGACAAAATTTCGAGTATTGGTCGTGAAAAGCATAATAAGAGTTTTCATTAATTTTTCAATGTTTCGAGACTTAAAACTTGCAAATATTAAGAAACGCTAGTCCATTCCGTATTACAACTTGTGCAAATCCTTAATTCGACCTCTTCATAAATTATTGTGAGAATCCACGTAATGTGTGCTACTACATTTGTATATGCTCATTGTGGTAAGGACTACAATTCTGCTTAAAGCACTTACTTAAAGAAGTGAAATGCTGTGCCTGTCATAGGTACTTGGTACTCTCGCAGACGTCCGTAGCCGTGCTAGCAAACACCTTTACACGTCAACTCTTGTCGGGAAATGGAGCGGTTTACTAGCCTATGCTAATAGCGGATCTTATAAGCATGGGATTGTTGTCTAAGGCTTATTCTAAATCTGAGTTTCCATCAGAAACACGACACAGTATCGAAAAGTCACTAACAGAATATGGGAGGAGTTGAAACTGAAAGACAGTTGTGAAAGCGTGCTGTCCACCTTCGGAATAACAACTAAAAACACGTGTGATGACAACGTTATATCAATTTGACATCGTATTCCAGCTTTTGTATGAATAGAATGCCTTAAAGAAAGTGAACACTAAGTAGATACTACATTTAGATTTTGTGTTCGTATTATATTACTTCAAATCATTTTGTCGCGTTAGTTGCGTTTCAGATTCTCTTCTTTTCTTGTGGTGTCGTCTACCCTTTAGGGGAATTTATAAATATTTTGCTTGCATCAAAAAAAGCACTATATCATTTGTAAACTCCATACTGGGAAACGTTTGTCTTCTGTTTTCTGCATTCTCTTCCTTTTTCGCGGCTAAACGTAACGGTGAGACGAAAAATACGCTGCTATGACGCTGACGCATGGACGAAACCAACCATCTGTCTGCAAGATTTTTTTGTTAATGCGAGCGTTCTGTTCTTTTCGTTGTTGTTTAGTTCCAACGCTCGCTGCGATAGTCGCATTCGTTTGCACAGTACAGGGAAATGGATGCGGTCTTGTTGCGTAATTTATCGAAAGCAACACAACTCTTCCACTGTAACTGCGTGGAGGTAGTAGCGGTACTACATTTTCGCTTAGGTCTTCACAAGCACCAAAACACACACCCTGGAGGCTACATTCACTTCTTCCAACAAAATGAAACTTTCATTACTAAGGACAGAGATATTGTAATTTTTTGTCTTCGGTAATATCTCTCTCACTCCATGTTATAGTTGAAATTATGCGAGTTAAGGTGACTGGATTCAAAGTACTTATAGTGTGCTTGAAAGCTAGAACTCAAGTTTCTTAATTTTAGAAATTATCGAAATAGAAAGAAATTCTGGTGGCGTAACAGGCTAATTAATAGAGACCGAAAAAGATCGAATATCGGGAACAGTTCGTGTGGACCGAAATTTTTGTACAGCGGTAAGAGGGAGTGCCACGAACAACATACGAGGAATCATAGCTGATGAGAGATGAGTACTGGTACGGAGGTTTCATGACTCACAGCGAAAGCCACACCTCTGCCGCTTGTAACTTGCCTCAGTCTTGTTCTACGCTGCCCAGTTATCACACACATTGCTGAAGGCAATTATTTTTATTTGTTACTTTCTGATATTATAATGGCTTTCCAGTAGGGATACAAATTCTGTGGGCATTCGAGGTAGTCCTCGGACTGGTGAACTGAATTTCAAGACAGTCCTGACGTGGGTAAACGACTGGAATTCCTGCTCAAATTAGCGGAAAGTAAAAGCAACAAGAATGGTGCATTGTGAGAAGAGATTACATGTTCCGGATGTCATGCAGACACAGTTCTGTGGCTGTACGGATAACAGGTGCATCAAAGTGCGGAAGTGAAATGCCGCGGAAACAGGAAACGCGCTCCAGTTTTGAAGTGCCTTTCACAGTACGGTTCTTGAGGGCAGTACGTCGAAATTGTACACAGATTCACCGTTAACTTCTCGGGTGGTTGTGAAATGGTGCCAACATTTTGACCAAGGGCCCACAAACGTGGGCAATGCCAACAGAGAAGGAAGGCCTTCGACATCGACCACACGCGACTGCATCCAGGCAATCGAGGAAATGATTCACAGAGATACTATCGCGGACACTACTCAGCAGATGCACATCAATAGGCAGTGATTATTCCGTAGATAGAGTACGTCTGCAATAGCGACATTTGTGCAATTGTGCTCCCGATTTATTCCACGATGACTGTCACCTTCATACAAAGGCGCAATGCTTACGACCACAAAGAACAAGAGGCGTGGAAAAATAAGCAAAGGCATTGACAATACAGTATCCTACACGGCTCACATGACACAGTTCAGTATATTCAATGAGAGGTTAGAAAGCTCGCAACATAGGTTAGAAATCAGGCACCTTAAAAGTCAGATCTTGCACCGTGCGATTTCCATTTTTGCGGCAAAGCTGAAGGAACATCTGAAGGAGAAAGAGATTTTCCAGCGATGAGGACGTTCTCACGGCAGTACTCGAATAGTTGTTATACTTACGTTCTGAAGTCCTCTCTTATGTCTACAACATTGATTCCGAATATACAAAAAGACGCACTACGTAAATCCGTTTCTAGTCCTCCTTCCACTTCTACTTTCTTTACATTCGCATAAAGCACCCTTCCACAGATTCATGTTGGGTTCAATAATTGAATGTAAATTCCATCCTCTTCATATTTGTGAAACTGCAATTAAGACTAACCCGATGAAATATTACTGTAATTGTCAGAACATTATACATAGTCCACCATTGGGTGATACCATGTAATTATTAAATTTATAAAATTTCGATTTTACCTAATGGAGGATTCGGAATGGTTTACTTCATGAAAACTTTTATAAGAGTTTCACGGCATCTGAATTACGGGTTGGTCTTTATATAGGTTGCGGAAGAACTAGTATTCTCACTGCAAACCTATGAATCTCGCTTACATACGAGTACAATGTTACGGTCGGAGCAGTCTGTCGCACCATCACCTCAAATCCTCACGTACTCCCTTCGTGGTAAGTTACCCTTTTGTCGTATATTCTTTGCGGAATATTTTGTTTGGTTTGATAGTCATTCAAAAATGTAAAATAATTTTTTGACTATATACATCTTTCTGTGAAATTGTTGTCCCTCTAATAATAGTAACGATTTCTATTTTATATAGAAATAAACTCTCATCGGCAGGCAGAGAATGTTTGTTACATTACGGAATGAGAATAATCAACGTTATAGGAGAAATTCGGATGAGTAATGGTCATTTTGAGGAACGTACGTATGGAGGGTACTTGTGATTTAATAGAAAAATAATTAACTTGAAGGAACTGTAAAGATACGGATTACATCTGTTTGTAGCGAAACCCGACATTCGGTATCATGAAATAATCTTTTGAATTCGAGACTGGGTAGCTGAACAAAACTGATAATGAGCAAGGAGCGCAATGTTTGAAAAACATCAACCTAGAGGTGAATACTTTTGCAGTAAACGTTTTAAATGTCATTTCATACACGTTGCCTTGTGACATTAATAAAAAACATAATTAATAAAACATTGTTCGTTGATTTCATGGCCAGACTATCAGGTGGTGCTCTTAACCTTTCTCAAACCTGTTTTCATAATTTTTTCTGTATAAATTTTTATTTATTTGCTAAAATGGTCACTCTGCAAAAGAGGCGGTAAGTTTGCTCATTACAGAGACGCTTTAGCCCTGTACAAAATATCTATACTTCTTTGAATTTATTATCTTACTTTTATTATGTACCAAAAATTCTTTTGAATGAATAAGGGTGTCAGTCCTGTGTAATCGAATACAAGAAACTCTTGATTTCTCTCTTCAAAACCGATGTATGCTCCATCAATGACTGAATGCATTTGAAAATGTTTAGAAACAGTATCGTTTTCTCTTTGCCATTCTTACCACAAAGTATTTCTCGTTGCCTTGAAACATTTATCTCAAGAGAAAAGTGCCATGGCATCCGACGGAAGACGATGGAAGACCTATTTTAGACACTGTGTAAGGTGTCAGGCAAATCTAACACCTTCCATGAAAACCCTGACATGATAAACAAATCCAGTAGTATGTCACATAGCTCCGAATAAATCGTGACATTAAATTAACCAAAGTAATACGAGTAACGAGTGAGCAAATGGAATACCTCAGACTAACACAAGAATGCCTAAATGCATGTCACGCCTTCCCACCGTGAGACAGACGCAGTTCCGAGGGGAGAAACGAGAACAGAAGCCGAGAGCAAAGCTGTGTTAAGCTGAAGGCCCTACGATAAGGGATGGACACCCACATAGCCAGCTAACCGCTAGGTCCACCCCCAGCCCGTGTTAAAAGCTAGAGCCCTCCAGAAAAACAGTATAGATCTTACGATAACACAAAAAGGGGGACACTACCACCCGCAAGTATTAGCGTGAGATTTTTTTGGCGTCTCTGTTACGTTAGGATCACCCTCCAGCCCATGTTAAAGATAGAGCCCTCCAGAAGAACAGTACAGATCTTACGATAACGCTAAAAGGACCACACCAGCTGCAAGTTTTAGCTTGAGACTTTTTCGCGTCTCTGTTACGTTGCAAAGTTTAAAAACATTGACCCACCACGAAAAGTATAACGTTTCTCAATGGATAGAAAGAATTTTTGTAAGTGGAGGTTAACATTGAGACCCTGATTGGTCAGATGAAAACACAGCGTGTTTTTTTAATCAACTTCTGTAAATTGTAGTAAGTAGAAGTTAGGAGCAGACTTGCTTGCGAGACGGCGAGGTGAGTGGAGCTGTGCTGCCCGCCGCCCCCTGACGAACACCGACAAGGTACTGAACGCACGCGATGCCGCATAACAGCGCATAAAGCTTCACTCAGAACTGCGAAGTCTCATCTGTTACACCCCCTTATTGCGTAATACTAGTATCGATCGTCAATTAAAGCTCTTGGGGTTACAATTGCCACTTGGAGTAAAAATCTGAAACGTGATGATATTTCTGTTATATAGTGATTGAGAAGCCACATCAGCCACTGTAATTTACAACAAGTTAGATAAGTAATTAAAGATAATTGAGGGTCACTGTAGACCATTTTGATAGTTTTCTCTTTGGTGAAACTTAATTTAAACCTAGATTATAGATGTGATATGGCATAGGTCATCCTTCGATCCATTGTAGAACTTGAAAACCAATTCAGGGAATATTTGTTCATTTTTTTTGTTGAATGCAGTTGGTTTTTACCATCCTGTATTAAAACATTTCCTTTTATCAATAGTGCAATTTATAAACAATGTTTTGTGAGTAGAATAAAATTTCCAATTGTAAACATAACTGCTTTTTCGACGTTATTTTACCAGCTAACTAAAAATAGGAAATCCTCGAACCCCTTCCACTAAATTTAGTTAGTATTAAGATTCTTTTACAGGGAGTGGAGTGGAGCTGACTCTGAAATCATTAAGTATTTGGTTATATCATCGCTAGTCTCACTGAACTCTTCTGAATTCTACATGTCACGTGTGGTCTGGCGTCTCCTTACCAGCAACAGGTCCCAGGTTCAAACTAGTCAATTCCCAAAAAAACACGATCAGAGCGTCGTTGCGCGAAAGTGATAGGGAGACACGATATAGATCAGACAGACACCATGAAGAATGTTAGAAAATGGCGACCCTGCCGGAATGGTAAAATACCATGATTGAAGGTCGACCATATCCCTAACTAGGTCAGAAAACTAACCTGTTGAAAAATTTTTGTAATTAAAAAAATTGTTTTGAACGTTATAAATAGTCGAAAACAGTAGCTGCAGCGATAGATAGTAAGAAAGTATTCAATAAAAGTGAGACAGAGACAATAGCGTAATTAAGTAATGAATTTTAAAAGTTGTTAGAATTAATTTTTCTCTCCAATGCAAGCGCACAGGTGGCGGATACATCGTTGACAAGTTGGTTCTGACCCAAGAAGTAAGTGAATTGATTGTCAAGTCGTGTGTGCAAAAAGTTTATGAAACGCGTGAGATCGTATGAGCGCATGTTGACGCGAAGTAGGGCGCGTGAATTGCTTTTAAAACAGAAAATAAGGGATTCGGAAAGATCAGCAAAGGCAGATCAAGACCTTGACCGAATTGAGGTAGAGACCCAGCATGAAAATGGACAGACAATAGAGGACAGTAAAACAGACGATGCAGTATCCCGAGAAATATGACATATAACGCACCATAACGAGGATAATGTACGCCAAGGTACAGAAAACGTAGGTCAGCATACGACAGAGGAGCAGGAAAGTACAGAGGCAGTTGATGAGGATTCTAACTTGCGTCTTGAATACATAGAACCCACAGTAAAAGTAATCAGAGCTCCCTCACCACAGAGTACAAGGAATGCGAGCAGAAACGTGTCACAGCACAGTTCAATGAAATCGGTTGCGAACCAACACTTGGGCGAAAACACAGAGCGTAGGACGTCGAGAGAAAACGCATTAGAACCCACCAATCTGGCAGAATTATTACAATTAATGACGGAAACCAAGACAAGACAAAATAAAGAAACTGCAAACCAAATTAAAATTCAGAATGCTGAAACCACAAAACAAATGAGTGCAATTAAAGAACAAAACAAAATAATTCAGTTACACCTAAGTCATATTGAAGACGAGGCAAAAGAATCTCGAGAAGTGATAGGAAACTTAATAACCGGTCACAATCAATTGAGAACAGACATTGATAAGGTACAAGTGGACGTACAACACTGCGTAATGACATTCAGGACGAGATCAAAACATCACGTAACAACACCTAGGGAGAAGTCAAGAAACTAGAGAAACATATAAACGAAATTACTAGACAAGCAGCAGGTACAGCGCGTGAAATTGTTGAAAACAGTGTGGGTCGAACAAGCACAGAATCTGCAACCACATCCGTATCTGTAACAGCACAGGAAAAACAAGCAATTAACGAAGATATTACGCATTTGCAAATTCCAATCACAGGCGGAAAGTAACATACGTAATATCAGACTGCCTGCACAGCAACAAACACATTTCGAAATTCTTGATGAACAAACGTCATCACAAACACATGCGGAACCACAAATGTATGTTTCAAGACAGTTTGGATCGTGCAATGAAGCAGCAATGTTAGCCAGACAAGATACCCAACCAATACGTGACAATGGAAAGCCAGGTCGCAAAGAGTACAGTGCAATGCATTCAGCTACACGTTCACAACCGATGGAAGAAAATTATTGCGTACCACTCCAACGATACTACGCGAGGGTAGGTGAAAATTACAGAGGGCAATATCCAATGGATCTAACACAACCAGAAATAACGACGGGAGAAATGATCAGAAACAAAAGTGGCGAAGAATCGCGAATTTCATATGGAACTATGACGAAGTACGACAACGATAATTTCCTCACAGTCAGAAAATTTCAACACTTTCGAGAAGGAAACTCATTACATTCACGAAATTTTATTGATCAATTCCGAGTAGGATTACTAGAACACTGGACGCTATCACACAAATTAGACTTTATATGTGCACACATGTCAGGAACAGTCGCAGAAACCAAGCAGAATGTTGCAGCGACATGCCGATCGTACGAAGATTTCAGAGAGAAGTTTCTCGCACGATACTGGTCCAGCGAAGCACAGAACAGAGTGAAGTACGGATTATTACAGAACCCATATTTTGAAAATTCAGGAGAGAAGAGTCCCGTGAAATTTTTCGAAGTAATCGCAAAGAAAAATCAATGCTTAAATGTACCATACAGTGAAGGAGAGATTATTAAATTATGCGCGATGAAGCTACCATTGAAATACCAGCAATCATCAGTAGGTCGCGGAGGCAATGACGTCGAACCATATAAAGATATTCTAAGGGAACTAGAGTTCAAATTTTCGGAAAATGAAGCAAGAAAAAGACCAAGCGCACGTGAAAACGAAAGCAAAAAGCAGTGGAATCCACAAGACACAGTACGAAGGAACAATAATTACGAACCACGAGATAACTTCGCACCAAATAAACGACAATAGATTTCAACAAAGAACCGGTTATGGATTTAGAAGAGAATATGGCAATAACTATAATTCACCCAGGAACGGCAACAACTATTACAGAGGGAATAACGACAACCAGAACGGGTACTGGAGAACCAATAGACCGACAAATTATCAACAAAGAAACCACTATCAACAAGCTGAACAAGAAAAGAGAATACAAATAGAAGAGGTGGAGGTAAGACCACCAAACCCCGATAAACGTTCGAATTGACAGCTAAGCGACCATGCCAAAGAGAATGACGCACCCACCCAGGACAATTGCAGCACGTTGAACAGAGAAGTAAATACCTTATCACGAGAAGAGAAAAAGGAAGAAACAAACCCGCAGGCACAAGATGAAAACAAAGACAAGAAAATAACAACGTTGTGTTGGGACGAAATTAATTGGGAGAATACTGATGAGGAAGATGAATTACCAGAGGCATGCACAACGAATGTAGGAGGAAAGGACAAAGTAATGAGTATTGTAGAGCTTCTTGAGATGGAAACCAGGGAAAGCGAATTAATGAGGCTAATGCACAGTCGACAGAAGGTGAAAATAAGTTACAAGTGGGCACATAACCAAACGTATATAATGAAGGAAGTTATGAAGCGATAAAGAGAGCATTTAGATGCGACTATGTGGAAGTAGCGACGAAGAAGGACAAGATAGACGAGGATGAGGAAAAAGTAGAGGATGTTGAAGAAAGCGTAAATGAAGGAAGAAATTTCGAAGAGAAAATAAAAGAGAGAGAAGTAGCAGTTGAAGCTTATCCTACAGAAAGTTCGAATTCACAAGCGAAATTCCTAAAAAGACTCAGATATGATTCAGTGGTGGATTCGCTGATGCAAGAAGGAGAAGAACAGAACCAACCCTTTCAAATTCAACCAGTTGTGAAGGCCATAGTAAAGCATATCCCAGTCAATATTGTAATTGATAGCGGAAGTGAACTGACTGTGATCTCAGAAAATTTATTCATGCAGTGTAATGCCAATGAGGAATTGCCAGCTCTGAAAACATGTAAGATTAAAGTAAGAGGTCATATTAGAAATCTTTTTAAGCTGAAGGCCCTACGATGAGGGACGGACACCCACGTCGCCAGCTAATCGCTAGGTCCACTCCCCAGTCCAGGTTAAAAGCTAGAGCCCTCCAGAAAAACAGTATAGATCTTCGCATGCACAATATTTGGTAGACTAAATGATTCCATATTAGCATTTGTTTCATACAAAACAAACGTGTTTTGTCACACTGTGTGTTGTGGACTATGTATATTTCTTACTGCATACAAACGTTTATGCGAATTAGTCGATTTAACTGCATTTAAGTATGTTCCTGGTGTTCTATTTTATTTTTATTCGCATTTTTTCTCGTACTTCCTCGTATGTAGCAGTGAACTCAGTACAAGCGGCTTTTGACAGAAATAGTATGCAACTTTGTTATATATTTTCACGGAATGAGTATGTAATTCTGCTTTGACTGGTGTTGCTTCTTGCCACTGAGTTTACCTTGCAGTCCTATTGAGTAGAGCATCCTTCCTTGCAAATGCTATATGCACTACAACAGTTACGCAAATATGTTCACACGATAGCCGGAGCTAGAAACAAAACATTTTACTACAAATAAGTGAATTATTTTCACCAAAACAATGAAAATTTCACAGCAAATGATAAAGACTCCGTTGCCTTGATCATTGGATGGTTCGCCTCTATAGCTGACACCTGAACTTCCAGATGTCAGATACTTAGATTTATATCAAACGTTGTATGTCAAAGGGTATCAATCAAAACACCGATTTACCTCGTGCTGTGTGCTTTCGTTCACCAGAACATGCGTAACCGGCACTTACAATTAACACCATTACTGAAGAGTACAGGAACGGAGTGTCAGTGAGCTTTGGAAAATAAGATCTGTGGTAGGTGAATTGTTAGAATGTCAGACTGTTGCACGAAAGGTCTCGACTTCAGAACCCACTAACAGTGATTTTTGTGAACAGTTTTGGCATGAAATTGTTATATGGGAGAACATTTTTCTGACATGTAAAAGGACGTTTCGAAGTTTGCAGCAATGTTTTGTTAGCAGACTGCTTTCGTTTCCTTAGTTGAAAGAAGCAAACCTGTAGAGTACATTTGCATAGATAGGTATGGGGTTATCTATACAAATGTACGCTACTTTCAACTAACGAAGCATAAGCAGGCTGCTAGCAGAACATTCCTGCAAACTTCGAAACGTCTTTTTACATAGCAGAAAAATGGTCTTCCATGTAACAATTTCATGCGAAAACTTTTAAAAAAATCACTATCAGTGTGTTCTGTACCTTTCGTACAACGATCTGACGTTCTAACAATTCACGTACCACAGATCTTGGTTTCGAAAGCTCATAGATACTCTGTTTTCATAGCTCACAGATACGCTGTTCCGGTACTCTTTAGTACTGGTGTTGATTTTAAATATCCTTTGCGCATGTTCTAGTGCACGAAAGCACACAGCACGACAAAAATCGGTGTTTTGGTTAATTTCCTATCGACACACAACGATTGGTACCAATCAGAGTGTATGACATCTGGAGGTTCGGGTGTGAGTGATTAGCGTAGCTGTAATTGGGTGGAACTGGGTTCGATTCACGACCAGGTCGGATGTTTCATCCCTTCGGAGAATGGTCATTGCGTTTTCCTCATCATCAATTCACCATGACCGCCGCGCATGTCACGAAAGTGGAGTCAGATAAAAGACTAGCACTAGGTGGCCAAAAATGAACCATGATCATTTGATTTCATTTCATCATCTACATCTACATCTACTTGATTAC
The DNA here is from genome assembly GCF_023897955.1 of Schistocerca gregaria. Taxonomy (NCBI): domain Eukaryota; kingdom Metazoa; phylum Arthropoda; class Insecta; order Orthoptera; family Acrididae; genus Schistocerca; species Schistocerca gregaria. The sequence continues at coordinate 923,108,339 of NC_064920.1, read as the reverse complement.
TCTGCTGTTCACGATGAAATTCCTGGCAGATGGTTCAATGAACCACCTTCAAGCTGTCTCTCTACCGTTCCAACCTCGAACGGCGAGCGGGAAGAACGAGCACTTAAATTTTTCTGCGCGAGCCCTGATTTCTCTTAATTTATCGTGATGATCATTTATGTAGGTGGGTGCCAACAGAATGTTTTCGCAATCGGAGGAAAAAACTGGTGATAGAAATTTCATGAGAGGATCCGGTCGCAACGAAAAACGCCTTTGTTTTAATGATTGCCACTCCAATTCACGTATCATGTCTGTGACACTATCTCCCCTAGTTCGTGATAATACAAAACGAGCTGCTCTTCTTTGTACTTTGTCAATGTTATCCGTCAATCCCATCTGTTGCTGATCCCATACCGCATAACAGTACTCCAGAATAGGTCGGACAAGCGTGGTGTAAGCAGTCTCTTTAGTCGACCTGTTGCACCTTCTAACTGTTCTGCCAATAAGCGCAGTCTTTGGTTGGCTCTACGCACAACATTATCTATGTGATCGTTCCAATTGAGGGTATTTGTAATTGTAACCCTTAAGTATTTATTTGAATTTACAGCCTTCAGATTTGTGTGAGTAATCGCGTAATCGAAGTTTAGAGGATTTCGACTCATGTGAATAACTTCACACTTTTTTTTTCAGGGTCAATTGCCACTTTTCTCACTATACAGATACCTTATGTAAATCATTTTGCAATTCGTTTTGGCCATCTGATGACTTTACAAGACGGTAAATGACAGCATCATCTTCAAAGAATCGAAGACGGCTACTGAGATTGTCTCCTATGTCGTTAATATACACGTAGGCTTATAAATTAAGGGTAATTGCAGAATGTGGTGCCACACAACGTGGCACTACACAAAACTTGCGCTAATAGCATAAGCACATAGGGAACACACACGACACAGATCTGTAAGTCCACGGTAATGGTGATACGTTGAGAAAACCGTCCAGAAACACATGTGGTACAAGACGCCACTGCTTCCTACGCATGTACCCCGACATCAATATGGGATATGCACACGTACACAGGCCGCACAACGAGTTGGCATATTCTGAATCAAGTGGTCGAGCAGCTGCTGGGATATGGCCTCCCATTCTTTCACCAGTGCACATCGGAGTTCCTGAAGTGTTGTAGGGGTTTGAAGGCGTGTAGCGATACGTCGGCCGAATGCATCTCAGACGTGCTCGATGGGGTTTAGGTCTGGAGAACAGGCATGCTACTCCATATCTTGTATTTCAAGGTACTCCTCCACGATGGCATCTCGGTGGGGCCGTGCGTTGTCGTCCATTAGCAGGTAGGTGGAATCCACTGCACCCCTGAAAAGGCGGACATATCTGTTACAGTTACTCTGTCAAAGATATGCAGGGGTGTACGTGCAATAATCATAATCCCACCCCACAAAATCAAACCACGACCTCCATACAGGACCCTTTCAAGGTCATTAACGGGTAGGTAAGTGGTTCCTGGTTCACGCCAGATGAAAACCCGTCGAGAATCACTCTTCAGACTATACCCAGACTCGTCCATGAACATGACTTGGGACCACTGTTCCAATGACCACGTACTGGGTTCATGACACCAAGCTTTACGGGCTCTCCTGAGACCAGGGGTCAGTGGAATGTATCTTGGAGGTCTCCAGACGAATAAACCATGTCTGTTCAGTCGTCTGTAGACAGTGTGTCTGGAGACAACTGTTCCAGTGGCTGCGGTAAGGTCCCGAGTAAGGCTACCTGCACTACTCCGTGGCCATCTGCGGGCACTGATGGTGAGAGATCGGTCTTCTTGTGGTGTTGTCCACTGTGGACGTCCCGTGCCGCCTGGACACGTTTCCTGTCTGCTGGAATCGTTGACATAATCTTGAGATCACACTTTGTGGCGCACGAAGGGCCCGCGCTACGACCTTCCGTGATTGACAAGCCTCCACTCGCTCTAGTTTTCTGCCCCTCATAACGTCATCAATATATGTTCTTTGAACCATTTTCAACACACAGTCACCATTAGCACGTCTGAAAACGTCTGCACACTTGCTGCACCGTACTCTGACATGCACCAACAAACCTTTCCGAACGTGGACTGCTGCCAGTGCCACCGTGCGACGATCGCAGGTCAGATGCATCGCATGGTCATACCCCGAGGTGATTTAAACCCGCAAACCGCCTACCAGAGCGTTGTTTCACCTTGTATCAACATTATTGTTAATTTATCAGCATGAGTGTAGCTCAGGAACAATAGAGGGCCTACAACACTTCCTTGGGGAACGCCGGATATTACTTCAGTTTTACTCGATGGCTTTCCATCTATTACTACGAACTGAGACCTTTCAGACAGGAAATTAAGAAACCAGTCGCACAACTGAAGCGATTTTCCATAGGCACGCAGTTTCGGTTAGAAGTTGCTTGTGAAGAACGGTGTCGAAAGCCTTCTGGAAACCTAAAAATATGGAATCAATTTGACATCCCCTGTCGATAGCATTCATTACTTCACGAGAATAAAGAGTTAGCTGTGTTTCGCAAGAACGGTATTTTCTGAATACGTGCTGAATACGTTTCGATAAATGGTTTTCTTCGAGGTACTTCATAATGTTCGAATACCCTACTGCAATTCTACGTTAGTCATGTGGGCCTGTAATTCAATGGGTTTCTCCTACTTCCGTGTTTGTGTATTGGCGTGACTTGAGCAATTTTCCAGTCTTTAGGTACGGATCTTTCTGTGAGCGAGAGCTTGTATATAATCATTAAATATGGAGCTATTGTATCAGTCAAATCTGAGAGGAACATGACTGGTATACGATCTGGACCGGAAGCCTTGGTTTTATTAAGTGATTTAAGCTGCTTTGCGACACCGAGGATATCTATTTCTATGTTTCTCATCTTTGCAGTTGTTCTTGATTGGAATTCAGGAATATTTACTTCTACTTGTTTTGTGAAGGAGTTTCGGAAAACAGTGTTTAATAACTCTACTTTAGTAACACTGTCATCAATCACTTCAGCGTTGTTATCGCGCATTGAAGGTATTGATTGCTTCTTGCCAATGGTGTGATTTATGTATGACCAGAATCTCTTTGGGTTTTCTGCCAGATGTCCAGACAGAGTTTTGTTGTAGAAATTATTGAAAGCATCTCGCATTGAAGTACGTGCTTTATTTCGAACTCCTGCTAAACTTTGCCAATCTTGGGGATGTTGCGTTTTTTAATTTGGCATGCTTTTTTTCGCTGCTTCTGCAACAGCAATCTGACTCGCTTTGTGTACTATGGGGGACCAGTACCTTTACTTATTAATTTTTGTTGTATATATCCCTCAATTGCTGACGATACTATCTCTTTGAAATCATTCCACAACTTTTCTACGCTTATATGATCAGCTCGGAAGGAGTGCAGACTGTCTCTTAAAAAGGCGTTAAGAGCATTTTTCTGTATAACAAATGTTTATTAAACGCAGTATAATTCAATATGGTGGGAGTACATTTACAGTCCTGATGTACAAAAATGCATTTAAATGCAACCGTAGAATAATTTTGCTGTGTAATAGTACACTACTTAGCACAATATCTACGTATTCTAACACTAAACAGCCGACGAAGCATTTTTAGCGACAAATAGCAACAGTATTCAAAGCAGAATTACGTACTCATTCCGTGACAACATTTAATGAAACTTAATACAAATTAATAGCTGTTAACAATGGGTCCTCGAATTCAAGATAGTACGAAAATCGGATATAAATAAAAATTACAAACAATACACTTACAATGTAATTAAGTCGAGCCGTTCACACACGAATTGGTAAGCAGTAACAAACATATGTCAGTTGACGAAATACCATGCGATAAAACTAACTTCGGTTTCATATGAAACTAAAGCAAATATGGAATCATTTACTACGTCCAGTATTAAGAACGCGAGAAGATATCTAGCGGAATACAAGCAAATATTGATCATGCCTGTCAAAGAGTACAATACACATACAATGTCGTAATTAGCAACACAGTGATATGCAACCACAGTCTGTTTAAAAAAAAAATATGGAAGACCTTACATCAGCTAATAAGGAATCCAAATGACGCTTTGATAAATTGGCAGCGATCCGAGTGGCCTCATAGTGAACCAAGGTCGTTTACTGAAAATCCCTATACAATTAATGATTGTGTGCTGCTGGGGATGAATGTCTACAAGGTTTAGATAGAAATGCCCGGATCAGAGCTGTTGATAATACAAGTGATACTGAACTTTTCATTTAGTTACATGCATAAGGGTATAAGGTTGGTTGAAGTTTATGTTGCCTCAGACAACAACCGTTTCCATATGCTTGATCGGACACAGACACCATCTCTGCTTTTTCCCGATATGAATAGCGGACCATTCTGCTGCTTACAGTGCTCTGGGTCAATCACACAGCCTGCAACACATATGGAACACAAGGTACGTAGCCAGTGGAATTTTCATTCGTCAGCGCCATCAGCCATGGCAAAGATGCGTTTCCAGACATATGTTCATAGGACCTTATTTTGCTCCATTTCCAGTCAGGAATCCGTCCCTCAAGTTGAGGGTTGTATTAATATTCAAGCTGCGTATTTAACTGACGTATAAGCTTGATACAGACAAGTGATTCCAACGTTTCTGAGACCATTACCGCTGAGTGAATCAGATATTAGCTAGTAACCACAAGTACCGCCACCCCCTCGCAGCCCCCCCCCCCCCCCCCACACCCTACCACTATCCTCGCCCACCATCATCAACATTAGCATCTGAGTAAACTTTAGAATGAAAATTAAGTTTCTTTGAACTCATCCTTTTTTAAGTGACGAGAGATATGTGATGCATAGTTTCTATAGGCGTTTTATTGAACCACGTTGGAATGACAAGTCTTCGAAGGAAGCACTTGAAATACCAATTCACGACATCCAGGTACTGATGCCTCCAGTTTGAGAGTATCGATACGTTTGAATGCCTGTACATGAGGTGCATATGTGGCCCGAAGATGGCATACCCAATTTCCAAAACTGGTTGCGAAAACAAGTAAAACAATTTCTCAAATTGCAAGGCTGTTCGGCCACTTTAATTGTTAAATATTTGACCAACTTCTTTCCCAAGTCCACATAGGATCAAAAGAGATATTTGTTGTTAGGCCAACTTCTTGTAAGTCAGTTGATTCCCATAGTTCTTATTTCTCAATTGCCAGAAACTAGAAGAATTCAGGCTGCCTTTTGTTTCTTTCTTACAACTGACGCTATTAATAATAATAGTAGTAATAAAACCCTGTAGATCCTGCATGGCCGGCCGCGGTGGTCTCGCGGTTCTATGCGCTCAGTCCGGAATCGCGCGACTGCTACGGTCGCAGACTCGAATCCTGCCTGGGGCATGGATGTGTGTGATGTCTTTAGGTTAGTTGGGTTTAAGTAGTTCTACGTTCTAGGGGACTGATGACCACAGATGTTAAATCCCATAGTGCTCAAGCCCATTTAAACCATTTTTAGATCCTACAGCAGTGTAGTAGCCATTAGATAGTTACTGTTTTGTTGTGCTGTCTGCTGGTTCGTATATTGTTGTGAAGAGAAGAATGAAGCAATTTCTCCCCATTTGAGGAACTACGTACAACTCAGAGTAGGCGTTTTAGGGAGATATTTAAGCACTTGTGATGTATATTTCTCAATTTTACTGCCATAAACGCATGGTACAAAGTACGTGAGTAGTGAGTGGAATACGTGAGGAAGAAGTTGCTCATAGCTCCGTTTCACAAGCTGTAACCTCCACCAAATTTTCTCACGTGTTTATGCTAGTATATGAAAGAGTAATTATTGCTAACTTACATAACCACTATTACAGAGTTACGAAATAGTGCTAAAGGTAGTGATCTATTAATCGTAAGTTAGTTTCGAGATCGAAACACAACTACGTAACACCACATAATCTAAAGTCACTGTTAACTGCACACGAACAATTATAAAATTTAATTTGACAAGACTTGCATTTCAGGTATAAAGTATAGCCCGTTGTTGAAATTAGTCGACACATTTATATCAGTGATTTCTGTTGACATGCCTTCTAGTTTTTGGAAACAATGAGCAATCACCCCGTCCCATCCTGCTATTCTACAGTTGCCATCAAACATAATTTAAAGTTCAGTTTTGTCATTTGCTAAATGTGCTTCAAGCTCTTGGCAACAACGACGCACCCTTTCTAACTTCCATTACACTTACTGAGACCATCAGACGCAGAAATAGAGAGAGAGAGATAGAGAGAGAGAGAGAGGGGGGGGGGGGGGAGGGAGGGAGGGAGAGAGAGTCTTACTCAAAGCTCAGTGACTTCCCAGAAAAACTATTTCATGGCGTAAAAGTAGTTTTTAAAATGTAGACAGTCTGATTTAATATGTAGGCTAGGAGCCCAAGTGGAAAACGACTCCGCTTTTTACTTTAAGCATTTTGTCCTGAAGCTCTTTCATCTCACGTTATAGTTTCTCCAGTGGATTCCTGGTAAATGTGTTTCATTTGCATATGCGACGTTTCGTATTTGTTCTACAGCTTTGTCTGTAGCAGTAAGGCTGGTGAAGGTTCATTTCGTACGTAAGCTTTTAGAGAGCTTGGTATACACAGACATGCATACCTCCAACGTCGAGGCTGCGAGCCATTCGTAATGGAAAGCAAAAAGGCAGCGCAATACACTTCGTTCACTCCTGTCTCTGCTACGTATCGTAAAGTGAAGGCAGAGATATGTTTGCTTTGAGGTGTACGAGTGAAACCACTCCCTTTGAAAAGTACATACTCCCTCTCCCTCCCTGTCTGCCTCTTCTCCCCCCTCGTAAGCCCGTAATTGTAACTTTACTTTTAATACCCTGTGTGTGTGTGTGTGTGTGTGTGTGTGTGTGTGTGTGTGTGTGTGTATGTATGTGTGTGTGTGTGTCTGTGTGTGTGTGTGTGTGTGTGTCTGTGTGTATGTTTAGTACACTCAGAGACATTACGATGGAAGACAACGTTAAAGTATCTTATGTCAAATTCTTCTTTCTTAACAGGAATAATGTACCACAAAAATTTAAACAGCATCATACTATTAGGCGGCAGCGTGTTACTGCCATAAGAGACGGAAAAAGAAACAATTAATGGCTAAATTAATAGAAGAAAATCTTTGCTGCTGTTGGCTGTTTCTTATAAACTGAAGATTTTTTAGCCCTAACCAAGGCACAAAACGTTTCCACCGACCTACTGAGGATAAAAATCCATCCACGTGATAGGAGCGCCACCTGGCGAGGAATGAGTGCTAGTCAGACACGCACACGGTGCATGTAGTATCAGTGAGCGTTTGTAGAATGGCGAAGCCAAGCGATCAATCCAAGTTTGACCGAGGTCACATTGTGACGGCCCAGAGTCTCTGCACAAGCGTTTCAGAAACTGCACGACTCGTCGGTTGTTCGAGGAGCGCTGTGGTGAGTGTCTTCAGCACGTGGCAAGACCAAGGTGAAACCACGTCCAGACGTTCTGGGGTTGGCCGGAAACACCTCACTACAGATGTCGTAGGTCGTAGACTGGGGAGATTAGTAATACAGGACAGACGGTGACCTGTGGCGGAACTAACACCAGACTTTAATGGTGGGCAGAGTACAAGTTTGTCTGAACACGCAGTGCACCGAACACTCGTGAAGATGGGCCTCCACACCCGACGAAGCATGCATGTGCCAATGTTAATATCACGACATCCATAACTACGATTGAAATGGGCTCGTGACCAACGGCACTGGACAAAGGTGCAGTGGAAGAGGATAGCATGGTGTGGAGAACCACGTTACCTTCTTCATCTTGCCGATGGAAAGACACGAATCCGTCGTCTCTAAGGGGAACAGCTCGTTGCCACCTGTACTGTTGGACGGAGACAAGCTGGTGGCGGCTCCATTATGCTCTGTGGATCATTCATGTAGGCTCCATGGGTCAAATGGAACTGATGCAAGGCACCATGACATCCAAGGACTATCGTACAGTGGTTGCAGACCACATAGACCCATTCATGACAATCTTGTTTCCAGACGTCAGTGGCTTTTTTCAACAGGATAATTCACCATATCACAAGGCCAGGAGTGTGTAGCAGTGATTTGAAGTACACAGTGGCGAGTTTCAATTGATGTGCTGGCTCCCGAACTCACCAGATCTAAACCCGACCGAACAAATCTGAGATGTGATTAAATGTGTGCTCATCGCCCCCCGCCACGGACGGAATTTATGGGAATTGGGTGACTTGCGTCTGCAAACGTGGTGCTAGCTCCTCCAGCGACCTACGAAGGGCTCATTTTTTTCATGTCACGACGCGTCGCCGCTGTTACCCGTGCCAGAGATAAAGATAGCGGCTGTCAGGTAGGTGGCCGTAATTTTCTCGTTCATCAGTGTAACAGCATAGTAAACGTCAGAACTTAAATAATGATAAAAAAGATTTACTTCACAAAGACCAGAAACGTACTAGTATCAAATAAAATTAGAATGCACTGTTGTTAAGTGAATGTCATGGAATTAACAAGGGGGCATGACCCATATGAAGTAATTTACTTTAAGGAGGCCTACTTACGTATTTTAGATATTAGGAAAGTGGCAAAGTAAAACCAGCATGACTCAATCTCGCAAAAATAGAAGAAAAGTACCTGGCGCTTTTTTTTATACATACAATTATGAACGAACCACTATTATATCTACAAAAGTGAATTAGAATTGGATGTAAAATTCTGAGCCAGTGTAGACATGAACACAGACATCATTCCATCAATGATAAATCGCTATCCATAGAGGGCATGTAAGCGCAGCAATTCCGCGAACACTTCAAGCAGCGCACGATGGAACGGTAGTGATGCCTGATGGAAAATTCATTCACTGCATTGGGTTTTCCCCACAACCTTTTGGCCACGAAGAGATTAGGCAACGTCTTGAGCTTATGACATTGCAGACCTGTGAGGTTAGGTGTTATTTTGTTTGACCAATGCTACAGAAATTGGGGAAAAAATAGCTAGGAGGCTGGCCACACGATCACTCCAACACTGCGGGCTGCCTAATGCATAAAATGTAATAGGCCACACAAGACGATACCGGAGGTTGAAACGATGCTGCACTCAAAATACCAATACGTGTTGTGTTGAGCATACCTACGATATGATTCGCTGTTAATCGTGTGGTCAGACAATGGTTGACGCTACTCCGCTGATGTCTCCCCTTTCCGTATTATGCACTGGTCATATATGAAACACCAATATGAAGTGTGACATCCTAAAGACAAATCAGCATTTCTGGTGTTACTACTGGGATGTTCTTGAAGGCATACAATTGCTCCTGGTACGTACTTTTCTCCATGAAGAAAGCTGCCGTACCTTGAACACAAGAGAGAACGTCAGACGTGAGCATCAAGACTGCTTTGTCACCTGATTGTGGTAGCCTACTTGCGTTCAAAAATGGCTCTGAGCACTATGGGACTCAACAGCTGAGGTCATAATTCCCCTAGAACTTAGAACTACTTAAACCTAACCAACCTAAGGACATCACGCACATCCATGCCCGAGGCAGGATTCGAACCGCTCGGCCACCGTGGCGGGCCCCATTTCCGTGGATGGTATTCTTAAATCAGGATGTGGACTGGTGTTTGAAAACGGATTATCCCGTTCAAATCTTGATGGCAGTCGAAATACTCATTTTCCAAAATTTTTCAATTATTAGTTGATGTACTGCCCTGATTACAAGACCAAGCGGCAATAGCTCCGGAGAACTCACATTTATCTTGAGTATTTCGTAGAAAATTTTGACAGGAAATGGCATTAAATGTTACTATGCATTATGATCTCTGTACAAAGAGTCTTTAGGAGAGCATGATAAATTATAACACTGTGCATCTTCACAGGAGTGTTTGTACAGAGTTAACAAGCAATGTGGGTATTTCGTAGAAAATTTTGACAGGAAATGGCATTAAATGTTACTATGCATTATGATCTCTGTACATAGAGTCTTTAGGAGAGCATGATAAATTATAACACTGTGCTTCTTCACAGGAGTGTTTGTACAGAGTTAACAAGCAATGTGGGTATTTCGTAGAAAATTTTGACAGGAAATGGCATTAAATGTTACTATGCATTATGATCTCTGTACATAGAGTCTTTAGGAGAGCATGATAAATTATAACACTGTGCTTCTTCACAGGAGTGTTTGTACAGAGTTAACAAGCAATGTGGGTACTTCATACGAAAGAAAAGTCCGTAAGATAATCAAAGTTAGTGCAAGAATTAAACACGTGAGTCGATTTCGTTTCCATCGTAATATAGGCCATGTCGTGACCTACAATCCCATGTAAACTTTATCATTACTCTTCTCCATGAATTAGAGAACACGATAATAGCCTTCATAAAAACCAGTGTTCGTGAGGTACCGAATACCGGCACTCCAGTTACTTTACAGATGAATTAGCAAGAAAAATTCGTGGACTTCCTAATCTGTCCGCTAACGGATATTGACCCTCTTTCCTGGTCTTTTCTTAATGTATGCTCCATGGACAGCATCCACTGAACACGCATATGATATAACAAGTGAAAGTCTTCCGATATGGGACTATCCATAAGTTTGAAATAATTTCACCGACATCTTCATTGTGCAATATTTTTATCTATGAGTGGATGTACTGTAATGCCAAGACTAGGAATTAAGTCATTTATTTCCGTAAAGAAGCAAAGTGTAAAAAATAACTGCCGCTCATATCTAGCGTTCAGTATTACTGTCTCCTGGAAGGTGATACAGTGGAGCGATCAGTCACCTGACGTTAAAGGATTAGTTCGCAACTACGATAATCATGACAATTGTCGAAGAAGTCAGTGCCCTCATAATATAATCTGTGTATGGCATACGAGGAGGTGCAGCCGTCAGCAACCTTGATGAATCTCAGAGAAGTCAACACCCCCAGAACGTAAGGTGTGTGTACATGAGATGTACGCCCAGTTGCGAAAATGGACTAGCATCAGCTACATAATGGAATGACGACAATGAAAATTAGTGATGGTACCGGAGTTGAATGTGACCTCGGGACTCGAGACCTGTGACTCTAATGTGATACTGTATGGATCTGATGTCCAAAACTCCCATAAGATTCAGTTATTACCTAATAAAAAATACTATGTGTGCGTCTGTTTGTGTGTCTGTGTTCTATAACTGAAAAAGGATTTATCTGAAACATAGAGAAATTCTCAATCCTCTTTCTTACAATGAGACATTAGAATAACCTATCAAAATGCCTTCATCAAGTGCAATATACGTATGTAGTCTCTTGTGAATGCGTTGAACTGCCCTATTAATGAAGGTATATCTACTACAACAATATTTTATTTGATTTCTGTATACTTTCTCATTTACAGATGCAGGAGACTGTTTCCGCATAATAGTTTTCTTTACGGCAAGAAATTCTGAGAGATCCGAAGGAAAATCCACTTGATCTGGTAAACAGCTCTTACATATATTTTGCTGATTCTACGTAAGAAACGGCACTTTGTAATATTAATATTACTTATGAATTAACAGGGCTTTCTATATTATCGAACCTGGATTTCCTTCTTATCACGAGCGGTCGCCTTACTGTAAGGCAATCCGAGCACAACTCACAGTAAGACACAAACTTCCATGCGTCGTCAGCCATGTGTCTACATCCTGTACTCGTACATCCACTATGTATATTCCCGTACAGGGGAGAAATTTTACTTGAAATTCACTTGCCCCGTGTCGGCGGATAAGTACGATATTGAAGACCGTGAGTTCTTCTGAATTACAAATCAGTGTTCCTGTGAGGAATCGTGACCCTCAGTAAGTGGCCTGACAGTTTAAAGTGTCGACCAGTTGGTGGTGATGGCAGCGGCGATTTTACAAGGGCTCTGCCCGCAGCATCGAGCGGCAACTCATAATGCATAGTAGAGGTTGCTCAGAAGCTCAGGTCGTAGCTTGCAGGGGCCTTAGGTAAGTGAGATGGTTCCACAGCAGCAGCGTTGGCGACTCGCATGAGCAGAGGCAGGCAGCAAATTAATTTTTACACAGCCTTGGGCTCGAGCTGTAGACTTCCAGAGTCGGAGGCAAGCAGCAGCCGGCGATACCCATTCTTGTTTTGCTACAGCGTCAATTTCTGCTGCAAAAACCACAACAAAACCATAGCTTCAATGTAAGACAACATGACTACCAATACTGTGGCGCTGATATGACAATTCCGGTCCCTCGGCTGCCAGGTTGTGTGGTAACTGCTCGGCGTCATAGTAGCAATTCTTGTAGAACTGCGGACGGTCCCTGATGCAACAGTGTCCTATCGGCTCTGGTCTGACCTGCTTCTGTTGCTTCTTGCCTCAAACGTGGCAAGTGTCTCAATTTTACTCAGTATTTCCCAGTAAATAATTTTGCGGTGCAGCAATAGCATGGTTTCGTCATATCAATGCAATCCACAGAAAGCGACGCATCGTTTTCGCAGAAAAAAAGGCACACGTCACAACACTGTGCTGAAGATTTTACACAACGTCTCCATTTCCACCCATATAATGTGTAACTGAGGCAAGCTTTGCAGCCAGGTGACAGGGCCAGATTTGCTGAGTTTTGAGGCAACATGCTGGAACGAATCGATACAGACAGTACCTTAAAAATGGTTTAAAGGGCTCTGAGCACTATGGGACTTAACTTCTTAGGTCGTCAGTCCAGTAGAACTTAGATCTACTTAAACCTAACTAACCTAAGGACATCTCAAACATCCATGCCCGAGGCAGGATTCGAACCTGCGACCGTTGCGGTCTCGCAGTTCCAGACTGCAGCGCCTAAAACCGCTTGGCCACTCCGGCCGGCACAGTACCTTAAAAAATTATATTTTTCCCATTTCGGATCTGCTCAATTTTCTAGGAAAATTAACAGGGATCATGCTCGGTTCCGGAGATCAGAGAATACACATACCATGGTCCAGCAGATAAGGGACAGCCAAAGAGTGAATATGCGAAGCGGCTGAACGCACGACAAAGGTATTGGACGCTTGCCGTTATGGTAGTAGTTTAGTTGGGCATGTTGAAACTTTATGTTGCATCTCAGTTACAGGAATTTCAAACAAAGGTAGCTTTTCAACAAGTTGATGCACCACCACACTGGGGGTTATTTGTTCCTCAGATCTTGGAGGAAACCTTTCCGCATGTATGGATCAGCAGAGACCGTGCACCATCGTGACCACCACGTTCACCAGATAGAAATCGACTTCTTTTTTCTAGGTTTACGTCAAAGAAAAACTGTTTACTCCCCCCAGTCCCTTATGTGGAATCTCTATCGACGCGAATACGAACCAGTACAAAGGCGGTGGCAGTAGACAGGTTGGTAAAGGCATGGTGAGAAATTGAGTATTACCAAGTCGTTCTAAGGGCAACAGACGGAGCAAATGTGTAACTATATAGAAACTAAAGCTAATTATTTAAGGTATCATATGTAGAAAACTGCACAGCTGTATGTAGAACACTTCCTCAGAAACAACTTTTTGTAATCGCGGAAAGATTTTACACTCACCTTACATTACATTTTCCATACGTTTGGTTTCTCCATACAGTAATTTAACACTATCGACGACACTGGGGCCACAGAGAAAGAACTCGGAAACGTACATATCGAATCTATATTGTGTGGCACGCGGGTGATGGATCCAACTTTCCTCGTGATGCTGTCACGTATTCTGCTCCGCTACTTGGCTGATGGAGTCTTGGTATTTCGCTTTGGTTAACGAAAATCCTAAGCCTCGACGTATCTTTTGCGGCAAATACTGCAAGCCTTACATCTTGAACAGCTAGGTCTGAAACACCGGAAGCTTGTAAACACGGACTGTGCTTTATTATACTGAACAGACAAAGTGACCTTTGCTGCATTAGGGGTCCTTGTCTGACGGGAGACTTCTAATATTTACAGTCTAGTGTAGAAAATATAGTATCAGGGATACTACATTTGTTTTTTAATACAGTGTATCGTATACGCTCCAATAAAACGAACTTAGTTTAATGGCTACTAAACTAGTTGCTGATGTCTACTAAAGAGTAAATACACAAAATACTGGAAGTGTGAACTCTTGCAAATTTATAAAAACATATTTGAATGTGTCCATGATTTTCTATGAGTCTGTGATAGGTTACAAGAGGCCACAATAAGTACGTACTTTTTCAGACATATTGGCGCAGTGCCTGACACACTAGTCTCGTACTGGGAGACTGGTGGTTCGCGTATCCATCTGGTCATCCACACTCGGTTTTAATAGATCTTTTAAGTGGTGTTAGGTAAACGTCGGAATCGTCACACTAATGATTTGCCCTTGAAGCTTAAAATTCGTCCCTTGTCTTGCATATCTCAAGCAACTATCATACATCTTTCGTACTAACAACTAATTGTATTCCCCATGGACTTCCCCAACTCTTTGAACAGGTCATTCCCTATCATGGCGATTCTCCTAGGTTTCCTACAGAACGTAGAAGTGTTTGGCAGAAGCCTTGACTCGTACATAATGACGTAGCGGAAAAAATCTCACAAGGGCGTGTCGGCCGGATAGCCTTTGTTCGAATCCAATTACGGTACACAATTGTATTTTAAGCCGTTACTGAACATCTTGGTCAATAATCAACACTACTGTTAAAGTCCAATATATATCTTGCATCTGAAAGTTCTATATGCGCTTAACAACGGGACACTTCTCACGACTGATGCCTGGAGTTTGTGAGTAGGTGGAAACAGACTGTTTCTTTATTCCTTTCCTTTCATTTTAAAGCATAGTTTCGAACAAAACTGTTTGTAGGAGCAATGTACAGCAACACACTGTAATTTTAGCAGTACGCATGTAATTGGAGAAAGAATAAAACACAAAAAAGCGGCAAAAGAAGCACGCGAAAGGAAAATAAATATAAAAAAATTATATGACAAAGTAAAATGGCAAAGCAGGAACTGTCAGAGGCGAAATGGAGTCATGATTGTGGGAAAGATAGTTCCCGTCTATAGGAAAATTAGAGGGACCGTTGGACAAGGGAACCAGCCTTGTGAAGGAGTTCAGGTGGCAAGTCAGAACTAAGACGAAGGGAAGTTAAAAGGATGATGCAATATATAGAAGAGCTACACAAGTGAAACGAATTTGAAGAAAATGCTTTAGAAAAGGAAGACTAAATAGATCAAACGGAGATGGGCCACATGATATTGTGATAACACATAAACGGAATCCGAAGGCACCTGGAGTTGACGTATTCCCTTATAATTATTAAGATGCATGGAAGAACATTCTATCACAAAACTATTCCACAAGACATGCAAGATAATGTATATGAGATACGCGAAATGCCCTCAAACTTAAAAGAAATATGTAGTAATTCAAATTACAAAATCGAAGGTTCTGATGCTTTACTATCAACCTAATCATCCAGCAGCCAGGATTGCAAACTGTTGACAGTAATTACTAACAAATAATAGTAGAAAACCTGTTAGAAGCCGACCACGCTGCAGAGAACTATGGGTTCCGGATGGATGTAGGAACGTATGAGACAAGCTTCCTTATTTGTCTTTTACCAAGTTGAGAAAGGGCAATCGTAGTTAAACATCTACAGGAGGCGACTAGAATATGGTATTTTAAATTCTGGAAGTAGAAGAGATGAAATACGAACAGCAAAAAGGTATTTACAACTTGTACGGAAATCAGACTGGAGTTATAAGAGTCGAAGGAAACGAAACCGAAGAAGCAGTTCAGAATGTATATTGAGCAACTAGTGAAAGATACGACATGTTCATAGGGTAACTTTACACTGAGAGGACAAAAGACATGGCATGCCACCTGAAATCGTGTCTGTCCTCCTTTCGCCAGGTGTAGTGCAGCAATCGACGAGGCATGTATGCAACAAGCCGTTGGAAGATCCGTGCAGAAATAATGAGCCATCCTGCATAATGATTAAAACGTTCCCAGTCCAGGATTTTGTGCACTAACTGACCTCTCCATTATGTCCCGTAACGATGGGATTTATGTCGGATGATGTGGGTGGCCATGTCATCCGCTCAAATTCTCCAAAATATTCTTCAAACCAGTCGCGAAGAATCATGGCGAACCATACGCGACTGGAACAGGAAAGGGAGGTAATGACATGCCGCACTGTCAACCAAAAAACCGAGATGTTCACGACCCCAGGAGCGGCCTTGCAGGCAATGCCGTGTTGTTAGCAAAGACATCCACGCTTGTCTTCTGCTACGATAGCCCATTAGCACTAAATTTCGCGGCACTGTCCTAAAGGATGATCATATAAAATTAATAGTTGGTAAGACGGGTGCCGGGTCGAGACTCATTGGGAGAGTCCTTAGAAAATGTAGTCCATCAACAAAGGAGGTGGCTTACAAAACACTCGTTCGATCTATACTTGAGTATTGCTCATCAGTCTGGTATCCGTACCAGGTCGGATTGACAGAGGAGATAGCGGCGCGTTTCGTCACAGGGTTATTTTGTAAGCGTGATAGCGTTACGGAGATGTTTAGCAAACTCAAGTGGCAGGCTCTGCTAGAGATGCTCTCTGCATCGCGATGTAGCTTGCTGTCCTGGTTGGGAGAGGGGGCGTTTCTGGATGAGATATCGAATATATTGCTTCCCCCTACTTATACCTCCCGAGGAGATCACGAATGTAAAATTAGAGAGATTCGAGAGCGCACGGATGCCTTCCGGCAGCCGTTCTTCCCGCTAACCATACGCGACTGGAACAGGAAAGGGAGGTAATGACAGTGACACGTAAAGTGCCCTCCGCCACACACCGCTGGCTGGCTTGCGGAGTACAAATGTAGATGTAGATGTAGAAGGATACGTTCATCGTACGTACCACATTGATATTTGCGTTATTTCACGCAGTGTTGCTTGTCTATTAGCACTGACATATCTTCGCACACGTCACTCGTCTCGGTCGTTAAGTGAATTATTATTGCTGTTCAGCGTGGCATTATCACAGCACAGGATTACATTGATGTTTTAAGCACCTACTTGCTTCCCACTGTAGAAGAGCAAATCGGAGATAGCGACTGCATCTTTGGACACGGTCGAACACATGTTCATAATGGACGGTCTGTGGCGGAGTGATTACACGACAATAACATTCCTGTAATGGGCTGGTCTGGATAGAGTTCTGACCTGAATCCTACAGAACACCTTTGTGACATTTTGGAACGCCGACTTTTTGCCAGACCTTCCCGACCGACGTCGATACCTCGCCTCAGTGGTGCCGCACTCCTTGAAGCATTGGCTCCCACTCTCCGAGAAACCTTACAGCACCTTAATGAACATGCCTGTGAGAGTGGAAGCTGTGAACAAGGCTAAGGGTCGGCCAACACCAAATTAGATTCCAGCCTTACTGATGGATGG
This sequence comes from Schistocerca gregaria, assembly GCF_023897955.1. Lineage (NCBI taxonomy): Eukaryota > Metazoa > Arthropoda > Insecta > Orthoptera > Acrididae > Schistocerca > Schistocerca gregaria. The sequence continues at coordinate 923,090,952 of NC_064920.1, read as the reverse complement.
CGCCACGAACTTGTTATTTTCAGCCAGGTGTCCGGATACTTATGATCACATAGTGTATCTCCTTTTTCTCATTTATTTCTTCTACTTTGATGCAAATACACAGTTACATTTCCAGAAGGAAATAGATAAGAAGCTGGAAAGATTGTAATGTACAGTGGGCGTGGCACGATGACAAAAGCTGTTTGCCCTATCTCCCCCGCAGTGACGCGCTTGCCCATGCGGCAACGTGCCGAGATGCCTGACAAAGAGTGAGAGTCGTGCAATAAAGCCGAAGCGGCCAGGCATCTATTATTCGGTGAACACATCTGACAACGAGTTGATTCGTTGCCACGCCACAGATATTGTACCATTGTTTCAGAGTTTATTGTCTTTCTGCTCGTCCTGTAGCTGACTTTAAACATTTGTAGTTCACTTGGCCAACACGCGACAAGAATTATGGTCCGATTATTCTCTTCGTGTTCACACATAGTAACACATAACACTTTTAAAACTTCCTTCACTTTGGCAGTTTTAACTTACCGATCATCATATACACGTTAGTCTATAAATATTGAGTAAGGACTGACCTGTACTATTTACTGCAAAATACCTTTTAGTCTCGAGTCGTTATAATTTTGTATGAGAGGTTATAAATTTACATCAATTAATTTTTTTAAAGGACATATGCTTCATAATTGTGTTTTAAGTTGTACTGGAGCGCTGTCTATATTTTTTCTTATTTCATTTTAATCAGACAGCTATTAATTTGTCGACATGTCGCAGATTATGGATTTTCTCATTCAGGCAATACAACCGCATCCAATTAGCTATCTCTGAAATGTACAATTCCAATCCCCCATAATTGCATATATGCTTCACAAGATATTGTACAGTGCAGAGCAAGAGAATGGAGGAATTCCATAGCGCATCCGTGACATACACATAGCGATAAATGTAAGGTTGTATGAAGTTGGTATTACGCTGTGTCAGTTCTGTCTGCACTTTCAATCTATATTTCCTGTAAGTTCTTAACTCATGTCAGTTTGTTCTATGCCTTATACTGAGGCCTGAGGCAAATATTAGATTCTGAATACAATGACAGTTTTACAGTCGTAGATCTACTAAAATCTGCTATACTTCGTCTATTGTAAGCTCAAACCTAATGTAAAAAAAGCCTACTTTTCGCGTTGAACGACTTACCTTCGGGCTGAGTGCATGTACACTAAATGCTGTGACGCAAACGGAAATCAGGCGTATTTATGTCTCACTTATTTCGTGTTATTCTAGTCTGAATGAACCCATTCGGATAGCTGTGCTTGTTTAAGCTCAGTATCCGGGGCGAGGGTAAGACGGCCCCGAGTTGGGTTCACACGGCGGATTAACGACGAGAATCTATGTGCTATGCAGCCTGCATGTGGTTTTTAGGCGGTTTCCCACGTCCTGCGAGGTGAATACCTCACTGTTACCGAAGTGTCACCACAGTTACTCGAGTAGCAAGCATTTAGAAAACTTTCGCTCACTATCACATGAATGACGCTCATGCACAGCGTATACCGACTCTATTACGATGCGGGTCTAAGCCACAAGATTATAAGAAGATCCCAGCGTGAATGACTCAATGAGGCACGCCAAAGCATTTGAAGTCCTAAATGTTATGGTAATTATCGAATTAAAAGGTTAACTCTTGTAATTTTAGTTTCATATTTCATTGGGAAATCACGTTCTCTGCTCAGCCAGTTGTTCTGGTGTGATATAATCGTTCGTCGGCGTCATTAAATGCGTGAAATAGTTCCGTCTGCTGTAGCGCAGCATAAGCGCAGAAAACCTTTAAGGAGCATAGTGAAACAAAAAATGTTTCAAATGGCTCTGAGCACTATGGGACTTAACATCTGAGGTCAAGAGTCCCATAGAACTTAGAACAACTACTTAAACCTAACTAACCTAAGGACATCACACACATCCATGCCCAAGGCAGGATTCGAACCTGCGACCGTAGCGGTCGCGCGGTTCCAGGCTGAAGCGCCTAGAACCGCTTGGCTATACCGGCCGGCAGTGATTTTGTAAAAAGTATGAAATATGCGCGAGATGACGTCACGTTTGCTGTTGTTGATTTGTTCCTCATAAATGTTGCAGATAGCTGCAACTATGGTGAACTGATTTCCTGGAATTCTGTTATGAAAGTTGTTGAAAGATCGCCAGATGACTTGTTGCAGGTATTGCATTCTGTGGCTTGTGTACTTGGTAATACAGTGACATTGCACTTTTGCTTCATCCGTACCTTGCTTAGTTACGATATCCTATATTTGCGACACTTTTTTCTGCTGATGGGTCTTTTCCGTAAACTTCGCTTTTTGCCTCATACTTTGTGAAGTGCATAATTAGAGTTGTGCATAATTAGAGTTTTAGCACATATTACTTGATTTTTCTTACAAAATGTACTCAACGGGGTTTTTAAGCTATACTGTTATGAAGTAATGGGATATCAAACGCTTGAATGAGGATAGCTAGTCCAGAGGTCAACCCTTATCAGCTTATATTGATCACAGTCTCTAACAAGTAAATGAAGCTGTCCGTATCTTTCTAAAGCAAACCTAAAGAAATGGTAAGAAAACATGGCTATGTCATGTGGGTACTAATACCGCGTCGGACCTCCTTTTGTCCCGCGTAATGCAGCAACTCGACATTGTATGGACTCAACAAGTCGTTGGAATTCTCCTACAGAGATATTGTGCCATGTTACCTCTTAGCCGTCCATAATTGTGAAAGTTCTGCCACCCAGGATTTTCTGCACAAACTAACCTCTAGATTATGTACCATGAATGTTCAAGGGAATTCACGTCGGGCCTTGAGGGTGGCCAAATAATTCCATCGTATTGTCAAGAATGTTCTTCAAACCTGTCACGAACAGTTGTGATCCGGTGAAATGGCGCATAGTCATCCATGAAAATTCCATCCTTGTTTGTGAACATAAAGTCCGTGAACGACTCCAAATGCTGTCCAAGTCGCCGAACATTGCCATTTACAGTCAATGACCCAGTCCATTCCATGTTAACACAGCCCATACTGTTATGGACCCAACACAAGCTTGCACAGTGTCTCGTTGACAACTTCGGTCCATGAAATCTTAGAGTCTGCGCCACAACTGAAACGTACCATCAGCTCTTACCACCTGATATCAGAACTCATCTGACCGGATCACGGTTTTACAGTCGTTTAGGGTCTAACTGATACGGTCACAAGCCCAGGAGAAGCGCTGCAGGCGATGTCACGTTGTCAGAAAAGGCACTCGCGTCGGTTGCCTGCTGCCATAGCCTATTAACGCCAATTTCACTGCACTGCCCTAACGGATACATTCATCGAGCGTCCCACACTGATTTCCACGTTTATTTTACGCAGTGCTGCTTGTCTGCTAGCACAGACAATGCTCCTTAAACGACGCTGCTCTCGATCAGTTTTAGGCCGTCGTTCACTGCATTGTCCGTGGTGAGAGGCAATGCCTAAAATAGGTAAACTGCACACTCTTCACACTGTGGATCTCGGAATTTCGGTTTCCGAAATGTAATGTCCCATGCCACTAACTCTGACTACTATTCCTCATTCAAAGTCTGTTATATCCCGTATTGCGGCCCTAATCACGTCGGAAACCTTTTCACATGAATGACCTGCATTACGATGACAGCTCCTTCAATACATTGCCCTTTTATACCATGTGTTTATCGCTAACTCACGGCGGGCCGGATTGGAACTGGACCGTATAAGATGTACTGTTGGTCTTAAGATCTTCTCGGTTGCCGCATATCCTCACCTTTATGCACTCAGCTTACTTTCAGAATCGAAGAAGATTACTCCGTGAACCCTATTTATTATACACTGAATTTAAACAAGATGACATTTGACAACGAGCTGGCTGGACTAATGTGCCAACGGTGTGTGCTATTGTGAAGAATAGTGCGAGAGAACGAATGCGTTCTTATGTCACCTTCTTAGCACGTCTACGTTTTATATGTTTTAACCTTATTCATGTCATGTGGTAAATTTAAAGACGCTGATAGCTACAACGTTGAGGATCTTGAAGGAACGATACAACAAACCAACAATAACAAGAATACTTCCTCTTGTGTTGTCACTTCCGGTTCGAAAAGCATTGTGCGTCGTAGTTCTCAGTGATGGGTTGCAGGAGGAGATTCCTGTAACGTTCGGCGTGCATGACGATGTGCGACGAATGTAAGAAAAATAGTGGCACTGAGGGAACACCTTCCATGAATTTCGGAATTTTTTCGTTGTTTTGTTAGAAACTTTGTACTCGTTATGGGTCGAACATTGGAAATATTGTAAAAAGCACTATCTCCCGAAACTTATACACATTAAAGGCTATAAGACTTCGTATTCCGCAAACACCCCTTGTCGACTGACGTACTTTTGAGATCAACAGACAAAGTATTTCGGTGTGTTCTGTAGTTTTCAAGATATGAGGCGGGAAAATTTCCTCAATTACAAAAAAAGTTAACACTAATTTCATCTTATTTTAAAAGTAATCACAGTTATTTTTCATGCTTGGAGACCTTGTAGAGATATATACCATACCTGAAATCCAAATGTTTACACCCTTCTTTAGAAGATAAGCTCTTAAAAGTGATTTTCTAACTAGTGGAGAGGGGAGATCCCTGGCGGCTGTCTAGACACAATACTTCTTCTGATAATGCTGCAGCTTGTAACACCTCATGTTTATTTTAAAGCCTAATGTAGGAATAGTAAATTTACTACGACATATTTCAATACGCCATCATTTACAGTTCTTAGCAAGGCAATTATGGACTTTTTTAATTTTGTGATCAAGTAACAATTGTCTTTCTTCTCGTAAAGATGTGAACGCTACCAGAGGTTAGTCCTGATTACGTATTCGTAGCAGATTGCTGCTTCTTATAATTAGCTCAGCCACCAGTTAATGGAAAGATATTATAACGAAGTATTACTACAGGTTCCAAAGCTTTTGACATATAAAACTAGCATATATGACTGCATGGTGGAAATCGACAATCTACAGGGCTCTCAATACAATTAAAGCTAATTGAGGTTTTCTCTGAATCATTTAATAGCCACTCCAAATCCCCTAAGATTTCCTTGTTCAAAGAATAAGCTGCCGGACAATGAATAATTTGTTGACAAAACAAATTGTTCTTGTATCTTGTAATTTCAACGGCCAATGTCACAATAATAACGTCAAAGGGACTTTAAATTTAACATAATAATAATTTATCAAATCTCACATTTTATATTTAATGACATACGAGAAGCTTGGGATTCTAGAAGTCAGATGCCAACCAATTTAAATCAGAGTATAGGCCTGGCTGGTTGATGAAACATGAATAAAATATATGTTGAGTACTGAACGACTATTAATGACAGCCAACTCCAGTGAAGTATGGTCAGTTAATAATTATTTATAGTAATACACTACTAGCTATTAAAAATGCCACACCACGAAGATGACGTGCTACAAGCGCAAAATTTAACCGACAGGAAGAAGATGCTGTGATAGGTAAATGATTAGCTTTTCAGAGCATTCATACAAAGTTGGCTTCGGTGGCGACACCTACAACGTGTTGACATGAGGAAAGTTTCCAACCGACTTCTCATACACAAACAGCAGTTGACCAGCGTTGCCTGCTGGAACGTTGTTGTGGTGCCTCGTGTAGGGCGGAGAAATGCGTACCTTTAATAAAGGACGTATTGTAGCCTATCGCGATTGCGGTTTATCGTAACGCGACATTGCTGCTCACGTTGGTCGAGATTCAATAACTGTTAGCATAATATGGAATCTGTGGGTTCAGGAGGGTAATACGGAACGCTTTGCTGGAAACCCAACGGCCTCGTATCACTAGCAGTCGAGATGACAGGCATCTTATCCGCATGGCTGTAACGGATCGTGCAGCCACGTCTCCATCCCTGAGTCAACAGATGGGGAGGGTTGCAAGACAACAACCATCTGCACTAATAGTTCGACGACGTTTGCAGCAGCATGGACTATCGGCTCGGAGACCATGGCTGCGGTTACCTTTGACGCTACATCACAGACAGGAGCGCCTGCGATGGTGTACTGGACGACTAACCTAGGTGCACGAATGGCAAAACGTTTGTTTTTCTTTCGGATGAACCCAGGTTCTGTTTACAACGTCATGATGGTCGCATCCGTGTTTGGCGACATCGCTGAGAACGCACATTGGAAGCGTGTATTCGTCATCGCCATACCTGCATCTCACCCAGCGTGAGGGTATGGGGTGCCATTGGTTACACGTCTCGGTCACCTCATGTTCACATTGACGGCACTTTGAACAGTGGACGTTACATTTGAGATGTGTTACCACCTGTGGCTCTACCGTTATTCGATCCCTGCGAAACCCTTCATTTCAGCAGGATAATGCGCGCCCGAAAGTTGGAGGTACTGTAGGGGCCTTTCTGGATACAGACAATGTTGGACTCCTGCCCTGGCCAGCACATTCTCCAGATCTCTCACCGACTGAAAATGTCTGGTCAATAGTGGCTCAGCATCTGGCTCGTCACAATACGCCAGTCAGTAGTCTTGATGAAATTTGGTATCGTGTTCAAGCTGCATTAGCTAGCTGTAGCTGTACACGCCATCCAAGCTCTGTTTGACTCAATGCCCAGGCGTATCAAGGTCGTTTTTACGGCCAGAAGAGGTCGTTCTGGATACTGATTTCTCAGGACCTATGCACTTAAACTGCGTGAAAATGTAATCACATGTCAGTTCTAGTATAATATATTTGTCCAATAAGTAACCCATTTATCATCTGCATTTCTTCTTAGTGTAGCAATTTTAATGGCCAGTAGTGTATTAATAAGCATGAATGAAGAGTGGCATCACACTTAGTTATGCTACAATTTGGCTGCTAGCCGCTGCCTTCCTTGAGGTCAACTGTGTCTTGCCTGAATAGCTGCATTTTCCACACACCGTATATTGACCGCTCGGCCGGTGTACAGCAGGCCAGTGGGCATATTCTTACAACTGGCTCATATCTGTTTTACGTTTTTCTGTGCCGAACACGTTGCATGAGCTAACTCTCGTGAAGATCTGAGCAGTAAGCAAACGTATGACAGTTGTGCGTCATGGTTTCATAACATTACAGGATGTAAGCTTCGGAGGATTAGCTTAAAAGACTTCGCACACTGAACTTCTGGCGCCTGGTCGTCATGAGGCAGCGCGCAGCTCGCAGTGCGATGCCCAAACCTGCAGGCACGACGAGGAAGACGCAGGGGTGCAGCTGGGTGCCGAGTTCGTTGCGCGCCCAGCAGAGCAGCGTGCCGTAGTCGCGCTCGCTGAGCGGCGTGTGCGTGGCGACGCTCCGGCCCGGCTGCGTGGTAACGGCGGCCGGCGTCGAGCTGGGCCCGCCGGCGCTGCTGTTGAAGGCCCAGCGGAAGAGCGTGGCCGCCGGCCGCGCCTCCACCTGGCACGGCACCGACACCGTCTCGCGGCGCGCCGCCCCCCACACGCGCTGCTGCCCGTGCACGCACTCCGGGGCGTCTGGCGGACAGCGAGGAACACCACACTGCACCACCTGCTGCTGCACAGCGTCTTCAGGCTTTCACAGGAAACTCTGACCCAATTCACTGCTGTAAGGTGTCCGGATTTTAATGGACCTTACATGAGCTTGGTCCATAAGGACAGTACAATACAGTATGAGACCCTCAGGAAACAATAATTACATTATATTAACGAAAGGCAATTGCAGTTAATCTCACGTACCAAAAACTAACAAAGCAATATGTACCAATACATGGACAGGAGCATGATAAAACAAGTTAAAGAGAAACGCATTTTGGAGACGAACCGAGCAGGTCGTCAATGGAATCGGAAATCCCATTTTAACGAGAGAACGGCGAGCTTCTGCACAAAAAGGGATAAGGCCAGAACAATCCATTATTTACTATGTAATGAACACACTTAGCTGCTTACAGGCGTTGACATACGTCAACGAGGACATATGAAAATGTGTGCCCTGACCGGGACCCAAACCCGGGATCTCCTGCTTACATGACAGACGCTCTATCCATCTTTTTTATTTTTTTTATTTTTTATTTTATTTTATTTTTTATTTTTTGATCGTTGGGTTTGGTCGTTGCGGACGTCACAAGACACCCGTTAAAGTTCGTCTGTTTTTTCTTCCACTGAGTTTTTTTATTACAGAGGCCAACCAGCTCTCCCACCGAACACGCTGAGCTTCCGTGCCGGCATCTGACCCACCGAGGACATAGAGCATAGCGCGACTGCAGGGATTTATCTCTGGCACGCCTCCCGTAAAACCCACATTCTCAACGTATTGTCCTGCACTATATTCGTAGCGCCCCCGCCAGTTATATACATTACTCGCGGTGCGTTGCCGATTCCCGTAAGAGTTCGGGCACTATTTGTGCATTCGCACAGAAGAAGAAGATGGTCACGTGGCCGGTGAGCCTTAACTGTATATATATACTAAGATGGTATTTGTTCTTTCGGCCGGCCGCGGTGGCCGTGCGGTTCTAGGCGCTCCAGTCCGGAGCCGCGCTGCTGCTACGGTCGCAGGTTCGAATCCTGCCTCGGGTATGGGTGTGTGTGATGTCCTTAGGTTAGTTAGGTTTAAGTAGTTCTAAGTTCTAGGGGACTGATGACCACAGCAGTTGAGTCCCATAGTGCTCATAGCCATTTGAACCATTTGTTCTTTCGGACATGTCCGAAAGAACAGATACCATCTTAGTATACAATACATTATTCCTTTTAACGTAAATATGGCCGGGACCGAGGGTAAGTGACTGCACGGCATTAACGTTGCTAGGCTGATGGTGATTGGCTGAAGCCATACTGGGCGACGCAGACGCGACACGTTGGGGAGATTCCCCTTATATAAAAGCATTTTGAGAACTAAAGTGGCTAGATCTCTCTCTCTCTCTCTCTCTCTCGTCTCATGGCGGACCACATAACGGTGAAGAAAACAGTGAGGGCATTGAGAGCTTTGTTTTCAGTGAAGTGAGACGATACGCTTCACTTATCATGGCGACAGATAGCAAAGTGGTAGTTAAATATTCCCGGACCACACAAGAGTGAGGAAAATAGCGGGGACATTGAGAGCTTTGCTTTCTGTGACGTGAGACGATACGCTTCACTTATCATGGCGACAGCTGGCAAACTGGTAGTTAAATATTCCTGTGGGAATTTTTGCGGGAAAAGACATTGTACACGTTGCTCCAACCCTTAGCGAGTGTGCAATAGCTATTATTTCGACTAGCGAAACATTAACGCTCTACAGAACACAGGAAAGTTGAGAATGAGTGAATTGAGTCAAGGGCAGAGTAGGGAATTAGCGTTTTAGATCCAGCACACGGACAACGCCTTTGCCGACGCCGCTTGGTAAAGTACCATCGCTTATTAGGCCACAGTAAATGTTGAGTCTAGAATCGCTCACTCCAACTTGTGTACACTTTGACCTTTGAATTTCAAAAGCTTGGATACTAACCTACCCTCATTTTGAATACATGAGAGATACTTTCATTGGTTCATAAAGTATATTTATTTTCCAGCAAGTCAGTGCGTTGACCAGCTATGGCAACGTAAATGTAAATGAGCTGATGAAGATTTCTAATCTTTCTTTGCTGTGATAAAAAATTTTCATATGTAGAGATAAAGATTTTAACAGTCGTTAGTTCAATATGTCCAAGAGTTATATATTTTGTTATTGAGTGTCAAAATTAATCGAACACAATTGTTGTGTATCACTTGACCCCCGAAAGCACAGTTGATAAATTACACGTAGAATAAAAAAGGAAATAGCTCTTTAGTCTTTTTAGAATGGATCCTAAACTTTCACTTTTATTAATTCATGCATTCTAGTTACGTGACAGCAGCATTTATAACAGCGCCAGGTTCATATTTATTTAGAATGTGTGTTTCACACCGTGGGCTTGAGAAGACAGTTCAGATGTTTTGCGCGCTAAGTGGTCAGCTAAGTTTGCAGACATTAGAAAACTCACTGTGTAGATAAAACGTCCGGACGATGACAATAAGATGGAGAGAATACGACGAAATTTTACATTTTATATGTACACATTGCTGTAACCAAAACTCAGGATCAGTTATGTAGCAACTCAGCTCTGATGACAGAGGCTGGCATGTCTTTCTGTGCACCTTCAACTTTGTACCAGGGTCAATTAACCGTAGTAGCTAGGGAGCGGTGGCGTGCCATGGCCGGATGTTTTCTGTGTGTGAGTAATCTGGAGAGCTTGCTACTTACAGAAAAAGTCGAACTTCCTCTTTATTGAGGTTGGTTAGCACAATAACACCCTGTCCTGTATTATTATGTTCAAAGTTAGTGGCAAGGGGACTCTGAAGAAGCGACTGGCGCTAACATGACAGAAATGTGGTGACTGTCACATTACCGACAATGCGGAAAAGATCTCCTCGGATCCATATTCGACTCGAGACAGCCGCTGATGAAACAGTATGTGGAACAAAAACCAAACAACAGACGTACTTGAATCAGTTCTTATTTATTTTTCTTTAAGCTACCACGTTCTGCACTTCACACATGTTATCCTGACAACGTTATACACGCTGTGAACTGGTGTGCCACAACGGTTGGCCAAGTACAACAGGAGCCTTCAAAGAAACCTAGATTCCATGCGTATTTTTCTTAAGTGAGTACTCCATCGATCAGACAACATGCTATGCTCATATGAAGATCCTGAACGCTATCTCGCAATGCCTGTTGTCCTCGGAGCCATCAAACACATGTATCTAAATCACCATCCCTTACGCAGAACGGGGACTCCTCATAAAAGACGATGTGGTTTCACATCTGTCACGAGTGTTGTCGTTGGTATCATTTATGTCGGCGCATTTCTCCTTGTTGCACCGTCAAGGAAAGCCAAAACAATTTTCTTTCTGCTCATGTCCAAGGCAGTCCAGACATCGTGTGTGAAAACGCGCCCTTATCCTGAATCACGTTTATCTAACTTGGACCTGCAGGTCCTAGGAACTTCTTGTGAGTCCCTTTGGATGCTAGACGTATGGGTCGTTAATACCCAGAATCGTCTTCCTTAATCCATGGAACCTATTATGGCGTCACAGTCGTGTGATCCCGACGGACATGAGCAGCAATATCGCGCAACGATGAACCGTTGTCTCGACATTGTACAGTCCTTCGGTTGTTGAATTCCGATACTTGCTGGTATACGTTTCTCCTTCTTACACGAAGCGTAACACTGTCTTCTGAGACAAATAACATCAAGAAATAAATAGAAAAATCTTCAGCAAAAGACAGGAGTAGAGTGAAGTAAGTCACTTACGAACAAAGTATGTAGGGAGCGTAGGGAAGCCAAGACGAAACGGCTGCAGGGAAAATGTGAAGAAATCAAAAACGAAATAGTAATCAGAAAGTCTGATACAACATACAGAAAAGTAAAAAAAAACTTGTGTGAAACTAAAAGCTAAGGCGTCAAAATTAAGATCACGGTGGCAATTACACTTTTAAACGCACAGGAGAGAGAAGGAGAGTGAGATGGAGAGATCACTTAGGTGGCAACAGTGCAGTCAAAGCCTCTGCGAATGATTCTAACTGTCCGATGATGTGATAGAAGGAAATGAGAGTCTATATGGAAGAAATTAGGGATCAGTTTTATACTCTGAGTTTTACAGCACTTTGGAATATTTGCTGTGAAATAAAGCAGAAGGGATGGATAATACACTTCTGAAGTTCTAAAATGATATGGACGAACTAGAAATCAGATGAGTATCCAAGTTCGACTTTACAGTCTGTCTGAAAGAAGATATACCATGAGGCACTCGGAAAAATATCATCCACACAATCCCGTTCACAGCAAGGGTAGACGACTGCGACAGTTATCGGACAGTCAGCTCAATACATCGTGTATCCCCCAAGTTGCTAACAAGAAAAGTATACAAGCAAACTGACGATCTGTTACATGATGATCAATGTGGCTTTCGGGAAGGTAAAACAACCAGAGTTGTATTTTGGACATTGCGCTTGACAATGGAAGCAAGACTTTAGGACAATCAAGAAACCTTCACAGAATTTGACCATCTGGGAAAAGCGTTCGACAATTTAAAGTAGTCCAGTATTCAGAGAAAAAATAGGACTAAGCTATAGGGAAAAGAGGACATTGTACAATTTTTACAAGAACCAACAGGAAATAATAATAGTGGACGGCCAGAACAAATTACTCGGATTAAAATTGGGTTAAGACAGGGATTGTAGCTTTTCGCTTCTGTGGTGCAAACTACACATCGAAGACGGAATTACGGAAATAAAGTAAAGGTTCAAGAGTGGGAATGAAGTTCGGGGTGGAAAGATATCAAGGGTAAGGTTCGCTGATGACATTGCTGTACTCAATAAAATTGAATGAGAATTATGAGACGTTTGGAATGGAATGAACAGTCTGATGAGTATAGAATATGGTTTGATAGTAAACCGAGGAAAGACAAAAGTAATGGAGAGTATCGAGTACCTTGGCTGCGAACTAACATATGAAGGACGAAATGAGGAGCACACAAAAAAGTCAGATTGGGACAGGCAAATAGAACATTGCTGGCCAAGACAAGTTCGCGGGTACCAAATATAGATGATCTGGGGACGTACACATATATTCAGAAAAACAGAACACCTTGAATGACTAGAGATAGGACGTTGATATTCACAGGACATGTACATCAGTAAGATGTGCAGAAACGATTAAAGGGTTCATGGTTTACATCGATATCACGGCGCAACACCACTTAACAGTAAAATATGCCTGCGGCACTCGTCGCTACAAACTGAAGGTAATGGATCAGCGTGAGTTGAGCACACGGGCAGAATGCCTCGCAGACGTATGCGCGAAGCGTACCGTCAAATCAATGAGTTTGAAAGAGCGTGCTTTATTGGCATGAGAGAAAGTTATGGAACCATCCGGGAAATTGCTTCCGTGTGGGATGAAGTGTTTCGCCAGTGCAACGGGTGTGTGCAGAATGGTTCACGGAAGGCCGTAGAACAGGACGAAAGGGACCAACCCGCGAGAAGATCGACACCTCATCCTAATTGAATTGCAGGATAGATCTGCATCCTCGATTCTGGCGCAACAGTGGAACAGCGCAACATATCGTATACTATCAGAGATCAGAGTCCATCGCCGCTTATTACGGTATGGTTTACGTGCGCCTTGTCCACTTCGCCTACCTTTGTCGAATGTGCGGAAACATGCTACACGTCACTGAGGACAGGAATGGCATATATTAGGGTTATCTACCAATCCAGGTTGTTTTTGTTTGGAAATGATGCCCGCATTTTGGTTCGCCGAAGACAGGGGGAGCGGCATCACCGTGAGTGCATTCCCACAAGACATATACGTCAACTCATTGGTGTGGGGTACTACTGGGTACAACCACAAATCAGAGTTGGTGCATCTCCAATGCACTGTGACCACTGTGACCTACGTGAATGACAGCCTACGATCTGTAGCCGTAAACTTTCTGCACAACGCCCCCAGACGATTTTTCAGCAAGACAATGCACGACAACAAGTTGCTGAATGAACACGTGCCTTCTTTGTGACACAGGACGTCAGCCTTGTCGCCAAACGAAAATATATGGCATACGTTGAAGCGATGGGTGCAGTGCTGTGAACCAATGCCAACTTCCACAGATCAACTTTGGAACCAGGTGAATGCAGCTTAAATGGCTATCCACAGGACGCTATTTGTGCCTTATACGTGTCAATGCCCTCATGCATGGAACATGTTATTAGGGCCTTTGGTGGACCCTTCGAATACCAGGCAACAGGACACATGCTGTCCGAGGTGACTGAAATCCTAATAATTTCCGCAAGACATACTAATGTACATGACCTCCTATCCCTAGTTGTTTAAAGTTTTCCGGTTTTTTCTTAACATGAGCGTTAATTTCTCAGAATGCTTGTTTGGATCGCAACATTCATTGCAGTCAGTCATGGGTTCTGGTAAAACGAGAAAATAATGGAAGCCTCAGGCATGTGGTGCTATAGGCGTTTGAAAATTAGGTGCATTGATAAGATGAATGATTAGGGTCACCGCAGAAGCGAGGTAGAAAGGAACATAACAAATACTACGTTTCTGAGAGAGGCTGTTACTCTCTCTCATGGTAGATCAGCTTTGGATTATACGTGATTTATGTCAGTTATTAGTTTTGTCATATTTTTGTTCGTGGGCATAATCCCTGTTAATTTTCCTAGAAAATTGAGCAGATCCGAAATGGGAAAAATATAATTTTTTAAGGTACTGTGCCGGCCGGAGTGGCCAAGCGGTCCTAGGCGCTTCAGTCTGGAACCGCTCGACCGCTACGGTCACAGGTTCGAATCCTGCCTCGGGCATGGATGTGTGTTATGTCCTAAGGTTAGTTAGGTTTAAGTAGTTCTATTTTCTAGGGGACTGATGACCTCAGATGTTAAGTCCCATAGTGCTCAGAGCCATTTGATTTGAATTTTAGAAAAATATAAAAGTTGGAGCAGAAGTCTGAGCCCAGAGGTGCAACGAGATTGTAGGGGGACAGCAGGTGCAAGTCACTGAACTGCGTGATCAGCTCCCGGGTTGTCGGACCACGTGCGCCGAAATCAAGCAATAAGCCGAGGACATCGGCCGCAGCCGACCGTCGCCCCAGCTTGATAGCACCCCTCAGCAGCAGCTAGACTTCCGTGACATCGTCCCGGGTATTAATGCGATGGGACCAGCTTTCGAAAAACCGCTGACTGACTTCAGCGCCGTCGACGATTACGCCAAGCTCCTGTCATTTCCCTGTTCCAGATGGTTCGCAGCTACAAATAAAGCCATTTCGCGAATTCAGCTCCGAGAATCAGCCTTTAAACGCTGGTCCAGCCCAGTACGTGCATCACGTTCGGCACGGCAGGGCCACACACGGCGCCTGTCATGAGTGAGCTGGGGAATCCCCGCTTTGAGCTCTGCCACCACCGGACCGCGAAGAAGGGTCCTCTACCGGTCTACTCAGCCGGGACAAGCAACACCTGCGTCTCACCGTCAGACTAGACCGACTCCTGGCAACGCCATCGCCGAGCCGCTGGAACGACGCGATCTTCCGCATTTAAAGAAGACATGGTGGCCGTCCGTGGCCGCTTCCTGTCGTCTCAGCTCGCCTCGCATGTCGGAGATACCAGCGCAGCGCTATGTCTCCCGAGTACCGCGTGCACGCCGCCTGCCATAGCTACATGTACGTCAGCAGCTACGACGCCGTGATATTAAGAGGGAACTACTGACACGGCCAAAGAATGGAGGCCCCCCTTCTTCAGTCGTCCATATTGCCCATCTCCGAAGGAGAACACAGCCCACACACAGGCTGACCTTTACACACCGCTATTTGTTTGCTGTATGCATTTTTACAGCCGTTCATCGGAACCTTCCCTGGAGGACAAGTCTTACAAAAACAGTCAAAGGGTTCACTGTCTGCCTGTGCATCCAAGCTCTTTCAATGTCGAAAGTAGCCGAGCTGCTGCTGCTGCTGTATGGCCAAATGACACCGACATTTAGGCTCTTCAGTCTGGAACCGCACGACTGCTACGGTCGCAGGTTCGAATCCTGCCTCGGGCGTGGATGTGTGTCATGTCCTTAGGTTACTTAGGTTTAGGTAGTTCTAAGTTCTAGGGAACTGATGACCTCAGATGTTAAGTCCCATAGTGCTCACAGCCCTTCGAACCATTCGACACTGACATACTGAAGTAATTTGTTACAGACCGCGGCGTCGACTTTTTCTATCCAGACTTTTCACGAAAGCGCTACTGTGGACTCAAAGGAGCATTCGTCACGGAGGTTAGTAGAAGAATGGCTATTGCTTTCTTCGTGGAGAATGAGCTTGACTTATATTGGGCTACTAAACTCAGGCACACTTGTCGAGTAAGTTGGACTGTAGCCGGTTACTGATATATGCGGTGCGTGGCGGCTCCAGCCATCACCCTCTACGGCGGCGAGCACAGCACTGAAAGGAGCATTCATGGCAACGGCTGGTGCCGACAGAGCGGTCGGCCGCAGGTAGAGCTGAATGAGGCATGGGTGTTCAGCGGGTGCAACGATTTTGCTACAGCCGTTGGTGCTGACTAGGCGAAAGGTAGGGAGAAATGGGCAGAGCGAGAACCGTCAGATCGAGGAATACGGTTTGGAAAGACGCAGCGCCAAATCAGAAAATGTTAGCGAACAAAGAAGGCATCTGGGGATCGATACGTGTAATCTCTACGTAACATCTATATTATATGTAAATTAAATGTTATTTCACTGTATCTATATGAACGTTGTATAGCAAACGGCAGCAGATTCGTAGACACCCCGCTAGGACAGGTACTTAGAAAAGAGTAACTACATGGAGTGACAAATTAAAGTGGTCCAGAGAACAGAGTTCCAGGGTACAAGGAATCACAGCTGAGGAAACGAAATACATTACAAACCTGACTATAGAAGATGCTGGAAGTCTCTTGACACTTTCGCAGGCACGTTTCGGAATGTTGTTTTGATTTGCTCCAATTTTCTGTTTAAGCTTTGCGTGGGACTCTTTGCTGGCTCTTTGAAACCATTTTACTTCTCAGAAAACAACTGACCACACCGTTTCCACGTTTGTGTTGTCACGTAACTTTCCACGACGAACACCTGCTGCTCCACTGTGGGTATCATTGTCCCCTTTCACTATTCTACTTACACTGACACAGCCCACAATACGTTCTGATCCGGTATGGATCACGTGCTGAGCTGTTCATCATTGGTGAGGTTATATGCATAAATTTACTTCCAATTGTATCCACTCATTTTATTTGCCCAACCCTGCATATTTCCAAAGCTATTCACGATAGCAAACAAAAATTTTGTTGCTTAGACATTTTAGAGCCTCTATAACACCCAGGCAGCTAAATTTTTGTGTGCTGCGGTGATGAACGAACTGGAGACGACCTATGACCCTAATGTATGTAAAATATTATACTCCTTCCTGGTTCATTCTGAAACTTTACTCAGAAACTCTAACAACATTCAACAACAAGAGAATTAGACGTTGTCTCCACCGCTAGACCAGTTTCGCAATGCCTGTAAGGCTCACTTTGTTTATCCACAAATGTTTACCCAGAAGCACCGGCAATTTATGTCGTTCTAACATACATTCAACTTACGGAGCTGAAGAGCTGGTTAACATTTGAGTAGACTAAGGGAAGTCTGTATTCTAAGAACACTGAAAAATACAATGTTGGAGCATTTTGATGGATTCTCATCCAGATGAGTATGATCCTGAATAGTAAAACAGAGCTCGTGTCTAAAACGTAGCAGAAGACAGCAGACAAGTCGCTAGATTTTTTAGACGAAGTAACACATTTGTCGAGGCGACAAAATGTTTCAAATTGTGGTAAATTATTTGTGTAAGAGACAGCGAGTCGTCGTGTCTTGAGAAAAATGGACAGTACGAGATCAGGAAACGTCAAAGCATAGAAAATATTTTCCAGGTAACAGCTGCGCACTTAGGAGTTTCATAAAGTAAATCCACTACACACGTAGCAAAAACAAACTAATTCGAGTCAATTAGCATAAACTGAATTAGTTTATCACTGTCAGTATGAAAATACGTAATTCCGATAGTTCGTATGAAGGCTTCTCATCATGAGCACAGTGAAATAAAAAATAAGAAAAATCATACTATCGCCTGCCAGAGTACTCCTTCATAGAAGCATACTTTCTTGCAACTAGAGAATGTAGACAGAGTTTTACTCAGTTTTTCCTTCCCTATCTTTTGACTCTACAATCTGAAACATAGAGGATTTTAAAGGATAGACGTTCTGCTTAGTTGCCCATCATTATGAACTGTGGCCTTTGTTCTGTGTGGAACAGCTGCGTCGACTTTTCGCACCCTGACTTTTCACGCACACGCCACTGCAAGCTGAAAGGAGCATAAATATCTACAACACACGAGACAAAAACGAAGTAATTCGAGGCAAGTAGTATATGCTTCATTAAAATATCACTGTCAGTGTTATAATAACCTTAAATAACCAATGTGAATTTTTACCCTTAAAATCTATTAGTTGACCCACTTTGTATTGCCTTAGTTGTACTGTATTTAGTGTCGGACTGGATGTCATAGAAAAAATGAAATGTCGTGTGACGAGGGCCTCCCGTCGGGTAGACCGTTCGCCTGGTGCAAGTCTTTCGATTTGACGCCACTCCGGCGACTTGCGCGTCGATGGGGATGAAATGATGATGATTAAGACAACACAACATCCAATCCCTGAGTGGAGAAAATCTCCGACCTAGCCGGGAATCGACCCCGGGCTCTTTGGATTGACAGTCTGTCGCGCTGACCACTCACCTACCGGGGCGGACGATCACATAGAGAGATGCCCCTATCTACATTTTCCAGTTGAGTACGTTATATTTCATGCGTACTAAATATCTACTGACTCACTGGTATTTTGGTGAAATTGAATTGGATGTGTGTGCCTGCAGACATTGTTTTCCAGCCGTATATGATCTGATAAGTTAAATCGTACATGGAATCATAACAAATGATGCCATTTCACATTTCACAGAAAAAAGGGTTGACAAGTCTAGGTACGCTGAACACCGTTACAGCTAAGAATTCCACACTGCACTGAGAACATAAATTACCTGTAAGGAATGAAAGAATTAATCAGCAATTACCCAGCATTATCACATAAAAGAGTTAAAAATAATACTTCTGCTCAAGAGCTGTCCATTCATGCAAGCAAAATTTCGTTAAATGACTTTGATAACATATTTTTCCTACAAAGGAAAAATATCATACCATACACATAATCCTCTACATAATACACCATGATATGCAGAATGTGTGCTTCACATTTGGACGACTAAACAA
Source organism: Schistocerca gregaria (assembly GCF_023897955.1). NCBI lineage: Eukaryota > Metazoa > Arthropoda > Insecta > Orthoptera > Acrididae > Schistocerca > Schistocerca gregaria. The sequence goes on along the minus strand of NC_064920.1, from coordinate 923,072,084 downwards.
GCACACATAAACTTAACTAAAAGTTATAAAATCAGTTTTTTGAAATAAAGCAAATCTTACTTTCATGAAATATATAAACCGTGTATTTGTTTCCGCAAAATAAGAAATAAAAATGCGATTTTTTTATGTTTCAATTTATGTAGCAGAAGGATAATCTAGAAAAAATTTATTTTATACAATAAAAAAGTGAGAAATGATACAAGTTAATATAACCTCCTCACAGAACAGTAATATTTTACTATTCTATATCTGATGTCTCAACTTTAAAGAGGAGCGTAAGTGATGTCCATCAGCAATAGAACTTGAATAATTGTAAGAAAACGATATATTCTCAACAAAAGTGACATATTGTCTCAAATTTTAAAAATCGTTCCTTCTCTTGTTTTCCTGAATGTAGTGCAAGAAGAGAACAAAGAACACACCACAGAAGAAGCAGAAAGATAAAATTTGGAAATTTGTGGTAAGGTCTTACGGGACCAAACTGCTGAGGTCATCGGTCCCTCAGGACAACACACACACCAATGCCAGAGGGAGGACTCGAACCGCCGACGGAGGAAGCCGTGCGGGCCGTGACAAGGCGCCTGACACCGCTCGGCTACCCCACGCAGCTCAGAAAGAGAAGGCAACATCTCCTGGCATTACTATTGGTTCTTGCATTGTGTCACATTCCTCAAAGCCAAATATTATTTCACGTTATAATAGAATATAGCGATTAAAGCAAAAGACTCAGTCGCACAAACCGCCAATGACTTTCAGACAAACAGTTGATAACTGTTCAAGAGAAGAACTATCTATAATTGGGATGTAAACTGTAGGTTTTCAAAAGTGCTTTTATCCACTTTTCACTTATGAGACATGGTTTCAGATTTTTTAAGTTTGTTCTTACTTATATTGCAAATATATTAAAATAAAAAATTTTGCTTACGTTTTCGGAATGTGTTTACTTTTTATGCAGTTCGAAGTATTTGGTCTGACTTCTTTTTCAGAATTTTTTTTACATGTATGTTATTGTTGTGATTTTTAATAGATTTCCTACAGCTATTTATCCTGTGAAATGTTCACCATTCGTACTCACTTCATGTTTGGAGTAATGGTCTTAGCACATAATTGTATTTGTTAGTTTTGCTTAAAAATAAGGAATATTTGAAGTTTGATTCTCACCAATATAGAAATGTCGACAGCTGTAAACAGAAATTAACCAATTTAGTAATTAGATAAATGCTGTCGTCGCATCCCATATCAGACCACTAACGTAAAGTGTTTTTGAGATGTGTCTGAAATTCTAAACAGGTACAGGAGTTCTAAACTAATGATTTGAAATTATGGACTCGTACGAAGACAAATACCACGAAGGCCACTTAACCTTGCCTAAATTATTCATTGTTAAGTTCAAAACAGAAATAGCTGTAACTTATAATGTTGCATAGACTATTATAGCTACACAGCAGCTAATTATTCTACAGTGTTCATCTGTGCCTTTATTTAATTTATGGATAATTCTTGCTCCTTTCAGCCGGCCGCTGGTGGCCGAGCGGTTCTAGGCGCTTCAGTCTGGAACCGCGCGACCGCTACGGTCGCAGGTTCGAATCCTGCCACCGAGAGAGGTGGCGCAGTGGTTAGCACACTGGACTCGCATTCGGGAGGACGACGGTTCAATGCCGTCTCCGGCCATCCTGATTTAGGTTTTCCGTGATTTCCCTAAATCGTTTCAGGCAAATGCCGGGATGGTTCCTTTGAAAGGGCACGCCCGATTTCCTTTCCAATCCTTCCCTAATCCGAGCTTGCGCTCCGTCTCTAATGACCTCGTTGTCGACGGGTCGTTAAACACTAACCACCACCACCACCACCGAATCCTGCCTCGGGCATGGATGTGTGTGATGTCCTTAGGTTAGTTAGGTTTAAGTAGTTCTAAGTTCTAGGGAACTGATGACCTGAGATGTTAAGTCCCATAGTGCTCAGAGCCATTTGAACCATTTTTTGTTCCTTTCATGATGTGTTATGGACGTTATCTCCGTCAGTTCATCGCTTCGAGAATTTGACCCATGCAGAAAAATATGTGAGACGATGCTAATAGTTAGAACCGCTATGTTTAACTTACTATCTAGAAATGACCCACTACTTGATTGGTTCCATCCTCTGTTATAATGGAAAGTTGCTAACAGAGCTGTCGACATCGAAAGCCATATGAAAAGAACTTTCGTTTCAGTTTTATTGGTAAGGTATGAGCTACAAAAACTATTATAACAGAAACTGGGTCTCTTTGCAGAGACTTCATCTTCGACAGTTTCAGTTCACTAGCGGAAAAAAGAAACACTGAAGGAAAATACTATCCCAGGACATGTAGTATTAAGTAACGTGCACCCACTGCTACAAGGAAGACAGCCGTACCTTGAGCTGCAGTGCACGTCGGAAATGGAGTGCTAGAAGATCGGAGTTGCGCAACACGGAAAATCTCGAGAGAACTGGGACGGAACGTCACGGGAGCGGAGCGACTAGGTGGGCCACTTGGCCACCTCGTTACGACGCAGCGCTCCTTGCAACTATGCTGCCGGCGCGGCGGATCTAATCATCTCTAAGTAATCCACTTTCCTCCGCACAGCGTGTTCTCGCTTCATCCTGATTAATCCGCCAGGTACCCTGTACTACCTCTTACAAGTCTCCCTCCCCCCCCCCCCCCCCACCAGCCCCCACCAATTATTCCGCCAAGCATTGCCCGTTAGTGTCATATCAACGCTTTAAAGGCTGCTTTCCGGGAAATTCAGCGGTTTATCGACTTCCCATTATAAGTTATGTGGAAACTCCAAGTTCTAACTGAACAACTTAATTATTGCAATTAAGTAAATACAAGTAATAATACCGACTTTGCCGGACAGGGTGGCCGAGCGGTTCTAGGCGCTACAGTCTGGAACCGCGTGACCGCTACGGTCGCAGGTTCGAATGCTGCCTCGGGTATGGATGTGTGCGATGTCCTTAGGTTAGTTATGGTTCAGTAGTTTTACGTTCTAGGGGACTTATGACCTCAGAAGTTAAGTCTCACAGTCCTCAGTGCCATTGGACCAATACCGACTTCCGTATGATTTGGAACAAGGGTTCTTTTTGCATTGGGGTCGCCGGTTTGTAATGAACGCAGTGTATCGGGAGTTACTGACTGGTAGGAAACTAATGTGTAGCTTATTCTTACGTAGTGGATGGGTTCCACATCTACATCTACATAAATGCACCACACGCTACCGAATGCTGCTTGGTGGAGGGTACCCTGTACCATTACTAGTTAATGTCTTTCCTGTTGCGCTCGCAATAGAGCGATGGAAAAACAACTGTTTCTATAGATTTGTATACACCCAGATCTCTCTAATCTTATATTCGTGGTCCTTAGGTGAAACTTACATTGGCGACAGTAGAATCGTTCTGCAGTCAGCCTCAAATGTCGGTTCTCTAAATTCTCTTGATAGCGCTCCTCGAAAAGAGCGTCGCCTTCGCTCCAGTGACTCCCATTTGAGTTCCCGAAGCATCTCCGTAATACTTGGGTGTTGTTCGAACCTACCTGTAACAAACCTAGCAGCCCACCTGTGAACTGCGTCGATGACTTACTTTAATAAGACCTGGTGCACATCCCAAACACTAGAACAGTGTTCAACAATTGTTCGCACTAGTGTTATACATGCGGTCTCATTTATAGATGAACCACACATTCGTAAATTTTTTCCAAGAAGCCGAAATCGACCATTCACCTTCACTACTACGACCCTTACATGCTTACTTCATTTCATACCGCTTTGAATGTTACACATATGTACACTACTGGCCATTAAAATTGCTAAATCATGAAGATGACGTGCTACAGACGCGAATTAACCGACAGGAAGAAGATGCTATTATATGCAAATAATTAGCTTTTCAAAGCATTCATACAAGGTTGGCGACACCTACAACGTGCTGACATGAGAAAAGTTTCCTACGGAGGTCTCATACACGAACAGCAGTAGACCGGCTTTGCCTGGTGAAACGTTGTTATGATACCTCGTGTACGGAGGAGATGTGCGTACAATCACGTTCTCGCCTTTGATGAAGGTCGGATTGTAGCCTATCGCGATGCCGGTATATCACAACGCGACATTGATGCTCGCGTTGGTCGAGAGCCAATGACTGTTAGCAGAATATGGAATCGGTGGGTTCATGAGGGTAATACGGAACGCCGTGCTGGATCCCAATGGCCTCGGAACACTAGCAGTCGAGATGACAGGCATCTTATCCGCATGGCTGTAACGGATCGTGCAGCCACGTCTTGATCCCTGAGTCAAAAGATAGGGACGTTTGAAAGACAACCATCTTCACGAACAGTTCGACGACGTTTGCAGCAGCACGGACTATCAGCTCGGAGACCATGGCTGCGGTTACCCTTGACGCTGCATCACAGACAGGAGCGCCTGCGATGATGTACTCAACGACGAACCTGCGTGCGCGAATGGCAAAACGTAATTATTTCGGATGAATCCGTGTTTGGCGACATCGCGGTGAACGCACATTGGAAGCGTGTATTCGTCATCGGCATACTGGCGTATCACCCGGCGTGATGGTATGGCGTGCCATTGGTTACACGTCTCGGTGACCTCTTGTTCGCATTGACGGCACTTAGAACAGTGGACGTTACATTTAAGATGTGTTACGACCCGTGGCTTTACCCTTCATTCGATCCCGGCGAAACCCTTCATTTGAGCAGGATAATGCACGACAGCATGTTGCAGGTCCTGTACGGGCCTTTTATGGATACAGAAAATGTTCGACTGCTGCGCTGGCCAGCACATTCTCCACACTTCTCACCAACTGAAACCGTCTGGTCAATGGTGGCCGAGAAACTGGCTCGTCACAATACTCCAGTCACTACTCTTGATGAACTGTGGTGTCGTGTTGAAGTTGCATGGGCAGCTGTACCTGTACACGCCATCCAAGCGCTGTTTGACTCAAAGCCCAGACGTATCAAGGCCGTTATTACGGCCAGAGGTCGTTGTTCTGAGTACTGACTTCTCAGGATCTATGCACCCAAATTGCGTGAAAATGTAGTCACATGTCAGTTCTAGTATAATATATTTGTCAAATGAATACCAGTTTATCATTTGCATTTCTTCTTGTTGTAGCAATTTTAATGGCCATTAGTGTATTTAATCGACGTGATTGTGTCAAACAACACACCGCTAGTTCTGTACTCGAATATTACGGGTTTATTTTTCCCAGTCATCTACATTAACTTACATTTTTATACATATCCATCTCGCTGCCACTCGTTACAACAACTAGAAGAAATTTTGCCTCAGTCATCTTGTATCCTCTTACAGTCAGTCAACGACTCTGTCCCGTGTGTACACCACATCAGCAAACAGCCGCAGACTGATGCTTACCCTGTACACCAGATAGTTTATGTACATAGAAAATAACAGCGGTCCTATTACACTTGTCTTTGGCCCCCTGACGATGACCTTGTCCCTGATGAACACTTGCGATCGACGACGACATACAGGGTTCTGGCACTTGAGAAGTTTACCAGCCATTCACATATATGGGAATCAATTGCGTATATTTGTACGTTCGTTAACAGTTGCAGTGTGGCACTGTGCCAAATCCTTTATGGAAATATAGGAATACTGAATCCGTTTGTTTTACTTCATGGATGGTACAGTAATCAGCTGCAGTTTCTTTTCAGATATGCAGTGTGCTTACATTATGACAATACACAGAGATGGATTTGTGTACCACAGTTTCTGCTCTCTCCTTCTTTCCGCCATTTTAACTTCACCCAACATCTGCAAAACTCAACAGTCATCACATGTTACGTACACTGAGTGTCATAGAAGTGCAGCACCCAGAAAGAAAGGAGAAAACAAAATGAAGCTTTACTGGTTAAATTGTTCTGTGATGTTACTGCAGTCATTAGAATATTGAGTTAAATTTACCAAGTCCTTGGAAGTAGTCCACAAATCGACAGGACCTTGTTCTCCGTCTGACTTGAATGCAGGCAGTGATTCGGTGGGGATGGCTTCATGAAGTCGTCCTACCCACTCCTGAGGCAAGCTGGCCAACAACTGCTGTAACTGATCCCTGATATCCTCAATAATGGCACTGGGTGTAGGTGAGGTCCGGAAACGTGCTACAGATACTGTATCGGTTACAGATCGCGGGATCCTACAGTTCACAGGAGTACCTAAATGCCAAGAAAATTATTCACAGAGACACGAGGACGCAGCATGACCGTGACGTACTGCTGTGCCGACAGAGATTCCTCAACAAAAAATCAACCATGAACTCACATCACGACGTCAGGAGTGCACACTTAGGTGCCTCGCCAATGGTTTGTCGAACCAGTTTCACATTATTTCTCTACCAATCCATTCTCGAGTAACGCGTTAGAAACGAACACATCTTTCTGCGCAAGTTGTAATTTCTCTTATTTTGTTACGATGATCATTTCTCATTTTTTTTAGGATGGAGGCTTTAAAATATTTTCCTATTCAGAGAAGATAGATGGTGATTGAAAGTTTTTGCAAATATCTCGCCACAACGTAAAGCGCCTTTGTTTGAACGATTCCCATCCCAACGCGTATCATGCCTGTGACAGCCATTCCGTTGGACCACGATAATACAAAAAAGCTGTATCTTTTGAATTTTTTGAAGTCCTTTGTCAATTATATTTCATACGGATCTCACACCGCACAACTAGAAGCCGAACAAGAATAATGTAAGCAATCCCTTTAACAGACACTTTGCAATTTTTTGTCTTTGTTTTACTGTCCCCACTGCGTGACCGCTCCCATACAACTAATCCCAAGTATTTAGCGGAATTTTCAGCCTTTAGATTACTCTAATTTGTCGCATAACCGAAATTCAGTGCATTCCTTTTAGGAATCAGATGGATGACTTCACACTTATCATTATTAGGGTCAGTTTTCTCAGCATACTTATACGGTATCTCAAGCTTATCGCCATTGGTTTTGAACTCCTGATGTCTTAAGTAAACGGTGTGAAGCATGCTCAGAATGTCTCCTAAATTGTTGATGAAGATTAAGAACATCAGAGGGCCTTTTATACTTCCTTTGTGAAAGCCGGATATTACTTCTGTCTTACTCGACTACTTCCCGCCCATTTCTATGAACTGTAACCTTACTGACAGAAATAACGAGTCCAGTCGCAGATCTGAGACGATACTCTATACGAACCCAATTACATTAGAAGTCACTTGCGAGTAACAGTAGCAAAAGCCTTCTGGAAATCTAGAAATACGGAATCAATTTGAAATCTCCTGTAGATAGCACTCATTACTTCGTGTGAATAAAGAGCTACTTGTGTTTGACCAGAATATTATTTTCTGCATCCGTTCTGCGTATAAATAAATCGTTTTCTTCCAGGTAGTTCATAATGATCGAACTCAGCAGAATTCCAAAATGCTACTGCAAATCGAAGATAGTGATATGGGTCAATAATTCAGCGGATTACTCCCATTTGTTTTCCCAAGTGTTGATGTGCCCTATGCAACTTCGCAGCCTTTAAGAACTGTAGTTCATTCAGGATCGTTCTTCGATTGAATATCTATAAAATAAATTACGTAAAGCTAACTTGAACATTTACAAACACACGTTTTTGTCAGACTGTTTCCATGGCTTCAGTTTTACATTAAAGTAAAAAAGGAAAATATCCTCTCACTTATCTTTTAATTTTTTCTTCACAAAGCGTGTGCTTTGTGATCAGATAGCAGATACGGTGTTAAGACCAGGTGCTTTGCGACCGGAAAACCAACGACGTCGATATAGGTCTCAACGTGGATCCTGCGCTACTTCTTTGTGTAAGCCGCTCCCCCCCCCCCCCCCCCCCCTCCCTCTAACCGTCGCTGCCCATGTAAAACAAGCCATCTGCAATTTTGTATACTTATAAGTTTATCAAGTTTCATTTGTGCGTTCGTAAATTTCATAGTTAAAAAAATTTGAAAAAAATTTACTGAAAAAGACTGTATTGATGCAAGAGATTACGAGTATCACGGTAGGACATCAGTAACAGGTTTTATAAATTTGCTAAAATAACTTAATGCAAAACAAAATTCATACTTAATGTTTACAGCCACTACTATACTTTAGTTTCAGTATGATGCATAATGAAGCTAGGTTTTATTTGTTCCTCATAAATTATCAATGATGCATAAATGACAAAATCGAAATAAAAGAAAACTCTCAAATTAAGAGCGGAGAAAACATCAGATCCCAAGGAACTGTACTTCTGTTGTAATTTTACTTCGCATTTCTTTGGTTCAAGCAAAGGAAACGCATTGACTTCACCACTGAAATTACGTTAAACAGCTGTATCGAATTTTATTGACAATGTACCTTAATTTGATAATCTGCTTACGTCCATTCTCGACCTTAAGTAGTTTTTTATCATTTTTAATTTGCTGTATCCGCTTTTCATAACTATCCTCAGAGTTATTTCAAAGTCTGGAAAACCATCTGCCGACTCACACTTTGAAAAGAATAATTCAAGAATATACAAATGGGAGGCCGCCTCAATGTTCTTCAGCATCTCTTTCAGCACGAACCGGGATGGAGCTATTTTGTTAACTACCCCCACTGTATCGATATACTGCTACATCTGGCACCGAAACCAGCTGCACATTTATCGGGATAAGGTGCAGAGCTTTCATTTAAGGCGTCACTGGTGTCGGATAAAGTGATGTGGTATATGTCGATTTGTTTTCGATTTTATTTATTATTCTTTGAAATATTCTGAGGTAACGTAGCTCCAGTCTTGTGTCAGCAGAAATCAAAAGCCTTCGATGAAATATCGTATGTGTTTCACTATTCGTCTGCAGACTCTTCGATACTACAATATCATAGTGCAGTAACAGCAAGATCTGCACTGCTTGTCCGTTTTCTCTGAGCGTTGTTTACCTTGGCTTATGTCTACTATTAATCGTCGTGGATTTCGCATATTAATTAGGGTCTGTGGTTCCAAGTGCTTCCCTGATTTGGTTGTCTTCGCAGGTGGCTTGTCTTGGTACGCTGAGATTTCTTCAGGTGGCGTCTCCTGTTATAGATTTAGGTGTGCCGCCGGCCCTTTGTAGCTATCCCTAATTGCGTAATTTTGCCTTAAGTGATTGATTAGTGGGTTTGAGGAAAGATGTGATTCATCCACATAACCATCACGGGTCATGTCGATGGCTGTTTTTCCGTTGCTTCGTGACAATAATTTACGGGTACGCATCTCAGAATGCGAACAATCCTTCTAAGTGCTATATATTGCAAATTGCGAAGCCTCTAGCAGGGGCCTGACCGCGTTGCCCCAAATTATGCATGCATAAGCCTATACTAGTCCTATGAATGCTCTGTAGACATGCAGGTCGCTTTCGGTGGTCAGTGTTAAATTTTCATTGATGAATGGGTCCAGTGGTCCCAGGCGTTGTAACATCTTGCGCCGGGTTTCTTCATTGTGGAGTCTTCATGTTAATCCTCTGTCCAAGGTAATCACTGCGTATTTGGCTCACATTGGCTGTCCCAAATAACTTGACAATAGCTAAGTCAGGCTGGAATCTCTTTGCTAACAATAACACCTGGCTTTTAATAGCGTTAAAGCAAACACTTTTCTCTGCTGACCATTGCCTAAGTCCACTGCAGGCTTCGTGTAATCATATATTAAGAATTTTAGGCCATCTGCTTCTTGAGATGAGCGTTGTATCTTCAGCATAAAATCTCGTCAAATTCGCGGTGAGCTTGTAAACACCACTGTGGCACTGCAGCTTGCACACGCTTTCAATCGATACCGCGTCCGATATCCTCATCATACATGTGCGTCCTGATAGATAGTTGTTAAGCAGTCTGACGTATGCTGCTTGTATTCCGTAGGCAAGAGCTTGGTGTAGAAGCCCGTGATGCCACATACTATCAGAGGCTGTAGTGACGTCAAGGAGGATGATATCGCAATATTAGATTTGATTGACCGCTAATACTGCTTCCTTTGTCACTCGCTGCAGCTGGTGAATGGTGGAGCGGTTGACTCTAAAAGTGCTTTCCAGAAATTGTGTGTAGTTTTTCAGTCTTCTGATGGACTCTTGTAAGTAATAGCAGTTCAGAAATTTTCCTCGGCTAGGGGAGCAGACTGATCGGTCTGTAGCTCTTCAGGTCAGATCTGTCTTTGGCTATGATACTTCGCTTCCAACTATTGTAAATCTTCCGGGTTCGTATGGCGTTGAAAATTTGGAGATGCAGATGACTGCTTGACGTGTAAGTCTTTTCAGCATTCCGGCGTCGACTGAGTCGTGTCCTGGAATCTTCTTCTTTGGAAGGCTTTTCCGACTGTTTCGTACTTCGTTTTGTTTTCGCTGATTGGATTGGTCGACTTCAGCAAGGTAGTTACCTGTATTTAGCTAGCTGCTGTAATGTCTTGAAGATACCCATTGTTCAATACGGCCAAGCTAAGTAAGTGTCAGCCGCGTGAACCCAGCTCACCCCTGCCACATTGTCGTTATCGTCAGTCCGAACACCGGCTTGGTGCACGTCTGAATGTTTATCTATATTGTGAAAGCCTCTTCATCTTCGAGTAACTACTACAACCTACACCCATTTCGAAGTGCTTACCGTATTCATGCATCTATGCATCTCGAATTTTTACCGCCATTAATTACTTCCATTACAAACTGAGTATTCCTTGGTGCCACAGGATGTGTCCTATCATCAGTCCTTTCACGTTGTCCCATAAAAATCTTTGTTACCAATTCAGTATAATACCTCGTCGTTACTTATTCGATTTACCCAACTAATCTTCAGCATTCGTCAGCAGTGCAGTATCTCAGACATTCTGTTCTCTCCTGTCTGAACTACATTTCGACTACGTATCACTTCTTGGTAATCTACACCCCGCACAAAAAACAGCAGAAAAATCTCTCTAACGCTTGAATTTATAATATATATAAACAGATACCACTCTTCTAGTGTTACTTTCTTTGCTATTGGCAGTCAATATGTTATAAAATTTCAGAAACAGTCAAAATCTAAACGCAGCAGCCCATTACAAACAGTACTGTGAGGTGCTTAAAAAAGTTATTAGGAAGGCAAAAAGTATGTGGTATGCAGATAGAATAGCTAAGTCTCAGGATAAAATCAAAACCACATGGTCAGTCGTAAAGGAAGTGGCTGGTCTGCAGAGACAGGTCGTGGATATAGAATCAGTGCGTAGTGAGGATGTCCGTGTTACATAAGTCGCATATATGTACAGTATTTAATAAACACTTTCTGAATATAGCAGGTGAAGTAAATAGAAATCTTGTCCCAACAGGGAACCATATACCGCTCGTAGATAAAAGTGTTCCGAGACTGTTACCTGAAATGTTCCTCCATGAAACTGACAAGAGGGAGATTGAGTTAATAATTAAATCACTAAAGACAAAGAACTCTCATGGATATGACGGGGTATCTAGCAGAGGACTGAAGTATTGTTCTTTGCATGTTAGCCGAGTTCTTAGCCATATATGTAACTTTTACTTTAGGAGTGGTCGGTTTCCTGACCGATTAAAGTACCCGGTAGTGAAGCCACTTTATAAAAAAGGAGACAGGGTTAATGTTGACAATTATATACCTATTTGTATGCCATCAGTGCTTGCTAAAGCTATTGAGAATGTTGTATACAGAGTTTCTGGAGCATTTAAATTCACATAATTTGCTGTCAAATGTACAGTTTGGTTTTAGAAATGGCTTAACAACTGAAAATCCTATATTCTCTTTTCTCTGTGAGGTTTACGACGGATTAAATAAAAGTTTACGAACGCTAGGTGTTTTCTTTGATTTAACGAAGGCTTTTGACTGTGTTGACCACGAAATATTACTGCAGAAGTTGGACCATTATGGGGTAAGGGGAGTAGCTTACAATTGGTTCGCCTCTTACTTTAAGAACAGAAAGCACAAGGTAATTCTCCGAAATATTGAGAGTGGTAGTGATGTTCAGTCCCAATGGGGCATGTTAAGTGGGGTGTTCCCCAAGGGTCGGTCCTGGGGCCACTGCTGTTTCTTATTTATAGTACTACAGGTGATTCAAAAATATTTCTGTTTCTGATGACACCAGCTTGGTTGTAAAGGATCTTGTGTGTAAAATTGAAACATTATCAAATAATGTAGTTCATGAAATAAGTTCGTGGCTTGTGGAAAATAATTTGATGCTAAATCACAGTAAGACTCAGTTTTTACAGTTTCTAACTCACAATTCAACAAGAACTGATATTCTGATCAGACATAATGGGCATATTATAAGCGAGACGAAACAGTTAAGTTCCTAGGCGTTCGGATAAATAGTAAACTGTTGTGGAAAGCCCATATTCTGGATCTTGTTTAGAAACTAAGTGCTGTTTTATTTACCATTAGAACAGTATCTGAAATACGTGACAGTTCAACACGAAAAGTAGTCTACTTCGCATATTTTCATGCGCTTATGTCATATGGTTTTATTTTTTGGGGCAATTCTTGTGATTAAAAAGGGTATTTTTGGCTCAAAAATAGGCTGTTCGAGCTACATGTGGTGTAAGCTTGAGAACCTCTTGTCGACCCCTGTTCAGTAGTCTGGGAATTCTGACATTGCCCTCACAGCATATATTTTCTTTAATGTCGTTTGTTGTTAGCAATATTTCCAAGAGTCAGCAGCTTTCACTCAGTTAATACTATGCAGGAATCAAATCTGCATGTGGAATGCACTGCCTTGACTCTTGTGCATAAAGGAGTGCACTATTCTGCTGCATCCATAAGCTACCACAAGAACTCAAAAATCTTAGCAGTAGCCCAAACGCTTTCAAGGCTAAACTGAAGAGTTTCCTCATGGATTACTCTTTCTATTCTGTCGAGGAGATCCTGGAAGAGCTGAAAAATTAGGCAAATTCCAGTGTTACATTTTTGATTTTCTTTATTTAAACCTACGAATTATCGCCTGAATACGCTTCTTGCATTTCATTTTATCTGTTTCTAGTATCGTGTTATAATTTCATGTACTGACTCGTTCCATGACCATGGAGACTTCTCCTTAATTTGGTCTCACGGAACAATAAACAAATAAAAAATTAAATAAATAAATCTTTGCCTGTTATCAGATATTTTGATAACCAACAAGCAAAACCTCTCTATTAATTTTGATGATGATGATCATGTTTGATAGTGCACAGAAATCTCGTCTCTAGTGACGATGGAGTTGAGGTATTCCTCGCCCTGAGTACCATGATCTTGAAGAAATTCTTGGGCCGCTTCAACTCGTTGACGTTTGTGGTCTTTGGTCAACATTCTTGCCACCCACTTCGCGCAAACCTTAGCATATCCTAGATTCTCCGTCAAAATCTTGTCAATAGAGGTTTTTCTGGCATCAGGGATAATTTCGAAGAGCTAACGAAGCGTCACTCTTTAATCTGAGAGCACCGCTGCTTCCACTTTTGCGATTGTTTCTTCAGAAACTGATGGCAGTCCGCAACGTTCCTCGTCATGAACGTCAGTACGCCAGTTCTTGAACTCTCTGCACCATTTGCGCACGTGTTGTACGCTCATACACTTGTCTCCATAGATTTTGCATAGCTGGGAATGGATTTCTGGCGGAGCATTGTTTTTTGCAGACAGGATACGGATCACCGAGCGCAGCTCACACCTGGCAGGCGATGCGAGGGAGAGATCCATCACGTACGGCTGCCAAGGCAAGACTGAGCTACACAAGCAGTTCGATAGGGAAGGGATTTTGGAGTGGGGGGACCAAGGTACAATACAGAATCGCGGGATCCACCATACCAGCGCTTTTCAGGACTCTAGCGCCATGGGAACCTTATTTTACGAACACAGGTACACAATTTTAAACTACGTGTTAGTGACAGTTAAATTATGCCCTGTGCAGAGTTATACCAACTGGCTTCCTTTTTAATTCCTTCCTCAGCCCACGTTCCTCTCCTATTTTTCCTTGTCTTCCATTTCCTTCTACCAAATTCCATTCACTCATAACAACTAAGTTTTGTTCTTCCTCAACTGTCTGAATAATTCCTTTTATGCACTTACACGTTTTTTTCAGATTCTTCATCATCTATGGAGATAGTTAGCATATAAATGTGCACTTCTGTGTTGCCTATTGAAATGGTTCAAATGGCTCTAACCACTATGGGACTTAACATCTGAGGTCATCACTACCCCAGAACTTAGAACTACTTAAACCTAATTAACCTAAGGACATCACATACGTCCATACCAGAGGAAGGATTCGAACCTGCGTTCGTAGCGGTCGCACGGTTCCAGACTGAAGCACCTAGAACCGCTCGGTCACAACGGCCGGCGTGTTGGGTATTGACTTTGTGTCTACCTTGGCTATGACAATACGTTCATTATACTGTTCAAAGCAGTAAACCGAAATTCCTACTTCCTTATTCATTACCAGACCTACTCGTACATTACCTCGATCCGATTTTTTCTCATGTGACCAGAATCCGATTCCTTCCACCACCGACCTTCCGCAATTCCCAGTACATCTAATTTAAACCCACCATTGCCCTTTTTTTTAATTTTCTAACCTAGCTATTCGATTAAAGGTCACAATATTCAACGAACTGACCCGCAGATTGCCGGTTTTTGCTTCCGATGACGGAATTTTCCTAAGAAGTTCCCACCCGAATATCCAAATGGGGGACTGTTTTAGCACCGGAATGTTACCCAACAGGATGTCATCGTCATTAAGCAATATTGTAGAGTTTTATGTCCTCGAGAGAAATAACAGTCGTAATGTTGCCTTTCTTTCAGCCGTTCGCAGCGCATCAAGTCAAAGTTCACTGATATTACAAGGCAGATTAGTCAATTATCCAGGCTGTTGCCCCTGTAAATACTGTGAGACACGCAAGAGAACCATTTTCGGCAAGGTTTATTGACTGTTGCCACATAAGCCATCATAGTGACACACATCTGCCCGATAGTAGTCGTTTCTTCATGATGCTTGGGACGACGCTGTGGTAACTGTATGCGTTCACTGTCGAGGGGCGAGGGACAGGCTTCTTCTCGTAGGCAGAAGATTGGAACACCACCCTGCCCCCCCTCCTTTGTGCCAGTGTCCTTCGGTGTTGCAAATCTCGCCACCTCCCGTGGTGGATCCCGTGATATAGGAAAGCCTCCAAACATTTCGCAATAAAAAAAATTAATGAATCGTCACGTTCTGTTATTTATTTTAATTTCAATCTGTATAAAAAAAACGACATAGAGTCCACTGTACGTTTTCATAGAGAGGAAATGTTTTAATTGTTAAATACCGCCATCATTGATGTTCGAAGAAGACGTGATGGCCTGATACTCACACTTGACGTCGAGGTTGAAGGCGTTGCTCTCGGTGTCGCCCTCCGAGTTGCTGGCAACGCACGTGTAGAGACCGGATCGCTGCCGCTTGACCGCTTGCAGCACCAGCGTCTGATTGCTCAGCAGCGTGCCGGCGCTCGGGTTGCTGTGTAGCTGACGTCCCTAACAGGCATAAACATGAAGCTCAGCTGCTGTTGCTTCCAGGTCTATTTCCTCGTGAAAGGTCGTAATGTTTCTGTAGATTGCAAGAGAACAAAACTAAATCATTACCAAAATAAACTGCTTGCCATTGAAATCGCAACGCCAGAAAGAAGGCACCGAAAAATCGTCAAACCGGTACGAAACGTATTCGGGCTTTAATAAGTAAATTTTTAACATTTTAGCGCAATCGCACAACAAACATGGTTGTAATGCCATCTACATTCTGTAAATGTTCGGAATGATTTTGTAGAGGAGTGCTCATTAAGGAATAGAATTTTATTGTTGTATATGTGTGAATATCGTCCTGTATGTAGGAAAAAGGTGCTGCAAATTGTACCATTATGTTGGTGTTCGCGTTGCTATGAATCCCACTGTTGTCTTGCGGATATGGTATCGATGAGTTCAGAAGGGCCATAATCAGTTTCACACTTCATATCAATGTCCACAGGTGACTAGCTCCCTATTAGACAGACTTAATGTTCGACTGCCAGTGCAAGATCAAACCGCCAAGTAACGTACGTTCAATCAAGAAATGGATTTCCTTGCGGCAGGAGAGTATCCAAGCGGATATTGGAAACATGTATGAAGCAACACAGATTGTCAGCACAGTGACCATTGTTGCGGCTTCGCTTATCGCTTGCCGACAGTGGCGCACCCAATAACCACACGGAATAGACATAACGTTGTGTTTTCACACGAGTCCTAGTTCAGCATGCAGCATCACGATGGACGGATTCCTTTGTCCAAACTCTGAGGATATCGAGGGTAGAATGATTGCATTTGCCATCGTTATATAGACTCAGCAGCTGGTATGATGGAGTACCATAAGGTACACAACACGATCACCTCTGGTACACATAGGCAGTAATTTGTTCTTTTCAGGTGCGTTATGGTTGATGGTTCTGCTTTATCGTGGACGTCTCTGTTACGTCACCATTCAACAAAACAAACAGACCGCATGTAGCCCGTTCTCTCGTGAGCTACCTTGTTCGGCCTTTGTACTGACCAGCACTTCAGCCAGATCTCTTACCCACCTCGTCTTAAGTTGCTGAGAAACTGCGCTCTGTCCAGTACGATCGATTAACTCGGTCATTGGTTTGAAGCAGCGTAGAGTGAAATACCTTATGTGTCATCCAAGCTCAGATCGACTCGTTGCCCGGCCGATACAGAATCGTTGTTGCTCTCAAAAGTGGTAGCTCTGAGCTTTAAATTTCAGATTCTATGTACCTTCCAATCAATGTAAGTTTAATGACGTAGGCCTCATTTTTACTCTGTGCAAGCAAGTAAAATTTTGTTATTTGCTATTTTTCCTGATAATGCAGTTTCATTGGCCAGCAGCGTCTTTATTTAACTATCCGTCGTGCTTTTCCATCATTAGAGAGATCTGTATGATTTTACTTAGTGCGTGTTTACCGAAACAAGAAAAAACTGGAACCACTGTGCATCTGAGTTAACTACGAGATCTTATTTATTTAGCATATGGCTGGTACAGGGATATCAGTGTTTACATACAGAGATATACACATATAGATATACGTAAAACTATTACCAGTTACATTGTATGGCATTTTCTTTGCATTTTAGCCAGTATCATATCTCAAATGTGAGAAACACCTTAATACAACACAATTGAAAATTAAGTGACCTAGTAAAGTAGCTACGTTGCATTTTCTTAAACTGTCAGTCCTGTATGAAAGAGTGAACTCATTTTACATACGTACGTTACACATAACTACGTATCATAAAGTGAAAATTGAAGTAACAACTGTCGCTGTCCTCATATGATGAAGATCATTTGTCTGAGTGTCACACTGAAGTGTTCTTTGTTGTACCGAGAGATTTTTTCGAAGTGCACGTCTAAACGTTTTGCTACTATGCCCGATTGTCGCAAAAGGTATTTTTTATTCATTGTAAATTTTACACAATGTTAGCATCGATCAATGAAAAAGTTGACAAGAGAAAATCAGTTGAATTAGGTGAGAAGTGCCCTCACTATTTGTTAAGATGTTCCTAATTTTTGAAGTAACGCGTGGGTTCCATTGTTTCAAATTAGTAGCGTGCCATTCCACAGGGATTCTTCGATTATAAGGAAGATAATCGTTTAGCATTCCGTTAAAGATGAGCTCCTTACCCACATCAAGAGCTAGAGTAGGACAGCTTCAAGGAAACAAACCAGAAGTATCACTTACAAAAGAATTATTCTATTGCCGTTCTTGATCTACTTTGGAAACTGAGGAAATTTCTGTGTGAGTTTTCATTATCTGAGACACTTAAAGTATGCTATCCTGCTCGATCCCTTCAGCGAGTTTCAGAGAGTAAGCTGGCGAGAAACCTCAGAATCCATTATCGCTTGCGGCAGTTAGTCACGAATGATATGTACATCTACATGATTCCGCTGAAATTGAAAACTAGGTGTCTGGCAGAGGATTCATCGAATCACCTTCAAGCTATTTTTCTTCACCTGCTCGCTCGAACACCACGCGTGAAAAACGAAGACTTAAACATTTCTCTGATTTCTCTTATTATGATGTTCAGTTCTACCTGTGTAGTGGGAGCTAAAAAAATATTTTCCCATCGGAGGATCAAATTCGTGATTGAAATTACATGAGGAGACACAATCGCAAAGAGAAATGCCATTCTTTTAATCACTGCCACCCAAATTCGCGTATAGTATTCGCGGCACTGGATGAGTCCAAGGTTTAGATTAAACTTCTTTAAAACTGCTGTAGCACATTGAAAAGGAAAGAGGCTCCATATATTAGTAATAATTGGGAAAACTACTATTTTTCTTATTTGTTTCGGGTAATTCCTTGACGTTTAACATTTTCGTGTTTAGTTAATCCCCAGAAATAAAATGTAATTAATACGACATATATTGTTTCAAGTAAAACCGTATCTTAGTATTACTACTAGGAGATAACGGGATGAGACACACTGCCTCCCCAAGAGTTCCCGTTTCATACGTATTAAGCTCATGTGGCACGCATACTGCGTTAATTTTGAATGTAACTGTCGCAAAGATTTATCCGATATTGTGTACTTCTGAATCTTTGTCAGAAACTGCATGACACGTTCGTTTGGCAACCAAACAAACAAAATGTTTCTTAATTGAATTAAATTTCCAAAAAAGAGGAGTTACACGATGTGAATAGATGTGGTAAACTTCAGCTGTTATACCCAAGTAACGTGTTCAGCTGTTTAACTGATATCTACACAATAAGTTACGATTCCTTTTTCAGAATGATAAGACCAGAATTGCTGCGAAAAGTATAAACACAACTGAAACAAATAAGAAGCTAACAAAATCAGAGACCAGTTATGTTCCCTGTGACCACAAAAGAGACCGTTATAAACGACAAAGAAATCCCCTCAAGACAAGAAAGATAAATTTGTCTTAACATGAAATTGTACACGAAACAACACACAGAGCACACCATTGATGCAACAGGCAGAAGGAGGAAATAAAATTATTATGATGCGAAGCATTTTGGATGGAACTGAAATATTTCAGAGGTTTTAGATGTTAGATATTGTCCTAACTAAGAGTACGTACAAGAGCTCATAAATAAATGTAGCTGGAATGAGAATAAAGGGAGAAACAGTTAATGAACTCACATTGTGCCTCCAGACGACTTTATGGATCCAAGGGTTGGCGCGAACGTTGCACTCGAAGTAGACGTCGACACCCTCGCGGATGGCGCTGCCGTTGATATTGCTGCCCAGCTCCAGGTCCACGATGGGACTGTCTACAAAAAACAGGTCACTGCTTCCGATCACACTTCACCAGCCACCATGACGAGCAAATCGCTCTCTCATTATTGGTAGACTTTCACCAACCCAGGACCAGCTTTTTACTTAAAGTCTCCTTATTCCTTAAAGAAATAGTGACTAATGAAATGTGGATAAGATCTTGAAATCCCCTTAGAAGAACTAATTAATTACTGAGCAGATAAACCTCTTAAATAATATGATTTTCAAACAGCTGAGCCGAACTGAACGTACTCAGACATTTCTCTCTTTAATTATTCTGTTCATCACTAAACTGACCCATAATATTTTTAGCGCAACGCAATCTGATTTTTAATAATCCCTACAGAAGAATGACCCTGACTAACAATAAGCAAGGCAGCGAGCGCCAATACTGCCAGCTTAATGAAACTACTGTTAGGCATAGTTAGCAAATGAAATATTTTGATAGACAACAAATGACAGATTTAGCTTAATAGGGTTCAAAAGTCATAATATATACATCAGTTCATGACATCCAGTCTTACAAATTTACCGTCTCTGTTTAGATCATCCGCCCCCAAAACTCCGCTATCTCACTCCCCACATCCACCACTGCTGGCGGCTCACCTCCAACTGCGCAACCACTGCACAACACTACAATAGCAAATTCCAACAATTCCACCAAGCCACAGACTGCACAAAGCACAGCCTCCGATTTTAATACAAAGCACTACGTGCCGTTTCCAATATAAAAACTTAATCAGCCTACTAACAATCTGAATAAGTGAGAATTTTTTTATCTTTATGCTGATAAAACTTGTAAATTAACGTTGCGCCATTGGGACAAAAACTAGCACAATCACTTTTAAAACGGGAACAACCACACTTGCTATGTATTGTCGTATCGACTTAACTTAAAAAGTATGTGACGGCAGACATATCTTAGGCAATGCTAATCCTATAGCCACCAATAGGTCCCAGGCCACGGCACAGTTGTAGTAAGGATGCAGAAAACAACAAAATATCTTGAGGGAATTAGGATCATAATAAAACAATATAGCAAGTGCTGAGGAAAGTATTTTAAGTATGTTGACAAGGTAAGAATACCTTTCACCGTTGTGTTATTTTAAAACGTAGGATTCTTTTACGTTACGACACGGCTTTTGCTGGAAGATGGTTAGGAGATAAACCTAGGAGAATGATCAAGAAAAAGAAGACACTCAAATGGTTCCATTGTTATAAACACCGCGGAGGAAATTTGCTACTGAGTCACTACGTGAACATATTTCTATAAATAGTTTAAGAAGAATTAAAGACATTACATTTGATAGCACAAATATAGAGTGCAGTTATTGTACTCGTGACTACGAATGACAAAGTCTCAGTTTTGAGGTTGATGTTGCAGACTACAGAAGTGCCCGAGAAATTTCTCATATAGAGCTCCACTCATCACAGTACAAACAGTCCTGGCTATAGGATAAGGCAAACGTTGCCGAAATAAAGGCTGCGAATTTTGGACACTAATTATTATAACTAGGGTCCAAAGAGACTCCACGAGCTGTCAAGATCATCCAATGTCAAGAACACTTCCTTTTCTGAGACAATGCGCCCAATCTTCTCTTCAAGACAGTCACTTGACCATGCTACTTTTATTAATGACCTGTCATCGTTTATTATCCAGTAAGTACAATTAATGACATATCACTTTTATCATCGTCATTAACGACCTGTCGCATTTATCATTATTATCTATAACCCAATTGTAATAATATATAACCCAAAAATAATGTCTTTTCCAATCAGCCTAAAAACGTCTCACCACTCCCCTGGTCTTACTGACTCGTCACTTGTGTTATGTTCACCTTAGTCAATTTTTTTAAATTTTTAGCAAAGTATTGTGACCAGTTACATTTCTGAAATGTACGATCGTCGTTTTCCTGCTGTTTCGGGGCTACGTTTTACAATTATACTGATGTTGAAAAATACATAGCGTTCCTGGTGCAGATGCGACCCTACACTGTGATATTTCTAGTTAACAGCATCGTTCTTTTCTGCTACCGGCATTCCGCAGATGTGCTTTGACAGACTCTGAACTTGTGCCACAATGGTGTTCAATCATCACCTCAACTAGTTGTAGAACGTTTTGAATGGCCTCGCATGCAAAAGGATTGTCATGAGTGGAGTCGTGCTTGCATTCAGTGAAGCACAGATAGATATCCCGTTGCATGCAAGCACCAGTGGGAGATTTTCCAGATACCACGAAACGGTTTGCCACATGTGCACATCAATGTAGAAGGTTCGGTACTTCCATCAAGTGGTTAGAGCTATTTCTTAACAACAACCGATTGGTTCACTGATTGGCCAAAAGCAATACCAGTCTACAACATTTCAGCAGCCTTTTTCTTGAACTGGATTTCGCACTTCGGTTGGCCGCTGTACATCATCAAAAACAGCCGGTGACAGTTTACATCAGAACTATTTACTCAACTTATCAAATTCGGCGGCGGTATTCACCACAGTACAACAAGCTGTCATTCCACTAGCTACGGCATGATTGAATGTTGACTCTCTTTTTTCAAAGCTGCACAGATGTTTCATGGCTTTAGCTGAACAACAGCCTTACCGATGGACCAGCTTGATTTTCGCAATACATATAAACCATACCAAGATTCTTCATCAGCAGGACTCGTAGTGCTTCGCCACACAACTCCCTCGAGAATTAATCGATCCAGGTTCTCTGTAGCTTCCTAACAACGACCAAACAGGCTTTGTTTGTTGTCTGAAACAACATAGTGGTCTCATTCGCAGTTATCAAGCATCTGGACACGGTACGAGACGTAGTTACGTTCATCATGATTACAAACATGCACACGTGGCATGCTGCACACAGACGAAGTCAAACCATCGCTACAATTGCCTTCCACAGTCCACATCATGTCTTCGAAAGAGGAGCACGAACTCTGGAATTTTAGTTGATCCGTGTCGGCTTCCTTCCCATTTGCAAATTGCCCGCCTCGTCTGCATGAGGTCACGGCTGTGGTGTAGAGTGCGCTGTTTCTCTAGAGGAGGTGGTGGTGACGTCGCGAACGGGGAAGCGAGGTGTTGTAGCAGGGATAGTGAGCTGGGACCGGAGGCGCTTAGGGGGCGACGTCCTTCTCTCTCAATGTGAAGGGGGCCATATGGCTCTACGCTGTGGCAAGGCATACTGACTTTGGGCGTTAGGAAGTTTGTGCGTGTACAATGGCTTCCTGGAGTCAAGCCCTTTCTTGGTGTAGAGCTCACTTAGGTCTTCCTGAGTTGAGTATTTTGCGGTGCGGTAATCTAGTTGTACCTGGTAGCTGATACGTGGTCGCGGAATTAAGGACCCATGTTGCTTTTTCGTCTAGTGTGAATTTTGGCTCCGACCAACTCATTTTTTGTCAGAAGGCGTAGATCGAACTTACGCAAGTGGGCGTGATTTCTCCGGGCGTGTGAGGGTCTCATTGCCCCGCCGGTCTCATTCCCGGTATCTTTATATATTGGGGAGAAGCCGAGTTGTAAATTTCTGGCTAGTTAGGTTTCTTATTCATTGCTCGACAGTACTTCTGCAATTGTTTTTCTATTAAACCACTTCGTTTTGTGATACCTACAGTGCGTGTGTACTATAAAAGCTTAGTCAACTATAGCTGTCTCGCTGAGCGGTGTAACTGTGGCAGTGTGAGAGTGCAGGGGTGGCCCGGAATTTGACGCGCCTATTTCAGCATCACGGACAGCGTGGGATGCCGCCTTATGGGCTTCTTGGGCCGCAGTGTCTTGCCACGCGGGCCTACACCGTCTTCGCCGAGATGATCACAGCTCGCTGAGTTACGCAATTGTAATCTGTTCACTGTTTCATGTAACTGTTGTGTTCCTCTTTCTAAAGGTGTAAGCAGTGAGTTATGTAATTGTAATCTTTTAAGTGTTTCGTGTAACTGCTCTTTTGCTGATTCTAAGGGCCTGAACGGCCATTTATTCTATGTCTGTTTGGTAGCCCTTGTTTTAACAATATAATATGTTTTTAAACTTAAATAATATTGTCTTACATTAATACGGGAAGCTACTTCTGTTGTAAATTGCTCATTCTTTTGGTTGAGTAACTTATTTAACGTGTCAATTCCCCACACCCTTCTTTCTTTTAATTGGAAATTTGTGGTAAGTACCAATGGGACCAAACTGCTGAGGTCATCGATCGCTAGGCTTACAATTAATGTAACTTAAACTATCTTCCGCTAACGACAAAATACACACACACACACACACACACACACACACACACACACACACACATGCCCGATGGTGGAGGACTCGAACTGCTGACTGGGGAAGCAGCGCGAACCGTGTCAAGGCGCCTCAGACCGTACTCTGGGCGGCTTTCTTTTAATGTCGGTGGCTGTAACACCAATGCTCCTTGTACTTGTTTTGACCACAGTTGACTGTATTCCTAGGCGCGATGCCTGGATGCAAATAGATTGATATTTAGTTCAATGGTTCAAATGGCTCTGAGCCCTATGGGACTTAACTGCTGAGGTCATCAGTCCCATAGAACTTAGAACTACTTAAACCTAACTAACCTAAGGACATCACACACATCCATGCCCGAGGCAGGATTCGAACCTGCGACCGTAGCGGTCGCGCAGTTCCAGACTGAAGCGCCTGGAACCGCTCGACCTCTCCGGCCAGCTGTTATTGAGTTACTTCATATACGTTAGGTCATCGCCCTGTTGCGTTCTGTTTATTGTGTTTGGTTTTTCCAGCAAAATCCTGTAAGAGGAAAAGCATATAATCAGCAATGCGTGGTTTAAAACTTGTGTCTAAGGGATTTATCTCTGCCGAATATTTAGTTATTCCTTATACGTTATGTCATCTCCCTGTTGGCTTCTGTTTTGTTTTGTTTTACCAGTCAAATCTCGTAAGAGGAAAAGCATATAATCCTCAATGCGTTGCTTAAAACTTGTGCTTTAGGGATTTATCTCTGGCGAACATTATGGCCGCTTGTTGTTAACTGTTACCGGTCTGACGCGCAGCAGAGTTCCTTGATACTATACATCTCGTATTTTCATTTTTTATTGAAAGAAAGGGGAAAAGATAAGGCCGTTGCACTTAAGCTTCGTGGTTGTATAAATGTTGAGACCGCCTAGTGGGGCACGTTGCCACGGTTCATGTCCACGTTTATGAAAAAAAATGTATATGACTTATTCGCGCGAGTTACTGTTCTCCCAAGCTGTTAGTTAAAATACAGGGTGTTTCAAAAATGACCGGTATATTTGAAACGGCAATAAAAACTAAACGAGCAGCGATAGAAATATACCGTTTGTTGCAATATGCTTGGGACAACAGTACATTTTCAAGCGGACAAACATTCGAAATTACAGTAGTTACAATTTTCAACAACAGATGGCGCTGCAAGTGATGTGAAAGATACAGAAGACAACCCAGTCTGTGGGTGCGCCATTCTGTACGTCGTCTTTCTGCTGTAAGCGTGTGCTGTTCACAACGTGCAAGTGTGCTGTGGACAACATGGTTTATTCCTTAGAACAGAGGATTTTTCTGGTGTTGGAATTCCACCGCCTAGAACACAGTGTTGTTGCAACAAGACGAAGTTTTCAACAGAGGTTTAACTTAACCAAAGGACCGAAAAGTGATACAATAAAGCATCTGTTTGAAAAATTTCAACGGTCTGGGAACGTGACGGATGAACGTGCTGGAAAGGTAGGGCGACCGCATACGGCAACCACAGAGGGCAACGCGCAGCTAGTGCAGCAGGTGATCCAACAGCGGCCTCGGGTTTCTGTTCGCCGTGTTGCAGCTGCGGTCCCAATGACGCCAACGTCCACGTATCGTCTCATGCGCCAGAGTTTACACCTCTGTCCATACAAAATTCAAACGCGGCAACCCCTCAGCGCCACTACCATTGCTGGCACGAGAGACATTCGCTAACGATATAGTGCACAGGATTGATGACGGCGATATGCATGTGGGCATCATTTGGTTTACTGACGAAGCTTACTTTTACCTGGACGGCTTCGTCAATAAACAGAACTGTCGCATATGGGGAACCGAAAAGCCCCATGTTGCAGTCCCATCGTCCCTGCATCCTCAAAAAGTACTGGTTTGAGCCGCCATTTCTTCCAAAGGAATCATTGGCCCATTTTTCAGATCCGAAACGATTACTGCATCACGCTATATGGACATTCTTCGTGAATTTGTGGCGGTACAAACCGCCTAAGACGACACTGCGAACACCTCGTGGTTTAATTAAGATGGTGCCCGGCCACATCGCATGGCCGACGTCTTTAATTAACTAAATGAATATTTCGATGATTTTGTGATTGTTTTGGGCTATTCGAAACATACAGGAGGCGGCGTGGATTGGCGTCCCTATTCGCCAGACATGAACCCCTGTGACTTCTTTCTGTGGGGACACTTGAAAGACCAGGTGTACCGCCAGAATCCAGAAACAATTGAACAGCTGAAGCAGTACATCTCATCTGCATGTGAAGCCATTCGGCCAGACACGTTGTCAAAGGTTTCGGGTAATTTCATTCAGAGACTACGCCATATTATTGCTACGCATGGTGGATATGTGGAAAATATCGTACTATAGAGTTTCCCAGACCGCAACGCCATCTGTTGTTGACAATTGTAACTACTGTAATTTCGAAAGTTTGTCTGCCTGAAAATGTACTGTTGTCCCAAGCATATTGCAACAAACGGTGTATTTCTATCGGTGCTCGTTTAGTTTGTATTGCCGTTTCAAATATACCGGTCATTTTTGAAACACCCTGTATATACAGTCTGTGGTTTAAATGATAATAACGTTTGGTCGAAGCCTGATACTAGAGGTTTCCTGATTTAGGGGCTTGTCTATAAAGAGTTACAATTTGATAAAAGCCCTGTATCATTTTATAACTGTTGCTAGTATGCAAACTGTTTTGCCCTTTGTGATTTGACTTATTATAATTTTTCATTTTTACTTAATGTAACTATCGCTGATCGCAGAAATTGTTTTTCCTAGTGTATGGAGTTTGCCTTTTTTTAAAAGGTAACGATGTTTGTCAAATGATGAATGTTGTTAACTTGAAACCATGGCCCAGTCCTTTCACGTGTTTGATTTTGGT
This sequence comes from Schistocerca gregaria, assembly GCF_023897955.1. Lineage (NCBI taxonomy): Eukaryota > Metazoa > Arthropoda > Insecta > Orthoptera > Acrididae > Schistocerca > Schistocerca gregaria. The sequence continues at coordinate 923,045,701 of NC_064920.1, read as the reverse complement.
TAAACCGCACTTTGAAAGGTCGGATTTCACTAGTGAATAGCACGCTACCCACAGATTCAACTGATAGAGTGAAATTCGCTTACGTGTCCTCTGAAGTACCGCCGACACGTATGCAACATTACCGGCCCGAACCTCATCCTCAAGCACAACCACATCCACCAAAAAGAAAACCACTATCTGAATGAAGAACATGATCCGGACATCGAATGCACTATCCAGCAATATTTATGGACGATCGCCAACAATTTTACGTTTCAGATCAACACCCTTACCACGCACAAAGACGCACATATTATCATTGTGACCAAATTTACGAGACCGACGAGTTCTAACAGACAATGGTTTATCAATAAAAAAAAGGTTATTGTTTTTCCAACAATACGAACTTGAGGCAATGTGATCATAAAAGTCTGATAATCAAGAACATCATGAGGAGGTATCTGCTCCAATGACGTAGCAAGGCTTATCATGGTGGCATCAATATGTATTAGAGCAACAGTCAACCAACATTGACTCACACGATTGACAGTAACAGAAAAAGTAAAATCAAAATGACCTCGACGAAAGACCGTTTGGCCTTTCAAAACATCAAGTAAAACAGACGAACTAACGTTCATATTATATTCTGTTTCCACATCCAAAATAGACTTGTAAATCGTAGGCTCCCATCGGAACACACGAGGCGCCTGTGGTAGCGAACAAGATTGTCGGTTGCCGTCGGCTGCTGCGTTTATGTGAACTTGAAATACACTGGTGTCAAAAATTGAAGCAACAAACCGAAATTTTGTAGGACTGCCTTTTTTTGGCAACAAAACAGTATAAACTGGTGACAGTAGAAACAATGTAAAGAATACGGAAGGTAATCAATTGCAGCATGCGTAACGGTAGACAGAAAAGTTCTCCGTTTTCTTCCTACGTAACGAATTTCCACAGATATTCTGACAACTGGTTAACGTTCTCTGTATGGGGTGTGGCCACCTTTGGCATAAATACAGATCTGACAACGACAGGAAATGCTGTGGATGATGTCATCAGTCTCAGCTTGAGGCAATAACGCCCATTCTTCCTGCAGAGCCGCTCACAAATCTTCTGCTCTATGGAATTCAAATCGGAAGAGTGAGCAGGTCACAACATGCGTGCAATATATTCCGTTTCCGAAACAAAACGTCAACTATCCGTGCTCTATGCCGTCGAGCATTATCGTACATCAGTATGAAATCTGGGCCCACAGCACCTCGCAACAACCACATATCAGATCCCAAGATAGTACCTGACAGAGATTAAATCTTACTGACTCACAAGTTCAATTTCTTGACAATGTGTTCGGATGGTCAACAGTATCCATGCTCACACCATTAGGGATCCTTCTCGATTTCAGTCTCTTTACATAATGTTTGGGCCCTGAAATCGTGTACCACGCGTCCTCCAGGTGGGAATCCATCAAGAATTACTCCCAAGACCAAATAGGGCCTCATCTGCGAGAAGAACTTTGGTTCACCGTTTGACCGTCCACGTGGCATGTTGACGGCTCCACTCCAGACCTTCCCTGCTGTGAAGATACTCCGAAGGTAAACAGACATTAGGTCTCCAACGATAAAGTCCACTCTGTTGCAGCCTTCTGTACACTGTTTTCCTTGATACAACACGTGCAAGGAATGCTACGAACTCAAATGCCAGCTTCAGTGCAGTACTTAGGTGGTAACGCCGTTCTCTTGTAGCCAAGTAACGGTCTTCTATTTCTGATGTTATTGGTGGTCGGCCCTGTCCTGGTTTCCGGGATATAGTTTCGGTCTCTATCAACTGTTCCCTCATCGGAGATACAACAGAGTGATTCACATTAAATCTTCAGTTTGCGACTCTCCTGCTTCCATTACTCCTATGGCCCTAAACGGCAGAGAGGCTGTAGGCGTCTTCTCCTTGCCATACTGCATCGTCTATGACTCTATACACAGCGATTGTGATGTGGGATTACCCTGTAAGCACTACCCCGCTTGATATGAATCCTGACGTGTTTGCTGGTGTGGTTGTCTGTTGATTGCAATGCCATATGGAAGGTGGAGACGTGCCCCACTAGGCAGTCTCAACATTTATACAACCATGAAACTAGAGTGCAACGGCCTTTTCTTTTCCCCTTTCTTTCAATAAAAAAAAAACGAGAAGTACAGTATCAAGGAACTCTGGTCCGCACAAGACCGTAACACTTAACAACGCGCGGCCAGAATGTGCGCCAGAGACGAGGTACTGGAGGATGTAAAGCTGTAAGGGAGGGGCGTGAGTCGTGCTTGGGTAGCTCAGATGGTAGAGCACTTGCCTGCGAAAGGCAAAAGCCCTGAGTTCAAGCCTCGGTCCGGCACACAGTTTCAATCTGCCACGAAGTTTCAAAATAATCCCTGATGGAAGGAACTAGGAGGACATAAAAAGTATACTAGCACTGGCAAAAAAAGCCTTCCTGGACAAGAGAAGTCTACTAGTATCAGATATAGGACTTAATCTGATGAAGAAATATCTGAGAACGCACTTGTGCAGCACAGCATTGTATGCTAGCGAAACATGGACTGTGGGAAGAGCGGAACAGAAAAGGATTCGTAGACTCAAACATGTTGTTCTATAGAACAATGTTAAAATGAAGTGGACTGATAAGGTAAGAAATGAAGAAGTTCTCCGAAGAACCGATGAGGAAACGAATATATGGATAAAACTAATAAGATTATGGGACAGAATGATAGGACATCAGCTAAGACGTCTGGGTATAACTTCCATGGTAGCAGAGGGAGCCGCTGAGGGTAAAACCTTTAGTGGGAGACACTAATTGAAATAATTCCAGAAAATCTCTGAACGTAGGTTGCAAGTGCTATTCTGATATGAAAAGGTTGGGAAAGAATTAGTAGTGTGCCTCATCAAACCAATTAGAAAGCGCACAACTCAAAAGGTGGGTGGGGGGTGGGGGAGGTAATCGAAAATCATATAGATATTCTTATTTCCCCATCTTTAGTCTTCTTGCAGTTTCGATTTAGTATCACCGTAGGTGCAACCACAACGGAGGGGTATCTGTTGAGAGGCCAGACAAACGTGTGGTTACTGAAGAGGGGCAGCAGCCTTTTCAGTAGTTGCAGGGGCAACAGTCTGGATGATTGACTGATCTGGCCTTGCAACATTAACCAAAACAGCCTTGCTGTGCTGGTACTGCGAACGGCTGAAAGCAAGGGGAAACTACAGCCGTAATTTTTCCCGAGGACATGCAGCTTTACTATATGATTAAATGATGATGGCATCCTCTTGGGTAAAATATTCCGGAGGTAAAATAGTCCCCCATTCGGATCTCCGGGCGGGGACTACTCAGGAGGATGTCGTTATCAGGAGAAAGAAAACTGGCGTTCTACGGATCGGAGCGTGGAATGTCAGATCCCTTAATCGGGCAGGTAGGTTAGAAAATTTAAAAAGGGAAATGGATAGGTTAAAGTTAGATATAGTGGGAATTAGTGAAGTTCGGTGGCAGGAGGAACAAGACTTCTGGTCAGGTGACTACAGGATTATAAACACAAAATCAAATAGGGGTAATGCAGGAGTAGGTTTAATAATGAATAGGAAAATAGGAATGCGGGTAAGCTACTACAAACAGTATAGTGAACGCATTATTGTGGCCAAGATAGATACGAAGCCCACACCTACTACAGTAGTACAAGTTTATATGCCAACTAGCTCTGCAGATGATGAAGAAATTGAAGAAATGTACGATGAAATAAAAGAAATTATTCAGATAGTGAAGGGAGACGAAAATTTAATAGTAATGGGTGACTGGAATTCGAGTGTAGGAAAAGGGAGAGAAGGAAACATAGTAGGTGAATATGGATTGGGGCTAAGAAATGAAAGAGGAAGCCGCCTAGTAGAATTTTGCACAGAGCACAACTTAATCATAGCTAACACTTGGTTTAAGCATCATGAAAGAAGGTTGTATACGTGGAAGAACCCTGGAGATACTAAAAGGTATCAGATAGATTATATAATGGTAAGACAGAGATTTAGGAACCAGGTTTTAAGTTGTAAGACATTTCCAGGGGCAGATGTGGACTCTGACCACAATCTATTGGTTATGACCTGTAGATTAAAACTGAAGAAACTGCAAAAATGTGAGAAATTAAGGAGATGGGACCTGGATAAACTGAAAGAACCAGAGGTTGTACAGAGTTTCAGAGAGAGCATTAGGGAACAATTGACAGGAATAGGGGAAAGAAATACAGTAGAAGAAGAATGGGTAGCTCTGAGGGATGTAGTAGTGAAGGCAGCAGAGGATAAAGTAGGTACAAAGACGAGGGCTGCTAGAAATCCTTGGGTAACAGAAGAAATATTGATTTTAATTGATGAAAGGAGAAAATATAAAAATGCAGTAAATGAAGCAGGCAAAAAGGAATACAAACGTCTCAAAAATGAGATCGACAGGAAGTGCAAAATGGCTAAACAGGGATGGCTAGAGGACAAATGTAAGGATGTAGAAGCTTATCTCACTAGGGGTAAGATAGATACTGCCTACAGGAAAATTAAAGAGACCTTTGGAGAGAAGAGAACTACGTGTATGAATATCAAGAGCTCAGATGGCAGCCCAGTTCTAAGCAAAGAAGGGAAGGCAGAAAGGTGGAAGGAGTATATAGAAGGTTTATACAAGGGCGATGTACTTGAGGACAATATTATGGAAATAGAAGAGGATGTAGATGAAGACGAAATGGGAGATACGATACTGCGTGAAGAGTTTGACAGAGCACTGAAAGACCTGAGTCGAAACAAGGCCCCCGGAGTAGACAACATTCCATTAGAACTACTGACGGCCTTGGGAGAGCCAGTCATGACAAAACTCTACCAGCTGGTGAGCAAGATGTATGAGACAGGCGAAATACCCTCAGACTTCAAGAAGAATATAATTATTCCAATCCCAAAGAAAGCAGGTGCTGACAGATGTGAAAATTACCGAACTATCAGTTTAATAAGCCACGGCTGCAAAATACTAACGCAAATACTTTACAGACGAATGGAAAAACTGGTAGATGCAGACCTCGGGGAGGATCAGTTTGGATTCCGTCGAAATGTTGGAACACGTGAGGCAATACTGACCTTACGACTTATCTTAGAAGAAAGATTAAGAAAAGGCAAACCTACGTTTCTAGCATTTGTAGACTTAGAGAAAGCTTTTGACAATGTTGACTGGAATACTCTTTTTCAAATTCTAAAGGTGGCAGGGGTAAAATACAGGGAGCGAAAGGCTATTTATAATTTGTACAGAAACCAGATGGCAGTAATAAGAGTCGAGGGGCATGAAAGGGAAGCAGTGGTTGGGAAAGGAGTGAGACAGGGTTGTAGCCTCTCCCCGATGTTATTCAATCTGTATATTGAGCAAGCAGTAAAGGAAACAAAAGAAAAATTTGGAGTAGGTATTAAAATTCATGGAGACGAAGTAAAAACTTTGAGGTTCGCCGATGACATTGTAATTCTGTCAGAGACGGCAAAGGACTTGGAAGAGCAGTTGAACGGAATGGACAGTGTCTTGAAAGGAGGATATAAGATGAACATTAACAAAAGCAAAACGAGGATAATGGAATGTAGTCAAATTAAATCGGGTGATGCTGAGGGAATTAGATTAGGAAATGAGACACTTAAAGTAGTAAAGGAGTTTTGCTATTTAGGAAGTAAAATAACTGATGATGGTCGAAGTAGAGAGGATATAAAATGTAGACTGGCAATGGCAAGGAAAGCGTTTCTGAAGAAGAGAAATTTGTTAACATCGAATATAGATTTATGTATCAGGAAGTCGTTTCTGAAAGTATTTGTTTGGAGTGTAGCCATGTATGGATGTGAAACATGGACGATAACTAGTTTGGACAAGAAGAGAATAGAAGCTTTCGAAATGTGGTGCTACAGAAGAATACTGAAGATAAGGTGGGTAGATCACGTAACTAATGAGGAGGTATTGAATAGGATTGGGGAGAAGAGAAGTTTGTGGCACCACTTGACTAGAAGAAGGGATCGGTTGGTAGGACATGTTTTGAGGCATCAAGGGATCACAAATTTAGCATTGGAGGGCAGCGTGGAGGGTAAAAATCGTAGAGGGAGACCGAGAGATGAGTTCACTAAGCAGATTCAGAAGGATGTAGGTTGCAGTAGGTACTGGGAGATGAAGAAGCTTGCACAGGATAGAGTAGCATGGAGAGCTGCATCAAACCAGTCTCAGGACTGAAGACAACAACAACAACAACACATCACCTGGATATAAATGTGAAAAACTTAAGCAATTGTGACCTTGTATCCTTGTTAAAACACATATTTTTAGTTTTATAACAAAATAATTTTTTTGTGAAAATAGAATTTTATTCGTCTATGTGTGACGTTGAATGACTCAACTGGGTTTCCTTTTGGGCTGCTCTCACTGCCAGTTTTAAATACTTTCGTGCTAGTCCCAATCTACTTCTTCGTTATACATAGGACTTCACATGGAGAAAGGCCATACAGAGACCATACAGAGATGCTTCAATTTCTGGGCAGGCTTGTATTACAGATACTCATTGAAATATTATCATGGTAAAATGGAATACATTTCCATTGGAGTAGTGTAATAAGTAGAGTTTCTCCTAGGGTTATCCAGCATAACAGAAAAATAGAGAAGTTTGTTATCAACAACATATTGCTTCTTATGCTTTTCTGTTATATTAACACAATTCGGATCTCCGGGCGGGGACTACTCAGGAGGATGTCGTTATCAGGAGAAAGAAAACTGGCGTTCTTCGGATCGGAGCGTGGAATGTCATATCCCTTAATCGGGCAGGTAGGTTAGAAAATTTAAAAAGGGAAATGGATAGGTTAAAGTTAGATATAGTGGGAATTAGTGAAGTTCGGTGGCAGAAGGAACAAGACTTCTGGTCAGGTGACTACAGGGTTATAAACACAAAATCAAATAGGGGTAATGCAGGAGTAGGTTTAATAATGAATAGGAAAATAGGAATGCGGGTAAGCTACTACAAACAGCATAGTGAACGCATTATTGTGGCCAAGATAGATACGAAGCCCACACCTACTACAGTAGTACAAGTTTATATGCCAACTAGCTCTGCAGATGATGAAGAAATTGAAGAAATGTACGATGAAATAAAAGAAATTATTCAGATAGTGAAGGGAGACGAAAATTTAATAGTAATGGGTGACTGGAATTCGAGTGTAGGAAAAGGGAGAGAAGGAAACATAGTAGGTGAATATGGATTGGGGCTAAGAAATGAAAGAGGAAGCCGCCTAGTAGAATTTTGCACAGAGCACAACTTAACCATAGCTAACACTTGGTTTAAGAATCATGAAAGAAGGTTGTATACGTGGAAGAACCCTGGAGATATTAAAAGGTATCAGATAGATTATATAATGGTAAGACAGAGATTTAGGAACCAGGTTTTAAGTTGTAAGACATTTCCAGGGGCAGATGTGGACTCTGACCACAATCTATTGGTTATGACCTGTAGATTAAAACTGAAGAAACTGCAAAAATGTGGGAAATTAAGGAGATGGGACCTGGATAAACTGAAAGAACCAGAGGTTGTACAGAGTTTCAGAGAGAGCATAAGGGAACAATTGACAGGAATAGGGGAAAGAAATACAGTAGAAGAAGAATGGGTAGCTCTGAGGGATGTAGTAGTGAAGGCAGCAGAGGATAAAGTAGGTACAAAGACGAGGGCTGCTAGAAATCCTTGGGTAACAGAAGAAATATTGAATTTAATTGATGAAAGGAGAAAATATAAAAATGCAGTAAATGAAGCAGGCAAAAAGGAATACAAACGTCTCAAAAATGAGATCGACAGGAAGTGCAAAATGGCTAAACAGGGATGGCTAGAGGACAAATGTAAGGATGTAGAAGCTTATCTCACTAGGGGTAAGATAGATACTGCCTACAGGAAAATTAAAGAGACCTTTGGAGAGAAGAGAACCACGTGTATGAATATCAAGAGCTCAGATGGCAGCCCAGTTCTAAGCAAAGAAGGGAAGGCAGAAAGGTGGAAGGAGTATATAGAAGGTTTATACAAGGGCGATGCACTTGAGGACAATATTATGGAAATAGAAGAGGATGTAGATGAAGATGAAATGGGACATATGATACTGCGTGAAGAGTTTGACAGAGCACTGAAAGACCTGAGTCGAAACAAGGCCCCCGGAGTAGACAACATTCCATTAGAACTACTGACGGCCTTGGGAGAGCCAATCATGACAAAACTCTACCAGCTGGTGAGCAAGATGTATGAGACAGGCGAAATACCCTCAGACTTCAAGAAGAATATAATAATTCCAATCCCAAAGAAAGCAGGTGCTGACAGATGTGAAAATTACCGAACTATCAGTTTAATACGCCACGGCTGCAAAATACTAACGCGAATTCTTTACAGACGAATGGAAAAACTGGTAGATGCAGACCTCGGGGAGGATCAGTTTGGATTCCGTAGAAATGTTGGAACACGTGAGGCAATACTGACCTTACGACTTATCTTAGAAGAAAGATTAAGAAAAGGCAAACCTACGTTTCTAGCATTTGTAGACTTAGAGAAAGCTTTTGACAATGTTGACTGGAATACTCTTTTTCAAATTCTAAAGGTGGCAGGGGTAAAATACAGGGAGCGAAAGGCTATTTATAATTTGTACAGAAACCAGATGGCAGTAATAAGAGTCGAGGGGCATGAAAGGGAAGCAGTGGTTGGGAAAGGAGTGAGACAGGGTTGTAGCCTCTCCCCGATGTTATTCAATCTGTATATTGAGCAAGCAGTAAAGGAAACAAAAGAAAAATTTGGAGTAGGTATTAAAATTCATGGAGACGAAGTAAAAACTTTGAGGTTCGCCGATTACATTGTAATTCTGTCAGAGACGGCAAAGGACTTGAAAGAGCAGTTGAACGGAATGGACAGTGTCTTGAAAGGAGGATATAAGATGAACATTAACAAAAGCAAAACGAGGATAATGGAATGTAGTCAAATCAAATCGGGTGATGCTGAGGGAATTAGATTAGGAAATGAGACACTTAAAGTAGTAAAGGAGTTTTGCTATTTAGGAAGTAAAATAACTGATGATGGTCGAAGTAGAGAGGATATAAAATGTAGACTGGCAATGGCAAGGAAAGCGTTTCTGAAGAAGAGAAATTTGTTAACATCGAATATAGATTTATGTATCAGGAAGTCGTTTCTGAAAGTATTTGTTTGGAGTGTAGCCATGTATGGAAGTGAAACATGGACGATAACTAGTTTGGACAAGAAGAGAATAGAAGCTTTCGAAATGTGGTGCTACAGAAGAATACTGAAGATAAGGTGGGTAGATCACGTAACTAATGAGGAGGTATTGAATAGGATTGGGGAGAAGAGAAGTTTGTGGCACAACTTGACTAGAAGAAGGGATCGGTTGGTAGGACATGTTTTGAGGCATCAAGGGATCACAAATTTAGCATTGGAGGGCAGCGTGGAGGGTAAAAATCGTAGAGGGAGACCGAGAGATGAGTACACTAAGCAGATTCAGAAGGATGTAGGTTGCAGTAGGTACTGGGAGATGAAGCAGCTTGCACAGGATAGAGTAGCATGGAGAGCTGCATCAAACCAGTCTCAGGACTGAAGACAACAACAACAACAACATGCGAGAAATAAATCACCAACAATATATTCTCTCACATTAACTAAAACAGCCTGATGACGTGCAGGAACTTCATGGATATGGATTCCATGCCAGCACTAAGCTACTGGTTCAGCGATAAAGAAGCAGTCAGTCCCAATTTAGAGTACATTCTAGTCCGCAAAGAAATTTTCATGTTGTTCACTCGCTAAGAAGGGAGAAAGGCAAACGTTTGACAGTACGAGGTTAGAAGAATAAATGCAGGGGGGATGGCTTTACAGCCAAAGTTTTGGATAAGTTATTTTGTGAACTCGGCAGACTGCAGATGGGCCTTCTCGTACAGTAGTTACACTTGATGCATTTTCATGCTGTTTTTATTTTATGGCGACTGCAATATTTCTCAGTTGTTGGCTACAGATGCCAACTGCGGTGGACACGTCCCTGGGATGTTACTTGTAACACAAAACACCTTCTCTGTACTACCAGTTGAACAAAATTACATTTTATGTACTCACACTGGTATTTCATTCAGATATCTTTGTTAGGTCCAACCATAATTTTATATTTATAACGTTAATGCAGGCGGTTCCAAGTCCCAATATGGCAATCCTGATTTAGGCTTTCCGTAATTTTCTTAAATAAAATTTGAATATTTCCTATTGTAGCCTAAGCTCGATCCTAAGAGCAAATTTTGGGTGGAGTGCTAGGGAATTATCCCAATTACAGTACCTTAACAACTACTTAATTCAGCAGCCAAATAAGCGACCAGAATGGACCAACACATGGGCGTTAGCGTACACAGCAGTTGCAGATAAGCAAGGCTGAAGTATGTACTAGTTTCACAGCGTCCTAAGACTAGTATCATTCACACCTTCCAACGTAAAAGAGCTTCCGTCCACTAATAACGGACAATTTCTTAATCGCTTAAGTATATTCTTCGTTGTTATCAACGCCTATAACTGAGTCCTTAAAAGAAATCTTAAATAGGCACAGCCCCGTTCAGTTCACAACTTCCGTGAGGAACACCTACGTGAACATGCAGCCTCACTAAGCAACCAAACTTTGCTAGCCTGAGCTGTGCAGCAATTAAATCCATATTAATACGTAACAAGCTAAATCTACATCCGCTTCAACCATGGCAAAAGCTGCCTCGATAATCTTGCAGCACTTAGAACCCTGCCAGCGGCCAAGCGGTTCTAGGCCTTACATTCCGGAACCGCGCGACCGCTATGGTCGCAGGTTCGAATCCTGTGTCGGGCATGGGTGTGTGTGATGTCCTTAAGTTAGTTAGGTTTAAGTAGTTCTAAGTTCTGGGGCACTGATGACCTCAGAATTTAACTCCCATAGTGCTCAGAGCCATTTGAAGTTAGAATCCACGAAAATTCAACTAAGAACTGTAACAGCTCATACGAAGCCAATAGCTGCACAGCTAATCTGAGTATCACCTAAAATCACTAGGAAATGTAAATGAACAAAGCAGTGTTCCAGATGATCTCTGCAGCAGTTTACATCACAAGAAAATTTAATCACAACTGCAAAAATCCAATTCAGTAACTGCCCAGCAGATCCCTGCAACACTTAAAACAGCATTAACAAAAGAACACAGATCTAAAGCCAGTTAAGACAACCGCCAAAGGATTCTCTTCAAGGAACGGAAAAGCCAGCACAACAGCCTCGAGGCGGCCCACAGAACAACCGAAGCGCACCCGCCAACCCTCTTCCCCCTTGCCGCCGTCAGTGCTCCACCCGTCCCTTGTCCTACGGAAGAATGCGCTGCCTGCTGACCCTGCAGATCTAAACAGCGGCTCTTTCAAACTAAACCTCTAGCCGGCCGGAGCCAAAAGGCGAGAGATAAGCTCGCGGCAAGTGCCATGTAGCACACTGTTAAATGGCACAACTCATCTTCTTACCTATCTTTCCTAGTGGTACGTTAGGCTTCGTCTCTTATGACTTCATAGCCGACAAGACATTTAATCCTGTTCTTCCTTTCTTCGCCAACATTGCCCACCGAATAAAATCGTCTGACGAAGTTTAACCTTCGTTCATGACGTTTGCCAATAACCAGTGACACCGTAAGGGTAAATCGTAAAATCATTCTTTATCAAACGCCGTTGTCCTTGAGTGCGGCGAATAGCCCACGTCGAAACGAACCTACCCGTAAAGATAAAACCAATTTCTGACATGATTTCTTCTATGAGCTTACTCCATACACGGCACAAATTGTTCCAGTTGCTTCCAATGCCAGCAACACTCTACGAAATCCAAAAAGATGATAAATAAGGAATGTTACTAATTTATCCATTTCATGCTGCACTTTCTAACTCTTAAACAACGATCCTCATAACCTTCAAATGTGCAACATTCCTTAAGTTACCACAAGGACTCATTCTACAAGCTCAAATAAGAAACGACGGTTGATAAATACAGTTTCAGCACCCTCCGTGACAACACGCCAAACATTATCTCTACACGTTCATGCACCTGTCCAATTTTATCCAGCAAATTTTGGCTGCAATAAGAGATTACATAAATCAGTATTGTCTGTCGTATGATGCATGACCAACGGTCACACATTGTTGCCTACGCTGTTGGATTATACAAACCATAATTTATAAAATAAAAATTATTTTCGCTTTGTTCTTACACTGGGCTACGTTCGTCACTAGATCAGTAATGAATAGAGCCCCTCAGTAGCTGGAGAGCAATAGCTCCTGTAGAAATATTGGCATGAATCGCGTTGACAGTCCATGCAGAGGTACATTATTTGATCTTATTTCAGTGATTAATTACTGGGTAGCCAAGGCAACTAGGGAATGACAATGCGGATGAACATGCGATTCAGTGGTTTTAACAGACTATAATCCACCTCTAGGGCGTCAGAATTCTCGTCCAGTTGGAGCATACTTCTTTACGACAAAGTCATACACCAATCATACCTGAAGTCGGTGGTCTTTTAGAAATGTTTGTAGTTTCAAAGAAATGTTTGTAGTTTCATACGCTTAAGGTATATGTTCAATTCACACTTCAGGCAACCTTGTTTTAAAGGGGAACAAATAGACCCTCTACATTTCTGGTAACGCCAATTCAACAACGTCGATTTGAACAGTGGCTACAAATCAGCATTACACAGGATTTATCTTCGTTCCTAGCTCGAGTAGAGTCCGTGCAGGTTGCGCCACTGATAAAGCAAAATAGTGTAAAACAGAAATTAGGTCACCGGTAAGTATTCGTACAAGAGAAACATTATTTTATTGATCAACCAATCGTTATTTAATGTCAATTGGAACCCGTTTCTTATCTTACTAGAAGTTGGCATGTTGCCTTTATTCGTGATGGACTGAGATTCGCATTCAGATCTTCCCTATCGTGGAATTTAACGACAAAGTTCCATCATTTCGTTGTTCCACTAAGGTTCCCAACATGTCATGCTCCCCATGAAAGGCGAGTGTCTCAGTTCGACTCTAGGTACGGTATAAAAATTTTCATCTTCATTGCAAGCTCAACATGTGCACACCATAATAGAGATGAAAATTTATTGTGATTTTTAATGTCCTTTCGTGCATTATCGACGATAACGGTTGGTACCTATATTTAATTCAAGTGGGACACACAACTTTTCATCGTAAGATTTCAGGTTGAAATGTGCTATACTAGCTACTTGTGAAGAATTAAATGGAGAAGGTCTCTTCATGTGTCCCGTGTGGAGTTTGCTGGTCTCCCATCGGGCGCCTCCCCAGGTGGCGGATAGGGGAATGCTCACCAGATATGGTGGGTACTGGGGAAATAAAATACCCGGGGTGGACCAAAACTAGCAACTGCTGCCTTGTAGTATGATACTGGCTTATCAAAGGCTAAAGGAAGAAAACCTTGAGTAAAAATTACCTGGTCCTCCGGGTTGGGGGTTGCAGTGGACCAGCTCTTCACTCATATAAAAACATAAAAATGCTAAAAAACCTAATAATATGCCTCGGAAAAATTGGAGCTTTGGACGACGAACTGGCGATGAGAAGCGGAAAATTATGTTTGTGTGCTGGAATGTGCAAGGTATTTCCACTAAAATAATTGTACTACCTGCAAAACTTGACGTGTTCAACATGGATGTGGTCGTACCCTCTGAAACAAAGAAGAAAGGCCAAGGAGAAGAAGAACTGGATAATTATGTACATATCTGGAGTGGGGTATCAAAAGCAGTAAGAGCCAAAGCAGGAGTCTCCATTATGATAAAGAAATCATGGAAAGAAAGAATCACAAATTGGACATTCATCAATCAACGTATTATAACTGTTGAAATGACATTATTTGCTAGGGAAGTTGTGATTATTGGCGTATATGCACCCACGAACGACAATAAAGATAAGGAGAAGGATACATTTCGGGACACCCTCAGAGAGTCTATTGAAAAAATCCCAAGAAGAAAGGAACTGATTATCATGGGATATCTGAATGGGAGGGTAGGAATTAGAGAATCTTGTAGAATAGTAGGAAAACATGGAGAGGACGAATATGATGACAAAATGACAATGGGGAACGATTGATTGCAATTTGTGAACAATTTGATCTAAAAATTACCAACACATTTCTCAAACATAAGGACATTCATAAATATACTTGGCAAAAGAACACCAAAAAACTTCGTTCTATAATAGATTATATTATCATTAAGCAAACAAGTTGTTTCAAAGCAGTAGACGTCAGATCTCATAGAGGAGCCCAGTGTGGATCAGACCACTATCTAGTTAAAATGAAGTCTTTCTGGTCATGGAAGAATGCAAGGAGTGGTACAAGTAAAATAAATAAAACGAACCATACTAAGAAAGATGACAATTTGCCTTTTAATATTGACAGCCTACAAGACGAAAGTATCAGAACACTCTTTGCAGCCAGGATGGAGAGGAAACTGGTTGAGTCATTTGAAGGAAGTACAGAGGAAATATATGACTATATAAAAGCTAATGTGAAAATCAAAGCAACAGAGGTGTTGGGTAAAAAAGATAGCAACCACGACCGTGGAGCAGAGTGGTGGTCAGAGGAACTAGAGGTCCTCGTTAGAGAAAAACGAAATGCGTTCCTTCAGTGGTTGAATGATAAATCAGAAGAAACAAGATCAATACACAAGGAAAAGAAGAATGAAGTGGTGAAAAAAATAAAGATGGCAAAAAATGAAGCATGGGAAAGAACATGTGCCAAGGTGAATAGCAAATTAGGATTTGGGAGAGCAAAAGAAGCATGGTCAGTATTGAAAGGGCTTCGACAGGATACAAAAAGCAAAACTAATCTCCAACTAATAACACAAAAGGAATGGGAAGAGTATTCCCGAAAGTTATTAAATGGGGACAGAGAAGAATATCTAGAAGAAGAAACAGGGGAAGATAAAGGACATGAAGATGGTGAGATCCAGATTTTAGAAAGTGAAGTACTTCAGGCGCTGAGAACAGGAAAGAATGGTAAATCACCGGGACCAGGCAATATCAATCTGGAATGTGTAATATGGTGGTGACAAAATTATGAAACTGATAACATAGCTCTTCAACAAAATGATACATGGAGAGTCAATACCCAACGAGATGAAGCTAGGTTACGTTAATACAATACTTAAGAAAGGAGATCACAAAATTTGTTCAAACTATCGAGGAATTTGTGTTACAATCACATTCATGAGAATTTTTGCGGAAGTAATTAAAAACAAACTGGAAAAAAATATTAGAACCCAAGAAGAACAATGTGGATTCACGGCTGGGAGATCATGTGTAGATCATATTTTCACATTACGACAGATTCTGGAGAAACATAGGGAAAAATAGAAACATGTAGGATTAATTTTCATAGATCTAGAAGAAGCGTATGATACTGTTCCAAGAAAATTACTTTGGAGAGCACTACATATGGCAAACATAAACCCTTCCTTGATTAAAATAATACAACAGATGAATAAAGATAACATTTGCCAAGTGAAAGTTGGTAATAAACTTTCACAGAAATTTAGAACAAGCAAAGGCCTTTGACAGGGCTGTCCCATGTCACCATCATTATTTAAAATCTATATAGATATTAGCCTTAGAACATGGTCTCGTAAATGTAATAGCATGGGATTAGAAATGATAGATGGAGTTTACTTACATCATTAATTTTTTGCTGATGATCAAGTAGTCGTAGCACAAGATGGGGAGGATGCTAACTATATGTGCAATCAACTAGCAGTATCATACAGAACTTGGGGTTTGAAGATTAATTACCAAAAAACAGAATACTTGACTAATGATTCAGATGAGCTATACATTGAAGGAAAGAAAATCAAAAAGATAAGCACTTTCTGTTATTTGGGATCCATTTTATAAATCGAGGGAAAATCAGAGTCAGAAATCAATAAAGGAATGAGTAGCGGACGGAGAGTCATTGGGATGCTTAACTCACTCTTATGTAGCAGGAATGTAATGAGCAGAAATACAAAATTTATATACAAATCCATATTAGAGAGTGTGGTTCTGTATGGAACGGAGACCTGGACAATTAACATGAAGCACATTAAAAAATTGCAAGCTCTAGAGATGGACTTTTGGTGAAGATCGGCAAGAATCTCCAGGATAGAAAAGATAAGGAACACCGAAGTAATAAGGAGAATGAAAATAAAAGAAAGCATATATGAAGTAATGGATAGGAAGAAATTACAGTTGTACGGGAATGTACGACGAATGGAGAAAACCAGAATACCAAACTTGATACTGGAGTGGGAACCGGAGGGGAGAAGAAGAAGAGGACGCCCTATGACCACCTGGATCCAAAATTCACAGCGCAAAATGAGGAGAATGGGCGCAGAGGAAGAAGACACACAAGATCGAAACACCTGGAGAAATATTTTGAGAATATAGCTTAAGAACGGTAATTGTTTGTATTGTAATTTCCAAGTAAATTATTATGTTGGAGATAAGCCTCTGTAATGACGAAAAGCTTAAAATTAAAAAAAAAATCTCTTCATGTGTAGTCGACAACCATGTTAACTGTGATATTGGACTCCCAGTATGCACAAAACATTGTTTACGGTTCAGACAAGAGCACTTATCTCTGCTAGTGATGTAAACAAATATTTATGCTGTAAATTCGAAGCTAGAAAACAGTTTCGCATCCTTGTAATGCAGAACTTCTTTGCTTCGCCTCTTCAGTTTCAGTATTGTCACTTCTGTTAAAAAATGGATAGCGACCATTTGATTGTACTTCGTTAATTATCTGATAAGGTGCCTACTGAAACCATGCTTCAGATTTTCGTGGTCAGTTAAACAGGGACAATAGTTTCTGCATAAGAATCCCGGATCTTGGTCGTGTTCAAAAACTTTCGTCATCGACATTAAAGTTGGAAACTGATTTTTGAAATGTCAGACGTTCAATAAAATTTAATTTTAAAAGCATTAAGGACTATGACATCTCTAATACCGTGTTTCCTGCATAATTTTGGTACTAACCTGCGTGTGGACGGATAGCCACATTGAGCAGTGTTCACTAAAGGTCTCTTGTCTCTTGTAGTAACCTTTTTGTATAGTCAATCCAAATGTATCGTAAAGAGTTTAGAGAACCTTGAAAACGTTACGTTACGTGGGCGGTATTCAAATCAGGCGGGAAACAGTTCAGGAAGTTCAGATGCTTTTGAACATTACAGTACATTCAAAATGATTGAAAATTAATGTTTTCGCATTCTGGGTGGCTGAGTCTACGTCATAGTCTTCAAATGTGTGCTTTTATCAGTCGAGTACAAAGTATTAAGATCCGCACACTTGACTAAATACCTGCGAGCGATCTAATTCCTATTCGTCCGTACATGTCATTATTATCATAATATGTGCGAAACGTTCGTTAAGGACAGAAAATAGTACCGAAAACTGAACTTAAAATTTATATAGGTGTTGTGAATAAAATCGTTATGGCGATATAAGAGGAAAAACTCCTACATAATCCACATAAACGGGCTGTCCGCAGTGATGCATCAAAGCCAGAACGTAAATTCGCGTTACGCTCGTCCTAATGAGTTACGTGGAACAGAGTGGGGCACTGCACAACAATGTTTGCAAAAAGAGACAGCACAAAAGCCTCTGCTGGGATCAGCGGATTGATGCAGGTCATTCCGCGCGCGGTATTGGCGTTTCGAAGCTGTCACGTTCAGTGACAGGCATGGCTGAAAGTTTGTAACAAATGGTAGGTTTAAGGGCTATCGTACCGCGAGATGTAAAGTGTTTCGGGCAGCGGGGGTGTTGATATTTCCAACAAGTGTTGACAAAAAGACAGATCTGCACTAATAAATGAACGATCAAGTTTTTAAAGGACAGAGATTTTTCCCAGTTCGTAATTAATCAGATGTGAAGAAGATATTAGATGTGATCGAAGCTAGTTTCCAAAGTGATTAACTTCAGCTCAGACTATTATAATAAATACTAGAAAACAGTTTTTACTCCCCCTAATATAGGTTCATAAAAGAGACGCTACCGACCAATTTAGAGGATGCAGTGCATGTATTCGACATCCAGCAAGAAGTAGCATTTTTGAACTGCTAGAAGGTTTTATCAAGCAGAACGTGGCATAGCTTCACGATGGAAATCATGAGGGAAAATTCGCTGTCACAATAGGAACGAGAACTTTTATGTGTCGACAACATTGAGAAGTGTGGTGCGATTGTATACCATGTCAAACATTTGAATAGTACATTGATGAGTACTGAAATCACAAGCACAGAGTGTAAGGCATACCAATGGGACAAACACATATTGTAGAAACTTTAATTAACTTTATGTAACTCATTTTGGTTCATGTTGAGACCACAATGAGCTCCATATTGTAATCAGTATTTCCAAAGAGGCTGCGGTTGTGTTTCATTAGAAATTAAAGTCGCCAACTTAGCATCTGCACTACGTTACGATATTAACGTACGTCATATGGAGAAATAGACGATGTGTTAATGAAGGATGTGCAGTGATTTTATTCTTTTTGTCACTGGACATTTTGCATTTGCAATCTGACACACAAAATCCGTTGTAAATAATTTTAATCTACTATGTTTTAAGAGCTTGGTACTGACTATATACGTCATGTTGTATTTGGTCACTATAAGCAACTCTAGCCATTGGTTTGAGATGTAACTCCAGTAAGCAGTTTTCTTCGTAAGTCGTTTTAAAGTGATCAAAAAATGTAGTGCACAGCTTTCATTTGTTGGGGTTTATCTATTGGACACCTCTTCTTCAACACTAAGTACAGCCACCTAATTAATCTAAATAAAAGAACCCTACATACTCATCGCAGTTAGCTGCAGCGCGCTGTCTCTAGAATGCCCCGATCTTGCATTCTGTTCACTGTCTCAACATGTCTACAAGGGTCATTAAAAGCTTAGATCGTGCGCGCATTATCATTCTACAACAAGAAAGGTTATCAGGCCGGGAATGGTGGTGGTGGTGGTTGGTGTTTAACGTCCCGTCGACAACGAGGTCATTAGAGACGGAGCGCAAGCTCGGGTTAGGGAAGGATTGGGAAGGAAATCGGCCGTGCCCTTTGAAAGGAACCATTCCGGCATTTGCCTGAAACGATTTAGGGAAATCACGGAAAACCTAAATCAGGATGGCTGGAGACGGGATTGAACCGTCGTCCTCCCGAATGCGAGTCCAGTGTGCTAACCACTGCGCCACCTCGCTCGGTGGCCGGGAATTGGTCCACCGAATATCAGACCGACGATATTTCAACATTCAGACGCTATCGCGAGACACAAAGCATAGATGGTTGGTTTAAGTATTAAAGGGACCGAACTACGAAGTCATCAGTCACTCTCACCTGGAACAGGTAAGTCAACATAACTACAAACCAAAGTAGGACCAAGAGCGTGAAACACAAAGAAAGAAAACCCAAGTTATACCAAAGAACAACAAAGCGTAGACAAAGAAATAAGGAAAGGAAGAAAGGAATAAAGGTGAGCGAGGTGCACGGTCCAGGGAGCAGTCAGAAGCTCTTAGAGGCAGAAACTGCGTTGAGGAACGTATCTGTGTTACTTACCAGAGGCACTCCTCCCAACAAGACACAATAAAGACTGGCAGACTAGCGAGATAGACAGGGCGAGAGAAGCACAGAAAACATCAAGCCTAAAGGATCGAGAGAGAAAGGGGAAGAAAATAATGGGTAGGGAGAGCCATTGCCCAGTCGTGGCAGAGGACTTAACATGGTGTGCTGCCAGGCCCTAACTGGGCTGTCAAGGCTGAGGTGCCCTACCTTAGAGAGTGTGATAAAAAACCGCTTCACGAATAAACCTGAAAATCTAGTCATCGGTTGAAGCATCGTCTGATAAGACCATGGGAAGCGAGTCAGAAATGTTAGGAGACGGCTGTAGGGCAGCTAGGTTAGGATAGTCCAGTAAATATGGCCACCTGTCAAACGTGCTGCACAACAACAATGGGGCAGAGCCTCGCTGTGGAGGAGACGACCATGACTCATCCAAGCATGGCCGATGTAGAGCCAGCAAAGAATGATGGATTCCTTGTGAGAGGCCCACATGAAGGACTTCCACTAACTTGTGGTCTCCTTTTTGACCGCAGTTTGTTCATCGATTCACCATTTGACCAGCATTTTGGAAATTTCACTCCATGGGATCTCAAGGTGTCCAGGAGTCCAGGCAAAGACCACTCAACGTGTACATCGTTTGAGGGTAAGAAGGGATGCCTGAATAGTCCGAAACAAGGGTTGGCGAGGGTAAAACTAGTCAGGAGCTTGTAAACTGCTCAAGGAATCGCTACAGATGAAGAGCTCACTGGCGCAGTTGTCAATCATATCGCACAATGCTGTATCGGGTCAAGCATCTGCAGCATTGAAGGGGACACTGAGCCATATGTGAGATTCCTGTATTATAGAGAGAAATGGACCAGTATTTTGCAGAGTCATAGCAGGGCAGAGCAGTCGGCAGCCCACTTGGTATTGAGGAGGGATCAATGATCATTGAGGTGCAACCGACATGTATGCTTTAGTTCGCCCAAAAATTAACTTCAGACACAGGCGATAAAGTTGTTCAGAAAAAGATCCCATTTTCTACGAGTAAAGCGGACCCTGTCCTTAACAATAGCACCGCCAGCTTCCCTTGAATTTTTATTCATGGCAGCCCAGTTTCCCTTAAATTCTTATTCATGCCACTCCATTTTATAAAATGAAAATCCGTATCAAGTAACTCCTAAGGGAGGTCGTGGTTTTAAGTGTTCGACGATTGGATAAGTTACGACACTTGAGAGGGAAGTTACTGGGCTGTTTAATTTTTATTTTTATTTATTTATTTATTTATTTTTTGTTTTGTTTGAGGTACTGTGACCATGGCATAGGTTCGAAGTTTGCCAGGTTAGTACATTTATCAAATCGACTGCCATGAGTAAGATTTTAAGGAAAGCTGGTGTTGCTGTTGTTATGGAGAGGGTCCACTTTTACAGTCGAAAACTGGACCTGGTTTCTGAACAGCTTAATCGCCTGCATCTGAAGATGTCTGTGGAGTTACGGCACAAATCATGGACCTGGATAGATGGTACAACGTGAACCTGAGGCGGCCACGGCGAAACAGACCGCAAAGTTTATCCAGTTTGAGAGACGACTTCGCAGCAAGAAACTGTTATTCGATGCTCCGTAATTAATATGATGGATAAAGATTTGGAAGACGCTACGATGATGGTTTTAAGTAAAGGACTGAACATTGTAGCCACCCCAAAAGTTTTACCAGAACCTATGTTCATCGGTGCCTTTGATGATCCGCCGGCCGGAGTGGCTGAGCGGTTCTAGGCGCTACAGTCTGGAACCGCGCGACTGCTACGGTCGCAGGTTCGAATCCTACCTCGGGCATGGATGTCTGATGTCCTTAGGTTAGTTAGGTTTAAGTAGTTCTAAGTTCTAGGGGACTGATGACCTCAGATGTTATGTCCCATAGTGCTCAGAGCCATCTTAACCATTTTGATGAAGCTGTTCGACCATTTTCCATAAGAAATGACACGCGAAATTAGTCGAGCAGTTATGGAGGCTCTCGCACAAAGAAGCACCATTCCAGTGGCAGAGAAGGCTACACTACGTAAGCTTCGCCATTATACCGAAATGGTGGTTCTTCCAGCTTATAAAGGTAATGCCAGTGTTCTAACGTCTCGTGACGAATATAATTATAAACTGGACAGTTTATTGAGTGATAGCATATACCGGAAGATCAGTAAAGACCCGACCAACCATGTGGTAAGAGAGATTACTTCGCTTCTGAATGCCTCCTCCTTTCCACCAAACGTTGCGCGAAGATTGGAACTAAGTGGTGTGGTCCCTCTGAGGCTTTATGGACTTCCAAAGATCCATAAGGAAGATGTTGTTCAGTGCCAATACTGAGTAACATTGGCTCTCCAACTCTATTAAATGTGCCAAACACTTATCGTCGTTATTAAGGCTTCTTGTGAGAAAATGCGCACTTCATTGCGGACTTCATTGGCAAACTAAAAGTCACTCTACTGACCAGTTCTGATATGTTAGTCAGTATCGATGCGGAGTCGTTGTTCACAAAGGTTCCTCTTTCAGAATCATTATTTCTCATTGGGAAAACCTTTGATAAAGGGATTTCGGCTTTGTTAATATACTTTATCTTATTGTGTACCAAAATTTATGAAGAGATTGACGGTGTCGCCATCGGTGGCCCTTATCGCCCTTGGCGACCAACTTCTTTATGGAGGACATCGCGGAAAAGGCGATTATATCTGCTAGCTCAAAGCACACAGTGTTCTAGAGGCATATTGACTACCCGTTTTTAGTGTGGATCCTTTGCGAATAAAAATTAAAAGAATTTTTAAGTCATCTGAGTTTGGCGGCGGCGGCGGGTCATGATAAGAATTACTATGCACATGATGGTTTGGTTCAGCGACAAAGCCCCTTTTCATTTGGATGTGTTCGTCAATAAACAAAATTGGCGCATCTGGGGGACTGAGAACCAGAATTTCGCGATCGAGAAGTCTCTCCACCTTCAATCGGGTGACTGTTCGGTGTGCAATGTCCAGTCACAGAACAATCGGTGTAATATTCCTTGATGGTACAGTGACTACTGAATGGTACTTGAAAGTTTTGGAAGATGATTTCATCTCCTCGATTCAAAATCAAGTTTATTTCTCCAGGATATGATTCATGTAAGACGGAGCTCAACCCCATCGAAGGAGGAGTGTAGTTGATGTTCTGGAGGACCACTTTGAGAACCACATTCTGGCTCTGGGGTACTCAGAAGCCACTGACATGGGCCTCGATTGGCCGCTATATTTTCCGGATTTGAACACATGCGACTCCTTTTTGTGTGGCTATAGTAACGACATGGTATACAGCAATAAGTCCAAAGACATTGCCGAGCTTAAAACAGCCATTCAGGAGGTCATCGACAGCATCGATGTTCCGACACTTCAGCGGGTCATGCTGAACTTTGCTATTCGTTTGCGCCACATCATCGCCAATGATGGCAGGCATATCGAACATGTCATAGTCTCAATCTGTATATCTGTAGTGACGTTTACACGTTGAATAAAGTGTATGCACGCCGTAGGTTGTAACTAATATACTTTTTTTTCATATTAACCAATAACTGTCACAGTGTGGGTGCCACCATCCTTCGCAGACTATGAGTGTTGTCAGAACACTGGTTCACAGTGCACACGAGAACAGTCTGGAGCGAGATTCTACACATGATAAAAGTTCTTGAAGCAAACGGGTATTCTCCACAAGAGATATGTAAGGCACAACGAATGAAACCAACAGTGGGCATAAGGAATGCAGAAGAATATACGAAAAGTTTTCAATTCAGGTTTTTTTTTGTCACACATGTGAAGCTTAGTGTTACGAACAGGACGGATCCTCAGCAAGCACAAAGTGGAAGTGATTTTTCTCGTTCCACCAAAGATAGCAGCACTCTTGGTTCCGTTAAAGTTGAGTTGGTGCCTCTAAAGCCTGGTGTTAACAAGATCTGCTGTGAGTGGCCGTTCATAAATCGGACAGACGGCATGTACAGTCCATGAGAGCAACGCAGAGCACTGTAGGTTCACGCAGCTCTTAAAACCTGATAAATCGGTGATGGCAGAGCACCTTATTGACAGTGGACGCTCTATTGTGTATGATAACGTCGAAATTTTAGCCTCGACTTCATCTTTCTGGGACTCAGTAGTGAAAAAAGAAGTTGTATTGGCGACGAATTTAGTTAGTAAAGATAGAGGCTTCAGCTTGGACAAATCGTAAAAGCTAGCACTTCCTGTAACAAACTTAGAAAGACATCGGAACGGTGCAGCTCGCACTGAAACATCGCTATCACTGTGTAGATCGACCTTGAAGCCACAGATCTAATGCATATGTTTAACCTCTTAGCCACCGATCAATGCCTCTGCCGCGTTGTGTATCTGTTGCCGTATGTGCAGTGACGTGGTCTGTGTGTTTAAATGGACGGAGCAAATGGTGGAGCGTCAATCAGCTAGCTGACTCTGAAGATCGTTGGACGGTATACAGCCGAAACATTATAACAAGTAGTGAAATTTATGCGACTGCATCCCCGAAACTTTATGGAAGAACTATAAAAGTCGTCAGCATACAGTGAGGGGACACCATAGATCCCAGAGTGCCCTCCAGACCATTGATAGGCACTAAAAAGAGAGAGACACAGAAAACAAAATCCTGATGAACTCCATTATCCTGCAGATGGGAAGTGCTACGGGAGCTGCGTGTGACATGCTAGGACGTTGTGGATAAAAATTTTAAGTGGGTAACAGGGGCCCCACTCATGTCAGGTGGCAATAATATGGTGCAACCATGTGGTATCATTACTTTCATGCAGATGAAAGAAGACTGCAATAAGGTGTTGTGGCTGGGCAAAAACTGTTCGGATAGCAGACTCCAGGTGGGCTAAATAATTTGCGCCTCAGCGAAAACTACCCAGGGTCAAAGCCAAAAGGTTCAGGGGTTCAAGAACTCAATAAAGCCAACGGCTGACCGTACATTCGAGTAACTTGCAGAAGCCCATGGTTAAACTCATCAGACGTTTGCTATCAGTGTGGAGGGGCGGATTACCCAATTTCAAAACTGGAATAATGACACATTCTCACCACTGGGAAGGGAGTTCCCATTCGCTCCAAAGACTTTGTGTAACCAGCGGTAAATGTTGAAGCATATGGTTGTGCACCCCGGTCGGTGCAGGAACCATGTTAGTGCAAAGGGCGTGGGTGCTAGCGAATTCCTATTTGTTAATGGTGGCGTTGTAACGCTTCAGGCAATAGGGAACAGAAGATAAAGGGAGTCCTTCGAGAATCTGTTTGACAAGACAGTACACTGGCGGATAGTGGACCGACACTCAGGCCAGGGTGAAATGCCTATCAAAATGCTCAGCGATAGAGTCTGGGCTGGTGAGGATAAAACCATTCAAGGAACTCTCGGGACAACTATAGTAGGACGGTGGCTAAAAATGCTCCTGCTCTTTGCTCATGCCTGCGAAGTGAGAGTATACGCCCTATGTCAGCGACATATAGTCTCTAATCAATAATTTTGTGGCATTTAATTAGATAACAGATCCATGCACAAAGCCATTTAACGGCCAGGAGGTGGCCGAGAAATGGATGGTGTTTGTAGTTTTGGAGGGCGCGGTGGTATTCTTTAGTAGCCGCAGAAATTTCGGAACTTTTCCAAGGGATAGTCTTCCACTGGGGAGATACGAAAGCAGAGAGAATCACTGAAGTAGCTGCTAAAATGATTGCATTGGTCAAACTGTATGGATTGATCAATGCTGTTGTGTAGTGGAGTGGTTGGGATGATATCCCAATCTGCATTAGTAAAGGCCCACTTCGAAGGGCGTCCAGATGAGGTATGTGAAAGAAAAGACAAGACAATCTTAATCAAGACTATCTTAAAATGATTACTGTTGCCCAAATCGGAGAGACGTCCACGAATGTAAAATCGGGCCTGACTGAGTGGGAGGATGCATCACCACCTGGAAAATTGAGAGTGGGGATCTCGTTCCCAGGTTTATGCATTGTCTACTCCTTTGGAGAGCCAGAGGAGGTGTGACTGGGAAGAGAGTAAGTCACAGCAGTATCAGGATCTGAAAAACAGTGAACAGACTTTAGGCCCAGGAGTGCGGGTCCCATGTCCAACTCGAAATAACAGGTTTATTGTTCTAGAGAAGAGAGATTTTCCTCTGTCCTAAGAGAAGTAGAGGTTCTGTGACGGGAGGACACAAGAACCACGTGGGGGTGGGGGGTAAGGGGTCAGAAAGCATAGATATCAGCCTCACAGTGTACACCCATTGTCAGTAACACAGAATACTGACCTCTAGCTACAGGTTCTGACTTATAGGTACCTCGTTAAGAATGCGAGCAGAACTGTGGGTATCTTAGAGTGGGAGTCTTGTCGATCAGTACAGTGCATCTTTAATCGATCTGTGTGGCCTCCAGTGTCCGTTATACCCAACAGTACAACGTCCCTTGCATTAGGGCTTGCGGAGAAGGTGAGCGAGGAAACACCTGGAATGGGGCATGGATCAGTAATGTCAGTTTCTTTTCCTCAATATGCAGAATTTAACTGTGGTCAGATGGTCGTTGTAGAAGATTTTGGAGACTGCCACATGTCAATGGATGCAGTCCCACGTATTTAGAAGGGAGGTGGTTTAATCATGTTTCAAGCTCAGTTCTTGCCCTGGGAATAGGACACATGTCACAGCTATCAAAGCCATTTGAAGGACATCTGGTATCGAGAATTATCTTCCAATCTATTCTCGAACGATGTAGTTAACATTTCGGAGGCATTTCGTCTTTCAAGACGACAATGCTCGACCCTTCATGGGCTCAGCATACATTTGCTGAGCACAGGCTTGGAGACCCCAGGCTACCTCTGTCACCATAATTCTGGCCATGCTTCAGTGACCAATGTGTCCCACAGTGGTAGAACGTTGTGTGTTACAGGGTACGGGCATCTTGGCTTGACTGCCCAAATCGAGAGGTTGGAATAAACCCCCCCCCCCCCCAAAAAAAAAAGTCTCAAAATGTGCTGCACACTGATGAGATGCTTGGCTGTTGAGGTGGAACAGCTGTTAGCGGAAAATCTCTGGGGAAACTGATGCACCTCAGTTGTATAAGGCTTACCTAGGTATTTTGGACTCTGTCTAGGTGGACTTTTATTTCCCTAGCTGTTCGTGGAGCCGATAGAGATTCTTTGAAGTTTTCTGTTTCACCTCCCAGGGGAAAGGGTGGACCGCTGTAAGGTACAATCACCCAATCAAATAACAGTGCTCGTGCTACCAGTCCACCAGACTCAGGGGTTATACAGAATTTGTCCATGAATAGCAAGAGAACGCATGCTGCTGGTCAGATGGTCGTTTTGATTGTGAAATGGGAAGATGGTAGTTTCAAACAACTTTAGCGTTTTTACAGACAAAAGGGTTTGGTGGGCATCACAGATTCACTTATATCCGTCAAATGATTGCGCACTGGTAAGCTCTTGGTCGAAATAGCTAGCTGCCTACAAGCAACAAAACTCTGGAAAATGCCTTGGAGAATATGCCATGGAAGCAGAGCTCCAGAACACCATGAAGTAAAGTGAAGGGTTTGTGTAATGCAGAGATCTTTCAGACATTCCTAAGGAGGATTTGAAGGATGAATAGGCTCAAAAAGAGATCGCAGATGTGCACAGTATACTGAAATGAGTGGATGGGGATCAGGTGAAATCTGCCTCCTTCATCCTTACCTTCAACAGCACAAAAGTGTCACAACAAGGCAGGTTTCCTTTATCTAAGCTTACATCCAAATGTCTCTAACCCAATGCACTGTTTTAAATGCCAGCGCTTTCTGCACACCACCATAGGACGAAAGGGTGAAGCCACTTACGGCAATTGTGACAAGAACGCCCATGGTGGCGTTGGCTGATCTTTCCCTCTAAAGTGTGTAAATTGCTCTGGTGATCACCCTGTCCGGAGTAGGGATTGCAGTGTCTTCCTTGAAGAGCGGAAGGACAGGAAATTAAGACTTCGAAATGCATCAAGAAGCTCTATATCGTCATGCAGCCTCCCCCATTCACTACGCCCTTTGCTTTCGCCCTTAAAAGCCTATTTCAACAGCCCAAGCTTCAACAGAAACTTAGGCTGCTAGTCTCAGCGCACTTGCAAGCTGTAGTTATTTCAGAGCCCATAGCCTCTGTAACAACATCAAAAAAATCCATAGTTACCACCACTGAGGAGCTCTCGGTACTTCCAAAGGCTGAGTCTCGTAAAAAATCCAGTGCTCCCTCAGCTGCTGCTGTGGTAGTTCCTGGAAAACCCACCCATGCGAAGAAAGCAAATGGGTAACTTCTGCCACAGGCGAAAACAGATGGTAGATCATCAGACCATGTCGATGACATTCGACTTTATATCTCTGCTACTTCTGCTTTAGAGTCAATGGACAACGAAGTCTTCAAGGGGAAACCATCTTGCACCTGAGCTGAAACACGAAGCATTGTGGGCTCACCGCACCCCACCCTTCCTTGCCAGAAAGACAGGGTGAAAGTTAAACCACCATGATAAATGGTTCCCATACTACAGTGGAACATGAATGGATTCAGGAATCATGTGGTGTAACAGGCACAACCCCTGTGCTTGTGTTTACAAGAAACACATTTCAAAACTGCTGTTGCCCCTGTGATGTGGGAATTATACCCTCCATTGCAAGGATGACCTGACTGAGGAATGAGACAACAGAGTTGTTGCTGTGTTTGTCAATAACACATACCACTCCTCGGCTTTCCCCTCAGTTACTGACCTACAAGCAGCAGCTGCTGCAGTTTATGCGAGTCCAGCGACCGCTATCTGCTCCCTGTACTTACTTCCACAGGATGCAAGGGACTTGAACAACTCCCTCCCCCCCTCTACTATGAGACTCACACTATACTTGCCACAGGAGTCGATTGTTGGAGAACCTCATGACGTCTCAGCAGTTGTTCGTCCTCAACACGGGCTGGCACAGGAATTCCCTAGCTGCTCCTGGATCGTCCTCAGCCATCGACATCTCTTTCTACTCTCCAGCCCTTGCGTACTCAGCATAGTGGAAAGCAACTAATGACCTTCATTCCAGTGACAACTTCCCACTGTGGATCAAACTATTGGACTGAGGATTGCTGAAATACAAGCCACACAAAATAGACGATCATCAGGGCTAACTGGGCGCTCTTGAGCCAGTTGGCTGTGTTTCAGTACCTTGACAGGGTGCAGGAATGGGTGAACCACATCACGCCGGTGACATATAAACACCGTAGTCTTTAAGTCATCCTACGGGGCGACCTGTACCTAGTTGGACAGATGAGTGCCGTTCAGACACCTTGGACAAGCGTGCGGCTCTTTGACTGTTTAAATGCCACCTAATAGCAGAAAACCGCACTTCCTTTTGAGTCGCAAGAGCCAAGGCTCGACGCATCATAAAGGAGAGCAAAATGTGGTCATGGCAAGCGTTCTTGAACTCAAACAACCTTCCCACTTGCTCTAAAAAAGTATTTGAAAACATCTGGAGGATTTTAGGCAAACACAGTTGTTAACTGATAGCATCAGTGCTAAAACATGGGTGTCTCCGAACGACGCCATGAGATATTGCTCAGATGCTGGCTGATCATTTTGCAAAAACTACAGCTGATGGAGGCCACGATCTGGCGTTTCATCATTGCCATGCAACTGTAGAGAATGGCAAGTTGAACTTCTCATACAACAGTTCTGAGGCCTACAACTCCCCTACCTCCATGTGGGAGCGCGAATTGACAGTGTCTGAGACTCGTGACACTGGACCCGGTAACGACTACATCGGGTACTGCATGCTTCGACGTTTTCCAGTGACATCAAAGGAAATTCTCCTGTTTTAATCTTATTTAGCAGACAGCAATTTCCCCAACTCATAGAGTGAGGCGATTCTTATACCTCTCCTAAAACCAGGAAATCGCCACTTATCTCCCAATAGTTACAGGAGTATCGCCGTAACGACCTGTGTAAGAAAGACCTTTTAGTGAGAGATTAACCATCGTCTGCTCTAGTTGTTAGAGACCAAGCAACTCCTTAGCCGCACTCATTGTAGATTTCGCAATTAAGGTCCACTGTCGACAACCTGACCCTACAAGAGGTGGCTATACAGCAGCCTTCCCTATGTAACCATCACAGAATCTGTACATTCTTTGATATCATTAAGGTGTACGATACTGCTTTGAGACACTATATTCTCGCACAACTGAATCAATGGGGCTTTCGTGGCCACCTTCACACATTCATGGGGTCTTTTCTGTCTCAGTTGTTTTTAGCTACCTGAGTTGGTGAGTGGCTGTCAGAGCATTTTGAGCAGGTGAATTGTGTCTCTCAGTACAGTGTTATAAGTGTTACCATCTTTGCCATAGCCACAAACAGTATCACATCCACGGTAAGGGGTACTGTACAGCGCTACTCATTTTTTTATGATTTTGCTGTTTTCTGTAGCTCCACCAGTGAAGCAACAGCGAGCCATCAGTTGCAACTTACAGTGCAGAGACTGGAGGAGTGGGCTGCAAAGATAGTTTTCCAGATTTCTGCAGGTAAGTGTGTGTGTGTGTGTGTGTGTGTGAGAGAGAGAGAGTCAGTGTTTACTTTAAACGTTCTCGTCGTATTTTTAATTTTCCTGCCTTGCATATGAGGGACCCCATCCTACGTTTTAGAGACTCATTGGCGTTTCTGCGCCTCATTTTTGACTCCAAATTGTTATGGTTGCCACACGTAAGACACCGGAAACACAGAACCCTGAAGACACTGAATAACTTAAAGTGCCTTAGCCACAAGTCTCTGGGGCAGGATAGGGCGTGTCTCCTCTAGTTTTATAGGACTTTCGTGGGTTCACATTTGGAATGTGGGTGCATGGTGTACAGATCGGTGAGGCCTTCTTGTTTGAAGGTAACTGACGCTGTCCATCATAAGGGGATTCGGCTGGCCACTGGTGCATATAGGACCAGTCCCATACCCAGTCCCTATGCTGAGGAACGGGACATGGTATTTTCCAAGCCACGGCAGCTCCTCATAGTACATCAGGAGTGTAAATTCCTCAACGCTATGGCATCACCCACACACGTTACTCTTGCTTGTCCACCTGCTGAATGCTTTTCCTCCAACCATCCACGAACCACTATTCTGTTCTGGATCCGAATGCAGTGTGTACTGGAATCACTCGGTGTAAAGCAAGTACGATTTGAAATCCAGGGTTATAAACGTCTACGGCCCTGGTTACTGCACAGGCCTAAAGTGATTTTAGCCTTGGGGCGGTACGGGACAGATTGGACTCTTGCTTCTGTTTTTAATGCGATATTTTCTCACATTTTATCTGAGCACTCAACTATGTACTGTTTTTACGGATCGGTCCAGACAGGGGGATTCCATTGGTTGCTCTGTCGCTTTCCCGGATCGTGTTCAAGTTCCGACTGCCTCAAGCCTCTACTATCTTTGAGGTAGAAATATATCTATCTTATGGGCACTGGAGCAGATGAAACGTTCTTCCAGTGTTAACTTTCATGTCTCTTCCGATTCACTGAGTGTACTTCACTCCGTGAAACATTTGTAACCAGCAGATGAAGTAGTCCAGACTATCAAGGATGCCCTCCTTCTTTTTTCCGCGACGATTAGGGACGGAGGTGTCTTTCTGTTGGGTACTAGGACACGTAGGAATTGTGGGGAACGAAAGGGCAGATCTATCAGCCACGCAGGTGTATCTTGACCATCAGATATTTCAGTGTGCCTCCCACTGCATGCTATGAGCTTGCTGTTGAGTTCCAGTGTCTTGTATCAGCGGGAGGATGAGTGGCAGGAAGTGATCGACAAAAAGCTCCATGTAGTAAAGCCGACAACTCGGCTGTGCGTACCTCCTTCCAGTCACGTTGACGGGACAAGGTTCATCTCACCTGTCTTTGCATAGGCCACAGCCTTATGACACATGTCTTCTTGCTCTAGTGAGGGGACTCTCCGATGTGTGGTGCCTGTGGCGTACAGAGCACAGTGCGTCACATTTTATTGTACTGCGTTTTATTTGTCGACGTACCAGCAATCTATTATTTACAGGTAATGATCAAACGAACTTAGTTAGAGTTTTGAGGTTTTGTGAATTGTGCAACGTCTTTACCTTCATTTTAGGGAGATGTTACTTGTGTTTTAGTCTCTTAAATAGCATATTTTATTCTTTCCCCTTGTCTTAGCGTGTATGAACACATTTTAATAATTTTTTCCACTTTTGTTTCTTTTAATGTGTGCAACGGCTCTGATAAAGCCCATACGAACCAGCGCGTGCACATACACACACACACACATCGTAATTCACAAGTGCTCCGCGTCATCACATTCCTCCAGGGGACAGGAGGCAGCTGAATGGAATGGTTGCAGCGTCTGTTGACATGAGGCCAACAGCATGCTTGGGACAGCATTAAATGTACAGTGTGTTATCATGGGAACCCTCCGGACAAATCGGATGACAGAGTGCTGCCAATCGAAGAGAGGGAGACGCTTGGGCAGTAACATCTAAACCACCGTGAGGACAGCAAAGCTATGGATAATCGAGCATGTGACAATGTACGTGGTGGAGCAAAAGGATACTGAATGTTTCACTACCCCTGATTTTGCTTTGGTGCATGTGCAATGTTGTGCACTTTCGAAGAGGCTACTTGTTTGTTAATCACAGAGTGTACCTACCAGATTCATAAGGGCTATTCGTTCATTTCATGCTCTCATAGACTCTAAGCTCACACACATTTGCAGATATGCAGGTGATGAAATCTTGTTTTTTAACTATTTAGATCAGCAATACGTGAAGTCGCATTATACTGTGGAAACAAGTGTAGTATACATTGTGAAAAAATTGCAGACGCAATCCAGGATTACTGCATCTCAACACTCGGTAGCGCAGCGACTGTAGTCAGCTCTTCATTCACTAAAATGTGAAACCCAACGACTATTTGAGATAGAATTGTTTGCCCAGCCGCCAAATGAATGACTTCCATGAACTCTATGAGGGTTATTGTGTGACCAATAATAAAGTGAAAATGATAATTAACGGGAAATCACTGATTGTCTAAAAAAGCTATTTTCAATAGTTATTCTTGTCCTCATCTTTTGACAGAATTCTATTGCCACTGTTGGTCACAATCCTTGAGGTGTGCCTAAGGTTGCACCTAGCACGAATGGAAGTTTAAATTAGCACGGAGAACTGCATGACAGTTACATGCTTACAGGTTTATTTCTAAAAGTTGATCCCTTCTCTTCAAACTTTCTAATGCACATATTTATCATGTGTTCTCGGGAGCCAATTCACAGAGCCATGACGAGAGAGAAACTAAATACCGTAATACGTACAAACTCGCTTTGTGAAAATTTTTAACATTTGTGTAATATGTTTACCAATCAGGAACGTTCTCTACGTGTTTTGCAGTTCTGCCAATTGCACATTGCAACTACAACATTCTTTTTTAATTTTCGTTTTTTGTTACCTTGTACTACAGTATCGTTTCTACATTACGTTTTATCCATGGCGATGTAACCGTCATTGCACTGAACTGCTACTATTGACAGGGGAGAAACGTCAGTTAAAAACTTTCAACAGACAATAAAGTGAACACCTGCATCTGGTGGCAGCAACAAACTATGTATAGCGGGACTGACACTGAATGCTTTGCGAATACAGAGGCGTCATGAAGTGTTCTGAGGTGAAAGACTGAGTTACGAATAGTAAAGCTTCTATGCAAGAAACGACCATGCAAGATTCTTTACTTTTCAACAAAATGCAAGTAATCCACTACTGTATAGAATATATTCCGTGACGGCGATGTTCCCTAATCTGCGGTTGCAAATGATTCTATGAAATAAAATTTTACGCTTGAAATATGGAAAACTATTGGCCTTGATGTGATCGTGTTTTGAATTCACGTTGACATTTTGAAGGCTAATAAGCTGCTAGCAAAAACATGCTATCAACCTTCAATTTCAATATAATAAAAGATATGTTACAGACATCATATAAATTCTCCTTTGTATTACTGTTCCGTAGAGACTTAACGTTAGCATAGCGTGAGATCAATTTACTGAAGCCTACCGAGAGAAAATACTTCACATGAGTTATAGGAAACTGTTTTGGTATCTGAATGTGAAATGGCAAAACAGAATGTCAGTATAAAGCCATAGACATAACAGACACATGTTCATAGAATAGGAGCTCTACGCCTCAGCTACAAATTTTCGTTGTCTGGTCGCTCAAATTAAATTTTATTTAGTTAAGTACAATACTAGAATATGATTTACCAGCTTTAACAGCAAAAGAAGTGCATTAAATCAGAATAGAGCGTTACTAAATGTAGCATCATTAATTAAAAGAGATAATGAATTGTTCAGTTTTGTTCATTGATGGAAACGTTTAGTGATATAGATCTCGTAACTTTAAGGATATCGACTTACAGTAGCAGGCAATGATGGTGAAACAGTCTTTTTCTGATCTTAACAAATGAATACATTTGGATCACTAACAATGAAGTCTCAGTAGTAGCGTAAGGGGGATAAGCTCGAGTACAATTTTGATATCAAATTGAGATGTAAATTAATTAAATTATCCAATTAATTAACCTCCCCCTGCCCATGCCCATGCTGACCCCCACCCCCTGTATGACGTCATGTGGTTTTCTCAGTCTGCATGTGATTTCCTGCACCATCCCCCACATTCCCATTCCCCCTCCACCACCCGCCCTACTGGCAGGAATTTCGAATTTTGACAGCAGTTTCACTGTCTCAGGGCTGTGTTGAGGTCCCACTCACCCCCCCCCCCCCCCCCCAGCCTGAGAGCCGGTGTGAAATTAAAAATTGCGGTGGCCTTCCAGGATTTGAAACCTGGTCCTCCTGGATGGAAAGCCCAAGTGCACCGCCCCTAACACAGATATAGCGCCAGAGGTGCTTGGAATTGGTGGGAAATTAAAAATGGTTTTGCCCTTTCTGGCACTCAAACTATGGTCCTTCTGAAGCCCAAGGACATCCCCCAGCACATAGAAACTGCCCAGATGCAGAAGAGGAAGGTCAGGTTGGTGCACATAATTTATTTTGCGTGGGAAACTGAAATAAAAATAAGTTCTAATTATGAAATTACTCATACAGATTGGGCCTAATTACACAACTATATGCATAGCGGTACATAAGGACTGCCTAAAATAGCAATACAGCTCAACAACTGACGACACCATACAACTGGTAATACAAAGCCGAAAAAATATATTCACAATACCACTCTAAACTAGCTGCAGACGTACTCAAGTTCTACCCTACACCTACAAGCTGATGGGAAAATGGCTGGGCTTTAATGTACTACCTTTATTTTGTGCCAGGAGTATATTCATCTGGCGAGATGCTGGTGTTGGACAGAGGGGTGTTCAATAACTGTATTACATGTAAACATGCAGCTGAGGATTGTCTCTATTGCTGTTTGAAGGCGCCTCCTCGATACTCACCTGCATTTACGAAAGAAATCGTGAGAGCCTGTCTTGTAGTCGAACCTCCTATAAGATATTACTATGTGTCTCTCTCTTTTACACTGTAACACACATATGTATTACAAGCGTTTCAGACACAAGAAACAACGTTAGAGATCACATTCTGCCACATCATTAGCTCACATGTCAGAATAAGCACAATGACTTTACTTAATATAACAACAAGCTATAATTCAAGACGACATTGCTGTTTTGTACACTATGGAAAGCCCTGTTTTATCAATGAAAAGTTATATCACACCTGCATTTACAAATCTCTTCCGTTACATGGAAACCAGTTACCGTCTGCGTGCTTACGATTGACATTTGTGCTGCATGACTCCCTTTTGCCGACATGTCTGTGAAGTTTCTATTATACAGCACATACTTGCCTTCTAGTTTTGTAAGAGAGTTGATCGTCAGCGCAAATTTCAGGCAACAACTCAAATGTCGGGAAAAAGGCACTATCATTTGTAGGTTCTAGAATGAGCAATAATTCAAGTAGTGTCTTCTTTATAAGTAGAGGATATGACGTATGAAATAATACGGGACTTACGGTAGCAATCGTTTACTGAACTTGCAATCGTGACAGTAATAGTAAAAACAGTCATTATTCCACGAGAATGTATACAGCCGATTTATGTTGGTTTTATAAGCATATCGGTGTAGTTTCGAGAGAACTATATGCATGCACTCTTTAACCAGTTACACCACTCCTTATAATAGAACCTCGTATAACACTTACACCTTACTGCCCCTCCCTCTTTTGAAATATCTAAAAACCAAATATCCTCATCATGTTGAGATCGAGCATATTACATACACACATGTCACTGCACTGAAGGATGTGGCCAGTGCTAGAAGTTGCTTGCACAGATCTGAGTGAAGTATTGTCGACTGTACTGGAAGAAGACCGTATCCTACAGTCTATTAGTCACAAGAGACGGTACCTCTATTGGTCGTTCATAAGCACTGTGATACATTGTTTTTTCGGCTGTAACACATCCAAGTAATGCAAGACTACAGTTTCGTACACTGACTGGCCTGCACTTTGTTTTTCTACCGTGACTTCAAGGTCTGTAACAGCTGCTAAACCGACGTTAACTCGTTTCAGTCCCTTGAATAGGACAGAAGGCTGAAGATCGCTTGGTGATGGGGTAGTGGATATCTTGGTGTTCCATTTCAAACTGCATTGCTTCCTCATTTTTTAGTAATGTACATGATTACTGTTATGGTGTAGACCATGGCCGGAAGATGCCGTTGACAACACGTGTGAGGTAGTAGAAATAAAATTAGGTACTGCTACTTTATTGGCTAAAAAACGATTTAAAAAAATTAGAACACGTGGAGATCATCACAGCTTATGGAAATAGGATGGGTCTGCTACATTGCGGAATGCTTCCAAACACCTGTCTGCAGGTGACGACCTCTACATTTAATCCCATGATTCACAGTGACAAATATTAGGAATCTAGAGTTCCCCAAGGCTCCCTCCATCCCAATGATGTGCTGTCAGCCAATCATTATGCGGTAACCAGTAGCATAACAGTGGATGGATGGGATGGAAAAGGCACTGTTGATATGCGATGATGTACAGTAATCTGCACTGCAGTTCATAGCATGGTCAGTGTTAGCAATTTTACCAGTTGTTCCATGATTTCAAGGCCAAACAATGACATGACAGGATTCTGCTGACTTCCTGCATTATCGCTTGATCACCCCTCCACTACTCTGCAGGTAGACCGACAATGCAGATAGATGGCTGTGCAGTACATGCATTAGACCATGTATTCCAAAGTGTACCAGACAACGTCCTGCACTGGTGCAGTTAGGTTACCTACATATTTCCAGCCCACAGATCATACTGCAGAATTTACGATTACGACTAGCCATCTTCCCTATTGAGGATGGGCGTCACAGAGTATTCTCGCGTTCATAGGACAAAGTTCGAGATCGGCAGATCAATTCCACATTGTCCTCACTGCAATACTAATCTTACCCACGGCACCCATCCAAAAGCAGAAGATCCCTCCGGATGTGTGATATGGAGGGTAGCACTTCTTATCAGTCTGTAGTAGACATGAGGGTGTTGTGGTGATATAACAGACATATAAGAACAAACACGTGGTTTGTACATGGTGGGGCTCTATATGGTTGGAGTTTGAAACATTTCACATAAACCAACCATGCTATTAATTCTGAAGCATTATTCCACTGTCTGGAATCAGTACTAGGAAGGCATTAGCATGAGAGAAATGACTGTGGAACATAAACACTTACTCTGACAGTTACACAGTTCTGCACCTAAAAATGCTATACTGCTGATGCCATACAATTTGGAAAGTATTAGATATGCATAATCCAACGCTCGTAATGCTCTAATACAGGATGTACGAGTATATGTACAACTTCAGACGTACAACTACCCTGCAAATTTGCTACCCCAATCACTACAGTGATAAATTTAAAATAATAAAACTACTTCCTTCTCCAGTTTTCTGGTGTCCTATGATGGCATCGTTAGTGTATACCCACAGCACGAGCTACTTATAAACCAACTACAATGAAGTCTGGAGACCGCTGTTCTCTCTCTTAAGAAATTAATGGATTTTATATGACTTTGTAAGTCAGAAACATACGTACTCTAAATCACACTTCCCTCATCAGACGTGCTTATTATTAGTAGTAACAGTAACAGTTTCGACAGATGCGGACATATGTCTCACTAGAAATAGAGAGAAGAAAAACCGAATGAATATTTTCGATTGCTGATAGGTACCACTCAAATCTTTCTGCATGAAAATGCTCTCGAAAAAGCAGCTACTTCTTATGAGAGAGTAAGCACCACAGTTAGTAGCCAACGGATATGTGACAGCCTTGTTGCTGTTTACAGTAGCATCACCACAGCTGTGACAGCAAATTTTGCTCCGATGATAGTTAATTTCGCTAATGTATAGAATAATATAGCAGTTTCTTCCTAACACCATATCTCTCGAGTACACCCCTCTAAAACTATTAAATGTGATGCATGTGACATCAGTCCACTATCCCACGGAACACTCAAGGGAATGGCTTAGTCTGATAAATGCATTGATTCTTCGCCTTAATACTTAAGGAAGAACATTTTTGCGAGAACCAGATATAATTCAGTAATACATACATTCGACTACATGAGCGAGTCTTTCTTGGAGTATGTGTTAGGAAAACCAACATAGCTTACAAATGGAGGGGAAGGGTTAAACGTGAATGGGCTATAGGATAAGGTTTATGCTTTTCTTAGCCTTGAGTGTCTGGGTAACCCACCCCACCCAAATTTCCCGCATTTCTCTAATATTGTGTATTCTCAGCCAGTTTAAGCAAGTTTGCAGGTGTTTTTCGCGTTTATATATATTTAGTATTATTACCTTAAATTTTACTATTTCCCAGCTTTTCCTGAATTTTTATCAATTTCATGACTTTTTACATATTGTTTTGATATCTTTCCGTTTGTATATCGTCATATTGCCAGCATACCCTTGCGTTATTTGATTTTATATCAGGATATTTGCGCGTCCAATACACAAGACTACTAAAAATTGCTAAGAATTCCCCTCTTCATGATGATCTCATGTGCCTCCATCGGGCACAAGAGTCGCTCTCGGCGGGCGTTGTGACTTGTGACTTGCGTTGCCCGACCACTGGGGCCCACCCAACCCTCGCTAAGAGTGAAGCCACTGTCTCTATTGATCACGCTGATGGCAACTCTTTTTGTGACAAAACCCTCCTTCAGAACACAGTCCCAAAAGGACGACTTCTGCCTTACCACTTCCGTTTGTTCATATTTCATTGACTCCGTAAGCCTGTTGCTATGCGGTGTTTCCCAACCACAGACTTTGTGCCTTGCTTCAATTTAGTGTCTTTACTGTCTTTCTGGAACCTTTCTTCCACTGTTCACGTAGTCAGTTCGATTTAAGCTATACCGCATATGTAATACGCCATACATGGTTTACGGAGCCCCAAGTTCCATAGAACCTAATGAGCCACACCTTTTTTGGAGGTTGCGTCGAGCCAAGATTCTTAACACTTTGTTCCGTCTTTTGCCGGTGATTGGGAGGTATGCCACTGCATTATTCGCCTATTCGAGTTCGATTTGTTGGGCCTTCTGCCTGAAAACACATACCTTTTTTCTCCTGCCATATTCGTCCGTCTTGAGTGTGTGAGCCAGCCGTGGTGACCGAGCGGTTCTAGGCGCTTCAGTCCGGAACCGCGAGACTGCTACGGTCACAGGTTCGAATCCTGCCTCGGTATGGATGTGTGTGACGTCCTTAGGTTAATTAGGTTTAAATAGTTCTAAGTTCTATGAGACTCTTGACCTCATATGTTAAGTCCCATAGCGCTCAAAGACATTAGAACCATTTGAGTGTGTGTCTAAGGTGACCGAGTGAGTTCCAGTATTAGTATTCCTTAGTGCGATACTGAATGTTTCCGACGTGTGTGGGCGCACTGGTTATGTTCTGTTCTTGTAACAAGCACGTGTGTTATTTCCTGTTACATTTCTAAGTAGTGCAGCCCCCATTTCACGGACGGTTGCCTTGTCATGCAGTAGGCTAACGAGCGGACATGTTTTTTGTTCACATTGTATATCAAGTAGCGCAAGATCTTTCGCGCTGATGGAATTACAGTGCACACTTACTATTACTTGGTTGTCGACTTTTTCTGTGATACTTCGGCGTTAACTGGTATTTAAATAACGCTTCAAATGGCTCTGAGCACTATGCGATTTAACTTCTGAGGTCATCAGTCGCCTAGAACTTTGAACTAATTAAACCTAACTAACCCAAGGACATCACACACATCCATGCCCGAGGCAGGATTCGAACCTACGACCGTAGCGGTCTCTCGGTTCCAGACTGTAGCGCCCAGAACCGCACAGCCACTCCGGCCGGCTAACTGGTATTTATATTTTGGCTCTTGTTGGGGGGGGACCTTGACTTGTAGAATTCGGAACGATGTGGCCAGATGATATTCGTACGATGTTCGAAGCCAAAAGGATCCACTAGAGCGCGATATGGAGGACATTAGGGTAGCTACGTCGGTCATTTGCCTTTGTATATCAGAAGTATAGTTGGTCAACAATGTTTTTGTTTTGGAAGATGTGCGTCCGTAGAACCAGTCAAGTAAACCTTTCCCTTATACAACTGAAACTTTCGTAAAACTCGACAGACTATTGGTGATCGTCGGAAACATCGGCTTGAGTGACGTAAGGCGTTATGGTAATCGGTATACATCTATGATGGTAACCCCACAGCAAAGTGCATCGAAGCTAAGGGTATCTGATACAAAGACAGGTTTCAATGCAACTAGTCCGGCGATTTGGTGCGAGGCTGGCCAGTACTGTGGGAGAGGGTGAAGCGAAGTTGACGCCACAAAGTGGCAGTGCATGGTAAGACTTATGGGTACTTCTTTATTTCTAGTAAAGTGAAATCTGTTTCGAAATCTGGTTTACCTTTTCATCTTGCTACTTTGAATGATGAGAGCATTTGCGCCTTGCTTGACTCCGGTCTCCTATGTCCGTGCTTGGTTACTGGTCGTGTAACAGGCTGCTTCGTTGTTGGGAGTGTTTGAGGCATTGCCTCACGTGCTTACTGCTAATTTGGGGGTCACTGATAAGACTGAATATAAAATCCGGCTTACTGATCAGAAGCCCGTCCTACTATATCCCAAGAGTATGTAGAAGTAAGGAAACTGTTGGCCTATGCTTCAAGGTCAGTGTCCGCCACTACAAAATACTCATTTTACCTGGAGCTTAGACCGTTTCGACTGGATACTGATAACCAGGGCTGGGCCCTATAAGACTAGATGGATAGCTAGATGGCCAGTGAGGATTTTGGCTTTCTGGAATAAAGTGAGGAACATCAAAAGCGTAGACAACCAAGGAAATGAGACCCTCAGTCGTACATTTCGGGGGAGAGATAAGATGTAGATGGTCGGTTAAGGAAGATTAATCAACAAAATTAGGGAAGGTACAGAGGTCCAAGTTATTCTCTCAGCAGCAGCATGCTTTGTTACCGCTCTTGCTATGATGT
Source organism: Schistocerca gregaria (assembly GCF_023897955.1). Lineage (NCBI taxonomy): Eukaryota > Metazoa > Arthropoda > Insecta > Orthoptera > Acrididae > Schistocerca > Schistocerca gregaria. The sequence goes on along the minus strand of NC_064920.1, from coordinate 923,004,533 downwards.
GAGACATAAGTTATGTCTTTCCAGAGAACTGTGTCCCCCTGTTTCAAGTACTTCCACCACGCGTTATGTAGGCAACATCTAGAGCTTTATGAATGAATCAAAAACTTAAGGAACATTTAACCTGGCCGACTTTCAATGGCTATGTAAGAAAGCTGGTCACGCAATGTTAAAATGTAGGAGAGCTAATCTCATTTCCGGTGCCCAGGCGGGTGAATTGAATTCCTCTAGGCAGACCATCCCATGAACCATATTTTTATCGATTACCTGGGTCCCTAACCCCGTACCAAGCACAAAAATCGGTAAATGGTGTAGGTGATGGACACCTTTAGGTGTTTTGTCTGGCTGAAGTAAGGCCACCACCTCTGCAGTTACAATTAAGCATTTAGCACGAATATTTACGGTGTTTTGAGCACCTGAGGTGTTGGTGATCGATAGCGCACCAACCTTCTTGTCTCGAGAATGGAGAGATTTCTGCTTCAATTGCGCTATATCTCATGTCACTACTAGCCCATACTATCTACAATCATCACTTCAGGAAATCTAATGTGATTAGTTTCCTCGTCCAGTCTCAGGCCGAGTTGGATCAGACAGACAGTTGGCGGAGTTCTTCGTTTGTGCATGAAACACACAAGACCACCAACGACAAGTTGGTGTTAGCATTTCCTGTAAACTCACCCATATGTATCTAACGTGTGATAGATCAATGATGACATATCTGGTAATAGTAATCCGAAGGTCATTAGGAAAATATGGGAGGCAGCCAGCAATAATAAGTCATCCACACTGTAGTGAAGATGTCAGAAACAACAGGGAACGACAGTCAGCCTCGTTACGAGCTATTTACGTCGATTTCCTGAAACAATTCTGGGTATAGAGTTATCTGTTGTTGTGGTCTTCTGTCAGAAGACTGGTTTGATGCAGCTCTCCATGCTAGTCTATACAGAGCGAGCCTCTTCATCCCCGAATAACTTCTCTAGCATACGTCCTTAAGAATCTGCTTGTCGTATTCGTCTCTTGGTCTCCCTTTAGGATTTTTACCCCCTCAAACTTCCCTTCACACTAAGTTGGTGATCCCTTGATGACTCAGAATGTGTCCTATCAACCCTCCCTTCTCTGGGTCAAGTTACACCGCAAATTTCTTGTCTCCCCAATTCTATTCACTACCTCCGTTTCAGTTACGTGACCCACTCATCGAACTTGCAACATTCTTCTGTATCACCACGTTTCGAAAGCTGTTCTGTTTTTGTCTGAACTGTTTACCGCCCATGTTTCGCTTACATCCATGGGTACACTCCAGACAAATTCTTTCAGAAAAGACTTTCTAGCTCTTAAATCTATTTTATATGTCAACAATCTTCTCTTCTTCACAAATTCTTTTCTTCTCACTGCCAGTTTACATTTTATATCCTCTCTACTTCGATTATCATCAGTTATTTTGCTGCCCAAATAGCCAAAATCATATACTACTTTAAGTGTCTCGTTTTGTAATGTAATTTCTTTAGCATCACCAGGTTTAATTTTACTTCATTCCATTATCCTTGTTTTATTTTTGTCGAAATTCACCTTGTATCCTTCTTTCAAGACAATGTCCATTCCGTTCCACTGCTATTCCAAGTCGTTTGCTGTCTGACAGAATTACAAAGTCATTGGCACACCTCAAAGCTTTTATTTCTTTTTCCTGAAGTTTAATTCCTACTTCAAATTCTTCTTTGGTTTCCGTTAGTGCTTGTTCAGTGTACAAACTGAATAATATTGGGGATAGGCTACAATCCAGTTCCTTCTCAACCACATGTTCCTTTTCATGCCCCTCGATTCTTATTACATCCGTCTGCTTTCTGTAGAAGTTGTAAATAGTCTTTCGCTCTCTTACCTTCAGAATTTCAGAGAGAGTATTCCAGTCAACATTGTCAAAAGCTTTCTCTGAAGCTACAAATGCTATAAACGTAGGTCTTTCTTTCCTTAACCTATCTTCTAAGATAAGTGGTAAGGTCAAAAGTGACTCGCACGTTCAAAAATTTCTGAGGAATCCAAACTGATTTTCCCCGAGGTCGGCTTCTATCAGATTTTCCATTCTTCTGTAAGGAACTGATGTTAATGTCTTGCAACCATGACTTATTAAACTGAAAGCTTGGTACTTTTTACACCTGTCAGTAACTGCCTTCATTGGAGTAGAGGTCTATGCCGAAGTACTCCCGTGTCCTCCAGCATCTCCATATCTTTCAATTGTAGAGCGTATGTGGGACCAGGTCGAATGTCAACTCCGTCCCATTGATATTATCTGGGTGCCAATGACCAGTTGCAAAAGTTGTGGACCACCTTGCCAAAGGAGAGGATACAACGGATTGATGGTACCTTCCGCAACCGAATCAGTGCAGGATACCGGACCTGAGAGGGTGCAGCTTCATACTGATAAGTCGGCCTATACTGCCAGATATTCGTAAATTTGATTAGATTTTGTAATTACTGCAATAAAATTAGATACGCTTTCAACCCATTAAGTTTCATTTTGTTTCCTCATTATCTTCCAGTTGCTTCAGTTTTCCTTGTCACGCATAGTATATAGAGAAGGACCACCGTCACGAGGTTTCATGGTGGCTTTTTGATGTTTCTTTGTTTTTATTATTCGCGATCGTGATTTAAAGTTTGTATTTGGGGTTTCCTTAATCTACATTTTATGTTATACTACAAATGTAATTTAAAGGTGAGTCTTAGGAGGTAGACAGAGCACGGTTTGAAAAATGTGGTGTAGACGGGATGCGGCCGCACTCACAGCGGACGTGCAGCGTCCGGCAGTCGTGCAGCTGCTCGCTGACCTCTGGCGGCGGAAGCAGAATGTTGGCAGCCCTGCAGCACAGTTGCCGTCCAGAGTCGTCAGCCACAGGCGACAGTGACAGGGTACTCGTCGTCACGTTGCCGTCCGCGCTCGTCTGGAACCAGACACAAAAGACTGAATATAATACAGGTACATCTCGAAAGTAAGCGGCCAGTGGCAAGCTTGAGGGTCTGCCAGGACATGAAACTGCGTTCCTCGCAAAGTAAGCGCACTAACGTGTCCGATTTCTTTTAACAAAATGAACACTGAACTCTTTATCTCTCACCTCTACAGTGAAACGGTAGTATCCATTGGGAAAATCATATTGCAAAAAAAAAAGACTAGTATGGATTCAGATGTTGATTTACGTGTGCTTTGACCATACACAATGGCATCCTCTGGTATGAAGCACTTTGCTTTTTTTTCTGTTTTGAAGGAAAGAAGTTACAATCAAAGCGGGACATCATCATTTGTCATCCAGTAATTTCCTAGCATGTATCTAGGGTACGTTTAACATCGTGATGCACATCTTCTGTTTATCATCTACAAAAAAACTTAGTGTTTACTATCAAATAAATATTTACAACGAAAAACCCACACTAGAACGCCAGATCATATCTTCAGTCCTCTTTCACGCATGTAAAACTAGACCTGTAAATTGTGTCATCCCGTACTAAGAATTTAGAATGGCTCGAAGTTGTGTTCTAATTGTTAAACGACATATTACGGTACGATACTGAACGAATACTAAATGCATTTCGTAATAAGATAAGCGCGTAACTGTAATGCTAGGCGGAAGAGAGTGTTAGCTTCATTTTACTAAGGATTAGTCCAATGAAATTGCCCGTTGTGTTTTCGAACGCGGTAAATGCTGGTAACAAGAAGATCACCACGTACCGACAGGAAATACAATCTGCTACATAAGTTGCTCGGTCTTATTTTATGTGGATTTTGTCTTTGAATTTAGCCAACTTTAAAATATGCATTAATGTGAAACACGTTGTTGTGGGTTAACAATTTCCTCCACTGACTTCCTCAGTTATGGCTAACATAATTATTCGAAACAAAAACGTCAAGTTGTAAAAAGTAGTTGCATAAATTACAACATATGTGTATGATCATTTATTATAGATTTGCGCTGAATGTATAAGTAAAGTGTTCTAAGGCATTTTTAATGTGTTTGTTGATAGAAGCCAGCACAATGCTTAACCCACATTATTTTTATATTTTTGTGTCTTCCTTTAGATAGTTTTTCCAGCTGCGCTATGCCGCGCTGTATTTGGAAACTTTTTGTCATTGGTTATTTACATAAAACCAATGAGTACAAAAATTATATTCGGGTTTATACCTATAGAATAGATCAGTAATTTAAGAAGACTTTTTTGATTCCGATGTAAAATCTAATTTCTATTTTCGTTATTAGCCATGATCCACACATTCGTTTAAGGTTCGTTTGAAGCCTTCAGTGTATTTAAGATGATGAACTGACTATCTATTGTACACAATTTCATGAATCATAGCGTCAATACTTTAAGATCCTTCTGTGGATCAGTAACTGAAATCGTAGCGAAGATGTTCTTATTAGCGATTAGTAGATTTCTTGTAATTGGTAATGTAAAAATTCTAATTGCTAAGAATTATTTTTTAGAATTTCCGTACTCTGTGATTGTGTTGTTTCTCAGACCACGGAAGAGACCATTACTTAATGTTTTTGCAGTTCGTGTTTTACTTAAATAATATTTATCTGCCTGTAACTGTTTTTGTAGATATAAAGCGACGTCACTTTTTCAAGTCAGCACGTGAATTTTGAAGTTTGCGTTGATCCAGCACGTAAGAAGCCGCTTCTGTCTGCAGTGTGCCCAAATTCTTTATAATAGGTTTCAACGTAGCACAACACATTGCCGTGGTGTAGTACGTATCGATTTTTGTAAGTGGTCTGTAGATGATAGTGTGTGTTACTCTCCACATTTTGTAATGATGTAATTGCATTTAAAGATTTCTGATTACTCAGTGCATTAAGATTCTGAACATTGATGCTCTTTGCCACGGGCGAAAAGCGACAAGTCATCCTTCATCCTTCTGCCGTACCCACGTTACAATTTGTTGTGGGGACAGCAGTTAGTGTGTGTAACGACGCTTGAAGCTCTAGATATAACGGGATTGTATAAACAGTTGGCACCTAATATAACTTCCCTGCCAGTTGGTGAAATCTCTTAGAATGACGACTGCTAAAGACTGTTATCTTTGATTTTGTATCTCACAAAGAGTGATTTAATAATCAGAAATACTAAATAGGAAACACTTCCCAATGTTCTGAAACATTATAAGTCCTTGGTCATGAACCAGCTTTCGGTTTCTTAGAACATTGTTACGTGGCAGCTGAATGTCGCAAACAGATAAGATGGCAAATGTTCAAATGTGTGTGAAATCTTATGGGACTTAACTGCTAAGGTCATCAGTCCCTAAGCTTACCCACTACTTAACCTAAATTATCCTAAGGGGAAGCACACACACCCAATCCCGAGGGAGGACTCGAACCTCCGCCGGGACCAGCCGCACAGTCCATGACTACAGCGCCCTAGACCGCTCGGCTAATCCTGCGCGGCCGATACTATGGCCTGCTACTTACAAAAGCTTACGTACGAATGTAAAGCATTTTTTATACTGATTGTAAGTAGTTACTTTAACTAAAAGAGGAAGCACGAAGTTTTTGTGTGTAGATGCATTTAATAACTGATGAAAAACAGAGCTCAGTTTAATATTTTAAAACATTATAATAATACTAGTTTCATATTATAAATCAAACTTTATTTTTCATCAGTTGTTAAATGTGTGTCCCCACAAAAACACTTTGTTTCTTTTTTTAATTAACGTAAATATCTATGCGTGACATAAGAACTGTAATACTTTCCTTTGCAAATTCTCTACATCTCATCATTTGTATATTTTTGTATCTTCTGGATAAATAATTTCTATGCAATTCGCACGTCATGTTATTTGTGGCTACGAGATTCAGCTGTCACCAGACGATGGCCCAAGAAGCCACAAGCAGGTTCGTGACCAAATAAATATAATTGTCAAGAACAGTAAGAACTGTTCCTTATTTAATATTTTTATCATGTTCTGCGAACCACCGATGGGGAATTCAGTTAACTTTTGAATTTTTTTTCTTCTTTCTTTCATTCAAAATGTTGTCTATTTTGAAGGATAAATTTCATAAATGTGGCACTTGTGAACGTAAAATTATCAGAGAGGTGCAACTGCTGAAAAGAAACCCAGTTAACTGTATTAACAATAAACTGACACTAGAGAATTGTAAAGTGATTCTGCTTGCATATTTAAATAACCACAAAAACTGAAACGTAAGCAGTCTCTTCAGAGCACTCGCAGTTATACGAAAGTCTGTTTTTGCATCTTACTGCTACCTTAAAATGCACATTTAATAGTGTACTGATACGTATCAAAAAACCGCTCTGGAACAATTAGGGCACGTTTATAATTAATATTGCACTTTATAATCCATCTCTCAGATTGTACAATATCACTAATGTGACACCGACAACAGAACGAGCCGGAAGATATGCGACTGGCAAGTAGTAACAAATAGGGTGGTTATAATCAAACGTTCGCTGCGTGAGAGAGGGCCCACGAAAGAAGAGTGGTCGTAGGATAATGAAACCTTGTGAAAACATTTGCAAGGACATGGGAAGAGAAAGAACGAGTAAATTATTGAAAGAAACACATTTTAATTTCCACATTCGTTAGTTGCGTACCACGTGTACGTTCCAGGTGACGACCATATGCACCCACGATAGCCTGGAACCGCATCAGAGAGTGCTTTACTGCTGCTCAAGGTATCTCATGCGGGGTGTTGTCTACCTCCCGCAGTACACTCATCTTCAGTGCCCAATGTATGTTAGTGTCCCATCAGGTTACCCCACCTTCCCGATTAAAAATCTTGTGATCTAGTAGGCCACATGGTTGGGAATAATCGGTCAATGGATCCGTTTCCGAATCATGTTCTTCAACTCCGGTGCGGAAAGAGGAGTTTTCCGTATTCTCTTAATGCGTCGATACTCGCTAAGAACATCAGCACTAATGTTATCGTTTTGATAAAACAGCTTTAGAGTAAACCCTGCATACCTTGGCCACACTTATGTTAACATCAGCAATGCACACTTCTGTTACGCACACTTATTCTTGTGTTTCAACCCTGCGTCGCCACACCAATACCGCGTCTAATGGCAAGTGATGACCATATCACTGTTAACTACGCAAATCGTACAGCGTACAGTCTGTTAAGTTGGGTACCCATAAAGTATCGTACGTGGCAACTGACCGTTATAAATTACACGTAACCGTGTTGAAAGTCAGATCTGGAAGTTGGAGAGATCTGTAGAGATTGAATGAGAGCCCCTAACAGTTCTTTCCACCAATCTGTCGTCTTCGAAAGTTGCGCCCCCAGCGTAGAAGACAGATCGCCGGGCGTGGGATCTTCTTAGGCGGAGGCTGCTATGCTGTCATCGCTAACTAGAACCTGCGTTTGTGCTTTTTTTATGAGACGCCACTTGCTCATATTAGTCTCTTATCTACAGAGGGCAAGATCTGTAGTACTGACAATGACGGTAGGCAACATCTCTTATTAATATATCGTCTTTGCTTTATTTTAAAATAGCACTTTTTACGCTGTCTTGTACAACACTCGACATAGCTATCTTAATAGTACGGTAACTTTTCTGACAACTTCCGGTACAGAGTACGACAAGTCCGTCCGAAACAGAGATACACGTCCGGCTCTGAAGAACACCCGAAACAGAGTGACTAGCGCAGCCGAAGTACTTCGTTTCCCAGGCGCGCCAAAGGGACCCGAAAGCGTCCGAAGCACTTTGGTTGTAATATCATTACTCTTACGTTTCTCAAAACTAGTGAAATTTAATAAACAAAAACGGTAGGCTCGTAGGGTGACCATGGTAGACTGTCATACTGAAAACTGAGTTAGATATAATGAAAAGTACATAAACAATTAGTAAGAGAAGTCAGGCGTTTTGGCGCCTAACACCCGAATGTACCGAACAATCAGAAGCAAGTTCAGTACAATTGGCAGACTCTCCCACGGGAATGGTACATACTGTACCATTTGCTGCTTGTACCTCACTCCACTTTTGTTCCATATGATACTTCACGAGTGATCAAGGGGCATCAAGGCGAGCTTCTAGCAAGATAAAATACTGGCGACAACAGCCATGAGTAACACACCATCACCATATACAAATGTAGCATACTGCGAATACATAAAGTAAGACACTTTATTGTATGAAGAATAATCACTGGAAGCAGCTATTTGCATAACATATTTACAAGTATTCGTACTGAGCGATCTGACGTATAACGAAAACATGAAATTAATCGCGAGTCGGGCAGGCGCAAGACTGAGATCCAGTGACAAAGTCCTCAGCAAATGCAGTTCATCAAAACAATAAAGTAGCTTACGAAAAACTCATTCGACCAATACTTGAATACTTCTAATCAGTATGGGACCCGTACCAATAATGAACTGATAGATGAAATAGAATGCAAAGAAGATCAGCACATTTCGTTACATGTTCATAAAGAACGGACGAAATCGTCACAGACATGCGCAGGCCGCTCCAGTGGCATACGCTACAAGACAGGCAGTCTGCATCACGTTATGGTCTGCCATTAACGTTGCGAGAGCGTTCATTCCTAGAAGAGTGGACGAAGATATTGCTTGATACTTCTGATATTTCGCGGAAAGTTTATTAAGATAAAATGAGGGATATTCGAAGTCATGCGCTACTGGAACAGAAAAAGGTGAAAGTGACACTGTACACCAAGTACCGTTCGCCTCTCACACCTTGTGGTGGTTTGCGGAGTATAGATGTAAGAACAGATGTAAAAAGTTAAATTATAACCACCCTGTGTGCTGCAGTTTGCTTACAGGCTTAGCATTGTGCCATATTTTACCTCCAGCTCTTTTCATTATTTACGTTTGAATGCCAGTTGCCTCGACAGAGTGTAATCAAAGTTGGTGTCAATAGAGTGAATCTCTGTGGTTGGACAGGTCGAAAACTAAGGGTCCAAATGCGAACGCGTAGGGGTGGAATGTTAAAGTGAACAATTTGATGATGTCCTATGACAAAAAGAGCCACACCGCTAATGATAATTACTATCCAGAAGAGATTAAATTGAAAGTCTAAAGAGAAACAAGTATTGAGAAATGTCCCGGGCTACAGAGTGCACTTTCTTAGCTGAATGGTCAGTACGGCTGAGTATCATTTAGAGATCCGGGTCCGATTCCCTGTACTACGAGGTGATTTTTCTTTGGTAGGAGGACTAGTACGGGGTGCACACAGGTGCGTGAGGCCAACTGATAAGTTACTCGGCCGATGGGTACAGTCGCAGGAAGAACGTTCGCTTCCGACTGTATGCTGGTTCAAAAATGGCTCTGAGCACTATGGGACTTAACATCTGAGGTCATCAGCCCCTAGAACATAGAACTACTTAAACCTAACTAACCTAAGGACATCAAACACATCCATGCTCGAGGCAGGATTCGAACCTGCTGCCGCAGAGGTCGTGCGGTTTCAGACTGAAGCGCTAGAACCGCTCGGCCACAGCAGCCGGCTCTGTATGCTGGTAATCTCTTGATAGCAACGTAAACAATGTTTCAGTTTTGTATATTTCTGGAAAAGTAGTGAAAAATATCATGTAGTAACAGTTCAATACCAAACTGTGTGGCTGCCGTGTCAACACGTCACAGCGCAGCGCGTCGGCACGCAAGTTGGGCAGTGTTACCGACGGCTGCGCTGGCCGCTCGCACACTCGTCGTCTTTAAAACTTTTTAAGAAAAACTTTCAATAGTGTGATACCGATCATCAAAGTAAATACCGTGCTGTGGTTTTGAAGGAATTCTTTCTGAAATTCATGAGTGAAAGTTGGAGGAACTCGGAATAGTAGAATATCGTACACTATGTCTTCAACTGCATGTCATTCAGAATTCTGTATTTGTCAAACTGAAAGATGCTGAAAATCGTAAGAAAGCTGTCATTATTAGTAATCTTGATGTGGTGCATGCAGTTTAAGGAATCCAGAATATTAAAGTTTACAGTGTATCTTTTGAATGCATCAAACGAGATGATATGGTGGTATCTTAAAAAGAACGGCACCGCTTAGAAAATGATAAATGGTCTGGCACTTTCAGATATCAAATACACAGTGGTGTCCTAAACGGTCGAATGGAATTAATATGGCACAATCCGTATTATCCCTTAATTGCGGGAAATCGAGAGTTTATAACACACAGTGGGCAACCGCAATAATGTTCCATTTATCAGTCTGCTGACCACGTGCGTACTAATTTTACTAGAAGGGTACCGACACAGCTCTCCACAGGGGGGTACGATAATTTAGTGGTCACAAGTGACATGCCCAGTAGTTATGCGGAAGTCGCGAACTTGATATTGAAGTGCAATACACAGTCGCAATTTACCACGACAGTGGCTGTTGTGCACGAGCATTTAAACCTGCACACGAAATGGCAACGGTAATATAGAACATTAAACAGAAAGTGAACAAACCACCCGACCGTCAGTAAAGAGCCATCTGTTGCTGCAAGCGTTACAGAAACTCACTCGAAGGCCAAGGAAGATAGTCCAATGAAACAAAAACATATTCTAAAGTAGAAAAAAAGGGAAAACTGAGCAAACTAAGACATTTTCTCAATCGGAAACACAGACGCAAGGTAGCGTTATCTCCGAAACTGACGTGTCCCAAACGAGTACGCCAATCGAAAATACAACGGACAAACCTCTCAGAAAAAGGCAAAACGCTTAGTCACAAACTGTATGCTCTCCGAAATGAGACCCCTGACCAGCCTCTTACAGAAGCATGTTAGAGTAACACCCACGAACAGCCTTCTAAGGAATCAATTCAAATTCTATCAGGTAAATGAAAGACTAGAGATCCCCATCGAACAAAAGGGAGAAGGCCGATATGCTAAGAAACATGTACAAGCACTTAATCTGTACATGATTCAGTTATCCAGTTCCAGCGATGACAGAAGTGTGAAACCAATGAATTGTGGAGACGACGTGGACAATGATGTGTCCTCATTGCCACTAACAATAAATGGCTGACAGACATAGCTTCTGGAATATTCTCACTTTTAACACAATATATCCATTGTTACTGAGATAGTTCCCTTAACAACTTGTTAGCGGTATTGATTTTGTACAAGATATTACAAGTAATGCAATTAATCAAATAGTTGAGTTCACTGTAATTACTACTAAAAGACTAAAACTGGCATCACCACTATAACATAACGCAACATTGAAATAAATAGTGCATATTTTTTGCCCTGTTGACGTGTAATCGTTGATCCATTCATGATGTAACCCTTGTCAACGTTTATTCTCTATCCGGTAGTGAAAACGGAGCTAATAGAAGCCTTTTTACTTTTTCAAGCTCTTTGGCAGTTACTTTATAGAAATAATAATAAATACGTCGTCGGTAGCGATTTTAACTGCGTAGTTAGCGAAGATGATCAGAAATCGCATCCAAACAAGTGTAATGAACTTAAATCACTGGTTGATATTTACCATCTTGAAGTCACTTGCCGGATTTTGAAACCCGACAGAATCGAGCCCACTTATTTTTACGCTAATTGACATACCAGACTTGATAGCAGAAATTTGCCATAATCAATCCTAGCTCAAACAGAAATTAAACAAAACCGGTAATTTCTGCGATCACTGTAAATACACCTGCCTGGTTGAATTAGTATTAGAGACAAGAAAAGCATTTGGAAGCTAAACATTAGACATTATGAAGATCACATGTTGATACAAGATCTATTAGTCACGTGGCAACAGCTACGTAAAAAGCAGTGCCACGACAAAAGCACGTTGGATTAGTGGCTCACACAAGCTAAGCCTGTTAGAAATTTATTAATCAACTACAATGCCGAGAAAGCCCAGTGGCCTCTACCATCCTCATCGTTTTGCCAGAGTTGTTCCCAAGATCTCGTCAGCAAAACTTTCATCTGATATCCGAAAGAAAACTGTAAGAAGACAATGTGAAAGAACCTATTTCAATATACCACTTAGACAGGGAACGTAAGACAGGCAGAAACTGTGTTACAAGAGGCTGGGAAAAAAATTTAACGGCCAGAAAACAATCAATGAGAATGAATTCAGAACTGAAAACCGAAATCATCATCCAGTATACAAATCTACACAAGGAAAGCGACATAAACCCATGACACACAAAGATTGTATTTCCTATGCAAAAACCAACATAGATAGAAAGCAGCGATTTTAATAATGGATTGAAAATGCTTTCGATAGGGTTAGTCATAAATATCGGGAAATAGGGCCTTTGTCACCCAGTTCACGAATGCTATATCGAAAATTCTGGGCAATGCTGCGTCAAAAGTCGTCATTAATGGTAGACCTGCGCAATGAAATAAACAAAGTATTATATGTAACATATATTGTACACATGAAGAGAAACTTTGGATTCGAAAATATCACCAAACTGTTTTTCTATGCCTTTACTCATTCTATGTTTCTTTATGTAGTTATTAGTTGTGGTGCCCCCTAAAACATTTACGGGTGCGCCCTGTGATATGTTAGAAAAACATATGGCCAAACATGAAGGAATATATAGCTATTCAATTTCATCCATTTCACGAAAGGTATAATACGGAACGAGATGTTAACTTTTATCGAATGGTTCAGTTTGGTTAAGGAAATACGGTGACTTTTTCTCCTGTCAGTGTCGACAGTGTTCGTAACGTTTCTCTCCTCCATTTACTGCTAATCTTAGCTCTCTAACAGTAGCGGCTATTTGGGAACTGGGCAATGGTGTTCCGAAAGGATAGGCTAAACACGGTTGGCGTTGGCGTGTTTGTTGCTGTTAGAAGTAGTTTAACTTGTGACGAAATTGAAGTAGATACTTTCTGTGGATAAGTATGGGCAGAGGTCATTGTTGCCAACCGGAATAATATAATACTAACTTACCGACCTCCCAATTCAGATGATACAGTTGTTGAAAGGTTCAAAGAAAACTTGAGTTTGATTTCAAACACGTACCCGACACACACGATAATAGTTGGTGATGACTTTAATTTACCCTCGATATGTTGGCGACATACCTGTTCCATTTCGGAGAACGCATAAAATATCATACGAAATTGTGCTAAACGCATTCTCTGAAAATTATTTCGAGCAGTTAGTTCATGAGCCAACGCGAAAAATAAACGGTTGTGAAAACACACTTGACCTCTTAGCATCAGATAATCCTGACTTAATAACGAGCATCAATACCGATTCAGCGATTAGTGAACACAGGGCTGTCGTAGTGATATTGAATATTGTAATAACCCAAATCCTTGAAAAATAAGCGAAAAATATAGCTATTCAAGAAAGCAGAGAAAAATTCACTTGACGCCTTTCTAAGAGACAATCCCCACTCATTCCATATTAATAGTATAAGCATAGACCAGATGTGGCGTAATTTCGAAGAAATAGCATCTGCAGAAATTGAGAGAAGTATACAAATAAATTAACAAACGACGGAGGTGATCTTCCTTGGTACACAAATGTGGTTAGAACACCGTTGCAGAAACAACGAAACAAACATCCAAATTTAAAAGGACGCAAAATCCCAAAGATTGGCGGTCTTTTACAGAAGCTCGAAATTTAGCGTGGACTTGAATGCGAGATGCTTATAACAGTTTCCACAACCAAACTTTGTCTCGAAACCTGGCAGAAAATCCAAAGATACTCTGGACGCATGTGAAGTATGTTAGCGTCAAGAAACAATCAATGCCTTCTAAGCGCGATAGCGATGGAGATACTATCAAAGACAGTGCTGCCAAAGCAGAGCTACTAGTCTTCAAAAAATAAGACGAAGAAATATTCCAGAATTCGAGTCGAGAACAGCTGCCAACATGTGTAACGCAGAAGTAAATATCCTCGGAGTAATGAAGCTACTGGAATCACGTAATAATAGCAAGTTTTCTTGTCCAGACTGTATACCAATTAGGTTCCGTTCGGAGTATGCTGATGCATTAGCTCCATACTTAACAATCATGTACAACAGTTCGCTCAACGAAAGATCCGTACCCAAAGATTGGAAAGTGGCACAGGCCACACCAATATTCAAGAAAGGTAGTAGGAGTAATCCACTAAATCACAGGCCCATATGTTAACGTCGATATGCGCGGGATTTTAAACATATATTCACACATTATGAATTATCTCGTAGAAAACCGTCTATTGACACAGAGTCATCATTTAGAAAACATCGTTCCTGTGAAACAAAACTATTCACATTAAGTGTTGAGTGCTACTGACAAGGGATTTTGGATAGATTCCGTATTTCTGGATTTCCGAAAGGCTTTTCACACTGTACCACACAGGCGACTCGTAGTTAAATAGTGTGCTTTTGGAATATCGTCTTAGTTACGTGATTGGATCTGTGATTTCCTATCAGAGAGGTCGCAGTTCGTAGTTATTGACGGAAAGTCATCGAGTACAACAAAAGTGATTTCTTGCGTTCCTGAAGGTAGTGTTATAGGCCCTTTGCTGTTCCTTATCTATACAAACGGTTTAGGAGACAATCTAAACAGCTGTCTTCGGTTGTTTGCGGATGACGCTGTCGTTTCTCGACTAATAACGTCATCGGAAGATCATAGCAAACAGCAAAACGGTTTAGGAAAAAATATCTGAATGGTGCGAAAAGCGGCAGTTGACCCTAAATAACGAAAAGTGTGAGGTTATCCACATGAGTTCTAAAAGGAACTCGTTAAACTTCGGTTACATGATAAATCAGTCTAATCTAAAAGCCGTCAATTCAATTAAATACCTACAATTACGAACTACTTAAATTGGAAGGATCACACAGAAAATGTTGTGGGGAAGGCTACCCAAGACTACGTTTTATTGGCAGGACACTTAGAAAATGTAGGGGATGTACTAAGTAGACTGCCTACACTACGTTTGTCCGTCCTGTTTTAGAATACTGATGCGCGGTGTGGGATCCTTACCGGATAGGACTGACGGAGTACATCGAAAAAGTTCAAAGAAAGGCAGCACGTTTTTTACTATCGTGCAATTTGGGAGTGAGTGTCACAGAAATGATACGGGATTTGGGCTGGACAGCCATTGCTGGTCTAGCGAGGTCACCCCTTACACCACCGAGAAGTGTAAGGAATTCTAACGAAAGTATAATTCGCAGTGGAGTGAAAAAAATAATTATGCGAATAGCAGAATGCTGCGATCTGGAGAAAAAAAAAACGGTAAGATAATTGTCACAGTGCTACATTCAGAACAACATGCAGTGATGAGAGTCATTAGTTCATTTAATAATGAATATAACTGTGTTTATAAATGTAACACTTCATCCACGGTAAAGTTTGGTGTGACCTACTCAGTAACTTATTTGGGATGTTGTAAGAACCTGGCAGTTCAAGACTGGAACCATGGACTGCAAGTTTGTTGCAAAATTATGATTCACGGTCATTCATAATTAATACGTGCCTCAAATGCCATTTTCTTCAACTCCTTGAACTAGAACTACATTACAACAGCCTTACCTTAATTTCACAATTTTTGATAGAAACAATGCGCTTTTAGCGAACCATTTTTTACTTTTGTGTGTAACATATAACTATCTAAGTCGCTCACAGGTAAGAGGCGCCCAAGCATCCATGGATGACAAGCACTGCTTAAGAAATTTTCCTAACCATTTCCTAACCACCTCGCCCTGTAGGTGGGGTGCAAATTATTTCCGCATGCCTCGCTCTGTGCCTTCTTTCCGTAACAAAACGGTACGAGACTTGTGTCCCTCCTAAATTGTTAAGTAAACATTGAGTTAATCTACTGTGCTGTCAAACGTTAATGGGTTTCTGTTCAGATCCAAACCTCCAGAAGCAGGTGAAAGCGCTGAAAAAATATTTGACGACTGACGGATAGTTCCGACGGAAACTCTTACGGGTATTATGTGATCGTGTCGTGCTTTTGTTCCGCAGTGTATGTACCTATGGACGTCTTTCTTTTATGATGGTAGCCATGCTGAATTTGAGCCTTGAGCGCTATGAAGATGTTATCGTAGTTCACTGCTTTCTTCATAGGGAGGCCCTAACAGCAAAAACATTGGGAGGAAAACTGAGAGAAGTTAAAACAAGAGCTCTCAAAACACGTTCATTCGAAAAACTTTGTATCGATGTAGCGTCAGAACACAAAACGGTTACCTTTAAACACAGAAGTCAGGTGGTTGTCGATGGGTAAAACACCTAGCCGTGTGCAGGAGCTAGGAGAATAACTTATCGTAATTTTCGAAGAAATAAAACATGTACATTTTTCCAGCCTCTTTCGGAGTGTATTTTGGATAACCATATTGCAATATTTGGTCAATATATTTCCACAGTTTAATATTTTGAACACTAAAATGGCATAACTGAAATACTTCCAATAGTAGTAGATTGTTTAATAAGGTTAGAAGAGACACTGAGTTCATATTTTCCATCCCTCAACACTGAGCAGTACGACTGGATTCGAAATCCATTCATAGAAACTTCAGTTGGTTTCGGCTTAACGTTAACAGAAGAAGAAGAACTGAAGAACTGACAGCTATACTACTGATCGTGGACTGACAGTTACGCATAAGGAATTGTCTCTTGAAGCCTTTTGGGTTTCTATAAAAGAAGAATAGGTGTCACTATCTAAAAAGACTTTGAACACTTTACTTCAATTTTCGACGTCATATTTATGTGAATTAGGATTTTCTATCCTCAACACAATTAAATGTAAAAAGAGAGGAACTCTTCAGGGTATTGACGATGAAATGAGAGTTTGTCTTTCAAATATATATCCAAACATTGAAAAAATCGCGAACACACATCTGGGTCATGTTTCTCATAAACACTATAGAGTGTATTGCAGTATTACTTTGATCTACAATATGAATTAATCGTTAGTTGAATTGCATTATTTCATTTCAATACGTTTCACTTAATAGTTTCTCTTGCCTTTCATCTTGGCAGGGTAGGAGGCAACACGGCGTTCGGCCGCCGCATTTGGGTGGCAATCGTGCTTCATGAATCTCTCACAATTTTTATAGAAAAATTATTTGTTCATAATGTGATAATGTACAGTTTTTATTAATATAAGTTGTATTTTTTGTAGTCTGGGTGCAAAATTAAAAAAAAGTGACTTAATTGTTATTTTATCACAGTATTTATTTCCTGTATATATTGTTGTAAAATATTCTTCAGAAATGTGTACATAGTCCGTCCACAATTATTTGCAGCCTTTTAAATGCTCCAGAAACTCAAAAAGTCTGAGAACCACTGCTCTAGATATTCTTTTTTTAATAAAATACGGAAATGATCAGTGGCCGAACTACTTGTTTACACAATACCTTTCCAGTGCTGAGATAATGATATCAAAAAGTACTGTTCAAACATGAGGGCGAATTCATGTCCAGGCTATGAGTCTCCTGTTCGTACTAGGTGTTTGTCAATAATGGCTCTGCTTTTGTGCAAATTACTTCTTCCTTTAGTTTCATTATAACTCGAGTGGGCCTCATCTGGTGGTACATACAGAATGCCGTTAGTTTCGTTACTATCCCTAAATCAAATTTTGTACTGTGCAAACAGATAAAAAACCTTGATTGTTTACTAATGGTTCTTTAATTAATAAAAGGTGATATCTATCCAAAATAGCCTTTTTTCCTTTGCAATTTTACTGTTTTTGGTAGTTTCTTTTATCTAACCTTCACTGTTCATCCCATATCCTTTGCAAGAGATTCTGGAATTGTTTTGGTTGGAACACTAACCTTGTTATTAATAGTAGCCTTGATCGATTTTAGATATTCTTTTCATTTGTTTTCTTCAGACCTGTTACTTCTGTCACTTTTTGACTAAATACCTTTGTCAAATACA
This sequence comes from Schistocerca gregaria, assembly GCF_023897955.1. Taxonomy (NCBI): domain Eukaryota; kingdom Metazoa; phylum Arthropoda; class Insecta; order Orthoptera; family Acrididae; genus Schistocerca; species Schistocerca gregaria. The sequence goes on along the minus strand of NC_064920.1, from coordinate 922,986,750 downwards.
TGTTTCTATTAGAGGTTCTACAGCAACCTGTGAGTTCCTGAGACTCCAGTATTCCGGCTGTAGACAATAACATTAGTCTAAGATACCCTACTGTTTCTATTGTCTTTTGGGACAATATATTGTGTAACTATAGGATCAGAAGGTACTTTAGTATAGCTGAACAAGAGTTAAACGTCATCCTACAATGTACAGCAGTTTATGGACAGTGCAGCGAAGTCGCCAAGAGGTAACGAGCGACTTACGACTATGTTTAACTGGGAAGGAATCATCTAAAGGGAAAATTCAAGTTCAGGCTATATTGACGAAAGAATAGTCAGATTTGTTTTAAAAGTAAAATAAAATATATGATGGAAGTCATTTATCAAATACCAAAGGAGAGGTAGAAGTCCTCATAACTGATACGAGACCAATAAAAAACGAAAATTTCCGGATAAGAATAACATGTTGGTCCTTAACACAGTGTGACTGAAAAATACAAAAGAAAATGAAAACTGATTTGTAATTAGCTGTACAGAACTGAATATGAAACTGATTGTCTGTCCTAACACTAAAGAAATAACACTGAACGTAATGTGCTGAAACCATATTCGACCAAGGTGATCATGGAATAATGACACAGAATAAATTTCTTGTAAGACATGATGTCTACGCCAGTGCCTGTTGAACTTCGATATGAAATCACATTTATTGAACTCATGTACATATGACAGTTATTGCTGTTCACATATCAACGCAATTAATTAACTTTTCATAACTGGGATTCACAGTCTTGTGAAATTTCTTGAAAGACATCACGTTTACGCCAATGTCTATTAAACTTCCATATGAAATACACATTTTGTGAACACTTGTACATATGACAATTAAGGCTTTTCACATATCACATAATTGTCATAGGCACAAGTTTTCAGTAAATGTATATTTCATATCGACGCTTAACAGTCACTGGCGTAAACATGATGTCTTTCAACAAATTTCACATAATTGTGAATCCCCGTTATGAAAAGTTAACGCAGAATAAAATTAGCTACAGCTGTAGGAAGAAAAATGGCTTCGTAAAGTCAGTAAATCAGAAATATATATCTTGAGAATATATCTAATTATAGGGAGCTAAAACAGAGTAAACTGAGTAAGAAGGTCATCATATTAGGAAATGAAGTTAATACAGAAATAAGAGAGAGAGAGGTAGTTGGGTGACCAGAGGAAATCAGGGATCTGGTTTTGAGCAAAGTACTAGACAGATTTCTTTTTCATTGTAGCGACCCGGTCTGACATACCTAGAGCACCTAAGAACTACGACGGTTTGCTGAAAAAGTTTTGTATCCAAATTCTTTACACGAAAACTCTTAAGGCCTTTTAAATAATGTAAACGTTATTAAAATCCTACATCTTTGATGTAGTTTGGGGAAGTTACTGGGGAATGTGATAAATTGCATAAGTCTTATGAATAGCTACGAGAACAATGCAGCAAGCACTGGAAATGATGCTGCGTTCGCCATGGAAGAGTGGTCCGATAGATGCTTGGAGGGGGGGGGGGGGGGGGGAGAATTTTGACGGTTGTGTTCGAAGCTGAAAATGACAGAGAGTTGAATGCTAATCTGGAGGCGATGAAGAAGTTGGCACAGGATTGCAAACCCATGATGGAGTGGCATACCATGCAGATAACAAGCTTGGAAAGCAAAATATTGAACAAAATGCATATGGTACAGAAGCTGATGAGCAAGGTGATGGAATACGCAAAGGCAGCAGTACACACTGTGTATCGAGGTCTGGAAATCATGGCAGCAATGTTGGGTGTGTTGGATGAAAGAGTGACCATGACGATGCTGTTACAGCCACTATCAGACAGCGTATGGAACGCACATCTGATGATACCGAGATTATAGGAAACTACTCATAAAGCATTGCACAGACAGGTGAGTCCCATCATGTTAACACGAGAGTAATACTTTTTGGGGTTCCAGAAACTGCGAGGGAAACTTCCGCCGGAGAGATGACATTACAGAGCCCAGCAGGCAGAGTGTACCTTTCTATTACGATATAGCGTCAGGAGAGGTGAGGACTCACCAGGTACAGTTGCACATACTGTTTCACTTCCTGGTAGCACCCCAATCTAGTGAAGTGTGGAGCCCTAGGAAAATTTGTATAACTTATGGACAGGCTGTATGCTGCCAACCTCAGAAGGAGATAAACATTAAGTAATCACAGAAGAATTCTACCATTGTCAAAGGGAGAAGATTACAATGTGCCCGACCAGCGTTATTGAAACTAGAGAAAACATATGCACGGTGCAGCATTTTTGGAGCAGAACAAATGGTCGAGACTGTCCGAGGAACATTGTCGAACCTAAACCGCAAGCGGGGTTACGCTGGATTTGCTCCAGGTACGACAATACGGTAACATTGGCAAGCTGCTATGAGCAGGAAAGGGTCATGGAGACAACGTGAGTGGAGCTGAGGGGTAGTGGATTGTTAATCAATGGGATTACACAGAAGTAACAGAGTCAGCCTTCCAACTACCAGAAACAGTCGTGGCAACTACCAAGTTGAATGTAACACAGCCACTCTTGCACTGCCCCGACAAACCACTGGAGGTACTCCCTGTGCAGAATCTAACCTTCATAAATAATCCATTAGAACGGACCTAATTCATTCCCGGAATCAGCTAACAGCAGCACAAGGGAGACGGTTATCGGTGCAGCAGCTAATGCATCATGTGCAGTAGTGTAGGGATGGGCAACGACAAGCGACCGTGACACTTGAAACGTACCTTTAGAAAAATTATGCAGGACTGTGCTTAAACTGACACACAATATTTTTAGCGCAACGCAATCTGACTCTCAAAAATCCCTACAATAGAATGGCCCTGACTAACATTAACCTATACGTTTGACAAATCACTTACCTAACAAAAATCTTGGTTACTCGAACTACTGCAACACAGCGAGCGACACTACTGCCAGCTAAATAAAAGATTCAAACTACGGAAGGCACTAACTACTGATAGGGATAGTTAGGAAATGAAAGATTTTAATAGAGAACAAACAATGTATTTACCTTAATATCATCAAAAGTCATAAAATATATAGCGGTTCATGACATCCAGTCTTACAAATTTCAAAACCCCGCCATTTCTCTCCCCACATCCACAACTGCTGGCGGCTCACCTGCAACTGCGCAACGCTACGTGCTGTTAACAGCCAACTGCCCAACACTACAATGGCAGACAACAATGCAAACCAGCCACAGACTGCACACAGCACAGCCAGTGATTTTCATACAGAGTGCTACGTGGTGTTACCAATATAAGATCCTAAACAGCCTACTTACAGACTGACCGCCATAACATCTAGAGTGGTAGTGACAAATTCTGCTGTGTTTTCTCTAGTCTGAATAACCTGGGTGAGTCACATTGTAATCTTCTCCTGATGACAGCGGTGGATACCCTTCTTTGTCATTATTTTATGTTTATCTCCTTCTGAGGTTAGCAACATGCCGCCTGTCCATAGTTTTACAAATTTAGCTAGGGCTTCTCACTTCATCTACTTTAAACAGGGTGCTACCCATCAGCAGATCCACCGGCAGTGCAAATTTCGGTAGCCTGGATGCCTAGCCTATGAAAATGTGTATATGTCTGCCAAATGAAATGTGACTGTGCATGAGAAACGTGCGCCTTAGTGTTCGAGAGGGTAGGAGGCCACAGAACAAGCCACAGGATTAGGAAGAGAGCATTGCGAAAGGAACATGACTGGCACAGTGGAAAATTACAAGCTTAAAGGCACAATGTGAATTGTGTTCCAAGAGAACTAACGAACTGTTAAGTGGAGTAATGATAGGCAACTTTGCAGTGTAAGAGGAAGTCTAATGAATAAGCTCTGTAGGTTAAGAATGATATCTGAACTTCGTGGGCTAAGATACGCTTTTAGTACATCATACCAGCTTCTACTGGAGGGGCTAAGCTCGCAGGTTGGAGACAGGCAAAAAGGTGAGCTGTAAGTGAGTGGGGGATGCGAAGAGACATTAAAATAGTGTGTCGAGGAAATAAAGCAGAAGCCTTGGCCCAAATATCAGAAAGGCCCCAACCGCCAATCAGCCGGCATCTAGTCATAACCTCATTGCACGTGCGGAAAATAGAGTTTCACAAGATAAAACTGCACTATAATGGTCGTTACTTTCGGGGAATCCTCGCAGAAATATGCTTTACACAACACGTAAGTTTCCAAGGTCCGAACTTTATCAGGTAACGACAGGTAGCAACGCTCGTATCCAAGGATAACTCCTTGATCTTGTGCCTGACGGACTTCCAATTTAACGAAACCATCTTCATCGGACAACGGTCAATAATAACACCCAACAACAGACAGTGAGCGAACACCACAGCCTATGGCATCTCAAGCGCGTCAAATCCTCGCAAACTGAGTAACGGATATTTCCGACCTTTAACCTGTGCTCCGTAAGAAGACAAAATGCATCCAAAACGTCTTTGAACACCTTTATTTTGTCACGAGCAAGGAAAAATACCATAACATCATCAGTATACGTGCGGAGGATAAGTCTCCTAGTAACGAGCAGTCACACTATTGAGCAGCTATGGACCGCAAACAGGGTTCCAGAAATAGCACGAATAATGACGTAGATAGGCGACTCCCCTACAGGACATCGAGACACACTTCTAAGGGGGATGAGTAAGACGACTCTCGTCAGTCAATATACTTCGTGCAACAACATTAAAACCAACAGCGGTCAACAATCGCAACAGAAAATTATGACTAAGTCGATCAAGCGCACGATTAAATTCAATAAGAAGTAAAGCTTTCGACACAGGAACTGTGGAAGCAATCGATATAAGGTCACGATATTCAGCCACTGTAGTCACGAGAGAACGACACGGGAGACAACGCGCTGCAATATAAGACAGCAAAACCAACAAGCATCTAATTATCGCTGAGCTACGATTTTATGATCAAAACTGAATTATGACAATTTTTATGACCTTAAAGGATGGCACTATGTGCACTCCTTGCACCATGTCGCTCACCATATGTGTTATCGTATCTCTTATAAGAGGCCAAAATCGAATGTACAATTCTTTGATGAGGTCATCCAAACCCGGCGACTGGCGGAAATGAGAGTGAACCATAATTTCATGTACCTCATCACGGTGAACAGCTGCCAAAAACTCCTCATGGAGAACTGACGTAACAACACTATCAAGGAGGAAAGTGAAATCAACAGATAACATACCGCCTGATTCCACTCCAGGGTAAAGATGTGAAAAATACCGGGAAATTTCGTGCATTATATCAGGCTGGGATGACCATTCACGTCCATCTACTCAACGTCCTTTGAGGTGGCGTTCGATGGCAAATTAGACGCCGACTAATCACACAGTGGACATCCAAACCCTCAAAAAGAGGTTTCGACCAGCACTATCATAAAGATCACAAACGACAGCATAATAAATTTCTCCAGTCCTCATTTCAACCGCGTCAACAGCGCTAAAACGCGTAAGAGCAGTGCGAATCGGTTGCTTGGAAATGGCAACGTACCATTCCATAATTGAGGGATAACGCACTTGGGAACGGCTTTTCCGCCCCCACACGGCAGTGACGGTATCATCCAGAGAGCGGTTCGCCATATGTAAAGCATTTAGCTTCGAAATAGGGCGAGATAGATGTATCCTCTGCAGAAAGCGATGAAGAGTTACGGAAACAGCACAGTGGAAATGAAGCTATGGGAATAATATCAACTGACAAAATCTGGCTACTTACAGAAGTAGATAAATGACTATGGTCCAGGCGAGTATTGGAAGTAGCAATAAAATACGTAAACTGCACTTATGTCGGATATCTGCAGATGCAAACATCCTGCAGACTCAACGACTCCACCATTTCATTACGTTCACGACATCAGCTATAACGGGGAGTCTGATTCACACGACGAAAGCAATATCAAAATATGATCTCCCTATTCCCCTAATAAAAAGTTTCCGTGGATTTCTATCAAATAAATAAATAACATCTTCCTTATAAAAACGAGAGCGATCACATGTACGACCAGATCCGGATGGAACATAACGAAAAATTAAGTCGACATCATAAAAAATTACGCCTTATACGCCTAACGTAGTCTAGCGTTTCAAAGCACGTCAACGGAATACCGTCCCTATATAGCACAGTTATGCCAGCATAACTTTCCAAAATGGTTCATATGGCTCTGAGCACTATGGGATTTAACATGTGAGTTCATCAGTCCCCTAGACTTAGAACTACGTAAACCTAACTAACCTAAGGACTTCACACACATCCATGCCCGAGGCAGGATTCGAACCTGTGACCGTAGCAGCAGCGTGGTTCCGGACTGAAGCGCCTAGAACCGCTCGGCCACAACTGCCAGCCATAACTTTTCAGACCAACATTAAAAAACAGAGAATACAAACGGGTACAAAACACATCAAATATCACTCCTTGCAAGCGCACAACATCAGCCGGAGAATCACAAATAAACTGTAGTAATGCAGCAAACCATAATGGAGAGCTTATCCTATTAACATTTGGGGTAAGAAGCTTATACGCTTACGAGTGTTAACACATGTAAGATATATAAAGAGAACTAGAAAAGAACTTGCGCTTCTCGTCCCACTGTCACGACATCGACAGATGGTGGGGAACAAGGTATGGGATTTGAATCAACCCCCACCGGAAGGTGCAGATTCCTCACGTGAAAGTGATGGTACCGGGCGGGGGGGGGGGGGGGGGGGGGAAGTCGCGTGGAGCAGAGGGTCATGTCTCCCAAATAGCCTCTATAGCTGGAGAAGTACTGACAGCAGATTGTGAAGACACTATTAAGCTAACGTCACCGGACGACGTTTTCCATATGACGACTTTAAATCTTTATCACGACGCGGACGATTAGACCTGAGATGGCCACGTTCATCACAAACGAAGCAGCGTCCGACTTGCTTTGCGTGCGTAACATGAATCCAGCAACCACAAAGGTTCACGAATGAAGTGATATTCTATTGAACACACATTTTTACCGCTCAGATACCACTGTAACGTGGAAAGCGGTGCTGTGCAGAACAGCGTTCCCGCTGGACTCGAAAAGGAAGCAACGCCACCTTATGAATTTAATCGTCCACTTCGGGTGGGAGATTGTAAACTCTAACCGAAATATACTCGATCGCCGCATTTGCCAGACCGACTGTACTAACAGAGCCGTCACGATTTGTAAACATCACCTGAGAACCAAGACGTGAGAGAAGCCGGTCTACTTGCAATTGATCTTGGAACTGTAATAAAATAAAAGCATACAAATCCTAATAAAAGTAACTAGTAGCTGTCTGATTAGATGTAACTCGAATCCTATAGAACAATCAATCGTGAATTTGTGAACGGCCTGGTTGAACGTGGGGCGTACTCTTGTCAAAACTGAAACGAACGAGATGCCGAGGCGGATTAATCTTGGGTGTCTCCACAGATATTATGGCGCGGCAGAGAACGCTGAAGAAAGAGGACAAACCAACAACAAATTCTTGTAGGCAAGAACGATGCGACACCGCCCGATGCACATACAAGACTGAGTACACACAAGTTTGACACACACGGCGCTCCGGTACAGGCCCACATAAGAGCAACCCACTCACTGGACACGCAAGGCGGAAATGTTGCTGTCGACTCATTGAGCAGTAGCTACCATACAGAGTATACACCACGCGTACAGTTTTCAAACTCTATTTTATCGAAAATGTTTGAAAGGTGCGTCTTCCTGTTTACATATGTAGAGGTCCTAGTCGTACCCTTTTCAAATCGGTGAGGGGAAGTTCGTACGGCCCTCTTGTAAGTCACCTTCCAAATTCAGTACCACGGCGCCACAGGTGCCGGGAATGGCCCACTCCATCAGCGAGTATCTCTCCTGCCCAGGAGGCAGGAGGTCTGATCACGGACGTGGCAGCCGCCTTCTGCGACTGCGTGGTCGGCGCCGACGCACCACACGCCATTAGCCGCAGGCGGCAGCCATTCTCCACATAGCTGGCTATCGTTGAATCCTGACCATCCCCTAGCACCTCTGGCTCGGGTTGCCTGTGGCGCACATCACCTAACTGGGCCACGTGCCGCATACTGTGCATTGCCGTCGTGTTGTAGCCAGTCGGCTGGATACTGCCTGCCGCCTTGCTGGCCACAAGGGGAGCTTCGTGCTGTGGTGGACGTGGTCGCTGTCCCGAGCCAACATCTCGCACATGTTAGCGCGAATAAATGTGTTATTTTCGATATCTGAGTTTCACTGGAGTCCTACTACGCTACATACCATATTAAAATCGATTGGTATTCAATGTGCTGTGTGACTTAGAGATCAGTGCCAAACATTTACCCAGAATATGACTCTTACATACACGTATCAAAATGTGTATTCGTGAAGTCAGTTGATTCTTATACTGTGACGCACTTTGATTTTTTAAGCTAGGCCAGAACGTAAAAGATATCGCCATGGATGTCAGCAACATGTTTTGGCCTATTGCAGAGAGTAGAATAGTTATGAAGTGACTGTCCGTGGAAATTCTGCTCCAGAAGACGGTTCTCGAGAATGAAATTTTCTAGTACATGTTGGAAGTCAACAGCGACGACATATTTTCAGAACCATTAGTGGCTGCCTTCTCAAAAACTAAAAATCCTTTTTGACAATAAGAGCAAAACATGCGCTCTCCAGCTTTCTTAGTACACAATTACTTCGCTGGAGATAGGTCTCATGCTTGAAAAGGAACTACACCCACGGAAATTGAAAGAAATACGTCTCAAAAGAAGTGATGCCGAAAAATCACCCTGAGAGATGGCAGTAAATGTGCGAACACTGCCAGAAATGTGACATCACAAGTGCTCTTTTTGAGTAAATTATTTTATGTATGTTCCAATACTGTCATAGTTTAAATATTAAATGGCTCTGAGCAGTATACAACCTAACTTCTGAGGTCATCAGTCACCTAGAACTTATAACTAATTAAACCTAACCTAAGGACAACACACACATCCGTGGCCGAGGCAGGATTCGAACCTGCGACCGGAGTGGTCGCTCGGCTCCGGACTGTAGCGCCTAGAATCGCACGGCCACTCCGGCAGGCCGTTTACATATTAAACTAAGGTTAAACAACGTCAGCCGCTTCTATCCACAGAGTTTCCCTATATTACTCTTACACCAGCGCGCAGATGCCCTGTGGTGTCACCGCCAAACACCACACTTGTTAGATGGTAGCCTTTAAATCGGCTGCGGTCCGTCAGTATACGTCGGACTCGGCAGGTCTAGTCTAGCGAGACTCCCTAGCACTCGCCCCAGTTGTACAGCCGACTTTGCTAGCAATGGTTCACTGACTACATACGCTCTCATTTGCAGAGACGACAGTTTAGCATAGCCTTCAGCTACGTCATTTGCTACGACCCAGCAAGGCGCCATATTCAGTTACTACATCTTCTAAACAGATAATATTGTGACTCATGTATCGTCATCATTAATGGATTAAAGTTAAATATGAAACTAATTACGTCCGCTTTATGAATTCTAATTCCTTGTCATGTTCCAGACCTCACGTCAATATAGTTCTTCCCTCCTCATGCCAGCCTGCGTGAGCTAAAAGCGTGCATTTCGGCCTCCAATAGTAACCCGGTATTGGCCCTTCAACCAACACAACATGCCCCTCTTGATATTTTAGTGGCACTTAAGTTGCTCTCTCGAATTGGTAGTGAGACCGTACAGATCACAAGGTCTGTCACCAAGCACATACTTTCAAATGCCGGTGCTGTGAGACAGTAATGGTTGGAAGTATAGTTGATTAAAAGAAAATTGAGGAGTATATGGCTCTTTATTACTCTGGTATTTATGAAATAATTTTATTTTAATAGCTTGTGGAGGACAATAAATTTTAAAATTTGTTAGTCCCCTCCCTGATGTAGTGACGGCCTTGTAAACACCTTCCCTGAAAACTGGAGCAAAAAGATCCAATTACTGCTCTTATTGTCCTATTGTACACATTTCTAAGCTACAGAATGGAAACGTTGGGACTGTAATAGGTGCATTTAGCTCGTTGAATACTTTTTATTTCAGGTTATGTTTCTCATATTTCATGCGTTCCTGATGTAGCTTGGAGGGGATGCTGCAGAAATTGATTCCATTCTGCCTAATTCTTAGTCAGCGGGGAGTGGATGAAGTACCTCTCAATTTAAGATGCTGTGAGAGAAATGCCAAAGAGCCCCAGAACAACAGTTGGCAGAATTTCAGGTGTTAAGCTTACAGTATAAAGCTCGACAAATTTTGGTCCTTAAGAATCAAGTAAGAGCCACTCAAGCCGGCTGCGGTGGCCGAGAGGTTATAGGCCATTCAGTCCAGAACCGTGCTGCTGCTACGGTCACAGGTTCGAATCCTGCCTCGGGGATGGATGTGTATGATGTCCTTAGGTTAGTTAAGTTTAAGTATTTCTACGTCTATGGGACTGATAACCTCAGATGTTAAGTCCCATAGTGCTTACATGTGGGTCACTCTCCAGGATTGACGTCATCAACCTGCAGCAAACTTCGCGCGGTATAACGAACGCTAAACGTAAGTGGGTAGGAATAGCGCAAACGTGTGTTCGGTAAAGAGAATAGTTTGTCAGCTACCATTGTTTTACAAATAAGCGTGTGGTTACAGAATATTTCAAATACGGAAAAGGACGAGTATGACAGAACAAGCTCCAGCGCTTCAACAACGAAGTTGTGGCAAATGATAAAATGATTCATTTGGTCGTCTCCACAACAGAGATATTGTAGGTAAATGAAATTGAAACTAAAGACGTTGGGCATGGCAGGGAATGGCATTTTTGAAGAAGCACTTTAAATCGGAAACGTATGTTGTGCTAACGATGCCATTTCCAACGCAGCACTGAAGATTGAATACTGAAGAAGGACAGTACCGTGTCACTCTTAAGCGATTTGATAAGAATCGGATTAGGAGACAGAAGCGGTAGTTTGACAGAGCAATTAAAGGAAACCGAAAGAAAACAGGAGATATTTTATACAATATCTGCGCTCATGTTCAGGTTTTCCTCTAGCGAGCCGCGCGGGGTAGCCGCTCGGTCTCTGACGTCTTGTCACGGTCAGCGCGGCTGCCCCCCCCCCCCCCCCCGTATGAGGTTCGAATCCTCCCTCGGGCGTGAGTGCGTGTGTCGTCCTTAGCATTAGTTAGTTTAAGTTGGATTGAGTAGTGTGTAAGCTTAGGGACTGATGACCCCAGCAGTTTGGTCCCATAAGACCTTACCACAGATTTCCAGTTTTCCTCTAGGGATGTGATGTAGTGGTTAGATACTTGTGGGGAGGCTGTATCCTGACATACTATTTGATATATGTGTATTTACATTCTGTACATTCGTTTACGTATTACTCCTCGACATAGCAAGTCGGTTTCGAACACGAAGTCAATGGAAGAATAAGGAAACCTTTTAGGAGCGCGATTACAGATTTGTTGTGGCAGTGTTTTAAGTTGCGACCAGCTGCAGTCAGTATGCGGTGGTCGTCGTTTGTGGGCATTTCAGAGAGAGTGAATTATTACGTATATCGTGGTTTGCACAGTGTTTGTGCTATTCAACAATTTTCTGAGGCTGCTCAAGACAGAAATGTATAAAAGCTGAAAGAATGGAAGAAAATGCAAATATTTACTTTCTGGAGATCAGGAAACGACATGTGCAGTGGCGGCTGAATAGGGCTGCTGGCAAGTCAGGGTGGGGTGTCAACTCTCGCCTGAGTTTTGGTGCAGTGGTAATCATAAGCCGATTTGAACGGCGAATCGTCCGTAACACATCTGTAGTCAAGTTACAAAGACTGGGTCATAGATGGGGAGGAGGTCGATGCCTTTTGTGAGGGAGTCGACGATCGTCGCTGGAGTCTGCTGGAGTGTGCCGGCAACAGAGATAGTTCACCGGTAAGGTGACTCACGCTGATGATGGCGTGTGCTGGTGTCAGAGCAGCCCCAGAGAGCTGACACAAGATGACACATTGTCGGCAACAGGTAACAGAGAACTGCTCAGGCAGCTTGGCAACCCCCTTAGCAGCAGCAAGCAACATACCATTTCAGGAGGTGCTAACATGTGACAGTTGCAAAAGATGTTACGCTCCCGCTCTGTATGTTAAAGGCAATAGCGTGCGCTCTGTCTGTGCACTGGACAGCACAGCCAGCATAGTGATAGTGAAACTGGGCAGGCAGGTGGTCTAAGCTCCAGCCGATGGCTTACAATGGAGATGGCCGTCAATGGAAGGTAGTCTCTCAGCAGGTGGGGCGCCAGTTTGACTGAATAGAGACTTCAGCTGAGGCAGACGCCTGCAGATATTGGCAGTAAAGTCTACCGAAGGTAGTTGGTTGTTTAATCATGGGCTGTGAGTAGACCTCTCCTCGTAATTAACGGCTACTATTGACGATGTCGCTCGACATACCGTGAACTCCTTGATACTTCTGAGCACAGTCTGAGAATGAGGATCTGATTTGTTTCATATACCTTGAGCCAGCTGGCTAGCGTTTCTCCAATGACAGCACTCCCATCCCAAAACTCGCAGCAATCTGGAGCGGCTGCGTGTTGCCGCTGGTCAACGATGATTTCCATTGTCCCAGTTTTCTTGTCTTGTCGGTTTCTTCAGAAGCCCTGTGAAGGATAACCCAGCTTCTGTTCTGTGAGGTGCTGGTTTTTGTGTTACACATCTTCATCATTCAGAACGATTGTCCTTGCATTCTGAATACTCGCTGTTTCTCCACAGTGCTTGGTCAGCAGGATGATAGGTACTTCTCTCCCCACGACGTCGTTCAGCTGATCGTCACACAAGCAGTTCACCAGCCCCGCCTGCCCTCTACGAAATGATGGTGCAACGACCGTAATTAAAAATTAAGTTCCAGTGTGAAAGTTGGAACAATGATCGTAGCATATTGTAGACTGTTGTGTGTAATGAATTTAGTATAATCTATCTGGAAAAATAAATAATCGCTACTTTCACCTTAATTGTGTTTCTACACTATCAAACACAACTTTCTATGAATCATTTCCCTTTTTGATAGCCCTGAAAAAAAAAGAAATCTCAGTTATGAAAGGGCAACAATATATGACAGCTGGCAGAACGAAGTCGAAGCTATAACGGAAGTAACAAACTCGAACTTAAACTGAGGAGTATCCTATACCGAAACATGTATCGAAGGAATATCACTGGGCAGGATAACCGCATAGCATAAGAGGAAGGAGTAGATGCTTTACACCCTGGTCTCGTATACTGGAGAATGGTGATTAAGAATACCCTTCCTCCATCCAAGTTTCGGTTTTATGTAGTTTCTCTAATGTGATATCACATATTGATAGCAGCCCATAGGCGTCATAGCAATGGAACTGCAAGTTTCCGTCTGAACGCGATAGTGGGATCTGGCGGAAACAATTGTGTGTGCCCGCTGTGCAATCCTCCAGTGGCTCGATATCCTCTGCCACCGCAATATAGGATGGCTGGCGGCAACCAGAAGCCACACTAGTACTTGGAGACTTTTTCTACAACAGCATCGTTTATGCTTAGTTCGGACAGCCTCATCTTCCCTCTGTTTTAATAGCTGTATTTATTTCTCACTGAATTATTTGTAATAAGTCTTTGTACACCTGGAGAAATACACGTTAAATGATTCTTATGTTTGCTGTGATATCTCTTTCACTAACCATTTCTGCTACTCTCCCGCTTTCCTACGACGACAGTTGCTGCACCCCTCCGTAGCTCACCTGTCCTTAGTGTTGTGTGCGAAGTAGTACACAACATCTAAGTATATTGAGATAGCTGTCTGATTGGTTGCTTTGAAAATGACACACTCGATATCCCTTCCCACCCTTCCACTACCCGAGCCTGTGCTTCGTTTGCGGCTGGTCCCGGCGGCGGTTCGGGTCCTCCCTCGGGCATGGGTGTGTGTCTTTTTCCTTAGGATAATTTAGGTTAAGTAGTGTGTAAGCTTAAGGACTGATGACCTTAGCAGTTAAGTCCGATAAGATTTCACACACTTTTTTTGTGCTTAGCTTCGTCATCGGCGAGATTTTGAAATCCTAATCTTCCTCCTTTTCTTCGCTGTGTTGTCACATTCGTAGCACTATCTTTATTGTTAGCAGCTGACATTAGCTGACGTCAGTAGTCTTCGTCTCACCTTTAGTACGGTTGCCTACTGCACGTAGAACTAATTACAATGAATGAAATCTACTCCAGAAATACGAGGGAACCTCTATCCGATGTAGCTTTGGATTATATATTGCGAGACTGTCAATCGCACGGCAATCCTTGTAAAGAGGTATCAGACAGGTAGGCATCACAGCAGTGAAGTTGTTTAATTAGGGCTGGAGCAGCGTCAGCGGAGTGAAGAACCGCTAGACGCACATTCATCTCCGGTGCCAATAGCGGTGGTAGGCGGTAGCCTGCAGCCGGCACACAATACCAGCCTGGCTGCAGCCGCAATGCTTCCGGGCCGGAACAGCGCTCGCCAGAGGCGCCACAACTCATTAGCACATTCCTACCGGCAGCTCTGCTCGCCTCAGCCTCCCTGCCTGCCTGCCTCCCTCCCTCAGGCGCCAGTGTAATGGAAGCTACACTCTGTGGCAGCGCTAAGCACGTTTTCAGCAGCCCACGGAGCGCTGCTGGCGCTGAGTTGGCCGTTCCGGCCTCTGTCCGAACGCGGTAACGTCCCTCGCACGTAAAAATCAATGGATGGTCGTATGAAAGAATGCTGCAGAGCGTCCACTGTGTGTGGGCAGCACACTTTTAGTGGCCTTACTGGGGAACCAGGTAAGGGCTCGAAAGGAAAAAACAGAACAAAATATAGGGAAAAAAAGAAACAGATAATGAATAGAATGGTGAAAAAGAGAACGCAAGGTCATTATACAGTAGACTATTTGATACACCAATATAGAGGTCGCGTTCAAAATCTTCACTTATTCTTTTTTACTTATATTATTGCATCTATAGACATAACCAATCTCTTACAGTCGAATATAAAACACTCATACACTCCAAATTATACAGCTTTAATAAAAAAAATGTGTTATAAAAATATATGTATGGTACCGAATGTTTCATTGTGATTACTAATACAGACATTCATTAAAAACTAATTTTTATATAGCTACTTTAGCCACTAAACTGTTTCAGTTGTTTCTGCCAACTGGTTGGTATTTCCTGCGTGCACACTCCGTCACTATATATTGTATTATTTTTTCTGGAGCACTGCTGTCACATTGAAGATTTACAGCCACTTTCAGCTTCTTCCGTACTAGTATGCCCAGTCCTGATTCCGTTCAGGCTGGTCCATAACTTCGTTGCTAAACGCATTCCTGGAAGTGGTTTGGTTGGATATGTGTAGCCAGTGTAGTTGTGAACTGAAAGGATACCATTCCAGTCTTCGCGGCTCTTCAAGTCATAGGCGGGGGGAATGTACACTGGTGTCGACAGTTAAAGCAACAAACTGCTATTTCCCCGATCGGTACCTAATTCACGATATAATCATACAAACTGTCAACAGGTGTCGTTACGGTCGTGTACTGCACGGAAGACGGCATTCCAGCAATGAAGCCATTTCACCTATGAAGCTGGATAGTGTTTTCTGGGTAATCCCACATCCACAATCGCTGTGTATACAATCACAGACGATGCATTATGGCACGGAGAAGACACCTACAGACTCTCTGCTGTGGAGGTCCGTAGGAAGAAAGGAAACAGGAGAGTCGCAAACTGATGTGGCGCAGTAGCTTAATGTGAATAGTTCTGTTGTTTCTCAGATTAGGCGAAAATTTGTAGAGGCAAAAACTGTACCCCGGAGGCCGGGGTAGCGATGACCACGAGAGAGATCAGAAAGAGTGGACCGCGTGCAGCATCTCCAGGAGGTGTTGTATCGAGGCAAACTGTGCACAGAAGGCTTCAGCAGAGTGGCCTTTATTGCTGAAGATCTACTATCTGTTTACCTATGACGTATCTTCAAGGTAGGGACCGTCTTGAGTGGAGCCATCAAGTTGACACCTGGACGATCGAACGGTGGGCCAATGTTTTTTCTACGGATGAGCCACGATTTGGCCTGCAGAGTGGTTCTCAACAGATTCGCATCTGGACGGCACGTGGAATACAAGTTTGGGACCCAGACATTGTGAAAAGACACCGACATCGAGGAGGATCCCTAATGGCCAGGGTAGGGAGTATGTTGACCACTAGAACACCTCTTCATCAACTTGTACGGGTTAATCGGCAAGATTTAACTGTTGTCAGACACCATGAGGAGATCTGGGGACCTCAAGCGTAGTTGTTGTGGGGCGCTTTGGGCCCGGACCTCGTACTGATGGGCGATAATACTCGATCTCGTGGAGCGTTGGGGGTTGATGATTGTTTGGAAACGGAAGACATTACACGCATGGTGTGGCCTGCTCGCTCTCCGGATTTGATTCCCACAGAGCTTGTCTTGTATGTTCTAGGGAGACGGGTTGCATCACGTCAGCATCCACCAACAACTATCGAAGATTTGTGAGCATTCCTGCAGAAAGAATGGGCGTTATTGTCTCAACATGGGACTGATGACATTATTCACAGTACGTCCCATTGTTGTCAGGCCTGTATTGATGCCAGGGGGGGTTTGACCTCAGACTGAGCAGATTAATCAGTTGTCAGAATGTGTTTACAAATCCGTTAAGATGGAAAAAAGACGAATAATTTTTTTGTCTTCCGTTATGCATGTTGCAGTTGATTATGTTCTCTATTCTTTCCATTGATCCTACTTTACTGATCACCTATTGATACTGCCTTGTGGTAACATAAACGTAACCTTGCAGAATTTCCGTTTCCTGCTTTAATTTTGGACGCCAATGTAGTTCCAGACAGTTATCCTAGATTTAAGCCTATTGTAGGGTAAGGAGCTCAGTGTATTATTTGGTGGCAGGTCTTCGGAGTCGTCAGCTGTTGTTACATAAGGTGAGGGGAGAGAGTGTTGGAAAGAAGAGGTAGCTACGGAGAGGTTTTGAATTTGAGTGTTCGAGTTACTAGCGTGGTGTTACGGGGTTTCGAGGTAGTTTTTAGAGGTGAGAAAGCAGTCCAGGTATACTCGAATACATTTCTGGAAGTGACTGTGTTTTATCTTTCTACCGCCAAAGAATATATGTAGTTCTGTAGTTGCTGTCAGATTGGGTAGATGGAAACAGAGTACTTTAGTTTTATGAGGGTACGGGCATAACTTCCACTCCTTGTGATATTTTTTGTGGTATCTATATTACTCAATAATAGCACGCCTAGCTGAAGTTGTTAGGTTGTTTGACTATCACAGGACGGAATGTTTTGCATTTTATATGTGGGAAGTCAGCTGTTTACAAAACAGATTGGGGCATGCAGTTATCCTTGCGTCATCCGATCTTGATAGTGAAGATTTACTAGTGACATATTTCACTATGATTTTAAAGTTGAAGTTTTCCATCACAGTCTTCAGCGAAGTTCTCATTCCCAGACTTCGAACAGATTTCTTCGGTTTGAGCATTATACTACGAGCGGAAAAATGCTCTTGCGGAACACCAAAAAGGTGATTATGTTCATTTTTAAAAGATACTGACAGAAAAGTGGAGAATCATCTACCTCAAACTTCATTCTGCATTCCGCACCAAAAGATTTGGCATGCGCACATATTCCCCCTTTTTTGCCACAGATCATTCATAAAACTTTTACTCTGTCTCGGTTTGCAGTTAAGCTTTAGTACTGATCATCTTCCTCTCACTTCTGCTGTCTATGTATGTGTCTCTCCCACTGTCTCCTTTTTCTACCATTTATTTACACTATTTCACTTACACTTCCTCCTTTGGTCTTTCTTTCACACTGCTACTCTCTCCTCCGTACCCTTGGAAGGTCGAATTTATTTTTCTCTTATACGTATTTGTTTAACATTTCGGTCCAAAATACGCCTTCCCCTATACCGACGTGTCAAAATTAACGGGTTTTGGAGGTACCAGAATCCCCTGAAGGATATAGGTGGTCTCTACTCTTCCGCAATTTTCATTTCCTTTGTCTACCCTCTCTTTTCCTCCTGCTGCTTCTTTCTCCATCTTCTTCTCTTTCTCTTTTACTGCCACTCTATCTCACTGACCAGCATATCCTTCTTTTTTGGCTCACACTGCAAGTGTCTTACTCCATCTATTTTTCTCTTTCGTTGCCAATTTCTCTCTCCCACCACCATTGTCTCCTCTCTCACTCACTCACTAACTCACTTTCTCTCTCTCCCTTCACAGAGTCTTTTAGAGAGGAATATATTGGTATTTTTTACACTCCGACAGGAGTACTTTTCAGCTACTTCGCTTAGTTTTCATCTTACATCAAGGAGTATTGCTTGTATAGAAAAGTCCCTGTTACTTTTCTTTCATATTATTTAACTTGTATTTCGTGCTGTCACTCTCAGTTATTTGTCATTTAGTTGTGTACTTCGTTTTTGTCCCCATTCAGCGGTACACAATTACATTAAAGTATCAAATTTTCCAGTTAACACTGAATCCTATGTATATATTACCTACAATTTGTGCTACCAAATTCTCTTTCTCTCTTTGGCATCTTTTTGAATTAGTGAGTGAGTGTTTATGTTGAATTTGTCTTACGTATGGTAGCAATACACCATTTGAATGACTGCTGTGATAGCAACAGTGTAGTCAAAGAAGCTTTTTCAGTCAAGGCAAAGAGATCTGTGCCATTTCGGTAGTCATGAGACAGTAGTCAAGTTGGTGACGGAAAGGACCACTCTGGGTACATAGAAGAAGTTATTTGCATGGAAAGCATGCTCGTAGCGCTCTGGACTGGACCTTGGGTGACTGAAGATGGTGGTCTTAAGAGCGACTTGGCAATAGTGAGTGTGTTAATGCGTGACGGTATGTAGCTATTCTGATGTATACTTTAGACTTGCTAGTCAATTTTAAAGTTAGGTAGTCGAACCCTTATACTTTTCAGAGCGTAATCAAGAGTATATTTTCTGTATTTAGCAAGTTTTTTTCGAGCCTTGCTTAGTGTAACCAGAACACGAGGTGTAGTCAGTTCGTTATTCCAGCACCGGTTTAAAATTCAGTTGCTAGACTTCTCTTTTAACTGAAAAGCATGAGTGAATTTTTCTCGCGTGTATGTGTTTTATTTCTTCTATTTTCATTTCGTTTCAGTTTTAAGATTGCATAGCTTTGTTCATGTCATGTGATGGTAATTTCACCGTGTCTAATTTCAGTACCATTTTGAATAACTTTTATTCTTAATCGCCGATGGTGTTTTATTGCTATTTGTGTCTAAAAGTTTTATATTTGTGTTCTCGATGTTGTCACAAGTCTTAGGAATTTTCTTTTGTCATGAATATTCACAGCATTTGCAGGTGTTTCCCGCCAGCGTACCTTAGTTTCATGTGCAACGTGATCTAGATAAATTTCACGTCGTGAAGTGTTCCATAGTAGTCTTATTCACAATAATTATATGTGTGTATCGTGTATGTTTGTGTGAACTTTTCCTGAGCGTGCCTAAGATTTCCTTCTCATTTATCACCGCAATGTACCTCAGCACTGAATATAATAATAGTAATATTAGTGACTGCATGAATTAAATAAACGCAAGCTCATAGTTTAGAATTACTTCGTGCATTTACTATGTTTTTTTTATTTTAATAAATTATGTTAAACTGTGGTGATCGTTTCTGAGAGAAACCAGTCTCCTTTTGTGAGATTATGTTTAATACCTCCCACCTGGCGTGTCTGAAGCGCAACAAGCAGGCCTTATATTTGTCGATATGTGATCATCTTATTCATTTTGAGGCCTAACCTCCTGTTTGCTCTGAATTATTTGATTTATCGTTTCACTTAAATTGTTCCCAGATACTCATTCCAGATATTCACTTGAATCTTGTTATTAATATTACCACATTAGTAATGTTTACCGATTTAATGATTAATTTAACTCATATATTAAATTTTCCCAATTTTAATTACATTGGATGGCGACCCAGAAAATTTTTGTGGGTCACGAATCTTACAGTAGTGTGCAAAGTTTCACACTGGCTAACTTTTACCAATATCTGTTTGCAAATCTCTCTCTCTCTCTCTCTCTCTCTCTCTCTCTCTCTCTCTCTCTCTCTCTCTCTCCATATAAATATTCAGCAATTAATAAACATTTATATGGCCTTCCTGCATGCGGACATAACTGTGGCTGTAGAGAAACAGTCATTAGATAGGCTGCATTAATTGCAATAGTTTGTTCAGCACTTGAACAACTTACTCATTGTTCCGAGACGATTTCTTCTCATGAGTTCACAGCGTTGTTCTTAACTCGGAGTTGCATTGTTCTGAATCTTGTATATATGTATTTGGCAAGCTTGGGAATTCTTTTGTTTTATTGTGTGCCGGTATATATTGCGTATGTCGCTTCATAGCGTTAGGTTATATGTGATCCTTGTATTTAGACTGAGAGTGACTCTTATTATCTGACTGCTTGTTTAGGAAAATAGACGTCTGTATTTTTTTAGATTTCTGTGGCTGTAGATTTTTAATTGTAATGTTTTGCTCAAGTGAGCTTCCCCGTACCCGGTCCAAAAGCAATAACAGGCGCGAAAACGTTGATAGGATAGAACATTCACTTTCGTGTCGGAAAGCGCATTAAGTCCGTAAGTGAAACTGTAAACTGTAACTGATCCCCAATCAACGCAGTAGTAAGCTATCAATTTGATATGAGGGAGCTAGTAAGAACATTATCTGAGGAGAATCATAAGTCGTTAGAAGAAACTAACAAAAATTATATGAGTAGAATTGTAAGGTGTTAGAAGAAAGTAATCAAAAAGAATCGGACCAGAATATAACGCAGTAGAAGGAAATGGATCAAAAGCTCGCGGGTCTGGCGATATAGATGAAAATCGATATAGTTGCGGAATTTAAGGAGAAGATTGAAATTATCGATCAGCGTGTTTGCACTTTGGAAGACGGTGCTGATTTCGTTCAAGATAGGGGTAGAAGAAAGTGAAACGGGAGCGCTCACGACTGATATTCACGAGATGAAATGCACGGATTTGATTTTAAACATTTTCTCTCGGTGTGAAAGACAGAAGTGTTTGGGAACGCTCCAAACGGGATTCATCCCAGGGCTTGGTTACAACAGTTCCAATTTTCCTTTCCACCTGCCTGGACGGAATAGCTTCGGATTGAATACGTTTGTGGATACCTGGAGAGTGGGCCAGACAGCTATACGCATGAGGGCGGCAGAAGGCGACTGCAGCTTAGTCCATGAGTTCCAATAGATTCTTCTATCGGTTTAATGCTCTGAGGCAGCTCAGAAGCGCGTTAAACACAAGATAATTATGATGCCGAACTTGCCTCATTGAAGTTTTCAAGCCCGGCTCAGTAATTCGATGATGTGTTATACAAAAATCACTCCTTGTGCGATCCTTAAGGACCGACAGAATTCATTCGGATTTTCATTGTGAAGCTTCCATTGAACTTGCGCCATACCATCACTGCAGGCAGATGTGAAGACGACGTAGAGGGATTTGGAACTATGCCACAGGAACTGCAACATGATGCAGCTGATGGCGCACAGTATAGCGGATCATATCCGCATGGACAGAGGCGTCGCGACTGTAGTCGCGGTCGTAGCGAAAACAGAAGGTACCGCACGTCGAGGCGAGGCCGACACGTGAATGAAACATACCAGCCATATCAGAACTGGTATAATAACAACAGGGATTACAGATCTCGTTAAGGCAATCAACAAAATTACGTTAACCAACAAAATTACGCAACCTTGACAATCACGGAAACTGGAATGTATGTAGTAGCCACGACAATCGCGACCGATCTCGAGGTGAAAAACGTACTACCAACGATGTACCAGATCCTCCCCAAGCAGTTGAGATGAGACCAGCAAATCCCAGACACAACCAGCCATGCACCAGTGGTCACAATCAGCAATGACGATTAGTAAATGCGGAGGACGCGACACTGAAACAGACCGTGGCAAGGCCGCAAGGATGTGTATTGTACGTATGAATGCAAGACATTAGGGAGGACGTTTTGCAGGAAGTCTCTAGTGCGAAGATTATGGCAATCAGCCCAGTAGTTACAATTGCAATTAAGGAGGAACGACTTGAGTGCATTATAAACGCTGGTAGCTCCTTCTCAGTTATCAGCGAGGCGGCATCTCGGAAATGTGAGGAGGAGGGTGATTGGCCTATTTTTCGACTGAGAGAAACAAAAGTGAAGGGAGCGATACACTTTTATACGTCAGGGGAAAGAATTTGAGTCTAATTTTTATATTGTCCCCCTATTAATAGTGGCTGCTATAGTGGGAACAGACTTTATCTATACCCAGCACGCAGTGATTGACGTGGGTGGAAGAACAAAGGTGGTCAAGGTTGACGAAACATTTGTGAATGTTGTATTTAATGAATGGCTATTGCGTCGTGAATCTGAAGTCAGCTGGCTGAGTCGTGTTGAATACGACTCTCGACCGAGTCAAGAGGTCCTAGTTTGCCGCATTAACGCTTAGAGTTGTCCAACTAATGAACACAAAAGAAATGCTATCCTCATTGGTAATTCGAGCTGGAAAGTTACGGATGTATCACAGTCGACGCTGGAAAGGAATTGTTTCGGATCTTGGGAAACATGAGAAGGTTTACCCTGGGGCACCTGGTGCAATTAAAGGATTTGTCTAGAAGTTTAGGGTACAGGAACATCAGAAGTTCTTTGTTCGTCCATACCCGATTCCCTTAGCGCATTAGAAGCAGGTTGAGTGTGAACTCAAGAAAACGCTGGGTGGTGGTGTAATAGAGCATGGCATAAGTTCTACACAGCTCTCCACTCTTAGTCGAACCAAAACGTGATGGCTATGTTCGCCTTCGTTGGGATTCAATACTGATAAATACTGTCATCATACCGGAGACGGATAGGCCGGAAAGCCTGAACGAAGCGTTACAGTGCTTCCATAGTGTAAAAGTCCTGTCATCGATCGACTTAGTGCCAGTTTCTGGCTGATCGTTTTAGACAACTCACGGCCTTTCCCTGTTACGGTAACTACTAGCAGTGCGGCGCCTTCCGTTCAAGCTGAACGTATCTTCAGACGCGCTTATTATAGGGCCAAATAGCATTTTTCCGAACGATTTACAGCACAGGTAACACTTTATGACGATGGTATTCTCATCGCAGAAAAGTCGTGAGAAAACATAATGAAGTGTTACGTGGACTAAGTTTTCGAAAATGCACGTGTCACAGTCAAATTTAGAAAAAGTCTCAATTTTGACAGAAAGAAATGAAGTTCAAAGACATATTGTATCGGCCAATGGAATACGACAGGACCTTGAGAAAATTGCAGCGATAGCGGAGTGTGCAATGCCAACAAATAAGAATATTTACGCCTCTACAGCTTCTATTAGCAATTTGTAAACATTAATGTACTTGCCACTCCTCGTCTTTGCTTCCTGGCACGCAAAAACACAGGGTCGGATTGTGACCTGGAGGCACAACAGGAATTTAACAAGATAAACAATGCTGTAATAAATGCACCCCTTCTGTAACACTGATTTGGCGAAGGAATTTTGTCTCATGATGGATAGTTCCTTGCCTGGCATAGGGGCAGTTCACTCTCAAAGCAATAGTGAGGATGACCCATCTTCTTGCAAGATAATTTCCTTTGACTGTAGACTGCTCTCGTGCTCGGAGACAAACTACTCAGTCAAAGAACTCGAGGCTCTTGCAATCGTCTGAGCAATCAAGAAATTTCTTTATTTTTTGTTTGGTCGAAAGACTACGGTGTTCACGGGTCACGCGCTCTGCAATTTTTTATGAGCACAAAACTTGGGTACTGGAGATCGTAATCGCAGACGCGCTGTCGCGCATACCGATAGAAATAGACCATGCAGAAGAGGACAAACTTCAGTGTTTTATAAATGAAGAATGTTGCATTCGAAAACTTCGTGTCCAATTCCTTAAGTAACTTCAGACAGGAGCAGGATAAGGAAAATATATTGAAAAACATAAAGGAGAAATTGCATAACAAAGATAATGCGGCAATTCATCTGCATTATTTAGTTCGGAACGGGATCTTGTTTAAACGACGAACTCTAGACGACTCTGGGTGGCTGCTAGTACTTCCGGAGGAAAACGTGAATTAACTGGTTTGCCACATGCATTTAGGCTACGGACACTTTGGAGCACGTAAGTGTTCCTAATGCTGCAGGAAACCTGCTACTTCAAAGTGATACGCTACGTCGCATTCGGAAGTAGTTAGAGTATGCGAGCCTTGTCAACAAGCGAAACTGCCCACGGACTCGTATCCTGCTCTACTGCATCTATTATTCCGACTAAACTCCGAGATCTAGTTGCAGTGGGTATTTTCGGTCCTCTAGCTCGCTCTAGAGCGGTTTTTACTGTCGCACTGGAGCTCACGTCGAAACTTGTGTGCCTGACCCCACCAAGCAATGCCACGGGGAAGGCAGTTGCAGCTGCGTTCTCCAGTCATTCCTTCCGGGAGGTGGGTTCAGTGAAAAAAGTCACATCTGATAACTTACCACAATTTCGGTCTAAGTTATAGAAGCGCATGTTGTCCAGGAGAAAAATTAAACCAGTGTATGTCTTATATACCACGTTTTCTTTAATCCTAGCGCAATCAGGATGAAGGGAACTGGGAAAATTTGTCGTATATAACTGTTTTGGTACTCAAGAACAAAGAGCAGCCAAGTAAAGAAAAAGACATGGTTCTTTGGTCTGTTGAATCGAGACTGATGCGTACGGAAATTGTAGCCTTTGCAATGCGAAAAATTAATGGTGCAGCCGAAACAAGAATCGAAGCTCACAAAAAAACATTAGAATGTTTCGGTTTCATATACCGGCAATTAGTTTGTATCTTGAACCATAACCTGTCGAACAAGCGATTTGCGCTGTGCAAGAGTTCTTCAATATGCACAGTGGTCCATATCACGTGACGCGGATTCCACATGAAACTTCACTGGCAGTGTAAACGCTACGGACACGGAAGCCGAAAGCCTTCCATCGCAGTTCAAATACTAAACAATTTATTGAGTGCGCAGTGCAGCAAATATGTAAGAGAATTTGGTGATTGACGAATAATTTGGCGTTCGTGTGTAACAGTGCTCTTGAGTTATATATACAGGGTGCATCATAATTAATGGCGTAAACACTTACAGTTGAAAGTACACGATACAAAAAGCAAAACAATCTCAACAAACATAGGGTCGAAAATACATACCTTAAGAACTACGAGCAATTTTCACCTTCGATACTGCGAAACAAATCTCTTTTACTGCAAGTTCTTTGCTTTCCATATTTTGGGAAGGGGTAGTATGGGCCAAAACAAGAAAAATGGTCCAGGAAACATGTGCTCTAAAATGCATTCCTTAACAGCTAAGAGCCCTTGTTCATGTTTACGAATTTGAAACACAACTCTTCCAATGATCAAGTGCTCGTAACTTTTAAGGAATGCGCTTTAGACCGCATGTTTCATGCACAGTTTTTTGTTATTTTAGCCCAAAAAAGCTGCTTTTGCTTGCAGTTTCAGTCTCGCTGAAGGCTAGGTTTTTAGCCATTCTGTTACAGAGCTACAAACAGCCACATAGAAAATCAGTAAGGTAATCGTAAGGAAACTTCTTCATCAAAAGACTTCTTACTATTTCCAGTATCTCATAGTGTAAGGATGATAAACTTATGATACTGCACAATTAATAGCACTTCTTTCCACTTTTGCTGACTAATTTCTGTTTTTTGTTAATAAACAGTTTTATTTATGAAATGCCCCATTTCCATATTACTTGAGCATGCTACAGGATGGTAAGTAAATACAGACTGTTTTGAATCCAAAGTGAGTAATATGAAAAGGATAGTTGCTACTCTCCATATGGTGGAGATGCTGAGATGCAAATAGGCAGAGACCGTTGAACAAAGCTTTCAGCCAAACAGGCTGTCATCAGAAGGCCTGTTTGACTATTGACGAAGTCCATTGTATAAGAAAATACTGAACGGCTAATAAAGATTCTTACTCTTATTCTTTTTGTTGTGTCTATTTGCGACTCAGCAGTGCTGCTATGTGGTGACTAGCAATTATCCTTTTCATAATATAATTTTATTAAGATATACTTGCACAACTTGACCAGAAGAAGGGATCAGTTGCTAGGGCATGTTCTGGGGCATCAAGGGATCACCAATTTAGTATTGGAGGGCAGCGTGGAGGGTAAAAATCGTAGAGGGAGACCAAGGGATGAATACACTAAGCAGATTCAGAAGGATGTAGGTTGCTGTAGGTACTGGGAGATGAAGAAGTTTGCACAGGATAGAGTAGCATGGAGAGCTGCATCAAACCAGTCTCAGGACTGAAGACCACAACAACAACTACCACTACCCAAGATATGGAAAGCAAAGAACTTGCAGTAGAAGAAATTTATTTCACAGTATCGAAGATGAAAAATTGCTTGTAGCTCTCAAGGTATGTATTTTAAGACCCTATGTTATTTAGACATTTTTGCTTTTAATATCATGTACTTTCAACTGTATTCCTTTACGCCATTAATTAAGATAACATCGCAAGTCGCCGATGTGGTGTCAACTAAAAGGTACTTGCCATGCGGCGGCCAAACTTCTCCGAATGGGGCCTCCCGGCCAGAAGTGCCATACGATCTTTTCACATCATGTACCACACTGACATAAAGCAAAGTCAAAGAAAAAAATAGACATAAAAAGCATCTTACTCAATAGATAAATTGTCTTTCCTCCTTCCCTCTCTCTCTCTCTCTCTCTCTCTCTCTCTCTCTCTCACACACACACACACACACACACGCACACACATTATACACACACATTGCGTATATATACACTACTGGGCATTAAAATTGCTATACCACGAAGATGACGTGCTACAGACATGAAATTTAGCCGGCAGCAAGACGATTCTGTGATATACAAATGATTAGCTTTTCAGAGCATTCACACAAGGTTGGCGCCGAAGGCGACACCTACAACGTTCTGACATGAGCAAAGTTTCTAACCCATTTGACATACACAAACAACAGATGACAGGCGTTGCCTGGTGAAACGTTGTTGTGATGCGTCGTGTAAGGAGGAGAAATGCGTACCATCACGTACGGATTTGATAAAGGACGGATTATAGCCTACCGCGATTGCGGTTTATCGTATCGCGATATTGCTACTCGCGTCGGTCGAGATCCAACGACTGTTAGCAGAATAAGGAATCGATGGGTTCAGGAGGGTAATACGGAACACCGTGCTGGATTCCAACGGCCTCGTATCACTAGCAGTCGAGAAGACAGGCAACTTATCCGCATGGCTGTAACGGATCGTGCAGCAACGTCTCGATCGCTGAGTCAATAGATGGGGACGTTTGCAAGGCAACAACCATCTGCACGAACAGTTCGACGACGTTTGCAGCAGCATGGACTATCAGATCGGAGACCGTGGCTCCATTTATCATTGGCGCTGCATCACAGACAGGAGCGCCTGCAATGGTGTACTCAACGACGAACCTGGGTGCAAGAATGGCAAAACGTCAGTTTTTCGGATGAATCCAAGTTCTGTTTACAGCATCATGATTGTCGCATCCGTGTTTGGCGACAGCGCGGTGAACGCACTTTGGAAACGTGTATTAGTCATCGCTATACTGACGTATCACCCGGCGAGATGGTATGAGGTGCTACTGGTTACACGTCGCGGTCACCTCTTGTTCGCATTGGCGGCACTTTCAAAAGTGGACGTTACATTTCGGATGTGTTACCCTTCATTCGATCCCTCCGAAACCCTACATTTCAGCAGGATAATGCACGACCGCATGTTGCAGGTCCTGTACAAGCCTTTTCGGATACAGAAAATGTTCAACTGCTGCCCTGGCCAGCACGTTCTCCAGAAATCTTGCTAATTGAAAACGTCTGGTGAATGATGGCCAAGCAACAGGCTCGTCACAATACGCCAGTCACTACTCTTGATCAACTGTGGTATCGTGTTGAAGCTGCATGGACAGCTGTACCTGTACACGCCATCCAAGCTCTGTTTGACTCAATGCCCAGGCGTAACAAGGCCGTAATTACGGCCAGAGGTGGTTGTTCTGGATACCGATTTCCCTGGATCTATGCACCCAAATTGCGCGAAAATGTAATCACATGTCAGTTCTAGTATAATACAGTTGTCCAATGAAACCCGTTTATCATCTGCATTTCTTCTTGGTGTAGCAATTTTAATGGCCTAATGTGTGTGTGTGTGTGTGTGTGAGGGAGAGAGAGACAGAGAGAGAGGGAGGGAGAGGGCGAGAGAGAGAGAGAGAGAGAGAGAGAGAGAGAGAGAGAGAGAGAGAGAGAGAGAGAGAGACAGACAGACAGAAGGAAACAGAGAGACTATGTATCTATAGACTGACTTGCTCTTCATCTCTATTTTTTCCTTTACTTTATGTCAGTGTGGTACTTGAAATGAAATGATCGTAGGGCATTACTGGCCGGGAGGCCCCATTCAGGGAAGTTCGGCCGCCGTATTGCAAGTCATTTGTAGTTGACACCACATCGACGACTTGTAAATCAATGATGATGAAAATTGTGATGGACACACAACACCTAGTCCCCTGCCGGTTATCGAACCCGGGCCCCTGCTTGGTAGGCGACAACGCTACGGAGACGGACAGTGTGGCACATAATCTCATTATGACTCCACATATGACGTATATGAAAATTTGCGTCTGAATAACCATAATTTTTGCGAAATGATTAAATACACATGTTTCAGCAGTTTTCAATAAATCTGCAGACGTGTACACCACAGAGGAACTGCCAAACAAACCATTGTAGTATTGGTACTAGGTAACAAAATAAAGGTTTCCCTCTTTTTTGTACGTGGGTGTTACATCTGTCTGTAGCAAGTTGGCCTAATTCTGTAGATCATTGTGAATGGGAATGTAGTTAGTAGTAAACGAGCTGCGTTTGTAGGTATTAGTTAGCAGCGACATCGAATCCACTCTGTTTCCTTACTATATCTTGTACAAGACATTTGCTGGCCAAATTCTCAACGTAAATACGGTTTATCCATGCTATGTAATAATTCACCTTATTGTCTAAATTTTGAGTCTCACTTCAGTAATGTTGAAAGAGCTTATACAAGAAAAGTTTGCTTATACAAGAAAAGTTTTAAGAAGTAAATTAATTCCTTTATCACCTTGAAATATTTGTGAAATCTTGTTAATTTAATTATTTTATTAAAACGACCCACCTTGCAAAGTTAGTTTGGGGCAGTTTCCCATGTATTAGTTTTAGGTCAATAATAGAAATTTCTTTTGCAAGTTCGGTAACCGCTGTTATTGTGAGATGTTCCTCAGCTCAGTTTGAAATGAGCTTCGTGGGCTGGCAGCATCTGCCGGGGGTTCTGCGGCTAAGAGCAATGCATCTGCAGCTAACGACGGATTTTCCAGGTGCACTAATACCAGGAGCGGTCCGTCCCGTGGCGATAAAAGCAGACCTAAAAGAAGGGGCCGCTCGGCACACCGCCACGCCTTCCTCTTTCCCCCCCCCCCCCAGGCCCATCCCCCCCCCTCCCCCATTAGAGTCCGAACCGAACGACGGCGGCAGACTAAATGGTCGTGGCTCCCTGCCGACCCGAGGCCTACGACTGTGCCCGTGTCCGCAAGGGGGTATGTCAATTGGCAGACACACACACACACACACACACACACCAGAACACGGAGCGATATGCGGCGAAGGGGCGTGCCGCTCAACGGTAACTTAGGTGAACGGGCGAATGCACTACGACCGGTGTCTCTGCTGCCGAGGGCGACACACAGAAGGGCCAGACGTGTCTCCCTTGTGCAGAGATACCTCAGACGACCGAAGGTAGATTACAGTTCGATGTCACTGACGACGCATGGAGGCGGCACACCATATGACAGCGAGTTGCATGACTGATAACAGGGGCGACGGAAGCAAAGAGACCGCACACAGCAGCTGAGTGTTTACTTCATTCACTGCCCCAACGAAGCGACCCTCTTGCTTGGGACCTCAATACAGTGCGACGCCTGAATGTGAAACCAGTGCTTAAGCATTGCTCACTTCTGTTCGCCATAATCAAAACCTGTGATCGACTTTTAAATGAAAGTGGTGATGACATGGACATTAAATTTAATGAGTCATCAAAATATTATCTGTCTTACATATTTGCTGGTCTATTGGCACTTAGGGTACAACCAAGAGATATCTTAAAATTTGCTCATTATCTGACTTTTTTTTGTTATGCACCATTGTGTCAGAAACGTCACACAAACATTTTCAACAAAATGCGAAAATGGAACAACATTTGAAAAATACATACATTTTCAATGTAAACTTATTGTTTTCTCAAATAATTTTTTGACTCTATCATTTCTCATGTATAATGTGTTATCTATGTGAATTATGGAAATGTGCACAACAGTGGCATGAACAAGTTTCTTTCTTATTCATACTTTTATAAGGCTAATGATAATCTTTGAACTGCTTGTGTTTATTTAATTTATTGACCCGTTTTCTCGTAAGTTCTTATATAACCGATTTGTTTTGTCTTTGCTTAATATAAAATTTTATCTCATAAATTCTGATGTGTTGCATTGTGTTACGTACTATAATTGTTATACATGTTCAATCTAGTTTTTTTTCTGTGACACTTTCATACTCACTTCTAATTCATTGTGGTCTCAAGCTGTACACATAAAATACTTTTAGTTTAGCTTAGCTCTTGGACTGAACATGACGTGCTGGGCTCCATAAGAGCCACAGCCGCTTTCTTTTCTTATTTTAAACTTGTCAACAGGACATTATATTATCTTGGTGACCAAATGAAGTCCATGTTTAAATCAGTAGCTGGCAGTGTGGCCGTGCGTTTCTAGGCGCTTCAGTCTGGAACCGCGTGACCGCTACGGTCGCAGGTTCGAATCCTGCCTCGAGCATGGATCTGTGTGATGTCGTTAGGTTGGTTAGGTTTAAGTAGTTCTAAGTTCTAGGGGACTGATGACCTCAGATGTTAAGTCCCATAGTGCTCAGAGCCATTTGAACCATTTAAATCAGTGCACTGCAGTGTCAAACGTTTATTTCCTGTTCCGCTAGTTTATTTGTTAATCATGTACTTTTTGGGCTGTTATTTTGCTGCTTGTCTTTTTAATACTTTCTTCGCCTCCTTTTTTTTTAAAAAAATACTACATGATAATGCCGTAGTATGGCAAGTACATCCCCTTGGACAGTCTTTTTCACCGGACATAATGGTTACAAAGCGTCTGTGTTAGATCCATTTCGTAATATTTAATTTGTATTTCGTGCTAAGGGTAGCGTCTTTGATTCATAATCAAAACGTCTTCGGACCCGGGTTCGATCCCGATCCCCGCCACTGCCTAAATTTTGATAAATAATCAGCATGGCGGCCGAAGACTTCCGGCATAAGAAGTCAGCCTCATTCTGCCAACGGCCTTGTCAAAGAGCGCGGAGGAGCGGATAGTGGTTCTGCGAACTCTCTTGTTCTAGGGGTGGAAAATTGCCCCTAAAGGCGGAAGAATCAGCAATGATAAACGGCATGAGGATGCAGAAGGCAATGGAAACCACTGCATTAAAGACACGTAACGTGTACCCACAGGACATGTGGCCTGTAGTTGAAGAAGTGTCACGATGATCTCTCCATTGGCAAAAGATTCCGGAATAGTCCCCCATTCGGATCTCCGGGAGGGGACAGCCAAGGGGGAGGTTACCATGAAAAAGAGTAAATAATCAACGAAAGGATAATGTTCTACGAGTCGGGAGGTGGAATGTCAGAAGCTTGAACGTGGTAGGGAAACTAGAAAATCTGAAAAGGGAAATGCAAAGGCTCAATCTAGATATAGTAGGTGTCAGTGAAGTGAAGTGGAAGGAAGACAAGGATTTCTGGTCAGATGAGTATCGGGTAATATCAACAGCAGCAGAAAATGGTATAACAGGTGTAGGATTCGTTATGAATAGGAGGGTAGGGCAGAGGGTATGTTACTGTGAACAGTTCAGTGACCGGGTTGTTCTAATCAGAATCGACAGCAGGCCAACACCTACAACGATAGTTCAGGTATACACGCCGACGTAGCAAGCTGAAGATGAACAGATAGAGAAAGTGTATGAGGATATTGAAAGGGTAATGCAGTATGTAAAGGGGGACGAAAATCTAATAGTCACGGGCGACTGGAATGCAGTTTAGGGGAAGGAGTAGAAGAAAAGGTTACAGGAGAATATGGGCTTGGGACAAGGAATGAAAGAGGAGAAAGACTAATTGAGTTCTGTAACAAGTTTCAGCTAGTAATAGCGAATGCCCTGTTCAAGAATCACAAGAGGAGGAGGTATACTTGAAAAAGGCCGGGAGATACGGGAAGATTTCAATTAGATTACATCATGGTCAGACAGAGATTCCGAAATCAGATACTGGATTGTAAGGCGTACCCAGGAGCAGATATACACTCAGATCACAATATAGTAGTGATGAAGAGTAGGCTGAAGTTCAAGACATTAGTCAGGAAGACTCAATACGCAAAGAAGTGGGATACGGAAGTTCTAAGGAAGGACGAGATACGTTTGAAGTACTCTAACGCTATAGATACAGCAATACAGAATAGCGCAGTAAGAAGCACAGTTGAAGAGGAATGGACGTCTCTAAATAGGGCCATCACAGAAGTTGGGAAGGCAGACATATGTACAAAGAAGGTAGCTGCGAAGAAACCATGGCTAACAGAAGAAATACTTCAGCTGATTGATGAAAGGAGGAAGTACAAACATGTTCCGGGAAAATCAGGAATACAGAAATACAAGTCGCTGAGGAATGAAATAAATAGGAAGTGCAGGGAAGCTAAGACGAAATGGCTGCAGGAAAAATGTGAAGACATTGAAAAAGATATTATTGTCGGAAGGACAGAGCATACAGGAAAGTCAAAACAACCTTTGGTGATATTAAAAGCAACGGTGGTAACATTAAGAGTGCAACGGGAATTCCACTGTAAAATGCAGAGGAGAGAGCAGATAGATGGAAAGAAAACAATGAAATCCTCTATGAGGGTGAAGATTTGTCTGGTGTGATAGAAGAAGAAACCGGAGTCGATTTAGAAGAGATAGGGGATCCAGTATTAGAATCGGAATTTAAAAGAGCTTTGGAGGACTTACGGTCAAATAAGGCAGAAGGGATAGATAACATTCCATCAGAATTTCTAAAATCATTAGGGGAAGTGGCAACAAAACGACTATTCACGTTAGTGTGTAGAATATATGAGTCTGGCGACATACCATCTGACTTTCGGTAAAGCATCATCCACACAGTTCCGAAGACGGCAAGAGCTGACAAGTGCGAGAATTATCGCACAATCAGCTTAACAGCTCATGCATCGAAGGTGCTTACATAAATAATATACAGAAGAATGGAAAAGAAAATTGAGAATGCGCTAGGTGACGATCAGTTTGGCTTTAGAAAAAGTAAAGGCAAGAGAGGCAATTCTGACGTTACGGCTAATAATGGAAGCAAGGCTAAAGAAAAATCAAATACGTTCATGGGATTTGTCGACCTGGAAAAAGCGTTCGACAATATAAAATGGTGCAAGCTCTTCGAGATTCTGAA
Organism: Schistocerca gregaria; assembly: GCF_023897955.1. Taxonomy (NCBI): domain Eukaryota; kingdom Metazoa; phylum Arthropoda; class Insecta; order Orthoptera; family Acrididae; genus Schistocerca; species Schistocerca gregaria. Next base: position 922,953,129 of record NC_064920.1, on the reverse strand, counting down.
AAAAGTAGGGGTAAGCTATAGGGAGAGACGGGTCATATACAATATGTACAACAACCAAGAGGGAATAATAAGAGTGGACGATCAAGAACGAAGTGCTCGTATTAAGAATGGTGTAAGACAAGACTATAGACTTTCGCCCCTACTCTTCAATCTGTACATCGAGGAAGCAATGATGGAAATAAAAGAAAGGTTCAGAAGTGGAATTAAAATACAAGGTGAAAGGATATCAACGATACGATTCGCTGATGACATTGCTATCCTGAGTGAAAGTGAATAAGAATTAAATGATCTGCTGAACGGAATGAACAGTCTGATGCTTACACAGTATGGTTTGAGAGTAAATCGGAGAAAGACGAAGGTAATGAGAAGTAGTAGAAATGAGAACATTGAGAAACATAACATCAGGATTGATGGTCACGAAGTCCATGAAGTTAAGGAATTCTGCTACCTAGGCAGTAAAATAACCAATGACGGACGGAGCAAGGAAGAAATCAAAAGCAGACTCGCCATGGCAAAAAAGGCATTTCTGGCCAAGAGAAGTCTACTAATGTCAAATACCGGCCTTAATTTGAGGAAGAAATTTCTGAGGATGTACGTCGGGAGTACAGCATTGTATTGTAGTGAATCATGGGCTGTGGAAAAACCGGAACAGAAGAGAATCGAAGCATTTGAGGTGTGGTGCTATAGACGAATGTCGAAAATTAGGTGGACTGATAAGGTAAGGAATGAGGAGGTTCTACGCAGAATCGGAGAGGAAAGGAATATGTGGAAAACACTGATAAGGAGAAGGGACAGGATGATAGGACATCTGCTAAGACATGAGGGAATGACTTCCATGGTACTAGAGGGAGGTGTAGAGGGCAAAAACTGTAGAGGAAGACAGAGATTGGAATACGTCAAGCAAATAATTGAGGACGTAGCTTGCAAGTGCTACTCTGAGATGAAGAGGTTAGCATAGGAAAGGAATTCGTGGCGGGCAGCATCAAACCAGTCAGTAGACTGATGACCAAAAAAAAAATTCTTGCTTTCACGGAAATTCAGTTTGTGCTTCGTGTTGGTCCCCATTCGATGTTACACAATTACATTAAAGTACCAAATTTTCCAGTAAACATTTAATCTTATGTACATGCCCTACATTTTGTGCTCCCAAATTTGTCAATATTTTGAATTAGTGAGTAAGTGTGTATGTTGAATTCGTCTTGAATACGGTATCAGTGTAGCAACTGAATATCTGCTGTGGTAGCAACAGTGTAGCCAACGTAGCTTTCTCAGTCAAAGCAAACAGACCTTTGCCATTTCGGTAGTAATTCGACAGTAGTTTAGTTGGTGACGAAAAGGACCACTCTGGTCTCACCCGGCTCCATGGGAAAAGTTAGTTACAGGGAAATCGTGCTCGTAGCGCTCTGGACTAGACCTTGGGTGACTGAAGATTATTATCTTAAGAGCGACTTGGCGCTGATGGCTGTGTTAATGTGTGTTGGTGTGTAACTATGCTGATATATACGTCTTCGTAACCCTTCAACAGTTGGCAGCATTGGTACGCTGCAGGTACTGACTTGTTCCGTAACCTCTTCTCTGCAGTTATAGTTGGCGGGAAGCCTTAGAATTGAACGGTTGTTTTGTTATAGTGTATGGAACCTTGCGCAGACAGTCGGTCAATGCTATTTAAGCAACGTGCAGTCATTGAATTCTTGACAGCAGAAGATTTCACCCCAAAGGAGATTTATCAGAGAATGAAAGCAATTTATGATGGTTGTGTTCTACATCTACAACTACATCCACACTCCGCAAGCCACCTGACGGGTGTGGCGAGGGTACCTTGAGTATCTCAATCGGTTCTACCTTCTATTCCAGTCTCGTATTGTTCGTGGAAAGAAAGATTGTCGGTATGCCTCTGTGTCAGCTCTAATCTCTCTGATTTTATCCTCATGGTCTCTTGCGAGATATACGTAGGAGGGAGTAATATACTGCTTGACTCCTCCGTGAAGGTATGTTCTTGAAACTTCAACAAAGACTCTTACCGAGTGGCTGAGTGTCTCTACATCTACATCTACATCCATACTCCGCAAGCCACGTGACGGTGTTTGGCGGAGGGTACCCTGAGTACCTCTATCGGTTCTCCCTTCTATTCCAGTCTCGTATTGTACGTAGAGAGACGGATTGTCGGTATGCTTCTGTGTGGGCTCTAATCTCGGATTTTATCCTCATGGTCGCTTCGCGAGATATACGCAGGAGGGAGCAATATACTGCTCGACTCTTCGGTGAAGGTATGTTCTCGAAACTTTAACAAAAGCCCGTACCGAGCTACTGAGCGTTTCTCCTGCAGAGTCTTCCACTGGAGTTTATCTATCATCTCCGTAACGCTTTCGCGATTACTAAATGATCCTGTAACGAAGCGCGCTGCTCTCCGTTGGATCTTCTCTATCTCTTCTATCAACCCTATCTGGTGTGGATCCCACACTGCTGAGCAGTATTCAAGCAGTGGGCGAACAAGCGTACTGTAACCTACTTCCTTTGTTGTCGGATTGCATTTCCTTAGGATTCTTCCAATGAATCTCAGTCTGGCATCTGCTTTACCGACGATCAACTTAACATGATCATTCCATTTTAAATCAATCCTAATGCGTACTCCCAGATAACTTATGGAATTAACTGCTTCCAGTTGCTGACCAGCTATTTTGTTGCTAAATGATCAGGGATCTATCTTTCTATGAATTCGCAGCACATTACACTTGTCTACATTGAGATAGAATTGCCATTCCCTGCACCATGCGTCAATTCGCTGCAGATCGTCCGGCATTTCAGTACAATTTTCCATTGTTGCAACCTCTCTATACACCACAGCATCATCTGCAAAAAGCCTCAGTGAACTTCCGATGTCATCAACCAGGTCATTTATGTATATTGTGAATAACAACGGTCCTACGACAATCCCCTGTGGCACAACTGAAATCACTCTTGCTTCGAAAGACTTCTCTCCATTGAGAATGACATGCTGCGTTCTGTTATCTAGGTACTCTTCAATCCAATCACACAATTGGTCTAATCGCCCACATGGTCTTACTTTGTTCATTAAACGACTGTGGGGAACTGTATCGAACGCCTTGCGGAAGTCAAGAAACACGATATCTACCTGTGAACCCGTGTCTATGGCCATCTGAGTCTTGTGGACGAAAAGCGCGAGCAGGGTTTCACAAGATCGTCTTTTTCGAAACCCATGCTGATTCCTACGGAGTAGATACCTAGTCTCCAGAATAGTTATAATACTCGAATATAATACGTGTTCCAAAATTCTACAACTGATCGACGTTAAAGATATAGGTTTTTAGTTCTGCACATCTGTTCGACGTCCCTTCTTGAAAACGGGGATGATGTGAATACTATGCGTCTTCATTCTCCTAACGCAAGAGGAGTTCCTGGCAGATTTCAAGTCGGTGCAATTTCATTTCAGGAGTCAGCATCCGAGGTACCCATCGTGCACAGATATTTCGATAGCCGCAAAACAATAATGTGACCCACACGTTCTTGTGCTTGCAATTTCTCTCTGAGTGATACGACGATCGTCCTGAACCAGTCTGTCAATAGCTTCTCTGTTGCACATGGCGGCCACTGAGTGACGCGCGTTTCTTCGGCTCGCGAGTTTTTCCGCTCACTGAAGGTGTTACAGAGAAGTGCGACAGTCCACAACGTGTGCATCTGACTAAACAAGTGTTACTTGCCGTGGTGTATTGTTCTCCGTCGATTACCACAAGTGATAAGTGATAAGTGAGTGAAAAATGGGAAGAGCACGAGTAAGCGGCAGCAGGCGAGGCTACAGGGGCGCAGGCAGCGCGGGCGCCCGGTCTCCGGCGGCAGGTGAGGCCCCGCTTCCCGACATCGGGGAGCTCGTCCGGTCCCAGGTGAGTGCGGCGCTGCACAGCAAAGACACGCTAGACGTAATCGTCCAATCCATCACGGACTCTGTGACGGCCGCGGTCATGGACAAACTGCAAGAGTCTGTCGGGCGCAACAGCACCGAAATCCAGTCTCTTAGAAAGTCCTTGGCCGCACAAGAGAAAAAAGCCGCCGAGCTAGAAGCTAAACTGTCTCTTGCCACCGATGAAATTGAGCAGTATCAGCGAAGGAACAGCTTGCGCTTGTTCGGGGTAGCTGAAAACGATCGCGAAAACACCGACGACCTGGCCATTAGCCTCGTGCGTGAGAAACTTGGCGTGCAGATCGACGTGGCCGATATTGACAGAAGCCATCGTGTTGGGCGCAGGATACCAGGCGCCACGAAACCCAGGCCTATAATAATTAAATTTGTGTCGTACCGGAAAAGAGCTGAAGTGTTTGCTCATAAAAGAAAACTCGCCAAGAGTGGGGTTACCCTGAGGGAAGATCTGACGCGCGAAAGACTAAAAGTTTTGAACGCTGCGATCACACAGTTCGGCCTTCAAAATGTATGGACCCAGGACGGCAGGATCGTAGTCAAGACGGAAGGAGGGAGGAAAACGGTGACGAACATGTTCGAACTGAAAGACTGAGCGAAATCTCGCGAGACACAAAGTCTCATATTGTAATCTGTCTAATATAAGTTAATTTTTATTCTTTCTTTTCATGTTTTAGCTTAAATATAGCTCCGTTATTTCTATAAGTACCATAAGTACTCTATTTAAAATCAGTCAATTATTTCACATAAATATTGTTTCTTTATTTGTCTATCATAAGTGCTCATGTATACTCATATTGTCAGTTAAATGGGAATTAACATTCTCCATTAACAGGAATCTGCTTACAACCGCCTTTCTATATCTGTTATTTTCATCTTCGCCACTACCACTACTACTACTATTATCTTTTTCGTAACCACTACTGCCACTTTCCATCTTTCTTTTCGCTCCCTTCTCCGATACTTCCAGCGTGTTTTTCACGTTTAGTTCACAGACGCTTGAGTCAGTCACGACCTTGGCCACCTGTAAACATGTCTTCCCCCCCGAAATCCAGCTTTTGTCCCTCTTCCGGCCAGCAGGTAAACGGAGCGCGCTCGGTCCTACAGGCGGCCACAATGGGACGGACCGGTTCCGGCGGCGGGCTCTTTGTGGCCCACGCGAACGCGCAGTCGCTAACGGCTCACTTCGACGAGTTCTGTGACCTGTTCTGCCAATCGCTGTTCCACATTATCCTCGTCTCTGAAACTTGGTTGAAACCAAACATTTCTTCCGACGCTATCCGAATCGCTGGTTACTCTCTCCTAAGGGCAGATCGTGAAACACGACGCAGAGGTGGTGTGGGTGCCTATGTTCGCTCTGATCTGACACCTACTGTACTATGCACATCGGATGCAAAGGGCGAAGGAGAAGCAGAGTTCTTGTTTTTCGAAATAAATACATCAAATCAGAAACTGCTAATTGGAGTAATCTATAAATCTCCAAACGTCGGTGCCATGTCCTCCTTTCAGTCTGCCCTGTCCTCACTCGTGACACAGTATGAACACATAATCATTATGGGCGACACAAACATCGACTTACAGTTAAAATCTCCCTCTGCCGAAAAACTAAGGCGACTGTTCCACTCCAATGATATGAGTTTAACACCGCTGGACCCAACTCACCACACGTCACACAGCCACACACTCATAGATATAATAGCAACAAAGCGACCAGATAAAATAATCCGCGCCAATCAGACATCCGCTCCGGGACTCTCTGCTCATGACGTGATATTCTTAAATTACTCAGTGCATACTACCAAAGAAAAATCTCACCTGGTAACCTACAGAAACTTAAAAAATGTTAACCATGACGCTCATCAAAAGGATTGCTCAGACATCCCTTGGCATGATATAAGCAATGAACCGACTTTAGACGGAAAAATTCGGCAATTATGTAGCAAAATTATTGCACTGTATGATAAACATGCTCCTCAACGCACTGTCAAGGTAAAGAGAGCTCCTGCTCCATGGCTCACCACTGCATTACGCCAGTTAATGAATAAACGTGATGCTGCACACAGGGCCTTCAAGCGTAACCCAACTCCCGAGGCGTACGAAGCTTATAGGAAACTCCGAAACAGAACGAAGCAAAGCGTGAGAAATGCCAAAATCAGACATGCCCGCTCTGTCGTATGCGGCATATCAAAACCTGCTGCACTGTGGAAAAAGCTGCGCAGTTTCGGTATAGGGAAGCGAAGATATGACGCTGTTTATCAAGCGTCTGCAGAAGAATTAAACGATTTCTTCTCAACAGCTGTAATCTGCCACGCAGCGACAAATTACCAGCCCCAAGATATCAATCTCTTGAGAGACAAGTTTTTCCTAAAACATGTCACTACCGGCACAGTACACAAGGCAATTATGAGAATCTCTTCCGAGGCAGTAGGAAATGATGGAGTGAGCATTGGCATGATTAAAAACGTCGTAGCCACTATTATTCCAATTATCACAGACATCTTCAACCTGTCTCTTGTCAGTAGTATATATCCTACTGAGTGGAAGCAAAGTTTAATCCAGCCTATACCCAAGACTGACAACCCTAAGTCGCCAGGTGACTACAGGCCGATCAGCATACTACCTGCAATATCTAAAGCCCTAGAATACATCGTCCATGAACAGCTGACGGATTACCTCAAAACTCATAACATCCATGACGAATATCAGTCAGGCTTTCGAAAGCACCATAGTACAGCAACTGCATTAATCAAAGTAACTGATGACATTAAACATGCTATGGACAGACGTGAAGCTACTATCCTAACACTGCTTGACTTTAGCAAGGCTTTTGACACAGTTGACTTCGATATATTACTAATTAAAATGAAACAGCTGAATTTCTCAAACAGCGCAATACACTGGTTCGACAGCTACCTCAAAAACAGAAGTCAACAAGTCATTTGTGGGTCGGAAAAGTCATCATGGAAAAGCGTGCGCTCTGGAGTTCCCCAAGGCTCCGTCCTTGGTCCACTACTCTTCTCACTGTATATTAATGATATTTCTTCAGTGATTCACTCCTGCAGCTACCATCTATATGCTGACGACATCCAACTGTACATAAGTGCAAGCCCCAAAAACATTGCTGGCGCAGTAGCGAGTATGAACGCAGATCTTTGCTCTGTTTCTCGATGGGCACAGAACCTAGGTCTGAAACTAAACCCCAAGAAATCCCAGGTCACACTTATATCTCATCCAAAGTTAATCAGCCGGTACTTTCGCGAAACGGTCCCTAAAATACTCCTCAATGGTACCCAACTACCATACCAAAAAACAGTAAAAGACCTTGGAATAATCTTGGATGAACACCTAAACTGGGAAGAACAAACAGTCACAGCTTGCCGGAAATCGCTCTCCTCCCTACATGCAATTCAAAAATTTAGAAAAATATTTCCAACCCATGTTAAACAAAAATTAGTCCAAACACTAGTCTTGCCTAATCTTTACTACTGCGATGTAGTTCAACACGGCACGAATAGTGAAAATTCTAGATGCCTCGAGCTAGTGATGAATGCTTGCATCAGATACGTGTGCAATATTCGGTTGTATGATCATATCAGTCCTTCATACTCCCAGCTAGGTTGGATACGCCCACATAAGGCACGCGATCTCCACACGATGTGCTTACTTCATCGATTTCTTAGCCACTGGTGCCCTCAATACTTATCTTCTCACATTAAACATCTATCATCATTCCACAATCGCAATACCAGATCGGATACGTCTATCATCTTGGCTGTACCTTTACATAACACAAAATCTTTCTCCGTGTCATTCTCCATCTCAGCCATACGACTATGGAACGCACTCCCCTGTGATCTGCGTCTTATCCAGAACTACTCAACATTCAAGAGGGAACTCAAAACTTACATATTAGGGACGGTATAGCCACCATTGTTGTGCCCCTAACATCTCTTTCTTTCTTCTCTCCATCACAGCTTCGAATTTTACCATTCTTTTTCTCTTCCTCAAACCTATCTACCTCTTATATATCTCTTTCACCCCATTCTATCGTCTTATGTCTCTGCTCGATGAGAATAACTCACAAGCTGCAAGAATATAACGAGAAAATTCCCAACTAACTGACATTCACAAAAGAAATGTATGTTTACTTTCATATACTTAGTCACTATTATTATTATTATTATTACTATTATCATTATTATTATCATTATTATCGTTGATTGTTATAATTATTTTTATTGTTATAACTATCATTGTACTACTGTTATAATCTCAAATTTTTTTCGTTTGACATCAATACTGCATAATACGTTAAATGTTCTTAATGTTATTTAGTAACTGTAACTCGTTCAATCTGAGTATGCCTGGTTAGGTGTAAGAGAGGGCCTGAAGGCCCTAATCTTGCCAGGTAAAATAAATGCATAAATAAATAAAAATAATAAATTCTTGTGAAACTCGTATGGTGCTGTCACACGACGTCCAACTCTTTGTTTGTCACGCAGGTCAAATGTTCCTGCCTCAACATCTTAAAACTTACTCGTCCAACGATTGACAGTACTCACATCAGCACAGTCACCATAAACTGCTTTCATTCTCTGATGAACCTTCTTTGGGTTGACACCTTCCCTGTCAAGAATTGCTTAGATCGCTTTGGCCGACAGTTTGCGCAGTGTTCCATACTTTTCACTGTAACCACATAACTGTTCAATTCTAATTCTTCCCGCCAACTGGAGCTGTAGAGAAGAGACTACGCAACAAGCCAGTACCTGCCACATACCAATGCTGCCAACTGTTGATTTACGATGATGGAGGCAGTACTTTTCAGTTAACCCTCGTACTAGCTAACGCACGTCAGTCTGGCTTGGATATTTCTAATTTTTCAAAAATTATCCTGAACTTCTGGTAATAGCCCATTAGCACAAGTGTGTCAGCTGTGCTACCTTGCATTTTTGAATTTCCCACCAGCTTCAAACTGATTTTTTAAATTCCTTGCCAACTTGGATTTTTACTTTCACGACATAACCATATTGTATTTTGCAACTGCAGTGCCGACTAGTGGAGGACACTTGAATTTTTAGCCAAGATCTTTCATAGGCATACTACTTCAAAGTTGCGCTTACGTTTTCTGTTGTATTTCTCTCCCCTGTTCCGTCAATCGTTATCTAATTCTTGTAATATCTCTTTATATTCGATGAAATATTCTGATACAATTCTACCCTTGAATGATGTTCATACTCGCAGAATCCATGCGCAAAGTAGTTTCATACAATATCTATGCCATGAGCGCATGATTATTCTTTGTAATACTCTCTCTGGCGGTTGTTAAAAAAAAAAGCTTCCAAGATTGTCTTCGTGCCGATTAGCCTGAGCACAGTATGAAGAATTGTAATCTGGATATTGAGATTTATGACAAAAGATAACTGATACGAAATTGTACGATTAAAAGGGAATCATACAAAAGGTCTGTAACAATTTACATTATTTGACATTCGAGAATTAATGATATTCATCGATATATTGCGTAGTTGTTAATCAGAAGGGAACTTCCGAAAGACTGTATATTAACCTGCATTTAATATTCCAAGAGCTCCATTACTTCTTCGGAAGGTTAAACTTCACCAAAGCCAAATATCCGCTTGATCTGAGGTTTCCCGACTGACTATACAACGCTCCCAAAATTACGAGGCATTTTATTTGTACAGATTAGCAGACTGCCGCAAAGCACGAGCCTGCAGACAAGAAGATTCGTCGTCTGATTTCATTCTGACAAGTAAAATTTCTATATCATTTTGAGTGATTGAGATGTGATTGTGTTTCCTATTATGAATGATTGATTGCTCGAACGAAATGAGAACTACACAACTACATAATTACATAGATAGGAGGAAAAATTACATATTCTCCCTGAAACATCCAGCAACCTGTAGTTCTTTAAATCCAAACATGTCCCATATTCTTATCCAACTTTTCTGAAATTTCTTCAGTTTTACTCTGCTGTTCGTAACCAATAAATTATGGTCATAGTGCACATCTGCCGATATCGACAATTTCCAGTTCAAAATCTGGTTTCTAAATTTCTTTCCTATGACTATGTATTTTATCTGAAAACTTCTGGTATCTCCAAGTATCGTACACAGCCTTCTTTCGTGATTCTCAGACCACCGTTTCCGATGTCATTGTGTTACGTTACAATATTTTCATGCTGCAGTCTATACTCGCGAAGTTAAATTTTTCGATATTTAAATATCAGGAGCGATGTGCTTCAACTAGACGGTGGCAAGGAAAAGAGAAAAGTTTGGATTTTACGCCTGACGAGTTCATTACTGACGGAACACAAGCTTGGAATCAGGACGGAAATTGGCGGCACCCTTTGCAGATAAACCATCGTCATATGCACTTTAGGTAGATCATGGAAAATGTATTTTGTAGGGTCAGACGGGTGTCTGAACCGATTACTCCCTAGTACAACGATTAGCATTAATCACCAACAGAACTCGCTCTGGGATGTAGAAGGGCACAAAGACAAACAACACAGTCACTCTCCTAAAAGCACATCCATATCCTTTTTTTAAAAAAAATGATGCACTGTTTAATGTTGATTGAGCAATGATATACGAGGTCGTGATGAAATGTAATGCCTCCGAATTTTTATGTGCAAACTATTAAAGTTTTAAAACAAAACAAACGTTATTAATATTCCAAATCTTTGTTCTCCATGCTTACATATTTACTTTTGAACATACTCATCCATCCAAAGAACAAGCTTATCCCAACGAGAGACCATTTTGTGGATAATGTCACTGTAGAGGGTTTGACTGTGTTGACAGAGCCACAATCTCACATTTGCTTGCACCGCTTCCTCACTATCAAAGTAAAATCCTCGAGGGTGTTTTTTTTTTATTTCTTCTTTTAAGTTTTGAGGAATGATGAAAATTGGATGGGACCAAGGCGGGGCGTATGGACGTTGATCGATGAGAGTGAACTCAAGACGTTGGATTGCTGCAGACGTCGCAGTGTTCGTGTGTGACATGAAAATGTCACGCTGTCTCATGCAAGGGAACTCTTGAATTTGAGACTCAATTAAAGCACACTTTTTTCACGCATCGACATAGTTATGTTACACATCGCCATGTTATACGCTATACGTCGGAGGCTGCAAATATGTAAACACGAACAATGAAGATGGTGAACGGTAATAACGTTTGCTTTACTGAGAAATAAATTTTACATAAAAAATTCTTCGGAGGCATTACATATTAGCAGGCTCTCGTATTTACCGTGATGTCCCTATAACATGAGACATAAATAATAACTCTCTAAGAGAATTAAAAACAGAACTTCATTACGGTACTAAATTTTTTCAAGTGATCATCTGGGAAACAATTCATCATGAAGCATTATACATATAGAAGGTCTTCACTTGAAATTGGGATTTGTTTAACAACCTGGGACACTGACCTTCTGCGAGGCAGTGTATAGTCTCAGACATAAATAACGCCACGGCGTCTCCGAACGAGACTTTGCTAAGGAAGGAACTGCATTATGAGACCTCTGAGTACATAAATGTGGAAATTAGTATAATTATATACCTAATATGACTCATCGCCTACGTAGTTGAGGTATCGCAAGTTTTTTCTATGTTACCCTACAGATTTTAACCGTTGAGGCTGCACTTATATTGACATTCTTAGTGAGTTTCACTGTGTGTGCTTGTCCAACATTGCTTGTGTATTAGACGTAGCATTGTCTAATTCCTATTTAGTTCACGGGCCTTAAGTAAAGAGATGATCCAGAAACTAAGTAGTGACTTGAACCTTTTCCCACTGCGCAGCACATATCTGATTAGCTTCTGGAACATGGAGGAGAAACACTCTGAACTCTTAGGACGGAAATACCGTTCCACACATGGAACTCTAACTTTTATTTTTTTATTTAATTCTTATCTCTTCTACACAACCGGCCCGAGTGCCGTCTCAGATGTCCAGAACGCAAGCATATGAAACACAAAAGCACACAGAATAGAGGCCCGGCGACTTTCCATCTAATATACTGTGATTCGACGAATAACCTAGTTATCAATTAAAAGCCTCAAAACTACGCTAAGCGGAGACAATCAGAAATATAAATAACAGTACACCGAAAGTGTGTGATGCAGTTTAACCTCATGTCATACTAGGAAATTATTATCTACATCTACATCCATCTACAACTACATCCGTACTCCGCAAGCCACCTGACAGTGTGTGGCGGAGGGTACCCTGAGTACCTCTATCGGTTCACCCTTCTATTCCAGTCTCGTACTTTACGTGGAAAGAAGGATTGTCGGTATGCTTCTGTGTGGGCTCTAGTCTCTCTGATTTTATCCTCATGGTCGCTTCGCGTGATATACGTAGGAGGGAGTAATATACTGCTTGACCCTTCGGTGAAGGTATGTTCTCGAAATTTCAACAAAAGCCCGTACCAAGCTGCTGAGCGTCTCTCCTGCAGAGTCTTCCACTGGAGTTTATCTATCATCTCCGTAACGCTTTCGCGATTACTAAATGATTCTGTAACGAAGCGCGCTGCTCTCCGTTGGATGTTCTCTATCTCTTCTATTAACCCTATCTGGTACGGATCCCACACTGTTGAGCAGTATTCAAGCAGTGGGCGAACAAACGTACTGTAACCTACTTCCTTTGTTTTCGGATTGCATTTCCTTAGGATTCTTCCAATGAATCTTAGTCTGGCATCTGCTTTATCGACAATTAACTTTATATGATCATTCCATTTTAAATCACTTCTAATGCGTACTCCCAGATAATTTATGGAATTAACTGCTTCCAGTTGCTGACCTGCTATTTTGTAGCTAAATGATAAGGGATCTATCTTTCAATGTATTCGCAGCACATTACACTTGTCTACATTGAGATTCAATTGCCATTCCCTGCACCATGCGTCAATTCGCTGCAGATCCTCCTGCATTTCAGTACAATTTTTCATTGTTGCAACCTCTCGATACACCACAGCATCATCTGCAAAAAGCCTCAGTGAACTTCCGATGTCATCCACCAGGTCATTTATGTATATTGTGAATAACAACGGTCCTATGACACTTCCCTGCGGCACACCTGAAATCACTCTTACGTCGGAAGACTTCTCTCCATTGAGAATGACATGCTGCGTTCTGTTATCTAGGAACTCCTCAATCCAATCACACAATTGGTCTGATAGTCCGTATTGTCTTACTTTGTTCATTAAACGACTGTGGGGAACTGTGTCAAACGCCTTGCGGAAGTCCAGAAACACGGCATCTACCTGTGTACCCGTGTGTATGGCCCTCAGAGTCTCGTGGACGAATAGCGCGAGCTGGGTTTCACACGACCGTCTTTTTCGTAACCCATGCTGATTCCTAAAGAGTTGATTACTAGCCTACAGAAAAGTCATTATACTCGAACATAATAGGTGCTCCAAAATTCTACAACTGATCGACGTTAGAGATATATGTCTATAGTTCTGCACACCTGTTCGACGTCCCTTCTTGAAAACGGGGATGACCTGTGCCCTTTTCCAATCCTTTGGAACGCTTCGCTCCTCTAGAGACCTACGGTACACCGCTGCAAGAAGGGGGGCAAGTTCTTTTGCGTACTCTGTGTAAAATCGAACTGGTATCCTATCAGGTCCATCGGCCTTTCCTCTTTTGGGCGATTTTAATTGTTTCTCTATCCCTCTGTCGTCTATTTCGATATCTACTATTTTGTCATCTGTGCGACAATCTAGAGAAGGAACTACAGTGCAGTCTTCTTCCGTGAAACAGCTTTGGAAGAAGACATTTAGTATTTCGGTCTTTAGTCTGTCATCCTCTGTTTCAGTACCATTTTGGTCACAGAGTGTCTGGGCATTTTGTTTTGATCCACCTACCGCTTTGACATAGGACCAAAATTTCTTAGGATTTTCTGCCAAGTCAGGACACAGAACTTTAGTTTCGAATTCATTGAACGCCTTTCGCATAGCCCTCCTCACACTACATTTCGCTTCGCTTTGTTTGTCTGCAGGGCTTTGGTTATGTTTATGTTTGCTGTGAAGTTCCCTTTGCTTCCGCAGCAGTTTTCTAACTCGGTTGTTGTACCACGGTGGCTCTTTTCCATCTCTTACGATCTTGCTTGGTACATACTCATCTAACGCAAATTGTACGATGGTTTTGAACTTTGTCCACTTATCCTCCACACTATCTGTACTTGAGACAAAACTTTTGTGTTGAGCCATCAAGTACTCTGAAATCTGCTTTTTGTCACTTTTGCTAAACAGAAAAATCTTCCTACCTTTTTTAATATTTCTATTTACAGCTGAAATCATCGATGCAGTAACCGCTTTATGATCGCTGATTCACAGTTCTGCATTAACTGATTCAAATATTTCGGGTCTGTTTGTCACCACAAGGTCTAATATGTTATCGCCACGAGTCGGGCCTCTGTTTAACTGCTCAATGTAGTTTTCAGATAAAGCACTTACAAAAATTTCACTGGATTCTTTTTCCCTGCAACCCGTTATGAACGTTTGAGTCTCCCAGTCTATATCTGGCAAATTAAAATCTCCACCCAGAACTATAACATGGTGAGGAAATCTACTCGAAATATTTTCCAAATTATTCTTCAGGTGCTGAGCCACAACAGCTGCTGAGCCCGGGGGCCTATAGAGACATCCAATTACCATGTCTGAGCCAGCTTTAACCGTGACCTTTACCCAAATCATTTCACGATTCGGATCTCCGTGAATTTCCTTCGATATTATTGCACTTCTTATCGCTATAAACACGCCTCCCCCTTCACTGTCCTGTCTGTCTCTGCGGTATACATTCCAATCTGAGTTTAGAATTTCATTACTGTTTACGTCTGGTTTCAGCCAACTTTCTGTCCCTAGTACTATATGGGCGTTGTGACCGTTTATTAATGAGAGCAGTTCTGGGACCTTTCTATAGACGCTCCTACAGTTTACTATTAGCACATTAATATTGTTATTCCCTGTTGCATTTTGCCTACTCCTACCTTGCCGCGTCTCAGGAGGTGTCTTGTCGGGCCTATGGAGGGAATTCTCTAACCTAAAAAAAAACCATGTGTACTCCACACGTACTCCGCTACCCTTGTAGCCGCTTACGGAGTGTAGTGCACGCCTGACCTATTCAGGGGGGCCCTACATTTCTCCAACCCGATAGCGGAAGTGGAGAAATTTGCACCCCAGCTCTCCGCAGAGTCGTCTGAGCCTCTGGTTTAAGCCTTCCACTCGGCTCCAATCCAGAGGACCGCGATCGGTTCTGGGAACGATACTACAAATAGTTAGCTCTGATTCCACCCCGTGAGAGAGGCTTTCCGCCTTCACCAATTCCGCCAACCGCCTGTACGAACTGAGGATGACCTCTGAACCCAGACGGCAGGAGTCATTGGTGCCGACATGAGCAACAGTTTGCAGTCGGGTGCACCCAGTGCTCTCTATCGCCGCCGGTAGGGCCTCCTCCACATCTCGGATGAGACCCCCCGGCAAGCAGACAGAGTGAACACTGGCCTTCTTCCCCGACCTTTCCGCTATTTCCCTAAGGGGCTCCATCACCCGCCTAACGTTCGAGCTCCCAATAACTAATAAACCCCTCCCCCCGTGTGCCTGCTCGGACCTTGCTGAAGGTCCACTCGCAGGCAGAGCGGACGATGCCACACGGCCAGCCTCCACATTTACCCTCCGCCTCGTGCGCCGCGAACGCTGTTGAACCCGCCGCCCCCCTTGGGGAGAGGGTGGCCCAACCGCGCCAGGAACCCGCGAAGATGCCTCAACAACAGGGACAGTGGGTGAAGCATGTGACACCTGGGGTGTACCTTGCGGTGCACCAGACTCACCGCTGCCGCTACACTCCGAGGTAGCAGCCAGAAGACGGCTGACCGCGGCCATCAACACGCTCAGCTGTTCGCGAAGAGTGGCCAGCTCCTCCTGCGTCCGTACACAGCAGTCACACATCCTATCCATCCTAAGGAATCAATTTACTGAAGATGCTTAATCAACTTTTAACTAGACTGCTAATTCACTAAAGGCGGCTGATTATTGACTAAACTGTGATTGCTAACCACTTCTTGTAGAAAACAATGAAAATAGCACTATCTGTCTCTGGACTTTATTCAAAACAAGCACTAGCACTACTTGGCACTAGCACTATGGCTGACTAAAGGGACTCTCTCTGACTGTATTCAAAACAAACACGAATCTATGGAACACTATTAATAGCACTCGACAATTAAAGCTTCCTAAAAGCAAAAACACATGGAAGAAGAAGTGACAAGTAAGAAAAATACAGTTAATACTTAAATTAAGGTAGCTCGCTTATCAGCAGACGTGAAGCATAGGTAAACCAGTACAACAGGAAAACGGAGGGATTGATGGACACAACACGAATAGTATAAAAAAAAAACTAAAAAAGGACAAGAAGGAGAAGAAGGAGGTTCACGTGGGCATAGTTATGCCATGTCTTAAAAGAGAAATCTCCTAAGGGCCTACTAGTGGGTAACCCATCATCATTGACAAAATGTTACAGAATCATTATAAGTACTTGCCACGACTGAACCAACTTGTTTGTACTATTTTACCACTCAGTCTGTGGATGGCTGCCTTGAACGAGTCAGCTCTTCCCACCAACGAAAGAAGTGTGTCAAATTTAAACGAACGCAAAATCTCCAAGATTGGCGATCGTTTACAGAAGGTATAAATTTTGCGCGGACTTTAGTGCGAGATGCTGATATTAGTTTCCAAAACGACACTTTGTCTTACCTGGCAGAAACTCCGTAGAGATTCTGATCGTACCCAAAGTATGCTAGCGGCGAGACATGATCAATGCCTTTACTGGGCGATAGCTATGGAAACACTGTTGATGACAATGCTGCTATGGCCGAGTTACTAAACACAGGCTTTCGAAATTCGGTCACGAAAGAAGACGATGTAAATATTCCATAACTCGAATCAGGAACAGTTGCCAACATAACTTAGAAATAGATTCCTCGGAGTAGTGAAGTCACTTAAATAACTTAATAAAAGCAAGCCTCCCAGTCCGGACTCTAAGAATTACGTTGTTTCCAGAGTGTGCTGATGCAATATCATTGATGTCGACATGCAGCAGAATTTTGGAACATATGTTGTGTTCGAATGTTAGGAACTACTTTGAAGGGAACGGTCTGCTGACACACAGTAAACAGCGTTTGAAAACGATCGTTCTTGTGAAACACACCAAGCTCTTTTCCTACGCGAAGTGTCGAGTACTATTGACAAGGGATTTCAATTTAATTCCGTATTTCTAGATTTCCAGACGGCTTTTCACACTATACTCCACAAGTGGCGTGTAATCAAATTTCGTGCTTACGGAATACGTGTCAGTTATGCGACTGGGTTGTCGATTTCCTGTCAGAGACGTCACACTTCATAGTTATAGACGCACAGTCATCGAGTAAAATAGAAGTGGTTTCACCAAGATGGTGTTATACGCCGTCGGCTGTTCCTTATCTATATAAACGAATTTAGGAGACTACCTGAAATGCCGTCTTACGTTGTTTTCAGATGATGGTGTTGTTTGTCGTCTAGTAAAGTCATCAGAAGATCAGAACAAATCCAAAAACGATATTAAAAGACATCTGTATGGTGCGAAAATAGGAATTTTGAGATCATTCAAATGAGTGCTAATGGGAATCCGTTAAGCTTCGGATACACGATAAATCAATCACATATAAAGACCATAAATTTAGCTAAATACGTATGAACTAGAATTAAGAACAACTTAAATTGGAAAGAACACTTAGAAAATGTTGTGAGGAAGGTGAACCAGAGATTGTGATTTCTTGTCAGAACACTTAGCAGATGCAACAGATCTACTAAAGAGACTACCTACTCTACTCTTTTCGAGTACGGCTACGCGGTGTGGGATCCTTACAGGATGGGATTAAAGGAATACATCGAAAAAGTTCAAAGAAGAGCAGCACATTATGCATTATCGAGAAATATGGGAGAGAGTGTCACGAACATGATAAAGGATATGAAGTGGACATCATTAAAACCAAGGCGTTTATCGTTGTGGTGGTTTCTCACGAAATTTGAATCACCAACTTTCTCCTCCGAATGCGAAAATACTTCGTTGACTCCGACAGACTTAGGAAGAAACTTTCATCATAATAAAAGAAGCGAAATCAGAGCTCGCTCAGAAAGATATAGGCATTCGTTTTTTCCGCGCACTGTTCTAGAGTGGAATAATAGAGAATTGTCGTGAAGGTGGTTCGATGAACCCTCTATCAGGAAAAAAATTGGTTTAAATGGCTCTGAGCACTCTGGGACTTAACATCTGTGGTCATCAGTCCCCTTGAACGTAGAACTACGTAAACCTAACTAACCTAAGGACATCACACACATCCATGCCCGAGGCAGGATTCGAACCAACGACCATAGCAGTCGCGAGGTTCCGGACTGCACGCCTAGAACCGTTAGACCACCGCGGCCTGCCCTCTATCAGGCACTTAAGTGCGATTTGCAGAGTATCCATGTAGGTGTGGACGCGGTTAATCTTATTTGCATAGTCTGCTTATACATAGCATTTGGCCGCTGTGGTCTGTAATGCGTGCTCTGCTTTGGAAACTTCTCAAGCCTCCCTACATCAAAGGATTTTTCTGTACAGATATTTCGAAGTAATTATTTAATGAGAAACTAGCAGTAGCTCCTAGTTATGTCACTGTATACACTTGTGCGACAGTTTCCGTTATTGCTTCAACAGAATAGTGGTACACTCAGACTTGAAAGAAGTGACAGCCCAAGAAATGCTATAGGCTCTAAACTACCCCTACCAGGCCCAAAGGAAATTTATTTACTAAACGAAGAATGAATGCTTGTTGTTCTCACATATCTCAGTCTCCTTAAGTTTCCGGCAGGATTCTGTTGTTTATCTTCATAGCAAATAGACTTCCATAATAAACATTATAAATCATCAAAGTAAGTCAGTAAGTTCACTTGAAAATCAATGACCAGAATTCAAAAATATTCTATAACAAAGACACCTAACGGAAAACAATAACATGTAGGCAATGACCAGATCAACGCCAGAATAAAAAAATGAAGAATATAAATGGTCGGAAATTTTTTTTGGTCGGCTACAAAGGATTCTCAAGCCAAGCCCCCGCTATGTCTGGCCAGGAAAGCGTAGTATCTGTCCGTATTGCCAGTTTCTACTTGCGGCAATGAGACATGGACTTTTAATACGAAAAGCGTTCAAAAACCGAAAGAAGTTCAGCAAGCACTGGAGCGGTGCATTAGGGTCTTAGCGGATGCAGAAGGCGGACAAACGAATGCATCAGGAAACAGTCAGAAATGAAGAAGTAGCTATGACCGAAATCAAAATTAAATGCAGATGGGTGGAGTATACAGTCAAGTGACTGGAGGGAATATGATCAAGAAGTTCTTTGCTCGGTTTCGAGAGATAAGAAAAGATCGAAACGACGTCTTAATACAAGATGCCCACTATTCTGGAGTATCGTTTTGTGGTGTGGGATCCGTATCAGGTGGGACTGACGGATGATATTGAAAAAGTTCAAAGAAGGGCGGATCGTTTTGTATTATCGCGAAAGAGCGAGATAGTGCCACAAATATGATACGTGAATTGGAGAGGCAATCATTAAAACAAAGGCGTTTTTAGTTGCGACGGGAGCTTCTCATGAAATTTAAATCACTAGTTTTCTCCTCCGATTGCGAAGACATTCTGGTGGCACCCACCTACGTAGGGAGAAATGATCATCACAATAAAATAAGAGAGCAGTGCTCGCACGGAAAAATTTAATTACTCGTATTTCCCGTCGCCGTTCGAGATTGGAACGGTAGACAGACAGCTTGAAGGTGGTTCACTGTAACTATTCCAGGTACTTAATTGTGAATAGCATAGTAATCACATAGATGTAGATGTACGTAGGCAACATTAGGAAACACGCAGGAGCAACACGGATGACGGTAATGAGTGGGAAAGCTTTTGCAGCAATGAATGTCAAATTCATGATAATGATGATGATGATTCCACAGATGCCCGTCAGCATGAACAGTATTCATCCTGTCAAGCATCCCGTGGGTTGTACTGAGGGTACTTTCACTTACAATGATAACTGACGTTACAGAAGATGAGTTTTTCGAGAAATAAAGCCTCCAATTTATCACACACCCAATCATGGGTTAGACGTACTCATCGTCGTTAGACGTCATTGTGGAAACTACAAACTTCGAAATATGGTATATATAATAATTATCCACCCTATCTACGTCCCACTAGAAACTACCAATGAAGACTGTATCTCGGAATTCAGACGATCAGTACGTTCGAAACGCAATTTAGTTTCGACAGATGAATGTTTAGGCTCAGTTCAGCAAAGAATGCCGTTAACGATGTACTCGTATACTTATCCTCCAAAGATGATCGAATCAGTGTGAATTTAGGTAGCGATTAATTATACACAGCTTAAACGGTAGCCCGTAAAACTTTTTACTCTACTTGCCAGGTGACTTTAATTAGTTTCTTGTGCAAACTCGCTTCATTCTTACAGCTCGCTTTGCTTCTGCTTCAAGGCGAAGCATAGCAGTAACACACCAGTTTTCTGAGAAGAATTTCGGAGAAGTATTAACTGTGCACGAAACACAGACTTCATTCAACTTGCTAGAAAAAAGAACATTCGGAAACCATTATCAGTAACAACAAAGTCAGAACGTACTTCTGAAAGCAACTCATGTTACGAGTTCAGATATTTAAAAAACTTTCTTCTAGAGCATAGTTTCCTTTAATTAGATCAGAATATAGTAGTGGAATATATGGAATCACGGCAAATACTTTCCTAAATATGTCTGAAACTCTTGATATGAAACTCTAGTTTCTTTCTTATTCTTTTGCCTTTTGCAGATTAAGCCTTTTTATCTGTTATGGCTTTAGGTTCTTCATTTAACTTAGCGTCCTGTCTCTCTTTCCTTTGAGTTTCTTTTGTCAGGCTATCTTTGGATTCATTGTTTCTGTCATTCCTTCTTGATGTTCATTCTAGTTTTGTTTGTGTTCTTCTGTTTTGCGATTTACTGCAAAACTTTTCAGTTCTTCTCTAATGTTTTCATTAAGAATACTGTCCCAGTTAGTGTTACATTCAACTGTTAGTAAGAAACTCAATTCAACCGTATTAAAATGGCTAGAGTCTCTTCTCTTCAGAGACCCAGGTTTCACTCACGTACGCCAGAACAGGTACACACATCACCTAACAGACTTTCATTTTTATGTCTCTTCTTGTGTTTTTAAGGTTCTGATTAAAATACCACATATGACATCTCTATAATGTAATGTCTGCATCCTTACTCTTATTCAAACTTATGTAGCTCCCTAGGTAATTGAAGTGCTACATTTGTTCCAAAATTTGATCTTCAAATACAATTTTGTTTCGTAATGGGTATTTACAATGGAATACCATTTTGTTACTTTTATCTAATGCTATCATGTGAACACAATAATCCCAATTAAGTTCGAAAGATGGATTTGTTTTTGTAGTTCTTTTCCTTCATTTGTCCTTAACACAATGTTCTTATGATATACTAAATAAAGTTATTGTTGTTTATATAGATCCTTTCTGGCGCTCTTTATTTCCATTATAGGATGGTACCTTGAATACAAATACTGAAAGGTGTAGCCGATAATATACACCTTTGTTTAACAAATTTCTGTTAAAATCTTTTCCCACTGTAATTGGGGACGACAGATTTCATGTAAGACTCATTATATAGACTCCTGATGCAATTTATTAAGTAACTTAGATATCCATATATTGTGATTATAACCCTCCGACTCGTCCTATCCACCCCATCAAATTCTTTTCGTAATCTATGAAAGAAAATACATTGGGAAATTTAATTCTCTTCTTTTCTATATTTTTTTGTATTTTTTGCCCCACATTCAAAGAATTATGAAGCCGTTTTGTTCTTCTAGAAGTAACACTGATTTAATAATATGATGTTTAATACTCCTGCATATATGTAATACGTATTCGTTAACGTAGTATTCCCTCTGTAATTTGAAACTCTGCTGTGATAGCCTTTCTTAAATAGTGAAAACACTTGTTCTGTAAGTCAGTCTGCAGGAATTTTAGTGTGTAACCACAAGGTACTGATCAGACGTAAAATTATAAACGTAAGCAATAGTCCACAAGTTTACTCAGCTCCATATTAATCCTGTCAGGCACTGGGCGATTTTCGGATTTTTTTTCTAATTACATCTTCCATTTCCTGTGCAGTAATCAACTCTATGTTGACAGAACCTGTTGTTTTCACAATGCCACTCTCTTTTTGGTTAAACTAGAGATTCTTATAACATTCTATCCATTGTTACAGACTTAGTATATTGATTTCTACAGATCTTTCTCTGATCTATTTCAGTGTTCTAATTTTTGGTTGAAGCTTAATTTCGTAGTAGTTTTGTTTTGCATGTTTGTATTCCAGTTGCTATGGGTATACTCATCAAATGTCATTTTTATTTTTAGTTCACTGTTGCTATTTGAGTTTAAGTATTGTCGTTCCGTCAATTGGAGACAGTGAATGGAGCTGTGGACACTAGAAAATGGAGTGCTACGTGGAGAAACAGAAACATTTCCGCAGTATTTTTTTTTATAGCTAAGTAATGAAGTGCCAGCAGCGGAAGTGTCCAGAAATATTTGCGCCGTGTATGGGAATAATGCTACTGGACACAGCGCGGGAAGAAAATGGTTTTCTTGTTTTAAGGAGGATTGTTTTGACATTAGTGATTCTCCCCGTTCAGGAAACACTTTGGCATTTGATTAGCGTGCAGTCCACTGACCAGACACCAACGCCATTTGTGACTTCAGCGACGACCACGGGAGTTCATTGGAAGGCACGGGGTTGGGTCACTGTGAGGAGGGACAGTTGTGAGGAGCGACAGTTGTGAGGAGCCCCGCCGAACAGGTAGCGGGCGGTCTACGTGGGTACCAAACATCTTGTGCGCCGCACTTCAGTACTGCTGTGGATTTAGCGGAATATATCAACAATGAAGGTGTAAGTTATTGGTGGTGCGTAACCGTAAGCAAGAAGTGTAAAGAAAGACAAACTACCAGTAGCAACTTAGTTTCAAGTGAAGGCAGGCATACATGTATTCTGGACGTCACGGTTAATGAAGTGCGAAAACACGTGGTAAACGCCAAAAGGAGTGCAAAAGAAACGCACACTTCGGTTTATTCTGTTTACCCCGAAGGAGTAGAGTCGCTGTTCAACCAAGGATACGACATCGTCACATCACCACCGTCACACAGGAGTGCAAAACTATCGCTGCAAGGCATCAGGCCAAAAAGAAAAAAAAAAGAAACATGGGACTACACAAGATCCGACCGATGCTGCAGGAATATTTCTACAAGAACATCATTTGCTAATGAATGATGGGAGGAAATTTTTATTTGCAGATGACAACAGAGTACCAAATGATAGGATATTGGTGTTCGCCAGCGAAAGGGGAAAATCCTGTTTAACAGACTGCAATTCGTTCTTTGTCGATGGAACGTTTAAAAGCTCCAGCAAGCAGTTTGGGCAGTTATTTATTGTTCATGCCGATATTTCTAGTTCTGAGGAGGAAACAAACACCGTTCCAACCGTGTACGCCTTGCTACCGGATAAAAAGCGAGAAACGTACGATTGCTTTTTCACAGCTGTTAAAAGCAACGTACCTGGATGGAATCATACAGCTATCATGATGGAGTTTGAAGCTGCAGTCTTCCATTCAGTAACACATTTGTTTCCTGATTCAAATATTAATCGCTCCAACTACCATTTCAACCAATGCTTGTGGAGGCAAGTGCATAATTGCGGCCTTGTTGCTGCCTACAAGGAAAACGAAGAAATTCGTTTTCACATAAGATTGTGTTCCGCTCTGGCTCACATTCCACTGGAAATGTTAGATGATGGGTGGCTATGGATTCAGGAGAGCACGCCAGATAATGAAATACTGCAGGATTTTTACGACTATTTTGTTGAACAATGGCTGGGTAATGACGACATACCAAGGAATGCATGGAACCGCGCAGGAAGGCGTCACCGCACCATCAATGTTTCAGGATGGAATCAGATGATAAATACATTAATTGCTCATCCAAATTTTTACTCCTTAGTAAAAATTCTCGGAAAGGACACAGAATAGACTATCATGGGCACCAATTTGACCGACTAGTTTTGAATCTAATTGGGAAAAGAAAAAAGAAGTCCGCAAATTAAGACAGATGAGATAGTTTCTAAGGCCCTTACAAGACTTCAAGTTGACGGCAACGTAAAATCATTTTTTACTTGCGTGGCCTATGCACGGAAATTACAATGAAAAGGAAATGGCTGAAGCTACAGCAATACTTGTAAATATTGAAAAGGGGTTCAGTTCACGCCGATCACCCTATTGTAAAAATTGTAAATAAATAATCATCCTGTAAATATTGTAAATAAATATAATGAGGGACGAAGAGAGACTACTTCCTCGTGGTGTTCCCTGGACACGACACAAAGTCGTCTAAATGTCTTTTGCAAATTGCAAAAGATTCACTAATGAAGTATGAAAAGTCATAGCTTTTCTAACACTGACAATCAGCATTTTTGTGTAGAGAATTTTAGAAACAATGGCTCTTTGAGTGGCCGATGAATACAGCTTGTTTCAGTACATAAACTGCATTCCTTAATGCTAATTAGTAGTAGGACTCACATTAGAACTCAGTACAGATCCCTGCGTGGTACGGGAAAATTGAGGGTTATTTCGAAATAATTAAAGAAAAGAGTTTCTACTGAGAACCAAATTCTTTAGTTGGCTCCTCTTAATATATGGTAAAAGGTTGCCACTCCTATCATACAAAATTTTGGGTGAGGGGTTGAAAGATGGAAAACATTTTCCGTTTCTATGGTTTCTGTAAAATGCATCCTTAAGTATGAGGTTGAACGAAAATTGTGCCCTATGTAACATTAATCAGAACAAAAATTCCAATGAAAAAAGTCTTACGCATAACTGTGCAGCAACTAATGGTTGACATGATATCGTGGGGGCAAAATCAGTTCCGATTTCTAATCTGACTAGGGCCACTATTCCGTGCCCTAAAAAGTTCTGAAATAATGTAGCCTGCCTGTCCTGGAAGAGTGTGAACGTCCCTCGACAGTTGCCCGGGCCGGTACACGCAGAGCGCTCAGTCACACCAAGCGGCAGCAGGTAGTGGCCGAGCAGGTAGTAGCGCAGCATTTTCGACACACCCTGTGCCGGTCACTCAGTATCCCGGATTTCTCATAAGTGTCGCCACATTCGAGTTTCTCACAAGTGTCCACAACTCGAGGGCACAGTGGAGGTCATTTACGTTTTCTGATGAAAGTTGGTTTTGCCTGATGCCATTGACACCCGTGCGTTCGTTAGAAGCAGGCCAGCTGAGGCCTGTTGTATTGCAATGTTTATCACTGAAATATGTTATCTAGACAAACATATTGCCGAAATTTGATTACTTTCCGTTAGTTATTTTTTGGTGTTCGGATTTTCTTCCGTCAGCGTATATCGTACACTCTAAAAATTTATCCCAACTGCCTCTATTAACTTCTCTCATTAGTGATCTCCCTTTCTTTCTCATCAGTTTGTAATTTTCTCTTACTTAGTCCGTAGGAGATTGCGGGGATACTCGTATTCCCTTTCTTTTTCTTTAATTATTGAAACTAAAAACTAATGTATCTTAAAATTTGTCAGGTGTGCTCATCGCAGATATTATTTAACACATTGACTAATGCTCAGAAGCCATTACATTTCTTAGTGGAGTCACATATTTCAATAGAAGAGTATTTTAACGTAATAATCACTAATGTCTCGTATACAAAGTGAGATGTTCAATAGTCGCTAAATCAAGTTTACGCTGATTACCCTGATTAGCGCACACATCATGTATCAGCTCTAATTGCTATCTAGATAATTCGATGACATTTCTAAAACATGAAGTGTGGCGTGAAATCGTAAATGATGTATACACTGTCGACACACCTGTTGCGTTCCATTGATGGGACTAATACGTAATGTTTGCAGTAACGTGGGATATCTCAGAGTATGGAAAATACGTGATTCATAAGGGACGAAGTATTGTGGCAACACTGAAACGCCACATAAACAAGAAACTACTATAGATTTCATTTATGAAATGCGATAAATTTAGTTCGCTTTGAAATCGTTAGAGCCTCAACAGTTCACGAGTATCTAACCACTACTAGGGAATCGTAGCTAAGAGGCTACAGCGTCACTTACGAGACGCGCTTCTTAAAACTTGGACATTAATCTAAGACTTCAAGATATTCGTTAAGGCGAATTGCCGAGAGTATTTGACACCTAAACGTCGTGTGTTATTGGCAGTAAGCATAAATCGGTGTCTGTAACGCTCAATAAGTTTCAAACTAAGACAGTGCTGTAATATACGTCTATTAAAGTAAGTAGAGACATCAACATTACTCCAATCTTTGCCTTGATGGATATTTTTTCAGTGACTCAGAGGCTTAGTCCCCATGCGACGAATCCTTAGGACAGAAGAACCAATAAACCAGTTCAAACATGCGAGTTCACACGGATAATATCAGGACGTATGCCTCAGTTTTTTATGTGGATTTGCTTCGTGGCTCACACCGGAAGTACTGTCAGAAAGTGACTTCCATATTTTGGTCCAGATGGAAAAACCTTCTGCATCAAGTTGATGTGAGTTGTTACTGCTCTCAAGCCACCGAATAAGTGAATTCGTATGTAGAAAACCTGGATACCTGTAATATGTATTTCACTGTACTCTTCTTACTTTTCATGGCCACTCTGTTATTAAATTGTGTCCAAACAGAGACAGAAAACCTACTGCTAAATTCGCAGATAAAAAGCTGCTCTCGATAAGAGAGACTGAACTGCCATTATGACCAACTGAATCTAAATAAAAGACTCGTTAACTTTGGTTAATTTCCATTTCTTGTGCGCACGTGATTCCCACGCCCATTCTTTACCTCCATGCATTTACTACTCGCTTTTTTCTATTATTTATTTCCTTAACTTCGTCATATTAGGGTCTCTTTTACATCAGAGTTTCAGTAGAGAATTATATTAATTATATTATAGTACTAATGATATTCGGGAGATGATTCCCCATAGCTCTTATATATTTGTAAAATGTCTTGCTGCCGCCGGTAAAATACTTCATTTACTCAACCAGTTTTAGTCGTCTGACCATCATCAGATTCATAAAGCATTCACAGCATCATGTTAGGCGAAATATAAAATCATTATTGCCGGGTGACAAAGCAACCTATTATACACTGTAATACGGTACCATATTATACAACATCAATACATATGACAACTGCGTATAATGCGCGGTTTTATCACCCATTGATAATAATTTCATATTTCGCATAAGCTGATGCTGTGAATGCATTTATGAACTTGCTGTTCAATCGACTGCAGTATGACATATGTCAAAGGTTGTAACAGATTTGATATATATGGCATTACAACAGCGATATTACTGCTTCTTCAACACTTGGCAAAACCAATGTGAAACCACTTCCAGACTTTGGGGGTGAGGCGAAATAAAAAAAATTGAATTTATTGGTTTTTTGAAAAGAGGAAAAATTATGGACATGGAACAGTAACTTTAGAATTTTTGAAAGGCTTTTTTTTCTACGGTCTGTATTGACCGGCTTGAGTGCGGACAAATTCAGTGCTGCGTGAAATACGCCTGTAATATAATTTACCATTCTGATTAATTACATTTTGAATTCTACGTCATTGTTTATTTAATCAGATTTCTCACCTTAGACGTAGAATTAGTCCTTCTGCCACATTATTAATTCATTAGTCGCCATAGGTGTTCTTCTCTTTGTTGACCGTGTGTATCTTCCTGAGTCGGCATCGGTTCACTACACGAAAACGGTGGGAATCAAGGAATACAATGCTACGTCGCGTTAATTAATTCTCGTAAAACTTAGATACAACTCACTTTTTTTTTTATTCACAACACAACAAGACTTGCTGTGCTCGTCGCACAAACCATAATTACTAACTATATGGCTGCCTTTCCGCACCCTCCAAAAATTACGTCCATCCTCCAGAAGGCAACAATCGAAAGTGTCTCTTAGCTTCTTCTTGAAGTATGAAACAAAAGAGAATCCAATGTGAACATTACAAAGATTACAATCTACATGTTTCTCAATTTAGTCTTTGGCGCATCCTTTAAGGTATTGTATGTCTCTGCGTCGGAATGTGTCATTACAACTGCCCCCCTACTGTATACTGTCACTAGGAAATTTTAATTGGTTGACAGGATATAGTAGTCGACCTTGCAATTGATAGGTTTGGGGGTCTTTTATTTACAAACTTCATTTTTACTGTCTCATTTTCATGGCACTGTGAATTCTTTGGTATTACTGAGTGTGTGTCAGTTTTTTGGTATACTTATGCTAATATTTACAAACCTTAATCCTTATATACAAAGTTTTGGTTAATACTGAGAAAACGACGTCACGTAGTAAAGTTGTACAATAAAATTTAACAATGAATTCAACGTTATTTACAAATGCTTCCTCCCTCATCAGAGGTGAAAATTAAGTCCTTGTATTGCTTTCTGTATTTTCTCTGGGGCGACGAGCTGTGTCCGTTAGCCCCACTGTTGAATATCGGCGGGCGATAGGCGCGCCTGATTGTTTGGTCGTCTGTTAGCTGCCGACGCTGGTTGAATGCGAGCGCCAGTTCAGTGAATATACACTTACGTGCGGGTACCGTCTAGACTTCCGAACCTCAGTATGCATGTGCTTTTTGCTGTTCCTTCCAGTACTTAGACTTGATACGACGAGGTACATTGGAATATGTGGCCCGAAGAACACGCCACACTATGTGCGAGGCGGAGGACGATACCATCGATGCAGCTCCAGGTAAGAAGCGTGCCATGCCAAACTTGTTTGGCATTGTCCTCTCCTATTGTGACGCTAAATGTCGTTTGACGATACAAGCTTCAATTTTCGATGTCACTTGTTTAGGCTCGCTGACACTTGCAACGTAGCACTACTTTGCACAATTTTAATTTCTACACACACACCACTTTAACCGCGAATATTGCGATCGAAACTTCCTTTTTCACTACATTTTTTCTTCGCATTAGCCCGTTTTACCTATTGTACCGAGATTCATTCCCCTCAATACATCTGGTCAATGCACGTAAGTATTCACAAATTTGTAAGTCACGGGACTTGGCATGAAATACAAAATATATCACATAAAATGGAATAACATACAACACATTGGTTACATTAATTACAGGAAAAAACTATCGACGAAAATTTAAAAATTTTTGATCACTCATAGTGGCTTCCTCGTCTTGGATTTTACTGACACACACACCTTTTTCCATTAATCTGTTAGAAGGAACAAGTCCATTGTTTTCCTTCTTGTACTCGAGTGTAAGTTAAGGTTTACCTTCGTTACGTATTCTTCAAACGCAACGACATGCATCAGCATGCAGAGAACACACCTGTAGCCGCCCCACTGAAGCTTGGGAAGGGAATTTTCAACCTTCTACTTAGGGTAGTGGCAACGACTACGTGTGTGCTAACGGGTTTTACGTATTAAATCTGAAAGTGCACGAAATAATCATTTATATGTAGCATAACCCTAATATGTACAGTGCTTTGTGCTTAAGCACATTCTGGTGTGCTTCTAAATCATTACCTCTAATAAAACTTCCTATATTAACATGGACATACAAACATAAAATCCTGAAGTTCAGAGTGTAGCTACTATTACTATGTACAGTGTTTCATAATGGCGGCACGCCCTTGTGTGCGTGTATCATCTTCAATTAAAGTGAGCTTATAGGCGTCCTGTGTTATCATGGTATAAAAAATAAAGAAATGTTAATGCATCGGTTGTCATGAAAATCTATGTATACCAATAATCCGACTTTCATAGCTTCAGTGCAGCATAAAATTCTGTATGACGTTTTTGTTCATAATTCATTTTATAGACGATTCCTTTGCTTACAGGTCGTCGATCACACTACTTACCTGTTTCTCGTATAGCGGCGATATCATTTTCATTCTTTGTGACTGTAAATCGTGATATGTATGAAAGATATAATTTTGACATGATTATCATTTCATGTTTCAAGTGTGTAAAGTAATTCACACCTTCCTTCAGCATAAATGAG
This sequence comes from Schistocerca gregaria, assembly GCF_023897955.1. Taxonomy (NCBI): domain Eukaryota; kingdom Metazoa; phylum Arthropoda; class Insecta; order Orthoptera; family Acrididae; genus Schistocerca; species Schistocerca gregaria. The sequence continues at coordinate 922,922,973 of NC_064920.1, read as the reverse complement.
TGAAGCATCGCTAATGTTGCACTGTGTATCAGGTTTTTCGTATTTTCTCGTAAACTCGTAGAGTCTTACGGCTTTAATGAAGTTATTTCTTGACTTTAGGTATACCTGTTTATACGAGGTTGTCTTAGAGTTGAATTTTCCTTATACACTTCTATGTCGTTTAGGTCCCTTACATGTACAGAGCTTCTTTCGCCTTTCACACATTCATACATACGTTTATACACACAAAAAGTATCTACCGGTATAATATACACTTTGCTGGTGGGGCCCTTTTTCGGTATCCTGCACCATTCCCTCAATATTCCAAAATAGTTCAGTGTGTGCTGAGCATCGTTCCCTCATACTAATAATACTCAGAACTAAATATTTCTTCTTACATGCATAACTGCCTTACCGTCCGTTAGTGCGCAATCATTCCATATTTGCCTCCTTTACACTTTAGCTTTCGCTTTTGTACATGTACCCTCGTGTATAGCTTATATATTCTACAAAGTTGTTTGTTGAGTTCTTTAGGTGTTTCCTAATGTTAATGTGTTTCTGTCTCTATAAAGCCTAGGCATTTGTTTTCAGGGCGAATCAGTTCATTACTCACGTTGCATACATCTGTTTATTATTTTTCTATTTTAAACATTGTGTCTTTCGCTTCCTTAGTCACAAAAATTTACGCGTTTAGCTTGTTGTTCATTTTGAAAATCACTTGCTATTGTGTAATGTAAATGTATGCGTTATCTCTTTGCTTTCCTCTTTGTTGCTAGCTTTTCCCTATATGTAATTGTGTGTTGTTCTCGTGTACATAGCCTTTCTTCTGGTTATATATCTGCATTATTTATTTTTTTCTATTGTGCTATATTCTTTCTCCTTCCGTACAAGCTAAATTTTACTCAATATAATATAATATTAAAATACCGTCCATGACCAGTATGTACCTGTATGTTCACTTTTATTACGTAGTACCAGCTTATAATTAAATTTTCTAAGCTACTATTTACAAGACTTGTGTACCCTTTCTTTTTTGTTTTTGAATGACTTCCGTCACTGTGTCTCATAGTAAACGTACTGCGCATGCGCGCTTATGTACCATGACTGGACTGCAGGCGCGGGGAAATCTCTGCATTGTTGGCGAACATTATTCGTAATAGCCGCCATCGTGCAATATGAGTCACGTGTCGTCTGGACTTGACCGCGCATGCGCCTTCGCGCTTTTTATACACTCAGCTGGTCGGACAGGGAAGGAGGAAGGTTTCTCCCCGGCTCGCTGTCTACAGCGCGGCCTCGTCTTGCCATGCCGCTATCGCGTGCTCGTCAGCTGATCGTTGTATTGCAACTTTGACGCGTGGTTCTATCCTCCACAAGACAACAGTCGGACGTGTCTCTTAGCTCCTTTTTGGAGTATGAAACAAAAAAGAATCCAATGTGAACATTACAAAGATTATAATCTACATGTTCCTGAATTTAATCTTTGGCGCAGCATTTAAGGTATTGTATGTCTGTGCGTCGGAATGTGTTATTACAGAGGGTTGGGTGGCCACCCTTCATTACAGATGTCTGATGTCGTAGGTTGGGCAGAGTGGTACACCAGAATAGGCGGCGAACTGTAGTGAAATTAACGCCAGACTTTAATGATGGGGCCGGCCGCGGTGGTCTAGCGGTTCTAGGCGCGCAGTCCGGAACCGTGCGACTGCTGCGTTCGCAGGTTCGAATCCTGCCTCGGGCATGGATGTGTGTGATGTTCTTAGGTTAGTTAGGTTTAAGTACTTCTAAGTTCTAGGGGACTGATGACCACAGTAGTTAAGTCCCATAGTGCTCAGAGCCATTTGAACCATTTTTTTTTAATGATGGGAAAAGCACAAGTGTATCTGAACACACAGTCCACAGAATACTCCTAACAATGGGTCTTCACAGCCAATGACCCATCCATTCACCAATGTTAACACCACGATCTATTTTTGTCATTTTGAACGTAAAAGTATGTCTTTATTTAAGATAACTGGTTTCGAAATACTTTGCTGTCATCCTGCTAAGAAACATTCAACAGTCAAGATGTTTAAAACAACAGGTTACGACAGCAAAATCTGAAGAAAGCAGCTGTTCTAATTAAAGAAACACTATATGCTATCTTGGCTGTTGAAAGCTTTTAACGCCATCACATCGGAAGGTGCGACTGAAACGGATTCATGACCATCAGCACTGGACGTTATCGCAGTTGCAGAGCGTTGCATACTGAGGCAAAATCCGAAACCTTCTTCATAATGCCGATCGGAAGGCGCGAATCGCGCGTCTTCCAGGGGACCACTTCCTTGCCACCTATATTGTGGGACGGAGAGAAGCTGGCGGCGGATCCATTATGCTCTATGGAACATTCAAGTGTCATCCATGGGTCCAGTGGAGCACAGGTAAGGCACTGTGACTGCCAGAGAGTATCGTACTCTGGTTGCAGACCACATACACGCCTTGATGGCGATCATGTTTCCCAGTGGCAGTTGCTTTTTTCAGCAAGATAATGCAACATGTCACAATTCCAGGAGTGCGATGGAGTGGTTCGATGAACAGAGTGGCGAGTTACAATTGGTGTGCTGGCACTCCAACTCGCCAGATCTGAAACCAATTGAAAACATCTGGGATGTGGTTGAACGTGGAGTCAGATCCCATCATATCCTTCCCCGAAATTTATGGGAATTAAGATGACAGATGCGCAGATGTGGTGCCAACTCTCTCCAGCAATCTACCAAGGCCTCATTGCTTCCATGCCTTGATGAGCTACTTCTGTTGCCCAAGGCAAAGAAGGATATACTGGCTATTAGGTAGGTGGTCATAATGTGTTGCCTGATTAGTGTACATCCCATACAAGGCTGACCTCAGCGTCTCCCAGACACTCATTGTCGCCCTGCTAAACACATGGCGACTCATTACCAGCCGACATTTTCCCTTTTATATACTGTTATGAAAACTCTTTCAAATGAGGCTTACTAAATATTGAACTTGCAGCCACACACTCAGTGGGTTCCTTGTGAGGTGCCGTGTGAAGTGTTTTGTGTGTCATGACTGGGTAGTTACAAAGAATGTGAGAACATCGCCCTCTTAATGAGCAGCTGTTCTGACGAGACAAAGAGAGAGAGAGAGAGAAGGAGCAAGCAGCAGCCTGGCAGCCTAGCGAGTACTCACAGTGTCCCTGGCGCCCTCTAGCAGCAGTGTGTCGCGCCACCAAGAGACATTGGCCGGCGGCCGCGAGCCCACCGTCTGGCAGGACACCTCATACTGACGGCCCGCGCTCAGCGGGCGGTTCTCCCCAAGCAGCTGCGTCACCAGCGGCGACACTGCGACACACACACAGACATGGAACAGTGATGTAATTCCACACAGGTGAAATGGAAGACTCATTAACATCGAAATAAGTGTCCAAGGAATAGAAAAGCAACTGGAATCACTCAACAGAGGAATGTCCACTGGACCTGACGGGATACCAATTCGATTCTACACAGAGTACGCGAAAGAACTTGCCCCCTTCTAACAGCCGTGTACCGCAAGTCTCTAGAGGAACGGAAGGTTCCAAATGACTGGAAAAGTGCACAGGTAGTGCCAGTCTTCAAGAAGGGTCGTCGAGCAGATGCGCAAAACTATAGACCTATATCTCCGACGTCGATCTGTTGTAGAATTTTAGAACATGTTTTTTGCTCGAGTATCATGTCGTTTTTGGAAACCGAGAATCTACTCTGTAGGAATCAACATGGATTCCGGACACAGCGATCGTTTGAGACCCAACTCGCGTTATTTGTTCATGAGGCCCAGAAAATATTAGATAAAGGCTCACAGGTAGTTGCTATTTTCCTTGACTTCCGGAAGGCATTCGATACAGTTCTGCACTGCCACCTGATAAACAAAGTAAGAGCCTACGGAATATCAGACTAGCTGTGTGGCTGGATTGAAGAGTTTTTAGCAAACAGAACGAAGCATGTTGTTATCAATGGAAAGACGTCTACAGACCTTAAAGTAACCTATGGCGTGCCACAGGGGAGTATTATGGGACCATTGCTATGACCTAGTAGATAGTGTCGGAAGTTCCATGCGCCTTTTCGCGGTTGATACTGTAGTATACAGAGAAGTTGCAGCATTAGAAAATTGTAGCGAAATGCAGGAAGATCTGCAGCGGAGAGGCACTTGGTGCAGGGAGTGGCAACTGACAACATAGACAAATCTAATGTATTGGGAACTCATAGAAAGAAGGATCATTTATAGTATGATTATATGATAGCGGAACAAACACTGGTAGCAGTTACTTCTGTAAAATATCTGGGAATAAGCGTGCGGAACGATTTGAAGTGGAATGATCATATAAAATTAATTGTTGGTAAGACGGGTACCAGGTTCAGATTCATTGGGAGAGTCCTTAGAAAATGTCGTCCATCAACAAAGGAGGTGACTTATAAAACATTCGTTCGACTTATACTTCAGCATTGCTCATCAGTATGGGATCCTTACCAGATCGGGTTGATGGAGGAGTTAGAGAATATCCAAAGAAGAGCGGCGCGTTTCGTCACAGGTTTATTTGGTAACCGTGATACCGTTACGGAGGTGTTTAGCAAACTCAAGTGGCAGACTCTGCAAGAGAGGCGCTCTGCATCGCGGTGTAGCTTGCTCGCCAGATTTCGAGAGGGTGCGTTTCTCAATGAGGTATCGAATATATTGCTTCCTCCTACTTATACCTCCCGAGGAGATCACGAATGCAAAATTAGAGAGATTCGCACGCGCGCGGAGGCTTTCAGACAGTCGTTCTTCCCGCGAACCATACGCGACTGGAACAGAAAAGGGAGGTAATGACAGTGGCATGTAAAGTGCCCTCCGCCACACACCGTTGGGTGGCTTGCGGAGTATAAATGTAGATGTAGATGTAGATTGATAGAACATCTGTAGACACGCTGAGTAAAATGTCAGCACCTCGGAAAAGGAGCAAACTTGTCACTTTTGAGCGCTGTAGATCGTCGGTAACTACACTCCTGGAAATGGAAAAAAGAACACATTGACACCGGTGTGTCAGAACCACCATACTTGCTCCGGACACTGCGAGAGGGCTGTACAAGCAATGATCACACGCACGGCACAGCGGACACACCAGGAAACGCGGTGTTAGCCGTCGAATGGCGCTAGCTGCGCAGCATTTGTGCACCGCCGCCGTCAGTGTCAGCCAGTTTGCCGTGGCATACGGAGCTCCATGGCAGTCTTTAACACTGGTAGCATGCCGCGACAGCGTGGACGTGAACCGTATGTGCAGTTGACGGACTTTGAGCGAGGGCGTATAGTGGGCATGCGGGAGGCCGGGTGGACGTACCGCCGAATTGCTCAACACGTGGGGCGTGAGGTCTCCACAGTACATCGATGTTGTCGCCAGTAGTCGGCGGAAGGTGCACGTGCCCGTCGACCTGGGACCGGACCGCAGCGACGCATGGATGCACACCAAGACCGTAGGATCCTACGCAGTGCCGTAGGGGACCGCACCGCCACTTCCCAGCAAATTAGGGACACTGTTGCTCCTGGGGTATCGGCGAGGACCATTCGCAACCGTCTCCATGAAGGTGGGCTACGGTCCCGCACACCGTTAGGCCGTCTTCCGCTCACGCCCCAACATCGTGCAGCCCGCCTCCAGTGGTGTCGCGACAGGCGTGAATGGAGGGACGAATGGAGACGTGTCGTCTTCAGCAATGAGAGTCGCTTCCACCTTGGTGCCAATGATGGTTGTAAGCGTGTTTGGCGCCGTGCAGGTGAGCGACACAATCAGGACTGCATACGACCGAGGCACACAGGGCCAACACCCGGCATCATGGTGTGGGGAGCGATCTCCTACACTGGCCGTACACCTCTGGTGATCGTCGAGGGGACACTGAATAGTGCACGGTACATCCAAAACGTCATCGAGCCCATCGTTTTACCATTCCTAGAACGGCAAGGGAACTTGCTGTTCCAACAGGACAATGCACGTCCGCATGTATCCCGTGCCACCCAACGTGCTCTAGAAGGTGTAAGTCAACTACCCTGGCCAGCAAGATCTCCGGATCTGTCCCCCATTGAGCATGTTTGGGACTGGATGAAGCGTCGTCTCACGCGGTCTGCACGTCCAGCACGAACGCTGGTCCAACTGAGGCGCCAGGTGGATATACACTGTACGAAAGTTAAATACCTTTAAAACTTAAATTGAGAGGTTAACATTTCCGCCAGTAGTAACACGAATAAGATGATCTTCCTTTCAAAGAACTTTATCCTACTTCTAATACTCACAATCAACCATTGTGACCTTATTCTTCACATGGAATAATAATAAGTCATGTAAAATAAATGACAGAAGGATGTGCTGCTGTATTTAAAGACATATGTTTATACCTACTCTCCAAGGACCATGGAATATGTTATGATGTTGTGCCTCGCGAAGCGAGACCGTAGCGTTTCGTGAAACGCACGAACAAAGCGCAGTGTACCACGGCATGTGACGTCCCTGAAGAAACAACGAGTCTCCACTTAATGGGCAAGCAGAGAGTCTGGAAGCACAACCAGCGACAAACACCGAAGTAGGAGAGCGCGACAGCGCGGAGAAGTAACAACGCAAAATACAAGCGCGCGTGACGGGGGGACACGGAGCAGATAGCGCCAGCATACGACTAACTCCGTATTCGACGTGGCGGAACCAGAGAAGTTGCGGCTCCAAAGGCACAGCCCAGTGTACGCAACACACAAGCTGCTCACGGCAGACTCGCGGACCATTCCGACTTTCGACCGTAAACAACTCCTCCTCTGACAGGCTAGCATCTGGCTAGGTACCAAAGAATACGCAGCGAGTTAGCAGGTAACGGAGGACTTCAGTGAGAGTCAGCTATTTTTCAAAATTCAATTAGTTTTTCAAACAACGTTTCAGTTATATTTTTGGAATCATTGTTAGACCATTGCTATCCCAATGACACTGACAATATTTTATGCGTAAGGGCCAACAACACGAAGTCACGTTGTGCCTCGTTAATTTTACTAAATCTGTCAACAGGACGCTGGAATACTTAGAGATTACATATAACGATTTATCCACCGTATTTTTCACTACAGTTTCCACATTTAAATGGACGACGGTTGACTATGTATAAATAAATGAATCACAAATTCTAGGAGCACTCACGATCAACTATGTAGCAGCAGTCCCAAGCTGAAGTATTTGAAGTCGTACACTATACTTACACTTAATTCAAATCTTCGGAGTTCACACTAGCGCCGATGCTTACCACGTCTAGAGCTGAGTAAAACAAATTTTTTTGCGGATTTCGAGTGAGAAAATAGAGCTCATTTCCGCCCAAAGTGCCTTATAGGAACAGAGACACCTTTGTTCTGGAGACACCTCAAGTTGCGTGTTAAACGGCACTTCCAATTCTTCAGTAACTTTTCTTCCAGCAATTCGTGAATTTGTCTTTGCTCATTACTTGGAAATATGTTCTGGAACCTCTAACGATATACACTCCGCCCAAAACAAGACAGAATTGATATACTGCGCCAAAGTTGCCTAATTGACGCGTTAGATCTTTAAAAATATCTTTAAAATCCCAAACTCGTTGGAGAGCCCTGCCATACTGAACCTCCATTAAATCTGATATCGAGATAGCTTGAATCATGAATTAAAATACAGGCTACTTTAGAAACTTTGTAGCACAAGATACTTCTCGATTTGAAGAGTATTACGTAAATTAGGGAAAACAGATGCTTCAAGAGATTGAAAAGATGCAGATAGAAAGTAAAGTACAAAACGGAAACAGATTAGGAGAGACAGGCACGTTACCTTCACAAGAAAACAAACCGAAGAGATTGAGAGAATATTTAAAAGAACAATGAGATGTTTTGGGAGAAGTGGTATAAGGGTGGTTCTACAGCATCCCAAATTTATATCAAGATGGTAGACCCTCCCTTCCCCCCTGATCCCTCCCTGTGATGTAGAGACGCAATGTCGCACTGATTACATCATGGTTTATCCCCCTCCACCGTCCCTTCCCTCTGCCCCTCCTCCCCCCCCCCCCCCCCCCACATCCTTCCCCCACATGGAAAAATAGAGGCAGGGATGGCTCAATCCGTGCTGAGTTGTTGGTATGGAAGGACATAAGGTGGCTTTTCTTTATTTTGAGGTCTTATTCTATTGCAGAAAGCATCCTAAATTTTTTTCTTCTGCGTGTACTCACTTTGACGTGTGGAGACCGACTGACGTAGTTCACATTAGCGCCACAAGAGGGCTCTCGAAATTGTGACATCGTTGTTCAAAAAATTGGCAGAAACCAATAGGAACACTTATACTGTGGTAAAACCTTGGTCAGTATGTTCAGCCACGTTAGACGTAGTTGTTCCATAGAATGCAGGCGAAACAGCAACCAGTTCACGCTCCTTCATAAATGTCTCTGTTGGTGTTCATCCCCCCCCCCCCCCCCCCGCCAGAAAAACTGGTATGTTACATCATGCTGATATTTCTATGAATGTCCCTGAAGCAGCCGCTACAGATTCGCTGGCTCAAACACACTGGGAGGACAGGGTGGCTCGCAAGGGAAGTGCATCCTTCAGACAGAACACAAGAAGTGTATTGTTATGTGAGCACTCTTTCCGGGAAATGCCTTTGATACACCACTACAAGCCGACAGACCACATCAAAGTGAGGCAACTACCAGAATATGCTGCTTTCGGCTGTGGGCTTACATGGGGGGAACAAAAGTACTGGTCCTCATAAAATGATAGTGGCAGCTGTGCAGAGGGTGACATCGCCTTTCTAGGAAGGCGTTTGAAGCAGCAGCCCAAGAGCGACCGTTTCGTTCTAGGAAATAATAATGATATGCAGGTGGTCATCTACTGACAAGGAAGAAAGCTTCCTGTGCATGTGTCTACAGGATTACAGCTGTTCGGAGAATGAAACACAATTATTACTATTTACGAGTCCTAGCCAACAGAGTTGTTGGAAATAAATTCTACGATTTTGTTATGAGTGTAGTGTTCATTATCTTACTCTAACATGGAATCTGAAGACGAAATTACTGGCCAGTCAACTCTAGTCCACTCCAGCACTATCTACGAAGTCTATTGTATACCTGAAGAGCCGATCAGTCGAAGCATTTCTTTGTACTTTTGCAGTCTCGACAGGCTAAGTGGCGGTTCCACTCGTCCTAGCCCTCGTGTCCACTCATGTCACTGGCCACGGACCGGCGTCGTTAACTCCTACGACTCTGACAGAGAAGCAGATGAAGGTTGATTGGTGAGCTCTAACTGCAATTTCACCCACGATACAGACTCCCTAGTTTATGAAATCAACTTTATCCTACCCGAGATATGATTTTTGTGGTCCACAAACATCGGATTTCTCATGCTGAATGTGGATTACACCATCTAATGCAATTAATCGTCAAACACAGAAGAATTCGGATCATGATAGTGTTTTCACGTCGTCAAAGTGTCATTATTTGTTAATTCTTCATATGGAAATCCTGTCAGCAACATCAGAACACCATGTGATAGAGAGATTCCGACAATGCCAAACCGTGTAACATTTGTTTCTAAGAAGAAGTAGGAGTTCTACTCCTTCCATGTAGAGAGATTACTGCTTGTATTAGATGTGGACCTCATGTGCTGTGTGTCCGAGACCTGTTGTAACTACAGTAAGAGCGTTTTTGTCGAAGGCAACGAAGTTATAAGAGATTCTATTGTTTTATGATGTAATTTTTATACTTTGTTAATACACATTGTGAACAATAAGGAATTATCGTTAAAATGCGTTCTTTCTTGTTTTTTCCTGCATCAGTCATACTTAGGTCAGCTCTTAATATGAACTATATGGTTACACCATGATCTGCGTTAATGAATGATTTTTCAGGGTTGCATAGAACTGACGTACGATATCACCAATTAAGTCAATATATGCAATCTTCGAGGTGATTGAACAAACATCATTTCGCTCCGAATAAGGTACTGATGTTAAGATCTGGGCTACACGGCTCCATATGATTCGGTAACAAATGCTTTACGACATGTACACGCCACTAAGATAGTAGCGACTGGATTCTGAATTGGGGTTTGCTGCTCGGAGAAATAGTAAATCTCCGTAGGGGACGGATGACATCAGATGGTAAGTCCCATAGTGCACAGAGCCCTTGGGAAATCTCAGTGCTGCCTACGGGCACGCGTAATTTTAGTGTAAAGCAATTTAAGCCACTGCAGTATGTGTTTGGTAAAGGATGATGTCATCATCAGTACTTTAGTAGGAGGAAGTCTGTGCACTCTAAGAAACATTGTATTATTTTCCATAGTCAGGAGAAGGGTGTTCAGGTGCAGTAATTGGTATGGTTGAAACAAGAATATAAAAAATCTATGTGAAGTAGAACAGGTTGACCCTGAAATGAACCATCAGACTTTACTATTGCAATGGCTTTCTGCAAATGACTACTGGCTTATGAATTCGGATAACTCACCAGTTTCTTTACCAGAATGGATATGTGAGAGTATATAACATTTGGAGAGAAACGTTTACATTGTTCTTCGACCAAAAAGAACTTCATTTTTAAGTTATGATTTACCACTAAACTGTTTGAGTTTGATCCTGTCCAACTCCTACAGATGGGGCAGAACTTTTCAACGATCTATGTGGGACACACAAGGCGCGGAAGACTGTGGCATTAACTGAATGTATATTAATGGCGGGAGGGAGAACCACATACAGCATCACTGTACTTACATAGCGCTGACAGACATTTGAAGATTAATTTAGATATATTTTATTCCAACGCACCACCGGATTACTGGGTACTTTTTCTTTGTAAGTAAATTCCACTTATAAATCAGACGAAATTCTATATGGATGTATACGGCAAAGATTACTTGTAGTTTTAATGGAGCATTTGTTAATCATGTTAGGGAGTAAAACACACATCAGAACGTTACTTAAACAAAATTGACTTACATTTCAATACTGTTACAGTATTTTGCAAACCATTGTTTTTGTTTGCTTCGAATGCTCCATTTAATGCATCCCAACCTGTTGGGGTAGGTATACCACCATGCATTGAATTTTCGTTGATCTTAGAATGTCTGAGTGACAGAAATCACCAGCAGCACATCATCTCAATGCTCTTGCTGTTTTAAGCACGACAATACCACATATCTACTCTCGCTCCACTGCAGCACATACCGCTTCCTGCTGCAACGTATATGCATAACACTTTCATGCCTTAGGAATATACTCTCCAATGTCTCCTAACGTGTTAATTTGAACATAGCAACACCATGTGGAATGAGTAATGATGCAATAACTCTGATGCTCTCCCCTGCAGGTCTGAGGGTTAGAATAGCCCCATGGTATTATTGCCTGTCGACTAAAACGCTTATCCAACGTTTTGGCTTTTCTGTGATGGTCCCCCCCCCCCGCCCCCCCTCGTGTTTGACCTCCATCTCTTCTAAATTTCTGTTGATAGTGCGTTCCATTCGGTGAAGGACACCTTAAGTGGTGTTTTTTGTTTGTCCATGGTGCACTTTCATCCTGCTTATTGTCGTGTGGCGGGCTTGGCCCCCTCAGTCTTGTAGGTTGTCTACTTCTCGTCTCCTGCGCCATACCATCCTATGCGCGTCCTACAATTCTTGACCGATTTGGCACCCAAAATCCAGGGTGGTGGGGTATTCAAGTACCCTCTTCGTGATAGCCCCCTGACAACACAGGGACGGCACTGCTGATGTCTGAGCTGCGACCTCCACATGTAGGCCAAGGAGTAGGTTCCCATCCTTTCTGGGGCACCAGGACTCCTGGCAATGGCCATCCCACCAGGTGGCCTTTGCTGCGGTTGTGTGGTGCCCATGGGGAGGATCCCTGATCAGAGTGGGTGGCATCAGGGCGGATGACTAGCAATGAAACGTGTTAAATCCACTCAAGCTGGTGGTCGCTTGGCCCCAGCTGTCTGCAAGTGTGTACAAAATGTTTTTGATGCCGCGACCTATGATTCCCGATTGTTCCTCTCCCTGGCCATGTCTTGGGAGGACCATTGTATGACTCGGTCTCGTGAGCCCCATTGGCCTTGGTACCTAGCTTATTGCTGGACTGATGCTGAGACCTTTCAGGCAACGAAGGCCCAGTTGGGTTTGGGGAAGTGGTGGTGTTGTCTAAAATGCTCAACAGGGCGATTTTGAACCAAGTGGCCTCCCTAGCCCAGGTATGGGCGTTGCTTGCCTGTGACAAGTTGGCTGACATCCCCATCTCGATTCCTCCCCATAAAAGCCTTAACTTGGTCCATCGTGACCTCCTTTTGAAGTCGGATGAGGAGCCGCACACCATCTTAGACAGGGTGTCCACTTTGTCCAGCCCATACATAGGGGACCCAAAGACAAATGGGTTGCTACCAGTGCCTTCATCTTGGCCCTTGAGGGTGATTCATTGCCTGAAAAGGTCAAGGTGATAGTTTACCATTGTGACATGAAACCATACATCCATCCTCCTATGCGGTGCTTCATGTGCTGGACGTTTGGTCCCATGTCATCTCATTGTACCTACAGCACCACAGGCAGGGACTGCGGTCGTCCTCTGCTCACAGGTGCTCTGTGTGTGCCTCCTCCCACTTGTGCCAACTGAGGGAAGTACCTACTCCTCCTGTTTGGCTGACTGCCCTGTTCTCCATAATGAGGGATGAATCATGGAAATAAAAACCGTGGACAGGCTCACCTATGAGAATGTAAAGAGGAAATACTAACGACTTCATCCTGTTCAGTTGACTAAATTGTATGCTGCAACTGCGATTTCATTGCCCCCTGGTGTTGACAGCTCTCCTGTAGTTGTTAAGCCTCCAGTGGCCCTTGGGGCCACCCTGGCTCTTCCCCCATGCCTGTGATGGGGGACAGTGTTTCTTCTGGTGCTCCAAAGGTACTTCTTTTTGGAGACCAACCCCACAATCTGACAGGGTCATCGGACCCCTCCCCCCAACCCCCCAACCGGAAGTACGCCAGCCTCCTCCAGCTTATCTCACACAGAAAGGGTCCCTTGGAAGTCTACCTTCTAAGGCCTCCTCCAGTGCAGCAGCTAACATTACTCAGTGGCTCAAGGAGCCACGAGTGGCGAATGAAACAGCTTCTCACTCTTCACCTCTCCCTGACACTCCTTCTGAGTCTCCCAGAGCAGTGGGTGAAGGCAAAGAAGAGGAATAGGCTGAATAAGGTGGGCGTTCAGGTAGCCTCTGTGCTTCCTGTTCATACCAGCTCTTCAGTGGCAGTCAATGACCTAGCAGCGTAATCTGCCACCTCGGTCCCTTCATGCAGTGGACAATGTCATCCTAGAGTGGAATTACAGCAGTTTTTCCACCACCTTGTTTTGCTCTGACAACTTCTCAGTCTCCACCCTTTCTTTTGCATTGCTCTCCAGGAAACCTGGTTTCCAATGTTGCAAAAACTCACCCTCTGTGGCTATTTGAGTTATTATATTGGGCAACTTATGAAAGGGTATCTGATGGAGTCTGTGTTATGTTCTGCACTCTCTTTACAGTGAGCATGTCCCTCTTCAAACAACTTTAGAGGCTATTGCTGTTAGGGTGTGGACACTGCAAGCTGTTATTCTCTGCAGCCTTTATTTTCCATCAGATGGTGATATCATGCAACATGTATTGGCTGTGCTGGTGGCCAAACTGCTGTAACCTTTTCTGTTACTGGGCGACTTTAACACCCATAACCCTTTGAGGGGTGGATTGGTGGCATGGGCCAAGTCACTGTTGTTGAGCAGTTGTTAGCCCAGCTCGACCTTTCTCTCTTAAACGATGGTTTTGGTCTGCAGCTCTGCCCTTCTACCGTACGTCTATTGGAGAGTGCACAACAACTTTTGTGGTAGTGACCACTTTCTGATGTTTCTGTCACTTCTGCAGCTACACTCTTCTGGGCTTTGAATGATGCTGACTGGAGCTCGTTTGACTTCAATGCCGCTATTACACCTCTTTCTCATAACGCCATAGATAGAATGTTAGTGTGCTACATTTTTCTCATTTTCACACGATAATCACCAGCATCGTTTCTGCAGCGGAATCTGCAATCCCCTGCTCTTCCAGGTCCCCTCAGCAGTGGACTGTGCATTGGTGGTCATCAGAGATCACTGGGGTAATTCGAAATACAGGCAGGCCCTCCAATGTCATAAGAGGCATGTATCCCTAAACCATCTTCTTCCCTTTAAGTGGCTCTGTGCCGAAACCAGTCGCCTTATTCGTCGATGGAAGCAGGAGTGCTGGGAAAGGTATGTCTCCACCATTGGCATCCTTACCTCTCCATCGCAGGTTTGGATCAAGATTAGGTGACTCTATGGATATCAGGCACCCCTCAGTGCCCGTGGGCTTCCCCTGAATGGAGTCGTCTGTACTGACTCAGACACGATAGCTGATCTCCTCGGAGAGTATTATGTTCAGAGTTCTACTTCTCTGAATTAGCAGTTGGCCTTCTGCTCCCTGGAAGAGTGATTGGAACAATGGAGCTTTTCCTTCCTTATGGGCCACCCCGCAACTCGTACAATGCTGCATTCAGTGAGTGGGAATTCCACAGTGCCCTAGCTGCTTGCCCTGATATGGCTCCCAGGCCAGATTTCATCTACTATCAGATGCTTGAACACCTCTCAGTGGGTTGCCAGCAACCCCTCCTAGACCTTTTCAGGCATATCTGTGTTGAGGCTGAGCTCCCGTCTTAATGGTGGAAAAGCATTATCATACCAGTGTTGATGCCTGACAAGGACCCACTGCTAGCGCCCTATTAGCCTCACCAAGACAATGTGCACGTTGCCAAACCCATGGTGAGCCAGAGGTTGAGTTGGCTACTTGAGTTTTGGGGCCTTCTGGCTCTATGTCAGGGTAGGTACGGTAAGGGCTCCTCCACCACAAATAATCTGGTCTGCCTGGAGTCTGCCATCTGTATTGCATGTTCCCGCCATCAGCATCTGGTTGCCGTCTATTTTGACATGTGGAAGTCATATGATACAACATGGCGACATCACATCCTCACCACGCTTCATGGGTGTGTTCTTAGGGGCCCAATCCTGATTTTTT
Source organism: Schistocerca gregaria (assembly GCF_023897955.1). NCBI lineage: Eukaryota > Metazoa > Arthropoda > Insecta > Orthoptera > Acrididae > Schistocerca > Schistocerca gregaria. The sequence goes on along the minus strand of NC_064920.1, from coordinate 922,907,932 downwards.
TTCAAAATTTTCTGTCACTTCATTCCTTCCACGTGCAAGTTGGTCCCTCCTGTAGTCCCTCCCGAGTCTAGGAGAATGGGGTCCCGAAAGGCTCTGTCTTGAGTGTCTGCCTCTTTTCAGTTGCTATCAATGGGTTAGCTGCAGCTGTGGAATCGTCTGTAGCAGCTTCTTTGTATACTGATGACGTTTGCCTGTACTATAGCTCCACTGGCATTGCAGTTGCTTAATGGTGACTATAGGGCGCAATCTACAGGGCTCAGTCTTGGGCCATCATGCACGGCTTCCAGTTCTCGGCAGCCAAGACTTGCGTAATGCATTTCTGCCGGCGTTGCGCTGTTCTCCCTGAGTCATGGCTTTCTCTTGACGGCAAGCCTCTTGCCGTGGTGGAGGTCCATCGGTTTTTGGGCTTGCTTTTTGATACCTGGTTGACTTGCCTCCCTCGTATTCTTGATTCTGGAACCATGGCTTATGGTCTGGCATCGCCTTGCGCATTATGGTTGCTTGACGCCATCCTTCACTTCGGGATCTGACTCGCCACTGGGGCTGTGCACATGAGCCCTGTCGCCAATGTACTTGTGGAGGCTGGTGACCCTCCATTGCACATCCTGCGGCAACGACTGTTGGCCGTTCACGTTGCACATGTTTGTAGCTTGCCTGGGCATCCCAATTACCGTCTCCTGTTCCCCAACTCAGTCATCCATCTTCTGGAACTGCAGCCCTGGTCAGGATGTATAGACGGCTTTTCACGTCCAGTCTCTTCTCTCTAGGCTTGAGTTTTTACTTCACCCACCTCCTTTCAGGGCCCATTTACGTATACACCTGCGGTGTGTGCCCCACCCATGCCTTCAGCTGGATGTGGCACAAGACCCAACAGACTCAGTCCCTCCTGTGGCCCTCAGCTGACCGTTTCTTTCCATCCATGCCGCGTTTCACGGCTCTGACGTAGTTTATGCCCATTTTTCGATGGTTGTCGGTTGAACTGGTTATCCTTGTACTCTTTGGGATCAATCTGAGCAATGCTCATTGATGAATGGCTGCAGTGCTTTCACTGGAGAGGTGGTAGCCATCTCTCGCGCCCTAGAGTATATCTGCTCCTGCTCAGGCAAGTCCATCATCTGTAGTGACTGCCTGAGTGGTTTACAAGCTATCGACGTCTGTTTTCCTCGCTCTCGTCTGGTGATGGCTATCGAGGAGTCCATCCACACTCTTGCTCGTTGCGGCCGCTCCGTGGTTTTTGTGTGGACCTGGGTAATGTCGGCATCCTGGGTAATGAATGTGTTGACAGGCTGGCCAAACAGGTTAAAAAATGGTTCAAATGGCTCTGAGCACTATGCGACTTTACTTCTGAGGTCATCAGTCGCCTAGAACTTAGAACTAATTAAACCTAACTAACCTAAGGACATCACACACATCAATGCCCGAGGCAGGATTCGAACCTGCGACCGTAGCGGTCGCTCGGCTCCAGACTGTAGCGCCTAGAACCGCAGTGCAACTCCAGCCGGTTGGCCAAACAGGCAATCAGTGATTCGGCCCTGGAGATTATCCTTTCGGAATGTTTTCTCCAGTCGGTATTGCGGCAGAAAGTCGTTGGTACCTTTGGTGGTGAATGGCGCACCCGGCGTGCGCGTGCTTGTTGGAAGCACGGTCACACTGTTAGAACTGTATTCGTGAGCTATATTCCAACTGGAAAACCGGTGATGCACTCCTCACGAAACACTAAATAGAAGACTCTAATATCACTATGTTGTTGCATATTTAGCATAATGATCATAGGAATACGATGAAGGAGATTATGACACATACAGGGGCATACTTATAGACAATCATTGTTACTGGTGAATTTCAGATGTATCAGGTTTTCGTTGTGCAGTCCTCGTATAGTAAAAGTGCAGCAGTAAGGCTCCCTTGTCCATTAAGAAACCTATATCTTGTGCAGCCATCATAGAAGAGATTAGACTATGTAGAGGAGCATACAGTAATACAATTTTACTTGATCTCTACGCATGCTACCGGAAAAGTAACGAGGAATCGATAATAATGCTACACTGTAGTCCACACCGTGCAGTGGTTTGTGAACTAAGTATTTAGATGTAGACTCCTCTGTATAGCACGTTAGCGACAGCAGTAAGCTGTAGCGACTTGCAGATAATTAAGGAATTTTGGCCGTTTGAGCTGAGTGTAGACAAATGAAACTACTGAATCGAAAATAGCAGAAGAGACCTTCTGCTGTTCTATTACGTTATTGAGTACAAGTAACTACAAGCAGTACCAATCGAAAAAAAAAATACTGGACACGAGCATTCGCATTGTGGTGAATTTCTCCCTGAATGTTAGTGTGCTACTTTTTTCTCATTGTGATAGCTCTCTACATATCCAGTGACAGGTAAAGGTCTAGACAGACTTAAAACAAATGGAACTTTGATGAGACTTCCGTTAGCGGGATCCTGTGACTTGGCTGGGTGTATATCGCTATATATAGGAGACTGGAAGATTCATGCGAATATGGGGGTTAACGGTACTCTGACAAAAGGGAGACTGACAGGTCATATTTTTACCGCTTCCTCTCATTGGTGTGAGAGAACATATTACACCCTTCCGCATACGTGTTGTGAAGTGAACTCTATGCCGCTTCTTCTAAGTGTTGTCGGCAAACATATTACAGCCTCTAACACACATCCTGCGGAGTGAGTGCAATGGGGAATTGGAGGCTAAAATGAAGGTATTTTCTGATAGACAATCAGCAGCAGAAGTTCAGTCATTTGTTTTCTCGATAAATAAGAAATAACATTCTTCAATGAGTTTTGTGCACCCATAAATAGGTGAACTGAAATGTTAATAGGAACACTGAATTAACATCTACATTTACAAGTATGCTTCACAAGCCATCTTTAGAGTGCATAGTGGCTGGCATCCTGTATCACTTCTAGTCATTTCCTTTCATATTCAATTCATATTTAAAAGTTTCTCGGCGGTCGGCTATTCAGGTACACTCGGTAGATGGAGCTGGACTAGACTGGAGATGCCTGACCGGTTATTTCGTCTCGAGATACCACGTTATCGTAAGATGAGCACAGGACCTGCAAAAACTATCATACGAAATATATCTCACATTGATGTTGGCTAGGATGCGACTTGTGACTCGTAAATAACTGTTTCATTCCCCTGTCCGTCGGCAGCCCGTTTGGGTCCGGAAACAGCTGTAATTCCCCAGAGACATGCGCTGACGGCTTCCTTCTTTGTCAGTGGCCGACTACTCGCATGTCATTATGTGTATCTCCCACGTTCATTCACACGGCGGCTCCTTGAAAGGCCCTCCTAGAGAGATGATGTCGACCTATGTATAGTGGTTGTGACCAAGTTTTATGGACTGGTTTCCCTTTTTTCTGTTCCCACCCTGATAGCCTGCAGACAGGAACCGGTGTCTTATGGCTGTTGTATCTATATGTCACTCTGTTGTGGTCTTTTGGCTTCTAGCAGCTGAATCAAACTCATTTCCTGGAACGAGTGCTCACATAGCAATATAAACTGGTGTATAGTTGCCCGTTCTGTGTCTAATTCACGATATAATCATGATGCAAACTGGCAACACATGTTCGTATGATGATGTTCTACACAGGAGATGACACTATGGTCAACGGACAAACGTATCAACGAAGATGTCAGGTCACCTATAAATGGGATGGTGTTTGCTGGATAGTCCTACATGCACAGTCGTGCATAAAGTCACAGACGGTGTAGTATGTAGTATGGCACAGACAAGACGCCTACCAGACTCTCTGCAACGGAGGCCTTAGGAATAATGGAAGCAGGACAGTCGCAAACTGATGTGCCCGATGGCTTCATATGAACCGTGCTGTTGCTCTCACATGTAGTGAGAGTTTATGGAGACCAAAACTGTAACCTGGAGACCAGGGTAGGGCCGACCACCAGTGATATCAGGAAGAGTGGACCGTTCTTTGGCTGTAAAAGCACAACATTATCGCCTTAGTACTGCACAGCAACTGGCATCTGACCTCGCTGCATCCACTGGTCGTGTTGCAACGAGGCAAACGGTATACAAAAAGCTTCAGCAGAGTGGCCTCCATTGTTGGAGACTAGCTGTGTGTGTTCCTCTTACACGTCTTCACAAAAGGTAACGTGTATACCGGTGTCGTCAACATGCCACCTGCACAGTCGAACAGTGAGCCAATGTTCTTTTCACAGACGTGTCTCGATTTGGTCTGAAGAGTGATCCTGGGCGGATTTGCATCTGGAGGCAACGTGGAACACGATTTCCGGACCCAAACATTGTGGAAGGCGACTGATATCTAGGAGGATTCGCTAATGGTGTGTGCAGGGTTTATGTTGCCCACTCTGACACCTCTTCAAGAAATTATTTTTGTGAAGCGGCAAGGTTTAACTGCCATCAGGTATCGTGGCGGTTTTTGTAAGGTGCTGTGGGCTCAGACTTGGTACTGATGGACGATCATCTTCGACCTCGTGGAGCACAGGTGGTAGTGTGTCCTTGTAATCGGAAGATACATACTCATGGCGTGGCCTGCTTGCTCTCCCAATTGCTCTTTAAAAATGTCGTCTGTAATACCAACCCGTTCCAAGCAGAGAGCTGTCCTGGGTTTCCTTCGGCGGAAAAGCAAACCGTCACATTTACCCAGAGGCACTCCCAGAATGTCTACGGAGATCTGGCAGGAAAATAGCGCTTGGTGAGTCGTTAGACGTGGCGTCAGTCATCATCGCAACAAAGTCGCGCAGACCTGTCCTATCTCCCGCCGGCCGACCGCATGCGGCTGTGACTCCTACAGAGTTGGGATGAGCAGATACTCTGATTCGAGGTGACCAATGGTTCACAATGAAATATCTCGCTGCGCAACTGAGCGTCTCTGTTGGTAGTGCTGATACACTTGTTCACCAGTTGGGATACTCAGAGGTATGTGGCCGGTGCGTTCCTTGCCGCCTAACAGAAGACCATAAAGAGCGACGAAGGACCATGTGCGCGGAGCTGCTGGACGATGAGGAGGTCATTGATACAACAAGACGATGACTCCGACGTCGACCAATAGAGTAGTACCATGCTGGCACACAGACCCTCACAGTAGGGAGGTTATGTTGACAAATAGGATTCTGTAGGCGGAAGAGTGGGGAATAATACTATGTAGGGGAACCCTGAATAAAACCAACCTGCTTTCAGAACAAAAAGTGTTGCGTTAGGTATTGAAAGCCAGTCGTAATTTCGTCGTTTATTTCATTCAACATAAATAGCGAAAACAAGTGTTTCCACAATTTCTTTCCCTTTGCGGTTGTAATCTCCTCGAGAACATGAAGATTAGTATTGTTGACTTATAGGTTGTCAGCGTTTGGTAAATGCTTTCTTCTGGTATTACTGAAGGAGATTTGTAGATTTCATCCATAAATGTAATCTTACGCAAAGTACCGTTCATAGAGTCTGATATTGAAACGGTAATCGCTGATACTGACAGCACAATGTATAATTACAATGTAAGTTAAAATTTAAACAGAGTCAGTTCCTCCTTTGCTCTGCAGAATAAAATTTTGTGTTCTGCGTTCTCTAATTCCTTCCTATTTCCTGTGGATGATTCCTTCTTCACGCCATCATGTATTCAGGTGCGTTTTGTGGTCGCACTTTTACTGCATTCTGTAATAATTAAGTAGAGTGTTTGGGCTCGGCGTACACGTCAGTGTCGCATCGATTCCATAGCAGGCTCCTCGCAGTGATTAATTGTTAATGTATTTGCTTGTGTATTTACATTATCTGTATTGAAACTTGAACAAAAAAAGGCATACCAATACATGAGATCTCATCATGCTAATGTTATAACAACGAAACAAAAATAAAAACGGAAGAAAGGGAACCGTAGGTGGAAAAAAGCTGTAAAGAAGTAATTCGACACTGATGAAAATATGCCAGAAGGTTTCACTGTGAGCTACAGTTGTGTCAAGAGCCAAGTTATTAACTCTCGTTCTTAACTGAATGAAAAAGACCCATCTCGCTTATTGTAATTTGTTACTGATAATGGTGGAGATTACACGAGAATATTCGAGGACATCACAAAAATGATACGAAAAGATCGTGAAAATGTTACTATTTTACGCTCAAAAGTACTCCTGGGTGAAAAATTACTCGTGAATTCAATTAAATTTTCAATAATACCCTAAAATAGTAGAATAGAGATGGTTCTATGCCATTCTGCATTGTTGCTGAATTTATTCAAGATGACAGATAATACCCAACCATGCCACCTATTGTGGATGTGGCAATAACACGCCGATGACGTCTTGTTTTTCCCCAAACCTTCCTCTCCCCTACCCCTTTCCACCCTAACCCTCCCCTCCTCCTTTCTTCCCTTGCTCACAAATGGAGGAAACAATCGCACAATTTGGAGTCAGCTATTGGTGTTGAAGGACATACGGTGGTTTTTCTTTAGTTTGGGGCTTTTTCCTGTTGAAAAATGCTTTCCGAAATTTTTTCTTACACATCCACACACCTTCATGTGTGCAGACATACTGATGTAGTTCACGTTACTGCTACCAGATGTTGCTCGAATTTGTGCAGTCATGGGTGCAAAAATTTTTGGGAACCAGTAGCAACGCTTATAAAGACGGAAAATCCTGGTCAGCAGGTTCAGATATGTTAGGTGCTATTGTCGCACACAAGGCAGGTGAGACAGCAACCAGTTGTTCTTCTCCCAGGAATCTCTCTGTCCGTGCTCACTTTCCTCCTCAAAAATCCTGTTTGTGGCTACATCAAAACTGGCACAAAATCTTAAGGGCAGGTGTTTTTCACAACGTCAGCATTCAACGTATGTCTTTGTCAGCGTTTAGCAGCCTAGTCCAGAAAACCAGGTGCCTGCTGTATCAAAGCCAAGATCAGTGTCGTGCTATTTGCCATACAACCTCCTCAGATGCCTTTGAAGCTAGCTCATCGTTCTTTGTTGGTCTTTCTAGAAAGGTCTTTAAAGCAGCCGCTACAGACCTACAGGCTCAAACATGCTGAGGGATGGCGTAATGAAGGAAGCACACTGGTGTCCAAAATTAAAGCAACAAACGCAAATTGGCAATTAAGCAAGACCTTACAAACAAGTGATAGGAAAGTAGAAACAATGTAAAGAAAACAGAAAGTAAATATTGGCAACATGCATAACGGTAGACAAAAATGTTTTTCGTTTTTTCCACCTTAACGGATTTTCACACACATTCTGATAACTGGTTAATGTGCTTAGGATAGGGTGCGACCACCGGTGGCAGTACAGGCCTGACAACGATGAAACATGCTGTGAACGATGTCATCAATCTCCTGTTGAGGCAGTATTACCCATTCTTCCTGCAGAGCTGCTTGCATGTCTTGGAAAGCGGTTGATGGATGCTGGGGTGATGCAACCAAGCTCCCTGCTGCATACCACACATGTTCTTATGGATCCAAATTGGGGGGGGGGGGGGGGGGGGAGAGGAGTGACGGTGTTCGCTGGAGGCAGCTGAACCGCACACCGCACAATGACGCTAGATTCGGTGTGGGGCAACGGTGGCGTTGGTAGACTACTGTGGCCTGTTTGGAACCACTGAGGGCTACGGCGGGACGAAGTCTCTCGGTCGTTTCTAGGTCCCCCGGTTAACACAGAAGTGTTATACTAAGGTTTACTACTGCGTTTGTGAATCAGCAATTATTGTTCAGTTTTCCATACTTTGCTACTTGAGCAGAAAATATGGCACAGGGAAGGTAAGAAAATGGATTATTTATAGAGAACAGGTCTTCATGGCCGGTATTTGTGTTATGGGTATTAGGCTGTGGTAAGGAGATTAAATCAAACGGTTTAACGATTCAGAAAGAAGTTACACTCTCAGAGAACCTCAGTACCTGAATTGTGTATACTGTTGTCTAAGATCACGGAATCCCACTCATGTATGTTACGGAGCTTTTGGTGGGATAGAGTAGGTGCTGTTTCTTTTATTTAGCACTACGGTCCACAACTTGATTAACTTCAGTCAGAGAAGCCACAGAAATTCGAAAGCACAAAACAATATTAATGGAAAAGGAGGACGACTGAAATTAAGCCTAGCCGAGAGACTTAGTGCTAAATAAAACAAACAGCGCATAATCTTTCCCACCACGAGTTCCAAAACATATGCCGGTGCGATGCGCACTTAGGCGCTTTTAGGTGTCCACTATTTGAGAATGACAGTGCTTACAGAATTGCAACGAGCTTTAAACATAATTTCAAACTTTTAGGAGACTCTTTCTACCTGATGACCCCCAGAAAATGATGAAAGGAAAAAAAGGTGTTTTTACAACACTTTCGCTGTTCATGCAGTAAAACTGCCTCGTAAAGTATGACGTTTTAAATTATTACTTCGTTACTTCCCACTGTATTAGTGACACTTTTTACAGACAGTATTCACAAACGGCAATGAATATGTCAGAAACATTGCATCATTGTACGACTCTTAGTTCGGAATATACAATGTCATAAAAAATGAACAGGCGAAAAATTTCTGAATCATGCAAAACGTTTAAATTTATGAATTTCTTTCACTTACTCTATTCACCACACATTTCGCAGAAGCTATCAATATATGCCGGTGAGATACGTGAGAAACTGATGCAGCAACCATGATGTTTTAATTTTATATTTCTTTATTATTAACTCTATTTACAACACATTTGGCAGACAGTAGGCATATAAACCACTGGATCATTGTACAGCACATAGTTCAGGAGTTACGTCATAAACATTAAGCTCCGAAAAATAACCTGCAAGGCGAAATTTGCTAGACATACAGGTGCAATATGTGTACAAATACGTGTGAAATACGTTAATTATTGTGAAATATATGAAAATACTTAAAATAGCAACTAGATACGTTTTGGAAGTTATTAATTATTCCATTAACTAGTTTTCAAATCTTTCCAGGTACATCTTCAAATGATTCTCCTGAAGTTACATATCTACTTCTAGTATAATACTGGGCGCTGCTTAGAAAGATTTCAATCAGATTTGGTACACGTATTAGTTATAGTCTGGAAATAAATACTGTAGTGGTAGAACCACCAGCCGCCTATTTGGGTGTGCGTGATAATGTGGGGAGAGATTACGAACGACGAGTAGATGGACATACAGAGAGGGGGAGGAGGAGATAGGTACAGATAGAAATGGAGATGAGCAGAGATAGGGGAGGGCGAAATAGACAGAGAGAGACAGGGGAGAAAAGGACATGGAAAGTGAAAGGAAAGAGGTGGAGATGGACAGAGACAATGGGAGGAATGAACAGGGAAGGAAAAGAAGGTCAGAGGGGTAGGAGGAAATGGGCAGAGAAAGGGAAGAGGAGGGGATAGACAGAGAGAGGGGTGAGGAAAGCGGGGAGGGAGAGAAAACAAGAGGGAGGAGGAACTGATTGACGGTTTTTGCTCCCTCTTCCTCTTACGTGTCAATCCATGCTTTTCCTGTAACGTAAAGAAGCTACCTTATTATGTGCTCATGTACGCACCAGAGTCGCGAACAAACTGCTGAGTATTTCTTGTCAGGCGGCGCAGCTACGGGAACGGAGACGCTGCAAGCTGAGCCGCTCCCGTCTGACTGTGCGGGCCGAAACTGCGCCTTTGATGTGGGACGACCACGAAACTCCCTGATTACTTGCAGGGCGCGCAAAACTGCTACACGCAGCCCGCTTATGAGTACAACGGAGCCTGTTGGTCCTCCCCTTATACTCTACACAGTCAGTGCAGAAACTCACAAGAAACCAAACAAATATTTACGGGAGAACAATAGCGGCTCACAAAACGAAAAATAACAGGCTTAATCACCTATCTGGAAACAGCTTCGCTCCAACATCCATAAAATTTTGCAGAAATGTGCGGACGAAAATAAAATGTACATCGGCAGAGAGTTTTTTTTAATCTCTACTTGTAAACGGAAATATTGTCACAGACTCACTCATCACCCCACAGCCCAGGTCCATAAGGATAGAAACATGAAATATGGAGAAGGTGTTGTTCTTATACTTTGGCATCGATTAATAAGAGATTTTTCGAAATTACACAACCTGGGGGGTGAAATAAAAGATGAAGTATATTTTGGAAGTACGTCGCTATGAAAGTAATTTTGAAGCTACATCTACGAAAACTTGCATTTCTTTTCTTGGACAGAATTAAAGAAATATGTGTTCGAGCAGTTTTGGAAATGGAGTTGAAAATTATTTTGAAAATAAATAATTATAAAAGAACTACTACAACATTTTGAAAGCTACATCTATGAAAATTTGTGTTACACTTCGCGGTTAGATACAAAATAATGTCTATTTCAGTGTCTTTGGAAATTAAACCCCTAAGGGGACGCAAAGGTGGATACTTCTATTAAATAATTGATTATGAAAGCATTTTTAAACCTAAATCTAAGAAAATTGGTATTTGGCTTCTCGGATGTTAACAAATAAATACGTGGTAAACTTAATCCTTAATGCAGTGAAATAGGGGATGAAAAATTTTATGAAAATATTGCTTTATATTAAAACATTTTTAAAGCGAAAGCAGTAAAAACTGTATTTGACTTAAAAAGAAGTACGTACATATTTCTGTGGAAGTATCATCCCCACAAAAACTCAAAAGGCAGAATTGACAAAAACATCTGAATCCAGCTACATGAATCGCATTTTGGTCAGAAGCACATTCGCACAAGACTTTGCTTCTATGGCCTAAATTAGCTTGAAAAGTTTAGATGGTGTTTCAGTTTGTAAACAACATAAAATTTCCATTATATAAAAATACAAAAATCTGTGCAGACCATACAGTCTACGTCAGTGAAGGGGCGGGCTGGTTCAAATATGGCTCTGAGCACTATGGGATTTAACTGCTTTGGTCATCAGTCCCCTAGAACTTAGAACTACTGAAACCCAACTAACCTAAGGACATCACACACACCCATAGCCTAGGCAGTATTCGAAGCTGCGACCGTAGCGGTCGAGCGGCTCCAGACAGTAGTGCCTAGCACCGCTGAGCCACTCCGGCCAGCTAAGCGGCGGGTGCTAGGCTAGTTATTAATCAGTTTTTTGGAGTTATCGAGTTGGCCAGTATCGAAAATAAATCACGGACACAGTTTGGATACCACTGTCTTTATTAACCCTGGGAGATCTTACTTCCAGGATCACCTACGCGAACGTTTATGACCAAATTTCTGTCTTTGTAGAAGGTGCGAATTTCATATCATGGTCCAGAAATCGTTCCACCATTTTTCTTTTTCTTTAGGTGTCTGTCTCTGTAAGGTCAAATTCAGGAGCAAATCTTTACTGTCACGGGAAGAGGCAGCATAAGAAATTACATTAGACATTATAACAATAACTAAAATGTACTCGAATCCTATGCAGACGACAAGCTACTGAGTATATGTTAGAATAATCAACACTAAAACACATGAACTTGCTTACATATTTTTTAGTAGCTCCCCGACGGAATTAAGAAGTGAGGTACGAAGAAACTCTTCAATTTAAATTTGAAAGTGCGAAAATTACTGCTAAGGTTAATAATTCTTGTAGAACAGGGTGGCAATAATTAATCATTCGCTAGCAGAGAATATCCCAACGAAAAAAAGTGGTCGTAGAACAGTGAAACATAGGTCATGCCGAAGAGAAATACCGAATGAACCATTGAAAGAAAAACATGACAGGGTAACATTTGTTCATTGCGTACTGCGCTTTCTTTGCAGGCTACAAACGTTGCTTCATTTGACGATCACGAGTATGACCATTAGCCTGGAACCGCAATAGAGATTGCTTCACAGATGCCTCAAGTATCTCACTGTGATGCTCGTTCTCTCTGCCGCTCAGCAGAGCTTCAAACTCCACCGCGTGTTACGTGCCACCAGGATAAACGCCGTCCTTCAGGTTACGTCACAGTCAAATATTAAACGGGTTCAAATCTGGTGGTCTTGGTGGCCAAGGAGTTTGCCACTGTCTAAAGATGACAGTATTTTCTTCAGATGCGTTACGGGCGATATTAGGAACAATCTGAGTTGGAACTCCATTGTGCATCAAAACGACTGAGTCCAAAGCGCTTCTGTTCCATACAGAAGGTCTCACATGCTAGCGAAGCGGATCACAATAGCGTGTGCTGTCACGCTGCATGTACTTGGTCCTCACCAGTGCCGGTACCTGACAGCAATTCATGGCCCTCATACTACCTACAAAGCAAATCCTACAGCGCACAGTTCGAATATCATTCCTCCTAAAATTGTAAACCTGTAGCCTACTGAAAATGGGTGCACCGTTCTGCACAGAGGTTAGGAGGTGCGATACAGGTGTAGATTGGACCTACGCCACGTATGAACTGAGTGAAAGCTGCTAATTATTGGGAATAAGCTGATTTTGTTAAAAAAAGACATTTAAAAAAATAAATTGAGAGGTCATGTCAGAATTCCGAGATCCATTAATAGCGTATGATAAAAGGTTCGTGAACGTATACCACAAATCAATCGAACTGCTCGTTACGAAGCCAAAGTACTACTTGTCAATGGGAACAGTTACGTCAGAATATAATTTCGTATGTCATACACCAACGATAATAATCAAAGTAGACTAATTTTTGTGATTGGGTATCACTTATTGCAGATACTGTTATAACAATAAATACAGAAAGGCTCACTGTTTGAACAACATCCTAAACATGGACTTTCAGTAACGTATATCTGGATACCTAGAAGACTGGACTGTTCAGACTCACTAAACATTTGCGCATTCTGTGTGACCCAAACGCCAGTCTTAGCTGAATTCTGTATTAGAGACTGCAAACACAGCGATTTAGCATGAGTTTATTTTCTGCATGAACTTACGTCTTGAACTACACTAATCCACTAAACATCATTCACTACCGACCTCGTCCAATCAGCAAAAAGAAATGTTTTAGATTCATTGTCAGTTTAGACAGCACATAAGGGATATGAGATAATCAAATGAAAAAGACGCAGACAGAAAAAAAATAAACAAACTGTTTTATAATTTGAAAACTGGGCCCACCCACATGTTGTCCAGGCTGTTTCAATGACGCTGCAGACGTTTCGCTGGGAAGCTCTTAGGCATCCTCGCTAGAATCCCGAATACTCCCCTCAAGTTTTCCGTATTTTTTGGAGCCCTGAAGCATCTTATTCGTGGTCGTGGCTTCGAAGAGGAGCACACCTCGGTACTGTCATGGTTCCGTAAACAATCTGAAACATTTTTCCATGATGGCGCGGACCGTCTTGTCTTAAGAAATGGATTAACAGCTAAGGCGGTTCCTCTTGAAATAATAAACAGCTTACTTTTTTTCCATTTATCTCTTTTTCATTCGACTGCTCGTTAAATACAGTAGTGGCCCCAGCACTGACCCCTGAAGCACCCTCCACTTAACCATGCCATAACCGGACTCCACCTCTTAACCGTTTTCATTACTGTGGATAATGACACTTTGCTGTCTATTCTTAAAGTATGAGAGCAACCAATTGAGAGCTGCTCCGCGTACTCCATAATGACCGAAATTGTGCATCAATATTTTGTAATCATGGAAGTAGGATGCAGATTCACATACGGTGGACCTTAATTTGAAATTTCGCAGCTATATAAAGAATAATTTTCAGCATGAAAGAGACATGCAGAGTTCCTGATCACGTTTCTACAACGGTAGACTCGAACTATAATTACAAAATTCTGTGGGAGATCAGGGACATTTTATAAGTATGTAGATATGAGGAAGCTGTGGACTCGGTTGGCTCGTTACAGAGTAATAATGTAAGCATAATTTATTTGGTTTGTTAATCCAGTTACCGAAGTTTCTACACAAGTATCTCTACAACAAAGAAAAAATATGTAATATAGAATCACGAGAAGTACATATCCAATGCAGAATAATCAACAATCAGGCGAAATAAGTAAACTCTTATCACGGCATCATCAAATAAGTTGCACCTATGTGCAGTACAGTACGTAATAAATGCAGAAATATTCCCTTACAACTATTATTCAATATATTGATCACTATCATTACGGCAGTGTGTGTGTGTGAGTGTGTGTGTGTGTGTGTGTGTGAGTGTGTGTGTGTGTGTGGCGACAAACACGATCGACTACCTTAAACGCTCAAGAATCCCAGGAGCTTGGTGCACCACTTCTGTGGCTACAGCACTTCTCCAAACCAGGTTCATGTGTCAACCGAAGTCTCGTAATCTATGATCTGCACTTGCTTCCAGTAGGACAAGTACACTGTTGTTACGTCTAGTGACCGAGCTGGCCATGGAACAGTACCACAGCGAGGAATCCACTTCGTCCACACTGTACATCAATTACGCCATAAGGAGCCATTGCTGACCACGGATCTCTTATAGCAAAATGTTCAAAAATATTTCTGAATAGACTCCCAAATTTGGTGGGTAGATACTGGGTTAACAGCGTGTAGCGAAGGTCAGTTCACCTGTATAACAAGACGCGTGGCAAAGTCAACAAACACGTTTCGTGATCGCAACACAATGTAATTGTTAACAACGTACAATTATTCATTACTCCTTCACTGAACTGAAAACCGACGGATAAAAATTACGAGCAACTTAAATTGGAACGATGATATAGCTACTGTTGTGAGGTAGGTTTTATTGGCAGAATACCAGGAATAAGAAACAAATCCGCTAAAGAACTGCCAATACTACGCTTTTCCCTCATCTGCTCGAGTATTGCTGTGCGGTATGGGATCCCTACCAGGTAGCGTTGACGCACAATATTGAGAAAGTTCAGAGAAATCTCGAAGTAGGATCACGACGTGATACGCAAGTTGGAATGGCATTCATTAGGAAATCGCATTTTTCGTTGCGGTCAAACCTTTACACAAAATTTCGATCTCCACCTTTCTCCTCCGAGTGCGAAAATATTTTGTTGACGACCACCTATGTAGGGATGATCATAGCAATTTCATCAGAGAAATCAGAGCTCGTACAGAAATAAAATTAAGTATTCGTTATTCCAGGGCATTGCTCGAGAGTGGAACGATAGAGAAGTAGTACGAAAGTGCTTCGTAGAACCCTCTGCCAGGCACCTAAGTGTGAACTGCGAAGGAGCGTTGTACATGTTCGTAGAAGGTTAACGTTTTCCCCGCTTTCACCTACATCACATAAAGCGAATACTTGAGTGAGTCCGTGTTACTGGATTTTACAGAATACGTGAATATCACCCTCCACCTTTCAAAAACTATACGTTGAGTGAATATTTGTATGCAATGCAGTTTCTTTCCGTAAATTTCACTATCGGGAGTACTTGTAGAAAATTAATCTAAATTTTCAATCAGTTGTTCCAGTTCATTAGGATCGTATGAATGGCGACATTACTGTTTAACGTAGGGGAAAGAAGTGACGAAGTGTCAAAATTTAGTGTCTCATGTACGATGTGGCATTTGAAAAGGAAAAGTTATGTTTATAGTCGCGTGTTTGTCACATTATAGGAGATGGGCAATCTCGGGCTGGATGACTATGGATGTTTTCCCTGCGTTACAAGCGCTAAAATAAGTACTCATGATGCGCTCAGCAGCAGCCCAGTTACATGTAGCACTCCTGGTTGCTGGTACTTTTCCAGTTCTTTGAAGCTCAATTGACACTTGTTTTTGACAAGACGTTCTTTGCTCGGAACATCTGCAGAAAGCTGGAGACGACTTGCAACGGAAATTACAGTTCCTGTCCCGCGAGGTATGGACTCCTTTGACTCAAAGGACCGCTTTTGGATTCTGCTATCATCTGCAAAGCAGGAGCTTCCTTTCGCAGAACTGCGATCTCATGAGGATTGCACGTTGAATTTTGGGTATTTTATAATAAAATAGTCTTACCACAGCAACAAGTGTGAACAGATGCCGCATATATAATCTGTAGCACTCATAATGAGTTATGCGTCGTTAATTCAGTCTCTTTAGGTAAGAAAAGTCCCACATCTAGCAGTTCCTTTATATGAAAACTTCAGAAACGTTGTCATTACTCCTTTAAACGAACATTTGGTAATTACTTTGAGTCGTTGTACACTTACAGGAACGTACACCAGTTCGTCATCCTCTTATCTTGTGTATCAAAGAAGGCAACTATTTAATTAATAACAGATGTCATGTTGCGACCATAACTGATTTAACCCTAATCTGTGAAGATGATCTGTGGCTGAAAACGGTCGATATGTGTTTTAAATGAAAAAGCAGCTGATGGTCAATATTCATTTTATACAAATAAAACTTTTATTCTTTTACTTTTGTGGATATCCACAATTATGACTTCCCAGATCTAGTTTCTCAAACCATATAATATCATTAAACATTATAAATAATAAAATTATTAATACTGTTATTACAGGCTACAATGTTCATGCTACTATGTTCGCCAAGCAAATGTATTGAGTTTTTTGTTTATGTATAGATGCTGCCTTCTTCTTTGTATCCTGTATATAAATATTAATTTGCAAACATTTCCATATCGTTGATCCCTTGAATCGCTGGTATCAGCACCATGAAAAACTTCAGTTATAGAAATTTCAGATGCCAGCAATTGAAGCGATACCTCATGGATTTGCTACAGTATTACTAAAGCAGAGTCTTAGAGGAATCCTGGATTATATTACGGTGGTTAACTGCTGCTTATATGTCTCTGATGCCTTCCAGTCCTCATGCCGGGTTTCTACCGTTTATCTCGGTGATTAAGAGCAATTATTATGCAGATATCACCTGAGGATGTGCTTATCAGGGCCACGAAACCAATTATGATCCGGTAATAAAAGGATCAGATGCAGCTGGAGCGATTTCTTAATCAGCTAGATGATTAGTCACACTTGTTGTTGTCCTGCTTAGAAAGTCTCCTATCATTCAATTTATTACATGCTCCAGCCGAGGGCTTTCGGACGTGTTAACTTGTCAATTTGTTCAATAACCGATAATGTAGATTGTTTTTGTGTCTTTACCTAGACTTAGTAAACACATGTTGTTAATATGAACTTCTTTTGTACATTGAAGCTACATGTCCATGTGTTAGTATATTTATTTCCCATTTGCGATGTTCCCCGGATGAAGTACTCTTCTTGCAACTGATCGTATCAGCATCCTTTTTTTCGCACACAAAATGGTAATCTTCCGAATCTAGTGTTTTGAGACCAAAATACGTAACACCGGCCAACGAAGTAATCGATGTAACCTCCTCTAATAGTTGGGGACTCCCAGAAACGGCAACTAATTAATGTAGCCGTTTTCTTCTACAGAGAGGAGAAAGTGTTATCAGTTCTCATGTTTGTATGGGAAAACATTGTTAGGTACTAACTACCTTGAAATCGCGATGTTAATTTTGAACACAAAGTCAATGTCTTTATGAAAAATCACTGGGATATATCTTTTTAAGATAAATAATTACACCACGCGTGATTAGCCGAGCTGGCTAAGGCGCTGTAGTCATGGACTGTGCGGCTGATCCCGGCGGAGGTTCAAGTCCTCCCTCGGGCATGAGTGTGTGTGTTTGTCCTTACGATAATTTAGGTTAAGTAGTGAGTAAGCTTAGGGACTGATGACCTTAGCAGTTAAGTCCCATAAGAGTTCACACACATTTGATAAATAACTACATACCGTTTTCCAGATTTCTAGTAGATAATTCGATTAGCCTTAGAAGAAATCTAAACACTTAGTGTCTGTGATGAAAGTATCTGGACCATTATTAGAGGACATCCTTCGTCTTTAAGAAGGGTTCAGATCATCCGGGGACATGTTCAGTCAAATATCGGAAAGCCTGTGTACGAATGGAAAGCCGTTCGTCCTCGAGAGCCGAAGTCAGAGAAAGTACTGATCTTGGACGCTAAGGTCTGGACTGAAGTGGACGTTCTAAATCATCCCAAAGGTGTTACATTGGGTTTAGGTCGGGTCTCTGAGCAGTCCAGTCTATCACGGAAACATTATTGTCCACAAACCGTTGCCTCATATCCTCTGGTTAAGGAAAACGTGATATGTCCTGCTGGTACAAACAATCATTCTCTCTTAGCTATTCCTCTACTGTAGGCAGTTCGAAGTACTGTAGAATGTATTCATATCCTCCAGCGTTTAGCGTTTTCGATACGTGAATAAGCTGACAACACGCTACTCACGATACCACCTCCTTAGCGTACCATCTCGTCGGTATTTCACTGCTGGCACTGCACACGACGGCAGGTAACATTCTCCAAGAACTCGTCAAACTCGAAACCCATCCACCGGAATGCATCAAGGTACAGCGTGATTGACCTTTCCAAAAAGCTCTTTTACACTCATCTACTGTTAAGTGGTGTCGCTCTTTAAATCCCCTCAAGCGTCGCTTGGCGCTCTTTAGGGAAATGTGTGCCTTATGAGGAGCAGCTTCACCATTGTACTCAACTCTTCTTAACGCCCTATGTACAGTCATTGTGCTACGTGGACTGCTGGTAGTCCTTCGAAGCTCACCGCTGATTACATCACATTTTTTACAATCACTCCCGTATTGCTCGATGTTCCCCGTCCACTGGCACACGAGGTCTGCCTTGGCACGGTTTAGCTGCAGCTGTTCCTTCGCGTTCCCATTTCGCAATCACATGAGTGAAACTTGATTTGGGTAGCTTTACTCCAAGTTTGAAATCATTGAGCTCTCCTATCCGACCTACTCTGCTGCCACGGCATCTTTACTGACAACACAGTACTCGCCGCGCTCTTCTACACTGCAGAGTCCACTCTTCATGACATCTAGCGGTCAATTCCTCATTAACTAGATGAGTCCGGACACTTTCGATCTGATAGTGTGTTATTCTTGCAACACTTATTAACTACACTACTGGCCATCAAAATTGCTACACCACGAAGATGACGTGCTATGGACGCGAAACTTAACCGACAGGAAGAAGATGCTGTGATATGCAAATGATTAGCTTTTCAGAGCATTCACACAAGGTTGGCGCCAGTGTCGACACTTACAACGTGCTGACATGAGGAAAGTTTTTTGCTGCTCGCGTTAGTCGAGATCCAATGACTATTAACAGAATATGGACTCGGTGGGTTTAGGAGGGCAATACGGAACGTCGTGCTGGAACCCAACGGCCTCGTATCACTAGCAATCAAGATGACAGGCATCTTATTTGCATGGCTGTAACGGATCGTGGAGCCACGTCTCGATCCCAGAGTCAACAGATGGGGACGTTTGCAAGACAACAACCATCTGCACGAACAGTTCGACGACGTGTGCAGCAGCATGGACTATCAGCTCGGAGACCATGGTTGCGGTTACCATTGACGCTGCATCACAGACGGGAGCGCCTGCAATGGTGTACTCAACGACAATCCTGGGTGCACGAATGGCAAAACGTCATTTTTTCTCATGAATCCATGTTCTGTTTACAGCATCATGATGGTCGCATATGTGTTTGGCGACATAGCGGTGAAGGTAGATTTGAAGCGCGTATTCGTCATCGCCATACTGTCGTATCACCCGGCGTGATGGTATGGAGTGCCATAGGTTACACTTCAGATGTGTTACGACCCGTGGCTCTATCCTTCATTCGATCCCTGCGAAACCTTACATTTCAGCAGGATAATGCATGATCGCATGTTCCAGGTCCAGTACGGGGCTTTCTGGATACAGAAAATGTTCGACTGCTGCCCTGGCCAGCACATTCTCCAGATCTCTCACCAATTGGAAACGTCTGGTCAATGGTGGCCGAGCAACTAGCTCGTCACAATCCGCCAGTCAGTACTCCTGATGAACTGTTGTATCGTGTTGAAGCTGCATGGGCAGCTGTATCTGTACACGTCATCCACACTCTGACTCTGACGTTATTACGGCCAGAGGTGGTTGTTCTGGGTACTGATTTCTCTAGATCTATGCACCCAGAGTGCGTGAAAATGTAATCACATATCAGTTCTAGTATAATATATGTGTTCAATGAATACGCTTTTATCATCTGCGTTTCTTCTTGGTGTACCAGTTTTAATGGCCAGTAGTGTACAAATGTTGATAGTTCTGAGACAACAACCAGTCACAAATTTATGTTAAGTTATTTTATTTAAAACGTACCATTACCGGTTTCGAATCATTACAATTCAACGATAAGAATGTGGAGAAAACTGCGAACATTAATTGTTTAACGAAAACTATGAAAACAAATACTCCAGGCGGACATTTCTCGTACGTCACATCCAAATGCAGATTTGTAACGCAGCCAAATTTGTGGCGTGTTTATAATTATGTATTACTTATATGTTAGGACAACTTATCAATAAAAAACGCACCACATGTTCTAATGAAAGCATGAAAGCCGTCTGACAATGAATTGTAATGATTAGAAACTGGTAATGGTACTTTTAAATAAATGAACTTAAAATAAATGTGAGACTGGTTGCTGTGTCAACGCCACCAACATTTGTTTTCAAATAACAGCCATGGTCTGCAATCCTGTCATTGTATGACCAAATTGCATTGTTATTAACTGTTTTAAGAAATACGAAAACCTTTGCGCACTGGATCGTTTAGAGGCTTATGGATTCTAACGCAATATAAATTTCTGCAAATCCGACCTATTCGGAAACTTCCCACTGAGAAAGTTCTCTTGACGAGTAATTAATACTGCTAAATAGCTCCATTTAAACTTTACGACTCACGATTACTGCTGAGACTACGCAGGAGTACTGCATGTTACCAAAGGTCCAAGGGAAGAGGTAAAACAGGGGAAGTACACTGACGTCGCAGTATTGCTGAGTTGTGTGGGTTATTATTTTGAACTGCACTTTTTAGTCTATTCTCCGTCCCCTGTTCCTCCATTCTGTACAATTGTCTTCACTTTTAGATAGAAATGTTGCTCTGCTGCTTCTAAATGTCCACAAATATCGGAAGTCTAAAGGTAAATAAGAAACAATAAATCCATATCAGACGCAGATGTTCCAAGAATATCCTGTATGGTTATTATTCAGAATTGTGACCGTTCTTGTCGCTGACTGTAGCTCTGGGAATATAGATTTTAACTCCTAGACGATATTTTTTGAGCAATAAATCTGCCAATGAATCTTCTCAGACTTTTAGCAGCGTTAGGAACTCTTTCTTTTGATAGTCATAAATCTTCATTCAACGCTACCGCCGAACTTCTTTGGTGCAACAGCAGTTGTTAATGAGACCTTTTACTCGCGGGGCCTGACGGTGGAGGCCGTTACTTATAAAGTGGTGGGCAGAACTCTGGAGATGTAACAAAGATTGAAAGCGTGATGCCGCCCGGGAAAATTGTTCCGCACAGTTTTCAGACTCGGTTAGAGAGTGCGCGACAGACTTGGAAACTTGTACTGGGGTGCGGTACTCGCCATAACGGGAGGAATAAGGCGCTGCTGTAGCAGCTCCATGCACAATTGTTGGCCGAAATAGATTTCTCAGTGGACTGGGCGTACAGGCCTAACATTGGATTCTTTGCTGTCTGCATCATCGTTACTCCACAATAGTTAGCGTGTGCCGTAAATTTAGGCCGGCCGCGGTGGCCGAGCGGTTCTAGGCGCTACAGTCCGGAACCGCACTGCTGCTACAGTCGCAGGTTCGAATCTTGCCTCGGGCATGGATGTGTGTAATGTCCAGAGGTTAGTTAGGTGTAAGTAGTTCTAAATCGAGGGGACTGATGACCTCAGATGTTAAGTCCCATACTGCTTAGAGCCATTTTTTTGCCTTAAATTTACGTAGTGACAGTCTAAGCCAGAGAACAGGACAGAGTGGTACGCTTCCCTCTGACATATGATGTATTATGTGTACATGGAAGTGCATAGTTATTTATTTTAAATGTATATTTTTTAGTTACACGTATAGTTCCGTAGGACCAAATTGAGGAGCAAATCTCAAAGGTCATGGAACGTGTCAGTTCATGAAATTACAACTTAAAAGTAATAACCGATAAAACAAAAGTTTATGAACCCAAAAAAGTCAATCCACAACTTTAAGTACACGCAATCAACTATATAACATCTGAATCTGCTTAACTTTTCAAGGAATTTCTCGACAGATTAGAAGGAGTGACCCATGAGGAAACTCTTCACTTCTGATTTGAAATCTCGTGCATTACTGCTAAGATTTTTGAATCATTATTGTAGCTTATTGAAAATGGATGATGCAGTATACTGCAAGTCCTACCTGCACAAGTGTTAAGGAACAGCGATCCAAATGTAGTCTGGTATTTCTGCCGTGTATCAGCTGAGTGAAATATGCTTATTTTTGGAAGTAATCTGATGTTGTTAACAAGAAACGACAGTAAAGAATTTATATATATTTAGTGGGTAATGTTATAATGCCCAGACTAGTGAACAGGGATTGACAAGACGTTCGCGAACTGCCTGTTTCTAAGCCAAAAATATCCCTTTAGAATGGGAAGATTTACCCTAAAATATTATACCATACCACATAAGCGAATCAAAATAAGCCAAGCAGACTAATTTTCACGTCCAACGATACTTACTTCAGATACGGTTCTAATAGTAAAAACGGCAGCATCAAGTCTTGGAGGAGGATCCTGAACGCGGGCTTTCCACGACAGTTTACTATTTATCTGAGCACCTGTGTATTAGAACTGTTCAGTCTCACTACTCATATGCCAATTCTGTGAAAGTAATACGTTAGGTTTTGTTGAATTGTGCGTTAGTAACAATAGAAACTGAGTGTTGCTGTGATGTAGCGTTAGTTTATTGTCTACAATTGATGAAATATTATCGTGAACTGCACTATTTGTACAGAACCAATGTGGCACATACCATCCTTTCTGGCCAAGCCAGTGTCATCAGCAACCAGAAATATTTTAGCTACGGTAGAGCTAGACTGAAGAGAAATAAAACCAGAATCAAGACCTGTCACTACAACAAGAGATTTATTTATGTGCCGCGGCAAGATTGAGACTTGCGCGTAATGGTGTACCAATCTATGACTTTACAAGAGACGTAACTGTCCGTTTACATATAGTTAACCGTGAGACAGTGAAATACTGACTTACAGAAACTATAGTCATCAGTAGTTATGTGGAATAATTGCAAACTGAGAAGAAGACCTATGCACCGGAACAGCCTGTAGCGCCAAGAAACACATCCGCTCAACTATGACTCAGGCCTTCTAGGTAGGTAGCCACCGATAATGGCTTTGTAAACGGTTAATGGTAACTTGATGTCAATATGGTGTTGAAAGTGTCTATAATATCCTTTTTAAAATACATTTGGTCTCTACTTCAAATATCTGGATCTTTTGGTATCGATGACTGCAATTATGTCCTGCCCCTACTGACCACCGTCTGCTTCGTGATGACTGGGTGTTGTGTGATGTCCTTAGGTTAGTTAGGTTTAAGTAGTTCTAAGATCTAGGGGACTAATGACCATAGATGTCAAGTCCCATAGTGCTCAGAGCCATTTGAACCATTTGATCCTACTGACCAAGATCCTGCTGACCAAGATACAAAATAATACTTCGTGGGTTGTTCGACGAACAAAGCTCCTAACATAGCTCATACTCAGTCAAAAACATGTATTATTTTTCGCTGTAAAATGTTTCCTGTTTCTGACCATCCACTGTTAGTGTCTCTTGAGCCCCTGTAAGCTGGTTACTTTGTAAATTGAAAGGAGTGAAGACTCTCTTGCGTCTAGCTTCGCTTCAAACGTTGACACGAAGCGATTTCCTGCGGCGTGTTCTTTCGTAAATGGTTTGTGAAAGACCGGCGTTCCATCTTGTCCGGAAATCCCTGCTTCGCACCGAAACGCGAGTCTCTCGGTGGTCGTCTTTCGGCCGATGAATTTCATGTCGTACGAACGTCCTGGCGTATGTCCGTCTTCACGCTGCGATTTCAGTATTGCATCCTGTGATAAACACGGAGTAGCTCACACAAATTTCATTACATCATCTTCATGCACAAATTGAGAACCTGTCGATAGCCTCAAAACAGATGTTTCCTTCTACATCTACATCCATACTCCGCAAGCCACCTGACGGTGTGTGGTGGAGGGTACCCTGAGTACCTCTATCGGTTCTCCCTTCTATTCCAGTCTCGTATTTTCCGTGGAAAGAAGGATTGTCGGTATGCTTCTGTGTGGGCTCTAATTTCTCTGATTTTATCTTCATGGTCTCTTCGCGAGATATATGTAGGAGGGAGCAATATACTGCTTGACTCTTCGGTGAAGGTATGTTCTCGAAACTTTACCAAACCCCGTACCGTGCTACTGAGAGTCTCTCCTGCAGGGTCTTCCACTGGAGTTTATCTATCAACTTCGTAACGCTTTCGCGATTACTAAATGATCCTGTAACGAAGCGCGCTGCTCTCCGTAAGATCTTCTCTATCTCTTCTATCAACCCTATCTGGTACGGAACCCACACTGCTGAGCAGTATTCAAGCAGTGGGCGAACAAGCGTACTGTAACCTACTTCCTTTGTTGTCGGATTGCATTTCCTTAGGATTTTTGCAGTGAATCTCAGTCTGGCATCTGCTTTACCGACGATCAACTTAACATGATCATTCCATTTTAAATCAATCCTAATGCGCACTCCCAGATAACTTATGGAATTAACTGCTTCCAGTTGCTGACCAGCTATTTTGTAGCTAAATGATCAGGGATCTATCTTTCTATGAATTCGCAGCACATTACACTTGTCTACTTTGAGATAGAATTGCCAGTCCCTGCACCATGCGTCAATTCGCTGCAGATCCTCCTGCATTTCAGTACAATTTTCCATTGTTACAACCTCTCGATACACCACAGCGTAATCTGCAAAAAGCCTCAGTGAACTTCCGATGTCATCCACCAGGTCATTTATGTATATTGTGAATAGCAACGATCCTACGACACTCCCCTGCGGCACAACTGAAATCACTATTACTTCGGAAGACTCCTCTCCATTGAGAATGACATGCTGCGTTCTGTTATCTAGGAACTCTTCAATCCAATCACACAATTGGTCTGATAGTCCATATGTTCTTACTTTGTTCCTTAAACGACTGTGGGGAACTGTATCGAACGCCTTGCGGAAGTCAAGAAACACGGCATCTACCTGTGAACCTGTGTCTATGGCCCTCTGAGTCTCATGGACGTATAGCGCGAGCTGGGTTTCACACGACCGTCTTTTTCGAAACCCATGCTGATTTCTACAGAGTATGTTTCTAGTCTCCAGAAAACTCATTATACTTTGAACGTAATACGTGTTCCAAAATTCTACAACTGATCGACGTTAGAGATGTAGGTTTGTAGTTCTGCACATCTGTTCGACGTCCCTTCTTGAAAACGGGGATGACCTGTGCCCTTTTCCAATCCTGGGTTTCACACGACCGTCCTTTTCGAAACGCATGCTGATTTATACAGAGTAGATTTCTAGTCTCCAGGAAAGTCATTATACTTGAACGTAATACGTGTTCCAAAATTCTACAACTGATCGACGTTAGAGATATAGGTCTATAGTTCTGCACATCTGTTCGACGTCCCTTCTTGAAAACGGGGATAACCTGTGCCCTTTTCCAATTCTTTGGAACGCTACGTTCTTCTAGAGACCTACGGTACACCGCTGCAAGAAGGGGGGCAAGTTCGTTCGCGTACTCTGTGTAAAATCGAACTGGTATCGCATCAGGTCCAGCACCCTTTCCTCTTTTGAGCGATTTTAATTGTTTCTCTATCCCTCTGTCGTCTATTTCTATATCTACCATTTGTCATCTGTGCGACAATCTACAGAAGGAACTACAGTTCAGTCTTCCTCTGTGAAACAGCTTTGGAAAAAGACTTTTAGTATTTCGGCCTTTAGTCAGTCATCCTCCGTTTCAGTAACATTTTGGTCACAGAGTGGCTGGACATTTTGTTTTGATCCACCTACCGCTTTGACATAAGACCAAAATTTCTTTGGATTTTCTGCCAAGTCAGTACATAGAACTTTACTTTCGAATTCATTGAACGCTTCTCGCATAGCCCTCCTCACACTACGTTTCGCTTTGAGTAATTTTTGTTTGTCTGCAAGGCTTTGGCTATGTTTATGTTTGCTGTGAAGTTCCCTTTGCTTCCGCAGAAGTTTTCTAACTCGGTTGTTGTACCACGGTGGCTCTTTTCCATCTCCTACGATCTTGCTTGGCACATACTCATCTAACGCATATTGTACGATGGTTTTGAACTTTCTCCACTGATCCTCAACACCATCTGTATTCGAGACAAAACTTTTGTGACGAGCCGTGAGGTACTCTGTAATCTGCTTTTTGTCACTTTTGCTAAACAGAAAAATCTTCTTACCTTTTTTAATATTTCTATTTACGGCTGAAATCATCGTCCCTGTTTCATCCCTGTTTCGTCCCGCGCTGTCGGTAGAAGATGGAATTTATTTTAGCTTCAACAAGCGATGTGTAAAATTAGTACAGGGAAATATTAATGAAAATTCTCAAAGTGGACAGTAAGCACTTAACAAATGGTTCAAATGGCTCTGAGCACTATGGGACTTAACATCTGAGGTCATCAGCCCCCTAGACGTAGAACTACTTAACCCTAACTAACCTAAGGATATCACACAAATCCATGCCCGAGGCAGTATTCGAACCTGCGACCGTAGCATGAGACTGTAGCGCCTAAAACCGCTCAGCCACAACGCTTAACAACTACCATACAATGGTAGCGCGATAGACCTTAGTCACTGGGAATCTGTTAGCGTAGTTGTGACAAGTAAAAATTTTAAATAATTGAAAAGACGTTCACTATGACTCAGGTAGGTTAATTACACTCACACTGGAGCCTGAGAGGGCATTTATAGAAGTGGGTTACGAATTAAGAGTATGTTCTGATGCTGTTCGAAAACGTGTGAGTTACATATTTACATGAAAGCTGAATACCTCAAACTGATATTTACATTTCATATGAGAGTCTTGCGTAAACGGTACTTGGGAACTGGGGCCGTAGCAAGAACTTGTAGTAAGCTAAGTTTCAAGAAAAAATGATGATCCCGTCATACAAAGTTACTTTCAAAGCTAAATTGATTAACTTTCATCGTACAACCGATTTTCAATATATAAATGACTCATTTTGTACCAGTTGCGTTGTCGGTTTATACGTTATAACTGCAATTCCACTCTCTTCCTAACACTGATATTATGTTGCACCTCTTCCAGCAGAGCTAAGATTAATATGTCTTGAACAGATATTTAGAAGTCGAACACCGCAGCTCCATTACTTTAGGAAGGAATTTGTTACATCATTTTACGATACTAGTATTAATAGTCACCGAAGAAGACAAGGTTGTAGGGCACTATGAATAGCCGATAGTATAACCCATGTAGCATTTTGCTAAAAAGTACTCTTTTTAATTTCCATTATATTACACTAATTCGCACGGCCGTTGATGTTAACAGAGGATCATAGAGCACAAGGAGCTATGCTAGTGCACATCAGTATGTATACACTGAGAATGAGTGAAGGTACGGGAAACTTTCAATTTGTTATGCTACTAATTTGATGCGATCTACGCGACAGCTACATACAGAGAGAGCACGTCATACGTTCCACAACACTCTCCACATAACGTACTCCAAAATCTCCAAGATATGAAATTACGTCTTCACGTGTTTCACAGCACGAACTTGGGACCATTTTTTACCGCATTTGCTGCACTCCTACCTTCCGTACCCATTGTACAGGGTGTATCATACATAGGAGGCGGGTTTCATAAGCACCGTTTTAAAATAATACTAAAAGAAGTGATACTTTTCGTAGCATTGTTTTTTAACATGGGGGGGGGCGATACTTTGATTTCCTACATGATTCCCACCAATATCGAGGCACTTATCGTATAATACAGCCAGCTTTGAATATCATCTTTGTAAAAATCTGCCGCCTGAGTATACTTTCGATAATTCAAACGTTCTGCAAAAACTGCATAAATCACACTTCCTGACACTTGAGTAAACTCAAACATAACATCTAAATTGTAAAGCGGCTGTTCTGTCTCACTTTTTCATCGACTTTCTGCTCCAAATTATCAGTACTGGCTAAAGGTTGCCCACTTCGTTCCTCCTCCTCCTCCTCCTCCTCCTCCTCATCATCATCATCACCATCATCATCATCATTTAAGACTGATTATGCCTTTCAGCGTTCAGTCTGGAGCATAGCCCCCTTATAAAATTCCTCCATGATCCCCTATTCAGTGCTAACATTGGTGCCTCTTCTGATGTTAAACCTATTACTTCAAAATCATTCTTAACCGAATCCAGGTACCTTCTCCTTGGTCTGCCCCGACTCCTCCTACCCTCTACTGCTGAACCCATGAGTCTCTTGGGTAACCTTGCTTCTCCCATGCGTGTAACATGACCCCACCATCTAAGCCTGTTTGCCCTGACTGCTACATCTATTGAGTTCATTCCCAGTTTTTCTTTGATTTCCTCATTGTGGACACCCTCCTGCCATTGTTCCCATCTGCTGGTACCTGCAATCATCCTAGCTACTTTCATATGCGTAACCTCAACCTTGTTGATAAGGTAACCTGTATCCAACCAGCTTTCGCTCCCATATAACAAAGTTGGTCGAAAGATTGAACGGTGCACAGATAACTTAGTCTTGGTACTGACTTCCTTCTTGCAGAAGAGTGTAGATGGTAGCTGAGCGCTCACTGCATTAGCTTTGCTGCACCTCGCTTCCAGTTCCTTCACTATCTTGCCATCCTGTGAGAATATGCATCCTAAGTACTTGAAACTGTCCACCTGTTCTAACTTTGTTCCTCCTATTTGGCACTCAATCCGTTTATATTTCTTTCCCACTGACATTACTTTCGTTTTGGAGATGCTAATCTTCATACCATAGTCCTTACATTTCTGATCTAGCTCTGAAATATTACTTTGAAAACTTTCAATCGAATCTGCCATCACAACTAAGTTATCCGCATATGCAAGACTGCTTATTTTGTGTTCACATATCTTAATCTCACCCAGCCAGTCTACTGTTTTCAACATATGATCCATAAATAATATGAACAACAGTGGAGACAGGTTGCAGCCTTGTCTTACCCCTGAAACTACTCTGAACCATGAACTCAATTTACCGTCAACTCTAACTGCTGGCTGACTATCCATGTACAGACCATTAATTGCTTGCAAAAGTTTGCCTCCTATTCCATAATCTCGTAGAACAGACAATAACTTCCTCCTAGGGACCCGGTCATATGTCTTTTCTAGATCTATAAAGCATAGATACAGTTTCCTGTTCCACTCATAACAATTCTCCATTATTTGCCGTAAACTAAAGATCTGGTCCTGACAAGCTCTAAGAGGCCTAAACCCACACTGATTTTCATCCAATTGGTCCTCAACTAATACTCGCACTTTCCTTTCAACAATACCTGAGAAGATTTTACCCACAACGCTGATTAAAGAGATACCTCTGTAGTTGTTACATTCTTTTCTGTTTCCATGTTTAAAGATTGGTGTGATTATTGCTTTTGTCCAGTCTGATGGAACCTGTCCCGACTCCCAGGCCATTTCAATTATCCTGTGTAGCCATTTAAGACCTGACATTCCACTGTATTTGATGAGTATAATTTCATCCATCCCAGCTGCAATCTATTGACCATTTTCTCCACTTCCTCAAATGTGATCCATTTCCATCATCATTCCTATCCCATTCTACCTCGAAATCTGAAACATTGCTGTTCGGATTTTCACCTATATTGAGCAACTCTTCAAAATATTCGCTCCATCTGGCCAAGGCATCCACAGGATTCAGCAGTAGTTTTCCTGACATGTCCAAAATACTTGTCATTTCCTTCTTACCTCCCTTTCGAAGACTGCTAATTACACTCCAGAATGGTTTTCCAGCAGCTTGACCCAAGGTCTCCAACCTGTTTCGAAAGTCTTCCCAAGATTTCTTCTTGGATGCTGCAATTATCTGTTTGGCTTTGTTTCTTTCTTCAACATAACTTTCTCTGTCTACCTGAGTTCTAGTATGTAGCCATTTTTGATACGCCTTCTTTTTCCTTTTACAGGCAGCCTTGACTGTGTCATTACACCAAGCTGTTTGCTTCATCCTACTTTTACACACTACTGTTCCCAGACATTCTTTAGCCACTTCTAGTACTGTGTCACTGTACCTTGTCCATTCCTTTTCCAATGACTGTAATTGACTACATTCAACTAACTGGTACCTTTCTGAGATTGCTGTTATGTAGTTGTGCCTAATTTCCTTATCCTGAAGTTTCTCCACTCTTATCCTCCTACATATGGACCAGACCTCCTGCACTTTTGGCCTCACAATCCCAATTTCACTGCAGATTAAATAATGATTAGTGTCATCGAAGAATCCCCTGAATACACGTGTGTCCCTCACAGCCTTCCTGAATTCCTGCTCTGTTATTATATAGTCAATGACAGATCTGGTTCCCCTGCCTTCCCAAGTTTATCGGTGAATGTTGTTATGTTCAAAAAAGGAGTTTGTGATTACTAAGACCATACTGGCACAGAAATCCAAGAGTTGTTTCCCGTTCCTGTTGGCCTCCATATCCTCTCCAAATTTACCCATAACCTTTTCATACTCTTCTGGTCGATTTCCAATCCTGGCATTAAAATCAACCATGAGCACAACACTGTCCTTGTCCTTTACTCTAACAACTACATCACTGAGTGCCTCATAAAAACTATCCATCTTATCTTGATCTGCCCTTCACAATGCGAATATACTGACACAATCCTTGCTAGACACTGTCAAATCTATCCACATCAGTCGTTCGTTTACATACCTTACTGCAACTACGCTGGGTTCCATTTCTTTCCTGATGTAAAGCCCTACACCCCATTGTGCTATTCCTGCTTTGACTCCTCACAGGTAGACCTTGTATTCTCCCACTTCCTCTTCTTTTTCACCCCTTACCCGAATGTCACTAACAGCTAAAACGTCCAGCCCCATCTTACTCGCAGCCTCTGCCAGCTCTACCGTCTTCCGAGGGTAGCCCCCATTGATATTAATAGCTCCCCATCTCATTACCATTTGTTTGCCAAGTCGTGACTTAGGAGTCCCTGGTTTGTCAGTTAGAGGTGGGACTCCGTCACCTCCAAAGGTCCGAGGCATTTTGCTCTGACTGTTGCCAGCATCATATTTAAAGTATCGGGGAAGCAGGTTTCTAGCCTTACTTGCCCCGAGTCCCATTGAGTTTTACCCCTAACGGTTACGGGACTAACGGATGGATTTGGTAGTCTTTGCCGTACGAGCACAAAGGTGACCACGACTCAGAATATGCCCAAGATGCCCAGCCTTATTCCAAAGTAACTGGTTTCCCGACTGTCGGGACCACTTACTTGGCCACTCATACGTTGCCCGTGGTTCATGAACTAGGACATGACTACAGGAACCCACACCATGAACCACTTCGTTCCTCATCATGACAATTCGTGGCCACATTTGAAAGCTCTCATCCTTTTCCGTACTACCCCACAACTCATAAATGTCAAGAATAGTGCTTGTGAAATTGTTGCCGAAAATTTAAGTTATCGAAAGTTGTTCTCAGGCGGCAGATTTCCAAGAGAGTGATACCAAGACTGGCAGTACGATAAGTGCCTTAATATTGGTGAGAATTGTGTAGAGAAGCATATTAAATTAGTGACTATCTGAGGAAAGCCTACTTCCTTTAATTTTTGTTTCAGAAGAAACACGCCTCGTAATACCGAAAGCAGAACGGCAAGGAATACGATAATAGAAGTAATGAGGTGTCACTCCCAACGAACCAATTGTCAACATGCAGTTATGAGCCACCACTGAATTCATTATGAAATATTGCTTCAGTTGGTGCATAACTACACTCCTGGAAATTGAAATAAGAACACCGTGAATTCATTGTCCCAGGAAGGGGAAATTTTATTGACACATTCCTGGGGTCAGATACATCACATGATCACACTGACAGAACCACAGGCACATAGACACAGGCAACAGAGCATGCACAATGTCGGCACTAGTACAGTGTATATCCACCTTTCGCAGCAATGCAGGCTGCTATTCTCCCATGGAGACGATCGTAGGGATGCTGGATGTAGTCCTGTGGAACGGCTTGCCATGCCATTTCCACCTGGCGCCGCAGTTGGACCAGCGTTCGTGCTGGACGTGCACACCGCGTGAGACGACGCTTCATCCAGTCCCAAACATGCTCAATGGGGGACAGATCTGGAGATCTTGCTGGCCAGAGTAGTTGACTTACACCTTCTAGAGCACGTTGGGTGGCACGGGATACATGCGGACGTGCATTGTCCTGTTGGAACAGCAAGTTCCCTTGCCGGTCTAGGAATGGTAGAACGATGGGTTCGATGACGGTTTGGATGTACCGTGCACTATTCAGTGTCCCCTCGACGATCACCAGAGGTGTACGGCCAGTGTAGGAGATCGCTCCCCACACCATGATGCCGGGTGTTGGCCCTGTGTGCCTCGGTCGTATGCAGTCCTGATTGTGGCGCTCACCTGCACGGCGCCAAACACGCATACGACCATCATTGGCACCAAGGCAGAAGCAACTCTCATCGCTGAAGACGACACGTCTCCATTCGTCCCTCCATTCACGCCTGTCGTGACACCACTGGAGGCGGGCTGCACGATGTTGGGGCGTGAGCGACAGACGGCCTAACGGTGTGCGGGACCGTAGCCCAGCTTCATGGAGACGGTTGCGAATGGTCCTCGCCGATACCTCAGGAGCAACAGTGTCCCTAATTTGCTGGGAAGTGGCGGTGCGGTCCCCTACGGCACTGCGTAGGATCCTACGGTCTTGGCGTGCATCCGTGCGTCGCTGCGGTCCGGTCCCAGGTCGACGGGCACGTGCACCTTCCGCCGACCACTGGCGACAACATCGATTTACTGTGGAGACCTCACGCCCCACGTGTTGAGCAATTCGGCGGTACGTCCACCCGGCCTCCCGCATGCCCACTATACGCCCTCGCTCAAAGTCCGTCAACTGCACATACGGTTCACGTCCACGCTGTCGCGGCATGCTACCAGTGTTAAAGACTGCGATGGAGCTCCGTATGCCACGGCAAACTGGCTGACACTGACGGCGGCGGTGCACAAATGCTGCGCAGCTAGCGCCATTCGACGGCCAACACCGCGGTTCCTGGTGTGTCCGCTGTGCCGTGCGTGTGATCATTGCTTGTACAGCCCTCTCGCAGTGTCCGGAACAAGTATGGTGGGTCTGACACACCGGTGTCAATGTGTTCTTTTTTCCATTTCCAGGAGTGTATTTGAAATGTAAATTTAGATTGCAGTCCGCATGTACGAGGGCCCTTCAGAAAGTAAAGAAAGTTTTTGTGTACAGTCCGCGTACCTGTCTTGATGCAGACAGTTGCTACATGCGGTTTTATGTCGGACCATGTCACGTGGGTAAGTGCAGAGATAGCTGCGATCCATGGCGGTGCTGATTTTGAATCCTGCCGACTGTGAGGTACCATGTGTAGGAGGGAAATGTTAGACCCTGTGACATTCACTTCGGACTTTCTGCCATATATGCTACAGGTGTAATGAATACATCCATTGTTTGAAATCGTCGCTTAATACTTATAAGACTGGCAGAACTGATGTTTATGACAAAGAGAGATCAGGACGACCCTCCGTCGTCACAGAGGCGCTGAAACAAAAAGTAGAGCGCACCATTCAAGAGAATCGATTCACGATTACCGACGTGCGTCAACAATCTCAGGAACTGTCTCCCTCAGTTGTACACGAAATTTTCACTTTGCTCTTAGGGTACCACAAAATTTGTGTTTGGTGTGTGCCATGCATGCTCATTTATGACTCGAAAGATGGGAGAATGGGTGTTCATTAGCGTTATTGAAGCGTAACAATACGTTCATTTACCGAACACTTGCAGGAGGTAAAACATTAGGTTCTCATGGCACCCCACATTGAAGCGACAGTCTGTGAAATGGCGTCATCCTCAGTCGCACGGAAGCCAAGTAAGTTCAAAGAAACTGCATAAACTCGAAAACTAAAGTCTTCTGTGTTCCGGGGTGGTGAAGTGGCCCTACTCGTACATTTCAAGCCCCCTGACACAACAACGAAAACAATGAATGGTGATGCTGGCTGTTTTGCACATGAAGGTCTTCGAGCGACTATCCATAACCGCCGAAAGGGCAACCCGTCGAGTGGAACCGTTTTGTTACCTCACAATGCACGTCCGCATACTGTAGGGTAGACACAAGTGTTGCTGCTTGAGAGGTTCACGCAGTTCATAAATGTGAAGAACTGTGTTTGTGAAATTGTTACAGAAAATTTAAGTTATCGAAAGTTGTTCTCAAGTGGCAGATTTCTAAGAGAGTGATACCAAGACTGGCAGGTTATTCTAGCATTCTCTCTATAGTCCGGCACTGGCACCGTCGGGTTTTTACCTGCTTCGTAAACTGAACGAGCATCTGACTGGAAAACACTTCCCATATGACGAAAATCTGAAGGATGCTGTCGTAACATGGAGGAATAGCCAGCAGGCTCCATGATACGAAGAGGATATGCACCAAATGTTAGCACTGTGCGACAAGTGCCTTAATGCCAGAGGTGACTGTATGGAAACATGGACAAGGTATGTGCCAGACTGTGTGTACTCAGCACATAGTTACGTCCCTTAAGAGCAGGAATCACATGTCATACAAGAAGGTTTCAATAACTTGCAGACATCCCAGTATACATGACTGGCCCTATATGTATACCTCTTGAAAGAAGAACGGTCCCAAAATAAAGGTGCTTGTGAATCTAAACCATACGTTCACAAAAAGATGGCTCTGAGCACTATGGGACTCAACTGCTGTGGTCATCAGTCCCCTAGAACTTAGAACTACTTAAACCTAACTAACCTAAGGACATCACACACATCCATGCCCGAGGCAGGATTCGAACCTGCGACCGTAGCAGTTTCAGGGTTCCGGACTGCGCGCCTAGAACCGCGAGACCACCGCAGCCGGCCATACAGTCACATATGGAAAGTCTAATAATGGCTCTTCGGCACGGCACGCAGTTTAAGAGTACCCTAACTTCGGCAGTTCTGTGTATTGACTGCACTCTTTAGTGTAAAAAGTGCCTCGTCAGTCTATAGAACATCGCCTAGTCTCATATCATCGACTTAGATCCGTGCTAGAGACCAAAGAGCAAATTCACAACGTTGTTGCGGATCATGAGGTTACAGTGGCTCCACCCTCTCGATCTTGTACGCTCGTAAAACAGACTGCAAAACTATCCATAGTGCTGTCCATGGGATGGACGAGTCTCGTGGCACTTCACAAGCACTAGCACTACCCGGGGCACGTGCTGCGTGGTCAGTTACAGCAACAGAGGCCTCGTCACTAACTTCCACCGATACAGGACGCTCTACCTTCTCGAGGTGCCACACCAAGTTCATTCATGTGTTCGAATCACATTTTCATCTTCTCTAAACCATTTAATTATGTCGGGCCTCTCCTCACACCCTTCTGTCCGCGTGACTCTCTCAGAGCAGCACTATAATTGCTGCCGATCACATAAAACTGTTTTACTACAGCGCACGGTCTCCCTTCTCGATACCACACTGTTCACGTTGTGACTTGTCAAATGACAGCCTCATATAAACATTGTACAACACCAGATGTTCACCAGGTGGCCACAATTGTAACTAATTGATTGCAGCGTAAATCTGTTCCGCATTAACGAATTAGCACATCTACAAGTTCGACAGGCCGGCGTGGCCCAGCAGTTCTAGGAGCTTCAGTCCGGAACCGCGCTGATGCTACGGTCGCAGGTTCGTATCCTGCCTCTGGCATGGATGTGTGTGATGTGTGTGATGTGTGTGATGTCGGTAGGTTAGTTAGGTTTAAGTAGTTCTAGGGGACTGATGACCTCAGATGTTAAGTCCCAGAGTGCTCAGAGCCATTTGAACCAATCTACAAGTTCGCTGTCATATGATAATTACAGCCCACACTGGACCTTCATAAGTAGCTGCGCATCCTGAGCAATCTCATCAAAGGTACTCCCATACATTAAGTTTCCTTTGAAGAATGTGTGACCGGATGAGGCGAAAACTTAGAAAATCTAACCACACATTCAATGAGAGACTTTGAAATTCTGACAGACACAAAAGCAAGGGTGAGATTCAGAGGAGCACTGTCAGAAGAATTTGAGATCAATACTGGTGTTAAACAGGGAGAGGGATTGTCACCATTGTTGCTCAATATAGCACTGCACGGAGTGATCAGGCAGTGGAGAGCAATAGACGAGGAAATGGGAATACCAAAGACCCATGTGAGGGACAAAAAGGGCAACAGGGCTCAATTGGACTGCCTAGACTTCGCAGATGACGCGTGTATTGTGAAATGGAAGAAGACGCATAGACACAACTCGACAACTTAAGTAAGGTATCCAGAAAGATGGGACTGAGGATCGCCTATAACAAGACAAAGACATTAAACACCACTGCAAACTGGGAAACACCATAAGGCACGGTGCAAATGGTAGACAAATTTAAATACCTGGGAGAATTTATAACAGGAAGGAACAGGAGCAACGGGGGAATAACAGAGAGGATAAAGAAGATGTGGTCAGCCTTCTGCATGACGGGAGAGGTATACAATAAAAATAATATATCCACACAGGCAAAGATAAGCCACTACAAGACAAAGTGAGGAATGCTGTATTATATGCTGCCGAGACGATGACACTAGGAAGAAATGGGGCAGAGCAACAAGAGAAAGAAGAGAAGAAAATACTGATAAAAATACTAGGCCCCAAAAGAGGTAGAGAGAGGTGGATGCGAAGACGCAGGGAAGAATTGTACGGGAACATGAGAACAATATCTGGGGAAGTCAGACTCAAAGGGCAAGGTTTGCTGGGCATGTAGTAAGGATGAGTTTGGACAGAATGACGAAGAGAGTGTGGGAAACAACAGGGAGGACAAGGGCAAAGACAGGAACCAAGTGCATTGTTGAACTTCGGGAGGGCTCGTTGGAATTTGGGATCAAGGCCGAAGGAAAGGAAAATTGGAAGAACAAATATACACCGACAAATATGTCGGAGATCAATGACAGAGAAGAATACAGGAAAAGATTAGAATGTCACCAGTGGAGCCGCCAGAAGAAACGGAAACTGAAGATCTCGGAGGAAGAGCGGGAGAGGAGAAGAGAAAGAATGAAGAGGTTCTGGGAGAAGAGGAAAATGCAGTCCACGAGGGGGCTAGCCGTGGTCCTACAGAGGCCGTAACGAAAAATGGAGAAGAAGAAGAAGAAGAAGAAGAAGAAGAATGAGAAACATTGCTTACATGGTTTCCTATTAACAGCATATGGGTTTAAGTCACTCCACCTGACATATATAATGAAACGTTGCTTTTCAAATTACCGTTGACAACAATCTTTTGTTGTGTCCATTGTAAAAAAATCACCCTATTACCAAAGTCCGTTCTACTGACACAATGAAGGGTTTGGAACGAGTGTAGCGAATTGCGATGTAGAATCCTCCATGCACAGGTATGGCCTAGATGTGAGAACAGACAGCTGTTCCCATCGACGGGGTCGCTGGGTAAAGCTCTAATTCTTCCAAAACCGTATCCTCGGCTTCATCTGCAACGCGTGTATTAATTACTGTTTCTCCACCTCTGGTGAAGCTCCCCTTTTGTCCGTGAGTCTGACGATTCTGTCAATTGAACGATTTTGTAGGAGTCTTCGATCAAAGTATTTCTTTCGGTACAACCTTGTAGCATCCGCAGCATTCGCGTCAGCCCAACCATAAATGAACTACATCTTCTCCTAGCCGCCGTCGCTTTAATGTTCCACATCTGTTCTGTCCATCCTGTACGTGCTATGTTAATACAACTCCAACACTTGGCAATGTTCAATCCTGTAAGCAGCATCATATCGTTGACTGCTTATTGTGCACAATGAATCAATTATAGTGATATTTATAACTGGAGAAGAGAAAAAATGCTTCAAATGGCTCTGAGCACTATGGGACTTAACAGCTGAGGTCATCAGACCCCTAGAACTTAGAACTACTTAAACCTAACTAACCTAAGAACATCACACAAATCCATTCCCGAGGCAGGATTCGAACTTGCGACCGAACAGGTCGCCCGCTTCTAGGCTGTAGCGCCTAGAACCGCTTAACCACTCCAGCCGGCTAGAGAAGACAGTAGCTGCTCATAACGACAAATTCGCATTTATCTCACTAACGGTTCATTGATGGCTCTATGTCCACTGGAACGTTTTTTATTCTAGTTTTCGCTATTACTTACGTAATACCTTGTATTACGATTGTTGTAAATAACAGCAATACTCCTGCGTAGGTCACACCGTCGTTAAGCGCCAACCGTTGTGGCCGAGCGGTTCTAGGCTCTTCAGTCTGGAACCGCGCTACCGCTACGGTCGCAGGTTCGAATTGTGCCTCGGGCTTGGGTGTGTGTGATGTCCTTAGGTTAGTTACGTTTAAGTAGTTCTAAGCTCTAGGGAACTGATGACCTCAGACGTTAAGTCCCATAGTACTCAGAGCCATTTGAACAATTTTGTCGTTAAGCAGTACTACTCTTTCGTGATGAAATGAATTCTACCAGTTGTCCTATGAATTAATCATTGTACGCCAACTGTTCTACACATCAATGAATCCACGTGATTTTCATTGCAATACAAAAAATTTGAAAAAAAAATTAAAGCTAACGAAATGCTATGTAGTGGTGTCCTGGGCTTGATGTGTTTTAGATGTAAAATTAATGAAATGAGCAAATGTTTAAATTGTGGCAATCTGAAAACGATGACAGTTTCGAAATGATTAATTACTATGAGTCACGGAAGCGTTATATGTCTGTTACACTTCCACAATATAAGAATTTTCAGGCATTCCAACATTTTGATGAAGCACGTTGGGCCGCATTTGTGATGTTCATTATACCTGCATTAGGCAAACAACAAACCATTCAGCTACTCTCTTTTCAATGCAAATAAAGATATTTAGCAGCTACACGAGTTTTTCTCTTAGAAAAATGTAAGACTTCTATGCCGAAACTGTTAAATTTTCTCTTCTTTCTTGTCTATGCTGAGAAAGTAATTGGCATAGTTTTGTAAAGTATTTAAAGGCGAAGTACAACTATTTTTGTCAATCTTAACCTTCAGTTACCACATGGATTTATAGAAATATATATCGCCTAAAACAAAAGAGAGAATGCACAGAGGAGGGTTTAAAATAATTATCTCGGTTATTGCGAAAACGTTTAAATTTTGGGGCTCCCTAAAGTTGACAGCAAAAATGGTTAAACATTTATTTACACAGAAGACGAATAACTTTTGTTACTCTACAAGAGCATCGAATATTTGCCTCCAGAATTAGAGTCACGAAAAGCGATCTTCTGTCCGGTCCACGGCAGATTTCAGTGTCTTTAAATCGAGATACAAGTGCGCTTTAGTCACTAAGTTTTACCAATTAAATGAGTGAAGAACTTTTCAGAGATACTACCATTCTGTCAGTTTAGAAAGTCGTGTATTCTGATTTCTGTGCTGTGACCTAAGCACCAACGAAAAATTACACTTGAGTCCCTGTCATCTGCTAGGAATTTCTCTATACAACTTTCCCTAATGCCACAGACGTTGCCTTGTCATGTTATCCTGTTACTTCTCCTACGAATAGTATTCAGAACACAGATTTGCCACGTCAATTCTGTGGAGACCTCCATCGTTTCTTATACTAGTTTTCTATTGTAACTCCTGATATCAGTCAATAAACTTAATACCAATCGATATGAAACGACCCACTGCCTCGTCCCCATGAACTCAGCCTTGTCAATATAATAACTGTACGTGGATGGAATTATTTTTTCTCATTTTATTTGTCGCCTTGCGAATATTAGAAGACGCATGATCGGATTTTACGTCTGACCGAAACACCACTAGGAACTTTAATTTTTTGTCTGTTACTATTAATTTTTTATTGGTTTAATGTGACAGGAAAATATCTCATCGAAATGAGTTTAATTTCTATCAATATTTTTTAATTCACTTGTCAGTAACTTTACAACGTCAAACAAAATTAATCATATCAGTAAAATATTTTTCAGTGGAGCATGGTATGAATGTCTGGGCACACATTACATCAATCTCTACCAACAAGAACAAATTTAATATACACAAATATTTAGCGCAATTTTAACGTGGAATTCCTCAGTTAAAATCTGTAAAATACGTTAATGCAGCAAGCCTAAAAATTCATCTTTTATAGACGGTCCAAAGCCAGAACACCTTGGTGTCCGAAGACCAATTTCAATATCGTTGTGGTCGAACAGTTTCTACACAATGTGTAAAGAGGTAAAGTATAAGCGTTTTTTTTTTTTTTTTTTTAATAGAAAGCACTCGAGCTTTATTTTATTTCGCGATATATAACGAACATGCTGTTCACATATACTGCATTATGTGAAAACCATAAAAGGGCAAAAAAAATTTTTAGCTGCCGGGGAGAAAAGAATGCAGCTACCGTAGCATTTCACAGAGCAAGAACTGCTCGAACAGTGCAAAACAATTTCTTCCTTTGTAGACCACATTTAATCTTTGTATATGCGGCAGGGATCACTGAAAAAGAAGAAATTACCCTGGGACTGTGGTTCTGCCCCCATACGCTAAAGTTGAAGTTACTGCTGCGCGGTTTTTATTGACGCAGCACTGCAAGCCAAACCACGGCGTTAACGGCATCTGCGCAGGTAGGCGTTTAGCTGCGAAAACCTGGCGCGCGATGTGTATGTGTGTGTGTGTGTGAGTGTGTGTGTGTGTGTGTGTGTATGGGTGTGTGGCGCCGGGGGGGGGGGGGGGGGAGGGAGGGAGGGAGGGGGTGGCCAGGTGCGCACGCTAAGCAGAGCCACCGCCACGCCGCACCAACAAGCTGTTTTTATATTCCGTGTACCAGCTGTGACGACCAGTGTGGAGTACCCACTCTCTCGCGACAGATGCTGCTGATCACCTGCTAGAGTTGTGATGTGCGACTCAGCCAACTCTTGCTCGTCGTGACCGAAAACTAGCAGCTTTAACGAACTATAGTTTACACACTCTCGTTTATATGCAGTTTTTGTCAGTACATTAAAGGTTAATTATAATTCAATGAGTGAATGTGAAACTTATGACACTTCTACATTAAACCTGCTAGGTTGGGACTCGTATTCGCCATTGGCGCAATGATCTGGTCAAACGACTTTGAGGAGCGAATGTCATGGGCTATGCCGAAGGGAATGCACACTCGTCCGTTTTTCTATGGGGCATGTTCAGTAATTAACGCAACACATTTTCTCTAGGCCATTTTCAGTTGAAAAACGCAAATTTATAGTGGCACATCGTGCCATATTACCGTTTCAGCCCATATACTTTCTTGAAGTTTCACTGGGTAGCAGCGCTATACGTAGCCTTCAAAAATGGACGTGCGTTTCAAGCAGAGAGCTGTTATTGAGCTTCTTTTGGCAATATTCCAAAGAATCGCAGATTTTTGCAGGCGCTTGCAGCATGTCTACGAAGACGTGTCAGTGAAAAAAGGCACGGTGTGCATTAGGCGAGGCGTTTGTCATCATCGCCATAAGATCGCGCAGACCTAATCGATTTCCCGCGTACCGGCTGGCCTCACACAACTGTGACACCTTCAGTGTACGAACGTCCAGACACTCTCATCGACTGATCACAATTAAAGGTCCTACTCCACAACTGGACGTCTGAGTACGTAGTACTCACACGCTCGTCCACCATTTGATGTACTCGAAGGTGTGTGCCCTTTGAGCTCCTCGCCGCCTAACAGATAGCCATAAAGAGTAACGAAGGACCATCTGTCCAGAGCTGCTTGCGCGTTACTAAGCTGATCGACGTAATTGTTTTTTGTTAAACATCGTCACAGGTGAGGAAACATGGTTAATCACTTCGAGGCGAAAACGAAACGTCATTCCATGAAGAGGCACTACACCACTTCCCCTCCGTAGAAAACATTCAAAGCCGCACTCTCTGCTAGCAAAGTCACGGCGACTATTTTCTGGGATTCTGAAGGGGTATTCTGTTTGATGTTCTCCCTCATGGTGCAACGATCAACTCTGAAGTGTACTGTGCTCGCCTCACAGGAAACTGAAGAACTGAATTCAGCGCATTCAGCTCCAAAAAAGTACCAATGAACCAACCGCATTCCATGGCAAAGGCTTACATACGTCTACCACCGTAGAGGAGCTCACGAAACGTCGTTGGACTGTTCTTCCACACCCAGCCTACAGCACTGTTCTCGGACCTTCCAGTTTTGATGTATGTGGTCTAAGGAAGGATGCAGTCCGCGGGAAGCAGTACGTGGATGACGAGGAGGTTACCGATGCAGCAAGGCGTTGGCTCCGACTTCGACCAGTGGAGTGGTGCCATGCGGGGATAAAGGCTCCCCCAGCAAGGTAGGGTGTCAGTGCTAAG
Organism: Schistocerca gregaria; assembly: GCF_023897955.1. NCBI lineage: Eukaryota > Metazoa > Arthropoda > Insecta > Orthoptera > Acrididae > Schistocerca > Schistocerca gregaria. The sequence goes on along the minus strand of NC_064920.1, from coordinate 922,865,590 downwards.
GATGTGTGGTCGGTGCAATTGTTATTATTATTATTTTCAGAATAATCACTCTTTTATTACCATAGTCTCATTCTATCACTCATCGCTCGCCTTGAAACTTTATGTCACAAGAAAATTCTGTTTCAGACGGAGACTTGAACTCGGGAACTTTTTATTCTTTGGAGAGTGCTCTACCAACTAAGATACCCAAGCTCGATTTGTAACACGTCCTCACAGCTTTATTTTTGTCAGTGTCTCTTCTCCTGTTTTACAAACTTCACACAAGTTCTCCGGTGAAATTTGAGAGACTAGCACACCTGGAAGAAAAGATTCGCAGAAGCATGGCTTAGCCACAGCCTAGGAGATGTTTCCAGAAATTTCTGTGAATTTGAGAACGTAGGATACGTGGTACTGGCGGATGAAAGGCTGTGATGGTGGGTGGTGAGTCGTGCTTCGGTCTCTCAGTTAATACAACATTGCTCACGAAAGGCAAATATCCGTAGTTAGAACTTCAGTCCGTCACATAGTTTTCTCTGCAGCTAGTACAATATCAGTACACACTCCGCTGCAGAGTGACAATTTCATTGTGGACTGCTCATCATGCCCCCTTGTTTTATCGATCTCTAGAAAACTCACTCAACTTGAATCAAGGCGAATCAAACGCAGAGTTTTATCGGAAGAACACACAGAGAATGCCACAGATCTACTAAAGAGACTACCTCCATTAAGGTTGTCTGTCCTCCTTTGTAATACTGCTGCTCGGTGTTGGTCGTTACCAGATGGGATTCACAGAGCACTTCGAGAAAGTTCAAAGAAGGGCAGCTCATTTTGTAGTGTCGAGAAATAGGGGAGAGACTGTGACGGACATGCTACAGTATTTGGGGTAGACATCATCAAAAGAAAGACATTTATCTTTGCGATGACATCTTGTCACGAAATTTCAAGTACCGACTTTCTCCTCCGAATGCAGAAATATTTTGTTGACGCCGACAATACAGGGAGAAACAATCATCATAATAAAATAAGAGATATCAGAGCTCATAAGGAAAGATGTTCGTTTATTTCCGCGCTTTTCGATAGTGAAATAATAAAGAATCGTTGGGAAGGTGATTTGATGCACCCTCTGCCAGGACAAAGTTCTAGGGCACTGATGACCTCAGAAGTTAAGTCCCATAGTGCTCAGAGCCATTTGAACCATGACCAACAAAGCAACTCACCCCGTGTTTCCACTTTTCGGTAAATTTACTGTTGTGCTTTTATTTTACTTGCCAGATGGACCTTTCTATGTTCTTTATTATGGACAACGGGATTATGGATGGTTACCCTCGAAGGACATCTTCAGATTCCAGCATGTGGACCATAAGAATCAATTACAAGAATCTCGGAAACGAATCGGAATGAGGAACTAGAGTATTCATCTCCATGAGCGAAACGAAGCGGGTCTGACCGTGGCATTGGTGAATCTTGTTCCTGTAGAAGTTTTAACACGTTGTGGCCAAAATTGGTAGTGTATTATTCTATTATGTTATTATATATAACAATACTATTTAAATGGGCACTGTCAAATACAAACTTTCATTTTGAATGAGTGTGAAGAAGAGCAGAAACAGGTTATTAAGGTGATTTGCACACTAGAGAGGGAGGAGAGATGAACATAGATAGATATAGATATAGAGAGAGAGAGAGAGAGAGAGAGAGAGAGAGAGAGAGAGAGAGATGTTTACAATTTTAACAGTTTCAGACATAAACCGGATATACAATAAAACCACACACTCATAAGGTATTAGAGGAATATGTGCCAGGTTGCGAGAAATTTGTTGCGTTATAGAAATGTACAATAATCCATCAAGCACTAGATTATATGAGGAACAGCGTCAGTTCTACTGAAATGCATACACTTTTGCATCTCGCTTTCAAATGTAATTACAAAAGGCAAACTGGCCCACAACTGTTGTGCCACGTCTTAGATATCGTGGCTATTGTCAGTGAGACGCATTTGACATCAGAGATCGTTCAAGACATGCGCTCTTCTTTTTGGAAGGGGCAGGGGGGGGGGGGGGGCATCTTGCAATATTGGTGACCGCTTGAGTATCTGAATACCACGTAGATATCCACAGATGCAAATGCCCTGTTGATAAATGGAAAAACTGTACCGTGAGAGGTAACGTATGAGGACCCAAGATGTTTCTGAAGTCGTACCAGCCCTGACCGGAGGTCATATCGGATGGCTTCACGATCCAGTACTCCATAAGTAATACCGCTATTCCTCTCATAACAGTAAATGGATGGGACCACCACCCACTTCGCCGCCATATTCGTCGACAATGGTAATGTAAGGTAGTGTTGAATAGCGATTCATCGATGAACACAATGAGATGCAATTCACGAGCAAGGCCCTATACAAAACGCAGCTGTTTGTGTAGTGGTGTTAATGACAGCTTATGCTGGGGATAGCAGTTCCCTAACTTGGCTGATGTATATCTCCGGCTATTGGTGCAGGATAACACAAAATAATGGCAACTTATGTTTGGGACAACAGTTCTCTAACTTAGCTGCTTTAAGTCTCCGGCCATTGGTGCAGGATGACACAAAAATGTGAAGCGTGTCCAATACTTGTTCTTCGACGATAGAAGCTGATATGAAGGGCTTGATGAACAATATGGCGATATTCCTTGGTGGTGGTCAGATGTCGTCGAATGGAATCTTGATGGCAATTACAACTGGCCTCAATTTCCCATGCAGTCCAACACCAGGCCACTGTCACATCCGAACGTCCCAAAATATCTAAAAATTGCATGAATTGTCCACCTGTCCACATGGGGATCTGAAATAATGCCCATTTTAAATTGGTGAGATGCTCATAAAGCTAACTCATATATTATGCGGCATCTCAGCGCCCTTTACAGTGGTCGTTCGGCATCTGACGCTGTTCACGCCTCTTCTATACTATACCAGGTCTGGTAACTGCATTAAACACAAACAACGAAAATGTACGATGCACACTGTGTTGTGAGGTTGTTTTTTCTACTCTATTTATCTTTTATTGTGTGACGTACCATACACATGGAAATATGTTTCACGATCATGTCGTTTAGTCCTTAATTTCGTTATCTATTTTACATCGCTTTATTGTGGAGGAATCCCTTTGATGCTGTTAATAATATTTTGTTGTTAATTGTGCAGAGTCTGATGGTAATATCTGTTATATCACATTTCTGTAATTTTTATTGTCGATGGCTCTTTTTCTTGTTCTAACTGGGTACATGAGGATGATTTACAACAAAGACTGAAACCAGAAGTTGGTAATATAACGAATTATACATGCGGTGTTTATTTATTTATTTATTGTAACAACAGACATCTTGGTTTTCCACGCGATGGTGTCAGTTATACAAAGAAAAGACACTAATACACTCAGGTGGCCATATTATCTGCTATAGAGAATTGTAACTCTAATCATTTACATATCCGCCCATGATGTGCATGTGTACGAAGTTACATTGATTTCCGATCATGTGTTCTAGGAGCACTTACTTCTCGAGTACAATTAACATCTGTCGTGGTGAAGAACGAATTAAAATAATCTTAACATTTTGTCAGCTGCTTCGAAAACAGATTTCAGTCCCTTCTGTTACGAAAGACTGTCATGCACATAAGTGGTTCTGTACAAAGGGTAAACGACATAATTCAGAAAAATTAATAAGTTATCTAGGTGTATTGGTACGAAATTCAACGCTCATCCAGCACATTACACAAACTCGCGTTGTATAATTTGGAACATTGTGTGGAAACGGAAGACTAATACATATTTAAAATTTGTTTCCTTCTCTCCGCTACGAGTAACATTCCATTTGCTAAGGGAAGTATAGTGAGTGCTTAATAAAGATCGTTTTACTGCGTATTTCTGTCGGTAATATCACACGTACCATGCACTAATTCGAACGATTGTTAATAACTTGGGTTGTTTCTCACGAAACATTAGCTTAGTGCTGTTTATTGATGCATGTCGTCGTGTAATTCGCTTAAAGATATCCAGTAACATTTATGCCCATATCGTAGAAATTGTGAGCAATGATTAAGATAAGTGATGTAAACGAAGAAATCGATAAATCAATGTTATTACGCCCTGATAGTCAATGTAGACAATTGTTAGTTTAGTGTGAAAAATTTTCGGTGTACAATGTTCATGAATGCAGTTCGATACACAGGTTTAAAATGAATGTTGTAATTACGGAAAAGCTTGCACTATGAAGAAATAACATACTACGTTCTCCGCTATTCCTTATATTCGTGAATCTTACAGTTACTTTTTACTCAATGACCTCCCGTCTGTGTAATCTCCTTCTTTCGTACAACCTGCTCTGAAAAAAACTTTTAAAGTGGACTTTTTGTGATGTTCAGTGGTGTTTTCATTTCTCGAGACCTCTGTAGTAATATTATTTTAAATTTCATTTTTAGCATCCTCAACGTATACTGAATACTACAATTTTGGGTAGGTCACTAACAAATAATTTTCATTACAGAAAAAAATTTAACAGACAATACCTGTAGAGTATTTGGAATACGACTATGTAAAACGTAATCAGTCTTTGGTAGTTAGTGTTTTTCAAGATTACTGCAGTAAATCCCATCTGAGTCAGTCTAATTCACAACTCTTCGATATCAATCCATTTTAAACGACACGCAAATATCGTGAGCCGTATTGCTTAATTAATATTTCTTCCTCTTTGGAATTGAAAACGAATGAAAAGGTAAATAAATCGACACGACCAAGGTAGGTCAATTTGTTCCTTTCAGTCATCTCCTTATATGGACATTCAATATTTTGTCGTCAATTTTACTGTTTTCCGTCTTATCCTTTAGTTGCTTTAAATTCGTGGAGGTATGTGCCGTCTATGCAACTAGATGAAGGCAGTTTGTTTGTTGCCATACGCGTTTCGCTTCATTTATTTGGGAAGCATCATCAGTGGCCTGAAATACATGTTTCTTTTTATATATACAATACGCGTATTATCTGCTAGATATAATAAGTTGATATATTACATTTTGTCGGGTTTTTTAGGTTAGAAGCAACTTTTGTAGCACAAGTTCCGTAAAATGATGTATCTTTCGTTTTACTTACGATTTCCAGCACTGCTAACACATATATGTGTTTCTGGAGATGTATTTGTTGGTCTTCATACTCCAGTTAGCCGAATCAGGTGTGTTTAGCCACTTGTCACATCACATTTCACTTTCATTGCCATTTGGCGATCAACATATGTGTGTTTGCAGTGTGTAGTGTTGCCAACTGTTGTTATGTGTTTGTCTTTTGTTTCTGTTGTGTTTTGTGGTTTTCATTTGTTGTATGTCTGTGTGTGTCTGTGTGCGTGTGTGTGTGTGTGTGTGTGTGTGTGTGTGTGTGTGTGTGTGTGTGTGTGTGCAATCTTTTTTTTTTTCCTGTGGGTTCATGTGTTTGTCTGTGAGTATGTGTGTGTGTATGGGGGGGGGGGGGTTAGGAGGGAGAGAGAGAGAGAAGAGGGGAAGGATATTCATTAATTATTTATCCTGGTTGCACTTCAGTTTGTTGTTGTTTTGGTGGCTAGCATGATCAGCGAATTATTGTTTATATGTATTTGGTTATTGAGTACCTTCTTTTCCATTGCAATGGCTCTTTGTAATTGGAAGTTTTCTTGCAATGTCAGGAGGTTTTTGTTGTGATTATTCACTCTGATAACTGTCATGTCACATTCCATGTTGGATGGTTCATGTCCATGTTTTATCAGGTGTTCGGCAAAGGTAGAATGACTGTTCTCATATTTCCAACTTCTTATATGCCTACAGCCACAGACATAATCATACATGCTTCATCCAACCACCCACAAAATAAAAATTAGCGGCCCAACGACACATGTTACACAGGCTAAATAACATCCCAGTCAGCAAAGAAAATTATGAAAAAGAGTTACAAACAATACAACTGATAGCCACTAACAATGGTTACAGCACCCATATAGTACAAAAACTCAATGAAAAAATTAAAACACAACTAAAGAAAAATGAAAACAAGCAGAGATTACAGAACCCCACAAACACTACAGCACACACAGAAACACAAAACAATAACACTCATGACATGAATAACAGAAAAAAATGGTATACTCTCACATACAAACACAAAACAACACACAAGATAGCAAATATATTAAAGAAACAGGGATTACAAATAGCTTACAGAACAAGAAACACACTCCAATCACATTTACAAACAACAGAAAAACCAGACAAATACCAAGGATCAGGTATATACCAGCTAGAGTGCCAAGAATGTAAAGCAGTATATCTGGGGATGACAAGCAGGAACTTTAAAACTAGGTACAAAGAACATATAAGAAGTTGGAAATATGAGAACAGTCATTCTACCTTTGCCGAACACCTGATAAAACATGGACATGAACCATCCAACATGGAATGTGACATGACAGTTATCAGAGTGAATAATCACAACAAAAACCTCCTGACATTGCAAGAAAACTTCCACATACAAAGAGCCATTGCAATGGAAAAGAAGGTACTCAATGACCAAATACATATAAACAATAACTCACTGATCATGCTAGCCACCAAAACAACAACAAACTGAAGTGCAACCAGGATAAATAATTAATGAATATCCTTCCCCTCTTCTCTCTCTCTCTCTCCCTCCTAACCCCCCCCCCCCCCCATACACACACACATACTCACAGACAAACACATGAACCCACAGAAAAAAAAGGATTGCACACACACACACACACACACACACACACACACACACACACACACACACACACGCACACAGACAACAAATGAAAACCACAAAACACAACAGAAACAAAAGACAAACACATAACAACAGTTGGCAACACTACACACTGCAAACACACATATGTTGATCGCCAAATGGCAATGAAAGTGAAATGTGATGTGACAAGTGGCTAAACAACACCTGATTCGGCTAACTGGAGTATGAAGACCAACAAATACATCTCCAGAAACACATATATGTGTTAGCAGTGCTGGAAATCGTAAGTAAAACGAAAGATACATCATTTTACGGAACTTGTGCTACAAAAGTTGCTTCTAACCTAAAAAACCCGACAAAATGTAATATATCAACTTATTATATCTAGCAGATAATACGCTTATTGTATATATAAAAAGAAACATGTATTTCAGGCCACTGATGATGCTTCCCAAATAAATGAAGCGAAACGCGTATGGCAACAAACAAACTGCCTTCATTTAGTTGCATAGACGGCACATACCTCCACAATATTTTGTCTTAAGCAAACAAAAGACTGAAATATTAGGACAGGTCTGCGTGACTGATTGACAACGTAGAATACTGAATAACACAGCCAATATTGGGTACATCGAGGAATCAACTTTTTGAATTTAGTAAAAGATCTTGACTGTACAATGAATTACAAATTTCTCAATTTTCTAAAAGGTCACTGATACAGCAGTCATATCAGTTTAGTTGCAAAACGAGTTCACAGAAACTATCAGTGCTTGTGAAATGCCTGGCCAAAAAGTCAGCATGCGTGATGTTCGCTGGAATTAATTTGCTAATACTCCTGAACTCTGGGCATTACTCCATAATACATCGAAATTAACTACAGGATAAAGTCATGCTATTCCTGTATACCGTCACCGAGGACACCATTTTAAACTATAGCGTCTAAATTACCGTTGGCATACGTTGCCTTTGATTCAGACTATCGCGCAAAATAATACCACTATTAATAATATAGGTAATTGAATTTGTTTATTGCCAGTGATACTTCTACTGCTTTTATATCCGTCGGCACCAAACTGCAACACAGAACTTCCAGATCATCGCTTACCAAGAAACCTTCATCAGTGTTCGTATAACATAACAATATCACAGCCGGTTCCGGTTTCTGAATTATTACAATACAATATGTATGTCCTGGAACAGCGAGAATAATACGCAAAAATGAATGCAACAACTCTAATATCTGACACCCAAAGTAATTTTCAAATCTATGACATGACAGGAAGACGTGTGCAGTGAGCACCCAGGGAGACGCATATGAGGGGAGATATTTCCTGGAATTTGTTTTCTCGCAAACGGATCTCGCATGTGACCCTAAAGAAACGTAAGGCAAAAATAAGCTAAAACGTGGTGGACATTTACTATTAGCAGTTGTGACCAAAGTCGCGAAATCTCAAAAATATTTCCTCATTCATCATAAGGGTTACACGATTTTGTTTCATTGGAACGGTCTGCGAATTTCACTGTGGATGTAGAAACCATACTTGAAAATTAACCATGAGATTGAAAGAACAAAACTTTAACGGTCTTCAGTGGATGGGTATTCGTTTTATCTCGCTGTAGAGGAAGTTAATTTCACATTCGGCACCGAAGTGATTGATTACACAACAGAGCAATGAATCTGCGTGGTGAATAGTTTATGTAGCTTTCACCTTCAGTATTCGCTATAGAAACACATGCGGTAGCGCTCAGCTGACAGTTCACTTACTGGGTATCGTGCGGTGTCCACTCACGGAGTAACGAGCGGGAGCCACGTGTCCTTGCCATCTGGGTGAGAGAATATAGATTCTGTCCTACAGCTTCGAAACAACGTTGTGGCACTAATGGGCCCACCAAGCGTTCCAAATATTGATTTAGGCTTGGAATTTCTTTTTAGCTGTCGATTTTCCATGCATTCTATGGAGAAGGTTAGTGTTGTATTCCTGAGATTCGCCAAATGTTACGACAATATAACGATTACAGTGATAACCGAATACTGAATATTACTGAAGGTCATTGTTTCAGGTGTGGAAGTGCATATTTCCGTGAAATAATAGCTGATGAATTAATTCCCACTTCCACTCAGCTACTAAAACCGCACTGCCATTGAAATATATTCTGAACAGAAAAAATTAAAAAATTTACTTTGAGACGTGTGACGACGGACTATAATTGTCAACTTTGTTTACAATTAACAAAAAACTTTGATCCAGATACACGGTAGGCTTTCATGAGTAAATGGATCAAATGAAATGATCGTGTGGCGTTATTGGCCAGGAGGTCCCCATTCGGGGAAGTTCGGTCGGCGTTTAGAAAGTCTTGTTTCAGATGTCGCCACACTGGGCGACTTTTGTGGCGGTGATAATGATGAAAGGATCATGAGGACAACACAACATACAGTCCATGAGCGGAGAAAATCTCAAGCCTGGCCGAGACTCGAACCCGGAACCATTGCCTGATTGCCAAACACGGAACCCCGCAACTTAGCAGGCGGACACCGAGCAAATGAATCACTACGACTTGCTACATTTGATAAAATGAGTAGGAAGTCTAAGCTGTAACGATGAAACAGAGATCGGTAGTAATGCGAATGGATTTATATCTGGATGATTATTCCAATAAATTAGATCATTCACACAAATTTATTTGATAATAAATTATCTGCAAATGAAATAAAGAAATACATACAATGCCACCGTGTCTTCTTTGTTTACTTCGTGTAGGGAATTAGTATTTGTTCTCTTGGCTCAGTGCAGTTTCTGCTTGATAAATAACCCATTTAATGGTATCTCTAGAAACGTGCCTTTGTTGCTCAATGGCTTATTATCCAGGCTACGGAAATTATGCTTATTGTTTGATTCCGGTTGGTCCTACGACTTTGTCTGTTTCTATCATTTCTTTCACCTATAACAATGACAATAATGGAAAGTCAGTTTGAACCGTATTTTCGGAGTACGTGATGAAATGTAAATCCCCCTTTAACTGGCTGTATATGTCATTTCAGAGGAGGGAGGAAGCTAAGGGCACACCGCTACGCCTAATAAAGCTCTGTAGTGTTGAAAGAATCTCTCAAGATCTCAGCAGTTTGGTCCCATAGGGATTTATCACAAATTCACAGTCCTTCAAGTTGAGTGCAGCTTCACTTGATTTACGGCGTAACAAATGAGACATTAAAGTGCTTATAGGCCGATGACATTAGCAATTTGGGCTATAATGCACTTATCAGCCTCAATTTGAGCACTTAATTGAGTCAGACAGCTGGCGGTCACCAAACAGCTGAGAGATACAGACCTGAAGTAGGATATGCCATTTCTCTCATAACATACGTATTTTAGTACAATTATAAAATTATTTTTCCATTGTTTTACTTGCTTCATGCGCTGCAGTTTATAAGTTCACTTGCATGTTGGAGCATACGGAATATGTAGTGACTTATCTATTTTTATGCAATCAATTTCGCTTGAAACTCTCGTTAGTAAAAATTTGCCAATATCAGATAAAGGCCCAATTTCAAGCAAGGGAGTAGCGATGTTGTGTGTCGTTGTCGGAGATGAGGCATCTGGTACGTCTGAAAATTTAATGAGCCCATTTGAAAAAAAGAGTTAGATAACAAAAGGACCTTTAAAACACTAGGCGATTTATAGAGTGCACTTTGCAAATCAATTCAGAACTTTTCATCACGCAATAGATGTTAGCGAAGAATTTGCGATTTCCATAAGAAATTCATGTTCTGTTTTGCAAAACAATGTGCCACAAAGAAATGGCTATAAATTTGAAGAGATATTGTACATCCCGCCAGAACTAAAGATTCCCGCAGGTCCTACAAACTGGAATTTGTTTCAGGATGCAGGCAAGGTCTGGCTGCTTAGACAGGCGCACGGAGACTGCAGGCAGCTGCCTGCCTTCTCTACAAGACAGCCTGGACGCAACTGGCAATGCGAAGCCACCAATTTCGAGCTGCCCCGATGCATGAGCTACAATGCACGTCATTTATTTATATTGGCTCCCTTCAGCTGTGTCTGCACTTGCCAAAACGTCTCCCCCCTCCCACTGCTAACTCGGCGCAAGAACTCTGCGTAAGCAGCCAACGCCGAGAATGCATCCGACAGAAACACTCACTCTTCAAGACATACCTTAGATTGCTAAAACTACCGAATATTTGTGTCTTGTTGATATAGTTACGAAAATCATGGTCGTTGTGCTACAAAATAAGTGAACCACGCAAGAACTCAGTGGTTCCTAGCGATTAACACCACCAAACGTTTCGTCTAAAGTGTCCTAAAACGTTTATGGAATGCTGTTGGATGTCCAGTGTAATACAAAGAGTTTTCAGATTAACTCTGAGTAAGCTTCCCGCTGGAATACAGGATAATTTTTTCGATCTGACATCCGCCTGTGCAATTATGTAGAGATCTGAGATAGAAAATTTTCGGAAGAGACACTGGTTTCGAGTGTATAAAAGAGTTCGTAATACTGCGGCAAACCTGCAACTTCTGTGTCGTGAAAGTGTCAGGAAACGAGTAGAAGAGACACTTTTCGCCCTTTTATACAAAGTGCAATTATTGCAGCAAAGTCTTACCCACGATTAAAACACAAGTAGTTCACATCTATGGATGTCCATGACCAAGGCAGGCTTATAACCAAATTCACACACGTAATAGCCAAACAAATGTCAAAGAAATCATGTCATTATTTTTGAAAGACATTATGACGTACAAAGAATATTTTATTTGAAATGTAATATGAGCAGTGAGGTTAAAGTGGAATCCAATGAATTATTTGCCGAAAGCTGCAGCGATTTTTGCTGAAGAAGACTGTGAGCTGAAAGTCATTGAATGAAGTCATAATTGCATACGAATTCAGAAGTGCATTGGATGTGTAGAATGTATTTTATTTAGTGTAACAACAGTAAATCTTTGTAAATCAAATTAAGTTTTATGAAACGCTTTAAAGTAAGAGTTGTCCCAAAAACTAATTTAAATTAATCGAAAAGTATATTCGTTTAATACATGACAAAGTATTGGAGCAATAGATGCAACGGGCATTTCATATTGATCTATTATTGGTAACGTTTTTTTATTCACTGATGACGAGAGAGTATTTTTATATGTGTAAGTGAATAAAGTTTGGCACAATAATTATTATTCATGTATATATATATATATATATATATATATATATATATATATATATATATATATTCGTCATTTGCTTGGATTTCTGGTGTTAAGCGAATCGCATCGCTTAAGTGCACACCGCAAATTCGCAATCTACACTCCTGGAAATTGAAAAAAGAACACATTGACACCGGTGTGTCAGACCCACCATACTTACTCCGGACACTGCGAGAGGGCTGTACAAGCAATGATCACACGCACGGCACAGCGGACACACCAGGAACAGCGGTGTTGGCCGTCGAATGGCGCTACCTGCGCAGCATTTGTGCACCGCCGCCGTCAGTGTCAGCCAGTTTGCCGTGGCATACAGAGCTCCATCGCAGTCTTTAACACTGGTGGCATGCCGCGACAGCGTGGACGTGAACCGTATGTGCAGTTGACGGACTTTGAGCGAGGGCGTATAGTGGGCATGCGGGAGGCCGGGTGGACGTACCGCCGAATTCCTCAACACATGGGGCGTCAGGTCTCCACAGTACATCGATGTTGTCGTCAGTGGTCGGCGGAAGGTGCAAGTGCCCGTCGACCTGGGACCGGACCGCAGCGACGGACGGATGCACGCCAAGACCGTAGGATCCTACGCAGTGCAGTAGGAGACCGCACCGCCACTTCCCAGCAAATGAGGGATACTGTTGCTCCTGGGGTATTGGCGAGGACCATTCGCAACCGTCTCCATGAAGCTGGGCTACGGTCCCACACACCGTTAGGCCGTCTTCCGCTCACGCCCCAACATCGTGCAGCCCGCCTCCAGTGGTGTCGCGACAGGCGTGAATGGAGGGACGAATGGAGACGAGTCGTCTTCAGCGATGAGAGTCGCTTCTGCCTTGGTGCCAATGATGGTCTTATGCGTGTTTGGCGCCGTGCAGGTGAGCGCCACAATCAGGACTGCATACGACCGAGGCATACATGGCCAGCACCCGGCATCATGGTGAGGGGAGCGATCTCCTACACTGGCCGTACACCTTTGGTGATCGTCGAAGGGACACTGAATAGTGCACGGTACATCCAAACCATCATCGAACCCATCGTTCTACCATTCTTAGACCGGCAAGGGAACTTGCTGTTCCAAGAAGACAGTGCACGTCCGCATGTATCCCGTGCCACCCAACGTGCTCCAGAAGGTGTACGTCAACTACCCTGGCCAGCAAGATCTCCGAATCTGTCCCCCGTTGAGCATGTTTTGGTGTGGATGAAGGGTCGTCTCACGCGGTCTGCACGTCCAGCGCGAACGCTGGTCCAACTGAGGCGCCAGGTGGAAATAGCATGGCATGCCGTTCCACAGGACTACATCCAGCATCTCTACGATTGTCTCCATGGAGAATAGCAGCCTGCATTGCTGCGAAAGGTGGATATACACTGTACTAGTGCCGACATTGTGCATGCTCTGTTGCCTGTGCCCATGTGCCTGTTGTTCTGTCAGTGTGATCATGTGATGTATCTGACCCCAGGAATGTGTCAATAAAGGTTCCCCTTCCTGGGACAATGAATTCACGGTGTTCTTATTTCAATTTCCTGGAGTGTATGTGCAAGTGAGTGCTCGCAATTGAAATGCGCATGGCTGCGGACAAACCCTCACGCGGATGTGCCAGCAGCGTAGCCGGTGTACACGCGCTTAGGCGGGTGTCCTTAGCGTCGGTCATCTATGGCATTTTCCGCCAACGCTCGAAAACCGCTATCAATTGCACACAGCGGGAGTGTGTGGGCCAGATAGATAGGTCATCTCGATACCCCGATGTCATGCAGAACTGATCACTAGATGTGAGAAGAGGTGAGCCTCACAGTATGAAAGCATTCGAAGGAGTACTGTGGGGAATATTGCTTTGCTAGTAGGGAAGCAGCAGAAGGACTCACTGAGGAGAGCTCAGTAACTTTGAAGGTAACGTTGCAATCCGATATGTCGAAACCTACCATGAAATTTTTCACACAGGAAGAATATACCGAATGAAAGGCACTGCGAAATTTTCGTTACTGAGGCTCACTACAAGTATTTAAAAATTGTAAAGTTACTCAGTATTACATCACGAGAAACTGCATATATCAGTGGTTTAAACAACAATAGGATGACGAATAAGAAAAACAGTTTCCTCACAAAAGACACATCTGATTAAGGAAAAATTAATACAGTCAGGTACTTCACAGTAATTAATAGTTTAATTTTGACAGGACTTGAATGGAGTAAGAAATACACGTGCCCATTCCTCTGTATTAGGTGCTGCAAGCCAGGCATGATTGATCAAATTCGAAAAAACGTGATGATTCAAACTGACACTGCACAGGTAAGTGACGTTTAACACTACCGTTACGTACAATAAATTGAAATGACAAAGACGTATGAGAAGTCATATTGCAAGCAATTTGCTGAAAAATGCTATACCCTACCGAAAAATTTCTTTATTGAGGGACTGAATTACTGTATTAGTTGCGAGTGGAGTCCGAACTATATTAGTAGTCTTTTCGGTCCCACCTAAAGACGGTGGATTCGTTACGTCCAGGCCCAGAGTCTATATCTACGTCTAGATGATTACTCTGATATTCACAATAAAGTGCCTGGCAGAGGGTTCAATGAACCTCCTTCAAGCTGTCTCTCTAACATTCCACTCTCGAACGGAGAGCGGGAAAAACGAGCACTAAAATTTTTCTGTGGGACCCCTGATTTCTCTTATGTTATCGTGATGATCATTTCTTCCTATGCAGGTGGATTGCAACACAATGTTTTCGCAATCGGAGGAGAAAACTGGTGGTTGAAATTCCATGAGAATATCCCGTCGCAACGATAAAAGCCTTTGTTTCAATGATTGCCACTCCAATTCACGTATCACGTCTGGGGTACTATCTCCCTACTTCGCGATAATACAAAACGAGCTACACTTCTTTGTACTATGTCGATGCCATCCATCAGTCGCACCTGATGCAGATCCTACACCGCACAGCAATACTCCAGAATAGGGCAGACAAGCTTGGTGTAAGCAGTATCTTTAGTAGACTTTTTGCACCTTCTAAGTGTTCCGCCAATGAATCGCAGTCTTCGGTTGGCTCTACCCACAACGTCATCTATATGACCGTTATAATTTAGGGTATTTGTAATTTTAATCCCTAAGTATTTAGTTGAATTTACAACGTTCAGATTTGTGTGGTTTATCGCGTAATCAAAATTTAGCGGATTTCTTTTAGTACTCGTGTGAATAACTTCGCACTTTTCTTTATTCAGGGTCAATTGCAACTTTTCTCACCCTATAGATATCTTATCTACACTATTCTGCAATTCGTTTGGGTTATCTGATGACTTTACAAGACAGTAAATGTCAGCATCATCTGCAAACCATCTACGATGGACACTCATATTGTCTCCTATGACGTTAATACAGATCAGGAACAATAGAGGGCCTGTAACACTTCCATGGGAAAGGCCGGATATTATTTCTGTTTTACTCTATGATTTTACGTATACGACTACGAACTGCGACCTTTCTGTCAGGAAATCATGAATTCAGTAGCACAACTGAGGCGATATTCCATAGACACGCAGTTTAGTTAGAAGACGCTTGTGAGGAACGGTGTCGAAAGCCTTCTGGAAATCTAAAAATATGGAACCAATTTGACATCCCTGTCGACAGCACTCATTATTTGTTGAGCATAAAGAGTTAGTTGTGTTTCTTAAGAACGATATTTTCTGAATTCGAACTGACTACGTGTCAATAAATCGTTTTCGGCGAGGTACTTCATAATACAGAATATGTTCCAAAACCATACTGCAAATCGATGTTAGTGATATGGGCCTGTAATTCAACGGATTATTCCTACTTCCATTTTTGGGTATTGGTGAGACTTGAACAATTTTCTAGTCTTTAGGTGCGGATCTTTCTGTGAGCGAGGAGTTGTATATAATTACTAAATATGGAGCTATTGTATCAGTATATTCTAAGAGGAACTTGACTGGTATACAATCTGGACCGGAAGCTTTGCTTTTATTTAATGATTTAAGCTGTTTTGCGACATCGAGGACATCTATTTCTATGTTTCTCATCTTGGCAGTTGTTGTTGAATGAAATTCTGGAATATTTACTTCGTCTTCTTTGGTGAAGGTACTTCGGAAAATTATGTTTAATAACTCTGCTTTAGTGGCACTGTCATCAGTGATTTCACCTTTGTTATCACGAAGTGAAGGTATTGATAGCGTCTTGCCACAGGTGTGCTTTATGTATGACCAGAATGTCTTTGGATCTTCTGCCAGACTTTGAGACAGAGTTTTGTTGTGGAAATTATTGAAAGCATCGGGCATTGAAGTACGCACCATATTTCGAACCACTGCAAAACTTTGCCAGCCTTGGGGATTTTGCGTTATTATAAATTAGGCATGTTTTTTTCGATGCTTCTGCAACAACGATCTGACCCGTTTTGTGTACCATGGGGGATCAATACCATCACTTATTAATTTATGTGGTAAAAATCTGAAATGCTGTCGATACTATCTCTTTGAAATCATTCCAACAAAAACACTGGATTATTTTCAGCAGCTGGTAAGAAGAAGCTTGAACGTAGTACTGAAAATTATTCTCTCCCAATTTTACAGATATTGCTACGTGGGTTACAAGATTTTTTTAAACCGAACTGTCCTTTTTTTTAAATGTTTGGCCCCAATTTGCTTTGAGGCTCCTGAAGGCAGACATAAAGCTAGGGAAACATTAATCCACTGATGCATAGTTGTATATGAAGGTGTAATAGCATTCATCTGCTGCAAAAGTGAGTCTGTTTTCTTTTAACTTGAAATTATGAACTGCCGTTTGCACACAATCCCTGCACAGGACCTGACTGATTGGCTTAATACACAGCATTGTATGTGATAAGAAGAAACTACGAGTTTGTCCACAGCTCTACCTAACACTTATAATCATAAGCTCTACCTAAGCATTTATGTGAAGTAAACTCCCTAATTTTGCCATTTCCTTTGCTGCCTATTTATCGGAATATGTTTAACCAGGTTGAAGAACCCTGGGTGTCAGTGAAGATTCATCTTTCTCACATTTCATAGGGCAGTTGTAGTCTTTTGAACAATTTTTATTTCACGCTTTTGCGAGTTTCAGTTTGGTGCTTATTTCGTACTGCGTGTAAATATTTCATTCATTTATACAATTCGCGTTCAGAATTTACGAAACAACATTGGCTTTGGAAACAGCTTAGCTTCAGGTGTTTCCTCCCGTCTTTATTTAACAAAAACATTTACAGCCGTTCTTCGTCACTGAACGCTAGTGCTCTCCACGTTTTGTTTTGCTAGGAAGATATTGTATTATTCCTCTGGACTTTAATTATCGCAACAATCACCTTGCGAACCACAGCTCACGGAATCTTCACGAGTAACCTCCTCTTTCTTCCAGAGTTTCCACAATTTGCAATAGAATATCGACATCATTCCAATGGATCTCCAGGAAATTAACTAATAAATAACACATAAGTAGGTCTTCATGAGAAGTAAGTGATTTCGATTTGTTACCACGTTCTTCTTACTTTGTCTTCGCAAGGTTCAAAACATTGACTGGATCCCACATCACTGTAAAATTCTGGAATCTTTACAAAGGCAGGTGCTATTAGCAAGTATATACCAAGAAAAGAAAGCAAATTAATTCACTTTACCTTCATTGTTAACATTTAGCTACACCCCAAAGGAAACTGCTAATTATTATGGATATTAAATAAGTAGCAGATTTGTGCGAAATGTAAACACTGGAAACTGCAATTCGCATTACAAATTATGATCGCATGCTGCCGTGTTATCTGTTTACCGATGTGCTATCAGTTATCACTACAGTATCTGCCTGCCGTGTTGTGCTTGTGCTGGCTGCTACAGCTACGAATTTGCCAATTATCAACATTAAAAAATAATACTTGCACTGTGTGTTAGCAGCTAAGATGTCGATAGTTCGTTTCTTTCATTGTATTCTTCCCATACAAAAGAATTTCAGGGCAGGTTTCCATGTGAGATTGGACTATTCTCTCGTTAGACTAGGCACTAGAAGTAATCTGAGTAGCAGATCCATCAGGGACATTTCAGCCCTTCTAAACCGCGCCAATAGACCACAGTTGGACAACTGCAGACCAAAATTCCACATGCTCATGTGGCGTGTGAAAGTGATTGCTTACAGCCAAGTCTCATCGTTCATCGTCAAGATAGAAACAGATAGCAGTTTAAAGCGATAGCCTATGATTTGGTTTTAAGCAAGTACTTGACGGTGACAGACATGTTTAACAAACCTATCGCCTAAAGGTACATCTCTATTGATGCGAAACCGGTAATGTTTCTTCATAAATGTATTTTAACAGCCAGTGTGGAAGATGTTACTAACCAAGCCCGTACATACCTCAAATACTAACCGAGGTGTTTGTAAGACATTACATGAAATCAGTGGAAGAAATCACTCTCGAGCTACAAAATGGTACGAATAGTCCACCTACCCAGAATTCTTACCGGAACCCTATGAATCACCATTGGGTGAGTTAGAACGTCGACCCCAGCATCGAACACCACTTCCATCTCTGACTTCGGCCCTTAAAGACGAATCGACTCCCATTCCTCAACAGGCACTCTAGTACCTTTTCCAAAGTGTCATAAGCAGAATACAAGTTATCATAAAGGCGATAGGGGAATACCTCTTATTAAGTCCACTAATACCTGAAGGTATCTGGATACTATTGATCCGATAATGTATAGTTTTGGGTAAACTGATGACTGGAGACTTGTGCATGTTCCAACGGAGGAGGAGATTGCTGTTGCCTGTGGGGTGGCATAACGGCAACTTGGGCGGGCTGCCGGAATGTGTGAAAACTTGTTGCCTCCAGGCGGCGCTACAAACTCGGCCACCGAGTCACTGGGCGGTGATACCTGCGCGAACGACCCCGGCAGGAGTCACCCTGTGAGTTGAGTAGATAGATCCCTTTAAAAACCAGGCTACCAGCATCAACTGACAGAGCTTTTAGTCACTGCGCAGCCTCTTCTTTTTTACCTCGCCCCAAATCTTCAGCTGACTTTTTTTTACTCTCAGCACCAGCATCGTAAGTGGAGCTCTGGGAAATTATTCTGGTGAAGAACTTGTCTGTGACAGAGTTTAATAGTTGGTTGCTACTTTTGTTGGGCTGAGTTTAAGTACGGTCATGTGTCTCTGCGATTGGGCCCAGGATGCATAAATTACTACAAATAGCAGTCAGAAAATGCTAATGTTTGTAATTCATATTTAACTGGTGTACTCTTGTGAAACTAAACTCGTTTCTGTATGCCATATTCCACTGAAAGAACTCTGTTATATTCACCAAGAGCCATATGAAAAAGAAACCTTTCTCATGAGGACCAATGGAATATATTCGTCGCCGGCCGCGGTGACTGAGCTCTTCTAGGTGCCTTAGCCCGGAACCGCTCGACTGGTACGGTCGCAGGTTCGAATCCTGCCTCGTGCATGGATGTGTGTGATGTCCTTAGGTTAGTTAGGTTTAAGTGGTTGTAAGTTCTAGGGGACTGACGACCTCAGATGGTAAGTCCCATTGTGCTCAGAGCGAATATATTCGCCTATTTGGCGTGTACAGTTAACACTTTCTATAAAAACGCTTCACCAGTCCCTTCTTGTAGCTCTCGCAAAATACTTTTCTACCATCATCACACATCTACCAAGGCCAATAGTCTTACATAACGTAGAAGGTCTAAGGGAGATGGTGTATGGACAACAATTGCGGGTAGTGTTATATAATGTAAACGGATTAAGGGAAACGGTATGTGGTCAACAAAGAGATAAAGAAAGGCCTACGGCAGGTAGATAACAACAGAAGGCATGCAGGAGTGAGACTGAGAAGTAGTTCTGAAATGGATGCATAAGTCTACACGACATTTTTATCTAGCAACGGATATCAAATGACTTACGATGATTATAATATGATGATGTTGACAGGATGTGACTGGCACTGGCGCGGACAAAATACTAACTCGCTGTCTGGACATCATTTCTAATGTTGAATGACAAACCAAAACTATAGTATTACGATAAATTATAATGTTTAATAGTACTACTTACAGCGTTAAAATAATCATAAGTGTTAAATTTTTTTAGTCTTCTACGAGCAGAATAATTTAAAAACATTCTTCAAAGAAATCGCCTATATCCCTGAAAGACCTTATCTCGTTTGTATTAATAGAGTCCTTGCCGAACCTTATAAAACGGCAAATATAACCGGAAAACGTCTATTTCGTGTTATAAGAAAAAAATATCACCTCAAGCTCAAAATGGTTCAAATGGCCCTGAGCACTATGGGACTTAACATCTGAGGTCATCAGTTCCCTAGAACTTAGAACTACTTAATTCTAACTAACCTAAGAACATCACAAACATCCATACCCGAGGCAGGATTCGAACCTGCGACCGTAGCAGTTGCGCGGCTCCGGACTGAAGTGCCTAGAACCGCACGGCCACCGCGGCCGTCTCTCGAGCTCATACCTAACACTAATACTGATGTTGTTTCTCAGGGAGTTTTTTTTTCTATCGTAGCTACTCAGAATGAGTGCTTATATCATACGATTACTGGATATCAGATGATGTTCTCTGGAAATTCAGCACTTTGAAAAGCATATTATTTTCTAAGACGAAAGGCATTCAGCCGTGGAGTCACATGCCTACACTCAAAATGACACTGAGTAGAGATTTAGGTTTTAACCACTAGCAGTGTCGTATATTCTGATGGTCATAACCTGAACTCCATAGTCTCTTGTCCCCGTTTCATACGTAACTCACTATGAGAATTTCCTTCGTTACCAAGATCATAGCTGGCAACCACCAAGTCGAGCGCCAACAAGCGAGAGTCACTGGCGACTTTCGCTTCAGGGGTGGGTGCCAGGAGAGGCGTTTACGACCTTCGGAACAGCCTCATTTGGCATGGAACGCACAACTGTGACATACGTCTCCGTGATTTTCGACGCAAAATCGAATTCACTACATGGTGAGGCTCGATTAGGCCTAACAGCCTCCAACAAGAAGTAGTGTTATTGAAAGATATACAAGTGATGATTATTCGTGAAGAAATATGGTCTCAGGATTGAAGCTTATAATTTAGAAACCGAGTGTGGCACGTTTATACACAGATTAAATCTCTGTGGCGGACCGGCATTCGAACCTTTCATTTTGTGGGTATCACTCTCACCGTAGGGTTCGCCCAGCAAGTTATGAGAGGCAACTTTTGTAAAGATGACTGTAAAAATTGGAACCTTTCAGATACGTCAGTTTAAGGCCTTAAGGGCTGTTTATTTATGTCCTCTGGTATTCTCTAACAATACCACAAATCGTCAAAGAAATATATCCACATTTATCACTGCACTCGATGCCAGTACTTTTTCCTCACTGCATATGCACTAGCTTCCTGCGACGGTAGTCCTGCTTAATTTTACTAGTGCCATACCGAATATCATAACTGTATTTATTAAAGCAGATTTGCTTACAAAATGGCAAGAAACGAATAATTGAAACATGCATATACAGGGTTTTACAAAAAGGTACGGCCAAACTTTCAGGAAACATTCCTCACACACAAAGAAAGAAAATATGTTATGTGGACATGTTAGAGCTCATTTTATTACTTCTATTCAAATCACATTAATCATGGAATGGAAACACACAGCAACAGAAGGTATCAGCGTGACTTCAAACACTTTGTTACAGGAAATGATCAAAATGTCCTCCGTTAGCGAGGGTACATGCATCCACCCTCCGTCGCATGGAATCTCTGATTCGCTGATGCAGCCCTGGACAATGACGTATCACAGCCGTCCACAATACGAGCACGAAGAGTCTCTACATTGGTACCGGAGTTGCGTAGACAATAGCTTTCAAATGCCCCCATAAATGAAAGTCAAGAGGGTTGAGGTCAGGACAGCGTGGAGGCCATGGAATTGGTCCGCCTCTACCAATCCATCGGTCACCGAATCTGTTCTTGAGAAGCGTACGAACACTTCGACTGAAATGTCCAGGAGCTCCATCGTGCAAGAACCACACGTTGTAAAAGCACATGTTCTAGCAGCACAGGAAGAGTATCCCGTATGAAATAATGATAACGTGCTCCATTGAGAGTAGGTAGAAGAACGATACTAAAATGAGCTATAACATGGAAGCTAAGCGTTTCCGGACACATGTCCACACAACATCTTTTCTTAATTTGTGTCTGAGGAATTTTTCTTGAAAGTTTGGCCGTACCTTTTTGTAACACCCCGTATATAGAGAGAGATGACGCAATTGCGACAGATCTACGGTGGTGGCGGCCGATCGATTCGAATGTCTCGTTTTTGCCGTGTTCGTCCATTAAGAGTGTGCTCAAAATAACTCCGTTGTTAATGACCACTGCTTGTCAGTTCGACAGCTGAAACCTGTGCACAAGCGGATGTCTCGTATAACTTGCAATCTGCAGCTACGAATCTGCGGACGATCGTGTTAGCATGGCAGGTGGTTACAACCAATAATTCTACAAATATAGCCATTCAGAGGTAATAGTTTCTCATTACAGCACCGAAAAAGTAGTCGCCTACACGTAGCATCGACAAAAGCAAAAAAATATCGAAAAGCGCTGCTAGAAGAAAATATCATAATTCAAAAATAGCGGTAAACAATGTGGCGTAGCGGTTGGCGTCGCTTACTGAGCGTGTGTAACATGGAAATTATGTGTCAGTCCCCTTCATCTTTCACCATATCATTCAAATGGTGCTTTTCTACATCACTATACTTACGCAATATTTTCTCTGATTACTTCACTCTACAACGTCTAATACTGTCCTTTGAATCTTTCGTGGTGCCACAGCTATGAATAAACTGTTATTCCTGTTCAAGCTACGACTCAGATAAAATTCTCGATATTTAGGCAGCATTTACTACCGTACTTTGCAGATGCTATTCTGCACAAAAGGTGTCTAGTTTATACTGGATGATTATAATGAAAGTGCTCCTACTGACGGAGGTCTAGCTTGGGTTTTGACTATCGTACGGCAGCGAAACTTGGTTGATATTCTATTGCGTATAAGTGGCACGGCAATACTGGAAAATAATAGTTCCGATTACGTCACCACGTGTAAATCTGGCCATGCACACCGTTTGTATGACATTCTGTCATTTGATAAGCCATAACGTGCGTGAACAGTATTTCTATAGAGAAGAGACCGTGCTTCGATACTGAAACAGTTTTATGTAAACGGCACCATTTCAAGTGCTACATTGACAGAGTATCGCTGGCTGAAAATTCTGAGAAGATGCCTGATGTCATTAAATGGTATACATAAGATGGTAATGAAACTCGAAAACACGGATGAGCGAGAGTATTCCACCTGGAAGAGGAAGGCGCCTTATCTCGGCGCAAGTTATTGACAAGGTTGCTGCTGCTCTAACTGACTATGCAGCATGTGAGACGGATAATGCTAGCGCTCGAGCAGTGTTAGGAGAATTATCCATGCTATGTTGAACAGTACGGAAAGTTCTGCGATCTATTTTACCCTAGTACCCGTAAAAATTCCAGATGGTGCAGCGACTGAAACGCCATGATTTGCAGGAACATTCTGTGTTTGGCCTTCGGATTCTGGCACAGATCGAAGTTGATGATTACATGAGACAGGGCAATTTTCTATGGACGCACATTCTGCACTAAAGGCTGCAGTGAATACACAGAACAGCCAAATCTGAGATACTATTAAAGCATTTTGAGCTCCAAGAGTTAATTGGATTAACCGCACTTCAGTGAATAGGTAGATTCTCGGTCCGTTGTTCTTTAAAGAGAATACATCCAGAGGGCTTCTCACGTGTACGTTGACGTCTGCGCGTTATCGAGACATTCTTGTACGTTGTGTGATTCCTGCTTTGTTAAGAGCGCAACTGTGTGTAAACCACTGTTTTCATGCAAGATGGGGCAATAAATCATGTTGATCGCCCTGAAAAAGATGAGCTTCATGCAACCTTCCACGAATGTATTACCTCCAGAGATACACGGCCTGCAAATCATCTGATCTGAATGCATGCGACTTCTGTCTCTAGGGATATCTAAAACAAACGGGTTTACGAGGTACACGTGTGGTATTTGCCCGGTCTGAAAGCGAGTAAACAGAAACATATTGCTCAGATTCCACCGGCATTTTTGCTAGCAACTGCTGATGTCGTTTTATGGATGCCGCATCTCGTCGACCTCTCCGCTACTCTTGTTGAATAAATTGTAAAAGCGGCAATTAGTAACAAAATCAACATTATGGCTCTCTAACTGGTTTGAAGATTTCTGCCTACATCCCGTTCATACTCCATTACATAGAGAAACGTCTATATACGTCTTTATTGCACTCACAGCGCCAGAGTGGCACCTGGTGGCGAAAGCTGAAACTCATTTTTCCCAGTATAAATCGGTTCTGCATTAACGCATTAGAATATCTACCAAATTATGCTAGCATACGGTAATAGCAGCCCACATTTGACCACTGTAAGTAGCTGTACTTTGATTGTAAGCATCTGATACAAGACGCGTCAGCAGCAGCCAGAACATTCCAGGCACGGGCCAAATTAAGACATGTGTAGAAAGACAAATTAAGAAGTCCGTGACAGCGTTGGTCCACCATGGGTGCTATAACATAAACAGACGCGAGGGGTCGATTCCTTATTAGATTCTAATCCGTAATAGTGCCGTGTTTCTCTCTGTTTTCGTCTTGTGTCAAAGTCCACCGCTGTGCCATATTAAGTGTATCGTTCATTTACTACGTCGAAATCCAAATTCGTCTACTTCTCTCACACAACAATCTCAGTATGTAGCGTTCCATGTAGGAAGGTATGTGTATTTAACCCGGCGCCAGTAATCTTGGTTTTGGGTATGTGGCTCCGGTACTGCTGCAGACTGCAGAACATGTGATCACCATGAGCGCCGGTGTCACGCAGCTAGGAGAGCGTACGGGCGCCTCTGGTCACTCTGTATTACGATGCGAAACTGACATGTTTTGGAGCGCGCTGTCGACGCCTCGGTGGAGCAGCTAGCAACCCTGCGGCGTTTCACCGAATGCCAGGCGTTGGCGCTACTGCAGAGGTTGTCCCACAGCCTGGCTAGGACTTGAGCAGTGGGATTCAGAGGCAGTCTGGTGTACGTAGGGGAAGCGACAACTCCAGCTTGACCGCTGGAAAGTTGTGTGCCAGCACTGGGGCATTCCATGACGTACCGGTGGCTGGCCTGAAGGGTCACTGCGGAAATGGTTTACTTCCTGAAGAGATACGAATATGGGTAATTGGCGAGGAGCCAGATCCGAGGGGCGTCTCACAGCCGGTGTGGAGCTATACTCGACGGACAACAGTCTGCACGAATAGCTGTCGTAAGGATGGCAACCTGAGGGAGAGGTGCTGTCTTCTCCAGTTACGCGCACAACACTGCAGGGAATGCGAAGAACAGCTTCAGCAGGTTACAAAGTGCACAATCATAATGCTTTTGGAGTTAATTTTGATATCCTGATGATGTTGGGTTCAGGTCGAGGCACAGTGTTATATGTCGGGTAGTTATAATTAAAATGCAGCTACTTGCAGAGGTCCAATGTGGGCAACGAAACTTGATAAATATTCTAACGTGCTGATACAGAACGATATGCGGTGGAAAGAGTTATTTCCAATTTTCGGCACCAGGTGCAAATTTGGCGTGTCAGTCCAACAAATACATACAGAAATGTGTCCATTTGTAATTTACCTGGAACGGGGCGTGGGCAGCAAAGGTTAAACAAATAAGAAAGGCATCGCTTCTACAATTTGTTCAATAAGAGCACCACAGACGTCGACGAGATGGAACGCCAGATGCGCATCAGGTGGTAAAAACGGGAATTATTTTTTCCCATTGTAAATGGGTTCCGTATTACCGCACTAGTGTATCTACTAAGTTTCGCTGGCATGCGATAGTTACATCCCACACTGGACGTCCGCAAGTAGTGCGTTTGAGTTATAACCACCTGATACAATATGTGAATGTGGATTAAGTGGTGCCAATTGCCATTCACTGTGGTGTGGAAATTTATGAGCGTTCTGTAACAGTTTATACATGGATAGCACGATGGACTAGCAATAGTCAGCGTTATGACAGTAAAGCCGCGATCACAACGCACTCCAGCGGCAGTTGCGGGATGCTTCTAGCTCGTAAGTCACACTGTTTACTAAACGGGTATGTGTAAAATTCCCACATTATCTCTATCAAAACGCACTCTTACTCCATTGCCCATAGGCTAGTCACGTTGTTCTATATGTAATACACACAAATAAAAGCCTCAATATCCATGTACATGTTTTAAGACGGAAAGGAAAGTACCATGTCCAGTAAGTAAGAACAAAGCCTTATAAAAGTTCTATTACAAACAGTGCGATACAAATTTGCAACAGTTCTCTACATAAGATAAGCATTATTCCACCATTCCCACACTTTAGTACAACCCTAAGGACATTCTTACTCGATCACTGTTCCTACCCAGGAGCAGAATTTTTGCAACATGTGAATTACGAACTGTAAAAGAAAAAGGAGCAGAATATCGTTATACAAGTAGCGCAAGCTATCCTGTAGATTAAGCCAATCGAACAAACTCACTCCTCAAAAAAAGGTGAACTTATATTTACATAACATCAAATACTACATTATACACTTATATTAAACTAATAATAATGCGTCAGAACCTCTTACGGTAACTCTACTTACTACGCCTTTTTTTAATCTCATTTCGTTCTGTTTGTTCGGGGTGGACCTCCCATGACGCTTGTTCACCTCCATTATTGATCCATTAACTCATTTTTTTTATTACCGTGGGCAACTAACCCTTTGACCGAACACGCTCAGCTACCGTACTGGCTATGCTAACCCGACAACAAAGCTCGCACAGCCAATCCACTTGCTAAAAGCTTTAATCGTAGTTATGTTACTAGTTGAAATTTAATTGTAACAAACTGTACCAAGAAAAATGCGTTTTTGGTAGATCCTCAGAGTATCGTTGCCTTCAAATGGCATACTCTCATAACACGCAATTTGCAATAATACTTTTGCCACTAATAAGATGTTTGTCATTTTTTTTTTTTTTTTTTTTTTTTTTTTTTTTTTTTTTTTTTTTTTTGCCGAGAAACACACAGTTAACAACGGGTTTTCAGGCGACTCTCAATTTTCCGGTGCTCAGAAACGGCATATATACGTATAGGCTTGAAATGAATGATAATATGGCGCCTCACAATTCTGTGGTGAAGGGAGATGGCGTGCATGTGACGTAGGTGACGTAGCGCCATCTCATTGGTGAACGGCCAGACGTACGCTCAGAATATCAGCATTGCTAGATATTGCCCTGCACGTTCGGGAAGACTCCCGAATGTGCTATTCGACGCTATGACGTCAGAAAGTCGGCACGCTCAACGCCCATCGTTCGGATGCACGGTCCATGTCTGTGAAGTCAGTATGCGATGGATGCGCAACTGTAGTGATTAAATGACTGTTGAACTTTTTTTTTATTCCTACAGTCATTATGTTTATCAATCAATGGTTTTCTACTCTGCTGTGCTGTACTTCTTTTTATCGCACCAGTCATCCAGTTAAGTGTACTGAAAATAGTTATATGCTCTTATGTGGCTAATTTATCATATGTGTAACTGGGTTACTGGTCATTTAGATATAAGTGTGAGTAGGTGGATAATTTAGTTAGTAGATGTCTTGGTGATTCTGCGTAATTATCAATAATAGAGCAAGAAGTAGTTAGTGGCTATTTTATTTAATTTATATGCTAGATAAGTGAACATTTGCTAATAGAAGGATTACTAAGACAGGGACTCGAATAGTGTCACTTGTTATGATGCATTTAGTTGCCCGTTATAGGGCCAATTTATTTGTTCTACGTTGCGTTTTGTTATTTGATAATTATTTTTTGTGTTATTATTCAGACTACGAAGAATAGATTGTTCTCCCAGAGTGATTAGTTCTTGTATACTGATACTCTGATTGTTAAATACATTAAATAAATTGTTATCAAAATAGAGTCCACGTCTACACCAAATCCATCCCGAAACTCTCTCCACCTTACACTGACACATGAGTAACCGCCTTGCCCAAGGTAGTCATGTCCCGAAACACAGTTCTGTGGCCCCTGTTTACTGTCCTGCTACAGTCGACTTATCCAGTTCTGTTTCCCTTATAAGGCTATTGCGTTCAGCACAGTTTCTGCCGGCTGTGCGGATGGGTTGTCCAGCTTAAATACAGCTGGGGCTCGGAGAATGCCGAGGACATGTGGCAAAGGCCGACGCCACCGTTATGGGGCGTAGCTACTGATTCTTCATCTTAGTAGAGCATGGGGGCGGCCTTTAAACACCGAACGTAAAGAAAGAGAACTCCTCGACATATGTTGGTGTGTTGGAGCGGCAGTTTAGAATTTGTCGCCCGTCGAGGTGGTCGAGCGGTTCTAGTCGCTACAGTCTGGAACCGCGCCACCGCTACAGTCGCAGCTTCGAATCCTGCCTCGGGCATGTGTGTGATGTCTTTAGGTTAGTTAGGTTTAAGTAGTTCTACGTTCTAGGGAACTTATGACCTCAGAAGTTAAGTCCCATAGTGCTCAGAGCCATTTTAGGATTGGCGCCATCCCCTGTCACTTGCTGATGTCGTTCCATCCATGTCGTCCCGGAGCTATTGTCAGCTCACATTTCTGTGCATGTGGTAACTTGATATCATACAAATTGTTCTGGCCAATATTTCTTCACGTACACAGCAAAGACAGTTTTCCTATCCACGGCAGTCATAAGTTTTAACTCCTGAGGACAAATCGGTGAAAACTGACGCAGCTTAAACACCGAGAAAGTTTGATCCTATGCCTAACCCTGTTCAAAAATTCAAATGTGTGTGAAATCTTATGGGACTTAACTGCCAAGGTCATCAGTCCCTAAGCTTACACACTACTTAACCTAAATTATCCTAAGGACAAACACACACACCCATGCCCGAGGGAGGACTCTAATCTCCGCCGGGATCAGCCACACAGTCCATGGCTGCAGCGCCTAGACCGCTCGGCTAATCCCGCGTGGCCCTGAACCCTGTACGTTTTCAGTTATTGTCATCATGGTAGACGGCAAAGACATAAAAAGTCCCGAAGTATTTAGCCATCTTGTCTGGTAATCGGTGACTGAGTAATGCTTCTTTTTGGGATTTTAATTAACTGATTTATCTCACAACAGTTTCGTTCCAAGTGGAGCAGTGGGCCGTGTGGTCTGCAGTTGCTGCCCCCCATCTGTCTGACTTAGCGGCGGCAGTCTGAAGTGCCTTCTGACATGCGTAGCTTTCCAGCAAGGGAGTACGGTGGCTCCGGGTGGCTGGCTTAGCGTCGGGGCAAGCGGCCAGGCGGCCGGCGACACGTCATGAATACCAACGAGGCGGCCGCTTTGTGCGTCAACACGCTGCAGCGGAAAGTGGGAAACGTCACCGGGATGTATGTTCTGTCTGG
This sequence comes from Schistocerca gregaria, assembly GCF_023897955.1. Taxonomy (NCBI): domain Eukaryota; kingdom Metazoa; phylum Arthropoda; class Insecta; order Orthoptera; family Acrididae; genus Schistocerca; species Schistocerca gregaria. The sequence goes on along the minus strand of NC_064920.1, from coordinate 922,836,174 downwards.
CCCGCAGTAAAATGTCCAGGTCGCAGATCAGATTAGGGCGTGGCGTGACCTGCTAGGCCCTGGAACTGTGCAGCTGGCAGCTGCAGACCCGTGTGTCTCAGTGTAGCGGCGTTCATCGAAACGACAATCCAGTGTCATCGCTTGAGTCACCATCTTCTTCAGTCACTACATTAGCTGACATGCGTCAGTTAAAATACCCCTGTTTCTTCGTCAAAATATTTTTATCTTGGGAACATTATAAAGCTATCGTCAAACGAAAGTCGACCTCACAGAAGTTAGGATCAAGCTCAAGAACTTTATTAGTTTTAGTTATGTCATGTTCCGTAGCCTCATTTTCCCGATTATTTTGTCGATATGATGTGGAGCAGGTCAGATTACAAAATATATATATATATATATATATATATATATATATATATATATATATATATATAAGGCTAATATTAATATTAGTGAATTTTTTTATTTCTACACATGCAACTATATTTAGAGGCCATTTCTGAAACAGAAACTCGTCGATGGAGTAGAAGCAGTTGTCCAAAACAAATCATTTTAAGCTAGATTTAAAACTTGATTTACTACCTGCCAAACACTTTATGTTGCAGAGCAAATTATCAAAGATTTTTGTTGCTGAATAATGTACTCCTTCTAAGAATCGACAGCTTCAATAACGGATAGGAAAGGTCATTTTTCCCTCTAGTGTCCTACGTATGAACCGAGTGTTCTTCGCGAATTGAGATGGATTATTTGTAACGAATTTCAGTAGCGAATATACGTACTCTGATGTTGCAGTTAAAATACCTAACTCCTAGAAAAGATGCCTACATGACGTCCTTGGGTTGACTCGATTAATTATTCTCACTGCTCTCTTTTGTGCAATCAATACTTTATGTCTAAGTAGTGAGTTAGCCCAAAAAACTATTCCATAACACATTATTGAGTGGAAATATGCATAGTACGTTAGGAGGCTGATCTGTTTATCACCAAGACTAGCGATTATACGAAGAGCGAAAGAAGCTGAACTTAGTTGTTTGAGAAGCTCAGAAATGTGCTTCTTCCAGTTCAAGTTACCATCAATGTGAACACTCTAAAACTTGGAGAAATGTACACTGGTAACTGAGTCCTGTTCATATGCTACATCAATTATCGGTATGACTCTGTTCCGTGTACAGAACCGGATACACTGAGTTTTTTCAAAATTAATGGAGAGTACATTTTCTGAGAACATCTTAATAATTTGTTGAAAGACACCCTCAACAATATATTTAGATGCTTTTTCTGGAATGGGATTTATTATAACACTAGTGTCATCTACAAAAAGTACTAGTTCCGCTTGCTGAACGTCAAGTATGAGATGATTCCCTTAAATCGTTGTAGGCTAAGGGCGGGATAGTTCCTTAGGAAGGGCACTGCCGATTTCCTTCCCCATCCTTGACACAATCCGAGCTTGTGCTCTGTCTCCAATGACCTCGGCGAAAACGAAATCGTAAACAGAATCTTCCTTCCTTCAGGCAGTCGCGTGCCGCGCTGTGTACACCGTTGCGCCACTCTACGAGCCATAGTCGTTTCCTGTCCTGTTCCACTCTGCAGATAGAGCGAGGGATAAACAACTACCTAGATGCCTCCGTATGAGCCCCAATTTATGGTATCTTATCTTCGTGGTTCTTAGGCGCAATGCATGTTGGCGGCAGTGAAAAGGTTCGACAGGCAGCTTCAAATGCCGATTATCTCAATTTTCTCAATAGTGTTTCTCGAATTGAACACCGCCTTCCCTCCAGAGATTCCAATTTGATTTCTCCATGTATCTCCATAGCACTCAGGTGTTGTTCGAACCTACCAGTGACATTTCTTCAATGTCTCCGTTCAGTCCGACCAGATTTTTCTACACTTACAGCTAGCTTCCATTTATCACACCAACTACAAATTTTGTCCAAGACATCTTGTACTCTCCTCTACAATCACTCATCTTCGACACCTTCCCATACACCACAGCATCGTCAGCAAACAACGGCAGATTGCTGCTCATCATCCCTGCCAGATCTTTTATGTATAAACAGAATAATTGCGGTTCTATCACGCTTACCCGGGGCACTATTGACGATAACCTCGTCTTTGATGAATACTCGCCGTCAAGGAAAACATTTCGGGTTCTATTAGTTTAGAAATATTTTACCGACTCACATATCTATGAACCTGTTCTATATGGTCGCACCTTAGTTAACAGTCTGCAATGGTGTACCTTGACAATCCCTTTCCGGAAGTCTATGAATATAGCATCTGCCTATTTTCCTTCATCCATAAATCGCCGTATATCATGTTGGGAAAGGGTAAGATCAGTATTAGTCGCGCTACGCTTCCTAAACCGTGCTGATTTGTAGACATAAGTTTTTCGGTCTTTAGAAAATTTATTATTCTAACTCAGAATATATTCTTGATTTATGTGGCAAAAACGTCTTTAACGATATTGGTACAGTTGCCGAGCGGTTCTAGGCGCTTCAGTCCGGCACTGCGCTGCTGCTACTGTCGCCTCCGGCATGGATGTGTGTGCTCTCCTTAGGTTGGTTAGGTTTAAGTAGTTCTAAGTCTAGGGGACTGATGACCTTAGAAGTTACGTCCCATAGTGGTTACAGCCATTTGAACCATTTTGAAGGATACTGGTCTGCAATTTTTCGTGTCCACTCTTCTGCCTTTACTATGTAAAAGATTGAACGATTTCTCAAAATGCAGATTGCTTTTTTCTATCTTCAACTGCCACATCAGCCTAGTCGACGAATGACCGCGTAGCTATTTCAGATAGGACCAAAATTTTCTCCGGTTCTCGCCCAGATCTTCTGCTATGGTATGACGGTAGTTGTCTTTGTGTACTTCGCGCACAGTTATTTTCACAGAAGCACAAATCTCTACTAAACTTTCCCTGACGTCACTTGCGCGTTCTCTTACGAACAGAGAGTGCAAACGCCTTTGCTTCCTCAGCATTTTCCGAATTTCGTTGCTAACCTACGGTGGGTCTTTTACATCGTTATTCCACTTACTAGGAACATACTTGTCCAGAACAATATGTAGAATCTTTTAAATTTTACCCATAATTCCTCTACGTGCATCATACTGAACTAACTGATTGTAATTTATTGTCTTGCGAGCTGACTGCCACTGCTTATCTGATATTTCTAGTCGAAATACCTTCCTAGCCTTCTTAAGTGATTTATGAACTTTTACAGCAATAGTGCTTTTAATAACTTTACGTATTTCTCACCACACTTTTATTTTTCATCAACTTTACGCGTTTAGTCTTTCCCTCATTTTCAAAGGTAGCAGTATGTAAGCAATATAAAAACATTGGATACATTATAGCATATCAACATTCTCGAGCACGAGACAAGTGCAAACTGCTACCAAGTTTGGTAGCAGTTGGCACTTGTTACAGTGAATCTAGATGGTCGCATCTTATGACGGCATTTTAATGCAATCTGCAGCATCCATAGTCGCTATTATGACATCATGACCACTAATTCCCTTCTCTGTAGTGACGCTATAGGTAAGATCCAGCCTGTTTATGTCTACATGATCTAAGGTATTCACTGCGTGTGGGCTGCTGAAGTAGCACCGCAAGACAGTTTTCAATAAAACTTGTTGAAAGGACTTCGGGAGACTGCTGTCTGTACCCCCTGAAATGAATTCATACACGTCCCGCTCTACACTCAGTAGGTTAAAGTCGCCTCCAGCTAGAATTTCATGATTTGCTTATTTTCGCGCTACTGACCGAAGACGGGATCAGGTAGGCGTTAAAAATAACCGACAATTGGCTCTGAGCACTATGGGACTTAACATCTATGGTCATCAGTCCCCTAGAACTTAGAACTACTTAAACCTAACTAACCTAAGGACAACACACAACACCCAGCCATCACGAGGCAGATAAAATCCCTGACCCCGCCGGGAATCGAGAACGGTACCGCACGACCTAACCGACAATTAAGTTGGTTTCATCTAGATCAGTGGTAGGTGACCATCTAACTTCATCGTCACACTCAGTTTCAACCTCGGTTGAGACTAGTATTGTATGAACTGCAATGGACACTACTCCTCCTATGGCGCCTATTCTGTCCTTCCGATAATGTTCCATGACTCTCTAAATATCTTAGAGCTTTCTACTTCTTTTTTTAGCTTGCACATAAAGACAGCGGATATGAGGTTTACACTTTAGACAAACACAGTTTGGCGTACAACAATTGCCATACAGGCCTAGAGATTACAACTAGTGGTCGTCTGACATCAATTTCACATTATTTTTTATGTAAAGATGCAGCTGTAATGATATTATACATTTTTTTACATCCACCAACCAAAACCTGCAGAAAGATACCAAATGGGATCAGATGCATCACATAGATTTCTTCTGTTGTATTAAAAGTATAGCCCATCGACAATTTTGTTTTGCACAGTAATTTCTCGTGATAAGTTGGTAACACTTAGACACAGCTTTGTATCTCATCTGCAGGTCAGTATTGTTTCCTGCAACATCCTTCCATCAGTTGACAGCAGAGTGCAGAGCTACTTTAAGAGTACCAGAATGGAAAGTTTTATGTGTTTAATACAGATGTTGCTTATTTTTGTCCCATGAGCTGTTCGAGAGCAGAGTGGTCAGTATGGCTGACTTTGACATCAGTTTTCGGCTAGGGGTAGCATATATCTCCTGACTTTTGTACTGTGGGGCCTGCAGTGCAAAATACGTCTTTTAATGGCATGATTATTATGAATAATAGGCAGCCACACTGCTACGTAAATTGTTTGTATTTTATATCATTTACGACGAGGTCATTTCGGCTAACTGCTATCGTCAGGAGCTCTACAAATACATAAATAAGTAGCTTACATGAAAACAAGTAATTAATATAATGGGTTTGTAATTATGATCTGAAAAGCCATAGTACATCAATCCAGTGATTTTACCTTACGTGTAACATCGTTGCTGTCATGTACTGTCTGTTTTAGAATTATTACTTTCTCCCAGATGTACACTGAAGATGTACGTAGAATTTTACTTGTTTTCCATGTATGCTACATTTCTGACAGTTTGGACGACAGTGGGTCAGCGATATTACATGTTTACGTAGTTACCATTATAAATACGTGATGTGTGAAATTCAGTTGTTGTTTATTATTTTAATAGATTTGTTTGTAAATACGTTTTTGCCTAGAGTTTTAGTTTTATTTGAGATATTTATTATGTTTTTAATTTTTTGTAATAATTGTTGTTGTCTTTGATTTATGTTGATGTTATATCTCTGTTTTGTACAACTCATGTTATTATCGCTGTTACTATCGATATGTGTTATTTAGCGTGTTTGAATTTATTATTTTGCTCCTTTTCTTGATTTATAATGTGAGCAAAGTTTTCTATTTACTCTTTTTGCTTTATGTCGGTTTGTTCGTTCAGTAAATTTGTCGAGTTGCTGTATGCGTGTGAATATATCTCTATTTCCTCAAAGATATGCGTGAATGTTCCCTTCTGAGTAATATGGAGGTCCTCTAGTGCTGCGTTTATAGGTTTTACGTCGTGTTTTTCTCCTTGTAAATGCTGAAAAAATGTGGTTGGGTTGTTTTCGCTTTCTCTGATGTGCGCTTCATATCTAATTTTCAAGTTTCTGCCAGTTTGCCCTATGTAGAGTGTGTGGCATGTGTTACACGAAATTTGGTAAACGCCGGGATTGTTGTGTATGGGAAGTTGCGAGCTGCCTTTGTGAATTTTGTGTTTGATGCTGTGTGTGTTCTGAAACGCTAATGCTATGACGGTTTTAGTGAATAATTTGTTGATTTTGCTCGAGATTTTTCCTAGATAAGTAGTGGTTACGTAGACCTATTTTGTTTTCCTCTTTTTCGTTGTGTGTTTGTTTAGTGGTATTTGTTTATGTATATTGTGCCTTTCAGGTTGTGTTTTAATGTGGCATAATTGGTTACTGCTTCGGGACCATAATCGTTTTTTTGGGCTATGTATTCTAAGTTTTTTTATTTTCTTCTGAATTTCTTCGTCTTCTGGTGGCAAATTTATTTATCTGTTCAACATTGTGTGGAAGAATCCGAGTTTGCGGGCTTATTCGATGACATGAGTGTGCATTGATAATACATTCTGTTGTGGTAGACGTTCTGCAAATTTCGAAGCAATGTTTGTTTTTTGTATTCTTAATAGTAAGGCCGAGAAAGTAAATTGTTTTTTTAGTTTCGTGTTTTACGATAAATTTCATTTCGCAATGTAATTGATTCGGTGCTTTTTATATTTCTTATGTATCAGTAAGGTTACCTTCTATAGGCATTAAAGTGTCGTCTACGTATCTGTAATAGTATATGATATTTTGATTATTGTGTTTATTTATTGTTTCTAAAAAATTTTCTTCAAGCTGTTAAAGAATATGTCAGGTATGGTTCCAGCAATGCTACATCCCATCGCGACTCTATCTTTTTGTGTATATATTCGATTATCAAACTCTCCAATGCTTGTCCCAGCGTCATGTTAACTACTCCTCGACGACTCAGCACATGGTTCACATGGCTCTGAGAACTGTGGGACTTAACATCTGAGGTCATCAATCACCTAGAACTTAGAACTACTTAAACCTAACAAACCTAAGGACATCACACACATCGATGCCCGCTGCAGGATTGGAACTTGCGACCGTAGTGGTCACGCGGTTCCAGACTGTTGCGCCAAGAACCGCTCGGCCACTCCGGCCGCGACTCAACAGATGTGTCTAATTTGCACCTTCTTCTCGCAATGCCTTTCATCGATGATGTATTTAGTACCATATTTTTTCCTACTTCTCTGTCCATGTAAATTTTTTACAGTTCTGTTAGCATCACATTTCATATGTTGCCATTTTCTGCAGCTCCGGATTTCCTATGCTCTATGTATCACTTTCACATGATGCTATGCTCTTCGCAGGAGCTACAACCTGATTTTCATTTCATTTTCTGATACGAGCAAACCATTTTTACTCAAAAAAAAATTCTGACTTCTTTCTTGCTAAGGCCATCTGATAAGGGAATTCTTTCACTCAGTTCACTACTGTACCGTATTCAAATTTCGACATTAAGAATGCGTTATTTTTATTTCTGTAACTTTTTCAACACCTCTGCCCTTGTTTCGTTTATCGTTAAGACATATCCTTTTCTGAGTACGCTATCCATTGCTCTCAAGACGATTTTGAGTCGTCCCTACATCTGGACTGAAGTGCTACATGACATGTGGACTTTTCATGTGTTACGTTCCCTTCACTCTGCTAGTTCTCTCTTTACAGAGTTCGTATTTCTCTCTCATTTCTGTCAATTTACCCTCTGGTGGTGGACTAAACATGTAATTTTCTGCTTCCAATTAAGGGCAGGAGGGAAAAGAAGCAGGTAAGAATTTAAAATGCCTTTGACCCTAGTAACTTAGAACAGAGGATAAAAATAGGTCTAGGTGGGGAAGGATACTGTCTGTGTCCTTTACAACGGAACTATTCCAGTACTCGTCTTAAGCGATTTAAAAGGAATTACGGAAAAACTGAAAGTGAATTGGCAGAAGTGAATTGGAATTCAATTCCTTTCTACTGCGGTACCACGTCTTGCTGAAACATGGCTAAATTTAATGTGAACACTTAAGGTTTTTAAGATTTTAATCAGCTGATGATGTTTACCAGACGAAAAGGCAGATTAGTAATTGGATACACCCGATCAAAAGACAGTTCCTAAACACATACGTTATCAGCGATAGATTGTAGAATATGACAATCACGGAATCTAGAGATGGTTATCTTCGTCCTATATTGCATATACTGTAAGTGTTCTAGGTGGTTGGCGCAAAGGCCTCAATTATGGAACCGCGTCAAACTGGTGTCCTTGTGAGTGCAGTTAAAAAAAAATGGCTCTGAGCACTATGGGACTAGACAACTGTGGTCATCAGTCCCCTCGAACTTAGAATTACTTAAACCTAACTAACCTAAGGACAACACACACATCCATGCCCGAGGCAGGATTCGAACCTACGACCGTAGCAGTCGTGCGGTTCCGGACTGTGCGCCTAGAACCGCTAAACCACCGCGGCCGGCGTGAGTGCAGTTCCTCCCTAAATTTAAACGTGGCGACAGGAAGGGGAAGGGGGTAGGTACTGTGTTCTGATCCCATGGTTCAATCGCAGAGACTGGTGAGTACTAAAGTTCCAGGACTGACTCCCAGTTCGGTACACGGTTTTAATCCGCCGGAAATCTCTTCTTGTTTCAAGCGATAGACAATTACCTGCTCGCGTCATGGATGAACTTTTCAACTTTTTTTGGTCTTCCGATTACCCTCTTATCATTCGATCTGTATGATGAAACGACTTTGATATTCTTCCAAGTAAAATTTCTTCGAACTGTCATTACAGCCAGTGAAATCAGCTGTAGCTGTAGTCCGTATGCTGCTGAGTACATGTTTCCTAGAAGCATTGTTTTTGTATTCCTAAGATATCTTCCCCCTTAATAATCAATTTCTACCTTTACTATTAAATTTACAGCTTACTGTTACCCCCATTTATGAGCCATCATGCGTCTCTCGAGTGTGATTATTCATTTAAGTGGTCCAGTTGGCAGCAGAATATTCAGATGTCATTTGCAACGCCCAATCTTGTTACACTGCAAGCAGTCACTGTAAGTGGGAATAAGCATTCGTATCTTCAGCCGATCCACTAACAGAGCGAGACTTCATTAGAAAGAATAAGTCATGTAGAGCTGCTACGGAATTTTCCTCAGTCTGCTTACCACCAGCACCCATAGAATGTAAAACTCTTTAATAAGGTAACTCTCTCTACGCAGTGCCGGCCACAGTGCTCCTTTTCTTACGTCTGTAAGAATGGCTACATTCTGTTTCGTGGCTAGGGTTTGTTCAGGTCTTCTCCATCACTCAGACGGAGTGGGGTAGCGCAGTGGTTAACACACTGAACTCGCATTCGGGAGAACGACAGCTCAAACCCATGTCTGGCCATCCAGATTTAGGTTTTCCGTGGTTCGACAAAGCGCTTAAGCCAAATGCTGCGATGCTTGTGCTCCGCCTCTACTGACCTCGTTGTCGATAATACCTTGATATATTTCGCTTCATGTTTTAAGAAAAGCAATAGTTCATTTGTTGGGAATGGATAAAAACTGAATTTTTAGTTAATATGTATTTACCCTACCAACTTCGGAAGCCTTGTAGTACATTCTATGCTCCCAAACGATACTTACTATTCTATCAGTTTCCATCATGTTAAAAGGACATGATAAATATGTTGGCCACTTGCTTACGATACATTGTCAGGAATTAAGAACAATTAAGTTTCTTTAGTTGAAATTTTATTCGTATCACTACAGTGTTTTCTAGCTACCGCCAACGTTAAGGAAATGTCACATAATACAGCTCCACAAAAAATTATATGTGGAGCTGGAGAGAGAAGTATTTGTTTGAATTTCCAAAAATCACAGAAACATCCATTTCGCTGCAAGTGTTATGGTCACAGGACAATCAAGCATTTCGCTGCGGACCCCACACATCAGTGAGACTCAGTTCATTAATCGCGTAAGAGAACATTTTTCACAAGTGTGTTACTGTGTGTTATTGAATTGTGCACCATAAATTACTATATCATGAAAAGCATTACCCACCACTATTAGTGCGCTTGAACTTGTATGAGGCAGCCTCTCATACATAACGAAATTCCGTCGCCCGATATGATGGGCTGGGATGCCGCACCTCTTTGCTTCCGCAGCGCACATCTGCAGGCCGACATGCCTCTCACTTTGCTCTAAACTGGTTACCATAACAGAGTTGCAGCAATGACGACCTTTTACTCAATGTGTCACGGTCCGCTACAATACAATAACGCACGGCGCTTCCGCTAACGATGTGGCCTCCCTCTGGAAGGGCGCTGAACGTGCCACTTCAGATCTGGGGCTGCTGCCGTCGGTCAGACGAGTTTGTCGCATGCCCACTTTACTGACTGTAGAAGCTCAAATTCACTGTGTGGGATTTGCAGAATATTTCAGCTTGGTTCTTCGCTTAGCTAGAAAATACGCCCAATTACATTAAAAGAAACTGTAATTCTTGCAACATGTAGTTTCTATCTCGCCATACTCTCCCCTCTTGCTTTCAGGGAATCAGTTATCTATTAATGTTATCTGGATAATAAGGAGTTCACTTCCGATCATCAGCCAAGTAGCGCGAAAACTATTTCTCGTAATTTAACGAACTATCTTCACAATAATGGAGAAAAATGCCATTTAGGTCAGCTGATGTAGTTCATTTGAATATCCAAATGAAACAGACCAAGTGGTACGTACGGTGTCTTTCTTCTTTAGAACTATAGTGACCACCATTCCCTTGAACATCATTTATTCAGTTAGACAATACTCACAGATGCCATGACGTCACTCCCTCTCCCCCAAAAATGCGATATTAGCTGGTTGTGAAAGAGACGACTAACTTTTGCGAAACTGTAGTTGTTATTTTTATTATCGCATTAATCTGCACACACCAACCTTTAGTTTTCATGTTTGTACATAAAGTTTTAGATTCGTTTTAATTCATTGCCACATTCTTCTCTTTCTACCACTACTCCATGCTATAACATTACAGGTGAAAGGTGGGGGGGGGGGGGGGAGGGTTGGAGAGCAGGAGGAACATTTTAACTAAATGTCGCTGTGTGGTGTAGGCAGATAAATACGATACTGCAGAGCCATTGTTGTTAACAAGTAATGTACGATGCAATGTTACTTCTGATATGCATGCATCATGTTCGAAGTGACATTGCATCGTACTTATTAACAACACTGGCACTGCAATAAGGTTACGTCGTCTGTGGTCTATGTTTCTTTTTTTTTTATATAGTTGCTTGGTATTGTTACGCCCCAGGATAACATCCCCGCGGCCACTAAAATTTCGCCCATGTTCTTCCTTGGCAACTCCCTGAAGCCGAATTGCCTGTGTCAATGACCATTAGACTGCCAGCTAGGGGGAAATGCTGAGTGAGTTGCAGGAAACACGAAAGCCATCGTAGCACGCTGAAATGACTGAATGTCCAGGTGTGTGACCAAAGTATAATGACGTCAGGCAAGCCGAGAGATACCGTCATACTAGTCACAAAGCAGAGTGTCGTAAGAAAGGTTAGGTACACTGCAACTATAGGTTGGGTTGGGTTGTTTTTGGGGGGAGGAGACCAGATAGCGAGGTCATCGATCTCATCGGATTAGGGAAGGACGGGGAAGGAAGTCGGCCGTGCCATTTCAAAGGAAACCTCCCGGCATTTGAGTGGAGTGGTTTAGGGAAATCACGGAAAACCTAAATCAGGATGGCCAGACGCGGGATTGAACCGTCGTCCTCCCGAATGCGAGTCCAGTGTGCTAACCACTGCGCCACCCACCTCGGTCAACTATAGGTATTCAAGTGGCAAGCCAATAGGAAAGCGCCTCTGAAAGGTGAAGTTGTGGAAGTCTGAAGTCACTAGGAGATCTGACAGCGAAGGAAAACCGCGACACTTGATGTCATAGCCATTCCCATCACCGTGGAACGTTCGGGAAGAGGCAACGTAAATACTACACAATTTTAACAAATGGGACACTGCTGAATGTGGATTCCCGACTGCCCAGTTCGTAGTCCCCGCTCTTGTGTCAGTAGCATCCATCCAGTGCGGCGGTAGACTACGGAGGTTGACCCTCAGCACACCTAGCTGTCTTCGATCGTCTACGGAGCCGCGAGTCTGTCTGGAAGGACGCTGTTGCTACCAGCTAACTGCACTGCCAACTTCATAGACCACACTGATGGAGCGCGGAGGCCACCTTCACCCTGCAGATCTGGTGGAGACTCGACCTACGTGATCTGGACGCTGTCCGTAATTACCTTAGGGTGAGCTGGTCACTCCTGCTGTGCACGCCTTTCCTGTGGCAGACACCGACGCTGCTGGCTACTGTTTCCCAAACATGGCCTGAAGGCTGACTCTTGCGAGTCAACAAGTGTTTACTATGGACCTGGTGGGAGACTCCTGAGAACAAATATTGTAAGTCTACGACAGGAGATATATAGGCAGAACTAGAAGCTGCCGAATTCCGTGGTCGACGGCTGCCCGTGACAAAACAGCCGCCACCCAACAGTTCACTGTACCGTACTGGCCGTACTGCGAGTGGATCGCATGCCCGCATGCCGCTGTTAAAGGCATTACTTCTCCAGCCTAGTTGTGGCACAGATCTTTGGAAGACAACACTGTATTTATGCCTAGTAAATGTGTTTTTGGGAATGATGTTTCCTTGTAACTCTAGAGCGTAATGAAGACCTCCCCACCGTATCCCGTCTGGATCTCTCCAACGCCTGTAGGAGTATGGGGCCTGATGTCTATAGTATGTTGCGCTGTGGAGACATTCGTGATAAATGCAGGCTAAGCAAGGGCAACGAGTACTCACTGTAATACTGGATTGGGAAACCTACTTCTACTGGGATGTCTATTTCTATGTACTTTAAGGGAGTAGGTGCGCCCGTCGTGGTGGTTTGTAGGTGTCCAGCCCAAATGATTTTTTAAACATAAAATTTAATAGTTCATCATTCCTCTTACAGCTTTCTATTGCCACAGCAGATTGAACAACGGGGGACTGAACAGAAGTCTTCAAAACGCTTAGCAGTTTTACGCAGGATCAAAATATTCTTGAATTCTTTGTAAGATCTTTCACTATCATAATTATGACGGTGAAAGTAGCATACTTCCCGCAACAATTTATTAAAAACTCGCGGATTCCTGCTAACTTTTGCCTGTCGCTATTTCTGCGTCCTTTTTTGAACCCAGAGTGCAGCTTTTTATGAATTGTCTGCATTTTGATCTTAAGCCGCGGACGTTTTACTGAGTCCTTAGAGTAGGGATCTGTATCAAAACAGTCTTCGGACCGTAGACGACTACTAAATTCTCTTTGATATAAATCACAGAGTTAGTGTTCGTTGCTACGTTGCACTGAGCTACTGGAGACAATAGTCAGTAGGCCGCATGCCCAAGGGCACACAACTGTACACTCGCCACGGTGAGAACAGTGTGTCAATGCACTCTCGTTCGGTCGGGTGTCCTAAGCACGTGATCATGTGCCATGTAAGCTGACCGGCAAATATGTTTCTTTTGACTTGCGAAAATTAATGTGAAATAATAAGTGATGATCTAACAGCAGGCTTCATTCATCACATTACGAATGGATCCGATTCATTATAAAGTAGTCCTATATAAATGGTCCGCAAGTAATATTTAAAATTTAAATTTTTTTCTGCGGACGCAAAGAATTTAGCCTGATTTGACGTAACCTGTATAATTTGATGTAAGGGGTAATATAAATTCCACAATCTGGTCAGAATAAAAAGGTAATAAGCAAACAAAAGTGAAGAAAGCTGCTGAAACTTCATCTTCAGAATTTGCCACATGGGCAGAATACAATATCTGGGAATGGAGATATTTAACCCTTTTATGTAGATCGATTATTTATCAAATCGTTGTGGAAACTAATCTGGAGCTAATAAAGACCACATTCCCTTCAACACCTCACTGTGCGTGTATCAGCGAGTGCACCTGATTATTTAACAGATTATTAAACGGATCCCCCATAAGCGTCTAACAGCAGTCATCGTCGTCATTCATTACAATCCGAACCAGTTCGATCCATTATACATTACTCTTACATTTTTCATCCTCCAGTAACGTACGAGGGATCAATTTTGCAAAATTAAAATGGCTGCAAGCACTATGGTACTTAACAACTGAGGTCATCAGTCCCCTAGAACTTAGAACTACTTAAACCCAACTAACCTAAGGACATAACACACATCCATGCCCGAAGCAGGATTCGAACCTGTGACCGTAGCAGCAGCGCGGTTCCAGACTGAAGAACCTAGTCGTAAGTATTGTTAGTAACCAGAATCTCACTTCTGCACTCACTCTTCGTCCATCTACAAACACCGACATTTACGGGTACTGGTGAGACGTGCCAAAAGCCACAAAGTTACACTGAGAGTTCCTGGTGTTTTCTGTTTCTGGTGGATCAGCAGACATGGAATGGTGACACAGCGAGGCTTTCACATGCCATGGCAGCTTTCATTATGATGTTTTGCAGGGCTGAAATGAAATAGCGTCGAATTACTGTTCATCTACTGTGACAATCGGTTTAGCCGACAGACACCCTACAGTCCACAATTTGTTCGCTACGGTATTTGACACTGATGGCGGCGACTTAATTTCAGTCGGATACGCCAGTTTTCACTTCACACATTGGCTTCCATCAGACGCATTAAACTACCACTAAAAATTAAGTACACATATTACATTGTGTCAATTTTTTTGTTTATCGAGCGTACTGTGACTCTTTGTCAACATTTTGTGTCAGTGCATAGATGATTACTGTGGAACCGGACCACATTTGTGTTAAACTGCCTCGTCAAATTTGGCTGTTCTCATAGTTGACAGGAGCGCTACCACTAGGCTGTAGTGAAGATATGCGTCACAGCAGATTCTTTGGCTCATGTCGTATTGATACAGACATGGGACGAACGTTTCTGGTTCACTGCCGAAACTTGTGTCAGGTGCAGAATGTGCCCTCCGAGGGTGACTCTGATGTGTTTGTGTAGACAGAGGTTTCGCAATGATACTTGTAGCCGACAGTAAGAGAGCAGCCTAAAGATGGCATTCTCTTCACGACTAACATCATGAGACACCGAGCTTAACGTGCTCATCCGAGAACGGGTAACCATCTCCAGCGCCACATGACCTAATTGTATTACATATGACGAAGAGGTTTTTGTTCAATTTTATCTCTCGATTATATTAGCAAAAATTACCTCCTCCCCCCCCCCCCCCCTTGCGGCTCCAGGGCTAAGAATAGGCCATCGGTATTCCTGTCTGTCGGAAGAGGCGACTACAAGGAGTCTCACACGTTTCGGCCTTTCTGTGATGGTCCCATGTAGGGTTTGACCTCATTATTTCGAAATTTTTCTGAAGAGTGAGCCAAATGGGGAATGGCGCCTTACATGGTGCATCGTGTCCATAGTGCATTGAGATCTCTAGCTCCCTTTGTCGTCGTCGCATTGCAGTTCCGCTCATTCTCCATCTCTCGGGCGAGGGTACATTCCTGGGTGCGATTTCCATCATGCGCTATGCAGTGTCACTTTTTGCGCCGACGACGACCATGGACTTCTTTGCACCTGATATCCAGCACGGTATACAGTCCGTTGTGGTGGGGGCACCATGTTCCCTGTTGGTTGTAGCCCAACGACAACACAGGGATCGTTCTGCTGATGCCTGCACCGTTAACTCCCCATGTATGCCTACGACTAAATGCCTATCTCTCTGGGGCATCGAGACCCCTGGCAATGGACGTCCTGTCAGGTGGTCCTAGCTGCGGCTGGTTGGCGATCGTGGGGAGGGCTATTGGTCAGAGTGGGTGGCATCAGGACAGATGACATGTAATGAAGAGTGGCACATCTTCTCTTGCTGGTTGCCAGCCATCAGGATCCTCTAGGCGTTTGAGGACTCACTTCAATGAGCAGAAGTATGACCCTAAAACGTTCCCCTCCCTGGCCACAACATGGTAGGAACGAAAAGCTAAGGATGGCAGTGAAGCTTATTGCCCCAGTACCTAGTGTGTACGAGAGCTGATGGGGAATATTTCATGAAGATAAAGCCTCAGTTCTTTGTAGATCATTTAGAGGACAAGGTTGGTGAGGTGGAGGGCTTTTCCAAATACACTCTGGGGTAGTTTTGATAAAAACACGATCCTCTGTCCAGTCGTGGGCAATACTCGCTTGTGACAAGTTGGAGGATGTTCCTGTTACCATCACGCCCCATAAGAGCTTAAATATGACCAGGGTATTATATTCTACAGGGACCTTCATTTACAGTGTGATGACGAGCTCCCGCCCGTTTAGAGGGGCGACGTGTTCATTTCGTCTGGCGCTTTCATCGGGCTCCAAGGTATAATCAGGTTGCCACTGGTGTCTTCATCTTGGCCTTCGAAGATGATACATTGAAAGTGAAGGTGATGGTCCACCACTCTGACGTGAAGCCCTGTATCCCTCCCCCGATGTGGTGCTTTAAGTGCTGGAAGTTGGGCCATATGTCTTCTCGCTGTTCTTTCACCTCACACGTCGAGATTGTGGACGCCCATCATATCCGAATGCTCCATGTGCCCCGCCTCCCATCTGTGACAACTGCCGAGAGCATTATTCATCTTGCTCTCCAGGCTGCAGGATTTTACAGAAAGAGAGGAAAATCATGGAAATAAGACCATAGATCCACTGACCTACACTGAGGCTAAGCGGAAGTTTGAACGCCTCCATCCTGTTCATATGACCTCCTCCTACACCGCCGATATAACTGTGCTAGCCGCATCAGCTCCACCTACCCCAGTCATCTCTCAGAGCTGGGAGACTACATCTGCCCACTTGATGGTGGGGGCAAATCCCTCCCTGTTACTCCTGCATCACCTACTTTGGGAGCAACACCCCATACCATCGGGGATGTCGGTCCCCACTTCTAAGCTGGAGAAGCATCAGCTTCTTTGGCTCCTCTCGCTCAGAAGGGTCCCTTGGGTCCTTCCCTTCTCAGGTGTCCACTAGTGGGCTAGTGGGAAAATTGACACCCACCTGTGGCTGAAGTGCCCAAACACACATGGTCGTAGGGCTTCACGGTCATCCTCAGTCCTGGAGACTGAATGACTGAGGCCCTCTCAGCCAGAGGAACTCAATGAGCACCGTAAAAGTCCAAGAAGAAGACCCCTAAGACCAAGGGACTTGTGGTCGCACCCACCCCACCGCTACCTACAAGCTCTGCGTCTCAGGATGAGATGGGGATTCTGGCGTCTGCTGTGGACATGGATCTCCTCGGACCCTCAGACACAATGGATATCAACTCCTCGGGATATCACTCGGTGGCAGCAGGTAACCCTGAGGTGTAAACCGCCTCATTTAATGTTCTATGCCTTCCCAGCGTCACGATTATATTATCCTCCAATGGTTTTTTCCACCACTTTGCTGAGCTCAGACACTTATCAGCCTTCACCCTTCCTTCTATACTGCTCTCCAGGAATTGGTTCCTGTTGATGCAAACTCCTGCCCTCCATGGCTATTGGGGTTATTATAAGAATTGGGCAGCTTATGCGAGGATATCTGGTGGAGTCTGCGTCTACATTCTTCACTCTCTTTACAACGAATCTGTTCCTCTTCAAACATCATTAGAAGCTGAAACTTCCTGGCAGATTAAAACTGTGTGCCCGACCGAGACTCGAACTCAGGACCTTTGCCTTTCGCGGGCAAGTGCTCTACCAACTGAGCTACCGAAGCACGACTCACGCCCGGTACTCACAGCTTTACTTCTGCCAGTATCCGTCTCCTACCTTCGAAACTTTACAGAAGCTCTTATGGCTAACATGCAGAACTAGCACTCCTGAAAGAAAGGATACTGTGGAGACATGACTTAGCCACAGCCTGGGGGATGTTTCCAGAATGAGATTTTCACTCGCAGCGGAGTGTGCGCTGATATGAAACTTCCTGGCAGATTAAAACTGTGTGCCCGACCGAGACTCGAACTCAGGACCTTTGCCTTTCGCGGGCAAGTGCTCTACCAACTGAGCTACCGAAGCACGACTCACGCCATGTTTGCCAGAAGAGCTTCTGTAAAGTTTGGAAGGTAGGAGACGGATACTGGCAGAAGTAAAGCTGTGAGTACCGGGCGTGAGTCGTGCTTCGGTAGCTCAGTTGGTAGAGCACTTGCCCGCGAAAGGCCAAGGTCCTGAGTTCGAGTCTCGGTCGGGCACACAGTTTTAATCTGCCAGGAAGTTTCATATCAGCGCACACTCCGCTGCGAGTGAAAATCTCATTCTGGAAACATCCCCCAGGCTGTGGCTAAGCCATGTCTCCACAGTATCCTTTCTTTCAGGAGTGCTAGTTCTGCATGTTTGCCAGAAGAGCTTCTGTAAAGTTTCGAAGGTAGGAGACGGATACTGGCAGAAGTAAAGCTGTGAGTACCGGGCGTGAGTCGTGCTTCGGTAGCTCAGTTGGTAGAGCACTTGCCCGCGAAAGGCAAAGGTCCTGAGTTCGAGTCTCGGTCGGGCACACAGTTTTAATCTGCCAGGAAGTTTCATATCAGCGCACACTCCGCTGCGAGTGAAGATCTCATTCTGGAAACATCCCCCAGGCTGTGGCTAAGCCATGTCTCCACAGTATCCTTTCTTTCAGGAGTGCTAGTTCTGCATGTTTGCCAGAAGAGCTTCTGTAAAGTTTCGAAGGTAGGAGACGGATACTGGCAGAAGTAAAGCTGTGAGTACCGGGCGTGAGTCGTGCTTCGGTAGCTCAGTTGGTAGAGCACTTGCCCGCGAAAGGCAAAGGTCCTGAGTTCGAGTCTCGGTCGGGCACACAGTTTTAATCTGCCAGGAAGTTTCATATCAGCGCACACTCCGCTGCGAGTGAAGATCTCATTCTGGAAACATCCCCCAGGCTGTGGCTAAGCCATGTCTCCACAGTATCCTTTCTTTCAGGAGTGCTAGTTCTGCATGTTTGCCAGAAGAGCTTCTGTAAAGTTTGGAAGGTAGGAGACGGATACTGGCAGAAGTAAAGCTGTGAGTACCGGGCGTGAGTCGTGCTTCGGTAGCTCAGTTGGTAGAGCACTTGCCCGCGAAAGGCAAAGGTCCTGAGTTCGAGTCTCGGTCGGGCACACAGTTTTAATCTGCCAGGAAGTTTCATATCAGCGCACACTCCGCTGCGAGTGAAAATCTCATTCTGGAAACATCCCCCAGGCTGTGGCTAAGTCATGTCTCCACAGTATCCTTTCTTTCAGGAGTGCTAGTTCTGCATGTTTGCCATAAGAGCTTCTGTAAAGTTTCGAAGGTAGGAGACGGATACTGGCAGAAGTAAAGCTGTGAGTACCGGGCGTGAGTCGTGCTTCGGTAGCTCAGTTGGTAGAGCACTTGCCCGCGAAAGGCAAAGGTCCTGAGTTCGAGTCTCGGTCGGTCACACAGTTTTAATCTGCCAGGAAGTTTCATATCAGCGCACACTCCGCTGCGAGTGAAAATCTCATTCTGGAAACATCCCCCAGGCTGTGGCTAAGCCATGTCTCCACAGTATCCTTTCTTTCAGGAGTGCTAGTTCTGCATGTTTGCCAGAAGAGCTTCTGTAAAGTTTGGAAGGTAGGAGACGGATACTGGCAGAAGTAAAGCTGTGAGTACCGGGCGTGAGTCGTGCTTCGGTAGCTCAGTTGGTAGAGCACTTGCCCGCGAAAGGCAAAGGTCCTGAGTTCGAGTCTCGGTCGGGCACACAGTTTTAATCTGCCAGGAAGTTTCATATCAGCGCACACTCCGCTGCGAGTGAAAATCTCTTTCTGGAAACATCCCCCAGGCTGTGGCTAAGCCATGTCTCCACAGTATCCTTTCTTTCAGGAGTGCTAGTTCTGCATGTTTGCCAGAAGAGCTTCTGTAAAGTTTGGAAGGTAGGAGACGGATACTGGCAGAAGTAAAGCTGTGAGTACCGGGCGTGAGTCGTGCTTCGGTAGCTCAGTTGGTAGAGCACTTGCCCGCGAAAGGCAAAGGTCCTGAGTTCGAGTCTCGGTCGGGCACACAGTTTTAATCTGCCAGGAAGTTTCATATCAGCGCACACTCCGCTGCGAGTGAAAATCTCATTCTGGATCATTAGAAGCTGTCACTATTAGGACATGGACCCCTTGGGCTGTTACTGCCTGCAGTATCTATCTTCCACCGGCTGGCGTAAAGCAAAGATGACATGGGCAATAAAAAGAATGTAAAGCAAGAGGGTTCAGGAGAAGGAAACAACCAATAGGAAGAGCAAGCGATAGATGGTTGAAAGATTTGGAGGGGTGTGTTGAAAAACGAAGCCAGGACTGGACCAGACTGAACACAGAAAGATGGAAGAGAAACAGGACCAGATGGTGAGGATTATATTCCAAATAGACTTAGCTTGGTACTGGAAATACAGAAGCTGACGGTGCAGATAATGATGATGATAAGACATAAAACAGATTGGGAATGTATTGTCAATTCTTTAGGTACAGAATTTTATGAGCAGGAAAAGTTATTTTTTCTTGAACTGTATACAGCATGTGGACCGTCAAATTATACTTCGTTGGTCGGGCATCACCTTGTATCTTGAAACAAAGAAATCTTTTTTACTACGGGTTATGTGATACCTTCAAAGAAACTGAGTTTCATAATTGTCTTCGAAATTTTATCCGTCTTGTAAACGGAATGTTAAGTTTCCAATGGCTTCCGTTTTAAAATACACTTAACTTGTGGCTGGTATTTGAGAATACAACTGCAAAATTTGTTTTCACTTGCAGATTACTGTGCTCTAGTAGAGCAGCAATGTGACGGAGTATTAACAAGATTTCCTAGACTGCGATGTGTACAAGTTTCAATTGCATATTTTTTCGTAGCCGTATGACCATGTTGTACCTCAGATTTGTTTTCACATTTGGAGAAAACTTATGATTTCCGGAGTAGCTGTCGTAATTTTATAAAAAACTGCAGCGCGTACAAAACTGATACCATCGTTTAAAAATGCAATAACAGGTTATATTAAACGTCTACTAGGGAACTGGTTGGCCGCGAAAGTTACAAGTGTGTTTACTTACGACACTGTCAGTCCGTGGAAGAGGGGTTGACTCCTCGTCAAGCCGTCTTGGTTTAGGTTCTCTGTCTTGTCACTTCAGGGCAGTAATGATTCGTTTGGTAAGATCACTATCGATTTTCATACGTCATGGAAGTCATGTTTCAATGACAGTTCCTTAAAACATTATTATTAATAACAGCAATAACAATGATGATGACGATGATGTCAATGTGATAGTGGTGGTTGTGATAACAATAACGATAATAATAACAATAATGTAGCACAAGTACTGGTCCATTCTGCTGGTGACTACTGCTCTCCTGTATGGCGTAGAAGCTCCAACTTAAAAAGGTAGCTGTAAACCTTAACGACACTATAACGCTAATATCTGAAAGACTCAAATCCACCCACCTTCCATGGCCACCAGATTTTTATAATATCCCTCCTCACCTTGTGACAACTACGGTGGGTCAAGAGTGGACCAAGATCAGTCATATTTCTGCGGATCTGCGAATAAATAATACACTGAGATCCTTAACACATAATACGAGGAGCATGGGACAATGGTACCATTGCGTATGCTTGCCTTATCACAATGAGAATGGCTGGACCATGGGGGTAGGACGAGGGATAATTGAGCATATTCCGTTGAATCCATTTTTAAATTTACTAGATCAGGATGTTATTATTATTATTATTATTACAAATTCAAACTAAGCACCAGATAATTATTGTGAATTAAGGTCACTTTAACAAGGGAATCACTATTTCATTAGAAAGAACATAAAACAGAGCCATTAAAACTTTCAAGATAAGTAACAACTTTTTGGAAATTTTTGGTGAGGTCTTATGGGATCAAACTACTGAGGTGATCGGTGCCTAGGCTTACAGACTGCTTAATGTAACCTAAACTAACTTACACTAAAGACAACACACACCCATGCACCTGGGAGGACTCGAACCTCCGACGAGGCGGACCGCGCGAACCGTGGTAAGACGCCTGAGACCGCTGGCAACCCATCGCGGTGGTAATGTCCTCAAATAGCCAACAATGCTACAAAAAAATTTGTAGCAGCTACAGCAACCCAAACACGACAACATATAAAGCCCTGTCAACAGTCTGACACAATAGAACGGACACGCTTGACAATAGAATAGCCAACCAAGCTCCAAAAAGTTTATAGCAAGTACACTGGCCCAAACATAACTTATAAAACCCAATAAACAGGTGGACACAATGAAACGGAAATGCTTGGCAATAGGTCCCAAAATTGAAAACAAATTACATCCAAGAAGGAAGCTGCGTTGCTAGATCAACAACACGCCAGAGGCGCTCTAATGAGCAATACGGGCACTTGTCGAAATAAAAAAGAAAGTCGTTCTCCAGAACAGTGCAAACGGGCAGGATGCCAAATAATATTCCAAGAACTGTGCTAAACACTTCACTGGCCGGATCTGAGGAAAATAACCAAAGCCTGAAGATAATACAGCGCTCACCCAGTGCAGCAAGGCTACGTCCTGCGGATAAACCGATCACCAACAGCGAGATCTGAAAAACATAAGTTGCCAGAGGCCGCACGTCTTCTGGTCGCGGCGTGTCCGCGGTGCAGGAACGTCCTCCTTGGCATGTTAACACTGTTTCTCGTTACTCGTCCAGCGAGCTACACACAGAGTCCTTCAGTAGGGAGCACCTCGTAGCTAAAACAGGCCGTCAGCGGCCTCTTTCAACGGCAACCACCAGAAATCTCTCCCTGCGCAATGCACTAGATTCCCTTGTCTAAGCCGATGGTTCCCATCCTGGGGGTAATTAACCCCTGAGCGATACAATGAAATTTTGTGACGAGGAAAAACCAAACGATTCGATTCTGTTTCAGTCACAAAATTAAATTATTTTCAAAAGATCATTACTGTTATCACAATTTTGTAAGACTCTAATACTGATTATATAAGTTATCAGCAATTACTTTTTCTCAGTTAGTAGCATTAATGCGATAGAGGATACAAGTTCCTCACATACTACACACATATGCAGTGCTTCGTCCCGTACTTCGGTGACGATAAAAGTGAGACACATACTAAATATCTCAAGATGGTGTCCTCTCCAAATTGTAGATACTACCTTCAGTAGTCCGGAAATTGCTTCATAACTCGCTTCGATCGAAACAGTTGAGTAAATTAATTGACAGCACGACACAGCAGTTCAAATGGTGCAAATGGCTCTGAGCACTATGGGACTGAACTGCTATGGTCATCAGTCCCCTAGAACTATGGGGACATAATATCTGAAGTCGTAATTCCCCTAGAACTTAGAATTACTTAAACCTAACTAACCTAAGGACATCAAACACATCCATGCCCGAGGCAGGATTCGAACCTGCGACCGTAGCGGTCACGCGGTTCCAGACTGGACACAGCAGTAACATCATAAAGATTACTATAGTGCTGTACATATCATCATTGGTATTACTCGTACTATTACCACTTCTAGTATTGTTATTATTATTAATATTATTATTATTATTATTTTACTCTTATTGTTATAACTGTTAGTGGCTGTGGCCAGACACAAAGCATTAACAGACTGAAGTCATCCAGTTTCTGCCGGTTCAGAAGAAAGGGGAGAAACGAATGTGATTTATGAACAGTAAGTATAGGGCACACATTTTAACTTGTTTGATTTTTAGTGAGGTTACATTGTGCAGTTCAAGCAAACACCGCAATGCAGTTCTGGAATTTATTGGTTCCGAGAAAGCTGTTGACTGCACTTCAACAATATTTGAACTGAAAGTACGCAAAGATCTCACCTGGGAATAGTACCTACTGTTGAGTACTTACTCTATAGTGAAATAACAGGATGACAATTAATGAAATAAATGTAAAGAAACATAAATTAGTGCAAACTACGGCGTGCACGCACTTTATTCGGCAAGTAAACGTCACTACATATAGTATGAATTAAATTATGATATGTTCGATATGTCTGCCATCATTGGCTATGTTGTGGCGAAATTCTGCATGACCCACAAAAGTGTCGGAACATCGATGCCGTCGTGACCTCCTGAATTTCTGTTTTTAGCTCAGAAATGGTTTTGGGGTTATTACTGTACACCTTGTCTGTAATATAGACCCATAAAAATGACTCGCATGTGTTCAGATCCGGAGAATATGGCGGCCAATTGAGGCCCATGGCAGGGGCCTCTGGGTATCCCAGAGCCAGAATGCGGTCACCAAAGTGCTCCTCCAGGACATCAAACACTCTCCTGCTTCTATGGGGTCGAGCTCTGTCTTATATGAACAACATATTGACGAAATTATGCCCACTTTGAATAATGGGGATGAAATCATCTTTCAAAACCTTTACGAGCCGTCAGTAGTCATCGTACCATCGACGAATATCGAACCGATTATTCCGTGACTGGACATTGCACGCCGCACAGTCATCCGTTGAGGCTGAAGAGACTTCTCGATCGCAAAAATCTGGATTCTCAGTGGCCCAAATGCCCCAATTTTGCTTATTGACGGACCCATCCAAGTGAAAGTGCGCTTCGTTGCTAAGCCAAACCAACATGCCCCGCGGACAGCCGTGTACTTTGAACGTCCTAACGCAAAAAGTTCAGAAGTCACGACTATTTTATTTCACGTAGTTCAGTAATAGTCACCCTGTATCTCCGTTCTGATTCGAGTAGTCACTGATCTCTCCATATATTTCTAGTCGAATAAGTAAAGAATACTCAGCAGCAGTGAATGGAAGTCACGTTCACCGTTTTCAATAAGTCAAGATTATCATCTGACGCAACCACATTATTTATTGTATTAATTGTCTACAGAGGCAATCGGTTTTTTACTTTCAAATATAAAACTTTTACATAGTAAGAATTACACAGCATTGGGAAGAGAAGACATGCACTATAAATAATTATAAAAAATACTGATTTTCAGTGGTGATTACAATATGTAAACATTAATTAAACTCTGCTTTCTATAGCACTTCATTTTTCAGTTTGCCTTATACATGATGATGCCCAATGAACGAAGATTCTCCAGTTGTTGCTACTAGCAGATCGTCCTTTATAGTTTCCTATGTACGTATTTTGTCGCTAACTGCTTGCTCTGGTGCTCCACAGTCGCAAAGAGGATTCTGAGCGGCTTTATACTTAAATAGCATAGCCTTCTTTCGGTGGAATGTGGTTCCAGATCGGTTTCCTAGAATTTAGCCTACTGCGCCGTGCTACAAGGTCGATAACTCACGCTGACTCGCGGGTGTATCTGTGGTACTTCGCTGTCAGGCTTTCTTTGGTTTGCTGCGACCAGTGGTTCATAACTTATTAGACCAATACCCCTTAGCGCAATTAGGCATTAGGTAGTATCCCCACTATTTGCTCCCTCACCGTCTGTAGCCCCCCCCCCCCCCTAACACATCGTCACCAACATTAGCACCTAATTAAACTGTAGAATGAAACACTTTTCTTGGAGCACTTTTATTTTGAAAATGATAAAAGGTGATTCATATTTTGTTAGTCTCTCTCTCTCTCTCTCTCTCTCTCTCTCTCTCACTCTCTCTCTCTCTCTGTGTGTGTGTGTGTGTGTGTGTGTGTGTGTGTGTGTGTAACCACGTGAGGGTAGACACCTATTACAAGAAACAGTCCCCCTGCATTGCGGTGCTTGCTTCACCTGCAGACTGCAACCTCATTTAAAATCAAACAAGCTAAAATGTGTGCCCTGTACTTACTGCTCATAAATCACTTGATTACTATTTTCTGTTGTCTCTTTTCATAGCTTTTCTTCAGTCGTGAATGAACTCTGTTTTTTCCCAAGTTACCAACAAATTGGAAAACCATAATAACGCTTTAAAAACAGACTGAAGAAAAAAGACCGCAACGCCAAGAAGGATTTGCGCAACAGAATGAATCTTGATAGGCGTGTTACTACGTCTCAAAGAAAAATAATCAAATTTGACGCCAGTTATATAAGAGTCGCGATAGTAGCGCCACTATGAGGTAGCACATCAGGGTTGCTTTAAATAAACATTGCAACTGTCGTGAGGTTTACTTAGCTTTGAGACTGGACGTGATCATTTGATGTTAGTCAAATACGTCTTTAAGGCGGACAAATCATTATCAACACCTCACAGAATCTCAACGATGTCCTGTAATAAGGCTACGACATGCAGGATCTTCCTTCTACGATACTGCAGAAGACTTGGAACGAATGTCAGTGTGGGTTGCAGAGAAACCAGAGAAACAGCGTAGAGTTTTCTTGTTCGAGGAAGCAAATAAAGTGTTATTATTGAATATCATCATTGTCAGATCCAATCATTCACCGTGGGACACAAAGATATTGAGCATCTTTGGTCGGAATTTAAAGCTATTGTCCGCCACGTGCTACAGAAATAGGTGGTAGCACAAATATGGGGGAGGAAAAGGATTCACCTTGGTACAACAAACAAATTAGGACGTTGCTGTGAAACCAGAGAATTTTGTATAGTCGTTTCAAACGTAGCCATTGCCCCGCTGACAAACAGAAATAATGTGAAATGAAAGCAGCTGTCAAAAGGTTAGTGAGAGATTCTCTTAACGAATTTGAAAGCAATATTTTATCTCCAGATTCCAAAAATAAACCCAAAATATTTGGTCACACGTAAAATCTATGAACGCTACAAATAATTCAATACCTTTTCTTGCTGACAGTACGGGTAATGTAACGAATGATGATAAACGTAAGGCCGAAATTATAAACCTAGCTTTCAGTAACTCCTTTACGGTAGAGGACTGCAGCACCATTCCCCCTTTCAATTATCGAACAAACGCAAGGATGGCTGACGTAGTCGTTAGTGTATCTGGGAATGTGAAACAGTTAAGATCCTTAGACGCCAGGAAGGAATCTGACCCAGACGGTATCCCCGTAAGATTATATGTTGACTATGTTTCAAATGTAACAGCATTTTTATCCATCATCTATCAGAGATCATTGGAACAGCGGAAAGTTCCACGGGACTGGAAGAAGGCCCAGGTCATAGCAATCTACAGAAAGGGAAGAAAATCGGATGCACATAATTACCGGCTAATTTCACTGTCGTAGATTTGTTGTAGAATCATGGAACATATTTTATGTTCAGACATAATGACCTTTCTAGACAGTGAGAAGCTCATCTGCTGAAAGCAGAGCGATTTTAGGAATCAGCGGTCATGCGAGACATAGCTGGCCCTCTTTGTGCATGACAACAGTCTCTAGATACCGGCTCCCAGGTTGTTGCTATATTTACGACTTTCGAAAGGCGTTCGACTCAGTTCCGGACTGTCGCTTGCTCCAAAAAGTGAGTGCATACGGTCTATCCGATGACATATGCGGTTCGATAGAAAGTTTTCTAAGAGACAGGGAACAGTATGTCGTCCTGAATGAGGTGACATCAAATCAAACAATCGTAACTGCAGGTGTGCCCCAGGGCAGCGTAAGAAGTCCGCTGCTTTTATACGATTTACATGGTCCGCCGGCCAGGGTGGCGAGCGGTTCTAGGCGCTACAGTCTGGAACCGCGCGACAGCTACGGTCGCAGGTTCGAATCCTGCGTCTGGCATGGATGTGTGTGGTGTCCTTAGGTTTAAGCAGTTCTAAGTTCTAGGGGACTGATGACCTCAGAAGTTAAGTCCCATAGTGCTCAGAGCCATTTGAACCATTTTTTAACCACGATTTACATAAACGATCTGGTTGATGATATTGACAGCGGCATTAGACTGTTTGGCGATGATGCTGTAGTCTACAGGAAAGTTGTGAACAAACCAGTGAGAATTTGTAGGATATAAATGCGTGGTGTAATGTCTGGCAGTTAGCTCTCAATATTAGTAAGTGTAACCTACTGCGTTTAACAAAGCGAAAATCCCCATTAATGTAGGACTAAAACATAAATGCCCAATCTTTGGAAGCGGTAACATCCGTCATGTATCGGGGTATGACTATTCGAAATGATCTCAAATGGAATGATCACATTACACAAGTAACGGGCATGTCGAACTCTAAATTGCGGTTTATTCATAGAATCCTGAAGCGATGGAGTCTTTCCACAAAGGAAATTGCTTACAATACGTTAGTTCGTCCAGTGTTAGAGTATTGTTCGTCTCTATGGGACCCTTACCAGTTGGGTCTGGTTCAAAAGACTGAGAAGGTCCAAAGAAGAGCGGAAAGATTCGTGACTGGTACATTTAGCCATCGCGAGAGCGTTACAGATCTCATTGAAAGTTTGATGTTGGTCACACTTGCAGATAGACGACGAACTAAACGGAAGGGGCCGCTCACTAAATTCCGAAATCCGATCTTCGCCGAAGATGTAGAGCATATATTGTTGCCACCAACTTTCAAATCGCGCAACGATCACCTTTCAAAGATAAGAGAAATTAGAGCTCGTACTGAGGACTTCAGACAGTTGTTTTTCCCTCGTGCAATCCGCGAGTGGAACAAAAGGGGAGGGGGGGGAGGGGTGAATATGACTTTGGAGCGAATTGTGCCATCCGCCACACACCACTTGGTGGGTAGCGAAGCATATATGTAGATGTAGATGTAGAAAGTAGCCACTGTACTGGTAGAGCACTTGCCCGCGAAAGGCAAAGGTCCCGAGTTCGAGTCTCGGTCGGGCACACAGTTTTAATCTGCCAGGAAGTTTCAGCCACTGTACATGTTTGCTGAAAGGGATGGTCACGAGAATGTGAGGACCCAAGAAGACTGGGTGCCGGACGGCCGCGTGGCACTACCGAGTAGGTAGCTCTTTATGTACAGCGTATGGTTCTGTCGCATCCTACTGCATCTGTACTAACAATTGTGCAGCGACTGGCACTACAGGACTTAACGAACTGTTACAAATCCGTTATTTAAAGGACCGCTCCGATCAAGATGTCCTGTAGCTTGCATTCCACCTATCCCAGAAAACCGCCATTTACCATGGTGACAGAGTGGAGGTCCATTGAGTTTTCTGATATATGCTGGTACTGCCTTCGTGACAGTTATGGCCGCGTGTTGGTTAGAAGGACACCAGGTGAGGGCCAGCAAGCAAACTGTCAGCGTGTTAGACACAGTGGACCAGTACCTGGAGACATGGTCTGCTCTCCGATTTCGTATGGCAGCTGGAGCACTTAGTCCCCGCATCCTGCCTGCAAAACTGTACATCAGTCTGGTGATTCCACCTGTGGTGATGTTGTTCATAACAGCATTCCGAGAGGTGTTCTCCAACATGATAACTCTCGCCACATGTCGCTGTTGTAGCCACATATGCTCTACAGAATGCCTTGTAGCCACATATGCTCTACAGAATGCCTTGCCCAACTCAATAACCATATCTGTCTACAATGGAGCACATATGGGACGTTATCGGCTGACAACTTCAGCGTCATCCACAAATAGCATTAACTACGTCTGTACTGACCGACTAACTGCAGCAGGCGTGAAACTCCATCCCACATCAGTCTACCGTTTAGAGCGGTTATTAATACCCTAACATTTCACAGTTACGAATTCTTATGTCACGCTCAGATTAGATTTTAGATTAGATTAATTATTCATTCCATAGACCCACAAAAGAGGGGATCCTCCTGGGTGTGGAACATGTCAGATAAACTCATTACAAAAATGTAAATAGAAAAACTTGAGTTTCATTAATTTTAATGATCCTCAGTCAACAAACAGTAAAATTATGTACAAGAAGTAATATTAAACTTCCAATATTGTAAGTAGGCTGTTTAGGTTTTTATGTTGGTAACGCCATGTAGCGCTCTATATAAAAATCACTGGCTGTGCTCCGTGCAGTCTGTGGCTGGTTTGCATTGTTGGAATTTGCTATTGTAGTGTTGGGCAGTTGGCTGTTAGCAGCGCGTAGAGTTGCGCAGGTGGACGTAAGCCGTCAGCAGTGGTGGATGTGTGGAGAGAGATGGCGGAGTTTTGAGAGCGGATGATCTGGACGTGTGTCCATCAGAGAGAGTAAATTTGTAAGACTGGATGTCATGAACTGATTTTAGTCAAATTAGGTACAAGATTTAAAATTAAATTTCCACTAGTTACAGACTTAAGACTTACATCTGCTTTCCATACACCCATCATTCACGCAGTAGGTAGCTACTTGGCTGTTACAACCAAGTATTGTCAAAAACTAAAGTATAATAACTTTTCATTAAACATTAACCTGTGATCTTGGAATGTTAATCACGTAAATATGCTACTTAGTTAAACTTACTCCAAAAATTTTATTACACTACATTAATAATTTTTGGTATTCCGATTTTTTTCGTCAGTTTACTATTCATTTCTCGATCTGTGTGTCCACTACTTTGCCATATTTGAAAATTACTTGCAATTCTATGTTATTACATATATCGTCAATCATCTTAATATAAACATAATTGCTGGCCACGGTGCCAGAGAGTTTCTAGGTGCTTTAATCCGGAACCGCGCGACTGCAACGGTCGCAGGTTCGAATCCTGCCTCGCACATGGGTGTGTGTGATGTCCTTAGGTTAGCTAGGTTTAAGGAGTTCTACGTTCTAGGGGACTGATGACCTCAGATGTTAAGTCCCATAATGCTCAGAGCTATTTGAACCATAAACATAATTCATTTGTACCTCAGCTAGTGTTACACCAATCCAGTCACTGATTTTATCGTGTATGCAGTATTATGTCACTACTACCATATTTTCCTTTTTGCATGAAGGGAAATATTTTAGGAACACTTATTCTTTTAGTATCTTGCCTTTTAATTGCATGAATTACATTATGTTTCAGAGTAACTAATTTTGGTGATGCTACGGCCTTCTCATTATTCCTTGTAATACTTCTCGTTCACTGAAACTTGGCTTTGTAATATTATGCGAAAAAAGAGGGTGAGTTTCAGCCGTTTGATGGGAATATTCCCATAGTACCACAAGCCGTTGTGTCTCATGAAGATGAAACGGCAGCAGCGCATATCGTTGCCAGTTATGACATAATCTTTTTTGGCAACCAATTAAAATCTTCTTTGACTATTCACTTATTCAGAAATTTGAAACACTCCCTTCACAAGTGAACTTAGCTCAGGGTAGGATATGCCAAAATACTGCAGTCCATTAAAACTGCAACACCAGGAAGAATAACTAACAATGCACTTTTTTTACTGTGTGTTTCCAGTACACTGAGGTGTGAAAGTCATCGGATAGCGATATGCAGTAAAAAAGATATAAAAGGGCAGTACATTGACAGAGCTGTCATTTGTACTCAGGTAATTCTTGTGAATCAGGTTTACGATGTGAGTATGAGCGAAAGATGGGAATTAGCAGACCATCAACACAGAGTGGTAGTTGGAGCTAGACGCAAGGTACATCCCATTTCAGACATTGGCTCTCATTATGGACAACGAAGTGGCCGTCGTTCTCCACTTAAGTAAAGAGAGCAGCGGAGTGTGTGTAGAGTTGTCAATGTTAACAGACAAGAAACACTGCATGAAATAACTGCCGACCTCAGTGTGGCACGAACGATGAACTAATCAGTTAGGACAGTGTGTTGAAGTATGGCGTTAATGGGCTACGGCAGCAGAGGACTGAGGCCAGAGCTTTTGCTCACAGCATATCATCACATGCAACGCGTCTCCTGGGCTCGCGATAGTATCGGTTTGACCCTACATGACTGGAAGAATGTAGCCTGATCAGATGATTCCCAATTTCACTTGGTAAGAGCAGATGGTAGGATTCGAGTGTGACGCAGAGCCCACGAAGACATGGACCCAAGGTGTCAATAAGGAACTGTGCTAGCTGTTGGTGGCTCCATATGAGTGTGGGCTGTGTTTGCATGGAACGGAATGAGTCCTCTGGTCGATCTGAACCGATCGTTGATTCCAAATATTTACGTCCGGCTACCTTGAGACCGTATTCAGCCATTCATGAACGTCATCGTTCAAAACAACGACGGAATTTTTATGGCTGACAATGCGCTATCTCACCGTGCCATTGGTGTTCGCAATTAGGTTTAAGAACATTTTAGACAATTCAAGGGGGTGACTGGGCCACCCAGACGACGCGATGTGAATCCCATCGAACATTTCTGGGACATTATTGGAACGTCAGTTCGTGTACAAATTGCGGCACCAGCAACGCTTTCGCAATTGTGACCGGCTATAGAGGCAGCATTGCTCAGTATTTCTGCAGAGGAAATCCAATAAATTGTCGAGTTCATTCCACATTGTGTAGCTGAAATACACCAGAAAAAAGGAGGTCTGACACAATATAAGAAAGTATTCTGAGCCGTTGCGGGGAAACTGGCGTCGCCTTTCGAAGTCCTGGCACCACTAGCTTGATACGTCGCGTGCTGTCGCCCTGGTTTAAGACTACAAAGATCTTTCCTCGAGGTTGTTGACGGAGTACAGTACCTGTTGTGGTGTTAAATGAAGCTGTTATTAAAGAAGGCTGGCCTGTTTCTATTTGGTAATCTCACTTAACTGAAGCTGTTATTATTGAAGGCCTGCATGTTCCATTTTAATTAAATTAAGAGCTCTTTCAAAATTTAGGTTAGCTGAAGCTCTTATTCATCAAGGCTTTCCTTTTTTATTGCTGTATTGTATATCTGATACCTTACTCAATCTATGTTGTAATTAACTGAAATTGTGACTGCCAAGGACCTATCTGTTTCGGAATATTTCTGTCAAAAAGATAGTAACAGGAGATGACACGTTTTCGTATATCCCTTTATCCATAACTGTATCCCATGGAATTTTTGCCCTCAGTATATAGTAAGAAAACAACACAAATTTCATCTGGTATTCAGAGAACATGGTTGCGTTCTTGCTGCAGAAATGGTGGTTCAGAATTATCTGCCCTGTTTGTTGTTCAAATGGCTCTGAGCACCATGGTACTTAACATCTGAGGTCATCAGTCCTTTAGAACGTAGAACTACTTAAGCCTAACTAACCTAAGGACATCACACACATGCCCGAGGCGGGATTCGAACCTGCGACTGTAGCGGTCGCGCGGTTCCAGACTGAAGGGCCTAGAACCGCTCGGCCACAAGGGCCGGCTCATTTGTTGTGATCATTTCCTTAGTGCATGAGGTTTCGTTACTGTCTGTCGATCAGTGTATTAATTTATTCCGTTGTTCGCAAGAAGCTAGCTTGTTATGGATCCAAGTTGTTGCCCTGGGGAAACGGGCGTCCAAAGAAGGAGCATTTGCAGTATGAACTTAGAATTTGGGAGCTTAGCACCGATGGTAGTGTTCCAGAGCAGACGGCCAGGTTGCGCGCGGTGTTGGGCACACAGCTTTGCGTTTAGGCGAGCATCATTGGGGAAGTAGATGTTTCTATCGTTAATATTTCCGCGGCGTTGGATGGGCTGCAGCGGAACCTGTCCTTTTTGGAGAAAGTGAACCTACAGATAGGCAAACCGGTAGAATTCAGGCCCACCTAGCTCATTTGAGGAATTGTTTGAGAAACATTACCTCCATGCAACTTAGCCAGCCTGAAGTTATGAGGTTGGGGCCGCCGAGTGTTCGAGCGAGGGATTTTCAGGTCCAAGCACCGTCCTTTAGCTTGGAAAGTCAGGAAGCGTCATCATGTTCAACAGCTACCCCCTTGAATTAGTTCACTGATCAGACATCCGGGGACGAAGATATATGTAGCCCTCCAGCTAATCAATTCGCTAGACTACTCACCTAATTTCGTGCCCACTCAACGGTATTTCAGAGCATTTACTTGATATTTTGGGCCGTTATCAGCAGTTTTTGTGGCTGTTGGTGGGATTTGAATTTGATGCGGATGTCTTGAGGACGCGTCGCCTTGTGATATTAGCATTACGTTTCCCTTGGCGAAAGGAACTGAATGATTTTATACCTGAAGTCCTGAACGGGGAGAACTCAATAGGACAACTAAGGCACTAATTGTCAACAGCAAGCTCTCGCCGCTGAGGCGGAACGAGCTTGAACGCAAATATTACTGCCGGGTGCAGGCATCATTTGAACCACTAAGCCAGTAAAAGAGTGCGCCTGGGTATGGGTATGTCGGTTCCGGAACTCAATTCTGTATCAAATATTCTGGAGCGCATGCGTCCCGAGGATAGGTCGCGCTCAGCCTTTTCTTCCCGTCCCTCTAGCTTCCGGGAATTGTAAACATTGGTTGATTACATTGAATCCTTGTCATTTGCCGATGAGTAGCGGAAGCGTGAGGTGCACTTGGAAATTCCTCCGCCCACCTCGAGAATTAATAGGGCTCCTCAGGCAGCCAACACATTTTCTGGTAAAGGTTAGTTTCGGTATTTTCGGTGCGGCGTCAGTGATCACTTGGAGCGCGAGTGTCCTGTAGCACAAACCTCTAAACGCGGCAAATGACGCCACGCGAGGTGGCGAAGGAGGGGGGTACGGGGTTTTTCCCATCGGAGCCATGCGCCATGGTGCGCGCGTATTAAAGCTCCCTCTGGATCTGCTCTCCCTCTTATCCGTGCCAGTCTAGGAGAACAAATCATGTGCGAGCTGTTGGATTCTGGTAACTCCTTGTCTTTGTTGAATTACAATTGGTATTTAGAGTTTGGGAATTTGTGTAAATTACCTTCCAAGCCCACCTGCCCTCAGAGATGTCGTGTGGCCAATGGGCAAGAGTTGCCTCTTGGTCAGCGAGGTGCGTGGTAGTTACTCCATTTCTAATTTCTCATGGCCCGTTACGCTCTTGCTTGTTATACATCTGGCGCACAATTTGTTGCTGGTGTGTGTTTTCATTAAGAAAACTCGATTAGTTCTCGACTTTTCGAGATGCACCATGTCTTTTAGGTTTTCTCCTAGTGACAAGGTAGCCTTTTGCTCACCGTTGCACAAGTCTGGGGAATTCGGCGAATTGTAACTCCGGTGAATTTGATGTGGCCCATCTTGAGCTGGGTCAGGCAGGGCAGTTGTTGAATTTGTTGGGGATTTTCCCGGGGTTTTCACTATTTTAAGTTGGGGGTCATTAACGTCATACAATACTACTTACGCTTGGCTGACGATATTCTTGTGCAAGAGTCACCTTTCGCCTCTCGCCATCCAAAATGAAAATCTTGAGACAGAAACTGGCAATTATGTTGAAGGAGTGGGTCATTAGTCCAGCTGCATCTCCCTACGCGTCGTCAGTTCCTAAAGCTCAGGGCCAGGATTACAAAAAAAAATGGCTCTGAGCACTATGGGACTCAACTGCTGTGGTCATTAGTAGTCCCCTAGAACTTAGAACTACTTAAACCTAACTAACCTAAGGACATCACACACATCCAAGCCCGAGGCAGGATTCGAACCTGCGACCGTAGCAGTCGCACGGTTTCGGACTGCGCGCGTAGAACCGCGGGACCTTACTAAAAAGGATGTCTTAGAAACTGTCCCCATACTGGATATTCATGACTGCTTTACCTGTTTCTTGGGGTTGAAATGGTTTACAGTGCTTGATCTCGACCAAGCTTATAGTCATAATCCTTTTACCGAGGAGTTTAAACATGTCACCGCCTTTTGCACTGATTAGAACCTTTACGCGTTCAACCGATTACCGTTCGGCTGTCCTTTGGTATAGTGATTTTGTCTAGTAGATCATATCCTGGTCGACTTGAAGTTTTCCTGTTTAACAGATGTCCTTTCTGGGCCATTTAATTTCCGAGGACTGCATAAGGATTGACCAGCAACCAACTAAAATGTTGAAGAAATTTCCTAAGCGTCGAAATAGGAAGGACATAGATTTAGTGAGATGGCGAATTATTCTAGCCATTTTGTCCCTGATTTTGCCCAGACTTTTTGACTACTTGTGGCTGTACATATTTGAAAATGTAGTACAAAGTAGTGCGCGAAGAGGCAGAACTAAGACTGGACATAGTGTGGAACCAAGTTAGGATACGAGACACAGCTGTGTTACGTCATGCTGCTTCAACTCTGTTGTGTAATTCTTCAATGGTAGGGATCTGGTGAGTGATAGCGTACCAATTTCTGTGCGATCCCTTGACCAGATGTTGTCAGTAATGAAACATCTGCAGAAAGTGCTAGCCAAGTTAACAGTTTAAAATGCACTGTGTCGAGGTAGGTCTGAGCAGCACGGACACAACGCCGTCTTGTGTTGTCTTAATGAAGGGTGACTTAAGGGAAGATAGAGTACAAGCACTGGTCTTATCACGTCACAAATGTACCACGTGCTGTCGAAATTACCGTCTGTGCTAACCAGAGGAGATCGAACCCAATGGCATCACATACTACCACACAAGGTGCTGCGCCCGTATTACGAAGACGAATGCAGTAGGGGAACGAGGGTTACCAGCGAAGTCTCCAAAAATTTAACGCTGTCTGCAGAACCGGGACTCAAGTGAAAAAATGACTTGATGTCACTCTATTGTCCACTGTTGTTGGTGGGAGACACACTATCTACGTGCCTCTCTCTGTTGATGCTTCAAGTGTAGCCGTGCTGGTAGTCAGTAGTAACACAGACGTTGGTTTACTGTCTCTGCAGATACTTGTTTTGTTGCGAAAACCCCACTTACTTATTAGATGTACATGATAGGTCTGTAAGATCCTTCACAGCTGACCGAATATGACGTCTGTCCACTTCGACGCGAGTTGTTTGGTTCCGCTGACACCCTGCATAGCCATGTGTATGGTGCTTCAGATACCATCGATTCCACATTAACATGACTGTCGTGAGATAATTACCAATCCGAGCAGCAATACCGCAGACTGGTAAGTCGCACTCTTGGTAGTCTACAGTCCTGTCAATTTTGAATTCCAAAACGTGTTGGTAAACGTTCCTGCTCCTTAAACTAGGAATAACCCACTGTTCATGTAAACAAAAACATTCAAATCGCTAGCTGAGCGAGAAATTCCTTGCATGATTTTTTATTATGTTCAGAATGTAGATGGCGTTGCTCTTAACTGTTTTGTGCTATGCCACTGAAAAGCCGATTATTAGCACATCCAAGCATGTGCTACACTTCATACCAATTCGACGTTTACTGCATGTCGTCTTCATTATCTTACAAGGCACTTGAATACGTCTACACGCTGCTGGATGAGTTTCCATCAGAAATCTTAATGGAGAAACCCCTTATGATGATGTTCTGCGGGCAAGCAATTAGACAGCGCGCTTGGCGTTTCGGACATGTCAGCTTACAACCTCCTCGACGCTATGGATTATTTATGAGGGCTACATTTCCAACAGCTCTTTTGAGGCACTGCCTCTGGTTGGACGACGTCGGCGGAAGTCGCGGGGGCGTGGCTTCGAACAGGCGAGACCGTCCCAGTTGCAACAACAGCGCAACAGTGTACAGACACCCGGCCGCGCCGACTCATGAATACTAACTCGGCC
Organism: Schistocerca gregaria; assembly: GCF_023897955.1. Classification (NCBI taxonomy): domain Eukaryota; kingdom Metazoa; phylum Arthropoda; class Insecta; order Orthoptera; family Acrididae; genus Schistocerca; species Schistocerca gregaria. The sequence goes on along the minus strand of NC_064920.1, from coordinate 922,799,275 downwards.
GCTTTACATGTCAATAAAGCGCGACGCCCGCTCCTGGGCGCCACGCACAACGTACAACACACTGCCGCCTGCCTGCAGCCGCTGACTTGGTCCAACATCAGAACATACACTTGGCGATCCGCTGGATCTAACTTCAATTAATGGCATATTTCCCACTACAGTGACCAGCAGATGCGTACATATATAAGAACTCTTGTGTTCTGATGTGTAATTAATAACGATTAACTTCACGTAACATAAATATTTGCGCTTAGATACTATTAATGCTCAGAAAAATCTCCAAATGATGCATTTCCGAACATTTATCAAGCATCTCATACGACCATGAATGTATAAATATTCACTCACCACAACGGGTGATGTGATCAGTGAAGCCCGAGTGCAGGCGACACTTTCATAATTATAGTACTTATCAATGTGGTCAATGTAACTGGTTCCAGACACCACAATCGCCCATCTGCAACGATGTGGTGAGATGGAAGTTCTGAAAGACATACTGTGGATCTGATAAACAAATAAATTGCAGAAAAAGTGTTGCCTCTAATTATTATCAGATGATTGTAGGTGAAAGTAGGTAAAGTTATATGAAACGCCATAAATCTACTCTCACTTACTAAAAACGTTATCCACTTAGCCACACAGAAGGTATACAGCAATCTGAAATGGAATGACCACATAAAATAAATCGCGAGCCAGACAAATACCAAACAGAGATTCACTGGAAGAATCCTCAGGATACGTAGTCCACCAGCAAAGGTAGTAGCTCTCTCAACATATATTCGACCGATACTGCAATATTCCTTGTCTGTATGGGATCTGTACCATATAGAACTGACAGAAAGACAACATCTAAAGAAACTTAGCTTGTTGCGTTACGGGTTGATTCTGTAAGCAGAAGGCTTCAGAGAGACGATCAACCAACGCCAGTGGCAGATGGTGCAATAGAGGTATCCTACGTCTCAGTGTTCTTCGTTATTTAAAGGTGCTGGAGCATAGATTCCTAGAAGAGTGTGCAAATATATTGCTTCTTCGAACGTATGTCTTTCGAAATCGTTCTTCCCGTGAAATATTAGCGACTGAACAGTGTTACACAAAGTACCATCCGCCACACACCGCAACTTATCTTGCGCAGTATAAATGTAGAAATATATATATGCAGGAAGAGACTAGGAAGTTAAATGAAAATGAGTCCGCTGATGTTATGTGGTTCGATTTCAGCAATTATAATCTAAATTGAAACGGACAACTAATTTGGTGTTATGATCTGCCTCTATCTTCAGCAAGACGTTGTACACTTTTAGAGTTGAATGCATGTTACGATTTCAATAGGAAAGATATCATACAGCGAATGCATCCTCTGACACTCTTCTGAGGTAAACAATCCCACGACTGTTGTAAATTGCCCTCGATATCGAGGTTATTGGCACTAGGATGAATCTGTGAAACAAGTAGATCTCACATCTGCAGACAGAGCGAGAAGATCTCGCAGGCGAAGGGAGCACATCAGTATCTCTTAGGTAGCGCGCCAGGTCAACGATTGTCCTCTAGAAAGAGAAGATCAGAATACTGGTTTCTGAAGGGAAGCACCTGAGATAGCAAGATATTCAAGGCGTGCTTTCAGAGTTTGACCACAGCACAGTGATAATCGGAAATAATATCCCATATCATTCTCTTAATGAGTTTTCTCCCCATGTTGTCATCGTATTTTCAGACGATGGCCAACTGGATCAGTGTGGAACCGAAATTAATAGTTAAAAATAGTGAGACCCCACTCTTCAGCAATCCGTGCTCACCTAATACGGAATCTCTCAACAAGCAGTCGTCCGAGTAACGTTGTTAACGGCAAGGCCCATTCGACAGTAATTCAGCAGTCCAGCTGCAGGCAACCTCCAGAAAAGTTGTGGGATGACCAATGGGCTAGCACCGGATCCATTTCTTCTGTCTAGCCGAAGGGATAGGTGTGAAAAGATCACGACGCGCTTGGTGAGCAGTATAATAACCCACTCTTGGTCGCGCAGAATCCTGACACCTCATGAGTTCCCATTCGGCACAACATTATTCCGCTGTCATCATCAAACAGCACTCATTTGTAGATAGTGACCAACCGGCCACATTTAGACGTGCAATGATATCCCTCTCGAGCTCTGTGCTGTGCTAGAACCGGTACTTTCACGAGCACGCGACATTCTCTTTGTCCTTCACTGTTCTCACTAACCACGTGATTCTTTGCACGCTCATTGTATACCTGTCATTCCTGACATCACTGTCACTTCTTGACAAAACTAATGCACTCTGGTGACCGTTTTGGTAGTCGCAGGTTGTAACCTCCCCCTTCATAACTGGATGCGATATAATTCATCACGATTATACTGAGTAGGCCTCTCGTTACCGAAGGAGAATAATACCGGTTAGTAGTGGGATAGTATACAACAGAATCTTCTGAAGAAAGAATCTAGTATCAACCAAATCTAAATACTGATAATTTTGGAATGGGTGGAATATAGTGCAACCACTCACCAAGCACGACGGCGGAAAATGGTACCACGAAATATTTAGTCCAAAAATACTCATAATAAAATAACAATGATTAACAGGGTATAATTAAGCGGTCGTCAGGCCACGACGGCAATGAACCTCCATAATCTCAAGAAAGGTAATGGTAAAGATATTTAAGCAAATAATCACTGGCGTGGTAACAGAAGGTTGACCAGGTTTTCTACAACACAACAATTCTCCAAAAAACAAAAAACAAAATTAACGAGAAAGCACTGAGTTTGCAGTTACTTATTCCGAAATACTACATTTTGAAAGTAAAGTTTAATGAAATTACTGGATAAATAAATGTAACTAAAATTTAGTTATGAAAATAATCACTTTTAGTAACCTAAGCATATCGTAATGAAAAATTTGGAAAAAGGCAACCCATTTACTTTTAATTGTAGAAAGAGTGAACTGAATTTGCTTCAAGCAAATAAACAACTGATTTTACTTTTAATATAACAACAATAGGAAATTAATTAAGCCTCTATTATGCAATGCAAGAATGAACAGTTTCTGAGACAGAAAGTTTAGACGGATACTGGTCATTAGCAAACAAACAAAACTGGCAGTAAATAGTTAGAAAATTTTCATATTTTTAGGACACTCCGTGATTTCATGGTAAGGAAAGGGATCCTGCCTTGGTAGTTATATCTGAGGTCGATGACAACACAGGTGTCCTACAAGTTTTAATTATTGCTGGTTGCTATTCAAGTTAGTCAACCTTGTGAAAGAAATCCCACTGGTTAATGCCTCCAAAAAGTTATATTTTCTTCACTTAACCGCCTTAGGATGCTGTAGCTGTGCGGACAACGAAGAATGTAGCCGGCGACAATGCTGAGTTCCTGCAGCTGCAGCTGCAGCTGCTTGAGAATCCCGAGTCGTCTCCGCAGCAGCGGATAATGATGGGACAGGTAAGAGTTAGAACTGCAGTTTCCTCAACCTGTCCACTGCTACCGTGCTCTCAACATTAGGTGCGCATACACAGGTGGGGTCGTAGATGCACACCCCTTCTGCGGGAGCGCCCACCACACACTTTCGCGCTCTTTAAATCACTCAAGCGAGCTCCATCATCTCTGATCGCAGCGCGACACACACACACACACACACACACACACACACACACGAAGAAAAACAACGGCACAGCTACTGCCATTTCGTCGTTTCTATCGAAAAATTAAGATAAATACCCTTGGCTATTACTCGGCAATACACTATAACTACCTTATAATTACAGTCAATTACGTACAGTCAGAAATAGATACACAATTACGTCCATTACATATTAACTACAGTTTCTGTAATAAATCTTACCTATTCAGAATCATAAATACGGCACAAGTTATTAACAGATATTAAAAGCCGAAAAATTCTGGATAGTTCAGAAGGCATTTTATCTGCATTTTCGGTGTGGTAAGGTAACTGGACCTCTGGTTATTCACATGGTACGTGTTTGTACAGAACTGCAAATATATCAAAGCATTACTTCTAGTGTTTAATTCTTTCCTATTTCAGTGGATGTATAGAGATATAAAAACTACGAGTAACAGCTGTTGAACCGAATGAACAAAAATGGTTCAAATGGCTCTGAGCACTATGGGATTTAACATCTCTGGTCATCAGTCCCCTAGAACTTAGTACTACTTAAACCTGACTAACCTAAGGACATCACACACATCCATGCCCGAGGCAGGACTCGAACCTACGACTGTAGCAGTCGCGCGGTTCCGGACTGAGCGCCTAGAACCGCGAGACCACCGCGGCCGGCCCGAATGAACATAGAAGTTTTGTACACAGGGTCAATACGCCTGGTTAACTCATAGGCCTATTGTTATATTGATACGCAATCCATTCAGCAGCTTGTGAATATGTGCATAGGATTGGTACTATTTAGTATGGCTCTAAAACACAAAAGGAATATATACCAGGTACCCACTCTACTTTTACCCCTTTCAGACCTTGTTTCATTTCAGTTCTAAGTTTCTAAATCAATTTTTGTCCACTGTCGGCAGATCTAATCGTCAAACGACGTGGTGTAGGTACTACATGTGAAGGGAATTATTCAGTATGAGAAAACCTTTCCAGTAGAAGTTGGATGCTTCGGAATCTTTCAGATTGTAACTGTGTGTGTGTGGCATCGTCCAAACAAATGGTTCAAATGGCTCTGAGCACTATGGGACTTAACATCTGAGGTCATCAGTCCCCTAGAACTTAGAACTACTTAAACCTGACTAACCTAAGGACATCACACACATCCAAGCCCGGGGCAGTCGTCCAAACATCGTGGTGCCGTAGCAAAGTAGGCACCTCATATCGTTACCACAGAATTTAACCATGTCTCAATGCACTCTGCAACGACCAATGACCGGCGGTGGCAAAACCACACCCTCTCTCCTAGCTCTTCAGCACCATTGGACGGAAATACAGACGAGCAGAGATATGTTCTACCCAGTTCGTTGCCTTCGATCAAGAAAACAACATCGACTGCTTAGGGCTCAGGTGTTACTCATGTATTATATGGAAGTGTACTTTTGAACTCAGACACTTTTTTACTTCGAGAGAAGAATGTAATAAAGCGTGCATCAAGTGATGCTTTAATAATCAAAGATAGTTGTAAATATACGGCACATTCCTGTGGCTATGGATTGTGTGAAGTTTAGTAAATCTTTTTACCATTCTTGTATTAAAGTGAATAATATTTCATACGTTGGCTATTTCACATGTTACAGTACTGAACATCGACTTCCCAATGCAGTCAATGAATACACAGTTATGACTGGACGATTGTAATTTCATCAGGTTCTAAGAAATTGCGATGAGAAATGAGACCTAAGACGACCGACTTTTGAGATGGTTCGCCTGCTGATGGTTGTGTGCGAGCTGCACATGTGGTTTTGATTATTACTGTTGCTCTAATTTTGTGCTTTAGAATTGGTGTGTCCTATTCCATGTTTCACCATGAATGAGGCGCCAAAGGAAATGTCTCTAACCGATTTCGCACAGTTTGAGGCACAGCAGATTGAACGCCTGCTACTCCGTGTCGGCCTGTTGACGTCATTAATGAATAAACAAGCCCCTAAGCAGCCGGTAGCTGCACCAAACTTTTCTCATACCATAGCCAGGAAGAAGAATGATCGGACGATCGGACACTTATGGAAGCCCTTTTTGCAGCCCACGAAACGCAATGCTTAGTTTTTATCCACCTTTGTTCCCGACGTCAACCGTCTGTGTGTCAAGTTGTGTGCAGTACTGTTCCCGATGATGTCACATACGATGAACATTTTGATGGTCAGGTTCATGTAGCAGCAGCAAAGAGAATTTTTTTCGTCTGAAGCAGCAGCCTGCTCACACAATAAAACAGTGAATCGCAGAACTGAAGAGGCCTCACAGGGCATTAAACCGTTCTTGTGAAACTGACTATCATGATATCATTTTACGTGATGCTATTGCACAGAATGTTTTAGATACATGCATTGACACTGAAATTCTCAAATTATCAGACCCTGATTTAAAAACAGTTTTGTCTACTCGTATAGCGGAATCTAAAATAACAAACAATCCTGTCGGGAGCACATCCGCAACTGAGCGTTGTACCAGAGGTTGAAAATACCGCTTCAGTTGTAAATTTCTTTTATTTTCACACGACCGATTTCGGGTAATGTGGAAATAAAATAAATTTACAACGGAAGTGGCATTTTCAACCTCTGTAATCTCAAATAGCTGTGGACTCAACATGGGTTGATTTGAAGACTCCTCGTATTTGAGATGTTCACAGTGCACAATACACTCAGTCTCAAGGGCAGAGTAATGTTACTATAGTTAAAATTATACCTCACAAAAACAGTGAGAACAGTGTAAGTAGAGGTGAAAGCTTCAATATCGTGGTATACGACGAGTGTTACAAAACGTTATGGGGAAATCTTGTCTACAGTGCTGTTCGACACAAGATCGGAAAGAGTGTCTTTGTCGTAATGTAAACAATGTGAACGCGAAGGTCATATTCAGTGTGTTTACGTGGCAACCCATGTACAGCAAACAGCCACCACAGTGCGAAAGCACGTCCGCGGCAAAGTTTTCAACAGGTGCATACGATTTTGGCGAAGCCTATAACAACGGCACACGCCAAACGGAGCACTTCCGCATCGCAGAAACCTTCCGCTGCCATACGCAGGCAAGCGAAAATACATTTTTTTCAGTTTCATGAAGAACAAAAGGCAGGTAAATTGCAGTTAGACAGTGGTGCTTCTGTTTCCGACACAGAGTCGGTGGCGTACCGATACAGCACTCTACTTCTATTTTGTCTGTCCATAATGGACAATAAATTTAGGTCTTGGTATGCGTAGTTTGCAAACAACGTTTCGTGGAGCAACGAAATGTTTTCCGTTTCATGTACCCCATTCTATGATCAGTGAAAACATTTTTGGATTAGATTCATTTGATTTGTTCAGCCACTGTATACACGACAGTGCGTTACAAATGGTGCAAATGACTGAGCATTATAGGACTCAACTTCTCAGGTCATTAGTCCCCTAGAACTTAGAACTACATAAACCTAACTAACCTAAGGACATCACACACATCCACGCCCGAGGCACGATTCGAACCTACAACGGTAACGGGAGTGAGGTTCCACACTATAGCGCCTATAACCGCTCGGCCGCTCTCGGCCGGCACAGTGCGTTACAAATAAGTGTTTCTGTGCCTCGCAATAATGTTTTAGACTAGAAGGGGCAGTTTGAACCAATTTTAGGAAGGGCTAGAGTGAAAGCCAATGCGCATCCGCGATTGTTTTCGCACACAGCATGTTCCTATGCCGTATTCAGCAAGTTTCTCAGGAACTGCTAAGATGGGAAGACAATGGGGTTATCCAATCCATTTGTGCACCAAGGGCATCAGCCATGGTAATTCTAAGAAGCCTTCAGGTAATTTACCTCTATGTGCTAAGTTTAAACAACAGCAAACCCACAAACTGTCATGGATTCTATTCCTCTTCAACATCTGGAGGATTTGATGCAGAGACAGGGAAAGCGCAGATACTTTTCAAAGACTGATTTGCGTGAGTCATGTTTACAGTTAACAATGGATGTGGAGACCAAGCAATACGTTGCGATAAACATTTACCCACATTTGTTCCACCGTCAAAGACTACTGTTTGGAAGTGCTTTTCCAAATGCTTATAGATCTGCCAGTACACTGTAACATTATAAAGTTCCAATAAGGCATGGGGAAGCTCATCTATTATATCAAATTTATTCGTAACGCAGCACAAATTCCTGTTCCGCTCCACCACCTGCACCGGAAAAACTTTCTTTTCGTGCGGTCCAAAGAATGCCATAACACATTTCAGCAACTGAAGGACACATTATGAAGTCTTCGTTGTTTGATTCATTTTGACCCACCTAAGCCTCTCAGCTGCTGGTGCAGCTTCTTACGGGACCAGAGCAGTGCTCTCCCACAAAACTCGTTCTTTCGGTGCCTCCAAAATTCTTAACTAAGGGCATTGTAACTAGAGCCAGCTTGGAAGAAATCAGTATTTGTACAGTCGGAAATTCTATTTTCTGGTAGGTAACAGCCTTTGAGACAGCCTTGTTCAATCCTGCCAAGCCAGTCCCGCCTCTGACAGCGGAAAAATTTTATGTTGGTCTATGATATTGTTTAATTAGCGATATGAGTTGCACATAGGCACACTGCCCGACATTCGAACGCTGATTTGTTGTCTCGGTTACAGGGTGGTGCAGACACAGTGTTTCATTCACCTGAGGAATCACGTAACCGATACACAGGATTCTGAATAATTCTTCTCTCAATCTCAAAGCAGTTGCCATTGCAACTGTTTCTAGCGTAGCTCTGCAGGTTGATTTCCAATATGCATGACACTGTTGATCAGGAAATTTAAAAGATGCTCACCACACAGTGGCGCGTCGCTTCTTTTCGCGTCGTCACATGCTATCCACGCGATCAGGTATTTTGCTGTTGCATCCAGAGCGACGATGCACGGATGGTGATTCCTCAGTCCCTACAGCGGGAAGTTTGATCTTCACTACACCAAGGTAACACAGGTGTAATTCGAACGAAGCAATTGACCAGACGCCATTATATTGGGCAGGGAAGGAACTCTTGATTTGAGTAAATGACATCGCTTTGCAAAGTTTGTGTGAAACATCAGTCAGATCCACTGCAACGGCTTTTTGGGTGGTAAAGTCCATCTGCACCGTGTCAAAGTATTCATATCGATTTTGCGGTTCCATTCTGGAACACGCGATGCTCGTTACTATTAGACGCTTTCAGTAAATTTCCTTCTGTTGTCCCCTGTAATCCACCACAACTGCTATTGTGCTGTCGGCTTTGTCTTCTAGTTTTTGTCTTGAAGGCCTTCCTGAGGTCATTGCCTAGGACAGTGGATCATATCCAACGTGAGCCAATTCCCACCGCCAATTCCCACCGCCAACGTGACCATTGCACCTTCTGATCCGAGATCTAACTGTGAAGCTAAACGTTTCGTTTGGAAGTTCAAGAGTCATTTATTGAACTCCGTCCCTCCCACACACGGTCGGTAGACACTGTACCTTGTTGCATCTCCTGCGGCCGCCAAGGAAACAATTCATTTCACCTGGTCAGACAAAATTCCTGAGGCACGATTAAATCTTCCACAAAGTTTTCGGAAAGTAACGCCACTGGCAGCTCGCAGTCATCACCCAAGCCATCGAACGTTATTCCTATACCACCCGATGGTCTTCTGGGCCGGCGGCGCTACTAAAACCATCAGGGGTGTCAGTGATACTGTCGTAGAATTCTTGTCCACAGACGCAAAATATCGCTGGATTTCTCACTAGTTGTCGCTTTCGTCTTCCAGCCAGTCACGGTCGGCAGCGTCCGCTTTGATGCATATGGAGCTCCACACGCTGCTGCCGCCGCTACTGCTCATGTCATCGACGCCGGCGCCTGTTCCGTAGTCTGAACCGATGTCCATGGACAGACCACCCCCGAAAGATCACCATGTCGCTGCAGAAGATTCCCATCCATTCAGCCCACCGGATCGCCAACGTCTCTAAGTGTGGGCATGCACTCTCAGACTGGTACTTCGGCCGGTGTTGCCGGTTGCTATCACGGTCGGTACCGACGTTGTGGGCAGTGACGCGCCATCGACCGTCACTAATATCCCTGCTTCCTCCTCTGCGTTCACTCCTCACTCCATTCCCCTCCAGTCACGTGCGACCGCCCTACAAGACGCCGGGTCTGATGTTTGGGGAGGGGGAATAGTGGGAGGGGGGAGGGCAGACTGTGGTATCGTCCTAAGAGAGCGGTGCCCTAATAAAGTGGGCACCTCTCATGGATACCAAAAGAGATCACGACGTGTCGCTGCATTCATCAACGACGTGTAGGAGACACTGGTGGAGCCATACCGTTTCTCTCAACTCTATTGCGCCACAGCACGGAGGCCAAGATACAGTCGAGCAGAGAGACGCTCTTCTCAGTTCGTGACCGATCAAGAACACAACAACGACTAGTTAGGGCACCTGCATTATTCATGTCTCAGACGGAACTCTTCTTTTGAACACTGAGAACTTCGTTCTTCAAGAGAAATGTTTACTGAACGCGTGCATTAAATTACACATTAATATTCAAAGAGAAATGTAAATATACGTAAAATTCCTGTGACTATGGATTGTTTACAATGAGTTGACGAAATTCATGGAATAAGTCCTAATTAGTGTGTTACCCCATTTTGCCTTGCCTAGTGCAGTAATTAGACGTGGCATGGACTCAGCAAGTCTTCCCAAGTTCCTCGCAGAAATACTGAGCCAAAAGCCTATATAGCCATCCATAATTGTGAATATGTTGCCGATGCAGGATTTCATGCATGAATTATCTGTTAGTTATATCCATAAATGTTCTGTGGGATTCATGTTGGGCGATCTGGATGGGCAAATCTTTCGGTCGAATTGTCCAAAATTTTCTTCAAACCAGTCGAGAACAATTGTAACCATCGTTTTTAGGGAACATGAAGTCCATGAATGGAGGCAGATGATCTCCAAGTAGCGGAAAATAACCATGCCCAGTAAATAAACGTCTCAGTTGGACCAGGGGACCCAGTGCATTCGATGTAAACACAGCTGACACCGTTATGGAGCCACCACCAGATTGCACAGTGCCTCGTTGACGAACTTGCATCCATGGCTTCGTGGGGTCTGTGCCACACTCGAACCCTACCTTCAGTTCTTACCATCTTAAAGTGAGACTCATTTTCCCAGGCCACGGTTTCCCAGTCGAGTAGAATCCAAATGGTTGGGCCCGAGCCCAGGAGAGGCGCTGTAAGCGATGTCGTGCTGTCATCGAAAGGCACTGGGGTCGGTCGTCTGCAACCACAGCCAACTAACCGCAGATTTCGTCACATTGTCAAAAAAAGGTTCAAATTGCTCTGAACACCATGGGACGTAACATATGAGGTCATCAGTCCCCTAGAACTGAGAACTACTTAAACCTAACTAACTTAAGGACATCACACAAACCCATTTCCGGTGAAGGATTCTAACCTGCTACCGTCGCGGTCACCCGGTTCTAGACTGAAGCGCCTAGAACAGCTCCTCCACAGCGGCCTGCGTCGCATTGTCCTAACGGATAAGTTCATCGTACGCCCAACATAGACATCTGCGGTTATTTCTCCCAGTGTTTGCTTGTCTGTTAACATTGACTACTCTACGCAAACGCCTCTGCTCTTGGTCGTTACGTGAAGGCCGATGGCCACTACGATGCTCGTGGTGAGAGGTAATGCCTGAACATTGGTATTCTCGGCGCAATCTTCACACTATGGATCACGGAACACTGAATTCCCTAACGATTTCTTAAATGGAATGTCCCATACATCTAGTTCCAACTGCCTTTCCTCATTCAAAGTCTGTTAATTCCGTCCTGTGGTCACAATCACGTTGGAAACATTTTTACATAAAGCACCTGAGTATTGCTCCGCCAAAGCACTGCCCTTTGATATCTTGTGTAGGCGATACTACAAACATTCAGTTACACTCACCTCATATACGTGAAATGTAATTAATACTTGTTTCATAAATAAATAAACCAGCATTCTGGCTAAGTGTGCTCACGTTAGATTACAACATATTGTCTTAAGTATTGTTTAAAGAATTATTTGTGCCTTCATGAAAGATTGATCTCTTTTAAATTAGCAAAGATTTTTTAATAGCAGTTGCAGTCAACATTTAAACGAAGTTACTGGAAAAATAGTAAACTGTCAAATAAGTATAGAAATATGACAAAATAAGAGGTATTCATGTTGTGTTGATTTCCTGTGTAGATGTGCAGAACACCTTATTCTGACAAACATTTTCGTAATAAAAGAAATATGAAATAATAAATAAAACAGGCAGGGATGATAGCTATAGCGCAATGCTATCATTGTGTAAACGTTTATTCACTGTGAAATATTAACTCTGTAGTTTTAAAGGTATTGAAATACTGTTGTGTCATTTGTTACGCTTCATTTATCTGAACTTATCACCTGATGTGAAATATTGTAGACCCTCAAGGAGCAGTAAGAAGCCGTATTTAAGATTCTCAGACACTCAGCAGTTTCGTGGAGCGTCTACTGCACAGTAGCTATGCGAATAGCAGCAGACCCAATTCCCACCTTCAGTATTTTCCCCATATCCGGCGACGGATTCTCGTACCAGTCATGTAGCCGGAAGCCGGATCTGCCACGGCGCCCCCTGAGACCTGGGCCCGCTAGCATTGAGCTGTACGAGTAAATTCGGCTTTTACTCTTACTGGACGGACAATTAGCTCGCCTAAATACTTGTAACGCTACAACCTTACAATTATGACCAGACTACTGTATTTTCGTCAAGTTATAATAGACTCTTCCCTATCTTAGCAGCAGTGGGCAGGGAAATCACCTAGAGGGCGCCACTTGATGAGTGGGATGGCATGACGGGGATCTGGAGCTCATCCTTTGAATACGAATTCAGTGACGTAACCCACGTCGGATTGTCTGTTTGTGACGTCTGGATTGTAATGACAGTAATAGATCTTCAGGCTACCTAAATCCTTAGCGCGAATAATAACTTGGTTTATATAAATTTAGGCCCACAAAACACACACACACACACACACACACACACACACACACACAGAGAGAGAGAGAGAGAGAGAGAGAGAGAGAGAGAGAGAGAGAGAGAGAGAGAGATTGGTTATATGAGAAAAGTCAAAACCTGTAACATTCTACAATGTATAACTCAAAACATTATAGGATGATGTCAAGACAATTTAACAAATCTAAATGGCGTAATACATTCCTGTGGTTAGCCAATGATCAATATTAATTGTCAGATAATAACCTAGGGTATTTTTTCAGAGAAGAAAAGACAGATTGCCGGCCGGTGTGGCCGTGCGGTTCTAGGCGCTGCAGTCTGGAACCTAGCGACCGCTACTGTCGCAGGTTCGAATCCTGCCTCGGGCTTGGATGTGTGTGATGTCCGTAGGTTAGTTAGGTTTAATTAGTTTTAAGTTCTAGGCGACTGATGACCTCAAAAGTTAAGTCCCATAGTGCTCAGAGCCAAAAGAGAGATTAAAACAAGTCCCACAAATATCTAAGGTACGTCAGATTCCGTGATTAGAAAATTTATGATGGAAGATTAATGATTATGTCGCCTCCGATCAAGAGAGGAATGGATGGTTATTGCGGAAAACAGTGTGCACTTTGTATGTAGTCAGTCACTGCTAAACAAAGCCGCATATGGTACTGTTTGCGATGCAGATTCCCACAGAAAATGAGCAACTAAACAAAGGATAGCCGTGCGTGATTTTCAATGGCTCACCGAATGCGAAACAAGCGTCTAACGAGCGGCGGTTTGCTGAACTAACGAACACGACAGTGACATTGTCCGCACACAGCGGCGGCATTTCGACAGTCGATGTATACTGGAGATACGCGTCGTGGCGCCCGGGGAACCGGGCGTGTTTGCTGTCAGTGTGTGACAGTAATAAACGGCAATTTGCGCCGTGACATCGGCGGCGACACATCTGTCGCACATGCCGGTTTTTAGGGCTCGGCTAGTACCGCGGGCGCTGAATTTAATCTTTTGATGTCGTTTGACTCCACAGGTTGGTCAACCTGTCGGCCGCGGCGAATGATACGACACAGAGACGTAGGGTGGAGCCCGTCAGATTTCAGCGTAAAGCGGTCACCTACTCCTCGTGTCACTCTTTCCCGGACCACAGAACACGATGAATCCGCTCGGCGTGAACGACAAATAACGAGTTCCGTTGGTGTCACCCATATAGAGCCACATTCACGTATTTCCTGCCTGTCTCTCTCACTCTCTATAACACACATACACACACACACACACACACACACACACACACACACACACACACACACTCACACACACACACACACACACAGTGTTTGCTCATTAGCTTGCAAGCCTGTGGTAACGTGTGCCAACACCGTTGTGGTGCCATGTATAACAGGCGCTCGAATGGTTTAACGTATACCATCTTAGAATGCTACAGCAGAAGAAAAAATCACGGTCTAAAATATCGACAATGGCCAGCAATTTATTAATAAGGGAAGGTCACGACGATCACATCACGGTCTGACTTCAAACTTTGTATATTTTTGGCAGTCCATTAGTGCAACATAACATGCAAGTACTACAGAAAAATACTTAGGCGACTTCGAGAAAATCAGAATAAAAGTTTTGCGCGTAAATGATTTACCGACGGTTGCGATCATAAGCACGAGCTGGCGGCTGTCTTGTGTTTAGCGTTCAAGCGCCGATACGGTGGCCCAGTTTGTCCGTTCAGAGAGCCGAGGTCTTCTGTAATAAAAAAAGAACTTTAAGGGGTGCATGTGGCTCCCGCCCAGACGAAATGACGAGTACGACGACGGTAAAAAATTAAAAGACTAAAGCTTCGTAATAGGTGATTGGCTGGATCGAGTCCTGCTAACATTTTTTTCCGTTTTTATAATTTGTATTTTTATCGACATTAGTCATATTATTACGAGCATCACAATTTAATAGTGATATAGTGAAGATAAACGTGTTTTTACATGAACTTTTACTCAATTACCGATGTTTTTGGTTGTGTACTACCTTTTATTATTGCAACAAATAAACTTTATCGAGCGCCTTCAAAGTTGTTCATATTTGATTGAGAAGGAACGAGAAATTACTTCTCCTGAAGATGTTATTAAAATACATTGAATTGTACTTAGGCAGTTAACATTTACGAAAATATTGGGTTACTTATGGTTTGCATCCAAAATGTCGGATGAAAGAGAGATATTTGAAAATGTTTACGAGAGAGTTTTTTTTTTCTCAGAAACTCTGAAGATGCCTTATGAACTGGGGAAAACAGCATTCATTAGATATAGTATATGACGTTTTAATTTATGTTTTTCGTGTCTGTACGAAAAATATCACCCTGTAACTTTTGGTGTCGAAAGCACATCCGATGATTATTTGTACATTACTTGCATTTTACAACTCTTTGTATTATAAAATTAATTAGGCCTTTATTTATCGAGGTTTCATTTGGTCCCTCGTCCATGAAACCTGTATTGTAGATGGAAGCGTAAAGATGCCATGCAGTTCGTAGTACCATACCTGTCTGAAAATACTGGGAATTCAATAAAAGCTGATGCTAATAAATGGGTCTTTTCATCATATATGTATGAAATAATATGACTAGTGTTGAAAAAATGTATCCAGGGCTCCACTGATTATGAAGCTTGAGCCCAGCCATATTATCATACGCTGTAACTGTTAACTTTCACTTCATGATACATACATATTTATGACGTGGTTTTTGTAGTTTTAGAGATACCATTTTGACTATCTGGATAACATGAAAATGGATCCCGACCAGAAAATAGTCATCACGTAAGTAAAAAAGTGAAATTCGGAAGTTTCTCTGTTTTTCCGTTGTACCAGAAATCATTTCGATTGCAACGATGAAAAGACGAACGCTTTCCGGTGACAGTGGCGTCGCATGAAAGACATGATCAGCAGTATTTGTTCAGACTCACTCCAGGTGCACATTGCAGAGTCGAAATTGCTAATACGTCCCGAAACATCGGCAAAAAATTGGCTGACGAATCTTAGGAGGGACACACGGTACATCGCGGCGTATTCTATTCGTAATTTTGAAGGACGTTTAATAAAAATAGCTTAGAACAAATAAAAGGGAAGTCATGGCTTCCTCTTAATATCGTGTCGGAGGTCCGTTTTCCCTCATGGTGCAGCAGGTCGGCGTGGCATGGACTCATATTGGTCACTGAAAGTCCCCTGCAAAAGTACTGAGCCATGCTGCCTCTATTGCCGTCCATAATCGCGGAAGTGTTGGTGGTGCAGGGTCTTCTGTGCGAACTGACCTCCCGATTATGTTCCATAAATGTTATATGGGATTCATCTCAGACGAATTGGGTGCTGGGTGGCCAAACCACTCTCTCGAATTGCCCAGAATGTTCTTGGTTCAAATGGCTCTGAGCACTATGGGACTTAACAGCTGTGGTCATCAGTCACCTAGAACTTAGAACTACTTAAACCTAACTAACCTAAGGACATCACACACATCCATGCCAGAGGCAGGATACGAACCTGCGACCGTAGCAGTCGCACGGTTCCGGACTGCGCGCCTAGAACCGCGGCTAGCCAGAATGTTCTTCAAATGGCTCTAAGCACTGTGGGACTTAACATCTAAGGTCATCAGTCTCTTAGAACTTAGTTGTACTTAAACCTAACTAACCTAAGGACATCACACACATGCATGCACGAGACAGGATTCGAACCTGCAACCGTAGTGGTCGCGCGGCCTAGAATCGCTCGGCCACACTGGCCGGCCTTTCATGGATCCACCGCCAACTTGCAGTGTCATGTTGACAACTTGGATCCGCGACATTGTGGGGTCTGCGCCGCACTCTAACCCTACCAACAGCATTTACCAAATATGACCAGCCCACTGTTTCACAGTCGTCTAGAGCTCAACTGGAATGGTCAAGACTCCAGCAGAGGCACTGCAGACGATGTCCCGGTATTAGCAATGGCCCTCGTTTCGGATGTCTACTGCCATGACACACTAACGACAAATTACACAGCATTTCGCTAACGGATACGTTCGTTGCACGTCGCACATTGGTTTATGCGGTTATTTCACGCACTGTTGCTTTCTGTTATCACTGACTACCCCTATGCCAGTGTCACTCCTCTCAGTCGTTAGGTGACGGCCGTCGATCATTGCGCTGTCCGTGATGAGAGGTAATGCGCGAAATGTGGTACTCTTGGCCACTCTTAATACTTTCGACCTCGTAATATTGAATTCACTAACGGTTTCCTAGACGAAATGTCCCATGCACCTAGCCGCAACAACCATTCTTCGTTCAAAGTCTGTTAATTCCCGTCGTGCGGCCCTTATCATGTCGGAAACCTTTTCACGTGAATCCCATGACCACAAATGACAGCTTCGCCTCTGCTCTGACCTTTTGTACTTTCTGCACACTCTACAGCCGTCATCTATATGTGTGCATATCGCTACCTAATAACTTTTTGTCACCTCACTGTAATTTCTGTAACTCTAAAAGGCAGTGACTGAATAAAGAAGAAGGTTGTACGATGAGTTTCTTTATTCAAAGATGTTCGTGAAATGTCCACTACGTTAAGCTTGTCAATTCCTCTTCCCTCTCCTGATGATGGGATGTGTGCAGAAACAGCACAGCATGCACTGGTTAACGTACTCAGATGGCACGCTTTACACAGGGGTGCGGGCGATTCACGTGTATGCTGCCGAGTAGGCGACGCAGTATCTGGAAGCCAGGTGGCAGATTCTGCTTGCACTGAGGCTGTAGCTACAAACACGGCCGCCAGCCGCCGCCGGCCTCGTGTGTACCCAGCACGGAGCGGCTCAGCCCGTTGCCGTGCTGCGCCGCGGGCAGCCTAACCGCCCGCTTCTAGGCCCCAGTGGAGTCGTGGTCCGTCATGCGCAGCGGGCAAACTGCCATGGCGGCGGGGAACGCTCTTGGGTAAACTGTTGACCATCACGGAGCTGAAGAAATGGCACTCTGCAGCCACCACGTCACAGAAATCACGGGAGTTCTCGAGTGACACTGTATTTATGGTCCGCAGATTTCTGCTACATTATTCTACTGCACTACGGAAACTTACGAACTCGCCATCTCTGATTTTCTTCTTACTTAAAGGTCAGCGCATTGGCATGAGCTTCCTAGGCCAGTACGAAGTATTTCAAAAATCTCTGAAAGTTTCCCAACGTTCCCGTGTACAAACTGTACAGCGTTTCGACCTTGCTCCAACACAGTTGCCAGAAAATTATATCATTCGTGAGTGTAATTTTCAGCAGCTGTATATATTGCTCAGAATAATATTCATTCGTCAAGTGCAATTAAATTTTTATTTTTCTATACTCCTTTCAACAACAGCTTGACATACACGATACTTATATTTAGTAACATTTAGTTACTGTAAACTGTCAATCTATCTTTACAATAACCACACGCAATATGTAAATTTCTGCACATACCACGGGATTATGCTTTTATGAAGAATTATTTGCATCTGCTAAATCAATACTAAACTTCTGAAGATTTGTCGAAACAGGTAAAGTATGAAGAATACACACATTTGCAATTGACGACTGAATTTTATTATGAAAAATTCCAGCGAACTATATTTCTGTTGATGCCAAAAGGACATTGGCATAATTTGGTGGGTGTCTTGATACTGACCAAGATTTTGATCAACATTAATAAAATATTACAATTCAATTAAATTTCTCAATAATGAAAGACATTAGTGAAAAAAAAGACGTATGTCGATATGTAAAGCTTTCTAGTCTTGGAATCATGGGGGCAAATTTTCGATTCTCACTAGATGCAACGTTTTCAACTTTCGTTTGAATTTCGTAATTATTATCAAACAGAAAATTAATAGCCAATACTGAATCATAGTTTTTGATTAAAATAAAACCTTTTGAGTCACCAATCACCTGAAAAAGCGAGTCTTTATAGTAAATTGAGACTTAAGACCAAATACGAATCATCGAATAAAAAATGCTTGTTGATTTCTAGAAATTATGAATAAGTAGAAACTTAATCAATATATATAATTTTTTAATTAAGAGTAAGACAGATCGCATGCTCTGTTCAATCTTTAAATTTGTTATGATTACTGGCATTTGCATGTGTTTGTATATTAAAAATGAAATCTAATTTAATATTTAATACATCTGTCCGGTGCACAGACATTCTAAGGACGCCGGTACTTTGTGAATGGTGATGGAAACTCGAGCATCTGTACCTGCCATGTTACGCACGCGCTTTCTGTTACAGCTCCAGCAGGTATCTAGATATCTCCAGCCATCTGGAACCTACAAATTTGACAGTTTTCAACATTTTTAAAAATATTTATAGTTCACTGTCTTGCTTTCGGTGTATTATTCCTCTGTAAAATACACTCCTGGAAATGGAAAAAAGAACACATTGGCACCGGTGTGTCAGACCCACCATACTTGCTCCGGACACTGCGAGAGGGCTGTACAAGCAATGATCACACGAACGGCACAACGGACACACCAGGAACCGCGGTGTTGGCCGTCGAATGGCGCTAGCTGCGCAGCATTTGTGCACCGCCGCCGTCAGTGTCAGCCAGTTTGCCGTGGCATACGGAGCTCCATCG
Organism: Schistocerca gregaria; assembly: GCF_023897955.1. Taxonomy (NCBI): domain Eukaryota; kingdom Metazoa; phylum Arthropoda; class Insecta; order Orthoptera; family Acrididae; genus Schistocerca; species Schistocerca gregaria. The sequence goes on along the minus strand of NC_064920.1, from coordinate 922,780,031 downwards.
CAGTCTTTAACACTGGTAGCATGCCGCGACAGCGTGGACGTGAACCGTATGTGCAGTTGACGGACTTCGAGCGAGGGCGTATAGTGGGCATGCGGGAGGCCGGGTGGACGTACCGCCGAATTGCTCAACACGTGGGGCGTGACGTCTCCACAGTACATCGATGTTGTCGCCAGTGGTCGGCGGACGGTGCACGTGCCCGTCGACCTGGGACCGGACCGCAGCGACGCACGGATGCACGCCAAGACCGTAGGATCCTACGCAGTGCCGTAGGGGACCGCACCGCCACTTCCCAGCAAATTAGGGACACTGTTGCTCCTGGGGTATCGGCGAGGACCATTCGCAACCGTCTCCTTGAAGCTGGGCTACGGTCCCGCACTCCGTTAGGCCGTCTTCCGCTCACGACCCAAAATCGTGCAGCCCGCCTCCAGTGGTGTCGCGACAGGCGTGAATGGAGGGACGAATGGAGACGTGTCGTCTTCAGCGATGAGAGTCGCTTCTGCCTTGGTGCCAATGATGGTCGTATGCGTGTTTGGCGCCGTGCAGGTGAGCGCCACAATCAGGACTGCATACGACCGAGGCACACAGGGCCAACACCCGGTATCATGGTGTGGGGAGCGATCTCCTACACTGGCCGTACACCTCTGGTGATCGTCGAAGGGACATTGAATAGTGCACGGTACATCCAAACCGTCATCGAACCCATCGTTCTACCATTCCTAGACCGGCAAGGGAACTTGCTGTTCCAACAGGACAATGCACGTCCGCATGTATCCCGTGCCACCCAACGTGCTCTAGAAGGTGTAAGTCAACTACCCTGGCCAGCAAGATCTCCGGATCTGTCCCCCATTGAGCATGTTTGGGACTGGATGAACCGTCGTCTCATGCGGTCTGCACGTCCAGCACGAAACGCTGGTCCAACTGAGGTGCCAGGTGGAAATGGCATGGCAAGCTGTTCCACAGGACTACATCCAGCATCTCTACGATCGTCTCCATGGGAGAATAGCAGCCTGCATTGCTGCGAAAGGTGGATATACACTGTACTAGTGCCGACATTGTGCATGATCTGTTGCCTGTGTCTATGTGCCTGTGGTACTGTCAGGGTGATCATGTGATGTATCTGACCCCAGGAATGTGTCAATAAAGTTCCCCCTTCCTGGAACAATGAATTCACGGCGTCCTTATTTCAATTTCATGGAGTGTACTTCAGGGTAAGTTTCGACATGTTGGACTGAACCGTTCCCTTTTTAGTTCGCTCACGGAAGGCCGCCCATTTCGTGGAAGTTCCAAAACGCTGCCGATCTGTTTTAACCTCATGTACTATGCAACAACCCTCGTTATAACAGTGTTTTTCCTCTTTATTATCTTCAGAATCTTTGTGGCACATTGAAACTCTGCCTTAGAAATATTATACAAGTCTGTGCTTAAACTGACACACAATATTTTTAGCGCAACGCAATCTGACTTCCAAAAATCCCTACAAAAGAATGGCCCTGACTAACATTAACCTATACCTTTCACAAATCACTTACCTCACAAAAATCTTTGTTACTCGAACTACTGCAAAACAGCGAGCACCACTACTGCCAGCTAAATAAAAGATTCAAACTACGGAAGGCACTAACTACTGATAGGCATAGTTAGCGAATGAAAGATTTTAATAGAGAACAAACAATGTATTTACCTTAACAGTCATAATATATATATCAGTTCATGACATCAATTCTTACAAATTTAAAAACTCCGCCATCTCTCTCCCCACGTCCACCACTGCTGGCGGCTCATCTCCAACTGCGCAACGCTACGCGCTGTTAGCATTCAGCTGCCGATGCCTAACACTACAATGGCAGACAACAATGCAAACCAGCCACAGACTGCACACGGCACAGCCAGTGATTTTTCATACAGAGTGCTACGTGGCGTTACCAATAAGAAAACCTAAACAGCCTACTTACAACAGTAATAAGAGATTTTTGTTTTGTGATACCACAGAACACACTACGCCTTCTTCTCTTGTGGCGCCGTTTTACATTAGTGATTGTAGCACTTTATACTCAACTTCTAACGGCAAAACACATAGGCAAATAAACTTGATGATTTATTCTTCCATTTGTCAAAAACCACAAATTTGTAATTTCTTTCGTTTTTGTAAAATAAATATTGATTTTTATATCTTAGACTCACCCTGTATTTTGGTGTTAACGGTAGGTAATATTGTAAAACCATATGAACGCTCTCAGTATTATTGTTATATACTTTGTATTTTAATTTCTGTGGTGGAAATTTTTTTTTTACTTTTGACTCCACAGTAACTTCATTGGCTTGTAGGCTGGCGCAAATTTTTTTCTATGAGTGCAAAATTTTTTACGACAGCTTTCGTCAGCGTGTACAACACATAGGGTTGCATTTATAGTTTTCTAGTAAATGTGTTACTGCACAGCACACCTAAAGATTATAAGACACTTAGACTCAGTAGCAAAAACTGGATTATTTTATCAGCAGCTCTTGCCAGTGTGTAAAAATGATTTTTTTTCTTAAACATCTCCTTGGCATGGTGCGGCATGGCATGATGTGGCGTGGCGCGAACATGATTAAAAGACCAGTTTGAAACTGACGTAAAGCTCATGTCATTGTCCAAAAATATAGTGGATCTTTGCAAGCGGCTGTGATTGCCGAACTGCTTAAAAGTCGTTAAAGCAGATCTTAAGATCGAATCCTCTCCCATATATTTCATATACGAATAAAGACATTAAGATTCGGAGAAGGCCCATCAGTTTCTTAAAGGAACACGACACATTTCCCAAAAAACATACAAAAAACAACTTTGAATAGTTTATGAACACTGCCACTGTCAGCGTATAGTCGAAGCCGATAAATGTTTTACATAAAATATTGTATACGAAAAGCTTTTGGAAAATAATTTCATAAGAAATAATTCTTCTTTTTCAATTACTTAAAGGTATGCCATACACCCTACTCTTCACACTACCTCACAGAAAACAATGGATAGTTCAAATAGTTCAAATGGCTCTGAGCACTATGGGACTTTACATCTGTGGTCATCAGTCCCCTAGAACTTAGAACTACTTAAACCTAACTAACCTAAGGACATCACACACATCCATGCCCGAGGCAGTATTAGAACCAGCGACGCAGCAGTCGCGCGGTTCGGGACTGAGCGCCTAGAACCGCTAGACCACCGCGGCCGGCAGAAAACAATCTAGTAGTGTCAAATATGACTACCGTGCTGGTCATGGACCTGATGTAACTCTACCAATCCATCGACTGCGATATGTGGTGAGGTGATTCCGCAGGTCGACATCAAAGGGCGCTGGAGCGCCGTCGTGCTGCAGCCACATATCCATCTGAACATTTAGGGCATCCGACAGGATGCCGCGCGAGGTAGCTGCGCGGTCTTAGGCGACTTGTCACGGTCCACGTGGCTCCTCCTGTCGGACGTTCGAGTCCTCCTCGGGCATTGGTGTCCGTGTTGTACGTAGTGTAAGTTACTTTAAGTTAGATTAAGTAGTGCGTACCCGTGGTCTAGGGGTAGCGTCTTTGATTCATAATCAAAACGTCTTCGGTCCCAGGTTCGATCTCCGCCACTGCCTAAATTTGGATAAATTATCAGCATTGGCAGCCGAAGACTTCCGGCATAAGAAGTCTGCCTCATTCTGGCAACGGCCTTGTCAAAGAGGGCGGAGGAGCGGTTAGAGGTTCAGGGCACTCTCTTGTCCTAGGGGTCTGAAATTGCCCCTAAAGGCGGAAGAATCAGCAATGATCAACGACATGAGATGCAGAAGGCAATGGAAACCACTGCATTAAAGACACGTAACGTTTATCCACAGGACATGTGGCCTGTAGTTGTAGAAGTGTCATGATGATCTCTCCATTGGCAAAAGATTCCGGAATAGTCCCCCATTCGGATCTCCGGGAGGGGACTGCCAAGGGGGAGGTTACCATGAGAAAAGGGTTGAATAATCAACGAAAGGATAAAGTTCTACGAGTCGGGGCGTGGAATGTCAGAAGCTTGAACGTGGTAGGGAAACTAGAAAATCTGAAAAGGGAAATGCAAAGGCTCAATCTAGATATAGTAGGGGTCAGTGAAGTGAAGTGGAAGGAAGACAAGGATTTCTGGTCGGATGAGTATCAGGTAATACCAACAGTAGCAGAAAATGGTATAACAGGTGTAGGATTCGTTATGAATAGGAAGGTAGGGCAAAAGGTGTGTTACTGTCAACAGTTCAGTGACCGGGTTGTTCTAATCAGAATCGACAGCAGACCAACACCGACAACGATAATTCAGGTATACATGCCGACATCGCAAGCTGAAGATGAACAGATAGAGAAAGTGTATGAGGATATTGAAAGGGTAATGCAGTATGTAAAGGGAGACGAAAATCTAAGTCATGGGCGACTGGATTGCAGTTGTAGGGGAAGGAGTAGAAAAAAAGGTTACAGGAGAATATGGGCTTGGGACAAGGAATGAAAGAGGAGAAAGACTAATTGAGTTCTGTAACAAGTTTCAGCTAGTAATAGTGAATACCCTGTTCAAGAATCACAAGAGGAGGAGGTATACTTGGAAAAGGCCTGGAGATACGGGAAGATTTCAATTAGATTACATCACGGTCAGACAGAGATTCCGAAATCAGATACTGGATTTAAGGCGTACCCAGGAGCAGATATAGACTCAGATCACAATATAGTAGTGATGAAGAGTAGGCTGAAATTCAAGACATTAGTCAGGAAGAATCAATACGCTAAGAAATGGGATACGGAAGTTCTAAGGAATGACGAGATACGTTTGAAGTTCTCTAACTCTATAGATACAGCAATAAGGAACAGCGCAGTAGGCAGTACAGTTGAAGAGGAATGGACATGTCTGAAAAGTGTCATCACAGATGTTGGGAAGGAAAACACAGGTACAAAGAAGGTAGCTGCGAAGAAACCATGGGTAACAGAAGAAATACTTCAGCTGATTGATGAAAGGAGGGAGTACAAACATGTTCCGGGAAAATCAGGAATACAGAAATACAAGTCGCTGAGGAATGAAATAAATAGGAAGTGCAGGGAAGCTAAGACGAAATGGCTGCAGGAAAAATATAAAGACATCGAAAAAGATATGATTGTCGGAAGGACAGACTCAGCTTACAGGAAAGTCAAAACAACCTTTGGTGACATTAAAAACAACGGTGGTAGCAATAAGAGTGCAACGGGAATTCCACTGTTAAATGCAGAGGAGAGAGCAGATAGGTGGAAAGAATACATTGAAAGCCTCTATGACGGTGAAGATTTGTCTGATGTGATAGAAGAAGAAACACGAGTCGATTTAGAAGAGATAGGGGATCCAGTATTAGAATCGGAATTTAAAAGAGCTTTGGAGGACTTACGGTAAAATAAGGCAGAAGGGATAGATAACATTCCATCAGAATTTCTAAAATCATTAGGGGAAGTGGCAACAAAACGACTAGTCACGTTGGTGTGTAGAATATATGAGTCTGGCGACATACCATCTGACTTTCGGAAAAGCATCATCCAACAATTCCGAAGACAAAAAAAAGAGCTGACAAGCTGAAAATTGGGAACGCGCTAGGTGACGATCAGTTTGGCTTTCGGAAAAGTAAAGGCACGAGAGAGGCAATTCGGACGTTACAGCTAATATTGGAAGCAAGGGTAAAGAAAAATCAAGACACTTTCATGGGATTTGTCGACCTGGAAAAAGCGTTCGACAATATAAAATGGTGCAAGCTGTTCGAGATACTGAAAAAAGTACGGGTAAGCTATAGGGAGAGACGGGTCATATACAATATGTACAACAACCAAGAGGGAATAATAAGAAGGGTGTAAGACAAGGCTGTAGCCTTTCGCCCCTACTCTTCGATCTGTACATCGAGCAAGCAATGATGGAAATAAAAGAAAGGTTCAGGAGTGGAATTAAAATACAAGGTGAAAGGATATAAATGAAACGATTCGCCGATGACATTGCTATCCTGAGTGAAAGTGAAGAAGAATTAAATGATCTGCTGAACGGAATGAGCAGTCTAATGAGTACACAGTATGGTTTGAGAGTAAATCGGAGAAAGACGAAGGTAATGAGAAGTAGTAGAAATGAGAACAGCAAGAAACTTAACATCAGGATTGATGGTCACGAAGTCAACGAAGTTAAGGAATTCAGCTACCTAGGCAGTAAAATAACCAATGACGGACGGAGCAAGGAAGACATCAAAAGCAGACTCGCTATGGCAAAAAAGGCATTTCTGGCCAAGAGAAGTCTACTAATATCAAATACCGGCCTTAATTTGAGGAAGAAATTTCTGAGGATGTACGTCTGGAGTACAGCATTGTATGGTAGTGAAACATGGACTGTGGGAAAACCGGAACAGAAGAGAATCGAAGCATTTGAGATGTGGTGCTATAGACGAATGTTGAAAATTAGGTGGGCTGATAAGGTAAGGAATGAGGAGGTTCTACGCAGAATCGGAGAGGAAAGGAATATGTGGAAAACACTGATAAGGAGAAGGGACAGGATGATAGGACATCTGCTAAGACATGAGGGAATGACTTCCATGGTACTAGAGGGAGGTGTAGAGGGCAAAAACTGTAGAGGAAGACAGAGATTGGAATACGTCAAGCAAATAATTGAGGACGTAGGTTGCAAGTGCTACTCTGAGATGAAGAGGTTAGCACAGGAAAGGAATTCGTGGCGGGCCGCATCAAACCAGTCAGTAAACTGATGACCAAAAAAAAAGGTTATTGACCAATGACGTCAGCATTTTGGTCCCTTAAGATCTTGCGACAAATATCCGATTTCCAACGGACAGGGTAGGCAAAACATGTTTAATAAATGTGAGATAGATCGGTCCTGTTAGTCTGTTTGGCAGTAGATATTGCCCAATGACACAGTCATCAATTATCCCGGCCCTGCGTTGCTGATTCTTAAGCACCTGTGCACAAGGATTTTCGTCCGCCCAAACATGCGTATTTTGCAAGTTTAATATACCATCTCTAGTAAACATGCACCTAGTTCGGGATTTGTGGCTTGAGTATGCAAATTCGCGTAAATACCACTGCGAAAACTGTACCTCATGGGTAGTCTGCCCCATAATGACTGGATTTCCGCAGAGCCGGTGTTCATGAACAACACCCCACACAGAACTTTTACCAATACGCAGCACATGTGCCACCTGCCGAGTGCTGGTGACTAGGTCCTCTTCGATCCGCGTAAGGCCATCCTCCTCCAACTGCAGTGTTCGAGCAGAGTATCGACGACCTCCGAAGCACCAGGCACAAAGTACTACTACTTTACTGTACAGTAGACACAACCCAGGCAGAAAATGCGTACCTGTCACTTTTCGGCTTCTCTGAAGCGTCTCTCGATGGCCGCAAACATGGAACGATGAGGGGTACGTCCGTTTGGAAAACATTCCGCACACAGTCTTCCAGCATCCCTCCCATTGCAATCCGCTTTGCCAATGCAAGCACCATGTACGTCATTTCAGCAGCTGTGTACTGCTACATGTCGCACTGCTACGGCTGCACTACACGGATGGATAAAGGGTTGCTTACCGTCCGAGCTCAGACACCAAAACGAATTGGAATAAACCGTCACAGCCGTTCGTTCTCAGACTTCAATGCACTCCAACGCAGAAGCCGTGTGTTTCAGATTTGGGTTCCTACTTGAAAACCCTGTGCTAGCACATTTTGGGGGTTGGGGAGAGCGCAATAGACTATGATCACGTGACTTCGGAGATCAATGGACCAATGGCGCAGTGCGAAAGTCATACATTCTTTAATCCGATAAATCGCTGAGGCAAATTCGTTGTAAAGAAATAGCCTTCGACGTAGGTGCTAGTGGGACTGTGCTCCGTCTAGTCGAAAAGTGTTATTTTAGGCGTGTATGCGCAACTGTACAGCTCTAGCGACCTACCTATACCGGGAGACCCCTTTTGGCAATCACTTGAACTGCGGAATTCATGGCTGACACCGAGGTATAATTTAACTTTTGATACATAAGTTAAAATATATCCACCGGCCGATGTGGCCGAGCGGTTATAGGCGCTTCAGTCTGGCTACGCGTGACCGCTACGGTCGTAGGTTCGAATCCTGTCTCGAGCATGGATGTGTGTGATATCCTTATGTTAGTTACGTTTAAGAAGTTATAAGTTCTAGGGCACTGATGACCTCAGACGTTAAGTCCGATAGCGCTCAGATCCATTTAAAATATATCTCATATCCCAAATTCCTAGGTTCATTCACATTGTAGAAGAAGTGTTGTGGAAAGCCATTGTCAACTGGGGTGGTGACCAAATTCACTAAGTTCTGCACTCATATAAAAATAAACTCTCTATACACGTGGTCTCGAATCGCAATTTTTTGCATATTTTGTTGTATTTCACAGTGTACCTAGTAAGTGTGGTGTTTGACGTGCGACTAGCAGAGGTACCTGCAGGAGGCGATGGCTTAAGTCTTCAATAGTAAGCAGGTTGCTAAGAATGATATGACTGTTCACCAGTTCCTGTGTAGCACTGAAGGTAAGAGTGACTTTCGGCAATGTGACTCATACACCCACTGCTGCAATCCGCAGTTGGTAAGGGCAACCATTCTCATCATCACTGCAATACTGTACTTGACATTTTCCCCGAGTGGGTGGAAAACGAGGGCACTCTTAACACAGTGCATGTAGAAAGTAAGATTCCAGTACTCCTTCGGATATGGAGTTGGGAACCATTATCTTTCAATCATGGAAAGATTTAAAATCACACGTCTCACCCATGCATCTACGTGCCATCTCCCGAGCCTCTGTCTGCTTCTGTCTCCTAACACAGCAGCCATTGCCACCACCAATTCCTATGAGAATGAGGTGTACCTTGATAGTCTGTGCAGTTGCAATAACGCTGGGTCCCAAATGACGCAGTGGTTACTGCACCAGCCTAGTAAGCAGGAGATCCCAGGTTCGAATCCCAGCACGTTTTCGTTCGTCGCCCCTGATTCCGCTTAATGCCCGCTGCAGCTGATAGCAGTGATCCCCCTTTAGTATACCTATAGTGTTTCATAGCTGCTTGATCTGTTTTGTGTCTGTTATTTCAAAGAAACAGACCCTGTTCATTCAAATTAAAGAAAAAAAATGTCTTATAGCCATGGGTCCTAGAAAACGCAATATTCTAACATGAGACCACTTGTTCAGGGGAGGTGTTCAACATGATGTCCATTCATCTGAATCCATGCCTCTGCTCTTTGGTGTAAGGACTCACGCACTCTTTGAAATGGCTGTAGTTGGTTCTGAATGTGCTGAGATGCACAGAAGGCACGACTGTGATGTCTGCACATTGTTCATTGGAGTGGCACATACCAATTGTTTCATGTGTCCCTACAACCAGAATTCTACAGGATTTAGTTCAGGGGAATAAGCGGGCCAAGGTATAAGACCTATGCAGCCAACTAAACAATCTATCAGTTTTCAAATGTCCTCAGAGAAAGTGTACTGGTGTGCCAATACGCATGAACCACACGTGTAGTCTGTCCTGACATGGAACATTCTCCAGCAAGGTAGGCAGTATGTTATTAAGAAAGAACTGATAATGGGCCCCAGTTCATCTCTGTGGTAGCACATATGTCCCTAGCAATCTATCACCAAGAACATCTACCCATACACTGATGAAAAATTGATCATGATGCCTTGTTTCTTGAACCACACAGGGATTTTCATTGGCCCACACATGCTGATTATGGAAATTTACAATGCCATCTCAAGTAAAACATGACTCATCAGTAAAGAAAATCTTGGAGGCAAATTGAAGGTCACACTTAGAAACAAGAACTATTGGCTGAGCTGCACACCATCAGGATGGTCTTGTGTCCTATTGGCCTGGAAGCACTAACAATGGTATGGATACAACAGTAGGTCATGGAGTAGTGCCCAGACCTTAGTATGACTGGCTGGTGCTATTTTTGGCACACTGGTCCCAGGATTGTTATCTACTGCACCTAGAAGACTCTTAGATTTTAGGCATGCTAACTGAACGATGCCTTCAACTACGTTGTTGGGGTGCTACAGAACCTGTTTCCCCAAAACACTGGAACAATCGGCTGAACTGCGTAACTGATGGTACCCAGCAGGCTCGAAATCATTCATTGTACAGTTTACAGACTCTAAGATTAACTCCATCTGCTAAAGCACAGCAGTAGATCATGTCTGACATTTTCCTTATAGAATAAAAGGCCCCCATTACTATATTACATCAGAATATCTGCAGGAAAGGAAACATGTACCATCCCACAAACATCACAATAACATGTAATTCAAATGCAATATGTAAGTAGGTAAAACAACGTGTTATACACTCAGAGTTAGGAGAAATGTACATGAACATAAATAGTTGTAACAAGTCTACGATACAAGCACACAAGTAAATTGAACAGCTCACTATAGCCACTGAACTAACTAATGATTACGCCGATACTGCATGGCAGCATCCCAGCACGTTGTTGACCCTGGGATGACACTTAGTCTCATCACAACAATGGTGCTTATATCAGTTACCACGTGTTCGCCATGCCCTCCTACTTCGCTGAATTCCGTGCCAGCGGTTTAATTAATGTGAACTGTTGGGTAGTCATCTGTAGAAGGACAAGTAATGCACTGCGACATCACAAGAGCATCGCCTGTTAACATGTGTTCATGTGCCATATGTCCAGAATATATGATTTGTAGGGCCCACGATCATTGGACATTTTTGGCTTGTTTTGATGTATATTATCAACACCTGAAATACTGGATAGTTTTTTTCTCAACACACATTATCTGTCCAGGGATAAGTAGCTTTTGCTGTACGTTTGTTCAAGCGTTTCAATTTGTTTCTCTTAATACTTATTCTGTAATCTAGGGACACTTGCTCACAAAATTCGCTAAATAAATTTTGTAGAATATAAAATATTAATGTAAGCTAAACAGTAATGAAGACAAAAATGAATATGGAAGAAATGATAAAAATAATGGGCAAGCATAGATTGCTGATTATCTGTATGTCACAGCTTCACATTCTTATCAAGTACATGAAAATGACGTCAGTTGTAAACACATTGTTGCAGGACATAGGCTCATTCTCCACTGAAGCATCTAAAAATATTCCTTCACTCTTCCTCTGAAGGTCATTTCTGGGCAAGGTGATACTCTGTTTAACGCACTAAAAGGAAAACTTTTTTCCAGGTAATAGATTTAAGTCGTTGACATTGTAAGATCAGAGGTTAATGTAAGTGTGCGAAACACCACTGCAAATGTGGAATGCTGGTACGTTAATCACCGGTCCAGCCACCAAAATGTTGAATGCAAACATGAAAATGTGCATACATTGAGCTGTTGAGGTGACGGATGTCAGTTTGTGAGATGGAGTTTGAAGCGTGTTGTACTTTACAAAACAAGGGTGGTTAATGCTGTTTGTCGACTATGCTGGAGATGTCGTCCAATGATACCCCATATGTGTTTAACGGGAGAAAGATAATCTGATAGAGCAGGCCAAGGCAAAATGTAGACACTCTGTAGGGTACATTAGCTGTATGTGGGTGAGGGTTATTATGTTAGAAAACACACTCTGGTATGCTGTTCATGAATGGTGGCACAACATGTCGAGTCACCAGAATGACATACAAATTTTTAGTCAGGGTGCATGAGATAGCCAAGAGAGTGCTCCTGCTGTCATACGAAATCACGCTCCAAACCCTAACTCCAGATGTAGGTCCACTTTCTCTTGAATGCAGATAGGTTGACTGCAGACCATCAACTGTCTTTTTTCTAACCAACGCGTGGCTGCCAGGGAATAACAAATCTTCATCAGAAAACACAACAGAGCTCCAACGAGCTTTCTCTTGATACCACTGAAGTCGCAAATTGCAGTGGTTTGGGATCAATGGAATGCACGCTACAGCGGATCTGGCTCAGCTCTGTCCTTGAAGTAACCAATTTGTAACAATCGGTTGTGTCACTGTGGCGCCAACTGCTGCTCATCGACGGAAAGAAAATCGAGTCCGCAGGAAGAAGTTTTGGTTCATAAACGAAAGTCGAAAGTTGCTAGACGTGTTTCTACATGTGAAAGATGATGTCTATTCAAATTTTGCACCCCCGTGTAAGAGCGCACTATGACGTCAATCTCGTAATTCGAAATGTTGTGCTGTCATTCATGGATAGCATTCCAGGGGGTGTTTTGTAACAAGATATCTCTCGTCCACGTTTCGCTTCCCTGCAAAGAGTCGATATGTTGCCTCGTCTTGCTCGATCATCACATCATCACATCTAAGCACACATGGGACATCACTGGACGATAACTCCAGCGTATTCCACAAACAGCGTTAACCATCTCTGTACTGTGCGACCAACTGCAACTGGCATGGATCTCCATCCCACAAACTAACATCCATCACATGTACAAGGTAATGCATGCCCCTCGGCATGTTTGTATTCAACTTTCAAGCGGTGAGACCGGTTATTAATCTACCAGCATTCCAAATTTGCAATGGCTTATCTCGCACTTACGTTAAGCTATAATCTTACATTGTTCATCACTTAAATATGTTACGAAACAAATACATTCCTGAAATTTCATTGCTCTACACTCCTAATTTTTTGGTGTTTGAATTTATTATTCAGTCACTATATACTGACTGAAAAGTAAATCGCAACATCTAAATATAATTAATGTAGAGTAATGAAACATCGGGAAAACATTTGTTTGGTAACATGTTTAAGTGACTAACGCTGCAAGACCACATTTCCTTTCCTAGCTTTAAAACCTGAGAATTTTGTTTCTAAAAGAAATGAAAGGTGTTCATTATTCCTTGAAAACAAACTCGAAAAACAGATGAATGTGAATGTGACCACTAAAGCACAATAAATGATAAAATATACTGTTAAATGACTAAGAAAATCACTCCATTACAATGAAAAATGTAAATGGTATAATATGTGTGTGTGTGTGTGTGTGTGTGTGTGTGTGTGTGTGTGTGTGTGTGTGTGTATGCACGCAGGCACACGACACGCACATGTCTTTCTGTGGGTGAAAATTTCTTCGTGTGAAAACAATACATTGTTGGAGGCTAAATTCGCTTTTATTTTCTGGTATCTTACTTTCAGCTTTCGTTCATTCTTAGCAAAAATGAACTATTGATTTATAGGGCATAATCATTCTGCACGTCATAGGAATCAGTACCTCTATCATATTAGCCAGTTGTGAATCCAAGAAACAAGGAAAATGATTTGGACACCACGGTCACATGACAATTCCTTTTCTATATTGGCGTCGTACACATATCACTATTTTCACTCTACAGACATTTCTACTCTAGGGCTGAGAGAGATGATATCAGCTTACAAAAGAGGATATTAGTCGTCACAGAACATACCACTGTTTACTTAAATTTATTGTGATACTTTTTCATTATGGTGGTTTTCTCTAAATTGTTTACAGTAATTGTGTTATTTTATGCAGAGACTATGTTGTTGTTGTTGTCACTACTCCATTGAGAATATGTTGTTGCTATCACTGTTCACCTTGCATACTAATGGCAATTACGTATACCGTTTCATCATATAAATTGCTATGTGATTTAAGATAGAGCAGTTTTAACTTCCAAGAAGTGAAATTGTGCCACTCTTTTCAGAAAAATGTTTCACGTATATAATCAATCCTCATTAGTTTTTGTCGTCTTTTCGTCTTTCACAACGTACAAATGACGTGAAATGTAACATATAATAACGTTTGTTGCGCGGCTAGCTGAAATAGGATGTTCCTTGGAAACAATATATATTGTCTTATCGTTATATCAAAAATTTCCACTAAATATATTTATAAAGACCACTGCAACATTTCTTAAACGAAGAACGTATAGTAAATGTGCATTTATGTCAAGGTATAATTAAGGTCATAGGAAGAAAATAACAGACTCCTGAACAGTGGTGAAGCGTCCTGTGTGTTCAGTAGTTCAGTGGACCCCCTGAAAAAAGTTTATTGTGCATTGTGGAAATTGTAAATGTGTATATTTAAACAATCTTTGTTCGTTCCTTGTATTAGATCATTTTATCTAAATTTTCAAAGTATTTTATTGTGTTTAAGGTGTTCAGGTAGCACGCATATGGACCATAGTGTTGCCCAGACACTGCCGAGGTTCAATTTCTCTTCCGCACCCCCATGAGTAAGCTTATGGGTGTTTGTTTGGCAAGGAGGGCCATACGGAAACGTCGCTACTAACAGATGCATTTGCGTTGGTGGAAGGACCAGCTCAAATGCGAATGGGACTCTGACGAAACCGCACAAACTGACCCGAACCGTAAGGCTGCGGCCCGCAACGAACCAGCTAGCACGTATGTCTTCATTGCAATGGAGACATTTTCTTACAATCACTTAACAGTGTATTCAGTTATTTATAGTGCTTTAGTATTCATATGCACATTTATCTGTACTTCGTGTTCGTTTCCAAAGAAGAATGAACAGCATTCAATATCTTATAGAAATAAGGTTCTCAGCTTATAGCTACAAAGGGAAATACAGAAACTTGGCATGCCAGCGCCTCACCTCGAATTGAAACAAGCGCTAACAAGCTGAGGTAGGGCCCTTTGAAGGTCTTTTAATGTAAATATATAAAAAAGAAATAGCTGCATTTGCAGCTGCATTTCAATAAATACTCTGTTTTGTTTCTCGCGCTTGCTGTTTGTTAATTCTAAAGATGCGTGCTGGACGTACACAGGTGCATCAGATATATGTCATCTGAAATAGGTGGTTAAGAGGCACAAGAAATCTATTGCACATAAGACCGCTTATTTACCCCTTCCAGTCCCTGGAGAAACAATAGTTACACAACAGCTTAGCTCGGCTTCCAGGCAGAATACAGAACGACAGAATGACAACGTGCGGAAACGTCACCATGTTCTTTCCAAAATAGCTGACTGTTTTAAGTTCTGCTATGAGTCTGAACTTGCCTCACATGGACATGATGACACAGTGGAATTAACAATATTAGAATATTCAGACGGATAGTAAATTTCACTTCAACTTTAGCTCCAGTTATAAAATAGCACATGGACAGTTCTACATTCTTTAAGAGTACATCCAAGCATGTAAGAAATGGTTCACTAGAATGTATGTGTTTAATGAGGAAATTAATGAAGGAATAGCTAAGGCAGATTTTGTGTCTGTGATAGCAGATGAAACTTCTAATGTATTTTCTAAATTTTAGTTGGTAGTAGCATTTCGTTAGCCACTATCTACCGGCTGAAAGATTTAAACGTCTTGAAATCCATCTCATGAAGATTCTTCCATCTTAACTGTTCTCTTAAGAAATGTTTTCGACAAAACTGTCCAAGAACAAAAAGAAAAACTACCATCTTAAAGTTATAATGACGCTTGCGTCATGCACGGCCAAAATGCAGGCATCCAAATAATTCTATGAGAAGAGTTTCATTTCGCTTATTATGTGCATTGTTATGCACACCAGTTGAACTTAATTCTTGCCCCGGTGACAAGTGAAAACAAGAAAGTAAAACTGTTTTCCAGTTCTATTGCAGGTGTACCAATACTCTTCTCTCATTCATCTTAAGCAGTGGCTGTTATAGATAAAATTGTGGAACGAAGAGACCGTCACGGAGAGAATAGTCCTTACATTTCATGATCATGAAGAGGCCATGCTAGAATCTCTTCAACACACTGCAGGTATCAGAAATTTGTGGACTGCAATAGCCAAATTTTCCTTTTGGTAAATAAATGTCGTGCGGCTAGGGCCTCCCGTCGGGTAGACCGTGCACCGATTGTGGATGAAATGATGATGATTAGGACAACACAACACCCAGTCCCTGAGCGGTGAAAATCTCCGGATCAGCGTGGAATCAAAGCCGGGCGCTTAGCATTGACATTCTGGCGCGCTGACCACTCAGCTACATCTACATCTACATTTATACTCCGCACGCCACTCAACGGTGTGTGGCGGAGGGCACTTTACGAGCCACTGTCATTACCTCCCTTTTCTGTTCCAGTCGCGTATGGTTCGCGGGAAGAACGACTGCCGGAGACCCTCCGTACGCCCTCGATCTCTC
Organism: Schistocerca gregaria; assembly: GCF_023897955.1. Classification (NCBI taxonomy): domain Eukaryota; kingdom Metazoa; phylum Arthropoda; class Insecta; order Orthoptera; family Acrididae; genus Schistocerca; species Schistocerca gregaria. The sequence continues at coordinate 922,763,959 of NC_064920.1, read as the reverse complement.
TAATTTTACGTTCGTGATCTCCTAGGGAGGCGTAAGTAGAGGGAAGCAATATATTCGATAACTTATCCAGAAACGCACCCTCTCGAAACCTGGACGGCAAGCTACACCGCGATGCAGAGCGTCTCTCTTGCAGAGTCTGCCACTTGAGTTTGCTAAATATCTCCGTAATGCTATCACTCGTACCAAATAACCCTGTGACGAAAAGCGTCGCTCTTCTTTGGAACTTCTCTACCTCCTCTGTCAACCCGACCTGGTACGGATCCCACACTGATTAGCAATACTCAAGTACAGGTAGAACGAGTGTTTTGTAAGCCACCTCCTTTGTTGATGGACTACATGTTCTAAGGAATCTCCCAATGAATCTCAACCTGTCACCCGCCTAACCAACAATTAATTTTATATGATCATTCCAGTTCAAATCGTTCCGCACGCATACACCCAGATATTTTACAGAAGTAACTGCTACCTGTGTTTCTTCCGCTATCATATAATCATACAATAAAGGATCATTGTTTCAATGTATTCGCAATACATTACATTTGTCTATGTTAAGGGTCAGCTGCCACACCAAGTGCCTATCCGCTGCAGATCTTCCTGCATTTCGCTGCAATTTTCTAACGCAACACCTTCTCTGCATACTACAGCATCATCCGTAAAAAGCCGCATGGAACTTCCGACACTATCTATTACATCATTTATATATATTGTGAAAAGCAAGGGTCCCATAATACTCCTCTGTGGCACGCCAGAGGTTACTTTATCGTCTGTAGACGTCTCTCCATTGAGAACCCCACGCTGTGTTCTGTTTGCTAAAAACTCTTCAATCCAGCCACACAGCTGGTATGATATTCCTTAAGCTCTTACTTTGTTTATCAGGCGACAGTGCGGAACTGTATCGAACGCCTTCCGGATGTCAAGGAAAATTGCATCTACCTGGGAGCCTGTATCTAATATTTTATGGGTCTCATGGCAAATAAAGCGAGATGGGTCTCACACGATCGCTGTTTCCGGAATCCATGTTGATTACTACAGAGTAGTTTCTGGGTTTCCAGAAATGACATGATACACGAGCAAAAAACATGTTCTAAAATTATACAGCAGATCGATGTCAGAGATATAGGTTTATTGTTCTGCGCATCTGCTCGACGACCCTTCTTGAAGACTGGGACTACCTGCGCTCTTTTCCAATCATTTGGTACCTTCCGTTCCTCTAGAGACTTGCGGTACACGGCTGTTAGAAGAGGGCACGTTCTTTCGCGTACTCTGTGTAGGCTCTAATTGGTATCCCGTCAGGTCCATTAGCATGGGTAATGGCCCATGTGGATACCTTGTACAGCCAGTGCATCGCTAATTTGTTTAATTGCAGTAAGTATTAGTTTTATTCGAATATGGAATAATGAAAGTCGGAGGCAGCGTTCATAATATATCAAGGAATGTAGAAGAAAAGGAAGTAAGTGATATAACGATTGAGCAGTGCAAACAAAGCTTCATTTCTCCAGCCGCATGCTTTTCTCCAATTTACTTGACCAGCACTTCTTCCCTTCACTGAAAAATAAATTCTTGAAAAAATCCATTCTGCTGTTGTGCAATCCTACACATTTTAAAATAAAGTTGACTTAAAAACGGAACTAAACATAATTTATTCTTGAAATGATTTTCAAGATTGGGAAAGTACATTAGCCATTGTGAAATTGTTAACAAAAACAAACTGCGAGAAACTTTCGTGATGTTATGAAACTGCTGAAATTAGTAGATACTATTCCAGCAACAACTGTGAAGCAGATTTTTGTCGTGGGACAAAACGTTCCTTGGATGAACCATAGACGAAGATAGGCCGTCTGTTCTTGACTTGCTATTTATAGAAAAGGAAATGTTTCACAGACTTCCAGATTTCAGCGAGAGTGTCACAGACAGGGATGGACTGTCTCTGCATACGTAACTCTACTGCAGATTCAACCTCATGAACGTCATAAGGTAATTTTAGAGTTATAGAAATATTTTAAGTAATTTACAAAATTAAATTAGTTGGAAACGTGAATTGCACAATGCAGTAAAAGTAGAGAACTTTCCATAATTTTAGGCAGCAGCCGACACTGCCCCTACGGCTGAGAATAAGTGTTTAGGTTATGAAGTTACAAAGCGAAGCCAGAGACACGTTTGGAAGTTCCCAGCAGCAAATACCACTCACGCCTACGAACCTAGCTGGGAGCTCCAAATGAATTCACACAAGGGACTAATTTACTCCGACTGATAAGAGCTCCATCTTAATTAAAGGATTCCGCCGCGGTTTGTCGGTGCCGGGTGGCTTGATTTACGGAACGAATAAGAATGAGACGAGAGCGGAGGGCCTCCCCAGGTTTTTTGCTGGTCAGCACGGACATCGATCCCTAAGCTCTTCCCACCTTATTACCAGGATCTCGATCGTCGACAGCTACACAATCGTACAGCTTCATGTCTGAATTTGTGGGACACTCTGTCAGCCACGATAATTCATTTAATGCAGGAAGAAAAAGACAAGTGGTCAAACAGTGAATCAGCACCAACCTCCAACAAACTTTATTAGAAATTATCAACTAAAGGGTGTCAACTAATGACGTCTTCACAAGTGAACAAGTTAAAGTTTGTGTTACGGTATGGGCACCTGTTAAAGTATTGAATATGAATACTTAAACGTGTTATGTAACGCAAGGGGAACCGTTTCTGAATTTACCGTTAAAAGCAATCCTATGACGTCTACACACGCAACTGAAGACCTATTTGAGGAAGAAGTAGTGTGTTAGCTTATGTGTAGATTGTTTGGCAGTTATATGACCATCTGCATGAAGTGGATATACGAGGTGTTGCTATAAATAACCGGACTGATGCTGACACAGAGTAAGTATGGTAGCGCCTAAGATGAACGACAAGTAGCTGTGAAGCGTGAAGCCTTCTCAGTTGACAGCGGTATCTCTGGTGTCCGTAGAGAAATCAGAACAGCCGTGGCCTTAGTTTGTGTAAGAGCTACTACTATGTTTTAGCGGAAGGACGATAAGTTTAATAATACATCAACGAACTGTTCCTAAGTTTCACATAAATCTTGTAAAAGGTGCTGCTGAAAGCTATCTGTTACTACAAGAAGTGTACGGCGAAGACATATGCGTGTTTTCGAGTGATTCAAGCGTTTCCATGATGGACGAAAGACGTTGAAGATAATTCCGTCGGGGACACTCTTAAATATAAAATACTGATGAAATTGCCGAAAAAGTAGATAACCAGGTTGGATATGACCGTAGGTTGAATACTTGATCGACTGCTGAATTGAGAAAGAGAGTGAAGGTAAATTTTATGTAACTACTTTAGCAAGAGGAAACTGTGTTCGAAACTTGTACTGAAAACTATCGAACAAAAAGCACCTCATGAGAACGTTAGTACTTACAGTTTGTAAATCACCGTAACTTTTCGTAAAAAGTGATATCATCTGACGAATCTTTGTTTTTCACTTACGATCCAGGAACTATGCTACAGTCCATGCAATAGAAGAGTCCAACTTCACCAACAGGGAAAAAACCTCGAATGAGCAAATAAAAATTCAGAGTGACGACGCCTGTTATTTTTATATATATCTGGGATTGTGAATCTTCACTGGGTTCCTGAAAGTCGAAAGTAATTAGCATTAGTACTTTGACGTTCTTCCTCAACTCAATGAAAAATAAGAAAAGATCTCCCGAATTAAGGGAATGAGTTCTACATCAAGACAACGTATCGACAAACACCGCAATCTTTGTTAAGACGTTTCTAGGAATATACAGAACCCTTAATTCGATTATCCACCTCATTCGCTTACTCGAGCACCATGTGACTTATCTATTCGTCAAGGTCAAATCTGCATTAAAATCAACAAGACTTCAGTCCGTCGAAGTAGTGAAAGAAAAAGCGGCACACGTCATGAAGAAGTTCGCAGAGTAACACTTCCACACACTGTTTCTAACTACGGAAAATTCTCACGGAGCGTTGTAGGGATAGATGACGGGAATATTATGATGGTGACAATAATTAAATATGTATCTTTTTGAGGCAAAATAGTGTACTGCAGTATTCCTCTTCCTTTACAGACACACCTCGTACATGCAAGAGATCGGTCGAATGCTCCTCGGCCATAGTCAAGTGCCAACTGACAACCACGCCGTATCTACCCCCGTTCTTTATAGCCGAAATACTGGCTGCCACATCCCTAGGCCCGACAAGACGTCTCCTGAGACGCGGCAAGGTAGGAGTACGCAAAATGCAACAGGGAATAACAATATTAATGTGCTAATAGTAAACTGCAGGAGCGTTTATAGAAAGGTACAAGAACTGCTCTCATTAATAAACGGTCACAACGATTCATATAGTACTAGGGACAGAAAGTTGGCTAAAACGAGACGTAAACAGTAATGAAATCCTAAACTCACATTGGAATGTATACCGCAGAGACAGGTTGCACAAGGGGGAGGCGCGTTTATTGCGATGAGAAGTGCAATAGTATCGAAGGAAACTGACGGAGATCCGAAATGTGAAATAATTTGGGTGAATGTCACTGTTAAAGCAGGCTCAGACATGGTAATTGGATGTCTCTATAGGCCCCCTGGCTCAGCAGCTGTTGTGGCTGAACACCTGAAGAATAATTTGGAAAATATTTCGAGTAGATTTCAAAAAAATGGTTCAAATGGCTCTGAGCACTATGGGACTTAACTGCTGTGGTCATCAGTCACCTAGAACTTAGAACTACTTAAACCTAACTAACCTAAGGACATCATACACATCGATGCCCGAGGCAGGATTCGAACCAGGGCCGTAGCAGTCGCACGGTTCCGGACTGCGCGCCTAGAACCGCGAGACCACCGCGGCCGGCGAGTAGATTTCCCCACCATGTTATAGTTCTGGGTGGAGATTTTAATTTGCCGGATATAGACTGGGTGACTCAAACGTTCGTAACGGGTGGCAGGGACAAAGAATGAAATTTTTCTAAGTGCTTTATCTGTAAAGTACCTTGAGCAATTAAACAGAGAACCGACTCGTGGCGATAACATATTAGACCTTCTGGTGACAAACAGACCCGAACTATTTGAAACAGTTAACGCAGAACAGGGAATCGGCGATCATAAAGCGGTTACTGCATCGATGACTTCAGCCGTAAATAGAAATATTAGAAAAGGTAGGAAGATTTTTCTGTTTAGCAAAATGACAAAACGCAGTTTACAGAGTACCTGACGACTTAACACAAAAGTTTTGTCTCAAGTACAGATAGTGTTGAGGGTCAGTGGACAAAGTTCAAAACCATGGTACAATATGCGTTAGATGAGTATGTGCCAAGCAAGATCGTAAGAGATGGAAAAGAGCCACCGCGGTACAACATCCGAGCTAGAAAACTGCTACGGAAGCGAAGGAAACTTCACAGCAAACATAAACATAGCCAAAGTCTCGCAGGCAAACAAAAATTCCGCGAAGTGAAATGTAGTGTGAGGAGGGCTACGCGAGAGGCGTTCAACGAATTCGAATGTAAAGTTCTATGTACTGACTTGGCAGAAAATCCTAAGAAATTTTGGTCTTATGTCAAATCGGTTGGTGGATCTAAACAAAATGTCCAGACACTCTGTGACCAAAATGGTACTGAAACACAGGATGACAGACTAAAGGCCGAAATACTAAATGTCTTCTTCCAAAGCTGTTTCACAGAGGAAGACTGCACTGCAGTTCCTTCTCTAGATTGTTGCACAGATGACAAAATGGTGGGTATCGAAAAAGACGACAGAGGGATAGAGAAACAATTAAAATCGCTCAAATGAGGAAAGGCCGTAGGACCTGATGGGATACCAGTTCAATTTTACACAGAGTACGCGAAGGAACTTGCCCCCCTTCTTGCAGCGGTGTACCGTAGGTCCTCAGAAGAGCGAAGCGTTCCAAAGGATTGGAAAAGGGCACAGGTCATCCCCGTTTTCAAGAAGGGACGTCGAACAGATGTGCAGAACTATAGACCTATATCTCTAACGTCGATCAGTTGTAGAATTTTGGAACACGTATTATGTTCGAGTATAATGACTTTTCTGGAGACTAGAAATCTACTCTGCAGGAATCAGCATTGGTTTCGAAAAAGACGGTCGTGTGAAACCCAGCTCGCGCTATTCGTCCACGAGACTCAGAGGGCTATAGACACGGGTTCACTGGTAGATGCCGTGTTTCTTGATTTCCGCAAGGCGTTCGATACAGTTCCCCACAGTCTTTTAATGAACAAAGTAAGAGCATATGGACTATCAGACGAATTGTGTTATTGGATTGGAAGGTTCCTAGATAACAAAACGCATCATATTATTTTCAATGGAGAGAAGTCTTCCGAAATAAGAGTGATTTCATGTGTGCCGCAAGGAGAACCGATATAGGTACTCAGGGTACCCTCCGCCACACACCGTCTGGTGGCTTGCGGAGTATGGATGTAGATGTAGATTGGTATTGAGTCAAGTGCCGTAAAATACAATGTTTTCAAGTCGAGTCGGTGACAAGCACTTTAACTTCGAAATGCCAGCTAACCACGCTGTACTGAGATATAGCCCAAACTACTTATTGATGGTGTTATCCCATATTTTGATCCTCCAATTCTGCTTTATCACAAACCGTTAACTTACATAGTTCTAAGTACGGCGTTGAATACAATTTTATTCTAATTTCTAATGCATGTTCAGAAACCGCCCATTTCTCCGGATAGCGAAGTCGCAAACACCTCTCAAGTTCGTTCTTGAGTTGTACTACTGAATGGGTCACACTTATTAAGTACATTATGTGTTCAAAACTATCCGGACACACCCAAAAACATACGTTTTTCATATTAGGGGCATTTTGCTGCCACCTACTGCCAGGTACTCCATATCAGCGATGGCTGCAGTTATTAGACACCGCGAGAGCAGAATGGGGCGTTCCGCGGATAAACTCACTGACTTCGAACGTGGTCAGGTGATTGGGTGTCACTTGTGTCATACGTCTGTACGCGAGATTACCAGACTCCTAAATGTCCCTAGGTCCACTGTTTCCGAGGTGATAGTGAAGTGGAAACGGGAAAGGACACTTACAACACAAAAGCACACAGGCCGACCTCGTCTGTTGACTGATGGAGACCGCCGATAATTGAAGAGGGTCGTAATGTGTAACAGACATCTGCCCATATCATCACACAGGAATTCCAAACTGCATCTGAATCCGCTGCGGGTACTATGACAATTAGGCGGGAGTTGAGAAAAATTGGATTTCATGGCTGCTCATAAGCCACACATCACGCCGGTAAATGCCAAACGACGCTTTGCTTGGTGTAAGGAGCGTATACATTAGGCTATTGAACAGTGCAAAAAAGGTTGTGTGGAGTGCCAAATCACGGTACACAATGTGGCGGTGCGATGGCACGGTGTGGGTATGGCGAATGCCCGGTAAGCGTCATCTGACAGCGTGTGTAGAGCCAACAGTAAAATTCAGAGGCGGTGGTCTTATGGTGTGATCGTGTTTTTCATGGAGGGTGCTTGCACCACTTGTTGTTTTGCAAGGTACTCTCACAGTACAGACCTACAAAGGTATTTTAAGTGTGTTGTTGCTTCCAACTGTTGAAGAGCAATTCGAGGATGGCGACTGCATCTTTCAACACGATCGAGCACCTGTTCATAATGCACGGCCAGTGGCGGAGTGGTTACACGATAATAACATCTCTGTAATGGACTGGCCTACACAGAATCCTGACTCTGACACCTCGTACCTGGCCTCAATACCTCTCCTCAGTGCAGCACTCCGTGAAGAATTGGCTACTCTTCTCTAAGAAACCTCGCAGCAACTGATTGAACGTATGTCTGCGAGAGTGGAAGCTGTCATCAATCCTAAGGGTGGGCCAACACCATACTGAATACCATTACCGATGGAGGGCGCCACGAACTTGTAATTCATTTTCAGCAATCTGTCCGGATACTTTTGATCACATTGCGTATTTGTAGACTAAGAGAGTTCTAAGGCCTACATTATCTTTCGCAGGCCTCATGAGATAGCTTACTTCTAAAACTGATTTTATGTTATTTACTGTATCTTCGGGACCGAACCTTTGAATGGAGGATCCGTAAGCGTTGTACCCTTCTCTTCGGATTTCTTCTCCTCGTGAATGGCTCCGAAGATGACAGAAAAGGCTTTCCGCAGGTGATTTAGCTCTGGTGGCAAGTTTGTGGCACATGAGACGGCTTCCGCATAATACTTATAAGTATAAATTGCTTTTCTGTATGAACAGTGGCTTAGATACACTTTGGGGTTCAGATGGATGCCAAGGAGAGACAAGATATTTATTTTTCGAAGTCAATCGTAAACATGACGTGGTCATGGTTGCCATTAAGGTGAAGCATCAACTCTTTTGGATTTTCACACCTGTATGGCTATACAAAAATATATCATCGATATAGAGGAAAAAGAAAAACATTCGGTTTTGCAAGAGTCATATCTAAGTGAATGTCTCAAAGCTCTCTAAGGATAGGTCAGCTATGATTGCAAATTACCACGTTTATGATCTAAATACTTCAAATCAAACAAACAATACGGTGGTGTTAATAAGTGCTTTAATAATCCACCACGTGCTATTAAATAATGCGTAGAGTAGATACATCGAATCTTTGACGGATCACACGTGAATAATGGGATTAGAGCAAAGCTTTCCCAATTTATTTTGAGAAGCGTACCGTAGTCCATATTCAGAGTGAACAGGTGACATGATGTTTTGCGAGTTTGTATGTCGTTGATGTAATGAAGTTAACAACAGGCCGTAAGGGGTTGTATTTCTTGTAGATCTCCAGGAGGCCATGAAATGTAGGCAATGTATGTGTCTGAGGGAGGAGATTCCTAATAACATCCTCTTCTAGTGACAACAGTTGGAGTAGCTCTAAAGTCTATCTTATTTTCTTGAAGTTCCGGCAATAGTCGATAAGTGTTACTTTCCAGGATCATAATCAGATTCTTCAAAATTCGGCTCCAATGCCCGTGTCAGCTGGCAGTCCAATGATAAGAAAATTGTTGCAGAGTGTGTGGAGGCCGTTTCCCTTGCTACTTGTTAAATTCTGAGCAAATGGCTTGGGTACTGAAAGAATCTGTCTCATGTTCCCAACTGCAGCTTCAATGGGCACCTTTGGCACCGGTTGTTCCACACCACTTTTATTTCGAAAATAGAAATACTTTGTGGCACTCCAATGATAAGAAGATTGTTGCACAGTATGCGGAGGCTGTTCGTTTGGCTGCTCATCAAAGTATTAGCAAATGGCTTGGGTAATAAAAGGATGCGTCTTATTTTTCAACGAATTCCATGTGCAGCAACGTGAAACTGAGTCCGTTCGTAAGTGTCGTCATAGCAGCATCACCGAAGTCACTCACCATCATGTTCATAACGTAGCGTTCTGATTATTTACGGTAACAGAAGCGTTACTGGGAAAACATGCCGAACCTTCAATTCATAAGTGGACCTCTTTTGGAATTATATTGCTGATGGACGGCCAAGAGCTCATGAGCGTGTCCGTCAAGGTGCTACCTGAGATAATGCATCCCGTCTTGCAGCATGACGTGGGAAGCACGCCAAACACATGTATTGGTGTTGAAAGTTGAGCGTGTACACGAATGTCATTTATGTGCTAGCAGAAATCATCTGAAGCTTCAGGCTCATTTTATTCTAAGAATCATTTCTACTATCCTACTTCCTTTCAATTAGTTCAATTTACCTTAGAGGAACAAAAAACGAAATAAGCTACGAAATGACCAATTTTAGGTATATCTATTTATGAAGCTTTCAATGTTGTCAAGTATTTGAAGCCCTGCGTAAACATTGCCTTAGTAACCATAATTTTTTATGTATTTTTATTTTATTCTGTTTATATATTTTATATGTTATTAATAGTAAGTGGGCACATTTGATTTACTCCACCTATTTTTTGTAAACTTTGTAGATAAAATGTTAAACGATTACTTACTGACTGTGATTTTATGTGATTACCTATCCACACCTATTTCTGATAAAAATATACAATATCAAAACAATCATATTGCTGAGGACAGTTAGACAGTGAAGGCATTTTAGAGCCAGCTGCTTCTTTTTGCACTTAGAATTAATATTGGAGAGAAGTTCAGGGTGATTATAATTAAGGTTCAACTTTCAAATCGCAGTAGAAATAACACCACTGGTCAGAATGACTTCAAATTGCAAACGGAATACTATCGGAGAAGGGGGAAAACGTATGGCAGAAGAAAAATAAATAGTTACAAAATGTAGCAATAGATGGCGCTTAAGTATTATAGTTTAATAGTGGTCGACTAAAAATGACAAATGAATTATACAACAATGTCTAAGGTGTACGTTTGATGTTAAAAAAACTATACTAATGTGCATGGGTGTAAACATGGAATACTATTAGCTACCTAAGCCCGTTCACCATGGCAAGGTCATATCACTTTGGAGGGGAAAAATCTGTTTTAATTGGCCTGATGCTAAAACTCGCATGAAAAGCATCAAACAAAATCAAATCGGATTATTAATATCCGTGTGACTGGCGCAAAACTGGTTCAATATGTTGTCCACTGTTTCCAAAACAAGCTGAAATCGACAAACGGCATGTTCCACAACTGATCGAATTGTCTGTGGAATCACATTGAGAATCCGATACGGAATGCATGCCTTCAGTGCAGCTAAGTTTGCAGTCGGAACACTGAAAACGACATCTTTCAGATAGCCCCACAGCCAGAAGTCAAACCGATTAATCTCAGGTGGCCAGGCTGTACGGAAATGGCAGATGATAACTCTAGCATTTCCTAAATGGCTCTTAGCTGGATATCCAACGTGCAGAGATGCGCCATCTTGCATAAAAATGATACGTGGGGGGGGAGTTGGAAAATAAGTTTCCGCTGTCGACTGTGGTCAGAGTGGTGTGTGTAAGGTAAAAAAAGAGAATGAGACGTTAAAGACAAGACATATCTTTATTTCTCTACATAATTTCCAGGTACATTGAGACATTTGTCATTACGCTTTATAAGCTTCTAGCCGTCCAGGAAAGAATCAGGGAGTTGCATACGGAAGAAGCGTTGAACGACTTGTTTGACGTTAGCATTGCTGCCAAAGCACCTTCCGCCGAGAGTCTTCTTCAAAGCGGGAAGGAAATGAAAGTAGCTACGTACGAGATCCGGACTGTGAGGCGGATGATGTAGGCGCTCCCAACCAAGAGTTGCCAAAAATGGTTTTGCGTTGCCGTCACCGTGTGTGATCTCGCATTATCATCCAACATCTGAACACCAGATCTGAGAAGGCCAGGCCGCTTTCTCCGAATCACCCCTTTCAATTTCGACAGAGTGGCACAGTACCGCGCAACATTGATGGTCGCATCCTCCATAAAGTTCATCAGCAAAACTTCTTTGGCGTCCCAGGAAACTGTAAGCAGCACGTTACCTGCAGATGGAGTGCTTTTGAACTTCTTTCGGACAGGTGATGAGCGATGTTCCCACCCCATCGATGCATCCACCGTCAGAATCCGAACCAGAAGGTCATTGCCAGATTCATGGTAACGTACGAACTGCTCAAGGCTGAAAGAGACGAGTTGTTCCATTTGTGTCGGGGTCAGTTGGCGGGGCAACCAACGTGCTGACACCTTCCTGTATCGAAGAATGTCGTGGATGATCGTGTGAGCTCGCTCATGTCCGATTCCAAGTTCTGCCGCTACTCCATCGCCGGTGATAAGCCGGTTCGAGTTAATCATATCATCCACCTTCCTGACGTTCGCATCAGTAGTATCAGTGCACGTCCGTCCAGGTCTCGGTATGTCCCGCACTTGCTGACGTCCATCACTGAACTGCTGGCTCCGTCTCCGCACCATTTCCTTCGACATCACACCTCATCCATACACGTTAACAAGGCGATAATGAATTTCTGTGCCTGATGATCCACGTGCCCAAGCATAGTGGATAAGAGCTCTCACTTCCGCCATTGACCACGACTCTAAAAGCCAACTTCTCTCAATCGCTCCGGGAAAAGATTGAACTCTGGCCTTCGCTTTGCGCAGGAACTGCGGCAGCGCCATCTGCTTGGTTGCGGTCGACCTCTACCCAATTGTGTATCGATTTCTTGCATGTGCGCGTTCACCTGCCTTGTCGTCTTTCACCCATATCACACTACTCTGCCCACAGTCGATAGGGGAAACTTATTTACCAACTCCCCCTCGTAACATCCACACATCAACGCTGTTGGAGAGCTGGAGTGACGTGGTAGAGTAAAAGACACCTATAGCGCTTACCAATGACGGTACAGATAACAGGACCGGAAGCACTTGTCTCTTCGAAAAAATATGACCCTATGATAAATGACACCGTAAACTCACGCCACACAGTTACCTTTTCAGGGTGAAGTGTACTGGTTGATTTGCTTGTGGATTTTCCCTTGCCCATATTCAACAATTCTGTGTATTAACATATCCTGTCAGATGTAAGTGGGCTTCATCTGTCCACAAAATCTTCCACGGCCAACCATTGTCCACTTTCATGTGAGCAATAAATTCTAAAGCAGAAGTCTCTCTTGCTGGCAGGTCAACAGGAAGCAACTCGTGCACGTGGGTAATTTTGAATTAATAGCAAAGAAGAATGTTTCTTAGGATTTTACGCACCGTGCTCAAGGGTATGTCCAATGTTCGGGCAATTCTCCAAACAGTACACGTTTGCACACCACCACTCGCCTGCACCTGCATTGCTGTGGCCACTGTTTCCACCGACGTCGAATCAATTCGTTTCCTTCTTTTACAAGGTTGCACGACAAAAGAACCCATATTTTCGCATTTCCGAATCATTTTCTCCAGACCCACGGTAGTCATCAGACCATCGCCTTTTTTGAAACCTTCAGTTTCCGGAACTTCTGCAGAGCGAAGTGTGTACAGTCATCAATCTTGTAATACAGCCTTACAAGCAGAACGCGATCACGCATTGAGACAGTCATGGCGAACATCGCAGACGTGAAAGAAGGAAAAACCGTGTACCCGGCGTTTTTATAAAAACTTCAATGGGTCGTGCGCATGACAGGTGTTTTCATTTACGTATTCTGACACATACAGCGCCATCTATTGATCAGTTATCACACTATTTTTTCTCCTGCGTACGTTTCCCCCCTTCTCCGATAATATTCAGTTGGTTGCAATTTGACGTCAGTCAGGCCAGAGGTGTTAATTTTACAGAGTTTTGGAAGTTTAATCATAATCACACTGTACATTCAATCATTGATTGAAGATACCTAAAATCGGCTGAGTTGCCTCGAGGAAGATATCTTCTGTTGAGTCGGGTGTATACATGATTTGCTTTTCTGTTGGTCGCTTGAATAAAACGCAAACTTCTTTTTTACTATTTATGTTTCCAAGAAAAATCTCTTCGTCTGCTTTCGACTTACACATTTTCATCGTATTATCACTAAAATAGAATTTTCTTCTTTATAATCCAAAGAACAACATGACAGCCGATAGTCCGGAGTTACAAGTAAGATATTATAATACCTTCGTCACACATCGTTATATATATACCGACGCGACCATGCTTTCAAAAACAAAGACACACATGTGCCAAAGGCAGGGTCTCAAGATGTTACATTGGTGGGAAAATATAATGCACTTCTAAAGGTAAAGATTTATTCGTTATTTTAAAACATGATTTGTATTAATAATTTAAATTAATCGGATCTATTTAGCAAATGTAACATAGACTTTAAATAAGTAAAGAGCCTACATACAACTGAAGAACGTGAAGAAATAGAGGGCTCCCCTGTTAAAATTTAAATACGCTTAACTCCAGAAAAAACGATTAAGGGATCTTCGCTTCAGAAATCAGGAATAGATAGGTTCTGTACTGGTCAAAGAGCGTCAGTCTAGGAACATTTATCTGCATTTTGCTTCAGACGAACATCAAGTCTAGAAGCCATCTTGATGGAGTGCTACAGCGGTGCGTCTTACGGAAAAAGGGGGAGGTAAATTTGAATATAAACAAGACGAAAGTTTCTATGACCTCCGTGAATAGCAAAGCTGTAGAACAAAAAAAAAGTTGGAATCTTACAAAAGAAACGGTATGAAGGACGGGTGTGCATTTGTTTTTGACTTATCCTCATGAAGTTTATTGTAGACACTGAAAGTTCAAGTGTGGTGTGTCGATGTACGCTGCTATGCAATCTTTTCTGATCGTTTACCAGCTGATTTTATACTAGCTGTGGCCTGGGAGGTGAGAGAGCGTTAAGCAGTGTGTTACCAGTGTGTCATCAGTTCGTCATTACGTTACAATAGTCTCTTCCACAATGGAACCTAATTCGATCTTTATCGACCAAAACTGAGGCAAACTTTTTGCCTTCAGCCTTTTGACTGGTTTGATGTGGCCCGCCACGAATTCCTCTCCTGTGCTAACCTCTTCATCTCAGAGTAGCACTTGCAACCTACGTCCTCAATTATTTGCTTGATGTATTCCAATCTCTGTCTTTTCCTACAGTTTTTGCCCTCTACAGCTCCCTCTAGTTTCACGGAAGTCATTCCCTCATGTCTTAAAAGATGTCCTATCAATCTGGCCCATCCCCTTATCAGTGTTTTCCACACTCTCCTTTCCTCTCCGATGCTGTGCAGAACCTCCTCATTCCTTACATTATCAGTCCACTTAATTTTCAACATTCGTCTGTAGCACCACAAATCAAATGCTTCGATTATCTTCTGTTCCGGTTTCCCCACAGTCCATGTTTCACTGCCATATAATGCTGTACTCCAGACGTACATTCTCAGAAACTTCTTCCTCAAATTAAAGCCGATATTTCATATTAGTAGATTTCTCTTGGTCAGTAAAGCCCTTTTAACATTGCTAGTCTGCTTTTGATGTCCTTCCTCCGTCCGTCATTGGTTTTTATAGTGCCTAGGTAGCAGAATTCCTTAACTTCATCTACTCCGTAAACGTCAATGTTGATGTTAATTTCTCGCTATTCTCATTTCTACTACTTCTCTTTACTTTCGTCTTTCTTCGATTTACTCTCAGTCCATACTCTGTACTCGTTAACCTGTTCATTCCGCTCAGCGGATCATGTAATTTTTATCTACTTTCACTTAGGATAGCAATGTCAACAGCGAATCGTGTCATTGATATCCTTTCACCTTGAATTTTAATTCCACTCGCGAACCTCTTTTTTTATTTCCATTGTTACTTCCTCGATGTACAGATTGAACAGCAGGAACAGAAGGCTACATCCTTGTCTTACACGCTTTTAATAAAGCACTTCGTCCTTGGTCGTCCACTCTTATTATTTCGTCTTGGCTGCTGTTCATATTGTATATGACCCGTCTCTCCCTATAGCATACCCCTACTTCTCTCAGAATGTCGAACTTCTTGCGCCATTTTACATTGTCGAACGCTTTTTCCAGGTCGACAAATCCTATGAACCTGTCTTGATTTCTCTTTAGACTTGCATCCATTGGGAACTGCAATGTCAGAGTGGTCTCTCTCGTGCATTTACCTTTCCTAGGGGCAAACTGTTCGTCATCTAGCGCATCATCAATTTTCTTTTCCATTCTTCTGTATATTATTCTTGTAATCAACTTGGAGCATGAGATGTAACACTGATCGTGCAGTAATTCTCGCACTTGTCAGCTCTTGTGGTCTTCGGGATTGTGTGGATGATGCTTTTCCGAACGTCAGATGGTATTTCGTCAGACTCATTCACTCTACACACTAACGTGAATAGTCGTTTTGTTGCCACTTCCACAAATGGTTTTAGAAATTCTGATGGAGTGTTATCTATCCCTTCTGCCTTATTTGATCTTAAGTCCTCCAAAGCTCTTTTAAATTCTGATTCTAATACTGGATCCACCATCTATTCTAATTCGACTCCTGTTTCTTCTTGTATCACATCAGACAAATCTTCCCCCGCACAGAGGCATTCAATATATCCCGTCCCCCTACCAGCTATCTCATCTGCATTGAACAGTTAAAATACAGTTGCACTCTTAACGTTATCACCCGTGCTTTTAATGGCAACAAAGGTTGTTTTGACTTTCCTGTATGCTGAGTTTGTCCTTCCGACAATCATTTCTTCTTCGATGCCTTCACATTTTTCCTGCAGCCATTACGCCTTAGCTTCCCTCACTTCCTATTAATTTCATTCCTCAGAATCTTGTATTTCTCTGTTTCTGAGTTTCCTGGAACATTTTTGTACTTCAACCTTTCATCGATAAATTGAAGTATTTCTTCTGTTACGCATGGCTTCTTCGCTGTTACCTACTTTGTACGTATGTTTTCCTTCCAAACATCTGTGATGGCCCTTTTTAGACATGTCCATTCCTCTTCAAATGTATTCTCCTACTGAGTTCTTCCTTATTGCTGTAGCCATAGCCTTAAAGGACTTCAAGCGTATCTGGTCGCTCGTTAGTATTTCCGTATCCCACTTCATTGCGTATTGATACTTCCTGACTAATGTCTTAAACTTCAGCCTACTCTTCATCACTACTATATTGTGATCTGAGTCTGAGTCTGCTCACAGGTACGCCGTACAATCCAGTATCTGATTTCGGAATCTCTATCTAACCATGACGTAATCTAACTGAAATCTCCCAGTATCACCCGGCCTCTTCCAAGTGTACCTCCCCCCTTGTGATTCTTGAACGGAGTATCCGCTATTACTAGCTGAAACTTGTTACATATCTCTATTAGTCTTTCTCCTCTCTCATTCTCTGCCCCAAGCCCATATTCTCCTGTAAACTTTTCTTCTACTCCTTCCACTATAACTGCATTCCAGTCTCCCATGACTATTAAATTTTCATCTCCCTCTACATACTGTATTGCCCTTTCTATATCCTGATACACTTTCTACATGTCTTAATCTTCAGCTTGCGACGTTGGCATGTATACCTGAACTATCGTTGTCTGTGTTAGTTTGCTGTAGATTCTGGTAAGAACAACACTACCACTTAACTCTTCACAGTAACACCCTCTCTGCCCTACCTTCCGATTCATAAAGAATCCGACTCCCGTTATACCGTTTTCTGTTGCCGTTGATATTACCCTATACTCATCCGACCAGAAATTCTTGTCTTCTTACCGCCTCACTTAACTGACCCCTACTAATTTAGATTGAGTCTTTCCCTTTTCAGATTTTCTAGTTTTCCTACAACGTTCATGTTTCTAACATTCCACGCCCCGACTTTTAGAACGTTAATCTTCCGTTGATTATTTAATCTTTTTATCATCGTAACCTCCTCATTGGAAGTACCCTCCCGGAGATCCGAATGGAGGCCTATTCCGAAATCATTTGCCAATGGAGAGATCATAATGAAACTTCTTCAGTTACAGGCCACATGTACTGTTGATACAAGTTACCTGTCGTTACTGCAGTGGTTTCCATTGTCTTCTGCATCCTCATGCCGTTGATCATTGCTAATTCTTCTACTTTTAGGGGCAGATCCCACCCTTAGGACAAGGTAGTGCCCTGAGCCTCTGTCCGCTCCTCAACCCTCTATGACAAGGCCGTTGGCAGAATGAGGGATGACTACATTTTCCGGAAGTCTTCCGCCGGCCAAGCCGATTATTAATCAAAATGTAAGCGGTATTTAAACCCGAAATCAAAGGCGTTTTTATTATGAAACAATGACGCTAGCCCTAGAACAGTATTAACCCAAAAATACTATTATGTAATCGATGAGAAGAGTCGCTAGGACAACATACTTTCACAAGGACTTTACTGATCAACCCGTTTTTCACACAATACTTTTCACAGAGTGCTGCAAATACAAAAAAGGCTAATAAGGAAAGAATACTTAACCAATTCACTCTTAAAAACCGTTTACTGGGAGGTTTGCAGATAATAAAGGCAGATTATACACTACTGGCCATTAAAATTGCTACACCACGGGGAGGACGAGTTACAGACGCAAAATGTAAGCGACAGGAAGAAGAAGATGTCATATGCAAATGTTTAGCTTTTCAGAGCCTTGCCACAAGGTTGACACCATTGGCGACACCTACAACGTGCTGACATGAGAAAAATTTCCAACCGATTTCTCATACACAGAGAGCAACTGACCAGCGTTGCCTGGTGAAACGTTGTTGTGATGCCTCGTGTAAGGAGGAGAAATGCGTACCATCACGTTTCTGACTTTGATAAAGGTCGGATTGTAGCCTACCGCGATTGCGGTTTATCGTATCGCGACTTTGCTGCTCGCGTTGGTCGAGACCCAATGACTGTTAGCAGAATAAGGAATGGTTGGGTTCAGGAGGGTAATACGGAACGGCGTGCTGGATACCATCGGCCTCGTATCACTAGCAATTGAGATGACAAGCATCTTATCCGCATGGCTGTAACTGATCGTGCAACCACGTCTCGATCCCTGAGTCAACAGTAGGGGTCAACATCTGCAGGAACAGTTCGACAACGTTTGCAGAAGCATGGACTATCAGCTCGGAGACCATGGCTGCAGTTACCCAGAATCTTGATGGTCACATCAATGTTTGGCGACATGGCGGTGAACGTAAATTGGAAGCGTGTATTCGTCATTGCCATACTGTCGTATCACCCGGCGTGATGGTTTGGGGTGCCATTGGTTACACGTCTCGGTCACCTCTTGTTCGCATTGATGGCACTTTGAACAGTGGACGTTACATTGCAGATGTGTTAGACCCGTGGTTCTACCCTTCATTCAATCCCTACGTAAGCCTACATTTCAGCAGAATAACGCACGACCGCATGTTGCAGGTCCTGTACGGGACTTTCTGGATACAGAAAATGCTCGACTGCTGCCCTGGTCAGCACATTCTCCAGATCTCTCACCAACTGAAAACGTCTAGACAATGGTAGCCGAGCAACTGACTCGTCACAATACGCCAGTCACTACTATTGATGAACTGTGGAATCGTGTTGAAGCTACATGGGCAGCTGTACCTGTACTCGCCATCCAAGCTCTGTTTGTCTCAATGACCAGGCGTATCAAGGCCGTTATTACGGCAGAGGTGGTTGTTCTGGGTACTGATTTCTCAGAATCTATGCACAGACACTGCGTGACAATGTAATCACATGTCAGTTCTAGTGTAATATATTTGTCGAATGAATATCCGTTTATCATCTGCATATCTTCTTGGTGTTGTTATTTTAATGGACAGTAGTGTAGATAACAGGCAAATACAAAGCTATTGAAAAATGTGTAACATAAACGACTCAAACCGCCGTGTAGGAAGTTTCCCGCCTCTTGTACAATCAATAGGCTGCAGGTTGATAATCAAAGGGATCGCTTTGTTGAAAAGATGTCTACGGATACAATTGACTGCATGCTGGCCTCTATTTTCACTGTACAAGATGTTGAATTCCTTCTACAGTTCAGACAGGGGGCCTGAAGATGACGTGGCGTAACACTAAAAATAAAATAAAACTGGAAATTTAGATAATTGAAGGTGTTTAATTTGACAGTTTTTACTGACTTTTTTGTCTACAGGAAGATGTATGATATTTCAGTTCAGCTGTAAAACCTCAGCAGCTTAAAGAAATTGATACATTAATGACTCAGTCACAATTACTTTCGTGACCATAAAGTCACTTCTTCAGGTGGAAAACGGGTGCAACTAAACAAGACAGAATCAAACTTAGCTTGTATGTATCAGAGCGCTGCAGTGTCAATTGCCAAGTGAGGACTTCGAATCTGAAATTGTGATAGGATCTCCAGAGGATAAATAAAAGACGTCGCCTGTTTTCCTACTTGAAAAACACATCCATTATCCATAAAATGAAAGAGGACACGATGCAAGACAAAACACTGAAAATAACTTGAGGAAACAACCGAAACCAAGACAAGAGTGCCCCCAATATATCCATCTTACCAGCAAGTGGAGTGAACACACCAAAGGCAAAGCGGCTAAGCCACATGAGCAAAACACACTGAGTGTGCGGGTCATGACAATGTGAAATCGCCCGGGCGGGTATGCGTGGAACCGGAGGACTAATGTAGGAGACTGGAGGCTCCGAACACGCGTAAGTAACTGCTGGGAGCCCAACTGATTAGAGAAATTAACTAAATGATAGCGTAAGAAGACAGGGAAACATATGTCCAATTCATCGTTTTAAACTCTCGTCATCATTTTATTTTTAGGGCTTCGTCTTGCCTCATGTACGCTGCCATTTTGTGAATGACGGGTGAGTATTTTACACACAAGTTTTAAGCAGGAATGTAGAGGACGTCTATTATTTATCCTCATGGAGAACTAATCGCAATTTAAGGTCGACAGTCCCCACCTGATAATGGACGCAGCAGCAGTTTGAAGCAATCAAGCTATATTTAGTTCTAATTGTAAACTTTGCACCTTCTTTAGGTTCACCTTTTTTTCACCTGAACATATGTCTCTACGGTCACGAAACTAGTTCTGACTGAGTGGTTAATAAATCAATTTCTGCCAGATGCTGTGGTTTTATTAGTTGAAATGGATTACAATAATTCGGTTCTCCCACACATTAAGTGATTATAGAGACTTGTCACCAACGGAAGAGAGAATGTCCCAGTAAGTTTTACAGACATATGAACGGGCGCTGTGGGTACTCACGTAGCATGTCGATGACGACGCTGGTGGAGAGAAGGACATCCGGGTGGTTGGAAGCCCTGCAGGTGAGCTCGCTGTGCAGATAGCGGCGGCCCAGCGGCGGCAGCCGGATCACGTGGCTCACGCTCTCCGGGTAGCCGGCCGTCGGCTGCCCGCTGCCCGCCGTCACAGGCGGCTGCGGCGGTGTCCGGTTCACTTCCACACCATCCAGCCACCACGACACCACGGGCGGCGGCCGTCCTAGGAGAGAGAAACACTTTGACGTCCGTCGTTCGAGTAGCCTCCCAATCTTCGCAGGGCGTTATACACAATCCAACTGCAATAATGTGACCATCGCATATTTTTCACGACAGCTTACACTAAACACACACGGACGACAGGTGACAGCACTGTCAGTGGAATGTATTTAAAGCGGGTCAGAGGGACGTGGAAGAAATAGTGCAGTCGTTATTGGAAAGGGGAAATAGAGCTCTCATGTCCAAAGGGCATGATCATTGGCTTTCGGGCCAATAGTTGAAAAAAGTTCGGGAACCGATTAAGTTCGTAAACTGTTCGCTTTCCGATGCGATTACACTATACCGTGCGTTCCAAGTGGTGCTATCCAAAAACGCCGCCAACGCAAATATGGTTGTGGTGCACCAAGGGTCATACACGACAGGGGTGAATGGCTACTGCGGAGATGTGTACAGGCGAACAGACGTGAAGCTGTGAGTAATTCACCGTCCACATGAATTAATGAGCTGCCAACAGTGTCTCCCCAACGACCATTCAGCGAAAGTTGAAGGGCTGTTACCCGGCGATACGGGGAGTTTTTAGCTGAATCACGATTTATGCCACATATGACAGAACTCGTTGGCGTGTAGGGCGTGAAACGTCTGACAGGAAACACCCTGTAACAAGAAGGGAGCTTTATGATCTGGTAAACGTTTTGGTGGTACTCCCTGGGTTGTTTCGTCATTCCGGGAGGCATAATACACACATCAAAAAAAGTTTTTCAACACACCGGTTCCCAGAATTCATGAAGATAGATGTTGATTGTGGATATTGTATCACAGACACAGTTCAAAAAAATGGTTCAAATGGCTCTGAGCACTATGGGACTTAACATCTGTAGTCATCAGTCCCCTAGAACTTAGAACTACTTAAACCTAACAAACCTAAGGACATCACACACATCCATGCCCGAGGCAAAATTCGAACCTACGACCGTACCAGTCGCGCCAGGAAGGGGGTAAACGGCGCGGGTTGTCTGTAGTTCAAACATGCCTACCTGGTCAATACCGCAGTTCGATCGCGTCTGCATTGTTACTTTACGCCAGGAAGGGCGATCAATAAGCGAAGTGTCCAGGCGTCTAGGAGTGAACCGAAGCGATGTTATTCGGGCATGGAGGAGAAACAGAGAGACAGGAACTGTCGATGACATGCTTCGCTCAGGCCGCCCAAGGGCTACTGCTGCAGTTGATGACAGCTACGTACGGAGGAACCCTGACAGCAACGTCACCATGTTTAATAATGCTTTTCGTGTTACCACTCAAACTGTGCACAATAGGCTGCATGATGCGCAACGTCACTCCCGACGTCCATGGCGAGGTCCATCTTTGCAACCACCACACCATGCAGTGCGGTACAGATGGGCCAAACAACATGCCGAATGGATTGGCATCATGTTCTCTTCACCGTTGAGTACCGCATGTGCCTTCAACCAATCAATCGTCTGAAATGTGTTTGGAGGCAAACCGGTCAGGCTAAACGCCTTAGACGCACTGTCCATCGAGTGCAGCAAGGTGGAAGTTCCCTGCTGTTTTGGGTTGGCGTCATGTTGGGCCGACGTACGCCGCTGGTGGTCATGGAAGCCCCTTAACGGCTGTACGATACGAGAATGCCATCCTCCGACTGATAGTACAACCATATCGGCAGCATTTTGTCGAGACATTCGTCTTCATGGAAGACAATTCGTTCCCCCATCGTGCACAACTTGTGAATGTTTCCTTCAGGATATCGACATCGCGCGATTAGAGTGGCTAGCATGTTCTCCCGATATGAACCCTATCGAACATGCCTGGGATAGACTGAAAAGTGATGTTTATGGACGACGTGAACCACCAACCACTTTGAGGGGTCTACGCCGAATCTCCGTTGAGGAGTGGGACAATCAGGATCAACAGTGCCTTGATGAACTTGTGGTTAGCATGCTACGAAGAGTACAGTGTAAATGTGTACAGGGTTTGGGGAAGTGGGGATGCGGATGCCGTTAATTAACAAAACAGGAAATTAGGTACAATAACGAGAATAAGTTTCCGGGTACGGTATACAAGCTGCGCACCTAGGGTCGAAGTTACCAGGTTTAGGCCTGTCTAGGAGGTCGAACAATTAATTGAAGTGGACAACGGAAGGGGAAGTGGTTGATGTGAACTTCCGTCGGTGGCCGGTCGTGAAAATCAGAGCCAGAGGCTCTGCCTTCCGAAAAAAACGTCTGTTCTGCTCGAGGTCTGGATTGCAAGGGAGAGAAGCAACTGTGTTCGACTCAGACAGAACACTCCAGTGACCACATACGTGATTGGTATCCTGGGCACGCTAAAGGCTAAAACCAGTGGCTTGAAGTCTCTAGCAGTTTCAGCAGAGTGCTCAAGGCGTCTCTTGTCAGCAGCTTTAACTGGACAGAACTGCCTCGCTTTTGAAAGAAAAGCGACTTGTGTCAAATAGGCACGGCGTAAGTTACTCGGGGAGAACACTTGTAAAGATCTGACTGGCCCTTTGAAACAAATTTTTTGAACCAATTCCCTAAAATAATTCTTGACTGGTGCCACCATGTACAATAGGCATGCATAATTGCAAGAGGACGTGCTACTGGGTATTAGAGGTACTAGTGTGTATAGCAATTCTGAAGGTCTCTCTGTATAGTGATACCATATGCAATGTGAGGTTTTCATGAGCAATATAAAGGGCGGAAATGATGTTTATATTGATCTCTATTCCAATTTTCTGTATAGTTTCCGGAACTCTCCGAGCCGAGGCGATACATAACTTTTTTTGATGTGTGTAGATCAACAGAAGGACGCATCTATCCTTGGGGTACTCCAGCTCCTTTCATGCAGCTTGTTTTTCCTCAGCACGGTGGCGTCTACCAGCAAGTCACACAGCTCGCAGTGTACGTGCGTGATTTGAAGAGCGCCGAGATGACTTGACAGTATTCCCATGAAAGCGAAAATCTCAGCATTTAGACCCAATCAAGAATCTCTGTGACCACTTCCATTCGCGGTGCGCGCCACGGATCCTCAATCTAGAAATCTAGCGCAGCTCGCCACGGCAATGGAGTCACAATGGATCCATATCCTTGTCGGTATCTTGCAGAACCGCACCGACTCTATTCCTGCACGTCTCTCAGCGGTTCGCCCTGAATGAGGTGGTCAGTAGGCTTTTGACATGTGGTCATATTAATGTGACTTGACAACATATTGTGTGCTGGGTGGAAGTGCTGTTGCTATAAAGTTTCTCTTCCAGAGAGCTGTATTGTATCGTCTCTCCCAACAAACTAATCTATGGGACACTACCAAATGTAAAATAGTCTTATATTATTGGAGTATGAGTTGTGTGGTAACTAAGTGTCAGTGTCAAATGTCCTACCAAGCTTGGCAGCTGGATAGTGGTTTGTAT
This sequence comes from Schistocerca gregaria, assembly GCF_023897955.1. NCBI lineage: Eukaryota > Metazoa > Arthropoda > Insecta > Orthoptera > Acrididae > Schistocerca > Schistocerca gregaria. Next base: position 922,739,734 of record NC_064920.1, on the reverse strand, counting down.
TCTCGCCGTGACAGAGGGCGTACGGAGAGTTGGAGCAGCCAGGCAAGGTGCCACTGGGAGTGGACAGGCGGGCGAAAAGCGACAGAGTTGGCGCGTCTTTTAGGGGAGAAACGTATTGCCATGACGTCACAACTATGGACCAGTGTTAGCTGCCTACACAGTAAATTCTGTTGGAAATGGTTTGATCAATAATACCAGCTTGGGTCATGTTCGAGTGTACTTATCATTCTTATTGAAGTCTAAAGTATAAAGGAATTTAATTTCATCTGTAAGTCGGTTAGTTCAAGCGATATTTCCTTCTTATACATCAATTTTGGTTGCCCTGTTTTCTTTTGTTATAGTGGCTTTATTTCTGTCTTTAATTAGATTTTCTGCAAGTCCAACCAGAAAAGCTCTTTGGACGAACGCTGTGAGAAAGAAAAACTGGAAACAGATTAAATACGACAAAATATGTTCTTGGTATTTTCGGGAAGAGAATAGTGACTCAACTTCAGAGTCCTCAAGTGCGTATTAAGGGAAGGAAAGCACCCTTTACACATTATATACTGTTCTTCTTGTTTTTTCGAAACGTATAACAAAACCAGAGACATTAATAAGGCGAAATCCGCCGGATTCTTGACGAAATATGCAGTTAAGACCATTAAAATGCCTGAAAATGCCTTTCTGGTAATGTGTTACTCTCGAAAGCACTGTCTACGGTCGCACGTTCGAATCCTGCCTCGCGCATGGATGTATGTGATGTCCTTAGGTTACGTAGGTGTATGTAGTTCTACGTTCTAGGGGACTGATGACCTCAGTTCCCTGCGCATCAGCTTTCGATGAATGGTCCTTGAAGACACACTGTTGATAGCTCATTAATCTATCTGGACGGTGAACTGCTCAACCGCTGCAAGTCTATTCTCCCGTACACATCTCCGCAAGAGCTGTTTGCGCCTGCCATCTGTCAGCCGTGCTGCACCACAACCACATTTGCGCCGGCGGCGGTAAACAACAGTCAACTAATATTTTGTGGGATCTTACACGGCGACATCGAATTATGAGCATTTCTTGGATTATATTATTGAATCGACTCGTAGTTTCCTCCTATCTGTATACTGTGAAGCTGCCATAAATGATGTCCCCAAAAATAGATCTCGTAGCACACTGACTTCTCCAAAAGATACAAGCAGGCGATTTGTAATTCTAGTCCGTGGTACGGTTTGCTACTTTCTGTGAAATAAATCCAGGGATGTCACTGCAATTAGTTTAACTGCCAACAACGTAAAATAGTAACAGTTCAATGTCATGAAACAATTCTCTTTCACAAAGCTATAAACTATCGAGAGCACGGTAAAGCCTACTAATGAAAATGATCAGTATCTGAATACATTCTACAGCCGACTCTCATATATGCAAAGGTACAGTCCTATCGGCGACTGGAGAACTTCACACGCAGCGGAAATCTCTTGCTTACAGCGTAACACTTCTTAGCTCTTTACACATCTTCGGTAAGTTAACATAAGTAATTTGTCTGTTGAATTTACTAGTTTAGTGCAAATCTCTTCTATAGGCTCCTCCTAGAACCAGTTGTGCCAAAGGTGACTTTAATCATGAATATTTAATAAAGTAAAATAGGCGGTTCGCGGAAGAACATTAGCGGTTCCCCTACATCTTTAGTATCAAGTAACATCCGTTCTCTAGGCCACGTTCCCTTCTCCACTCCCTTGATTGACCATCGCTCCGTATGACCCGGTTGTTAACGCTGCCTCCGTTGGAACAGGCTTCCTGCTCTCTGTCGATTTTCTCAGCTGCACTGATTCAGGCAGCGAATTTACTTCGGCTGGTTGCTTAGTCTCAATAAATGAAAAATTGGGAAAATAAATACTCTCAAAACTAGGGTCATTCAACTATCTTGGTGTCTGGAGTGTGCTGGATCGTAGTAATGCAGCCTAGTCTGGAAACGGGAAACCTGTGAAGTTAAGAGGCAGCTGGCGTCTGTCGACGCAGAGAGAGCGGCACCGGAGTGTGCCGGACAGGGTTTTGCTGGTAACAGGGAAAACTTTGCCTGATGCTAACGAACGTGGGTATTATTAGCGCTGTATGCTGTGCACACAGTACTGCTCACGAAAAGTTTCAATCATTTCAGTGTGCAGATAACAATCCTTGATACTTGCTAGGAATTTCGCAGCTTACCACGGTAGATTGGTTTAGTTCTGTGGCTGCTGTGTTTCGTAACTTTGAAACAGATTTCAACCCATCTACTACAGGTGACGGCAAACGCAATATCGTTAGGGTAGCGTCATTGCCTACCTTGTTCTGTTTCATTGTTACTGTTTGGGGAAAGGCGTCACGACAATTTCATGATTACACTGATAAAAATCTGTACTTATATTCTCAAGTTCTGATTTTGGTATCACGAAACCTTTCAGGCCTGAGGTCCAGCTATGTCAATGGCTTTTCATACTCTTACGAACTGAAGCTATTCAGATTGTCGGATGACATGGGTGCATACAAGGTAAGTTTCCAACTATTTTAATACTTTGACTTAAGGCAGCATTGCGGTATGTCTGGTTGAATATGTTGTCTTTATTATATTTTAAGCTGTAATAGTAATGTGTCCGCTGCCCGTGGACTCGCGGTAGCGTCCTCGCTTCTCGAGCACGAGGTCCTGGATTCAATTCACGGTGAGGTCAGGGATTTTTACCTGCCTCGAGATGACTGGGTGTTGTGTCGTCTTCATCATCATCATTCATCACCATTACGGTCGGAGGAAGGCAGTGGCAAACCACCTCCGCTAGGACCTTGCCTAGTGCAGCGGTGCGGGTCTCCCGCATCGTCCCCTACGCTCTATCAAGGAGTATGGGACGTCATCATCATCGATAGTAATGTTGCGTTATGCTTCTTAGGTTAGGGTGTTAGTGTTAACTTATTGATAACGGTCTGACTGAGGGTTTCGAGTATCATTGAGTTAGAACTCCTTATGAATTGTGATGTATGTAAAATACGTGCACACTTACTTAGTTCCACTATTGACAATGCTATTTATTTCGCCGATTATTTTCGTAATACTGTTTTGGGTATTATTATTATTATTGAACCCGCAAGATTTTACTAGTATTACTTTGCGCTTTTATAATAATAGTTTCTGGAGAATTTTACTTAACACTTTAGGAGCTTTCAATCCTAGTGTTGTTGATAAATGGCATCATTGTTATATCGTCAATACGCCTACAAGCTCCTAAGTTATTTCTATTCCACAGCCAATGTTATTGCAAATGCCAATTCCTCCTCAGCAGAGCAACGGCATCGTAGTGGCGTGTGGGGCCTTAACAAGCTGTGCAATAACGTTAGTGCAAAAACTGGTACGTGCGTAATGTGTCGTGTACGAGGGTAGGTGGAATGAGCGTGCCAGACTGTTGGCCTTAGGGTGGGACTTTCGTAGAATTGGCGACAAGGGGAGCAGGTGGTAGGGTTACTGCTGAATTTGGCGAAAGATATCTCACCAAAACTTAGACGATGGTCCTGAGTTTTCCCAATAATGAAGATTTGTCCGGAATTAGGGTAGTTTCTTTGTGCACTGAGATAGCTCTGGCGAGCGTTACAGTAGTCAAAGATATTATATTAAAAACTTTATTATTTTCGACTAGCTTACATCTTAAATCATCACCTGTTCAACAAATGTTACCAAATAACAGTGGAGGACGGTTCTTTAACATCAAAATTACTGGCATAACCCAACAGTCCGCTGTATCAAGCACCATGTTTTTGTTACATGACTGAGTATGTTGACATAAAATGCACAACTGATGAGTGTCCATTACAGAGCGCAAATGTAGCTCTGGATAAATTTAGAAATCAATAAACCCGTTAAACGCTATAAAGCCATAAATATCTTCGCATAGCTAAGGCGATTCCAAATGTTTTGTGGATATTCCTCGCATTCTTTACACAGGAGAGACAAGTGAATCTAGTACTTCAGGAATGGAGTCACCTACACGTCTGTTGAATGTACTGGTCGGAGGCAATTTCTGTTTCATGAGGAGCATTTGTTTAACCAATATATTGAGAGGACTTAACGGGGAGCAGTACTCGACTAATAGCTCCAACCTATAGTTGTGGACAAGATAGATACGAAGCCCACACCTACTACAGTAGTACAAGTTGATATGCCAACTAGCTCTGCAGATGAAGAAGAAATTGAAGAAGTGTATGATAAAATAAAAGAAATTAATCAGATAGTGAGGGGAGACGAAAATTTGATAGTCATGGGTGACTGGAATTCGAGTGTAGGAAAAGGGAGAGAAGGAAACGTAGTAGGTGAATATGGATTGGGGCTAAGAAATTAAAGAAGAAGCCGCCTGGTAGAATTTTGCAAAGAGCACAACTAAATCATAGCTAACACTTGGTTTAAGAATCATGAAAGAAGGTTGTATACATGGAAGAACCCTGGAGATACTAAAAGGTATCAGATATATTATATAATGGTAAGACAGAGATTTAGGAACCAGGTTTTAAATTGTAAGACATTTCCAGGGGCAGATGTAGACTCTGACCACAATCTATTGGTTATGACCTCTAGATTAAAACTGAAGAAACTGCAAAAAGGTGGAAATTTAAGGAGATGGGACCTGGATAAACTGACTAAACCAGAGTTTGTACAGAGTTTCAGGGAGAACATAAGGGAACAATTGACAAGAATGGGGGAAAGAAATACAGTAGAAGAAGAATGGGTAGCTTTGAGGGATGAAGTAGTGAAGGCCACAGAGGAACAAGTAGGATAAAAGACGAGGGCTAGTAGAAATCCTTGGGTAACAGAAGAAATATTGAATGTAATTGATGAAAGGGGAAAATATAAAAATGCAGTAAATGAAGCAGGCAAAAAGAAATACAAACGTCTCAAAAATGAGATCGACAGGAAATGCAAAATGGCTAAGCAGTGATGGCTAGAAGACAAATGTAAGGATGTAGAGGCTTATCTCACTAGGGGTAAGATAGACACTGCCTACAGGGAAATTAAAAAGACCTTTGGAGAAAAGAGAACCACTTGTATGAACATCAAGAGCTCAGATGGAAACCCAGTTCTAAGCAAAGAAGGGAAAGATGAAATGGGAGATACGATACTGCTTGAAGGATTTGACGGAGCACTGAAAGACCTGAGTCGAAACAAGGTCCTCGGTGTAGGCAACATTCCATTGGAACTACTGACGGCCTTGGGAGAGCCACTCCTGACAAAACGCTACCATCTGGTGAGCACGATGTATGAAACAGGCGAAATACCCTCAGACGTCAAGAAGAATATAATAATTCCAATCCCAAAGAAAGCAGGTGTTGACAGATATGAAAATTATCGAATCATCAGTTTAATAAGCCACAGCTGAAAAATACTAACACGAATTCTTTACAGACGAATGGAAAAACTAGTAGAAGCCGACCTCGGGGAAGATCAGTTTTGATTCCGTAGAAATACTGGAACACGTGAGGCCACACTGACCTTACGACTTATCTTAGAAGAAAGATTAAGGAAAGGCAAACCTGCGTTTCTAGTATTTGTAGACTTAGAGAATGTTGACTGGAATACTCTCTTTCAAATTCTAAAGGTGGCAGGGGTAAAATACGGGGAGCGAAAGGGTATTTACAATTTGTGCAGAAACCAGATGGCAGTTATAAGAGTCGAGGGGCATGAAACGGAGGCAGTGGTTGGGAAGGGAGTGAGACAGGGTTGTAGCCTATCCCCGATGTTACTCAACCTGTATATTGAGCAAGCAGTAAAGGAAACAAAAGAAAATTTCGGAGTAGGTATTAAAGTCCATGGAGAAGAAATAAAAACTTTTAGGTTCGCCGATGACATTGTAATTCTGTCAGAGACAGCAAAGGACTTGAAAGAGCTGTTGAATGGAATGGACAGTGTCTTGAAAGGAGGATATAAGATGAACATCAACAACAGCAAAGCGAGGATAATGGAATAAAGTCGAATTAAGTCGGGGGGTGCTGAGGGTATTAGATTAGGAAATGACACACTTAAAGTAGTAACGGAGGTTTGCTATTTGGGGAGCAAAACAGCTGATGATGGTCTAAGTAGAGAGGATATAAAATGTAGACTGGCAATGGCAAGGAAAGTGTTTCTGAAGACGAGAAATTTGTTAACATCGAGTATTGATTTAAGTGTGAGGAAGTCATTTCTGAAAGTATTTGTATGGAGTGCAGCCATGTATGGAAGTGAAACATGGACGATAAATAGGTTGGACAAGAAGAGAATAAAAGCTTTCGAAATGTGGTGCTACAGAAGAATGCTGAAGATTAGATGGGTAGATCACATAACTAATGAGGAAGTATTGAATAGAATTGGGGAGAAGAGAAGTTAGTGGCACAACTTGACTAGAAGAAGGGATTGGTTGGTAGGACATGTTCTGAGGCATCAAGGGATCACCAATTTAGTCTAGGAGGGCAGCGTGGAGGGTAAAAATCCTAGACGGAGACCAAGAGATGAATACACTAAGCAGATTCAGAAGGATGTAGGTTGCAGTAGGTACTGTGAGATGAAGAAGCTTGCACAGGATAGAGTAGCAGGGAGAGCTGCATCATACCAGTCTCAGGACTGAAGACCACAACAACACATGGTAGTGCATGACTGAGTGACAATCCAATCTAACTTAGGTACCGCACTCGATGGCTGAGAGGCCGAAACATTTGGAACAGTACTCTGCAACCTGATTTAAAGCTTACTGGTCACCATACGTAATGTGCGGTTGCATGGATACTATTCAATGTACAACAACATGCGTGCCGTTTATGGAAGAAATGAAAACAAAAGGTGGAAAAATTGTGCTTTTAGAGAATACAATAATACTTCCTACCTTGTTATTTCTTTGTCTGTTTACTGACCTATCTACAAACAATTCATTTTTACCTCTGTATAAAACATCTTTTCACTCGATGTTGCCTGCGTCGGTGATCACTCTGACACTTCTAATAGCAGAGGACCGTATGCAGACGCTAGAAAAGGCGTTTATTGACAGCGTTCCTTCACTTGGCAAACTGACTGACTTCTTTTCTCAGGCCGACAACGTGTTTGAATCCACTCCCTTTCATACTTCTCGTCATCGGAGGAGTACTTGGAGGATGCTAACAATTTCACTCTCTTGACATAAGTTTGCTGGTGGGTGGAACGCCCCAGGGCTCCTGCCTGGGCGCCAGGCTCGTATCTTTCACAAGGAGCAGACGGGCCCCGTTCTCACGTCCATTACACTTTGGCAACGCAAAGTCTTAAGGGCAAGAACATTATAATTCATTCCAGTCCTTAACATGAAAGTTTTCTGAGTGTCGTACGGCGTCATAACGAAGCGCTACGACACTCATAAAACTTTTCTGTTAACTGACTCTGGCCATATAAGATTACGCAATTATATTTCAGTCCTGCTCTTTATCCCTTGCTCTTCCTCTGACTTAATTCTCCATTCTAATGTGACACAAATGCCTAATTCCAGATTGTTCTAATAGATGGTATTTAAAAATTGGTGTGTCATTTTCCTGTCTTGTTTGTGACTCCCTCAGAAGCCTGCTAAGGAACTTAATCCCGCATACCAGTAAAAAATGACTCGTGTCAGCTTCAGGTCCTCCATTTATTCTTGCATCCTGTAAACATTGTCAAACATCCTCATTTAATACATTATAATATATTATAGACCTGTAACCCCGTTCTGAGCAAGTGTAGCTTTCGATATCTTTATGTGGATAATAAGTGGTAGTAATTCTTAAGTTACTGTACATGGATAAATCAATAAGCTAGCGTCCTATTGAATTCTGAATTTGCTCTCCATGTTGTCCAGTTTTACGAGGTACTGTTCTATTACCAATTCTTGCATTTAAATGATTAGATATTATCAGATAATCATTTTCCCTCCATCTTTCAGAGTTCCCGGCAGCTGGTCATACGACTTTTTGTCCCTCTATTGGTTCATACACTCAAATAACGTTTCTATTCGATTTTAATGTTTCATGAGACCATTGGCTGCAATCTGTCATGCAAAATTATTCCCATTCCAAACGTATGTCTCTTATCCTTTTATACAGTACCAAAGAGCATAGGGAGACATAGTCTGCTACGTCTTGTGAACCTTTTGCTTTCTTCTGTGACCACCAATAGGTTAAGGCGAGTGGAAACGAGTCAATATTTCGAAGACGTTTAAATCTCGTAAGAGATTCATACGTAAAAGTTTAAATGCTTATGAAATACTTGGCACATATTTCTCTTCATCGTGAAAAAGATAGTTTCTGGAAGTACAGAGATAAAGTTGTAATTTTAAGCAGTGGTTAAAAAGACTGTATTATGTCAATTCTCCTCCTAGAGTATGAAAGATGACTCATCATGGGTAGTTGAGATGCAGCACGATTGTAGTTTGACTCTATTTCCTTTCATTAGAAAGACAAATCTAACTTGTTGCTTTAACACTACCTTAAGAAGCTGTTATTACAATGTCAAGCCAACGAAAACTGTCAAGGTGCCAAAATAACAGTCAACTATTATAACCACATATGGTAACATGAGAACGTGGAAACGGGGCCCGTCTGCTCCTTGTGAAAGATACGAGCCTGGCGCGCAGACATGAGCCCAGGGGCTTTCCACCCATCTGCAAACGTATGTCAGGAGAGTAAAATTATTGGCATCCTGCATGTAGTCCTCCACTGACGAGAAGTATGAAATGGATTCAAACACGTTTTCGGCTTGAGAAAAGAAGACAGTCAGTTTGCCAAGCGATGGAACGTTGTCAATAAACGCCTTTTCCAGCGTCTGCATATGGTTCTCTGCAATTAGAAGTATCAGAGTGATCACCGACCCAGACAACATCGACTGAAAAGAAGATGTTAGCAACCGAAAGAGACGGAGGCGACAACTGGATGTCCCCAGACGACTTGGAATGTCAGTTTTAAGGAATGACATCCAGTTTTCCAGTTGAGGGGACGCTACCAATAATTTTTGCGTATGATCTCCTGCTGAGACAAATGTGGGAACGACTGTGGGTTCAGAAGCAATGTCAAAATGGAGATAAGAAGGGATGAAGTATGGCTAGTGAATGAATTCCAGCAAGAATAAAGCTGCGTGTGGTCTTTCTTTCCTACCGAAAGGATTGTGTGAAATACCAAATATCTCACAAGGATGATTGACAATAATATGATTGGCCAGAAAATGCATACGAATTGGCCAATCGGGTTTGTGGCCACACGCAGGGAGAGAAAGTCGAAGGAAGACATTTGGGTCCTTCGCCTCTGCCGGACATCCAGTTCCAGCCGCTGCCAACGCCCCCCCCCCCCCCTCCCTCCTCCACCAATCGCCGACTCCATGCCGTTGCCCGGACAGGCTGCCAGCAGCCTGCATTGCGACTTTTGCTACGCCGATAGCAGCCTGATGGTCGCCCGGTACTGCACTAAATGTTGTTGTGGTCCTCAGTCCAGAGACTGGTTTGATGCAGCTCTCCATATTACTCCATCCGGTGCAAGCCTCCTGCACTACTCGTACATATCTCTTCTCAAAGTTTGCCTGAAAATTGTCATCTCTTAGAGTCAAAGTAATTTACTTTTTATACTTTGTTCCGTGATCCATTTATATATTAAACCAATGGTTTCTGGTGTTGAGCTTATGTCTTAGCAATGTTTACAGCTGATTTCATATCACGCATATTTCACTAGTTGTTTCATCACTCATAAAATTTTACTATTTCTATGTCATCCTCTGATTTGGTTTCTCAAAGGTTACATAGTTCATTTTATGTTTCCTCTTTGACTGAAACAACACGCTTCATTCCCCAGGTACAGACTAGGAAAAATACGAATTAATCCCATAAATTCATTACGTTCCGATATCACATTTTCTAGCATAGTTTGTGTTCTTCTAATAATTTCCGGGTATGCAGCCGGATCCCGTCGACATTCTGCCACGATATTTCGGCCCAGAGACGTCCGGCCATCATCTGGTGAGTACACAACTACTGAAGAGCCCAGCTGCAGTCGCGGTATTTATGCCGAATTTCGCGCATGCAAAATGTCTAGCATCCTACAACACATACGTCAGGTGTTGACATGCGCGGCATAGCCGAGTTGTCTTCTTTCAATACGTCACCTGAGTTGAATAAGTATTTTGTTTTCAATCGATAATTTTAAGATTCCATATGTTTTCAATTACTGATCACCGGCTTCGCTACTACACATACCTGTTTCAACAAAACTGATTTTAGCCTTACATCACATAGTTTGTGTTTATCAGTGTGATACTGTTTCGAACTACTCTTCACTCTCAACTATAATTAGTGTCACAGTTCTTCTCATTGTTAATATTTGGTCTAAAATACTGTAACCCAATCACATTGAATCATTTAAATATTTCTTGTTAAGTCATTTCCCAGTGTAAACTGTTTTCCAAAAAGTTTTATTACCTTTTTCGGTTTCATCTAGTTGAACTCTATTGTGGAGATACACGTTTTTTTCCTTTCCTGCATTTGTCTGTACTATATTTTCTAAAGTATAAATTTATAGATTTCCATGATTACAAGATTTTCATCCACTTCCCTTATAAAATAATTAATTGCCCATTTTCCTTATATATTTTCCATACTTTATCTTTGTTACCTTAGATGACGGTATGTAATACTATATGGCCATCGTGAAGAGCGGTGGTCGAAAGCTTTAAATTTCTATTGTAAATTGATTAAGAGTAAACCAGCAAAATATTAAGCCTTAATATGTGTCTTCTTTCAATACGTCACCTGAGTTGAATAATTATTTTGTTTTCAATCGATAATTTACAGATGCCATATGTGTTTTCAATTACTGATCACGGGCTTCGCTACTACATATACCTACTTCAACAAAACTGACTTTAGCCTTACATCACATGTAATTTATATAATCATTATTGAATTAATATCTATTAAATAAACTGTATATATCTTAATAATCATATATGATGAAGGTCATTATTCTACAGAACATTTAGTGATGCACCAAGTGAAATAACTTTCTGACACTCTGATAACCCAAAGGGGTCGAACAGTAGTGATTGTAGAAAAATTTGTTTTCAATTGTTTTGAACATTCAATTTTATGTACCATCTTTCCTCCATATTGTACTCTTATTATCAAAATTATATTACAGGAAGTTGACAAAACTGTATCTTATTTTGTAAAACAGCAGGGATCATTTTTGTTAGTTTAATGTTATCCTCATAGTTTTGTTTGTAAAGCAAAAGTAACCTACTCATACACAAATCATTTTTTCACAGTACGAGAGTGAGATTAATGCATAGTGAAAGCATTAATTAAATTTAACTGAATCATACAGATAAACATGTAGCTCATACGGCCCTCTTTGGAAATGGTGTATATGCTGTGTACAATGTCAGTATTATGTACCCTGTTGCAACCCATTGAGTTTATATAGCCAAAACTAATGTTACACTACTCATTCATATGTCACTAGTGGTCTCTTCACACGCTGCACACCGTTCCTGCTACACCACACTCATCTATATTTGGCTGACATTTTGACAAAGATATTGCTTATTTTCGATTGTGGCCTTCATGTATTCTCATTTGTCACTCTAACAATAGTGTCAGCACGCCCACATAATGAATGGGAAGCAGATACAGAAAGGTACTGTAATCTGAAGTAAACTGCATAATGAGAACATTGTTTTCATTATTAATTTGACTAATCTTTCCCCAATCACTGGACCATTTCATACAAAAATCTTTAAATATAAAATATTAGCTATCAAATAATCCTCAAATATTAAATTAAGTATCTTATCTTTAGTAATATTTTTCATCTCCTTTAACTGTTTACTGTACAGTTTTACTACTTGGTGGAAATTGATGTGAATGTTGAATTGTTTATATTACGGTAAATGTAAGTTAAAACTACTTTTGAGTCAAGTTAATTCTTCCAACAAAGTAAAACCAGAAACCATCACCAGTTCATAATTTTATTTAATACCAAGAGACAGAGCGTTACCAATCTCGAATTGACACGTTCATGTCACATGGGTATTTATTATTAAAATCATACACATTGTACAATAGTGCTATCAACTAATAAAAATTTTTCAAATGTGTCACTACACTCAGGAGGTTTGGCCACAATGAAAGTCAGCCAACATGAAATGTACAGCTAAGGTTATGCGTAATTTTCAGTGTGAACAGCCTTCCGATCAGATATTTGTTAGGTAAAAACTGATAGATGTCCTATTTCTTCTTAATCAATAACATTGAAAGTGTGTCTGGTTGCTGTTTTCACTTTATTGTGAGAATGAACTTATTACACAGCCAAGAACTCGCCAAAACCAGTTTGTGACAAAACAGGTCTATTGTTAACGTTATTACGCGCTGAAGTCTTCACGTAATAGCTACTGCTGTTTTGCTTAAAGTGCAAAATTGAGTGATACCCGTTGGACGCGTTGTGAAAATTATTACTATGCTTCTGTTAATTCCACTTCATCATCCTCATAAATGACACATAAATCTTCAAGGGGAACGTATGGAGTCTAATAAAAATACTCCTAGTAGTAACGTCAACACGCAGAGCCCAGCCCCATCTTTGAAGCTTCTAATAGATTTAAGTGCAATATCCAATGCCCGAGAATCGTTCTCTTACGGTACCGAGTTTCGTAACATGCACGTCAGCAATTTTACTGAAACATGAGGTATGTAAATATATACCACTCGTTGAATAGTGAAGCAGCACCTCACAAAAATGAATCTTTTAAGGACTTCCGAAGCGCTTCCGATCGACTGCGTTTGCCTCTTTCGCTATGCAGCAGGGCCGAGGAAATGCGGGCGGGGCTGCTGCGGTGTCGGCCCGTCGCCTCCGCGAGCCGCGCGCCCGCCCGACGTCTGACAAAAGCCGAACACAGCCGACCGGCGACCTCCATATTGCGACTGACTGCGGCAGGCGAGGCAGCGTTATTGCTTCGCTGCACATTGTAAATCTTCCCGCTGCGTTCGCAAGCCTCTGGATACAATGTGCTCGGTTGTGTTTGCTGAGATCGTAATATTGGAATATCCGAAAAATAAGTCGCAGACGATAAAGACAGATTTCCGACTCGAACGGACAACATTCTTCGGGACGGATTCACTACACTCTCCAGGAGTAATACGATTCAGCGGCGAGTCAAGTACCTATGCAGCGACATACGTTTGGCTACTGCCGATTGCATTTCCAATATACTGCCTAGAGATGCCAATTATCTAGGACGTTTCTTACACCACAAAAATACCTGTTACATACGTACGATAACAGAGAAACAGCACATGCAATAAAATTTGCCGAGGACTTCGATTCTTGCAAATACACGACGGGCATTAATGCGGGGCCCTATAACTGCGCTGGAAGAGCCAAACTGTGCTGCAGGTCATTGATAAAGCGGATTACGGTGCCGTAGTTCATACCCTGCATTTGATGAGCAATAGCGCTATAAACAATCGATGTTGAGTTTGAAACGGTACAGTAGTTTCCGCTCTATAAGCAGCAGGTTTCGCTGCTCGCTCGCACCAAGAAATACAGAGGCGGCACAGCCGCCAATTTTATTGCACGACGCTAACGGCCGCGGGTGCAACAGGACCCATGTGGACGGGTGGAAAGAAATGTGTCAGTCTTCATAGCACGTATTTATATGTGACGTGTATTATGCATTTCTTGTACGTGAATGTGAATCTGCACATGAACTTTCCTAATCTTCTTCACACCTTTCCGTAAAACGTGGCCAAATCTTAGTTGGGAAGTAGTTCTGTAGTGTAGCAGTGCCAACCTCACTCCTGGGTAGAGCATCAGAGAGACATCACAGGCAGGTAAAGTCAAAGACGTTCCAGTGTCACAAGATTTGGGGTGGAGAGGTTGATCACGGCCAAGTGGTTAGACCATCCCCTCCACCAGGGCCCAGGAAGACCTCCGGGTGCCCGCCATATTCAAGGAGTGTTACAGAAGACGGGTAATTGAGCCGACG